>NC_140947.1:14207343-15534843 GCF_014529385.1 Adiantum capillus-veneris | reverse complement strand
GCTCTCTCCCCCTCCCTGTCTCCCTCTTGGGCGAGGGAGGCCTTGGGGGGGGTTGTTACCTTTCAACCCATCCCCACCCTACTCAAGCCAAAACAGCCCACACAGACGCGACCTTTACTAACTTGCCCATCTCCAGCTCCTCACGATAAGCTCGGTTGCCGATTTTTTTAGAAGTAGGGTTTGAGGAAGAGAGTTACTTGCTGCTTGAAGAAGAGAGTGACTCAATGATAAGTGTTGTTCAAAAGCAGGGTTCGAGGAAGAGAGTGACTCACAACGAAGTGTTGTGCAGAGGTGGGTAGTAAGGAGCCGAAGTCCGTTGCTGGTTCATTTTCAAGCTACAGGCTTTGACAAGGCAAAGGTGCATGCTAAGGCTAAAGTTGGATTCAAGGATCTCTTTTTGAGCCATCGTGGTGCCGAACATGCCTTTCGGTACCCACTCTAGTGCACAAGCAAGAGTTTTCTAGCAGTGGCAATTGCGCCAAGGAAGGACTCCACTCATCGGCAAGAAGCAAGGATTACAGATCTGGAGGCTAAGGTTCAAGAACTCATCAAGGAGAACGAAAAATTGAAGGAACGCTTGCATAAACTTGAGGATGGGAAAGAAGTAGAGAGCCAAGCTCTACTTGCAAAAGCACATGAAGTCGAATCCTCCCTCGCTGAGAGTGTCATAGAAGTCCAAAAGGAAGCTCACGAGGCAATCCATAAAAAGATTTGACACCAAGATACAAGTGTCCCTACAAGAGTGCCAACTACAAGAATCCCTTGGCCTCAAGGTAAGGATTGGGGGGCTCCACCCACCATGTTACATTGATGAGGACACCCTCAAAGAAGCAATCACCAAACTTAATGATGACATTCTTCAACCAGTTCAAATCAAGCCCGAAACTATTTCTTGAATCAACGACACACATAGGCAAGTTCCACCCAAGCACTACATCCTCACTTTCAAGGACAAAGAGGAGCGGATCAAGTTGCTACACTAATCTTGACTCTTGAAGGGAACAAAGCTTTGGATTGCGAAAGAATTAATCACGACACAACTCAAGATGAAATTAGGCGAACTCAAGAGGATGCACGAAGCCTGCAAGCAAGGTAAATGGGAAGTCTATCGAGGCAAAAAATCCATCATCCAAGAATTCGGAAGTCCCAAACCAGCTATCTCCTCACTTAAGCCCCCTTAGGTTTTTTTTCTTTTCTTCTATGCTTTTGATGGACCCTCAGTCCTTAAGTGATATATGTCAAGCATCCCCACATACTTGGAGTGACTGCTATGTTTTGATTTTGGTCCCATGGATCATATCTAACCTCCGTGGACAATAATCTGTGTATATGTGTGTGTGAGCGAGCCGACAATGGTGACTGCTTGAATTTGTTTTCTTTCAAATTTGTAGATTCCCTCAAAATCTCGATCGGAAATTAATTGGTTTTAGTAGGGCGATGATAAATTTTGAGCGCTTCTGCCTATGTGGAAGAAGCACTCGCCATTTAAACAAAAGTGAAAAGGCAAGAGTTGGCTAAAAATGTTGGGAAGGGAGCCAGTGAGCAAGTAGACGAGGTGGCAACGGAGGGTGCAGAAGAGAGGACAGGGCAGAGTTGCTAGCTACAGGCAATGGAACTAGAGCATGAAGGGGAGCATTGGTGCCAGATGGTGGAGCAACGCAAATGAGGAAGCAAGGGCAATAGGGTAAAGGGGCCAACTTAAGGCCACCTAAGAGAAACGACGAATTGCAAACGTGTTGCACTGTTTTTAGCTTTTGGGGTGGGGGGGTGTGTGTGTGTGCAGTTAAGAGCTCAACGCAAGGACAATTTGAGGTAGAAGCTGCGTCGCAAATCGTGAGACACAATGAACGCACGGCATGAAACAAAATTTAGTGTGTAAGATAATCGACCTTGAATAAGAAGCCACCAAGGGGTATACATTGAGACAACTTGCCAACGAGGCTCGAACTGAGGATCCAACGATGAAGATGAAAAGTTGCCTTGCGCTAACCACTTTAGCCCTTGCTTTCATGTGTCTCATCATTTGAGGTTTTAATAATAGGGGCCCATGGGTTCCCAGACAAGAACCCGGCTAACTGCAACAAGCTCCAATGGGTGGATTGGCTTAGCGTGGATGGGCTTGACTGATAATTTCAAGGGTCATTAGAGAGTGTAAAATGTACACTTGCTAGGATATAGGAGCACTTTTTGACTTTTCAATATTCTAATTTTAGAAAAGCAAATGTCTATAAACAAGGCGATCCAATCAAAGTAGGCAAATCTTCTTAATACTACTCTTTTGTGAGTATTAAGAGCATTGCGAGTATTGTGGAAAAAGTGCATCAAGCCTTAACTTGTTGCTTAACTTAGAGAGTAGCTTAATCTCATTAATGCCATGCTGAATGTCCATGCGACACCCCCCTTCCGCCCCCCTTTCCACTTAGTTTAGGTTTCATCCAACCCTTACACAAGCATCTTCCGTGATTCCTTTAAAAAGAAACGAAAGAAACGTTTTGGGCACCTATTCTCAAAGGGGATTGGGCTCTTAGTGTGGCTGTGGCTGGAAAAACGGTGAATTTCACACTCTTTACCTTCTATAGTAAGGATAATGGGGGAGGGAATTCCGGTTCCCCCTCCTTGCCACGTGTCAAAACGTCTTTCAAACGGCGGGTATGGCCTATAGCTTCGGGAGCACAGTGACGGAGAGAGAGAGGGGGGGGGGGGGGGGGGGGGGGGGGGGGGGGCTGATGATAAGGTGTCCCATATAAAGTTTTCAAACAATTGCTTTTGGTGTGGACGTGGCACTAGGCTGGTGGTGAGGGAAACCATGTAGCGAGGGTTGACATGCCATGTGGCGAGAGATGGTCACAAAGGCTTTTATTATTGACGGGTGGCAAGAGGCTCCTTGCCTACTTAAAGCTCTCGACAGGCGATGGAGAAGAGCAACTTCGAGCATTGCTTGCCTACTCATAGATACTACTCGCTCTCCTCTTATTATATTCTTTTATCTCACAGATTCCTTACGATTCCCTTCTTACATCTCAAGGGAATCATATTGAATCATATTACCCTTGCCTATTAAAAGGAATGAGGTGGGAGAACTCGAACTCAGACAGGAAGAAGCCATCGACTTTATGATCTCACGTCTAACCACAAGAGCAGCAAGCCTCGACGGCTTCGTCACATCTTCACTACATTAAAAAAAAGCTATATGCATGCAACCTCTGCACCCACCCTTCCGCTTGGCACGCCACCTTGCAGCCAACTCCTACATGGACAGGAAACTCCTAAAGCACTCTCTCTCTCTCTCTCTCTCTCTCTCTCTCTCTCTCTCTCTCTCTACGACTGCACTCTGAATTCGCTTGCAGTTCTCCAGCTTAACCATGCGCTCTAAGCTGCACAGGAGAATCACTCTTGATTCTCCTCTTAATTTCCTTTAAAATAATTGAATCACCTACTCACAGGAACACTCTTATCAATATAGTTTGTGTGGAGAGAGAGAGAGAGAGAGAGAGAGAGAGGGACCTCACGGCCATGGGCCTGGAGCAGGAGCAAGAGCAGGAGGGCCAGGTCCGCACCCAGGCGGACACGGCCCCGGCCATGGCCCTGCAGGTGGAGGAGGTCCAGGCGGTCCTCACCCACACGGACCTGGCGGCAGCCCCCAACGTGGGCCGATAGGCAAGATAAAGGACACTATCAAAGGTGGTATCCACAAGCTCTTAGGCAAATAATTAACGTAGCTGCCCTCTTCGCCTGTCAGTCATAAATCCATTCCTTCTACCACCCCGCTGTAATATCAAATGATTCTTTTATCCATCACTTCCATATAAAATCTTCCCCATCGTTTTCCTATAATATCCCTTTTGCAAAATTACCGCACCTCTCTCTCTCTCTCTCTCTCTCTCCCCCCGCCCCCCATCTTGAGATGAACACTTGTCATATCTTTTCAATATTATACATTTACCACCGGACTTGCTATACACCGTTCACACCCAATGGAGAAGTTGTAAGGGAATGATCACATGATTCATAGTTCTCAAATGGAATAATCACTCGATGCATAGTTATCAATTACTTTTTGAAATAATTGAGCTGGTAAGAAAATGATCACGTGATACATAGTTATCAGCTACTTTTTGTTGAAATAGCCAAGCCTCATACATACTCACACGCGCATCGGTTACTTGTCTTCTTTGCAACTATGCAAAGCCTTTTGTAACTATGTTGATTTTGACATAGTTGCATCAATAATATTTTTATAACTATGCTTCACGTGACCACAACATAACATTGAACATATCCGGTGAGCTTGTAGCCCTTAAACCTTGAGGTTACATCACCAAGGCTCAACCAACTGAGCTACACTCTTTGGGTGCATCAGATACATCATTGAGGTCTCTCAAAGCGTTCCCCTCCCCCCCCGTCCCCCCCCCCCCCTTTTCCAAAAAAAAAAAAAAAAACACTCTCTCTCTCTCTCTCTCTCTCTCTCTCTCACACACACACACACAAACAAGCGAGGTGGAAAGTGAAACTGTAATGAGTTCTATAATAGCTCGGGGCTATATTGGGTCTTAAGGAGTTCCCAAATAGAGAGGCTCTAAGGAAATAAGGATTGATAATTTTGGCACGTTGTAGTGACTTGGGATAGTAAAGGGTTGGTTATAGAAATACATGTGCTTGTGCTTGTGCTTGTGTCAAATGGACCAAATAGAAAGATGTTTATGGAAACAAGGGAAGATAGTTTGCTTGGAGTTAATTAATTATCTAGTATTAAAAAAATATTGAGTTTTGTAAATGAGATTGAAGTAAATGTAAATCTGGGAATCCTTGAAAGTGACATCTAAAAAGGCATGTATTGCACCCTCAAGTTGAGAGGATAAGAGATTGGGGATTGGTTTAAAAGTTAAGCTTTAAAAGTTCATTTGATTTTATTAATTGTGAATCCTTGTAGTAATATCATCGATTGTCAAGAAAATTGAATATTGTCCTCCTAATTGTGTAAATTTCCAAATGGAAAGAAAAAGACATGTCTACAATTACTTGTTTTACAAAGGAGTATTGAATAACTTTTAGGAGATCTCTGATCTCCCACAAACAGAATGTAAATGATTATGGGCATAGTATTAATGAAATGGATGTGAATTTTAATTGGTGATACGGAGAGTAATGAAGAGAAACCTTGTGAGACACGTCTTTAATAAGCAAGCATGTTTTGATCTTTGCAAAGACACAAATATAGCACTCCCCAAAACTACAAAGGTGATTCCCTCGTTTACTCTCTTTGTGCCTTCCACTAGCCTCATCATGAATAGCATAGAAAATTATATGCCTCACAAGCAAAAAAGCCAATTCAAAGTTGATCGAACATAACTACATCACAAATTTACAGTCTTTCTGAGTATTTTCCTTTGTAGAGGTCATAAAAGGTTCGTTCACCTCTCACAAACTTCTTGGCTTTTTGTTATACTAACTAGCTCTCTGTTTAAGCATAGGCATGCCAAATAAAAAATAGAAATATTTTAGTCTCTGGTGTAATTTTTGTTTTTTCCAACACTAGCTTGCTCCCGTGATTTAAATCGGTGTCGTGCAGTGATAAATTGAATCAAGTGATGTTTTCAAAGTCATAAATGGTCATCTTGTAGTGTCAGTTTTTTCTTGTGATGCTTAATTACCACTCAATGGTGTCGCATGTGATGTACACAAGTTTTTGTTGTTGAAACTTAAGTGTTGTAATGGAATATGGCTATAACATTGACTGTAGAGAAAATTGAACTTATTATAATGAGCATTTCCTTAAGAGAATTTTAAGAAGAGTAATTGATCAAAGGTAAAAAAATGAACATTAGACCTAATTAGCTTGGCATGAAAAATACTTGTAAAACAGAGAGAGAAAGGATTAGAGAAATTGACAACAGTTGAGGCCCAGATTTATGTGGAGCCGGTCCCCCCTCCAAAAGGCTTTTGTATTATAGATTCCCCCATAAAGAGAGACTTGGTACAATACAAGATTGTGTTTCTTGAGACCTCGTTGGTGCAATAAAGATGGTAGACTTCATACACCAAAATTATGCCCTTAATTAACTTGCAAAAGCATTAACATATCCCCGGACTCAATCCCAAGACCTCAAACACCTTCAAAGGTGGAGAGAGCTAGCAGGGAGTGAGGGAAGGGAAAAGGAAGAAGAAGTAACATACGGGAAATAAATAGACTCCTCACTTGTATTACTCTTGTAGCTTAGCATAGCATAGTAGCATAGTAATGGAGATGAAGAAGATGGTAAGATTGCACTTTGGAGCATAGCTCTTGGTTGGATTTGCATTCCAAAGCCAAGAAGTGTTGGTGTAGGCTCTCCACTTCTCAACAAGCTTGGAGAAGGAGATGAAGTTCGTGCTTCATACAATGAGAGTGTGTGTGAGTCTGGTTGAGGGTGCATATCTTGCAAGCACACCCCCTCCTTGCTTGGGTCGACCCCTCATTGTAGCTCATGCTTGAAGCTCATTGGCTCATGTCAAGCCTTAGCCAATCACAAGCCTAGGGGTGGGTTCACATTGGGAAGGCGGAAGAGAACCCCTAAAATGCCATCTTCCGGGTGGAGGATGTGCATTATCCGCTCTTCCACCGGCTAAATGTTCACAGTGGGGAGGGTGGAAGAGAGAAGGAATGAAGTCTTCTGCTGCCCAATGTGCACTTAGGGGATGGGCGGAATTTAAGCTAGAAGACAAAAATATGGTCTTTTTTTAATTTGAAAAAAAGGTTACAAATAAAAAAGATGTTCCAGTGAGGCATTTCTTGCATACGTGGAGGGTGGAAGAGAAGATGGGCGAGAGGGGGGGGGGGGGGGGGGGGGGGGGGGGGGGGGGGTTGTTCAACTTTATTTCTGCCGTGTGCTTGCAACGCTGCCGCCGCGCTATGTGAACCTTTTGTCTAACGTTCTCCAATGTGATTCGTTGGCAGAAGGTGAGCTTTCCTTGCCGCCGCCTACTGTGAACCTGGCCTAGGTCATTTCAAGCAATAGAGGTAGCCTTTGGACAAGTGTTCTCCTTTTCCCTTTGAGAGAGAGTACTGGAATAATGCTTAAGCAATTAATTAAACAAATGAAATTCTCATTGGACCCCTTTAGAGGCCAACCAATAGGCTTTTAGGCACCTTATGAGGGAAACATGGGGAGGTGCTTGGCATGTGTCCTTGTTTCCTCTTTTGTCTTGGGCTTGCCTTGAGTGAGCGTGTGTGTGTGTGTGTGTGTGTGTGTGTGTTCTCTCTCATGTCCCTACTTGTAGGGATCACCCCCCTTGTGTAGGGATCTAGGTTGACATTGGAACACCTCACCCCTTAAGCACCTTAGTCATGAAGCCCCTCAAGTACCTTAGCCATAAATCATGACAAGCACCTCAAGCACCTTAGTCATCAAGCACGCCAAGCATGACAAGAACCTCAAGCACCTTAGTCTGCTCAAGCACGAGAAGCACCTCAAGCACCTCAAACAGAGCCTTAGCTTGTCTAAGGCCTATGTGTCTAAGGTCTAAAATACCCTAAGGTCCTACATCTAAGGACTTTTAACACTAACCTTTGGAGGTCTTTAATGAAGCTAGCCCTAAGGTATTTTAAGCTCCATCATGTGGTCATTGCACTTTGATAGACCATCTCCCTTTTGGACATGTTGCCTTCTCTCCCTTTGGTCCCGTGCTGAGATAGACCTAAAAGCACATGTCTATATTCTAACTCTTGTTCCCATTTATTTTCCCACATTAAATGATCAGTTCAATATGAAAAAATAATTTGGGTTAGTTAAATATTAGATTTTATGAAAAGTGTAATGAATGTCGCTCATTGAAGATTGTAAATGTGTTTCTCTCAGGCATGGACAAATACAAGAAATCCAAAAAAGTGTACGATCTCTTATGCTTACTTGTAGATGCGACTTGCCCGAATTACCAAGCGAGGGTTGCTGCGTGGACTAGTGAGTGGGCACAGGCCAATGGCAAGAAATGGAAAGATATCAACAGAGATGTCACCACAGAGATTGTTAAGGAAGCATGGCCGACTGTCCAGGCTAGGGACTTGCTACGCGCCGTGTGCGAGCCACAAAGGCTCCTAGCACACAGTCATACAACAGACAAGCTCACAAGGAAGAACGGTGTGTCACTCACCTTCCTGCGTAGTTGCGAATGAAGGATTCCCGCGCCGCGAAGAAGAGGGAGACGCCGCTAAGCCGCGCTCAACCGCCTCGCCGCCGTCGTGCCGCCGCAACGCTCGGTCGCACACACACTCTCACTCTCTCTCTCTCTCTCTCTCTCTCTCTCTCTCTCTCTCTCTCTCTCTCTCTCTCTCTCACACACACACACACACACACACACACACACACACACGCACACACACAAGGAGATGGTGAAGGAGAAGGTGGAGATGGAGCAAGAGCAGCTTCTATTGCACAATGAGAGAATGACTCAATTTTAGGTTTAATTGGCTTTTATGTGAGCTCACCCTATTCACACTTGGGCGCCCATGCTTAGCCAACTAACCCTAGCATGTTCGTGTTAGAGTGCGCCTCTCATCAGCGATCACTCTACCTTTCCCTATTGGACCGACAAGCCCGGTGCCTGACTCTACTTAAATAAATAATACGGTTACGGTGTCCGTCGTAGGCGATAGGGTGTCTGTGAGCCACGAGGGTTAACATTGCCCCCCTTCCTGATGTAGATTCCGTCCTCGGAAGCTATTGAGTTGAAGCTTGGTATGTCCATGTTGTAGAGCATCTAGATTTGAATCTGCAAGGCAAAGTCACTGTTTTAGCAAGCGGAATTATATTGCTATAAATCATGAGGGGAATGTAAAGTACATGTGGAAATGAGTAAATGCAAGATTTATGAAATGTTAGACTGCCATTAAGGACAAATAAATTGCACTTTGAGTAAATTAATTAATCAAGAGTTTTGAGCTTATGGGTGAGTCTATCAATTAGTTAGCTATGACTAAGGTTAAAACAACTACTCTAGTACTAGCTAAGCTAAGAAGATTATCTAAATGCAAGATTCCCTAATTATGCTTTTCAGCTTTGATTAGCCAACTCGCTCTCACAACTGCAAACAAAAGCTTGAAATGTTAACCGTAAGCTCAATGGAAGTCTTTTAATTTTTCTTTATTTTTTTTTAATTTTTTAAATACTTTTTTACTTTGGGTCACAATCATGTGACGTGTGTGCTTATTTTGTATGTCCGGGGTTTTTTGCTTCTCAAGGAAAAGCGCCCACACTGGGAACCTCTAGGGCTCTAGTACCATAGACAATACATGTGAGTGAAGTACCAATTCAAGCTATGATTTCTCTTCCAGCGTAAGATTTTTCATTTGTGGCACTTATGTCTTTTTTTGCTTCCATTTCCTTGGTATTCGCACTAGTGTTTTTTGTTGTTTAAGTGAGCAAGCCTTTCTCTGCCTAAAACATTTCTAAGGTCTCAAATACTCGGATAATTTTATTAGCTAGGCCTAGTGGTCAAGTAAATGACTTAACCTAAAGTCACGGTCTCCTAATCTCCAGGCTCATCCATAAGATTAAACTGGAGTTCAATCAACTTAAGCAAAGACAAATTTATACATCTATAATGGCAGATAACAATCATAACTATTGCACTCAAACAAAGCATGAAAAATCATTATTAGCAATTGCACATATCCACCAACATGAATCATGGAAAGTAGTACACCTGGAGGTATGGAGTGGCTCATTTCGTTGAAGCAGATGTCCTCAGCCATGTGGATGGAGAACCATATAAGTCCTACCTAACACATCCAAAAACAGGCACTATACCTCTAGGAGGCATGTCAGTGTGAAAAATTAAAACTCCTAAAAAACAAACTCAAAACACAATCTAGACCCCTAACCTACCTATCTGTCACCCCTTTTAGAATCAAGGAAAGAGGATATTATATAAACCTGGTGGCCACCCTAAGGCTAGGCCTCTATCCTCATCATCTAGATAAATAAAATTGTTGTCCGTGAGGCCATAGTCTTCCTCGGTCTCTATTAGTTCCTCTTCATCATCCTCTTGTGCAAGCATGCTAATCAAGAACCTCGCGATGCGTGGATACTCATCTTGTGCAAAAGAATAAGCATGTGCCACTGGAGACACATTCGCTACTGGGTAGGGATCACTAGTTAGCCATAGACGTATCAGCCATTCTTACTCCTCAAAATTTCTCTCACATGCAAGGCTCTCTATCAAATCCCATTCGCAAGAAAGTATAGGGTAGCATACGTAGAACACTTCAGGAAAAGACAAAGGGTGCCTTTCATCAAAAATAGAAGTGCATGCCTCTGGTGAAGTAGCCATTTCTGACAAGACAGATAGATTTGGTTAGGCCTTTAAAACATAAGAGTTGTTTTTGTGTGTTGCTTGAATTGACACGGTGAATTTGGACTTATATGTAAGATCTGATAGGGTGCTCTCTCGTTGCTAGTCGCTCTTGCTCTTTACTATTTTTGTTTTTTGTGAGTATAAGGCTATATATATACATTCCCTAAGATTGGAATTGAGAGGTCAGGGAGGAAGGTTGAGAGGGGAGCGAGTGAATGATTGATGTTAGCAAACACTCCCCCCTTCCTTGGGTAGATCATACCTTTTGGAATGAGGTCGTCACCTTTTGAAACCAATTGTTCCAAGTTGTTATGGGTGAAGGCTTTAACGAATAGTTTTCGACCGCATTATGCGTTTCATCTAGTTGCAAGGGTGGTAAGGTACTCTCCCATGATTTTATTTGCAACATTGTTGTAGGTGGTGAACTTACCCCGGGAGGTGCAAACTCTTTCGTGCTTGTATGGATATGTACAGTGGTAGGTGGAGGTTGTGTCGAAGCTTCTATTTGCATATAGGAACTACATGAAGAGCAAGAAGCTTCATTTGATTTCCCTGTTCCTGAGCTAGGTGGAACAAATCGTTCTTTCTTTGGTACCCAAACTAGCTCTAGAGCGGGTGTGTAACATTCCATGATTTTTTCCTTTCCGTGATTTTCAATTTGTTTTGGAGCCACAGGATTGGGTTTACATGGGCCAGGTGACAGGTAAGAGTACACTTTACGTTTGGGCACCCAGATTTGATCATTTCCTTCATAGTATCCTTGGGCTTCCAATAGTCGTTTAGGAATCCAACGCAACGTTTCTTTACATTTCTTGGAGTGAGTGGGACGGTTCTTACGAGGTTTCCATTTTTTTGCATCAACCATGCTCACTACAGAAGCTTTAGGGACCCACTTGTATGTTTTCTCTATTATATTAGGATGGTTCTTGTGTGTCTCAAGCCTTCTTACAACTACATCAGTTGAAGCTCTAGAGATTTGGGCTATGGGGACGTATGGTTCAACCTCCTGGACATGCAATGTCTTGGGTTTTACTTCCTTAGGCAATATCTCAGGGACTATGGCTTGAGTGGTAGGGCTAAGAGTTGGTTTTTGCGTTGTAACACCCCCAGTCCCCCAATCAATAGTGCATTTGGTGGCTATCATCCACGTGCGGCCTAGGTTTATATTACCCTCCATAGTTCCAGTAGGCATGACCAAAAAGTCTTGAGCTACAATTCCATTGTCATAACTGACAGAAGTGTGCCAGATTCCAAAAACCGTAGTTTTTTTTTGTTGACACCCTTGACTTGGATAATACTCTCAGATAGAGGTGGCTTCCCTAACTGACACCACACCCCATAGGATAGCAGATTATATTTAGCACCCGTGTCCAATAAGGCGTTATATAGCACTTTTCCATAGGCACTATTTAACTCAATAGGGTATCGTAGAGGTATGTCAGGGTCCAACCCATCCTCTTCGATTTCCACGTGGAATGCATTTGTGACTCCAAGGTTAGCCTCTCGTTTTTGTCTTATACGTTGTTGTCGCTCCTTAGCCTCAGCTTGAGCTTGTATCTTGTTTAACTCGGTTTGTGCTTTGGCGGCCTTCTTTTGATGAATGGCCCGTAGTTCTTCTTGGCTTAAAGGATCATAATATCTTTTGAATTTACTCCCATTGAGGAATCCAATGGTTTCAACTCCATCAAGAGTTTCCACACGAAGGGTACCTTGTGGGGTAATTTCACATACTCTATATGGTCCTTTACCAGCATATTTCAACTTTTTCTTCTCTTTACGTACTCCATACATAAGGACTTTATCACCAACTTTGATGTCCTTATCCTTCACATGGCGATCAAACCACTTCTTTCTCCTATCCTTTTCCACAAGAGCATTTTGCACAGCCAACTGTCTCTCTTCGTCTAGTTTTTCTAAGATATACAAACGCTCGGTTAAGGGGTTACCATTCCATCCTTCCTGTGAAGCTACCCTAAGACTAGGAATGACAAACTCCCAAGGCATAACCGCTTCTTGGCCGTATACCATTTTGAATGGCGTACAATTAATAGCCACTTTATAAGCAGTACGATAAGCCCATAGAGCAGATGTCAACTTCAAATCCCAATTAGTGCGATGAGCTTCTACTATCTTGGTTAAAATAGAGATTAGAGTCTTGTTGGTGCTCTCGGCTTGTCCATTAGCTTGCGGGTAATAAGGTGTAGACTTATGGTGGGATATCATAAAGGTCGTGGTAAGCTCTCTTATTACCTCATTTATAAAATGGGTACCATTATCACTAACGATTTCAAAAGGACAACCAAATCTTGTGATAATGTTCTCAAAAAGAAACTTAGCTGTTGTCCTCGCGTCAGCTTTTTGTGAAGCCTTAGCTTCAGCCCACTTTGTTACATAGTCCGTAGCAACTAGAATATATCGAGATTGAGTGTTGCGAGCTGCGGGACTAATTGGACCTACAAAGTCTAAGCCCCATTTTTCAAATGGTTGGGTTACTTTAATAGGATGTAAGGGCATTCTGTCTTTGCGCTGTGTGGTCTTGTAACGTTGGCACTCATCACACCCTTTTGTAAAAACTGATGCATCCTTAAATAAAGTTGGCCACCAATAGCTTGATTGCAGCACCTTTCTAGCAGTCAGGTCTCCTGAAAAATGTCCTCCTGCTATGCCCATATGTGCTTCTTGCAAGATATACAAATATTCATCCTCGCGAGCACAACGCCTAAGAATATCGTCCTTGCCTAGTCTATACAGAGTTCCGGCAATCAAACAATAGTGTTCACATTCTTTTACTAGCCTTCGAGCGATATCCTTACGAAGTTCCTTGGGTGGAAAACCATTAACTAAAAAGTTAACAATGTTCTCACTCCATTCAGGCATGGTCTCAACTATGAATAGGGAAGTATCGGGTAATTCATCATCAACTCCTGTAGGGGCTTCACCATTGGGTATGCGAGACAAATGATCAGCCATGACGTGCCTTTTACCGAGTCTCACTACAATCGTGAAATCAAACTCCAAAAGAATTAACAACCATCGTGTGATTCTTCCTGTGGAGCATGGCTTGTTTACCAGATACAACAACGCTTGATGATCCACATAAAATACAAACTTGTTTGCCAGAAGGTAGTAGCGAAATTTCTTTACTGCATAAACCATTGCCAAACCTTCTCGCTCTGTAGTGGTGTAGTTCCTTTCAGCATCGTTCAATTGACGGCTTGCAAAGCTAATGGGATAGTCCAATTTATGTTCTCCTGGTTGAGTGAGAACACACCCAATAGCAAAGTTTGATGCATCAATATGCACATGGAAAATGACATCCCAGTTAGGTGTCCTTAAAATCGGAGCACTTGCTAGTGTTTTCTTCAATCGTTCATAGGCCTGGTCACACTCTTCAGTCCATTTAAATTCAATGAGAAGCTTGTACAAAGGACGTGCTATCTCAATGAAAAATAAAATAAACCGTCGATAATAACCCACGTGTCCCATGAACCTTTGAACTCCCTTGTAATTGGTTGGTGGTGGTAACTCTAGAATCACTTTAATTTTGCTCTCATCGGTTGAGATACCATTCTTAGATACTATATGCCCTAAAATAACTCCATGCTTGACCCAAAATTGGCATTTGAACGGGTTCAATGAGATACGATATAACCTACACTTTTCAAACACCTTCCGCAAACATGATAGATGTTCTTTCCAAGAAGAGTAAACACAAAGGTCGTCTAAGAAAGCTTCACAAAACTCTCTCAAATATTCTTTAAAAGCAGTGTTTATTAATCGTTGGAATGTAGCAGGGGCATTTGTTAAGCCAAAAGCCATCACACGAAATGCAAACACGCCAAATTCCGTGATGAAGGCAGTTTTAGCTTGGTCCTCTAGCGCTATCGTGATTTGGTTGTAGCCTGATTACCCATCTAGAAAGCTATAAGCTTCCTTGCTTGCAACTCTTTCGAGTACATGTTCGGAATATGGTAGGGGGTAATGGTCTCTTCTAGTAGCTGCATTAACTTTTTTGAGGTCCACGCACACCCTGAGTTTCCCATTCTTTTTTGGCACGATAACTATTGGAGACACCCATTCAGAGTGTTCAATAGGATATATGAACCCACATTTGATAAGCTTTTCTAGTTCTTCTTGAATGATCTTTGCGTACTTAGGATTCATCGGGTAGGGTCTTTGTTGTACGGGCTTCGCAGTGCTAATCATAGGGATTGTATGTTGGACCACAGAAGGTGGAACACCTTTCATATCATGGTATGTCCAAGCGAATACATCCTTGAATTCCTTGAGAAGCTCTTTGAGGACCGCCTCTTCAACTTCTGTGAGGTCTTGGGAAATAAAAACAGGTTTTGATTCTTCACCGGGGTCAGCTAATTCTATTTCTTTAACTATTGCCGGACCATCATAGATTCCATTATTCCCATCGATAGGTATTCTTTGGGCTTTTGTGTACACAACCTTTGCTTCCCCTGTGGTGTAAGATTTGAAATGTTCTGGTGCAGGATGCACGTCTGTGGATTCTGGTTGTGCTTTGGTCTGTGCTTCCATTTCTGCTTTCTTGTGTTGTCGAGCTAACTCTTGGTTTTGATGCCTCCTTGCAGTGCGGCTCAACTTTGGCTTGTCTATGATTTCTAATTGGGCTATGTCATGGGGTCGTGCTTCCATTTCTGCTTTCTTGTGTTGTCGAGCTAACTCTTGGTTTTGACGCCTCCTTGCAGTGCGGCTCAAAACTTTGGCTTGTCTATGATTTCTAATTGGGCTATGTCATGGGGTCGTGGTCTACACCACATAACATTTTGGAGATATTCACTCCAATCGTCTACCAATTTTCGATGAGCATCACATGCTCCTATATAACTGATCCATTCTGCTGAGGATCTCTTCTTTTTTATCCTAGCACGTACATTGGCTCGATATCGACACCTCTTAAAGTTTTTCTTTTTCTTATTTGAGACCTGCTTTTGATTTGCATTTAGATCTGGTTCACTAAAGGAGTCCTAGTTGGTGTCCTCTTCACTCTCGGAGGAGCTATCATGGGTTGATGTGCTCGGTCCTTCCGAATGTTTTGACTCTGAACTTGCTCCACTCTTTAATTCATGAGATTCAAAATCCGTTTCACTCTGGAAGTCAGTGTCTGAGTCGTGTTGGTTAAAGTCTTCTATTGAGCTATCGGTGTCACTGTCAGATTGGTCCACAATTGCCTTGCCCTTAGAAGATGCATGTATGGCACTTATCTTGTTCAGAGGTGCAATTTGTGGTACCTCTTCCCCCTCTGGTGTGACCCAAGTGGTTCCTCTCTTTCCCCAGGTATCTATGGTTGCAGCTAGGTGTACCCAGTCTACGTTGTCTGATTCCGTCATACCCGGTAACACATCCATGTAAGGAGAATCTTGGCCAATGTCTGTATCCTTCTTACAAGTGTAACAATATTGTAGTGGGGCCGAGTGAACTGTGGTGTCAGAGCGATGATCAATAATGGTTTTACTCCCTAAGGGGTGTACCTTACCAGTCACCAAATCCACTCTAAGGACAGAGTCTTGGAATTGCAAATAGACATGATTTTTAGACCAATCATGAACCATTTGTGCTTCCCTCATGAATGGTCGTCCTAAAATCATTTCATATGACATAAGGTGTTTAGAGAAATCCATTACAATGAACGTATGTCGTACCTTGTGTCCTAGAACTTTGATCTTAAGATCCTTGAGCATCCCCATAGGTTTGGCTATGGTACCATTTGCCATCTTTACCACAATGTTAGTAACACTGAGGCGGGGTTTTCCCATGGATTCCCAACAATATTTTGTAACGATGCTAACTCCCGCACCACCATCAAGAATTCCCTTTATAGTTAATCCCTTGGTAGTGATGGGTAGGGTCGCATTAGACTCGTCGCCTTCAAAATACTGCCCTAATTCGTTAATGGGTACCTCGATCACAGACTCGTGTCCATCTAAGTCAAGTGATTGCACATGATTTTCCTCATCAATCATAATCGAGTCAGGCCTATTTGGTTGCGCAAACTGCGGTAATCCCGTTCGTAGCTCTCCGTTAAGGAATGCTCGAAGTGCAAGGAATAACTCAGGATCTCCATACAGCTTTGCTATGATCGTGGTTCGGACCTCAGAAGACATGAAGTCCACTAGTTTGGCAACATTCATTGGCATTTTGCAGGGTGTAGGTCCTTGACTAGGAACTGGTGAGGATGGAATCTCATATTCCTCAATGGGATCAGGTATTCCTTCGTTAAACATCCTTTCCAACAAGAAGGGTGTATGCTCACTTTCTGATGTCCCGTCCTCACTCCCTTCTTGGATGATACTAGATATGGCTAACGGTCTATGGTTCATGTGGGGTGGATGAACTTGCGTGGGAAACACTGTGTCATGAATTTTGACATGCATGGGTTCTGGTTCTAGTTTCCTTTGAGTCTCCTCCACTAAACCTCTTAGATGTTTCACCGGCTCAATCTCGTCTACTGGGTTTGGGTACGTCCCAATCTTCTTTTTACGATTCTTCCCTTTTTGCCTCTGCGGTTTATCTTGGGGGTCTTGGATTGGATTTGGAAACACTTGTGGTGTTTTCAGAGGCTCTTTATGGTTTTCTCTTTCTCTTATTCGGTTTTCATTTGGTTCCATGTTACGGTTTTCTTTGTCGGTCTTTCCCTTTGTGGTATTGGTTCTAGTCTCCATTGTCTCGATTGAATCTGAATCATCCTCGAGTTCATTCATATACACGGGGTCATCTCCTGTTCCTATGTTTGTTTTGGAACTTGGCTTTGAATTTCCCGTATTTTGCGACCTCTTCCTTCGTGTCTTCTTTTTCTTTGCTTGGATAACTGACGCGGTATCTCTCTCTTCGAGGATATGGCCTGGCCCTTGAAGCATGGACCGTGTAATCGCATAAGCGGGTGCGACGGGTGGTATCGGCGATGCCACACTAGCAATTTCGACCAAATTTAGGGGTGTGATTTTAGGCGCATTTGGGTTATAGGGGCATTGGGCAATCAAGTGATCTATGCCACAACGATTACATGTGAATATTGGCATTGCAGACGTGCTCCCTTGATTCATTTGCATCTGTGCAGCATTCTTTTGCAGCCTAATAGGGCACTCCGCTGCCCGATGTGGTCCACCACACTCGTAGCATTGAAGAGGTGGCCTCCTAGCCTGGGTGTTGATATTTTGACCTCTGGATGCGAGAGCAGCAGCTTGATAAACCGGCTTGACTTGCCCCCAACAATCTTTCATGTAGTATATAGGACACTCTTCCAATGTATCAAGTCCGTAGGCAATACTAGTGTCTATTTCCTCCTCACAGCCATCTGCATAAGCATTTGATGGCTCGCAACCCACTTGGTTCATAGGGGCGACTCTTGGATGCGGGGGCTGCGGTCCTAGCACAGGAGGTGGTAGCTGTGTAGCTTGTACAACATTTTGAGATCTAGGGACCATGTGTTGCGGTAGTTGCTCAACAGGTGGAGCAGGCATCAATACAGGAGCTCGAGGCGCATCCGTCCAAGCTACAGGTGGTCTATTTGCCATCATACGTTTGATCATTAAACAATCCTTAGCTTGGTGACCATACCTACCACATGCGTTGCAAGTTCCATTAAATTTTACTCTAAACGAGGGCACTCACTAGTGCTATGTGGACCTAAGCAAATGGAACACCATTGTTGCTCCCTTCTTGGATACATGTGACTATTTTGAGGGGGTCGATTATCCTTAAGAGACTCTTGGATTGCCTTGGTGAGGTCTGTCAAGAATGTCTCAAATACCTTTGGCTCATTGGCAATGGGCTTTGCAGTCATGGGTTCATACTCAATGGCTTGTGAGCTAGTGGATCTCGTGTGAGTAGACACCCTCATGCCTGCTATCATCAAGTTGTGCTCTAATTGGATTGCATTGGCAGTGACATCTTCCCAGGTTGTGATACCTCTAATCACTAGTCCATTATAGATTCCTTCATTCCTCAACCCTTGAATGAATCAATCAACCCTCGAATGAATCGATCAAGCAGTTGGTTATTGTTGAAGCGCTCATTTACAGGGCAGCGAGAGTTTAAGTGCTTTAGACGACTAATGAAGTCCCTTACTGACTCTCCTTCCTTACGTTCGTCCTTCTGTAGCTGAGATGCTACACCCCAAATCACACCTTCTCGTATGTACTCCTTTAGAAACAACCTTCGAAGGGTAGGGTAGATTGTTTTCTCGTCCACCCTTAGGGTTCTATACCAATCTCCAGCCTTCCCACTTAATGTCAAGCTTAAGGCATTGCACTTATGTAGTTCGTTGCGTTCCCCTAAGGAATCACATACTTGTTCAAACACTTCAATGTGTTTTCTAGCATCTTCGTCCCCATTGAATTTTTGCGTGAGTTTGGCAATTTGTACTGCCTTACTTCTAGGCTCTCTATCAGATGCATGACGCATATTTTCCGTGATAGATCGACCTATGGTTTGAGCAAACGCTGCCAAGTCACCTATGTGAGGAGGCAGGGCCGGTGGAGGTACTCTTGGAATCATATGTGGGAGAGGGACGGGTACCGGTCTTGGCATGTGTGTGGATGATGCAGGATATGGAACATAACCGGGCATAGGTCCACTCGGATAAGGGCTAGGGAGCGGCACTCGAGGATCATAAACAAGTGGTACAATTGGAGGTGTGCGGGCCATGTGTGCATAAGGGGCTAGAGGCACATACGGTCGAGGCCCCATATTAGGTACTACGACACTAGGTAGTGGCACTGCGCTAACCGTAGATGTCATCGGTACATTCTCTGTCAGGCTTATCCCTGGAGTGAGCACTGTGTTTTCCTTAATAGAGGGTTGAGCCAAGTTAGGGAAGCTAAAGTTGTCGCTCGGAGGCTCAGATTGCATAGAGACCCCAGGTGAAATGACGTAAGATGGGTCCATGGGGCTCATTAGAGGAGTCTCCATTTGTGATAGAGTAGGCTGTTGAGCCTTGCTCGTATCCAGAAATCTCATGGGGCCAGTTGAGAGTATATTTACCCCTCGGTTTTGCCTTTCTGATTGAATAATGCCATGGATAACATTACAGATCATTTTCTGTTGATCTTCAAGGCTTGTGGCACTAGAGGTGGATCGTACAATCTCTATCCATCCTACATGGTAGGCGTGGCCAGAGTGTAGATCCGTCAACACCTCAGTGTGGAGGTCGTATGTCCAATGATCATTAATGAACAATCCTTCTAGAGTCGACGTGTTAACGGTTTCTTGTGAGGTAGAAGCAATGTTGCTCCCCGTGGTTTTACTTGTCACCAACGGTACTCTAGAGGGAACTTCTGAAGGAGGCAGCTCAACAGGGCCTTCTTGGTAAGAGGTTGGCAGGATATCCACATGGACACTCTTTGGGGGTGTGGGGTCCACGTGCGATGTGAAAGGAGAGTCCACTTCCCCACCCCCTTCGATTGCTTCATTTGCATCAGGTTCTGAGCGAGTAGCTCTACCTAATGTTTCCATGAAACAGCTAAACATACTAGTACTAGGCTGTGGAGCTTCGGGAGGTGCATGGCCTTCTCTCTCAGTGTTTTGGGTAGGGTATGCTTCCATGATCTCTGAGTCGGAGGAGGAATCACTAGCGGCTATTTTAGGGTCTTGGGTGTTGCTACCTTGTGTCCCTGCTGAGGGTCTAGAGCCTATCGTGGATGGATAATGGGTGTCCATATGAACAGAGGCACCCTCAATATGCTCGTGTTCTAGCACCCGCCCAGAGCGTAAGTGCATGTGCTTTTGATACCCTCAGGTGTCAAAAACCTGCTCTAGGAGGCCTTGTGACTAGTTTTTTGCGTGTTTTTTGTTTGTTTTTTTGCTAGATTTTTTAGAGCGTGTCGTGGAATGGGCCGTGTGATAGCTCGAAACGAGCGAATCGCTAGGAGGGACGCGTTGTGCTTTACAGCCCACCGTTTGGTTCTATTTTGCTCCAGAAAAGCCCGAAATAGTCTTTTCCTAGCTGGGGAACTAGGCTCCAAATAGCAAGTCTAAGGGTGCAAGTGGGAAGAGAAAGGAGGAGAGTGGAGGACTTGTCCCACATGCTCTCATTCCCTCTTGAGGGGTAGGGTATATATATAAGAGTGAGTCTAGTATATATCATAAGACTGAGGACTGAGGCCTGGGCCTGGGCTTGGGCTTGGGCTTGGGAAAATGATCCCGATCTAACTTTTATACAAACCAACCCGTCCGTTTTTATAACTCACGTTTTTTATTTTCGAAAATCTAACCTCCCCCTCACTCACGTTTTTTTTTTTTCGAAAAAGATTTTTTTTAATTTTAAATTATTATTTTTTGGATATTATTTGGTACGCGTTTTGGTGCGCGTTGACCTCACCTAACTATTTACTGTCCCACCTACCTACTGACCTGCTCATCAGTGGTTCACCTAATTACTAACCTGCTTAATTAACTAACTGTGCGCCTAATTGTGCACAAACCAGAAAATGCAAAAAACGCAGAAACGCAAGAAATGCTAACTGTGTAAGCTGAAATCTGAACTTAATAGAACTAGCAAAACAGACCTTAACAGAACACAGAAAACTTGAATGCAGACAACAATAATCAAACTTAAGCCGAGCCTTTCCTGCATAAAAAATAGCTTCAATACAATTTACAGGTCGCCATTGGAGCTTCACGCGCACCAGCTCCCCGGCAGCGGCGCCAAAAATGTCAAGGCTAGGGACTTGCTACGCGCCGTGTGCGAGCCACAAAGGCTCCTAGCACACAGTCATACAACAGACAAGCTCACAAGGAAGAACGGTGTGTCACTCACCTTCCTGCGTAGTTGCGAATGAAGGATTCCCGCGCCGCGAAGAAGAGGGAGACGCCGCTATGCCGCGCTCAACCGCCTCGCCGCCGTCGTGCCGCCGCAACGCTCGATCGCACACACACTCTCTCTCTCTCTCACGCACACACACAAGGAGATGGTGAAGGAGAAGGTGGAGATGGAGCAAGAGCAGCTTCTATTGCACAATGAGAGAATGACTCAATTTTAGGTTTAATTGGCTTTTATGTGAGCTCACCCCATTCACACTTGGGCGCCCATGCTTAGCCAACTAACCCTAGCATGTTCGTGTTAGAGTGCGCCTCTCATCGGCGATCACTCTACCTTTCCCTATTGGACCGACAAGCCCGATGCCTGACTCTACTTAAATAAATAATACGGTTACGGTGTCCGTCGTAGGCGATAGGGTGTCCGTGAGCCACAAGGGTTAACACCGACTATGTCCGAATTCTCCATTCATAAGGGGAGATTGAAGCTAGACAAATGAGATATTCACATGCATGCCATGTCCATATACCTTGCATCCATAGGGATTACACTAAACCACACGAATTGTCCCTTGTGGTTTCCAAAGATGTTATACATGCAATCTGTTCTAAATGAGCTAGTGGACTTCGGTAGTAGGGTCCCCAATAAGGACATAGTGAATATCCACAGTGAGACAATTATAATATCACGAGAGGAGCTAAGAGATTCATTGGACGATGATACTATGCAAACACATGACACTATGGAGGAATTGCATATGCAGATGTGTACCTCCACACAGATGACGGACGCCTATGAATCAAGTAAGTTTAAAGAGTTACAGAGAGACATCAAGCTCCTTAGGTGTGAGATCTATGGAGGAGCGATGCCAACAATAGACGATCATGCTCATCCCAACACATTGAGGCCACCTCTAGTTTACACAACAGATACTATGGGTTCCTGCCCAATTTGCAAGCACTTCTTCCATAGCTGAAGTGGTCACTACAGAATAGCTTGAGGCCATATGTATCATTTTCTTTGTCTCATGTAGAACATGGTGAATCAGGAGTGCCATATATGCAAGGCTCCCATTGACTAGCTTGTGTATTCTATGTTCAAAATGGAGAAACCTATCAATGCTTAGTGGTAGACATTGCAAGAGAGAGGAAGATGCTATTTTGGACAACCTAAATTTATCTTTATAGATGTTACAACTAGAGTGAATTGCAGTGACTTTTTGAATCATTGTATATGATAGAATTATAGTGAAAACTGAAGCTTTGTAAACCTTGCACTGAATTTTTTGAATATTTTCATATGGTACTCTTGTTTACAAAACTTTCGGTTGCAAAAGAATTTCATCGTGTATAATGTGTTTTGCAAACTACGAGTAACTAAACAAGAAAATAAAGTGGGCTGTGAGTGTTTTGGTAGTTCACTTGCTGTATATCCAACATGGTGGTCCTAATATCAGTGTCCTAAATGTACTTAACTCCAGTGGTGATAGCCATTAAAGCAGTAGTTGACACTGGTGATAGACAATGATGATAAACATGACTATCACTTAACCTTATAAATGTAGTCTAACTTTGATGGTGATATACTTTATTTATAGCAACATATCCAAGTTACAAAGTGGAAAAAGTCATTAATTAATTCAAGAAATAGGTGTTTTAAATTCATAAGTGGTTCTACTTAGTGTATATCCAACAAGGTGGTCCTAATATTAGTGTCCTAAATGTACTTAAACTCTAGTGGTGATAGAAAATAAAGCAATAGTTGACTATGGTTCCCATGGACCACAATTTACAAATAAAGATTTTACATGGCATGTCACTTGTCCTTGTGAAAGGACTTAAAGTTGTTCTGCACCCCACCATAATGTCAGCCTAAAATGCTATATGTGTTTACATCACTACTCCACAATAGCTTTCTTTGTCGCATAGGAGGAAAATCATGATTCACATCCAATGCAAACAAAGTACATTCACCAAGCTCACAAAATCTGAGTTCTTTGGCCGTCACCTCTTTCCTTGGCTCTTGGTCATCTTCATTGTTATCCACAGTCCACCATGGTTTGTCTTCTTTATACTATTCTTATTGAATTTTGTTAAGGAGCCTATGATTGCAATACAAGTATACCAATTTTTTGACATGATTTCTTAGAAGGCGATTACGGATAGTTTCACATAGCTATAGGTACTCTAATTTTTCTTGGAACTTGAGTTGGCAGCACACTTTACAAGCACCCTAATAGCCAATTTGCATAATGTAGGTGTTGAAGCACAGTTCATGAGACACCATCTCCATGTTGGTTGTTCCAATGCAATGTTTTGTACAAACTCAAAACTATAAAGGTCATCCTTTAACCTATACTTTGTTACGTTAGAGACGGCTTGGGCTTGATCATTTGGATTATTTTAGAAATTACTAACCACGTCATAAAATTATTCAATGACCTCTTCATACAATTCATCATAGTCCATGTTCTAGTATTGTGGATGAAGCAAAAAACCTACAATGTGCAATGGACTATGTGTAGTGACCCATCGAGCATGTACATACTTATTTAAGATATCCCTTATAACTTTATTGAAGGGTTCTTTCCAAGGCTTAATCAAAAAATTTGTAGGTTCTGAAGTAGAGTTCAAACACTCTTGAACATTGTACCAACCCAAGTACACCTTCCCTATATTGGGTAACTTAAGGTCAAATTGTCTCAAGGATATCATCACATGCGTCATTACCAAGTATGTGTCACTAACATCAGACCAAAAGTATCTATCATCAATAAGCGCTTTCAAGGAACTCACCTATGTTTTAACTCTTTTTGGTTGCTCAGCTTCCCACTCATAGAAAGAAGCACAAACAAATGCCTCTAAAACAACATTTTTGATTTGCAGCAATTTTTTCACAGTGTAGAAGTTAGTGCAAAACTTTGTTTCACACGATAGCTTTAGCATTGTGGACATACTTTATTAATACATGCCCAAAACACATTGTCTCTTCAAAATTAAATTCACCACATTCCTTGCTTTGTCTGTAATGCTTTTGAAACAATCAGTGCCATCTTTTATATACCAATCCTGCAACACAAGATTCAAGCTATGCACGTTGCAACCAAACGTGTGCAAGCTAGGGAAGTGCTATTTCAAGAGAGGACTAGCTGCTCTGCAATTTTTTTCATTACCCATGATCACTTGCACTACAGTGTGGACACCAATTTGATGAATTGTCTATGTTATCATTATCATCTATATAGCTCCCTGACTTAATCTCACTTGAGTTGTCCACCGCTTTAATGAATCACTCTCTTCGAGGATTGAATACTATCACATTAATTAGTAGCCTACGTTGGACATTTGACCATCCATCACTAAGTATAGTGCATCTTGTTTGATCAATTGATTTCAAGATCAACCTATCAACTTCCTTTGGGTGTCTACAAAGCATTTATCCAAGAATATTGTGCGCATGCTGATGATATGATGGAGGGGAAAAACTAGCACCACACTCACCGATCTTCTTCCACGCATGCTTCCATGGATCTCGTGTGACAATCAACACAGAACCGTCTGTAAAATAGACAGCTTGTGCAAGAGTAGACGTGCACCTCTTCAAGAGTAGTTGATCAAAAGCTCTGCTCAATAGTTATATAAATGATCCCTAGACACTTGCACCACCTAAACCCTCATTCTCCCAATAAACACCTAGGGGACGTAACTAAATGTAGTAGACAAGTACGTCAGTGTAGTGATGAGGAGATCCATTCCAACAATAGAAATGAGCCCCAGGGACTTGCAACACCTAAATTATCCATGAGGATGCTCCATACGAGCACCAAGAACTTGCACCACCTAAACCCTCCACAAGGATGCTCCCTACCCAAACCTGTTTCCAGGAGGATAAGCACCCAAGGGAGGTAACTATTCATGGATTTTAGAAAATAAAGGGATCAAAGCTACCTAATAAACTAAAGACAAATGACTAAACCTCAACTAAAATTGTTAGTGTGTGCCAAAATGGAGGTCTTGGAGGATTGGACATTGTTATATAGCCCCCTCCAAGTATGGGGCTATGCTGAGGAAATAACCGAGCTTATCGGGCATCCCTTCTAGCTCAGCGTGTCCTTGCGGGCTATCTCATTTTCCTAACGAGCATACAAGAACTCCCGGTTCCAGCTAGTCATTTTGTGAACCTGATTATTTTAACACTCCCATGGAGTGTTAATACCATAAGTTATTACCACTTCACACTTCACGTGAAGACATGAACAAAATCCTTGTATGCATTGATTGATTAAGACTATAGTTCCCAATGGTGTACCTTGAACTAATTCCTTCTCAACCAAGATAATAGATCCTTGTCCCACTTACCCTATTGCAATGAACATGTCAAACCTTTCATGGAAAACTTAAGGACCTCTCTTCTTAAGCAAGAAAAGAGAAACCAATAGATCTGATACCAATGTAATGGAAATGGCCTATGAACTTTGAGAATAGCGGAATTAAGAGAATTAGAGTGAGCATTTTTGCGAGACTACTTTGAGAACATAGAGGGTGAACTTAATTAGCAGTAGCAACATAACCATAATACTTAATTAACTTGGCATAAACAATACTTTTGCAAGAGAGAGAGTTTAGAGAACTTGAAAACAGTTGAGGACCGGAGCCGCGGTCTCCCTTCCAATAGGCTTTTGTATTATAGATTCTCCCATCAAGAGAGACTTGGTACAATACAATCTTTGTATTCCTTGTGACCTAGGTGATGCAATGAAGATGGAAAGATTCATGCATGACAAGCATAAAATAATCTTTGTAAAAGCATTAACCATCCTCGGCCTTAGTCCAAAGGCCTCAAACACCTTCAAAGGTGGAGAGAGCTAGCGGGGAATGAGGGTAAGCAAGAGGAAGAAGAAACATTCATAGGAGAAATAAATAGTTCCTCACTTATCATCACTCTTCTTGCTTAGCATAGCATAATAACATATTCAAGAAGATGGAGAAGATGTCAAGCTTAAGCATTGAAGCGTGGCTCTTGGTTGGATTTGCATTCCATGGCCAAGAGTGTTGGTGTAGGCTCTCAACTTCTCAAAAAGCTTGGAGAAGGAGATGGAGCTCTTGTACTTTTCACTTCACACAATGAGTGTGTGTGGGGGGGGGGAGGGGGAGTATACCCTGCAAGCAAGCCCCCTAGTTTCTTGGATTGACCCCTCTTTCTAGCTCATTATTTTTTCTCATTGGCTCTCTCAAGCCTAGACAATCACAAGCCTGGGTCAACAAGTCAAGAAGTAGAGGTAGTCTTTGGACAAGTGTCCCCATTTCCTCTTTGAGAGAGAGGGCTTGATAAATTCCTAAAAAATTAATTTAACTAGCTAAATCCTCATTGGACCTCTCTAAGGATCAACCAATAGGCTTTGGAAACTCCTTGAGGGAAACCTAGCTAGGGGCTTGACATGTGTCCTTCTTGACTCTTGAGCAAGGGGCGCCCTTTGGAAAAGAGAGAAGTCATCCAACCATCCCACCTACTTCCATGGATCAACCCCTCCTTTGTAGGCTTTTATGTTGACCTTCAAGCCCAAGCTATGTGGCCCCCTACTTGTTTCAGCACCTAGTCACCAAGCATAGGGTTAGTAAGAGTATGGCTTCTCTCCCCTAGCTTCAAGGGCTTGCCCCCTCCTTGTAGGGATTGACTTGGACCTTCAAGCACATGCCTAGCTTAAGTTTCCCCTTAGCTCTATCAAACATCCCATGCACTTTTAATTATCAAGCACCTCAAGCATAGGCGAAGCTTAAACCTAAGGTCTAAGGAATTTTACACCAACCTTTGGAAGTATTTAATGAAGCTATCTCTAAGGTCTTTAAGCTCCATTAGCTAGCCTTTCTCTTTGACATACCATCTCTCATTTGGACCCTTTTTAACCTTGGCCCCGTGTTGAGCACAAATCCATAAGCACATGTCTATATTCTAACCCTTTTTTTTGTTTATTCTCCCATATTAAATGATTATTTTAATATGAGAAAATGATTTGGATTGGTTAGATTATTAGATTTTATGACAATCAAAATGCTTCAAGAGACTAATAAAGTATCTCACTGACTCACCTTCCTCCCGTTGGACTTTTTGGAGCTGAGATGCTACGCCTCAAAGAACTCCCTCTTGTTTGTACTCTTTTAAGAACAATCTCCTAAGAGTAGGATACTGCATGTTCTCTTCATTTCTTAGGGTTCTATACCAATCCCCCGCATTCCCACTTAGAGTCAAGCCTAAAGTCTTGCACTTATGTAGTTCATTTTGCTCTTCTAGGGAATCACATATTAAACAAATAATTTAATGTGAAAGAATAAACGAGAACAAGGGTTAGGATATAGACATGTGCTTATAGATCTATCCAACATGGGGCCAATGGTAAAGGGGCCCAAATGAGATATGATCCATCAAAGAGCAAGGCTAACCAATGGAGAATAAATACCTTAGGGTTAACTTCATTGAAGACCATAGGTAAGCTAGGGCTGTGCTTGAGGTGGGAAATCGGCCCAAGCTTGAGGTGCTTGTCATGATTGATGACTGAGATGCTTGAGATGCTTGAGATGCTTGAGGTGCTTGTCATGCTTGAGATGCTAGGGTTGTACTTAAGGTGAGAACCCAGCCCAAGCTTGTGGTGAGAACTAGGCCCAAGGTTGAGGTGGCATAAAATTCAAAGTAGATCCCTACAAGGAGGGGGCGAGCCATGCAAGAAGGGGGGGGTGGTTCCTTAACCACTCTCTCCCCCAAAGGGCACCCCTTGCACAAGAGACAAGTAGGACATATGTCAAGCCCCTAGCTAGGTTACCCTCATGGTGTGCCTAAAGCCTATTGGTTGGCCTTCCAAGGGGTCCAATGATAATTTAGTGGATTTAACTAATTGTCTCTCTCAATGGGAGAAATCATAATACAAATGCCTATTGGAGGGGGAACCGGATCCACATAAATCCAGTCCTCAAATGTTGTCATTTTCTCTAAATTCTCTCTCTTGCAAAAGTATTGTTCATGCTAAGTTAACTAATTGCTATCTATCTTCAATTATGATCACCACTATGTTCACAAAGTAATTTCTCAAAAGTACTCTCACTAATTTCCGCTACTCTCAAGTTAATAGACCAATTCCATTACATTGATATCAAAGCATTTGGTTTCTCTTTTCTTGATTAAGAAGAGAGGTCCTTAAGTAGCCTATAAATGGTTGATTTTGTTAATTATATTAGAATAAGTGGGACTGGGATCTATTATCGGTTTTTTTGAGCCCATTGTGTGGGATATGGTGCACACCTCGGTAGCTTTGGACTTAATAATAGAGTCTTTTTAGACTTGCCTATGTCTTTACCATTATTGAGCCATAAGAAGTCCAAAAGGAGCTAGCCCTCGACAACTTTTCAATATTAGAACCACTCCACTACTCTCTATAATTAACCACTTTGAGCCGTGGGTGTAGATACTTAAGAGTCAATTTTCAAAGGCTAAGAGGAGTGGCAACTAAGGTTTTGAATTGCCAAAGCATACACTAAGTACATACACAAATTTTGTTAACATGGATGACAATAACCAAGAGAGTAGAATGAACATGATAGATTTGATTTTGCACATGAAGGTGCTAATAATGATGCACACATGTTTGTCAATTATCCCATTACTAGGTTGCATCAAGCTATGGGCAACCCTGCTTTGCAAGCCTAAGTTACTCAACAACTTTGCGCTTATGGGATTTCCCTTCCTCTCCAAGAGGAGAGAGAGCTTAGGGGGGCTCTTGATGAGACCCCCAAAAGAAGACTCTCTCCCATACGAGATGAGGAATCCAAAGAGAAAGAAAGCAATGAGACTTTAAGTTCCTCTGAAGATATGGCTCCATGAAGACGATGGTCTAGACGATCGCCAACTTCTCCCAAGAGGAAAAGATCAACACACAATCCTTCTCCTTGTCACCCCGAAAGGGAAGAGAGGAAACAAAGGAAGAAAAGGGCAAGAAAGAGGTCACCCTCTTCTCCTTCTTCTTCACTTTCCTCCTATTCCCATGACAATTATGGATATTCTCCTAGAGAATATAGTAGGGGAGGACATCACAAATCATACCCTGCATGGTGAAGGTCACAAAATCTAAAGAAGTTCAAAGAGGGAGGAAAGATTATCTCTTTTCTCACCTATGATGGCACCTTTGGTGCTACTGACAAAGTGTTGGCCTTCATCCAACAATTTGATGCGGCCTTTGGAGACGAGGGCTTCATAGAGTCCTCCAAGCTACGCCATGTAACTCTCTCTCTCTCTCTCTCTCTCTCTCTCTCTCTCTCTCTCTCTCTCTCTCTCTCTCTCTCGTGCTCACTCTCCTTGCTCTCTAGGTTTTTGTATTGTTGACTTTGACATGGTATGAGAGCTGTGTTGGTGAAGAACCTTGGTGAGGCAGAGCTGCACAATAGAGAAGAGAAGGCCCGTGAAGATTCCCCCCCTCGTCAGCAACCCTCTAACCCTAGCATTCTACAAAAGTTTAGACATTCAACGTCCAACCCCACCACCACTTTACCTCCAGCGTTCTAAAATGCTACCGCTTAGCGGTGCCGGGATTCCTACGTGCTAGCATTCTAAAACGTTCTTTGACCACTCATTTCCAAAGGCAACCTTGCGCACATCAAAAATCCAATTTTGATGTCAAAATGATGCCCTAGATAATAAGCGCACTTATTATCCTACATGCAAATTTTTTGTCAAATCAGCTTTTTGATGCTTACACTTTGTTTTTATGGGTCAATATGATAGTTATTTGGCTTTAACTATGAATTTGATTTGCAAAATATCAATTTCGGCTTAACAAGTGATTTTTTGCTTTGAAGTACACCTAATGTCTATGTATGGTGTGCGTGCTTGAGGATCAATGCAGAACCAACCCTCCACTCCAAAAAAACATGACTTACAAGCAGAGACTACTAGGCCTTCCAAAGTCCAACTTGAAGAGGAGACTATCCCAAGGCAAAGAAGACCTTTGTTGGGGACCTCCTAGAGAAGAATCATGTGGCAATATTTCTAAGCTGTAGATGATTCCTAGAGAGATCTATGATGTGGCCCAAGAACCAGAGTTACATGCACATAGATCATGCATCCTATGTGCTAAACACCCTAAAAACCACCAAGAAGACCAAAGGAATTAAGTATCTAGGAGCACCTGAAGTGCTCACCCGCATTGTGTACCACACAATTGGGATGGCAGGCAACTTACCACCCACCTAGATCAAAACTTATGGCTAGAATCTGGAGTGAAAGAAGAAGAACAAGAAGGTGAAGAGGAAGATGAAGATGAACCACCAATAGTGCTCAAAAGGTCAAAGAGAAAGCTACCCCAGTCAGCTCCAGTTAAGAGAGAAGAAAAGAGTAATGAAGGTCCAATGGAGGACCCTAAGATCCTTAAGGCCATGGATTTGGAAATAATTTTATAGGCCACTAACATCATGGTAATGGGCCACCAATGTTTTATATGGGAATATAAAACTTGTTTGGGGATAGGTTTGATGACGTCCCTTTTAATGTTTGAGTCAAGGACTCCCTTGGTCAGATTTGGTTAGCCAATCTCATGACCAGGGACTTAAGATCATCCCAAAATTCTTGAAAAACTTGGTATTCAAACCGTCCCACCTTGAGGACTTCTTTGTTTGCGTAAAGCTTTTTGTAATGCAAGAGAGAATTCCTCCTTTCTGGGATATGATCTTATAAGGGATTATCTATGAAGTACTATTAATGAAACAAAACATCATTTATTGAATAAAAATATTGAGTTCCAGTGGCGTACGTGGCAGAGCTCATTCATCATATTGCAAGGATGACTACGTTGGCTCTTGCACGAGAAAAACTAGACATTTGGGAATCAGATGAAGAATGCAACGACTATTTTAAAGTTTGAATTATTTTCCCTAGTCATGAAAGAAGGTGTTTTTGTTTCACCACAGGATCATGAATGTGCAAATTTCAATAGTAATTAATTCTCTGGAAACAATATCTAGCAATTCTCTCTGTAGTGCAACATCAGAGACAACATGTTGCTGCTGTCATTACATTTTGATCATGGTTAAGGTAAAATTCAAGCCGGTCAAGCATTCAATATGTAGCAAAACTAACCATGTTGAAAGAGACTACTTTTACAATAACAGCCAACCGAGCACTATAGATGAACAAAATGATGAACGAGATGCTCAATCGTTTGGTGTTACAACAAAAAAACTTATATATGTTAAGGAATGGATTTTTTATATCATTTTTGTTTTTTAATAATGATTTATTTATCATTTAGGGTTAGGCGTCTACCCTATGAAGAGTTAAGACCCCCTTCATAGCACAACATAATCTTAGACCAATAGAATTATTATCCACTTCTATAGTGTAATCTCGTATTTGGTGATGACTTTGTAGAAGGATAACATCCAAGAAGGTAGAGACACCACTCTACAAGGGTACAAATCTTAATTTCTAGAACCCAAACTTGGATGATCTACGGCCCTTTTGTGCTTGTCAACGGAAACATTTTGCCTTTGTTGAGAGATGGATATAGCCTCCTTAATCTTTTGAAAACATTCTTGTAGGTCACGGATATACTTATCGGCAGCGAAGATCTTCCGGTGTTCTTTAAGTAGCAAGGTGCTTTTAGGTCTTTCCTCAATTATTTCCAGAGGTGCTTTTCTCGTAGAAGTATGTATAGTATTATTGTAGGCATACTCTACAAGAGGTAAGTACCTTTCCCATTGTGAGCGTTGATCTACTTCTGTAACATAAGTCTTTAGTCAATCAAGTATCGTAGGATTGGCTATTTCACTTTGGCCATCCGTTTGTAGATGATAAGCCAAAGAGAAATTCAATCTTGTGCCTAGATTTTCAAAGAGACCTTTTGAGAAATTACTGGTCATTCTAGGGTCTCTATCTGATACGATGGATGTTGGCAATCCATGGTGCTGAAAATCTATGATATGAAGAGAGTTTCCATTTGGTGTGCCTTAATAGTCTTTTTAACAGCAATAAAGTGTGCTTGCTTGCTAAACCTGTCGACTATTGTCCATATTCCCATATTTCCATGGATAGACTTAGATAATCCAAAGATAAAATCCATAGATATACTCTCCCATGGTGAATTTGGGATAGGCAATGGCTGTAGTAATCAAGGTTGCTTCCCTCTATCATACTTGGTCTTTTGGCATACTACACATTTTGAAACATACTCTTGTATGTCCACTTTCATGGTAGGCCAATAGAAGTACATTTCTACTCCTTGGAGAGTAGGTTGAATGCCTCTATGCCCCGCGTAGGGAGGAGCAATGTGAGAAATATGGAAATTAAATTGTGAAATTAAATTTCCATATTTCTCACATTGCTTACCATCTTGGTTTGCATCATGAAGTACTTGGGACTTTGATGGTCTGCTCGTAAAATGAATGGAGTCCCCAATAAATAGTGCTTCCATGTATCTAGGGCATGTAGAACAGCTAAAATCTCTTTCTCATAAATACCTAAGACATGTTCATCTATATTGAGCCTTCGGCTCTCATATGCTACGACATGCCCTTCTTGAAGCAAGACTACTCCAAGGCAATCACCACAAGCATCACATTGGACCTCAAATGTCTTTGAGAGATCCAAAAGCATGAGGAATGGTTGGGAGAGAGGTAAGGTTCTCTTTGAGCTTGTCAAAAGAATTTTGCTCCTTAGCAGTCCATAAATACTTAACATTCTTCTTAGTTAAGTCATGTAGTGGTCTTGCTATTTGAATTTTTTTTGCTATGAAGCGTCTATAGTATACACACATACCAATAAATCTTCTTAGCTCATGTAGATTCCTTGGATTAAGCCATGCTTTTATTACCTCTAACTTCGATGGATCCATTTGGATACCATCTTGAGAGATAATATGGCCTAAGTATTGAATCTCTTGAAGGAAAATTTTTCTTTTCTTTTGGTTGAGAAAAAGCTTGTTCTCCCTCAATGCTTAAACAATTACTTGGAGATTTTGCTTATGTTCCTCCAAGGACTTGGAGTAGACGATGATATCATCAAAGAACACTCTAGTGAATTTGCGGTAGGGTCTAAATATTTTCTCCATTAATCGATTGAACATGGCTGGTGCATTAGTCAAGCCAAAAGGCATGACTAGATATGCTACAATGGGAGCACGGAGAGCCCTACATAGCAAGCCATAAATCGACAAAACGGTATACCTGGCAACCATCATTACACATACTCTAAGCCGTATGCAATACGAGAGAGACAGAAAGCGGGAGAGGGCAAGAGAGTGCGTGTAGACGCACCTCCTAGAGCCGACTGCTACGATGGCATGGCGAGAGAGAAGAGTGGAAAGGAGAGAAGAACAACACGGACACTGGGTGAAATCTCACCCCGTGCAAGAGTGACCATTTCCCTCTTGCATGTATTTGTTTTATAGATTTCTTAAATGGTCAATTGTGAGTACAAACTGGCCGGCCGGTCATAAATGGCCGAAGCTCATAAAGAGCACTTGAATAATACATGAAATATATTTCTGTATGCATAGGCCTAGCTCGGTCAAGCCTTTTCCACTTGTCAGCTGCAATAATTAATAAAAATATCAAATAATACATGAAATATATTTCCGTATGCATAGGCCTAGCTCGGTCAAGCCTTTTTCACCTGTCAGCTGCAATAATTAATAGAAATATCAATTCCATTACATACCTCTCCGTTGGAAAGCAATTGTCCTCAGTTGCGAAGATAAAAATTTGCAAACAATACTTGTCAAAAACAATGATTAGAAATTTGTATCAAATAGTAAAAAGAAAAATCCATAAAATTAGACAACATTGCTTATGCCTGCCGTCATCCACATACTACCTATTCTAGTGTCCCATACCATTAGAATAAGCAGTATATGTCATACCGTGATGAATTAGGATATCATTGGTCACACTCATCATCAATCTCATAAATGTCAAGTCCCATCACATAAACACTGCCGTGACAAAATAATCATTAGATACGAAATTCCAATCCAATTCCAATTCCACAATATAATCCAAATCCAAAATATCTTTCATTTTCTATACCCGGGTAACAAAATCATACCAGTTACAGTGGTGGCCAGCCACTGCAGCATGATATTGTGAATAGTGTTGCCTAAATCGACGAATCTACACCAATAAGACGTGCTGCCTAAATTGGTGAATCTGCACTAATGCTGCCTAAATCGGCGAATCTGCATGATTTGTTTAAAAAATCATGAATCTACATTTTTCTTGTTGTGCTGCCTAAATCGGAGAATCTGCACCATATGAGCATTGACACACTGCCTAAATCGACGAATCTGTGTGCATGTGACCAATGAACGAGACAAGACATAAAGAAAAAAAATGAAACAAAACATTTACTAGATGGTGGTGCCAAGATGGGGTATGATGCGGTCCCATAGTGCTGCAGAAAACTGTTTCTCACTATCCATATCATCTCTTGTGTGTAGTTGTATATCAGCTTGATGATAAAGTTGCTCAATTTAAATTTACATTTAAGGGAAGCAACAAGCGACAATGGGAGGATGGGTAATTTCACATACTGTGATAAAGAAGCAAAAGACCTCGTTCCTTTGAAATTATCCATTTGGATTATGCTGGTTGCAAACTACTAACGGTGTGCTATGAAATACATGTACGAAATAAGAACAACTTAGAAGGAAGTAGAGATGGTGAGTTGTATTATAGGAGTATGTGAAGCCAATGTATGACAATGTAATCACATGAGAGAGAGGAATCATAATGACGAGAGGTTAAGGAAAATTAAAGCAATGGATACATGGAAGAACTTACTCATTAAAAATGCTTTAGCGAAACATTGCAAAATTACGTACCTGGGGGTGGTTCGAAGAAAGGACTTGGAGTTGAATTGTCAAATGCGAAACAAGTAGTTAAAAAGAAAGGTCAGAAGCAAAATAATCAGTTGGTTAATGTTAATGAAGATAGACAATTGGATTATCTAATAAAAAGTATAGACTAAAGCAAAGTACAAATGTCAGACCACTGGTAATGCAAGTGTCAACAAGAGAAATTTAACAACTTTGTAGTATGCAGAAAGGTTAGATACTACAATATTTTATAGCATCACTAGTGGAGGAATTTGGCAAAACTTATGTAATGAAGATCAATATCAATTTGACAAGGTTTACAAAAATAAGTAAAAGATGCTTCAAGAACGCGTTATATACATGTTGAAAACAATCACAATTATTTGCCAGTCTCAATATACATTAACAACGTGTAATCAAGAAGGCTTGCGGAAGACTTCTATGTCACTAATGAAAACATACACGTGAGATATTGATCTGGCCATATCTAGGTGTTAGTCGTGCTTAGTAAGTGGAGGAACTGTGTTTGTATTCCTTCATGAGGTGGCTACCTGAATTTCCTCAATGTAACACAATAATTTCACTCCCATATTTTCAAATGCACATGCTATTGTAGCTATGGATGGACTGGGGCATTCTCTGCTGAAAGACAAGTCTCCCATGAAAGGAGAAAGTCCACCACTCATTGTTGCATGAAAGAAAATGAAAAGCTTCTCCCAAAAAATGATTAAAACCACATTGCAATTTTAGAGATGGTCATAGATTGTACATCAAAGGTTCTCATGTTGAACATTGTCCTTGACAAAACATGTGGAAGCTAGCTTGTCCAACAGTGTGAGATAGGAATATTGATAAACAAAAATTCAAAGAGAGCATTGGAGTTTTATATTTTCAAAAGATTGGGAATACAAATTTGGAAAGCTATAAAACATCATGTGACAAATTTCATACAAACAAATCATGCAAATAGTTGTCCATTTGTAACATGGAAACTTCTATAAGTATGACAAATAACCTTGTGCTTCCTCACCTAAGCAAGCCTATGAATGTTCTTAGAGGGATGAGGACTCAGAAACAAGAACGGGAATGGGACTTACGAGAAGTTTCGAGTAAACTAGTGTTACCATATACATGTGGTAGTGATGTGTGTGAACACACTAAGATCGCCGGGGCATTTTTTCCCTCTTTAGGAGGTATTTTCCCCCATGCATTGTATATACGTCCATCACTCTAGGGCTATCTATCTTTCCATTACACACTAAGTAATACACTCTCTATTGTCTGCCTTGAGCTTCCTTCGTCTTCTCCAAGCTGTGTCTGTTTCTCTGCAACCCTAATTCCAACAATTGGTATCAGAGCAGGTCACGTCCTCCCGGGCTTAGTCGTCAGCTGCTCCAGCACACGCCTGCTCACTTTCTCCGATTTCAGTGAGCTTTGGCGAGCGTTCGCAGGTCGATAAATATTTTGGGAAAGCTAAAAGAGCTTGGTTTGCTCAGAATTTTGATTTGGGATCATTTCGGCCTCCGTTTCCACTACAGGCAGTACTGCACAGGCTATTTTGTCATTTTGTGCAGAATTTCTGTCAGTGCCGTTTTCTGCATAACAGATGCCTTATAGTCTTCTACGGTTTGTGCTATATACCACAGGTTGTTCCCGCTCCGTTTCTCCTATTTTCGGGCAGTTTTCACATCAGGTGCAGCATTTACCATGGCTGACAACAACAACACAGATGTGTTCAAGATGTTTGTTGCTGAGGACAGGTTGGATGGGGACAACTACCCTATGTGGGATTATATGATGCAACATGTTCTTGTGTCAAAGGGTGTCTGGAACATTGTGCATGGCATTGATGTACGTCCTGGTTCTGAGGATGTAGGCGATGTTGAGGATGTTGTAGGTCTTGCTGCAAGGATTGCAGCTGTTAGAGTTGTTTTGCCTATGGCAGAACAAGCTCGTTGGGATGTTAAGGATGCGCAGGCTCATGCATTGATTGCGTTGTCTGTGAAGTGCACCATTGTTCCTCACATCCGTTCAGCAAAATCTGCAAAACAGGCTTGGGATATTTTAGCAGGTCTTTATGCAAGCCGCAATGAGGCTAAAATTGCTTTGCTGCGTAAAGAGCTGGAGTTGAAGATTATGCATGAGGAAGATGATATGGACACTTTCCTTGCTAGTGTCAAGGATATCAATGAGCAGATTATTTCTGCAGGTGAAGTCATTTCAGACAGTTCCCTTGTGCAGACTGTTCTTGATGCCTTACCAGATTCCTACCAGACTTTTGCTAGTACTTGGAGACTGATGACCCAAGGAAATCCGGAAGTTGTCAAGTTTGATGCATTATGCACATTGCTGTTGCAAGAGTCACTTTCTAGAAAAAACAGGACTAGTGCAGTTGAACAGGCTTTTATTGATTCTCAAAGAAAGGGTGGTAACAGTAATGCAGCCACTTCTTATGGTTTTGCTGCGGGTGGCAAAAATTCTGTCCCTAATGCTTCTGTTGGCAGTACTTTGTCTGGTAATTCTGGTGATAAGGGCAAAAAGAAGATGCGCTGCCATTATTGTAAAGCCAATGATCACTTGATCAAGTCGTGTCCTAAGTTGAAGGCCAAAGAGGCTAAGAAGAAAGAGGGTGGTTCCACTGCAAATGCTGGTTCCACTACAAATGCAACCACTGTTGAGTCTTCTGTGAAAGGAGACTGTGTTGCTGATGTTGATGCAGAATGGGCTTTTAGCGCAGAGTGCACTTACAATCCTGTTGTCCATGATGCATGCTTGTCAGTTGCTGCAGATTCACATGTGTGGTATTTTGACAGTGGTGCTACCAAAGCACATTACCTCACATCGTGAATTGTTTACCTCTCTTGAGTTTGTCCCTCATGGGAATTCAGTCACTTGTGCCAACAACGCCTCTTATCCATTTCAAGGAGTTGGAAAGATTGTGCTCACTGCTGCTAATGGTAGTTCTTTCACGCTTGTTGATGCACTTTATGTACCTAGGATCAAGAAGAATCTCTTGTCTGTATCCGCACTTGCTAGACTTGGACTTGTTGTCAAATTTGTGGATGACAGATGTACAGTTCATGATCTCAGTTTTGGTGATGAAATTGTTGCATCTGGGCTTTTGTGCCGTGGACTGTATAAGCTCACTTTGTATGACAAGTGTGGACAAAATTTTGCAAATGCTATTGAAGATTCAAGGGCTATTTCAGATGCAAAACTTTGGCATGCACGTTTTGGTCATCTGAATTTTGCCAGTTTGCTGCGTTTGAAGAAATATGATATGGTTGCTTCTTTGCCGCCTCTTGAAGCACCTGTCAAACATGTCTGTGAAGGCTGTATTTTGGGTAAGATGCAGCGTTCTAAATTTCCAAAGGATGGTTCAGTTCGGGCCACATGCAGGTTGCAGCTTGTACATAGTGATGTTTGTGGGCCCATGCAAACTTCGTCCTTGGGCAATTACTTGTACTTCGTGACTTTCATTGATGATTACTCCAGGCATGCATGGGTATTTTCGCTTAAAGAGAAGTCCGAAGTTTTTATGTGCTTCAAAAAATTTCTGGCTATAGCTGAAAATGTCTCGAAATGTACTATGGGCACCCTCCGTTCCGATCGAGGGGGGGAGTATATGTCTCATGAATTTAATGCACTTCTGGCTAGTTGTGGGATAAAACACCAATGTACAGTGCCTTATACACCTCAGCAAAATGGTGTTGCTGAGAGGAAAAACAGGTCACTGATGGAAATGGCACGATGTATGGTCAAAAGTCAAGCTTTACCGCATTCTTTTTGGCTTGAGGCCATCATGTGTGCCACTTATGTACTTAACATTTGTCCTACGAAAGCTTTGTAGTCTATTACTCCATATGAAGCATGGCATGATAGAAAGCCTTCTATTGAGCACATGCCTGTTTTTGGCTGTTTGGCATATGCTTTGGTGCCACAAGTGCAACGCAAAAATTGGTTGATAAGGTTCTCAAATGTATTTTTGTTGGTTATATTGTTGAAAGCAAAGGTTACAGGTTGTATCATCCGCAAACAAAACGTATTCTGGTTTCTCGGGATGTAGTGTTTGTGAAAGATTCTGTTCAGCCCTTGTTGTCATTTACTAGAGACAGTAATGTAAGCTCACAGGACATTTATGACACTTTTTTGCCTCTTTTCAGTGGTGGAAATACGAATGTAAGTTCCAATGAGGCAAATGTACAGCCTATGGGGGTTTCTGAAAATGTTTGAGATCAGCCTATTACTTATGCAGATGTACATGATGTACTTGATGAGGAAAGGGCTGAAAATGAGCAGGCTAGAGGTATGCCAAAATGGCTGGTGCACACTTTGCGTGACAGTAAATTGGATGCACCTTTGTCTAGTCGTACTCGTTCAGGCTCTCGCCATGCATCTTATGCATTAGATTGTTATGCTTTGGCTGTGTCTAGCTTACATGATGTTGAGGAGCCTCTGTCTTTTGATGAAGCACAGAATTCAGAAAATTGGATGGCTGCCATGCAATCAGAATATGATGAACTTATAGAGAATGACACATGGACTTTATGTGATTTGCCTCCTGGCAAAAAGGCCATTGGTACGAAGTGGGTTTACAAGTTGAAACGCAAACCGGATGGTGAGATCGATTGCCATAAGGCTCGACTTGTTGCAAAGGGTTATGCACAGCAAAAAGGCATAGATTATAAAGAAACTTTTGCTCCCACTTGTCGTATGACTACTGTGCATTTTCTATGTGCATTGGCAGCTCATTTTGGTTGGGATGTACATCAATCAGACATTGTTACTGCTTTCTTGAATGGTGACATATTTGAGGAAGTTTATGTAACGCAGCCTCGCAGTTTTTTCATAAAAGGACAAGAGGACAAAGTGTGCAAATGTAACAAGGCTTTGTATGGGTTGAAGCAATCGCCTCGTGCTTGGTATGAGAAAGCTGACACTCATTTGGTCAAACAAGGCTTTCGTAACAGTCCAACAGAAAGCACATTGTATGTAAAGTTTGAGGGTGATGTACTTCTCATTGTGGTTCTTTATGTGGATGATTTGCTGATCACTGGACCAAATGAGAGACATATTGCTGAATTTAAGGCTGATTTTAATGCTACTTTCAAGATGAAAGATTTGGGGCTATTGCATCATTATTGGGTATACAGTTTAAGCAGTGTGATGGTGGTATTGCCTTGTGTCAGAAAAGTTACATAGAGACATTGCTATGTAAGTTTGGACTTGAGGATTGCAAACCTATTACCACTCCCATGGAAACAGGTTTGAAGTTGAGTCTACATGATGCTGGCAATCCTGCTGATGTCACTCTTTACCAAACTGCTGTTGGCTGCCTCATTTATGTATGCAACACGAGGCTGGATATTCAGTTTGCAGTCTCACAGGTCAGCAGATTTATGCATAGCCCAGGGTCTAAGCATTGGCAGGCAGTCAAGAGGATTTTCCGCTACCTTAGTGGCACTTTATATCTTGGCTTGTTTTATCCCAAGGGGGGATCATTGCCGCCAGACTTACATGCTTTTTCGGACTCAGATTGGGCTGGTTGTTTTGACACACGAGTGTCCACAACTGGTTTTTGTTTCATGCTTGGCAGTTCATGTATATCATGGTTGAGCAAGAAGCAACCTACTGTGGCCACTTCGAGTTGTGAGGCTGAGTACAAGGCAGTCTTCATAGCTACGGTTGAGTGTGTATGGCTTAGACGCCTTATGGCTAATTTGGGTGTTGGATAGGACACTGCCAACACTATGTACACTGACAGTCAGAGTGCATTGGCAGTTGCGAGGAACCCAGTTTTTCATGCTCGCACAAAGCACATTGAGGTGCATTACCACTATGTCAGGGAGAGGCTCTCAACAGGAGAGATCAGCTTGGCTTATGTGCCAACACATGACAACCTTGCAGATCTTTTCACAAAGGCATTTTCTTATGAGAAGCTTGAAGCTTTTCGCAAAGCTTTGGGCTTACTCCCCTTTGTGGACTGATCCTGTCCTCAGGGCATGGCACTTCCCTTTACTCATGTGCCAGCTCTCGTTCACCGCATCACTCCAGGGGGGATTTGTTACCATATACATGTGGTAGTGATGTGTGTGAACACACTAGGACCGCCGGGGCATTTTTTCCCTCTTTAGGAGGTTTTTTCCCCCGTGCATTGTATATACGCCCATCACTCTAGGGCTATATCTATCTTTCCATTGCACACTAAGTAATACACTCTCTATTGTGTGCCTTGAGCTTCCTTCGTCTTCTCCAAGCTGTGTGTGTTTCTCTGCAACCCTAATTCCAACAACTAGGACACCTGACACTTACCATGCAACCAAGAGAAGGCTTCACCCATTACGATATTTCATAGCATGAGTAAGTTCTGAGAAGAACTGCGTAATGTTAGACATGTGCATGCTCTTTGCCAAGTGTTGTCCAAGAAATCCTTTTAAAAAAAACCCTTTGTTTAGTAGATCCCACCGTTTATGATGGTGTGAGTTGTTATAGATGCTCCTGAACTTGGTGGTTGCATCCCTCTTGGGCCTTGGCATATCAAATCTTCAGTTGAAGCTTGAAGAAGTTGCTCGGAATTGACACACATACTCTGGATGTGACAAGAACGGCAGACTGGCCAAAATGGGACCTGCGCAATCGAGCAGAGGCTTCTAGATCCCATTCACAATTGAACCCCCACCTCATGCTCCACTTCAGCCCACCTAGCGGTGAAACGAGCTGGCAGCTATACAACACAGAACATCACCACTACATCGCAGGAGAGGAAGGCGAACTTCACAGTGATACCTCTATCCCTTTCCACCTGAGCTTGTCGCTGCATGGCTGTTTCCTCAAGCTTCCGTTTATCTGAGCGAGCTCATGTTTGTGTGTGTCTGTGTGTGTGTGTGTGTGTGTGTGTGTGTGTGTGTGTGTGTGTGTGTGTGTGTGTGTGTGTGTGTGTGTGTGTGTGTGTGTGTGTGTGTGTGTGTGTGTGTGTGTGTGTGTGTGTGTGTGTGTGTGTGTGTGTGTGTGTGTGTGTGTGTGTGTGTGTGTGTGTGTGTGTGTGTGTGTGTGTGTGTGGGTGGTTGGGCACCAGCATGCGTCACCCAAAGTCAATGTGGGCAGCTCATGGCTGCAGGGATTTCGACATCAGACTAGGCTGCTGGGATGGCTATGTGATGTTGGCGTAGCAAGGGCAGCCCACAAAAGGTGTGGCGGTGGAAATGGCCGCAGTAGGTGCGTCTGCAGGTGCTGCAACAACTTCGACTGCAACCAGGTTGAGATTGTCATGGCCACAAAGGTGGCAACGTAGGAGTTGAGGAAGATCTTGAGGCAGGTACTCTGTAGATAGAGAGAGGTAGGCAGTGTGCATATCGTGTGAACAGTGGATGCATGGGAAGAGAGGCTCAAGGGGCCGCGAGTTGACGAGAGACAGAGAGAGAGAGCAACGATATGGCTGGTTGAGGTTGGCTGACGCCATGCATAACACGAAAATTTAAATAATTAATAATAAAATAATGGACAAAAGTGATTTTGTGTGTGTGATTAGAAGGGGCGGAGAGACTGAGAGTGGGCGAGAGGCATGGCACAATAATTGGTTGGTTGTCATCCAAAGCAGGGAGAGCAGTGTATAGGCATGCTATAGGTGGTGGAAGGTAGAGAGTGAGAGTTGGGAGATAAACACGCACTCGAAGTAGGAGAGGTTGTGTGGCCTGCATGGACCGTTTGTTTGCAGATGTGTGCAGTCCTCATGTTTGTGGGGCTCAGACTAAAGATGACAACCAGTGGTGGTTGCAGACAACAACGGTGGTGCTCCGTGTGGCCCATGGTGCCGTCGTACGACATGGCCTGGGACGACGGAGGCCGACCCCACTAGTCAGTTGTGCTAGCATGTGAAGTCTTGCAAAATTGGATTTTTGCTAAGGGTGGGAGTCTGTTCTTCTGTCCACTAGTTGGCAATTCCCGCAGGGTGTAGTGCTCCAATCCACCTTTGCTAGCTTTGCTATACGTTTGTTTCCACAGTGGGCAACATACCAAATGGAAGCGTGGATTGAGTTCTTGAATAAAGAAGAAGCTAAAGAGTTTTATCCTAGGTGCGTTTCCACGATCAACAAAAGTTGGGTAGCCTTGTAGCTTTGCACTCAACCCCTACATGACGCAGCCCCATCAACCACAGCAAGAGCCATAACCAAGATTATGCTCCATCTCTGCTTACTGGATGATGCTGGGATCAATGATTATGATCGCAAATGACACAAGGATTTCTCAATCATGAAAGCTTGGGGAATGACACCTGCACTCTCCCCCTTTTTTTTTATAATAAACTTTCCTATCTAACCTTTCCTAATCTCTAAAATGTTTATCCTCTATACTTCTTACATAATAATTTTCTCTGCTTGGCCTAGTTCAACTTACCATACATGCAAAAACTATCCTATTATGTCGTCTTACTCAGTCATTAATTGCTTCCTAATCACACAAATCTCTTCAAAACACAAGGAAGAAATTAAAACCATATGGTGCAAAAAAAAACAAAAAAATGCTGTTTGGACTTAGCTTTAATAATATTTTGGTTGCTTAGATCTTCATAACTCTGTGTCATCACATCTTAGGGAGCGAACCAAGGCTCTGATACCACTTCTACAATGGGAGAGCGGAGAGCCCTACAAAATACTCGAAATAGCACATAGCAAGCCATAAATCGACAAAACGGTATACTTGGCAACCATCATTACACTCCGTATGCAATACAAGAGAGACAGAGAGTGGGAGAGGGCAAGAGAGTGCGTGCGGACGCACCTCCTAGAGCGGAGTGCTACGCCGGCACGGCGAGAGAGAAGAGTGGAAAAGAGAGAATAACAACACGGACACTAGGTGCAATCTCCCCTCGTGCAAGTGTGACCATTTCCCTCTTGCACGTATTTGTTTTATAGATTTCTTAAATGGTCAATTGTGAGTACAAATTGGCCGGTCGGTCATAAATGGCCGAAGCTCATAAAGAGCACTTGAATAATACATGAAATATATTTCCGTATGCATAGGCCTAGCTCGGTCAAGCCTTTTCCACCTGTCAACTACAATAATCAATAGAAATATCAATTCCATTACAAGATATTCATAAAGACCAAACGTTGTGTGCAACGCGGTCTTTAGGATATCTTCATCCACTATCCTTATTTGATGATAGCCACTTTTAAGGTCAATCCTACTGAAGTAGATAGAGCCTTGTGACTTATCAAGAAGATCTTCTACCGGAGGCACGGAAAATCTGTTTTTGATAGTGATGGGTGTATGCAAGATAGAGTGTACCCACCTCCCGTAGTCCACACCCAAGTGTGACCTCCATGGACAATGTGGCTAACTCGCCGAGTTACCCTCATGCCCAAAGCAGGAAATTGCGATGCGTGGCATACTTCTAGAACTCGGCGAGTTATTGGTAAGAAGCTCCACGTAACTCACCAAGTGACGTGGTCATGCCACAAAGGCAATGTGTTATTTCCACGTACATGCACACACGGCATTTCCACATAGCTCGCTGAGTAACGTGGATATGCCAACATAGGCAAGCCACGTAACTCGACGATTTACGTGGATGTCTTCTTGTAAAAACTCTCAATAATGACATGGCATACACATCATAAGTCCACGTAACTCAACAAGTTACGTGGTCATGTCTCCAGCCGTTTGCATTCCACGCAACTCGACGAGTTACGTGGCACTTGATGAGACTTGCAAAGATGATTGAACATGGACCCACATGCGTGCATGGACTCTTTGGATGAGAATCGTATTGAGTGTCTAGCTCAAAGAATGTCTAGATAAAATCTCTGTCACTCCTTGTCTCTATTGAGACTCTTTTTCCCTCTCTTTCTCTCTCTCCATCTCTCTCTTCATACAATGTGTATAAAAGTCTCTCTACCACATGATAAATATCATATCATTTTTTGTAAAATTATATACAAATTCATATCCAAAAATACATCTATTTCCAAACCCCACTTTAGGTCAAGTTCCAAAATCGCGATTATTAACAGCAGTGAATTTTTGACATAGTTGTTTTTGACCCAGAATGCATCTAAATGCTTAGAAATGATGCCCCAATAGCCTGCCTATGCTTGGTTTTTGTTTTAAAAGTGTAAATTCCTAGTTATGAAGAAATTAGGCAGCGGGTCGTTGACGCCAAAAGCTATGAAATACTATGAATGGCTTACATCAATGCGTAGAGCTCTTACCTACGGTTGCAATGCAACAAACACATTCGCAATGTGACAACAGGAGAGGGAGTAGGAAGCACGAGAAGGAGAGAAGTGAGCACCATTAGCTCACGCTGTGTATTTCTTATCCAAAAAACTTGAAAACTTACAAAAATTGGCTTTATACCTTAGCGAAGGTTTTTGGGTGGTCAAAAGTAATAATTTGGAGTTCTACCAAAGCTGGAAATTGACTGACTGATACAATCTGGAAGCTTGTAGCCCCGGCTCATTAATTACAAAGTTTACCAAGAAAATAGGAGTTACAATATTCCCGATTTATCAAAATAATAATTGTTTTACAAGGAGAACTCCGAAAAATGGTGTCCGCGTTAGCTTGCTGCTAACATTCCCTCCCTCCCTGCCTGTGTCGTCCCTTGACACAACTTTATGGACTGAAGTAGTCTTCGGGTTCACGGCGGGCAAGGCGGTCTTTCAATGCTTCCAGTGCTTTTTGGTATCTGATTTTGCGTTCTTTTTCTGGCACTTGCAAAAATTGCATGGTGACTCTGTTTTTCAGTTCCACTGCCGAGTATCCTACAAATCTTGATGTGAGGTTGCTTATCACCGGTGCAAATATCTTTGTTCGCTAGGTGAAGAAGCCAGTGTAGAATGCCTCCTCAAAAGCTAGCATATTATGCGAGGGCAGGAACATGCATCGGACATAAAATCCATAAAGAATTTCTTCTGAGGGTTGCCCGCTTAGATTGTAGCATAGGCCTTTGTTCCCTTCCAAGAATGAGAGCCATGGGGCTCTTGTCTGCTCAGACTCATTGAAAACCTATATGCATGTGAGTAGCATCCTGCAGATCTTATATAGCATTGCACAGGAGAGATCTGGCAGACTCTTGAAGAATATCATGGCGCCCGTTAGGGTTTTCATCATGTATTCTTCTGTTGCGTGGCCTCTCTCTGGAGCTGGCAGCCTGGGAAAATTTAGCCATGTTGGTCTCTTCTTCTGCAGTGCTTCATGTGCTTGCCATGTCCTTACTCGAGGTATAAGAAAAAATGTTGGATCTTTTTGTAAGGCCGCAAGTGCTCTTGTGAACAGAATCAAGTATCGTGGATTCTTGTTCAACCAACTTAGCCTCCACTTTGGGTGGTCTGATATTTGCACCATCTTCTTGCATATCCTTGTATAACCTTTCTTTTATCTGTAAGAGTTCTACCTTGATGAGAGGGTATGGCAGGGATTGTTGGTGCCATTGAGTGTTGATTTGAGTGGGAGTGAGTTGAGTGACGTTGACAGAGTGTAAAACTCTCAACTCCCAATCCATAGCAGCCTTCCACTACTCATCCACCTCTAAAGCGATCTTCTCCTTCAGTGCATCTTCTTTAGCCTTTGACAGCTGGACCATTGGCACTGTATCTTCGTCTGTAATTGGGACCTGAAAGTCTTCATCACCACTCGGCTCTGCTGTAGACTGCATTTCAAATTCAGCAAATGAGACCGAGGGGATGTCCATTTGGGGAGTCTCTGAAGTGCCTGCCTCTTCCTATGTATCGGGCTTTCCATCTCTAAGGAGTTGGCTCATTCTTTTCAATTCTGCAATTTCCTTTAGGAGCTCCTCCTCGTTTTGGACCCGCATCAGTGCCAGGTCTCTGCGTTGTGACCGTTCAAGCTTCAACTCTAGTTCTAAATCTCTGTTTTTTTTTTCAAGTGCCTTGTACACTTCATCCGTTCCCTTGATCGAGGCCACGGCTGGATTTTCCCTTATTTGCTGCAAGAAAGTGGCCTGATCATTGATTCTTTGTTCGGAATATTGGAGAGAAGCGTTAGCAACATCTAATTGTACTTGAATTTTTTGAGCTGACAGAGAGGTGGTAAGAAGTTTGTTTGTCACTTCTGTCAGCTGCTCATCTTTCACTTTGCAGGCATCAGATAATTTAGTGAGGAGGTCACCTAGCTCCTCCATTCCCTTCTGTTGTGTGTCCCTTGCTATCTGATGCTGTTCCACTTCTGTCTTTAGCTCTTGTACTTGCCTTTGGAGATCAGTGATAGTAACCATTCTGTCGTCGAGCTCGCCTTGAAGAGCATCGATGACCATTTCTAGTTCTTTGGCTTTAGTACTGCGGTTAAAGGCTGCTGAGCGGGGTTTCTCAGTCATGATTTTCATCTGCGTTGCATACTCGTTTACTTGTAAAATGACTTCGTCATTGGACTACCACTCCTCCTGTCTTGCGAGTTGTGATGTGCTGACAGCCTCCTGTGTTTCTTCTTGCTGTGTTGTAATGGCCGGTGGTTTTGTAGAGGTCTTCTCCTTGGCCATCCTGAGGCTTTGATACCTCGGTAGTTTTCGGCTGAGTGAAAATAACTTGTGTGGTCTCAACCCTTACCGTTTCTTCATTTTTTGTAGGCCTTTCTGCCTTCTCAATCTCTGTTTTTTCATGTATAGTGGTATGTTCTTTTTCAGTATCTACAGCCTTATCAGTCCGCCGGCTTGTGAGTTTCTTCCACTACCTTCTCTGGTTCTGGCTCAGCTTATTTTTCCTCATGTTGTTCGGCGTGGTCAGCTTGTTGTGTAGCTTTCGTTTGGTGGATAAATTCAAAATATGTTCCTGCTTCGGTCCTTGCCTCTTCATTGGTATCTTGACCTGTCGGTGATGGTGGTGGACTAGGCATGGGCTGGTCCTGTTGTTCCGGCAGCGGCGAGGTGGGTCGAGGAGATGCCTGACTTTGCTCTTGGGAAGCCACTTCCTCATCTTTCTTTGCCGCTTCTTCGGCCTCTTTCAGCTTTAAGGCTTCAGCCTCTTGGTAAATTCTTTCTAAATAGTTTTGTGGATCCTCGGCCTCTTTTCTCGTATGATGCTTTGTTCTCGGTCCTTTTAGGCCTATGGGTATCCACTTTTGTGGGTCTTTTCTCTGTGCTTTCCTAGTGCGCTGATACACCTATTTTTCTCTTTCAAATCTTTCTTGTTTTTGAGTTGGCTCCTCTTGGTGGGCAGCCACAACTTTCCTCTTCATCTCTTCCCTCCTAGCTTTTTTTCTTCGTTGTTAGAGCTTTCACTGTTGTGCCGCTCTGATGAGCTGTCATCTGATTCATCACTTGATTTAAATGATCGTTTACATGATCTTATAGCTCTTGGAGAGGGTTGAGCTACCAAGATCCATGTATTCTGATCCGGGGCAGGCGGTAGGTTGTTGGCCATGCTGATGGCATGATAGGCTATTCTTGTTAATACTTTTGGCGCGCCCAAGTATGTTATTTTACCCTCCTTCTTGGTGGCCTTCAGTGTTGTCAAAACATACTGCGCGTGGTCCACAGGCTGCCTTGTTGTTGACTTCAGAACTTGTGTAAAGGTGGTGGCGACGGCGTGATTTGGTGTCGTGTACCTTGGTGGCCTTTTTGCCAAGAAATGGAAGTGTTGATGGTACAGACGGGCTGGATCTTCCACCTGTTTGTGGATGAGATCGGCGAATGTAGCCGCGGCTGTTTCCTTGGTAAATGTGCCCGCAATCTTCCTGTCTCTTGCCCGCATGGTCATCCCTTCAGTGTCTTGCCCGCATGGTCATCCCTTCAGTGGGCAGTTTGAGTGCCTCTGCCACTATTTCTTTTGTAATTACAACCTCGACCTTGTTTCCTTGGTTGTCTAATATCTGGGCGGTTCCATCTTCTTTGATTGTGGACAGAAGCTTGTAAGCCTTTCTAAAAGTCCACCCCACAAGGCTCTTGTTCGTAGAAATGTTGGAGCCCCAATCTGCGGTTAGCCTCTTTGGTTTCTGGCTTTGCAGCTACATCATAGACCTCTTTAGGCAAGAGCTGAAACTCCACCTGATGCCCTTCTTCACTCTTAAACATGCCAGTGAAGACCGTGGTGTGGTGTTCTTCTAACTGTTCCTTAGAAAGGTAGGAAGCTTTTGCCGCCTTGACTGACTCGGGGTCCAGTTGATACGGGGGCAATTCTTGCAGTTTCTCCTTTTGGTTTAACTTCTTCTTGGCCTTCTCTGCGGCTTGCATTGCTTCTGTTCAGTGAATAGAGTGCAAAGTTAGCAGATTTGTGGGATTTTTCTTTGGAATGTCCTTTTAGACTGAATTGCTGATAATCTGGTCCAAATTGCTTCAAATCAATTTTTGAACAAGCAAAGATGCATAAAATCATGCAAGGAACAAAACTGTATGATCAAAACAAAAATTTGCAACCAAAGTAAATAATCACGATTATTTATGGTTGGGAAAATTTTCAACTTTTTTGCAAACTTGGCTTGATAGGCTTGAAGTATATGCCAATTACATGCTCTGAGGGAAATATAAGCTCATTTGGATGTACAGGGTGAAAATGGTATCAGATTTTGGTTTCAGTTCTTTGAAACAGTAGATATAAAGGAAATTTGAGATTTTGAAATCCAAATTGACTCAAAATTGGCTAGTGGGCTTATCACAACATGTACTTTGGATGTATGATGACAAAATATCAAATTTTCCCAATTTTGACCAAAAAGTAAATAATCACGATTATTAACTTTTCTTCCAAAATTGACAATTTTTGGCATAGATTGGTTCTAAGCATGGTATAGACCTTGGGTATGAAATATGAGGTGATTTGGATCAAGAAAAGATGTCCATAACCCATATTTTGGCTTGCAAAGACTTCTTTGCGTTTTTTGGCAATTTTGCAAGTAATGGGTGGTCATTTGGGCTCATACTTGATTTTTGGCATGTAATAGGTGTGTACACATGATAGGTGAGGTGAATTGACAATTTCCAAGCAAAATTGATGCAAAAGTAAATAATCGCGATTATTTACTTCAAACATTGCCCTAAATTACTTAGTACTTAGTACCCTTCCACCCCTCCTAGATGGCGTTCTCCGGGACGACTGCGTGCATGGGTTGAACAATTGTGTCTATGCATAGCTGTGATTGGCTCTACCATGATATGAAGATCAATGCAATTCAACTCAATATGTTGTGCAAGAGCTGGGTCTTGAGTAAATAACTCAAGATGTCGAGGTTTGCTGTGCTGATGTCTTCCAAAGAGCAAATCTTGTAGCTTTTGTGCTCTCTGTTTGATATTTCCATCAGGGTGTTTTAGCACGTTGATTGTTTAAGCTAGTGGTAGCACATTAGATAGTTTTCGAGATTTTTCTCGCCATTGGTAGCTTGGTATGCTTGGTGCATGGTGTTTGAGAGCCTGTTGCAACTTAACTTGCCACTGTTTGATTGGTTTCGCGGTGTGTGGAGAAGATAAGTGTTCCTTTTTCTTCCAAACCCTTTTCATGTTACATTATTTGTTCATAGATGCTTGATTCTGTGCTCGAATCCTTGGAACCGTTTTCTGTTTCTTTGGTGAAGTTTTAGGCACCCAAATATGATTTTGTTTATCCACAAGTTGTGCTTTTGGTACCCAAATTTTCCTGACTCCTTGCATGCTACTTGTAGCATTTGTTTGTCGAGGAGATGGAGAAGATTTGCTTCGTGGAATGGTATTCTGATTGCATCTTTTCCATTCCTCCTTGCTTGGTGCAATAGGAACAATGAGTTTCCCTCCTTTAAGTGATAGCTTTAGCTGATTTGTATCCCAATTTGGTATGGCTTTGTATGTACACATCCAAGGAATGCCAAGAATCATCGTCTCATTCATGTGTTCATCTGGCAAGCATACAAACTGATGCGGACATGAACACCTATGTACTATCACGTTCAAGTTGACTACTCCCAACATTGGAGTTGGATTCTTGTTGTATCCTTTGATTGTTGTTATTTCTGCGGTCAATGCTTGACTTGTTGCCTTCCTGTATGTGGAATAACTGACTGCATTTACTCTAGCTCCTGTGTCTACCAAAGCATTGGTGCTATGATTGTTGAGCTGTACTTTGATGCGCAGATCCATTCCATCTAACCAGTCGTCATCTGTTGAAACTGCATCTTTAGGTAATTCCCATTGTCGATCATCTAGTTCCAAAGTGTTGATGGGAATCGGTATCTCTTGCTTCTTGATGGCAGCTTTACGCTTGAGCACACGAAGTCTAGCTTCCTCTTGAGCTTCATCAATAACCTGCTATCGCTTGAGCTTCCTTTGTTTGGCTGCATGCATTCTCTGTAGAAATTCATTGGTTAGTGGCAATTTGTATTTCTTTGAACGACATCCACTAATCCAATTAGCCGTTGGTTCACCATCTAGGGTGGAGAATTTTACTGCTCCACTTAGCGATACATCTTCAATGATAAATGGTCTGTTTCCCCTTTTCTTAAACTTGGGAATGTGTTGCTTAAGGGAATAGACTAGAACTAAGTCCCCTTTCTTGAAATTTTTTGTGATTAAGTGGGAATCAAAAAACTATTTTTGTTTCCTCTTTTGTGCGTAGATATGAGCTACAGCAGTTAGCCTTTGCTCATCTAGTTTCTCCAAATCTTCAAGTCTTTCTGACAATTCATGTCCAGTCCACTCAAGAGTCTGTGCTACCCTTAATGTCGACAATAGAAACTCTATTGGAAGTATGGCATCAAGACCATTAACAAGGTTAAAAGGTGTAGCATTTAGAGCTGTTTTGAATGAAACTCGATAAGCCCATAGAGCAGCATGGAGATTCATTTCCTAGTCTGTCCTTCCTGAACTAACCACTTTGGTCAGTACTAAGCTAAGAATTTTATTCGTATACTCAGCTTGTCTGTTTGCTTGTGGGTGATAGGGAGCTGATTTGTTATGGATAACCATAAAATCATTAAGCAAATACTCTATTACCTCGTTGAGGAAATGAGTTCCCCAATCACTAAAATCTCTATTGGCAGTCCATACCTTTTGAATACATACTCATATAAGAATGCAACAGTGGTTCTGGCACCATTCTTTTGGGTTGCCTTAGCCTCAGCCCACTTGGTCAAATAGTCCGTAGCTACAATGATATATTGAGCCTGGGTTCTATAAGTGGGTGGCTGTATTGGTCCAACAAATCTATACCCCATTTTGCGAAGGTTCGAGCCCCCATCATTGGTCTTAAGGGCATGCTATCTACTCGTGTTAGCATTTTTGCTCATTGACAAGCATCACACCTTCGAACATATTCTTCGACATCTGCAAAAAGTGTTGGCCACCATATGCCTACCATCAAGATTGCTCTTGCGGTGGTCTCACTAGAAAAGTGTCCTCTAGCTAATCTAGCATGTGCTTGTTCTATAATCGGAATATACTCATTTTCATTTGCACAAAGACGCAAATGTTGAACTTTACCTCTCCGATACAATTGGTTCCCAATAAGAGCATAGTATCTTGCTTCAGTTTCAATTTCTCTTTGACGGTGTTTACTCATATCCTCAAGAAATGTTCGGCTCGATAAGTAAGTAACCAGATAGTTACTCCACTTAGGAACAAGTGACATTTGAAACAATGTTACATGGGGAATAGGTGGTTGTTGTTTACACTAAGGGCAATCTTTTACAAAAGATCTAACATCTCTCCTCATAGTCGGCCAAAATACTCCAAGTCTTAAGATTCGTTGCATAGTTTGGTCCTCCACGAAGTGAAGTCCTACTATGGTAACATGTGCTTGACTTAGGTATTGTTCCTTTTCTTCAGGGTTAATGCATAAAAGCAATATACCGTCTCGATTTCTTTTATATAGCCTCCCAACTAGTAATTGATACATAGCCGATTGCTCGATTAAATCAATTGTGATAGGAAGTAGTGAGTCCACTTGAACTATTGTTATCAATGACACAATTTTTTATGACCATCTAGGTATCATTTCCACGGAGAAAATATAGGCATCTAGTAGATCATCATCTACCCCTTTAGGTGATTCCCCCGAAATGATCATTGACAAATGATCTGCTCGCTGATGTGTAGTGCCTTTTTTTACAGCCACAGTGAAATCAAATTCGAGAAGAATGATGAACCATCTCACTATTCTCCCTGTGTTCCATGGTTTGTTGACCAAATATAACAAAGCTTGGTGGTACACAAAGAACACAAACTTGTTGGCTAACAGGTAATGTCTATACTTTTTAACGGCATAGATCATTTCTAGTCTTTCTCTTTCAGTGGTGGTGTAATTCTTTTCTGGCATGTTCAATTGTTGGCTAGCATAAGAAATAGGAAAGTCAATTTTTCCATCTCCTGGTTGAGCTAGTATACATCCAATAGCAAAGTTTAAAGTATTTACATGTACGTGGAATACCTTATCCCAATCGGGTGCTTTCAATATTGGAGCTGAGGTGAGAGCTTGCTTAAGCTTCACGAAGGATTCTTCACATGACTCGGTCCATTCAAAGTGCGTAATCAAGCTATACATGGGTTCTGCAATTATGGCATACATGTAGATGAACCGTCGGTAATATCCACAATGTCCCATGAAGGCTTGTACCCCCTTGACTATTGTTGATCTAGGCAAATCAGCAATGACATGAATCTTTTCAATATCGGTAGCTATGCCATTTCTAGACACTATATGTCCAAGAATTTTCCCTTGTCTTCCCATGAATGTGCACTTTTCAGTGTTTAAGCAAATCCTGTAAAGTCTACATTTCTCAAATACCTTTTTGAGGTGTTCAAAATGATCAGCCCGGATTGACGAATGTACACATAGATCGTCCATGTATACTTCCAAGAATTTCCGAAGATACTCTTTGAAAGCATGGCTCATCAATCTCTGAAATGTAGCTGGAGCATTAGTTAACCCAAACGGCATAACCCGATAGGCAAATATACCCCATTCTGTTGTAAAAGCAGTTTTATACTGATCTTTTGGGTCAACCAAAAGTTGATTGTATCCCGAAAATCCATCTAAGAAGCTGTAAGATTCTTTTCCTGCTACTCGTTCTAAAACATGCTCAGTTATTGGAAGAGAAAAGTTGTCTCTAATGGTAGCTACATTCACTTTTTTGAGATTAACGCACACTCGTAATTTCCCATTCTTCTTAGGTACTGCCACAATTGGGGACACCCAATCAGTGTGTTCAATTTTGTAAATAAATTCGGCTTCCTTCAGTTTTTCAATCTCTTCTTTGATCTTTCTATCAAATGTTTCGTTATAAGTGTATGGTCTCTGTCTACTTGGTTTCGCATCATCTCTCATGGGTATAGTATATTGACAGATTTCTGGATCAACACCCTTGAGATCCTTGTAAGACCAAGCGAAGATATCCTGATATTCCTTTAACAAAATTAGCAAAATATTTTCTTCTTCTTCTGTTAGGTCATTTGCAATGTAATCCGGTCTAGGCTCTTCTCCTGGTTCAGCCTAGTCTACCCTTTTAGCATTTTCAGGTCCTTTGTAAGACTCACCTTGTTTCCGTAGTTCCCTAATAGGTTGTTCAATTATGATTTTCCGATCTTGGAGAGTATACTTTTTGTAATGGGATGGAACATGCATTACATCCTTACCATCCTCTTTCAGGGTTTCCATTTCGATGGTGTATATCTCCTTTAGATCTTTTTTCAACTCTTGATATTTCTTTTTCCGCTCGACTCTGGTCATGAGTGGTTTGTTATCCTGATGTTCTTTGTGAGTACCCTTCCTTGCTTCTCGATGTCTGAGACATTTCTAAGTTTCTGTTTGAAGGATATCTGCCAGTTATTTTGTCCTTGACACAATCATTAGCATCTATCTGCATCAGGAATTGTGTTTTACTAGAAACTGATGGCATAGGTTGTGCTTTCACGATTTTAGTGTCTCTTTTTCTTCTATACCATTTTTTTCTTCTTGATTTCTGGTTTGGAAAGTCAAATAACTTTTCCTCCTCTCCCTTTAAGAGTAACTGAGCCCTCGTATGCTCTTTTTCTGATCCTGAATCTTCTCAGGTAGCTCAGTGTTCATCTACTCATCAGTTGCGTCGTAATAGAGGTCAGAAAAGACTTGTTGATCTTTCATCAAGTCCTTTGTTTCCTCATCTTTGTTTTCATCGTTAAGGACTGACATCATTTGGATGGGAATTATGTCGTAGCCATCCTCATTGCAAAATTGAGTAGGCATAGACGTATTCACACATACATCCATTGTTGCTAAAATTTGAGTCCACTCGAATGGTTCGAATAAATGCTCTAGAAAGGGTTCAGGTATGTAGGCTTTGTCTGTACAGTCCCTTTCTAGGATACATTCCTCTCGTCTTAAGCTTCCATTTTCTGAAGCTCCGCACATCCAAATAGGAGTGTCTTTGTTTAACCAAGATGGGATTTTAGTTTCAGCCGAAGAGACTGAATCAAACTCTTGGATGGGTGTCTTCAAGACATCTCTATAGGTGTGATCTTTTAGATTGACTCTTGTTATAGATCCCACCTGCTTCAAGTACAGATAGTCGTTTCCCCAATCTTGGATAAGCTATACCTGTCGCATGAAAGGTCTTCCCAATATGATTTCATAGTTGAGTTTTTTTCCAAAGTCTACTATGGCAAAAGTGTGTTGATATTCAATTCCACGGGAGTTGACTATCACTTTTTCTAGTAGCCCTAATGGTCTCTCAATGTGTCCGTCAGCCAACTGTAATTTCATTTGCGTTTGTCTAATGGCTGGCTATCCCCAGGATTCCCATACTTCTTTAGTGGCTATGGTTATGCCAGCTCCACTATCCAGTATTTCCATGGTTTCAATGTCATTATATTTCACTCGGAGGGTGGTGTTTCCTTCTTCCCCTTCATAATATTCTCCGAACTTGTTCATAGAAACTGATCGAATCTCTTTGTTTTCCGTTTGATTTTTCAAGTTTTCCAGTTATCCCCACCTTCTCTAGGGTTTTCTGTAAATCGTTCCATAAGTATGGCCTGAGTTTCAACAATTCTCCCAAAGTAAGAGTGCATTGGATAGGTGTAGACATTATTGAATGAATGTTGTCTACTTCTAGGGTCTGTTTGGATCTTTTTACTTGAGTGGTTTTGCAAATGATAGATTCATCTTCGTTATCTCCCAAGTAAGAAGGTAATGTTTTTAATGTCACAGGTTTATATATTTGTGAAGATTTCGATCCGCAATCCTCGTACAAGGATTGTAAATCCATGTTCATATCAGATGGTAGGTTATCCAACCAGACTTCCTCTATAGGAGATGACTTTAAAGTTAGGCTCCCATCATTAATCTCTCTTACCTTTTCCCATAAGTGTCCTGGCCAGTCTTCCTCTACGAATGGAATTCCGTCTAAGGCATCTTCGTTGTTCGACACTATGAGCTCTGGTTCATTTGTTTCAAGGTGGGTTTCTGCCTCCACATTGGATTTTGCTTTCGTTTCTTCTACTGCAAGCTCTTCCGATTTTGCAATATTTTCAAGCTTGGGTTTTTGTTTATCCAACATTTCTTGTGTGATTCTTACCAAGTTTTGATAAGCTTCTAGCTTAGCTGTTTCCATGTCTGGAGATGGATAGTTCTTTCATTTGTTTTCCATGTTTTGGCTTGCTTTAAGTCTTGCTTGGTAAGCTTCCAAGGCATCATTGATAGGCTAAAAAAATTTATCAACCAGAATGGATCCTCCAGATTTCACGGTTGTTTCCTTGACTTCACTGCTAGTTTCTTTCAACTTATCCTGGGCTAGCATTTTTGCTTTCTCTTCATTTTCAGCCCATTGTTTTTGTTTTCTCATCTCATATCTTTTGCTTCTGCTCCTTTTGATTTTTTGAGAAGAAACTTTTGTGTTCTCCGAATCATTAGAGGAATTGTGTTTCTTTTTCATTGCCTGGGCTCTAGTGATTATCTTGATTGGAACAATCAATTCGCTCTCCGATGAGCTACTAGGCATCACTTGGACTACGTTGACTACAATTTTTCCCTTGTTCAAAGGATTCTTAGGACAATCTTCCGGAAAGTGTCCTCCTTTTTTGCAACATTGTATAATAGGCCTCAATTGGTTTGAGGTTTTTGTCAGGCTCTGGACATTCGTTCTTCCAATGGTCATCAGCACTATAGTTATGACAATTTTCTATTCTGGGCTTCATCATGGGTCTTCCCATAGGAGGTATGACACCTTGATTAGCTACATAATACATTGGTGTAAGCTTTTGTGGAGCATAATTCATGGTTTCCTTCATTGGTGGTGGGTGTGGGCTATACCAATCTCCCTCTACCATTATTGTAGATGGACTAGGCTCTGCATAGGGTGTAACATGCACTAATGCTTGTTCATCTATGACTCCTTCTGAGTGCATGTACTTTACAGGCACCGCATTATGTCCTGGATAAGGAGGTTGTTGTCCCAACACAGGTTGAGGTCTCTCCATACCCATTGGTGGTCTTTAAACTTGAGCCATATTAGGCCGATATTTGTACATGGGTTGTCCCTAGGGCCTCATGGGCACGTACTGAACATTCCCATCATACTTTGGTCTGAAGTAGCACTTGTGGGTCTCATGGTTGGTCCATTTACCCTCGATTTTACACCATTTTTGTGGCCTAATTGGTTGTCCCTATGGGGTTATTCCCTGTCCTAGCCCTCTCATTGGTGCTTTTTGCATATTGTTCATCATGTCATTCATCCTTTTGAGCATATCTTCTATGGTTGAGAATGGTGCCACAGCAGCCGTTCCCACTTGTGCTGGTTTTGTGGATGCTGTCTTCTTGCTTTGGTGATCCTTAGGGACATCCTCTTCATTGAAGATATCACAATTGTCTCCTAGGTCAATAGCATCAGACACACACGCCTCTAGGGTTGTATGCTTTTTACTATAGAGTATAGCATGGAGTTCTTGTTTAACAATCCCTCCAAAAACAAGGATACAAGTCGTTCTTCTGCAGGTTTCTCCATCTCTGGGCATTTGGCAATGTTTTGCTTCATTCAAGTTGCACAATCCCTAACAGACTCACCATGTTTCTGTTTAAAGCTGTAGATTTGAGCTACCGTATTATGTTTAATCCCCCTTTTAGAACAAGCAGATACAAATCCTTGAGCTAATGTATTCAAGTCCGTGATCGACCTTGGTGGAATGTTTTGGAACCAAGTCAAATATTTTCCTTCTAATGTCATTCCAAACCCCTCGAATTGAGTATGGAAATCAAATATTCACTCTGCTCTTAGCACTTGCTGAAAGCTTGCTAAGTGGTGATATGGATCCCCTGATCCACTGTATTTTTTGACCCATTTTTGAAAATCAGCTGGTATGACACGTCTATTCGGTTCAACTCTAGGTCTTCTGAGAGTTGTTCCTGTTCCGAGTCCTTCAAACCAGTCTATCAAAAATAGTGACTCATGTAGCCCTGGACTGGCCTTAGTGTCACCCGGTTTTCTACGTGAGGAGGTGGTTTCTGGTTCCTTCACATTACTCTCAGATGATCTCTCACGATGTTCATCTCTTGGAGTGGTTTCTGGTCCTTGACCCAATATCCAATCCCGTATGGAATACCCCTAGTATTTGGTTTGTTCTACCTCTTGAGGAGTCATCATAACAAAATTTTTGTTATAACAATCCCGAAACAAGTAAGTTGGTAGATCCGCAAATCCCTTATCTTTGATCTTGAAGATATAGATGATCTTCATGGGTGTTAATTGTCCTGGTCTAGCATGAGAAGTCCACAAAAGATCTTTTATGTTTCTATCTTCCCAACAATAGACTCCGATCCTAGGATCATCCGCGCTAAGCCGTTTCAAAGGCTTCAAGTCTACTTGATCGCATTCCTCAAATTCCAAAGTTGGTGGTCCTTCTTTCGCTGACATATCTAGGATTATACTTCTGTCGGTATCTCTGGCCCTGGGCATGTGGCAATGTATTTTTTCATTCGAGTTTCACAATCCCTAACAGACTCACCATGTTTCTATTTAAAGCTGTAGATTTGACCAACCGTATTATGTTTGATCCCCGTTTTGGAACAAGCAGCTATAAATCCTTGAGCTAATGTGTTTAAGTCTATGATTGACCTTGGTGGAATGTTTTGGAACCATGTCAATGCTTTCCCTTCTAATGTCATTCCAAACCCCTCGAACTGAGTATGGAAATCGAATATACGCTCTGCTCTTAGCAGTTGCTTAAAGCTTGCTAAGTGGTCATATGGATCCCCTGATCCACTCTATTTTTTGACCCATTTCTGAAAATCAGCTGGTTTGATGCGTCTGTTTGGTTCAACTCCCGGTCTCCTGGCAGGTGGTCATGTTCTGAGTCCCTCAATCCAGTCTGTTGGAAATAGTGACTCATGTAGCCCTGGACTAGCCTTAATGTCACCCAGTTTTCTACGTGATGAAGTGGTTTCTGGTTTCCTCACATTATTCTCAGATGATCTCTCACGGTGTTCATCTCTTGGAATTGTTTCTGGTCCTTGCCCCAATATCCAATCCCGTATGGAATACCCTTGGTATTTGGTTTGTTCTACCTCCTCAGGAGTCATCATAACAAAGTTGTTGTTATAACAATCTCTAAACAGGTAGGTTGGTAGGTCTGCTGATCCCTTATCTTTAATCTTGAAGATATAGATGATCTTCATGGCTGGTAGTTGTCCTGGTTTGCCATGAGAAGTCCACAAAAGATCTTTTATGTTTCTATCTTCCCAACAATAGACTCCGATCCTAGGATTACCCGTACTAAACCGTTTCAAAGGCTTCAAATCTACTTGATCATATCCCTTGAATTCTAAAATTGGTGGTCCTTCTTTTGCTGACATATCTAGGATTATGGTGTTTACTTCTAACCCCCATTTGTCTATCACATTAGGATTTTCAACTTGTAAATACTGAGTTCCGTTTCGATCTATTTACATTTTTCCTTGTTTGTTTGCCCTAATCTCTTCTTCGAACTCAATACCATGGTCATCAATGCGAATAGCATACTCCTCGTTAGGATCCAAGTAAATCTGGGCTCCATGACGATTAGTCTTGTAAAAAGATAGTATATGCTTATAGCGCACTATCATTCCGGTTTCTGAGTGAGTTGAGTAAGAAGACATTTCGGATGTTGAATCTGAAAAAGTGTCTGAGACTTCTTAAGGAATTGTGTGCAAGGAAGTGCCTTGATTCACGCTTTCTTCAGTAGATACTCTATTGGAGGTTTCTCTGAGTGTTCCTTGATTTCCTAGTACATGACTAGATCTAAGGTTCATATAGACTTATGAAGCCCTGGATAGAGTACTCACCATTGGATTGACTTGTCGTCAATTTCCACTTGATTTGATTGCAACTTTCTGTCACGCCACTTATTCCTTGTCTGCAACCTGATTCCTGTACAAATTTGATCAAGTTAGCTATTCTTCTATAAGGACAGCAGAGTTCTTCCACTCTCGTGATTGGTCTCTGTGTATCACTTCAGATAGAGCTAAGGGAGTCAAAATTTGACTTTCAAATTCGACTTAGCAAAAATTCAAAGGTTTGATCTGCAACCTATAAACTGAGTGTATCTGTACCAATTTTGATCCGATTGAAACCAAAATTGCCATGTGGCTTTATATTATGTTGGTCTAACACTGTATAGGCTCAAAAGACAAAATTGTTGTCTCTGGATAGCAGAAGTAAATAATCGCGATTATTTACTTTTATCAGTTTTTTTGCACTTTTTTCATGGGTTTGGCAAGTATACAACTTGTTAAAGTCTCTGGACAAGTTTCAACAATTTTGGACAAAATATGATCAAGTTTATCAACTGTTTTGTGTCCGCAGACTCTGATTTTGAGAAGCTGGCTTAAGTCTCACTTTTGGGATCCAAATTTCACCAAAATGGATTTGTGAGGTCTACTTGATATGCTTGACCCTGTGGTATACTCAAATTTGCAAAATCATCACGTTTTGAAGCAGATGTAAATAATCGCGATTATTTACTCCAGCTATATTTTTGCAAGTTCTTGCCCCAACTTTGACACAGATCTGTTAAGCACCTTAACTTAAGGTCACTAGCCAAGTTTCATCAAGTTTGGACAATTTTGGTCAAATGGTCATCAATTATCTGTCCGGAGACTAACTTTGCAATTTTAGTCACAATTTTCAATCCAGTGATCCAAATTTGGTTTGTGGGCTTATTTCAACATGGAAAAACTAGTGGTATACTAACTTGGTCAAAAAAGTTGAAAAATAGGGCAGATGTAAATAATTGCGATTATTTACTACTGACAAATTTTTGCATCTTTTTGGGCAACTGAGCATGTACACATGTTTATCACATCAATATAAGCCTATGAATCAATTTTCATCAAGTTTGGACAAATTTTTCTTCAATTCACACACAAGATTCAAAAAGTCAGTACAAACTTTAGTTTTCACCTAGTTTTTTGTCAGTTTGGTGATCCAAATCTCTTGGGCCTTTACAAAAGTTGTTTGTACACATGCAATGAGTCAATGGTATGAACCTTGGTCAATTTAGAGCAGAAAGTTAATAATCGTGATTATTAACTTGAGGCTTGAAATGAACACTTTTTTGCAATTTTTTCAAAGACAGTCTTTACATGAGCTATTTTAAGCCTATGAATCAAGTCAAAACTTAATTTGGCCTAAAATGTCAAGAAAAAGTAAATAATCTGATTTTTGACCAACTCTTGAAATTTTTACCTCGAAGTGTCTTTGAGCTTACCAACTAGTTCAGAAAACTCTTAGGCTTACTCTCCAGTCGGATTGAGTGGTTTCGAATCTATTCGTTTTCTTGTGTTCTATGTTTTACTGAGCACTGATCTTAAGACTTGTCTCGTCTACCAATCATTCTCAAAATTCTAATCTATTTCTACAATCCTACAATCCTAAAGGCACTCAGCAAGTACAACTACTTCTAAGCTACCTCTACACAGCAAAAGACGACAATCTTAAGCTATGTGGTTTCTAAAACAAAGTTTTGAACTCTATGTAAACCTAGAGGAAGTTAAAGGACAACTACACAAGATGCTCGTGTTTTTTCCCAGTTTAAGTCTCTTTGATCCCCGGCAATGGCGCCAAATGTGGGACGCATGTCTAACCTCACCATCCTATCTTATTGCAATATTAGCGAGAACCATGATTAATTTTTCAAACCATGGGACGAAGCTGACTCGACTAGTGCATAGAGGCTACAAGAGGGTGTCAATCTCTTGGAAAACAACTAACAACTCGCATCTAACTCAGGCTACACTCAAGTGACTGAAATCACCAAAAGCCAATCACTCATCGAGAAGCAAATCACATCTGTTACAGCATCAAATGACATCCAAACGTAACGAAACTTCTAGGACAAGTGTATAAGACCTAAGCACACATGCTTATGGTTTCAAACCCCATTTTAGGTCAAGTTCCAAAATCGCAATTATTAACAGCAGTGGATTTTTGACCTAGTCGTTTTCAACCCAGAATGCATCTAAATGCTTAGCAATGATGCCCCAATACCACACCTATGCTTAGTTTTTTATTTAAAAGTGTAAATTCCTAGTTATGATTAAATTAGGCCGCAGATCAGCGACGCCAAAAGCCTAAAGGCCTTGGACGCTCGGACATTGCATATTTTTACCCTAGGTATATAAAGCAGTGTGTAATAGAGATTAGGGTTCTCAAGCTCATTTGTTGAGAGCACTCTTTGGTGAGAGCTCTTGAGGTGTGTGGATATGGAGTCCTTGAGCTTCTCCTTACTCATGAGACTTGATTAACACTAATCAATGATTCATTCTCTTTCACTATGCCTGTCTTTTACTTCTTATGATTGCCTATGATGCTTAGATTAACTAAATCTTAACTAATTAGTGGTTAATCCCTCTCTAATCTTGTGTGATTGCCCTCTTTTGCTTGTGTGTGCATGTAGGTTTGATTGGAGTGTGGTGCTCGATAGATCTATGTGTGTGTGCTTGTGATTAGTGTGTTGCATGATAGGATTAGTGTTGTGTGCGTCTTGTAATCGTAGTGTATGTGATTGGGTTGATTAGAGGTGAAGAGAAGTGGATATGGAGATTGCCCTTCATTGCGGCTTAGCTCCTTCATAGGCCGATAAGCTCACCTCATAGAGTTAACCATTTGTGTTGCCACGATTAGCTCACTAAATGTGTGAGTGTTTCCATGCCCTAGCCGGGTAGTTCATTCCTCTGTATTGACAATTTTGTTGGTCATTGGATCTATTGCATCGATGGAACCCCCAACATTTGGCACCTCTCTCGGGGACGATGGCCTACATTAGTGTAATTGTGGCATAATCGAATACGTTCCCTCACTAATTTCACTTGTGTGTTTATGCTTTTGTGGATTTTGAATATGTGTGCATGAAGCATTGTGCTCATGATTCCCTAATATGTAACCGTATCTTGCCAATTGTGTGTTTACACGCTCTAATTTCACACTAACCCCTTGCTAATTTGAGTAATTTTTGCTAACTTACTAATTTGCTATGAAGGATTGGAGCATTCAACCATTCAATTGATCTTCAATGGAAAGGTAATTAAGGTGGTATTCTCAAACTCCCTAGAATCTAAGGATGTGTAGAATTGTGTAGAGATCCCACCATGATGCAATGTAATGCTATGCTATGTTGATGCAATGCAATGTTGATGTTATGGATTGAAAATTTTGCGATTATTCATTTTCACGCCATCGTAATGCCGAAATTTTTAAGATTTGGTGGCGCATGAATTTGACAAGTTTCAATTGCTAATTGATGAATGTGTATTGCTAATTGGGTGCCTAATTGAGTTAATTGCATGCTTGGATGGTCAATTGCAAGTGTGTGTGTACTCTAATTGAGTGTGTGTATGCTAATTTTAGGTGTGTGCACTATTTTGCACATGTTTGTGCACCTAGAAATCAATGTGTGCATTATGATTTTTCAATTTTGATGATTGATGTGTGATGTGCTCATGCCCAAGTAATGATTTGTGAAGTCACATTACAAATCGGACAAGTTTAACCCTTTTGTGTGCGCACCTAAAGATTGGTAAAAACTACCAATTTTTTAGTGTGTGTGCCTAAAAGAGTGTTTAATTTGCATTATTGATTCAATGTTTTAATTGCATGATTGATGTATGTAATGGTTAATTGCTGCGTTTTTATGCTCAAAACAGGGATTTACACACTCTAATTGCGTCAATTTTTAACCTAATTTTGTCGTTAATTTTGCTTGTTCAATTGTGTAGACTTGATTTTATTGATAAAAATTTTGGCAATTGAATTGATGTGATTTTGGCAATTTTATTTGGCTGCACTATTCCCCAATGTGTGGAGAATTTGTAGAATTTTTTTGGGTATTTTTCGGTAAATTTTTGGTAATTTTTTGTTAATTTTTGCATTAATTTTTTGTTAATTCCATAAAAATTGATATTTTGCGATCTTTGCGAGCTATTTTGTGTGTTCGTATTTACGGCATCATTTTGTTCACATTTGTGTCCTCTGTGGTCGAGTTTTGAGCGTTTTACAATTTTCGAGGGCCGGGTTGACGATTGTGTCGCAAATTGCATTTTTGGTGTGCTGTTGCATGTCGAAAATGCTCTGTTGTGAATGATGATGATTTTCCAAGGTTTCTAGAATTTTTTGGGATTTTTAAAGGATTTTTCTGGTGATTTTTGGGATTTTCGGGTGATTTTTAGCGTTTCGACTAATTTTTAGCTTAAATTTCGCTTTTTTTCAATTCCCGAGCATGCCTTTTGGCGCATGGACTTTCCTCGTTGGATAGATCTTTACGGTCTCTTGGGATAGTTTCCTACGATGCTAAATTAATCTTCTTCGTCTTTCTTCTTCCACTTTCCATCGTCGTTCTTGTGCTTCGTGGCGTGTGAACCCACCCTTACACACACAACACAAGAGGACCAAAAAAAAAGGGGACCTCTTCTCAACGTGCTTGGTGGAGCCTTTTGTCTTTTTGCCTTTTTTGTGTCATTGAATTTTGTATTGATTCATTTCATCTTGTTTCAATTTCATTTGATTTCGTTTTCTTTCCCTTTAATTTCATTTCATTTCAATTCAATTTCATTTTTCCCCTTTACATTTCATTTCAATTTCATTTTCTTTTTTTTCTCACTTTTATTTCATTTATTTTTATATTAGTAAAAAAAAATCACAAAAAAACCATTAAAAATCATAAAAACAATTAAAAAAATCAAAAACCCAAAAAAAATAATTTTAAAAGATTTAGAAAATTATTAAAAAATAGAAAACTCATTTTCTTTAAAAGAGTTAAAAAAATCTTAAAAAATAGAAACAAACATAGAAAATTCACAGAAATATGGCTAAAATGGAGACAAAGTCTTGTACACAGATTCAGAAGGCCATAGATATCTAATCAATAGTAAAAGCATCACAGAAGCCAAGATCTTATTGATCAGAGTAAAGCCAGATTCAAAGAACTCCAAGATGTTCATTGACTTCCATGGAGCCACGTATTGTAAGCTCAAAGATGAGGTGCAGATAGAGGTTCAAAAAGTCAACCCAAGTGTTTATCCAGAGACCTGCACAAGTTCGCAAAACATACATTTAGTGCATATGCAATCAGGGTCATTGTACATGGATTACAGTTGTCAGATCTATAGTCGAGAACCAGAATTGCAAGATCCAACAGATCAACCAATAGAAGCAAATCTAATTAGAGAACCAAGCCAAAGACGGTACAAAGTTCAAGATGGAGCAATCTGTAGCTTAATGCTTAGTGTTTTAAAAGAAGATGCCGACAATTTGACAAGCATCAAAACAGAAACTTCTCAGCTAGAGCTTGACATGACAGAACCAAATGAAATACCACCAGTCATGGCAGACTGCTCAGATTGTGGACAAAAAGGTGGACATTTTTCTAAAGATTGTCCAAGAAATTATGACAACAGGGATACTTCAACTGCCAAGCAAGGTACATAGCAAATTGGAAATGTGAATCTCGATGTAAGTGCATCTAACTTGTCACTTTTAATGCAATCGGATGATTTTGCATTACCATTAGAAGCACCAGTGAAAGCACTGCAAGTTCAAAATGAGCATAAAGATGCGCAGGCACCTGAAAAGCTTAAAATTGATCCTTTGAACAACAAATTCTTGCATGAATTTCGTCAAGGTGTCGAGATATCACCAAAGGTTAAAAATACTGTTAAATTTACAAATGATTTTGCATCCACTGAGGAGATTGCTTCAACCCATACAAAGATTTGTTACATTTGTACACCTTATCCTCTTGTCCTTTTTTGACAAAACCGTGAGGCTGTGTTACACATAAACTTCCTCAAATATGTCACCATTCAAGAAAGCAATAACAATGTCTGACTGATGTATATCCCAACCAAAATGAGCTACCAATGCACATAGAAAACACACAGTAGTCATACGACAAGTGGGAGAAAAAGTCTCTTCATAATCTATGTCTTTTTGTTGTGCATAACCCTTTGCAACAAGTCAAGCCTTATAGCGATCAATCTCACCATCCGGCTTGCATTTCAACTTGTAAACCCACTTCGTACCATGGAATTTTTTCCAAGAGGAAAATCACATAAAGTCCATGTGTCATTTTCTATAAATGCATCATATTTTGATTGCATGGAAGCCATCCGATTTTCTAAATTTTAAGCTTCATCAAAAGATAGAGGTTCCTCAACATCATGTAGGATAGACACAACCAAAGCATAACAATCTGATGCATAAGATGTATGGTGAGAACTTGAACGAGTACGACTAGACAAAGCTACATCCAATTTACTGTCACGCAATGTATGCACCATCCATTTTGGCATACCTCTAGATTGCTCATTTTCAGCCCTTTCCTCATCAAGTACATAATGTACATCTACATCAGTAATAGGTTGATCTGTAACATTTTTTGAAACCCCCATAGGCTATACATTTTCCTCATTGGAATTTACATCCGTACTTCCAGCACTGAAAAGAGGCAACAAAGTGTCATAAATTTCCTATGAGCTTACATTACTTTCTCTAGCACATGACAACAATGGTTGAACAGAATCTTCCACAAACACAACATCCCATGAAACCAGAATACGCTTTTTTGTGGATGATACAACCTATAACCTTTGCTTTCAACACTATAACCAACAAAAATACATTTGAGAGCCTTATCATCCAATTTTTTACACTCTATTTGTGGCACCAAAGCATATGCCAAACAACCAAAAACACACATGTTCTCAATAGAAGGATTTCTATCATACCATGCTTCATATGGAGTAATAGACTGCAAAGCTTCTATAGGACACATGTTTAGTACATAAGTGGCACTGGCCTCAAGCCGAACAGAATGCAGAAAAGCTTGACTTTTGACCATACATCGTGCCATTTTCATAAGTGATCTGCGGATTTATGTGGATCCATGCCCACCCTCCAATAGGCATTTGTATTATAGATTCTCCCATTAAGAGAGACTTGGTAAAATACAATCTTTGTGTTCCTTGTGACCTAGGTGATGCGATGAAGATGGAAATCTTCATGCATCATGAGCATAACATAAACTTTGTCAAAAGCATTAACTATCCCAAGCCTCAGTCCCAAGGCCTCAAACACCTTCGAAGGTGGAGAGAGCTAGCGGCGAATGAGAGTAGGGAAGAGGAAGAATAAATGCTTCATAGGAGAAAGAATTAGTTCCTCACTTATCATCACTCTTCTTGGTAGCATACATAATAGCATAGTAATCAAGATGGAGAAGATGGCAAGCTTAAGCATTGAAGCATGGATCTTGGTTGGATTTGCATTCCATAGCCAAGAGTGTTGGTGTAGGCTCTCAACTTCTCTGCTAGGTTGGAGAAGGAGATGGATCTCTTGCACTTTGCACTTCACACAATGAGAGTGTGTGTGAGTGTGTATGGGAGAGTATACCCCCCCAAGCATGTCCCTAGATTCCTTGGTCGACCCCCCCTTGTAGCTCATGCTTGAAGCTCATTGGACCTTCCTAGACCTAGTCAATCACCTACAAGAAGCATATCAAGCAACCAAGGTAGGCTTGGGACAAGTGTCTCCCTTTCCCCTTTGAGAGAGAGGAATTGATAAATGCTGAAACAATTAATTAAATTAACTAATTTATCATTGGACCCCTTGGAAGGCCAACCAATAGGCTTTAGGCACACCATGAGGGCAACATGAGGAGGAACTTGACAAGTTTCCTATTTGCTTTCTTTGTACCAAGCTTGCCTTGTGTGAGGGTGTGTGTGTTCTCTCTCTATCCCCCTCTTGTAGGGCTCGCCCCCTCCTTGTAGGGATAGTTGTTGACTTTGTGGAACACCTTACCCTCAAGCACCTTAGTCAGCAAGCATGACAAAGCACCTCAAGCTTGGGTAATGTTCCCACAAGAATCTCAAGCTCCCTAGTCGGCAAGCATGACAAGCAATTCAAGCACCTTAGTCATCAAGTACGACAAGCACCGCAAGCACCTTAGTCATCAAGCACGACAAGCACCTCAAGCTTGGGCTGGGTTCCCACCTCAAGCTCAATCCTAGCTTACCTAAGGTCAAAGGACTTTTAACACTAACCTTTGGAGGACCTCTTTAATAAAGCGAACCCTAAGGTCTTTAAGCTCCATTAGTCAACCTTGCTCTTTGATAGATCATCTCTCATTTGGGTTCCTTTACCATTGGCCTCGTGTGGAGATAGACCTGAAAGCACATGTCTATATTCTAACCCTTGTTCCCGTCTATTCTCCCACATTAAATGATCAGTTTAATATGAGAAAATCATTTGGGTTGGTTAGATATTAGATTTTTATGACAAAATGTCCATTGTAATGGCATTTCAAGGTTTGTATGTGCCTTCTAAAGTATAATTAAGCCATTATTTCCTTGTTTTGCTGTTGTTCTCCCTTCCCCCCTACTGCTCCTGCTCTTGTGTTTCCCCGCGGTGCCGAAACTGTGGATGTGTGTGCCCCCCCGGAAGACTGTGTTTTGTGTGAGAGAGTGAAATTGAGTGTGTGTGCGCGTGCGTGCGCGTGCAAGGGTGGAGACAGACTGTGGAAGTAGGTGTGCGTTGTGTGGTAGTCCTGTGGAGTGTGTAAGCATTGGGAAATGAGCAAGCAGTGGTCTTCTAGTGTGAAGTGTGTTTTTTGAAGGTGTTTCTAAGGATAGGGGTGCTATGGATACCCTGAGCTATAAAGAGGCCTTTTTTTTGTGCCAAGTGTGCTCCCCCACCCCCCCTCTCCATCTTCTTGGGCTTCCAATAGCTATTTAGGAATCCAACGCAGCATTTTCTTACATTTCTGGGAGTGAGCGGGGTGTTTCTTACATGGATCCTACTTTTTAGCATCAGCAATGATCGCTAAAGAATATTTAGGGACCCACTTGTATGTTTTCTTTGTTATATTAGGATGGGTCTTGTATGTCTCAAGCTTTGTTTCAACTACAAAAGTTGAAGCTCTAGAGAGTTGGGCTATAGGGACATATGGTTCAACCTCTTGGACATGGAGTGTTTTGGGTTTTATTTCCTCAAGAGGCAATATCTCAAGGACTATGGCTTGAGTGGCAGGACTAAGAGTTGGTTTCTATGTTGTGACACTCCCAGTCCCCCAATCAATAGTACATTTGGTCGCTATCATCTACATGCGTCCTAGGTTTATATTACCTTCCATAGTTCCAGTAGGCATGAGCCCCCACGGAGGAGCACACTGATTTCTCCCATTTGATTGAAAAGAAGGGGTTTTTGGTGTTGGAAGTCATGGCGGTAGAAGCTATGGCCGATTTTCAAAGGCGAGGAGAGCCTCGACAAGTGGATGTCAGATTTCGAGTTATATATGCTATCATTGCGTATGCCAAATGAGGATAGAAAAATGCAAACATTTCCTTTGGTGATGCATTGAAAAGCTAAATTTTGGTATGAAACTATGAAAGGTGAGCCGAGGAAAGCGTGGCCGCCTCTATGGGCCAGGTTTCTTCACGACTTTTGCAAGGAGGCGTCCCCAGTTGAGATGGATGCGAAGCTGAAGGCGCTTGAGCAAGACGTAAGTGAAGAGTTCAATTTGTTTTTGGGTTGTTTTGAAGAGTGTTGGGCTGAATTAGCGGCAGCCATGCAATTGGCTAATGGGGATTACTTCAAGTTGGATAAATTCATGGCATTTCTGCACCCTAAAGTGAGAGATAAGGTTAATTTTGAAAACTACAATGGTGCGGTAGCAATCGCACAATCAAAGAGCATAATATAAAGAAGAAGATAGAGCAGGGTGTGTTGGGCTACCAAATAATGGCCCCCCTTCAACCGTAGAGTCCAAGAGAAGTTATGCATGAGGAGAATCATGGAAATTGAGGTGTAGCAGTTGTGCCACAAACTTGGGTACGTATGGTGCAGGATTTGTCTGAGAAGATGCAAGAATTGCGGCTAAGCGTGATGGATAGAGGACGGCCAAGAGGAGCGAGGGGCAGGGCAAGGCCACTACCAGGTAGATGATGCAATTGTGGAGAAGAGGGGCATTATGCACCTAATTGTCCTCAACCGCAGAGAGAGAGAGGAGGAATTTATCTGCTATTTGGTAGAGGCCGAGGTCAAGGGCAGTTAAATGGTTCGAGAGAGCAAGCAATGGAAAATCCTATGCAGCCAGCTCCGCCAAATGGAGGTGAGGTCCCAACGATGAATATTATAGGAGTGGGTAAGCAGGATCTCAAGATTTTGGCCAACAAGAGGGCAAGAGCAAAAAGAGAGACAGAGGCCAAACGTGAAACCAGAGCTCGCAAGGGCAGAGAGCATCCTGAGACTAGAAAAAATAGGAGACATCGTAAGATCAAGCAAGCGGATTTTCAATTGGGACGAATACCCAGAGTACAACCTGGTAAGTGATGTTCAAAATCAAAAAGCAAACGCTACTTTTGGTCAATTGTTGGCTTTAAATCTGAAATTGAGGAGTCACTGGTCTACAAGTGTTATCACAAGGCTACCAAGAGCTAAGGGAAATTTACACGTAGTACAAAACATGGCCTTGAGGGTAGGTAGCCCGACTGATGTTCTTCCAGTGGTGGATGCGGTCATAGAGAAAAGGATACAGGTACATGCCTATATAGACGGTGGATCACAGGTTTGTGTCATGACGGAAGTAGACATGAAGGAGATGGGAGTCAAGTCGATAGCCAAGTCGAATGTGCGCATGAGGATGGCCAACCATACTAAAGCTAGGTGGTTGGGTGTGGCTCAAGGTGTGGCTCAAGATGTGAAAGTCAAGGTGATGGGCATAGAATGCCTAATAAATTTTTTTGTGATGAAGGCAAGTGATAATGCTCATCCCATCATTTTGGGTAGGCCATGGCTTTTGGCAATAGGTGCTAAGAAGGATTGGGAGAGCAAAGTGTTCACTTTGCCTGACAAAGAGAAAGGGAGACAAATTGTGTTAGATTTGAAAACCAAGGAGAGCAGTTCTCATCCTATGGCAGCTAAAGATGAAAAAGACACAAAACGCTACGAGTATGAGATGGAGATGTCCTATGATGAAGGCTACACTAGCACAGAGGAAGAGGAAAGCAAGGAGGACTTGCTAAATAATAATACAGATCTATTTGGAGTCACCATAGAGGATCTTTGTGCATATGAGGAGAGCTTTGGTGACCTTGTCGAAGACAAAGTATGGGATGAATTTTTGTCTTGCATGTTCGATAATGCAGTGATAGAGGAGGTGTTGGAAGGGAAAATGGAGGTAGATTGCAAGACTGAAGTGGCACTTCCAAAGCTAGGAGATGATCATCTTGTCCCAATCTATGGTGAACAGGTTGAAGATTTAGCAGAGTAGGTTCTTGAAGCTAAAGAGCTAGGTGTGGAGTCGGTTCTCGAACCAGTAAGAGAGTCTTTAAATATCAGTTTATAGAGAGAATAGCTATGCTTATCCATGCAGCAGATGGATGCAAATGTCCAGGTACTGGAGCTTGGTGTTGTGCTATTAGGGAGTATGCTATTGAAGGTTTATTTGCAAATATCTTTACATAGACCGCAAGGATTTCCTAGTGTGGGTTGTGCTAAAGAGTCTTTTCTACCAGGTGGTTTGAATATGGTTGATAAAAAACCATGCTATGGAGGGCTTCAAGGGAGGCTCATTCCATGGTCTAGGGATGAGGCTGAAGAAGCAGGTATGCATGTTTTGCAGCTAGATGGGACGACAACAAGGGATCACAATATGAAGCAGCAGGAGGAGCAAGTGGGGAAGGCCAAGCCAAGTTTGTTGGATAGGGAGATTCAAAGAGGAGCTGGGTGATGAAGTATAAGAATTTCAAGTCCAAGAAGAAGTGTATGGGTTGGTACAAAGTGCACAAGGCCTTTCCAAATGGGACCTATCAGCTGGTAAGGGAAAATGGTAAGCTTCTTAAGCACAGAGTGAACGGTGTGCGACTCAAGATGTATTTTGAAATAAGTCTAGTGCTTGGGGTGCATCAGATTATAGCCAAGGGGGGTAGGAAACCCACCTAAATTATGCAGTGTGAGAGAGGAAATGAAGCTTCTGTACATAGCCTTTACATAAGGTTGTGGTTTTGCAAGTTCTTTGAATTGTCAGCTTGGTGTGCCAGTTTAAAAAGTTCAGTAAATATTCTTTTGGTCGAATATGAATGTTCGACAAGGGGGCTGGGCAATGATGGTACAGACAAAGTTGGTCGAGGCCAGAAGTAGTGCCAAGCAGTGTCACAGGTTTGCACAAGTGCAACAAAAAGGGTTTAAGCAGGTATCAAGGTCTTGGGCAGCCAAAGGGTAGTGGAGATGTATGCATAATGCGGCTTTTTAGGCCAAAAAGGCTTCAAAAATGGTCCAAATTGGATAGTAGTTAAAGGTGCCCAAAGTGCCAAGTCAATGATCAAGAATGTGATGTTCAAGGTGCTCTAGAAGCCGGTCCAAACGGCTCATCAAACAGAGCCCCGGTGTGCAAGATATTCAAGTTTGAAGTTGGAAGGTGTTGCAAATCCCCAACAGATAGGGCCATTGGGGACAGGTGGCCCAGGAGAGTGAAAATGGATACACGTTATGAGCTTGAGTTTGTGAGCATGCCTCTCTTTTTGGACTGCTAATCAGAGCTCCAGAGGGCAAGTTATGGCCATCAAAAGATTTTTCAGGGGTCGGTTATGTGCCCACCCGATTACATTGAGAATCGGGCCATCTAGCATCATTTAGGGCTTGACAAGGTTCAAAATAGTAGTATGCAATGTTTAAAGTCAGTAGCCAGTGATGGCTCTCCATTTCAATTCTCAAGTGCCTAGTTACAACTGGACAAAGTTGGGAGCAATCGCCCAAGCAAAGGTGTCAGGAGATAAAAAAAATCGACGACTCGGTTTACAGCCTTGGAAGGGTCAAAAGGTGGCAAGGGGCTAGTGGGTTCGGGTCGGTAGTGGGAGATTTTGGCCATTTTTTACAGTGATGCAATCGGGCTCGTGAGCACCGGATTGTGGGGCTCAGAAGGGGTAGTGGGAATAACAATTTTTTATATGCATTTGGGGTTTTTTTTGGGACTTGAGGGGCCATAGATCCAGTGGATGACACATGGCATCGATGCTATCCTACATGCGCACGATGGAGCATACAAAAGTGTCTTTATAAGTTGGACCGTGACTCCTCCTTGCCGTGCAAAGGGGAGAGTGAGCTCCCTCGAGCGTAGCTATGTCGATGCCCATTGGGCGGCTCCTTCTGGCACTGCGTGCACAAGCCTGGCGGTGCAGGGTGCTGCAAGCGGCGGTTTTGGCTTGGGAGGGAGGCAGTGGCAATGCGCCCAGTGGTGATGTGGCAGGCGCCCTAGTGGTCATGTTCCCGTGCTCGTAAGCCCCCCCCCCCCCCCCCCCCCCCACTAGCAACCTCGCTTGTGCCTAGGGGAAGGGGAGGTTTCATACAAGGAGGAGAACTAGCTAGGGCAAAGCACTCAAAGGGCCCGGTCGGGTGCAAAGCAGGTACATGAGAGAGAGAGAGAGAGAGAGAGAGAGAGAGAGAGAGAGAGAGAGAGAGAGAGAGAGAGAGAGAGAGAGAGAGAGAGAGAGAGTTTAATCTATTCACAATATACATAACACATGAGACAAATTTCAAAGACCTATGTCTACAGTCTATAGTACAAAATCATGTATTCCTTTCGACTGAATATCCAAAAAAAAAAAACATCATAGTATCATGCCATAGTAGGGAAAGAAGGTCTTGATTTAGTGTTACAGTATCACTGTACAACATTACATCCCCTCAAACAGCAGCCAAGGAAAGGACACCCTTACCTGCATCCAAAGTAATAAAACAACTGTTCGTTACTTTTCAGACCGCATAACAGGTAACTGGGGTGACCTAGTTGTCATCCATGTCACCCTGGTACTATCTTAAGAAGAAGATCAAGCTGTACAAGTTGAAGTGATGTGCAACAGTTTTCTTGATTTAAAGAAACAAATATACTTTAGAGTGTTAGGTCTAAATTTTTAAACATATATTTTAATGCCAAATTAAAGTTTTTAACTTCAATATGAAATAAGGTTCTAAAAAACCTTTAATCCTTATATTCCTTCCTACATAATGGCTCATAAACTTTTAAAAGTACTTTTTGAAAGTAAGTTTATGCAATTTTTCAAAGTCAAAAATATCCTTAGAGCAACAAGAAAACAATCCTTCCAAATTTAAGCAGATACCAAACCTGCACAACAATATCCTTTAGTATGAATTCCAAGCCAGGTTTACCCGTGCTACTGTATCCCACCAGGAGGAGAATGATTGCACAATAGGCGGGTCAAAACAGCCCAGCAAAAAACAAGGTTTACTCCCCACAAATTCAGGCCGATTATCATATCTATATACTAGGTGTAGCATTCCCCTCAAGTGAAGCCACAACACATGGTGTTAGTTGCCGGTATCTGATCCATAATAAGACTACCTTCGACAACATCTCACAGTTTCTAATAGTACTCCACCCATTATCTAGGGCCATCCAAATCTGGTCGGCAAATGGTATCACTAATTGGCACACAGTTTCACCAACCATCAAGGAGCTGCTAGCATACTTACCTCCAAAAGTCCGAGAAGGCCAGTACCAAAAGATCCTTGTTGAGAGTTTCAAACAAACTTAGTAAGTAAGTCGAATAGTAGATCAAGCCAAAACCTCAAACAAAGAAACAGTATAAGAAACCATTGCCAATAATCACACCCAATTGGTTATTCACAACTCCAGTTGTCTTAGTATCCCCAAAACATTTATTTTCCTACCAAATTGTTTAACCTACAAAAACCATAGTATGTGAACCAGCCAAAGTTACCTGTACACATCATCAGAGACAATTACCTAATCTCTTCAAAAGGCAGCACAACACAACAGCCAGTAGGATAAGCCCATATATAATGGCAATAGATTAGTTGGCAAGATGCCCCAACTCCACCAATCCTTGCAAATCGGTGTTTACAGAAGAGAGCCCAAAGAGCAGTATTATGAGAGAAAATATATCTCCGAAATCCATATCATTTTTAGTCATCATTCACCAATAGCATAATCAGCCAGCCAGATCACGAATATAACCTCAAAACCCAAAAGCAATAGGTGAAGCTATTGCCGTATCAAACTACTATTCTATCACCCATATGAACGGCTCTGGCTATACATCCAAAACCACACTACACATAGTACATGTACAAAAAGCAAAAAGTATGCAAGCTATTGGATATCTCCATTCAATACCCTTTGAAGCCATAATGCATGTATACGAAGTAAGCAATTTATTGGATATCAACATCCAATACAACCTGCAAAACCCATAAACTAATTGTACACATAGTATGCTAGCTATCGGATACCAACAACCAGTACCACCCAAAGCCAGCAATTTGATCTCTACAATATCAACCCTTATGTCAACAATACCCACGGTCCAAGCTGTCAAAAACAACCCAGAACTAACCCCAAAATAGTCCTAAAAAAATCCTTTACACCAGCCTGTATACAGCAGTGGCTAATAGTTTGTGCAAACCTTAATCGGTGCCTAGCTTAGTAGGTAAATGTCAGATAAATTACCAGGGAGCCATGTCAGTGCCTGACATCCCATATTAGACAGCACCACCAATTTGAGCAGAAAACGATTTCTTCCATTAGCAAAGCCAAGGCCAGTTAGAGAGCAGCTATTCTCCCTCAACCCATAATCAAGTCCAAGTTCTAGTAGTCAAGCCACTCTTCCATAGAGTAAAGTGACTCAAGTGATTTCCAAGGTAAGCTCGGAAATGTGTTAACAACAGTAAGTGTTGGTAGTCCCTCAAAGATAGATCACTAACAGTATCCTGTAAAATACAAAGACAATAATAAAATACAAGCAAAGGGTCAATTTACCATACCAAAGCCTCACTAAGCGTAAAGGTACTGCTCTGAATCAAAGCTTTGAGCAACAACCTGCAAGCTTATAAGAAATCAGACCAAAATACTCAGGTAATTGGTATGTCAACAATAGGTCAATATGCAGGAGCAATTGGTAAATAAGGGAGCCTACCATTTGTTGGTTAATCCATGAGGTAGATTTGCCAAATGTATTGAGCCGTACAAGGCTGTCTAGAGCCAATAAAGGTATAATACCCACAATGGGAGATATGTCATAGCCATAGCTAGGAATACCAATCCACACCAATACCCCAAAGTAGTCTTTCAACAGATTTTGCAAATTAATGTGGTAGCATTACTGACCCTTTCTGCAGAAAAAATACCATTCTAACCTCCTAAAGCTTAAGAGTTCAATGTATTCATTATAATTTGCTACAAATGATAAGTGCTCAATAATGCCAATCGTAACCGATGTTATAGTCACCCCAAAACCATCCCATCTGGGAGATCAAAACATTCTCTACCAATTCATAGTCAAGATAAACAGGACCACACCGTTTAGCTGAAAAAAATCTCATTCTAACCTCATTAGATCCCACCACCGATTTCTTGCTTGGGGCCATGCTTCGGAGCCCTCAGGTGTAGCTTGAAGAAGGTATTAGTGAAGGTGATACACACAGTGAGAGAACACACACACACTTTTTGCAGAATGAAGAACTAAGTGAGCCAGTGGCTCACCTTTATAAGGTTGCACATCTGCTTCGGATCGTCTCAATCGAAGTCGACCTATCTTTGGGAGAATATGAAGTGGCGGTAGAGAGGCTTTAACTCGCCGCGGGTGTAGCACAGCATCCAGGCTATCAACCTCCCCAAATAGCATGCGCCAAAAATAGGAGAGAGAGACACAGTAAGCTAACCCACATGCATATCATCAGAGAATGCAAGTATATGCGTCGACCAGTCCCACTCTCACAGGTTAAATCACAAGCCCATAATGTGAAAAATTCAATTACAAGTTCATCTAACTAAGAGATAGTTCATGAAAAGGACCTTTTTAATGGGGTAACCATTAGAGGGAAGTTCCTATCCCCCAAGTAGCATAAGCTATAGAGCCCGATTGTCACCGGCAAAACCAGATACAGAGAGAGAACAAAAGGAGGGAATCTATCAAGGTTAAAAGTTAGTCAGTCCAACAAAGCTCTAGCAGGATGCACAGAGAGAGAGAGAGAGAGAGAGAGAGAGAATTCAAAGGTTCTAAGGCGGTCGAAGGGCAGTAAAGGGGGCGAACTCAAAGGTTGCCCTAGCCGGACAAAGGAGGCAATTAGAGGCCAGACAAAGGCCAAATGAAAGGGAGTTAGGAGGAGTTTCAAAGGTGGTCAATGGCCCATCAGAGGGGGCTCCTAAGGAGCTAGAAAATTTGGTCAAAGGAAAATCAAAGGGTGGTCAAAGGGGAGAGTTCCCAAGGTGGAAAAAAAAGAAAAATAAATTAAAATTTTATGAAAAGGCCAAGGGGCACAAGCAATGTCGCTAGTGACCCCTCAAGTGCAAAGAGTAGAGAGCAGATACAAGGTGGATCCCCCCTTCCAAAGATGCCAAATTGAGTTGCCAAATGGGCCAATTAAAATGAGGTTTCCAAAGTTAAATCCCCCCCACTATAAAAGCCATTTTTTTTAATCAAATGAGGGGCTTTTTGGGTGTCGTTTGAAGCCTACAGAGTGGAGTTTCTTGATAGAGAAGTGTGCCTGTCAATGCCCTTTGTAATTTTTCTTGAAAATGGCTATTATGATTGCATTCAAAAATAGAGGTCTTAATTTTAGGCGTAAGCTAGGTAGCATCAATACTTAGCCATACTTGCGGCATAAGACTGATCTTTTTCCAAAAAAATTCTTTGAGTGTTGAGGTAAGTTGAATGTGAACTTCCACCTCCAGTTGGAGTTTTAAGGCCAAGTCAGCCAGGCATTCAAGTAGAGCCAATAAGGCAATTTGAGGATTTAGTGGAAAAGGAGGAATATGATTCAAGCCTTTACTTAAGACCAACCAAATTAGAAGTAAATTCTTACAGAAGGATGATACCATCAAATTTATTCTTAACAAGGAGAGCGAGAACTTTTACCTAGAGGTCAAACGAAATAAGCTAGACAAGAGACATACTAGACTCCTTTGAAGCATCAAAAATTAAGGCAGAGGCATCTCTGTCTTGTATACATTTTTGCACAAGAAGAGAAGCAAGGGAAAGGGGTTCCACAGGAAGAGCGAGCCCTTGGAAAAGGGAAACAATCTGCAAAGATTTCAATAACAATAGTTAGATTTCCGCAATTTTGTAAGATTTGAGTAGATCTGAAGATCTAATACATAGTGTTACATATTTTTGAGTCCTATGTAGATAAGGCCTAATCCTAAGAGAGATATTAGGGAAGTTCTTTTCTATTTCTTTATCAAGTCGTAACTTCTCCGAAATCAGAGCTCTTTTCTTTGGGTCAGAGCAGACCTTAATTCTTGCAGTGAGCTTTCCCAAAATCTGGTAAACAGACGTAATGACTAGTGAAATGATAGTAATTAAAGGAAAGTGAGAACGAGAATCATGAATATAGAGTGGAATGGTCGTGCTAGCAGCCTTTCACCAGTTAGGTCAAAAAGAACCACTGAGACTGTGTGATAGCACCCCAGCCTACAAGAGTATAATAAATTATACTATAATAGGCGTTTTATTACTAGAATTATTGTCTGAGAGAGATAAACAACCAATTAAATCTCTCTTTTGCGTTTATTGTGTGTGTAGCAGTTCTAATTCTTTATATATATACGCAAACGAACACTACCTGTTCATAGACCAACAATTCTAGAAAAATACAATGGATTTGTATAGTACTTTATTTACAGTTGAAAATAAATTTTGTACAAGGTAATGAAGATAACAGAATTTAGCACGGGAAACGGCATCCCAAAGTCTAGGAAATTTTGCTTCAAGGTAAGAGATCCGCCATAGGTTAAGGACAGAATGTTTTAATCAAAGAAGGTAGCCCTCACCTGCACCCATAGCCACAAGAAAACAATTCGTTAGCACATGACTGTACGCAGGTGATGTTGGGAATCCCAGTTGTTATCCATGTCACAATAAAAAAAACATAGTTCTTAACATGTATTTTGTTCTTTTAGAAAAAAAAGTTCCTTGGCTTTTTGCCAATCCGATAAAGGAAAGTGAAATTCCCACAGAGCAGCTATATATCTGGTTAGTTCCCAATTTTAATTTATAAAATTTTCTTTGCCTAACCTTAGTTTTAAGGAGTTTTAAGGAGATTATCAAAACTAAAAAAACTTCTTCTTTAACCAGATTGGAGAGAATTTCACTCTATAGAAGTAGGCACAAGAAATCTCGAGTCAAATATCAATTTTTTAAGGAAAAAGCAATCCTTTGGAACGGTTCCTACTTCAAAAAAGTTTGATTAAAGAGATGAGATATCCCAAAAACATCTAAGTATTTATTGATTTCCAAAATAAAAACCAGAGCCTTTTTTGCTGGTTCAGTTATATTTACTGCCTTCATCAAAAAATACCTCCGTTTTTATGTCATGTCTGACATACTTTTGCCAAAGCCAGCTATAAACTACTTTTCATACCGTAATACCATAGACTACTCAGTCCACAGAGCCAGCTCAGACATCGCCCGATAAAAAATTGAAGACTAACCAGCCAGGATCAGCTAAAGGGAAGTTGATGAAATTCCTTATACTATCGAGAACCTTTTAAACCAACCCCCTAGAAACTTTTCCTTGTATCCGCTGCAAGTTGGTAGGCAAAGAATTGTTGATCATATATATTTGAGTGAGAAAAAGAAACTAGTAGATGATGGCAAGCTTAATTTATTGAATAACCAAGGGTCAAACCAAACCATGGCCAGCAGTAATCTATCAATACACTGAATCTGTAGTGAGCTACAAGAAAATTTCACTAATCTTACCAGTATTTGATGTAATATAGTAAAAAAGAGTGAGTAAATTTGCAAAAGAAATTTACTACCACAATAGGGTATGTGATGCCACTCAATACCTACAGAATACTAGAAGATAAGGCAACAATTCTGAAACCAGTATTCAGTGAATTCAATATTCTTAAACGATTCAGTGAAATAGGCACTTGAACTAAAAAAATCGATCTAAGGTCTTTCAAATTACCCAAAGTACCTCAAACCAATAGTATTACAACTCACCCAAGTATCCTATCAATCTTATAAGACCATCACAGCTCACTATTTTGAGGTCTTTTATTTTAATGGGAATTTTTGGCTTTATTCAGAGACCTGCGGTATCCCATTCATCAGTACATTCCTCCTATTGATTAGCTATTTTACAAAAAATAGCATCATCAACCATATAGACACACCACTTCCCATCGTACACAACGCCATCCATTACTCAATAAAGCCATATTACAGTATGTTAAACTCGAGACCTCGCAGTTCTTAGCAATAGGGACAAATTTTATCTCATCCAATAAACCAGTATAAACCTGTTTACAGAACACGGAGTTTGTTCGACACTCAGCTTATTTTACGGAAACCAGCATCATTAGTCATATAGACTCCCACTTTCGATCAGTCATAAAGCCATCCAATTCTAAAAAACCTGGTAGTTCTTAGCCATATGAGCCATTCCCACTTCCTCCCATAAACCAGTAAAAGCCAGTTTCCTAGAGCATAAAAAAACACAAAGTCTAATTAATGGTTTTATAAAAAATTACATTTTACTAAGCACCTTCAACTTAGCCACATATTCCGGGTCACAGTATCCTTCGAAAGCCTCGAGAGAAAAAAAAATAAAATTGTTAACCTGTAGAGTAGGAGACGAAGAAGCCTCCGCAATCCCCTTCACAGTCTTTTTCGGCATGTTGAGGTCATAGTAGTCAACAGATTTGAACGCACACAATTTTGAACGCACATACAGATGATTACAGAGCACTATGCTAAGTGAGTATGAGTACTCACCTTGAGAGGATTTTATAATTTTTGATGCCCATCTGTAGTAGACACGACCCAGAGTCGGACGAGTTTCCCACAATCGAGGTCGCCAATAAGGGCCACATTCTCAGGGATTACACCCAGCCAAAGATCTGGAGGTTACAGGCCTTGTTGACACATCCGCTACAATATACACTTGCAGACCCATACCCCAGTACACAGACGGTAGCGTGCAACAGGAAGCATGAAAACTTAATGCAGAGAATACCTTAAACGCTACAGAGCTTTTAGAGTACAATGTAGAGATAGATTTAAGTTAATTGCAAGGACAAGTCAAAATATCCCAAATTTCCCCCTTTTTTTATTGTGGCAACAGATAGTAATCCTTTCACATGGTCGATACCCGGTCCGCAATTCGTTATGCGTTATTGCCCTAGCCCTGGGTGGTCATACATAACCCGTTACCCATACGACAGAAACCTCCAATGAGCTTATGTCATACAGATTATCCACTTGGGTAAATTATAAGAGTATGCATGCGCCGATCTCAAAGGTGTGAGTTAATCTACTTAGAGAAGTCAATTTTGGGTCATCTCAATTTGGTCTAGTAGTCATAAAGTGGGTCTATAAAAGACTGGTGACATTTTTACAGAATCAAGTGCATAGTATTAGTCTAGAGTAACTTTTCAGGAGAGGTTTACAACCCCAACTTACTTGTTCATCAGGTGTATCTAACATATTATGGCTTACAGTCAAGAACAGGTTTTTACCATAGCGATAGCACATCTTCATCTGTCAAGTGAATCTATTTGGAGAGGAACATTACTCCGTTATGAACGTCATCTATTTCCGTAATTAGGAACTTCTGTTTCCCAAACTAAGTGGTGCACATATCAGGACCGAGTGATGCGTGTGACCCTTTAGGGTCGCGAGCATTTCAGGAACAATATCCATCTGGCGATGGTAACTGAGGCTCTGGGCCTAGGGCCACAGTATTATTACATAGAACATTCAATGAAGCAAGGTTTTTCAGAGTGGTTATACCTGCTAGCCCAGTTCCTACCTCCTCATAAGATTTTTTTGTATCGTAGTTATGGACATCCACTAAGAGGTTACTTTAATAGTACACCACACACCCGTGAGTATGGGGTAGTCTTGGCGACTCGTATCTTACCTTTAGCTGAGCGTCCAAACACATGTTATTACTGTGACAGCTGTTTGTGTGATCATGTAATGGGCAGTTTAATAGAGATGTAGATGAAGGGATGTCATTTAAGAAAAAAACCACTAGCCATGCTTTTTTTTGTCCAATTCAAGAGGTGAGTCAAGTGAAAGAACTCCTGCAATTGTGTGTGTGTGTGTGTGTGTGTGTGTGTGTGTGTGTGTGTGTGTGCCCACCCATTCCCAGGCACCTTATTCTATGAGGTAGTAGACCCCATAGAATAGGGGCCTACTACCTCAAGAAGTGTTTTTATTAATTTGCGACATGCGATGATGTAGTTAAATTTATTCCGATTTAAGGAGACTTATCAAACTTTGTAAGTCAAACTTAAGGTAGGTCCAGTTGTGTGTTTTTTTTTTTTAAACGAATTGCATATACAGGCAACAAGGTCTTTTTTAGAAAACCCATTATAAATGAACTTGTTAATCAGAGTATTGATTTCTTCATATGCTATAAAACTGTCTAACGAGGCATACATTATAAGAAAAAGCATTCCTAGACAGGTGTGTAGAGAATTATTGAAGGGTCTATTGCTTTTCCTTTTTGTAAATTCTGAGGATACAAGCTTGATCTTTTCTCTTTTCCAAAAGAAGTGAGTATAACAATTTCCCAAGAATGGGGGAGTCAAAGCAAACCCAATATTCAGGAAATGAGTCGTAGAAATTATCCATTTATCCTGCCATAGTACTCTATCAAAGAATGTAGGTTCAATATTAAGGCAAGTAAGACCCATGATTAAGCCAAGGATTGGAAATTGCCATAATTGTGGTGCACATGATCATTGGAAAAATGAATGCCCAGAACCTAACAAGAACATTAAGCCAGTTGAATCTTTTTGTACACAATGTTGCAAAAAAAGACGGACACTTCCCTGAAGACTGTCAAAAAAATCCATTAAACAAAGGGAAAGCAGTGGTGAATATAGTCCAAGTGATACCTAGTAGCTCTTCAAAAAGTGAACCTATTGTTCCAATCAAAGTGATCACTAGAGCCCAAGCTAAGAAAAGTGAACCTATTGTTCCAATCAAAGTGATCACTAGAGCCCAAGCTAAGAAAAAGAAACTTAACTCCTCTGATGAATCAGAGAATACTAAAAAATCCTCTCAAAAGACCAAGAAAAGAAGAAGTCAAAGGTATGAAATGAGAAAACAGGAACAAAAGGACAAAATTGACAAAAAAGCCAAGAAACTATTTTCGGGAAAAAATGAAACAAACTGGGAGTGAAATCAAGGAAACCACAATAAAATCTTGAGGATCAATTTTGGTAGACAAAATTTTTGAGCCAATCAATGCGGCCTTGGAAACTTTCCAAGCGGGACTTAAAGCAGGTCAAAACATGGAAAACAAATGGAAAAATTAGCCTTCTCCAGATATGGAAGCTGCTAAGCTTGAAGCTTATAAAAATTTGGTGAGAATTACTCAAGAGATGCTAGAAAGACAAAAAAACTCGAATGAAATTACAATTGGCGGATGGACACATAGAAAAAGTGATAGTTAGTTCATGTGGAATTGATTATCAACATACTTTTGCGATAGTGGACTTTGGAAAGAAACTTAACTATGAAATCATCTTGGGAAGACCATTCATGCGGAAAGTAAAGCTCATTCAAGATTGGGCAAACAATTACCTGTACTTGAAGCAAGTGGGATCAATCACAAGGGTTAATTTGAAAGATCACCCTTATAGATATGTCATGCCCATTCAAGAATTTGACTCAGTCTCTTCAGCTGAATCAAAGCTTCCGTCTTGGGGTTAAACAAAGACACACCTATTTGGATGTGTGGAGCCTCAAAAAACGGGACTTTAAAACGACAAGAATGTATCTTAGAAAGGGATTGCACAGATGAAGCATATATACTTGAACCCTTTTTGGAGCATTTGTTTGAGCTTGGACTCAACTTTTGGCAACAATGGATATGTGTGTGAATACGGCTATGCCTACTCAATTTTGCAATAAGGATGGTTATGACAATATTCCCATATAACTGATCTTGACCATTCACATTGAAAATGAAGTTTAGGAACCCAAAGACTTACTGAAAGCTCAACAAGTCTTTTCAGACCTCTATTATGATGCTACTAATGATTTTGAAGAATATTCAACTACATTCGATGATTCTGGGTCGGAAAAAGGACATGCTAGAGCCCAGCTGCTCCTAAAAGGAGGAGAGGAAAAGTTTTTTGACTTTCCAAACGGAAAACCAAGAAGACAGAAATGGTATAGAAGAAAAAGTGAACAAAAAACTTGAAATCTAGACTTATGCCATCAGTTTCTAGCAGAACGCAGCTTCTAATGTAGATAGATGCTCATGATTGTGTCAAAGAAAAAATCACGGGTAGATATCCTTCAGACAATAAACAAGGGACAACAAAAACATCAAGGAAAATGAGAAAGGAAACTCAATCAAAACCCAAGCATCAGGATGATGAATCATCCATGACACAAGTTGAACGAAAGAAAAATGAAGAAAACTCTAAAGGAGATGTATACCACTAAAATGGAAACAACCGAGGAAGAGAGTAAAGATGTAATGAGTGCTCCATCCCATTACAAGAAATATACTCTCCAAGATTGAAAGATCATAGTCGAATAAATACCCCCTTCTCCCAATCTTGCTTGGCCCCAATTGCCAACAACCATGGCCTCCCAAATCTAATTGGGTAAGCATTCTGACCTGCTTTCATGACAAAAAAATCAATTAAGCATTCAATTCCCATGACCTTTACCTTCACATCATGCGCTACTCCCAAACATCGAGGTTTGGCGTGGTTGGCCATCCTCATTCGCACATTGGACCTGATGACAGCTTTAATACCAATATCCCTCATAGGAAATTTGGTGATCACATAGACCTGGGCACCACCGTCAATATATGCTTGCACATGCTTCTTCTTTTCAAGAAAAACTTCGACCACTAGAAGCAGATCGGCCGGACTCCCCACCCTCAAGGCTAGATTTTGTACTGTATGCACATCTCCTCCAACTCGGGGAAGTCTCGTGCGGACACTGGTTGATCACTGCCTTCTTAATTTAGGGTTTAATGCAAGCATCTGCCCAAAAGTGATGTTAGCTTTCTGAATCTGAAAATCTCTTACCAGATCGTATTCAGGATTATCATGCCCCAATTGAAAATCCTTCTGTGTGATCCTCCATTTTTGTCTTCTCTTGCTTGGCTCTGGCTGCTCAATCTTCGTTCACCTTCTCTTTACCCTTCCTTGCTCTAGTTTCACATTCCATCTCCGTCTCTCTTTCACCTCTTGCTCTTTTTTTGGCCATAATATTGACCTCCTGCTTGTCAACACCAATAATATTAACCCTTTGCACTTCATCATTACCTGATAGAGCTGTGTGTACTTGGTTTTTGATTGCTTGTTGCTCCCTCTGACCATTAAATTGTACTTGACCCCTGCCTCAACCAAACAAAGGATACATACCGCCCCTTTCCTTCGGTGGATGAGGGAAATCTGGAGCATAGTGGCCCTCCTCTCCGCAATTATAACACCTGCCAGGCAATTGCCTAGCTCTACCTCTTGTGTCCTTGCTTGGCCTCTGTCCATAACACTTAAACGCAACTCTTGCATTTGCTCAGATAAATCTTAAACAGTACATACCCATTGTTGAGGAACGTTTGCCACTCCTCGATTTGTCTAATTCTCCACTTGAACTTCTTCTCTCATACTTGAGGTAGGATTGTGAATTATCGCTTCATATCCCAACGCACCTTGCTCAATCTTCTTTTTATTTTTTGGGCTCTTTGCTCGTGCAATAGCGACATCTCCGTTGTAATTCTCCGGGCTCTCAAAATCCACCTTTTCACAAACTTTAGGATGCAAACAAGCCATAAATTTTTCCAATTTAAAATACTCACCACCATTAGCCAATTGCATGGCAACTGCAAAATCCCTCCAGCATTCCTCAAAGCGACTGAGGAAAACATTGAACCCCTCGTTCACATCTTGCTTCAAATTCTTCGAGCAACCCAATGCTTCAAAAAGTTTCCCAAAGTACAAATGGATTTTCAAATTCCAATCAGAGAAGTCAACCACATCCAAAAAACTATCTTGGTAATGGAGACCTAAACAATCAAGTCGTCAACTATATCCACAGTCTCCAAAATCAACCTTCAAGTGGGTACCCAAATCCAAGCCAAGCCAAATCACAACCTGCCAATAGTACTCACTCAACCAACAATCAAAGAACGGGCAATTCTTCTACAAAGGCTTTGGTTTGTTGGAAAATGTAGTTTGGATGAAACCTTGCCAGCAGAAACCACTGAACAATCTGTTTAGTACCCACCTGTTGCACAACATAGTGTTACCCAATGCATCTCTTCCATAAACATGATAGGGCCATAGTCTATGGCTTTGCATAAACACATTGTTCGCACCCATGCACATTGCACAAACCTTCATCCGAGATGACTCAAAATGAGAAGGGGGAGTAACAGTAGCTGAGGCAGCATGTAGCTGAAGTAGCATATTGCAAGATCTTAAGCTACAAGATGAGGAAAACCATGTGTATATTGTATAAAGTGTGTTTTATCGCTTAATTTTTTACTTTTTATTATCTTTTTAGCAAAATTTTGCTCTTGTCAGGCATAGTAGTGAGCTTTATTGACAAATTTTGATGGGCGAGATGCTTATATTGAGAGTATATACATATGAGTATGAGTTTTGGTAATTTTTTGGCCAAGTAATAATAATTTTCAATAATTTTCTTTCTTTTTTAACCTAATAATGATAAAAAAAAATTAATAAACAGAGACAAGAATTTTAGATTCAAGTTTTGAAAGCAAACATTGAATTTATAAAGTAAGAGATTCAAGCATGTCAAGTATGGAAGGATTTGGCACATATCAAAATTCGGGACAACTTACAATGGAGAAAATTTGCTAAATCGAGAGCAATTAATGATTGAGCATCAAAATGATGAACTGTTTGAGTTGCATGTGGTATGTCATGAGAAATGTGAGCAAGCAAGGTAAATATACATATAGCATTCGGCGTAAGCCAGTCATAGGCAGAAATGGGCACAATAGACCTCATTTGCAGTCAGTCATCTTCAGAAAGAGATCTAGAGAGCTTTGTTGACCAACAGCACTCCGTCCGGATTTTGCTTGCTACAGTCACACCGAACACCCACACTTCACCATATTGGACATATATAAACATCTTTAGTGCTAGAACACTTGTGAACTGCCAAAAACACAAACAATTCCATAAAAAGACTAAATCAATCAACTTGAAAAGATTTCACCAATGTGTTAGGATAGGCTATAGGAATATGTACCTCAAGTTTCACCCAAAAAGGATGTCAAACATGGATCTTGATCCATGTCCCCTTTTGAGTTTCCCAATCAAAGTCATGACATCAGGTCTCAACTGACACCTAGGGACACTATCCTACCAAGTCTGGCGTAATCTGACAAGGTACCAAAATCACAATCCATCATGATCAAGGTCTTGAAATTTTCAACATAGCAATCCAGAAAGGTCATTCTATGGTCTAGAAACACTCTCCTATGGTCAAAATGTCAAAAAACCAACCATTAATGCACTCAAAACAATAGATTTATCTCGCAGATTGGTCATAGCAAACCATAGTAAAATTGAGAATGATTACACTAAATTAAAGAGAAATATACAAGGAACACAATGAAATAATTGGAATCAAATTTGGATTACTAGAGCTCAAGAAAAATGGATTACAATGCATGAGAGAGTAGCCGCTCTCAGTCGTACACTTCAAATCTCCAAAACCTTGATAATGATAATGATGTCTTTTCATACTTACAAGAATTAAGCTTTATACATATGGATTCTCTTGGTCAACGGTTGGTCTACATAGCTTAGACTCAAATTTGGACTTTACAACTCAGATTTTACATAGGCTAGCTCAGAGATCATTTGGCTAAAAATCAAAGATCCTCATAATTACAAAGCTTTTGTCGAAAAAATAATAGTGGGACAACAAAAATTTGCGACTTCATGATGAGGTGGCCGATTAAGAGGGAGCCTGCTTGGTCCATCCACCAATATTTCCCCCGTCCCAGTCATTGCATGCCCCTCAAATGTTTGCATGTAGTGCAAGGGCAAGAACATGAGCATGTCGTGCAAGGGCAAGAAAATGACTCTGATAAACATTCCCATTGTTATATTCATGTTGGGGATCTCTGAGGCTCTAGATTCCAAGTTATGCCTTTGGTCCCCTCAAGGAATACTTGTCGTGGATGCTTTGATGCTTCGATGTCCTCAAATGTTGTGATGCAAGTGATGATCATCTTTGCAATCTTCAACAGCATCTTACATGTGAGACAAGCAATAGGCTGCAACTGTGTAGAAAATAACACACGCAAGGCTTCTATTTGATCACCGAGCATTGGATGCATGTGAGCAGCATTCTGTAGATTTTATATAGCATTGCACATGAGAGGTCAGGTAGGCTCTTGAAGAAGTTCATGGCGCCCGCTAGGGTTTTTACCATGTATTCCTTAGTTGTTGGTCCTTGCTTTGGAGCTGGCAATTTTGGGTAATTGAGCCAAGTCGGCCTTTTCTTCTTTAACACTAGGTTGGTAATGGGACACTTTTATGTCCTGGGACACTTTTATGTCCTATTAAGTGACCATTTTTCTTGAATTATGTCAAGAGTTTCAAAATGGATTTTGAGGTGCTATCTGTCTAGAAAGTTGTCTCATGAGCTGAAAAAAACTCGACATTTTTTTAGAATATCAATTCCATCTTTAACCTTGTCCTTGCACAACATTTCACAACCTAAACTGTGTGAAAAAACAGGTCCTGTTTTTGGCTTTTTTCAACTTTTTGCAACTATACCACTCTAGAATTCATGTTTGTGAGGTCTATTATGCTAGAGAACTATCTTTAGTAGTCCTCAACATGTCCTGATGCTTCTAGGGAGAAATAAATGTTAAAGTTGTAAGTTATGACCAAATTACAAAAATTATCAAATTCTGTTTTTTAGCCAATTTTAGCTCTTCTATGATTTTTTTGGTGGCTTTCATGATATCCAAATGTAGTTTTGATTTTCTATGTCGCATATTGTAACATAAAGCTAATATTCCTTGAGTTTTGGGGCACCTAATACCCTATTTTGCATAGTAGACAACGATGGTTGTATTTTTATTTATAGAAGAAAATGAAACATTCTAGTATATCAAGTGTAGCTTTTTCAATATTGTTAGTTTCTTGTGACAACTACATGCATTTTGTAGGTAGTAACCATATCTAGTCATAAGGATCAAATTTGGCTAGATATTGAATAGTTTCTATGGGATTCTACAACTCATAATGTTGAACCCAGTTTTTTCATGTTTGCTGTATTTAGCACTTCATCTTTGTCCCCAAGATTCCCCTTGGTAAGAGATGTATTATTTGTTTGACATGCTCCATGGCTCCTTATGAACCTAAAGGACAATAGGGACCTAAGAGTGTACAGAATGGTAAAATTCAACTTTTTTGTACCTACTTCTTTTGGCAAAACAAAAAATAGTGAGTGAGAAGCAATCATATGTTCTGATCACCAACCCATTAAGGTTAACTAGGGAATTTATCTCAAGTCCTACAAAAATCCCTAATCTTATTTTTATGCAACAAAACGTAAGAAATGACTGTTTTGATGAAAATGTACTAGTCCATCAACTTTGGAGGCTTGGTGTGACCAAAAGATGAGAAATTTTACAAGTTTCTTAATTTTTCCATGTGTAGTAGGCCTTGAACTATAACCTCATGAAAGGATTTTACAAAATGAGTGGATCTACTATGGTTTTGGAGGTTTTTTTCAAAACCCTGAAAGGACACTTTTATGTCCTGTTAGGTTACCAACCTAGTGTTAATGCTTTGTGTGCCTACCATGTCCTTACCCTTGGTACATGACAAAATGTTGAATCCTTTTGTATTGATGTAGGAGCTCTTGTAAACAAAATAAGATACCTTGACTTTTGTTGAGTCAATTCTTCCTCCATTTTGGGTGGAGAGCATCTGACCCTTCTTCGTGCATATCCTTGTAAAGTCTCTATTTTACTTGCAGCCGCTCCACCTTTTTCAAAGGGTAGGGCAGCGATTGTTGATTCCATTGAGCATTGACTTGGTTGGAAGTGGGTTGTGTTACATTGACTGAGTGAAGAACTCTCAACTCCCAATCCATTGCCGCCTTCCATTTAGCATCCACTTCATGGACAATCTGTTCCTTAAGTGCATCTTCTTCAGCTTTAGAAATTTGGACCATTGGCACTTGTTCCTCTTTAGTGATTGGTACTTGGAATTCAGAATCTCTAGTCTGCCCTTCAATTGGTTGTGTTTCCAGGCAAAGGAAACTGATGGTATGTCTATATTTGGATGTTTAGAGGTACCTACCTCGTCTTGAGGTTCCACTTGCGCTTCTCTTAGCAGCAAGTTGGCTCTCTTTAGATCCTCTATCTCCTTGAGAAACTGCTCTTCTTTTTGTACACGCTGGTGCAGCCAAAGTTGGTCGGCCATAGAAGATTGCATGGGCATACATGTACAGGCTTGCAGATGCATGGGAAAGGGCTAGAGCATCTACAAAGATATTTGGCAGGCAGATAGCAGCAGATATGTATGGTTAATGTGGTTTACATGCCAAGAAAGGCTCCAAGAGGGGCTAATTTGAGGAGTAGGTGAAGGAGGTTCAAGGTACAATCTTTGGGCCTAGAAATGTAGAGCTTGAGGTGCTGAAGGAGCAGGTCTAGATGGCTCATCAAACAGAGCTACGGAGCCCAAGATATTGAAGTTTTAAGGTAAAATTTATTGTAGATCCTTGTTGGGCAAGGTAGCTAGGGGCCTAAGTGGATGTGAGTGTATAGACGCGTAGTCCTTGAGTTCTTGAGCATACCCATCTTTCCAAACTATAGATCAGAGCTATGGATTGTAGGTTATGGCCTTTTGAAGTTTTGCCGAGGGCTAGTTTGGTGCCCACCTGATTGCATGGGGAGTCATGCCATCTAGTGTTTTTGGGGCCTTGACAAAGTTCGAGAAGATGTTATGTAGTGTATGGAGCTAGCAGGAACAGACGGCTCAAAAAATGGGTACTTGAGTGCCGAGTTACGGCTTGGTAAAGCTGGGAGCATTTGGTGATGGGGGATATGCAGAGGATTTTGTCAGATAGCAGGCTCAAAGAAGTCAAGAGACAACGGGGATTACGTAGAACCAAGCCAACAATACAAGCTTTTTGCCGCGCCTTGCAGTTTGGAGGTCCGACCTTAGGGAGGGATGTTGCAAGCTGATGAAGTGGGGGAGGGGAAAATTAGCTTGGGTGGTTTTTTGAAGATTTTTAATAGAGGTTTTTGGAGGCTTGGGAGGTGAAGGCTCTAGAGGCCACCACATGGTGCTGACTAAGTCCCACATGCGAGGTTTTGAGGAGAAATGACAGAGTATATGGGCGAGAGACGTGAGCCCATTGGGTATGTCTAAAGGGGGAGAAACCTCCCATGGAGCTCTGGTGATGGTGGATGCCTTCGGGCATCGGTGGTGTGTCCGGTCGCGCTGGGTGGAGCCTAGCGGCATTTTGGCCGGAGAAGAAGGCGGCGGCGGTAGTGGTGGCGCACTGGACGGTCGAGGCGGTGTGGTTGGCGGTTGGTAGTGATGCGTAGTAGATGATGTGGCGAGCAATAGGGGATCTCTACCATGACCCTTGAAGGCCCCTTTTTGAGAGCAATGGAGGAGGGCACTAGCGATATCGCTAGTGCCTCCCTGGCATGAAATAGGGGGGTGTCCCATGGCAGTCAAACAAGACGCACAAAGAGAATCTCAAGGGGATGAGTCCCACAACAACTGGCAAAGAGGGTAGTTCCGAGGCGGAGAGATAGAGAGAGTTTTCAAAGCTCGCCCATGGGGGACCGCCATGTGCAAAGGGGGCCCAAAGGGTAGATGAATGGCCAAATCGGGCGGACAAGAACATAGCAAGGTGTCCACCATGCAATCATGCTAAAAACGGATAGACCAAGTGTTTGTCAAATCAAAAACTTATTAATGTGAGCTTCAATTGAATGCACGAGCTTGAGAGCTCCCTTTTTTTCTTTTTTTGGCCTTAGCCAAACCCTATAAAAGGAGATGTACGTGATTTTCAAAGGGCTTTTTTTCCAGGAGGATTTTTTGAAGTCCTACAAACCTATGTATTGGAGGTTTTCCATTGGAGCTGCAAAATTGATTGTACTATCTCCTTGCTCAATACTACTAAGCCTTTGCCCCACTTTCTTGTGTTGCTTCTCCCCATCCCCCTCCTTTTCTCTCGCTCTTTGTGTGAATGTCGATGCTTGCGGAGGTGTGTGCCTGCAGCGCATAGTGTGTTGCAAAGAGGGTAGAATCGAGGTGCTATGTGAGTCAGGAAGGGTGAGTTGAGTTGTATAGGTGCATTCGTGTTGTGAGTGGTGTTTTTGCAGAGTAGGAGGTTGTTATTTTGTGTGCAAAGGTGGTTCTGTTAGTGCAAATTAGTCAATTTGAAGGTGTTATTCGAGATTTTAGGGGTGTTGTGGATACCCCTTGAGTTTTAAGGAGGAATTGTACTGTGTGTCAGGTGTGTTCCTCATTCCTCCTTGTTAGTGCCAGATTTATCAGGGCAGTCAGGCTATTATTTTTGAACTGTAATTAAAACCTTTATCTTTGAACCTTAGGGATAAGTGAACATGGGTATTTTATATTTTGGGGAAGTTAGTTGTGTGTCTCGTGAATTCTCAGGACGAGAAGCAGTTATGTCTATGCATGTTGATGCAGTTGGCTCTCTCCTGCATTGGTTCTGTGCTTTCTGCTGTATTACTGAATAATGATGATGAATGGCACACTATTTTCCCTCTATCTATGATGTTATGTACCTGTTTCCTTTGCAGTATGGTGTTTGAAGTATGCAGTTTCCTGCTTCTTGTTTAATATGAATTGTATGTTTACTGCATTGGTTATTTGTTATGGCAATGTGTGCCTAACATTTGGTGATCCTGCAATTGGTTCGAATTTCGCCTAAAACCATATGGGTGCTAAGGAATGAATCACAGCGGCAAACTGTTCCTTGATAGTGACCATCTGCGGGATTTTGCGAACTGGAAAACACCGGGGGAAGAGTCTGAGGAGTATGCATCACAATTCTTGAAAGAATTCTACCCAAAACTGCCCAGCGAAGTCAGAATTCTCATTCTCGAAAAGGGCAAGGGTCCTATGTACCACAACATTCATATGGAACAAGGCTTATATTAAGAAGGGAGTTCTCTACAAGAGGAAGACAAGGAGCAGAGTCGGGTGATGATGACCAAGAAGAACCAGTAGGGGAACTTGCTGCAGCGGCAAAAATTGTTGGGGAGGAGACTGAACTACATGAACCTGAAAACAGGCTGCAGGAAACCCTACCTGCAAACCAAGAAGGCCAACAAACAACTCATCCCACATCAGACCCACTTTTGGGACCATCGGTCAATGTATTGTTAGCCCAAACAGTTTTGAAATCTCTGTGCAAATTATGTGCAGTTTGTTGCAGAATGCAGTTTCAATTTTTCAGTTTACAGACTACAGTTTCAAGTATTTCAGTTTGCAATGCAGTTTAAGCAGTTTCAGGGTTTAAAGAGGTACAAATGCTCTCTATTCTTTTGATGTGTGATTAATGGCAAAGAAGAAGAAGAAGAAAAAGTGTGCTATTTGTCAAAAAGATGGGCACTCTGCAAAGCAATGTCCTTACATGTGCAAGCCATGTCAAAAGGAAGATGTATGTGTCAAATACTGTATGCATAAACTGTGCAAGAAGTTGTATCGAATTGTCAGATCTTTTCGAGATGCATCAGATCATGAGGAACTATGTGATGCACAAGAGGATTTGGATGATTTTTCTAATCTTCTTAACAAGGCAGAAGACTGGCATGAAGGTCATGAAGGAAAAAGAAGAAAGTCGTGCTCTAGTATGCGCAGGATACAGGTGTTGCAAGAAGCGGTTGAAGGTCTTTTAGAGAAGTATGAAGATGAGTTTGATGATTACATTAGTGATGATGATTCCGAATGGTGTTTGCAACAACCTGTTACTGTTTCCAACCTAAAACAACCTCAAGTTGTTGGTTTTCAATTACCAACAGTTTTTCAGGCACCTGCAGTTTCAAAAACTGAAGTTTCAAAGCCTGAAGTTGAATTTTCAGTACCTGAAGTTTTTCAACCTGATTTTGATGTTCTTGAATATGGGATCAAAGTTGTAGATACTCAGATTATTGAACAGAAGAAGTTGATTCAGGAAGGAGAGTTTGTTCAATGCAAGGGAGACATAGTCCAAAAGATGATGAAGGAAGAAGGAGGAAGCCAGGAGCAACTCACGAGCCAAAGGAGCCAAGAGGATTGCCAGCTATCCCCAAACCTCACATCGAAGAGACTCACCTCTTTGCAGGAAGAGAAGGACAGCTGCCCAAAAGAAGAATTACTGATTGAGAAGAAGGGAATACAATTGGGAGTGAGCGAGAGAAGACACCAATATCCCATACAAACCCATATACCAACATCTGACATCAATCTTGAAGATGTTGAAATTCAGGAAGACATCAAATTTCAGTGTAATGAAGTGGAAGAGCTGACGATAGATAAAGACATAATGTGTGCTACTGATGAAGCTGATGTGTTGAATCAGTTTTTGATGAATCTTGATGAGGAGTATTTGACAGGTGACAGTCTGGAAGGTGTTTGTGTTGATGGAGAAGAGTTTTTTGGAGTTTTGAAGAGTGAAAGCCAATTTCCAAAAGCGGATATGAATTATTCAGGTTGTGAAGACAAGGATCTTCAATTTCAGATCCCTGAATTACCAGTTTTGATACCAAAGGTTCTTGATTTGCAAAGTTTCAAAATCCAGGTCCCTGATCTGCAAATTCTTGATTTGCAAAGAAGTTATGTACCTGAACTTGCTGAATTTCAAAGTCTTTTTCTTTCTCAAGTGAAGATGATCAATAATCTCTCATTAGAGCTAGAGAATGAGAGACATTCAGGTATGGTTGCGGCAAATGAAGCGCTTTCCAAAATCAATCAACTTCAAGAAGAGAAGACATCATTGATGGCGGAGATTTCTCAGGTTCAAACTGAAGTTGACTTGCATATTTCTTACTGTTATGAAGTTCATGATGCTCTTAAGCAAGTTGTTTTGAACAATGATAATCAAATTGAGGACTTGAAGCTTCAACTTACTCAAATCAAGAATGTGGAGTTTTCTTCAAATCTTGATGTTACAGAAGGTTTCTTGAATGATGATGTTGTTATCAATGATCTGTATGATGTTGGTTTTTTTACAAATTCAGTCATGGATATTGGAAGTCCGTCTTTTTCCAGTGAAGTTCAATTTACTGATGATATTCTTGATGATTTATACCAAGTTTCTGATGTCAATGGTTTTGTTGATGCTGAGGAGATGGTTTTGATTGATGATTATGCAAGTATTTTTCTAGTTCCTGATGATGGTGAAGTGGGTTTTCCTGAAGATGGTTCTACATTTCTATGTGATGTTGTTGATGAAGGAGATGATGTTGATATTCTTATATCTCATTGGTTTTATATCTTCATGCTTGATGACATAAGGGAAGTTTTTCAAGGAGCAGAAGTCAAAAGTTTTCAGTTTCAGGGAGATATCACTGATTGGACAGTTTTGCAGCAACTACAAAGTGGATTTCTTTCTATTTTCAAGGAGAAATGTGAACAAGCCATCTTGGTGGTGTTTTTTATGTGTAAAGAAGAGTTCACTTTGTTATTTTTAAGCCTTGAATCAAATCAGTTTGATGAAGAAGCAGATCAATTTTGGTTTTTCTTGAATCAAGATTTTCAGGGAAATCAATTGATTTGGCATGCGGAGTCTAAATCAGGTCTTCGAGTGTTGCATCTACATGCAGAGATATTGGATGTGTTCAATAGACAGTGTCTAATGGTTGCAAAGTTTACATCCTACCTTGAATCTTTCTTCATTCTTCTTGAAGGGAAAACTAAACCTGAACCTGAACCTAAACCTAAACCTGCTACTACTGAATTTGGATATGTATTTGAATATGAAAATGGGCCTAAAGACCTGAAATCACTTGAAGAAGAGGAGATTTTTCTACTTTGTAGAAGGTATCTCAATTCAACAGTTGTGGAGAAAATGAAGACTGAAGTGATGGAGTACATGAAGAGAGTTTGGGAGAAAATGAAAGTAATGCTGTATGATGTGGTGAGTAAACCATATCAGATGTTTGCAGAGGAGGAGATGAAGGAGGAAAAATTGTTTATGGAGAAGCAAAATTCTGAGCTTAAACAACAATGTACTGACCTGACACAGCAGTTGGAGACTTTGAAGGAAAAGTTGCAGCAGCAAGGAGCAAATCAACCTGACCAGGTGATTATTACTAAAGATTCTGACATGTGTGCAGGGATTAAGGATGAAGCTACCATTCAGGAGCTTGTTCCTGAAGATTTAGGGGGAGCAGTAATTGCAAGGAAAGATAAAGTTGTTGAAGTGAAGGATCTGGAGATTGCAGGAGAAGAGCATAGCTTAAAAGCTTCAGTTCAGAACATTGTGGTTGAGATTCTTTCTCAGGAGACAGAGAGTATTAAGGAAGCAGTTACAGTTCAAGTGGAGGAAAATTGTGAAGGGCCTGACAAAGAAGCTGTGACTGCAGCAACAGTTTTACAGGGAAGTGAAGCTAAAGACAACCTGGAGGATGAAATTGTTGATCAAGGGATGGGTTCTCACAAGGTTTGAGAAACCTTGCCCACCAGGTGTGCCAGGTGTTAGTGCCTGATTTATCAAGGCTTTCAGGGCAGTCAGGTTATTATTTTTGAACTGTAATTAAAACCTTTATCTTTGAACCTTAGGGATAAGTGAACATGGGTATTTTATATTTTGGGGAAGTTAGTTGTGTGTCTCGTGAATTCTCAGGACGAGAAGCAGTTATGTCTATGCCTGTTGATGCATTTGGATCTCTCCTGCATTGGTTCTGTGCTTTCGGCTGTATTACTAAATAATGATGATGAATGGCACACTATTTTCCCTCTATCTATGATGTTATGCACCTGTTTCCTTTGCAGTATGGTGTTTGAAGTATGCAGTTTCCTGCTTCTTGTTTGATATGAATTTTATGTTTACTGCATTGGTTATTTGTTATGGCAATGTGTGCCTAACACTCCTCTCCATCTTCTGGTGCCCCCATTGAGGACCAGTTGATTGCTTGTCGGTTTTGATCAAAGAAGGTTGCTTCCATCAAGGAGAGATGGCAGCACGCAGTTATGGACCATTTTTCATCGGAGAGGAAGATTGGGAAAAGAGGTGTCCCCTGTTGATCAAGATACAACAGATTGGAAAGTACTACTTTGGATATCCATATCTATTGCTGCATGGCTTCCATGATGGATTTATTTACACAAACTTGCTTGATTTTTCTCCCACAAATGCTTGTAGATTGTTGCAATTGGATGGTTGGTTGTGGCTCCTCTGTGTCTGATTGTTTTTATGGAGATTGTACATTCTAAATGTAATTTATTTGTGCCAAGGGTGTAACATATGATGTGCCCTTGAGATTGTACTTCAGAGTGTCATCCTACCAATTTGGAATTGCTTTGTAAGGGTGCATCCAAGAAACTCCCAAGATGATTTCTTTGTTGAGATCAATATTTGCCATGATATGGAATTGATGCAGGCAGTGGTGGTTACCCTTGATGTTGATTGAGACATTGGCTTGCCCCAAATAAACCATTGTTCCTTTGTTAGCTACCCTTAGCTCAATCTTTGTGGGTTCTATCATGGAGTTTGATATTTGAGGTATGTAGAATACCGCATGGCATTAACGCATGCTCCAGTACTCACAAGTTCTCTTTCTTTTGTTCCATCGACAAGTTGGACATTGATGCATACATCCATACCTCCAAGACGACTCTGCTCGTTGATCTAAACTGCTTCTATAGGAGGATTTTGTATTTTTGGCTCTATAAATAGAGCATTCTTCTATCGTTCATTGCGCTTTAAAATCTACGACCTGGATTCCTCCTTTGCTTGTTCTTGAATTGTATGAGCTTTCTACTTCCTCCCTTTGCTTCATGAATCTTTTCCAACATGTTCATAGTGAGAGATAGATGGTATTTCTTTAATCTACAACCATTGATCCAGTTAGGCATCTCTTCTTCATCTAATGTCACAAGTTGTACCGCACCACTTGGTGATATGTCATTGACAACAAATGGGCCATTACCTCACTTTTTCAATTTCTTAGAATGTTGCTTCAAGGTGTAGACTAAATACATAGTCTTCCTTTTGAAACTCCTTGTTGATCACGTGTTGGTCATGAAATGATTTCATTTGTTGTTTTGTGCATGAACAGTTGCAACAGCCCTGAATCAAGACTCATCTAGCTTGGGTAGTTGTTACAATCAGTTAGACAACTCATGTCCATTCCATCCTAATTCTTGTGCAACTCGTAGTGTAGAAATCAAGAATTCCATTGGCAGTATGGCATTTATTCCAAACATTAAATTGAAAAGTGTCGTATTTAGTGGCATTTTGTATGCTACCCTATATATGCTCATACAGCTAAGTGTATTTTATGATCCCAATTGGCTCTTAATTCATTTACAATTTTGGTGAGCAATATGCATAGATTTTTGTTGGTTCTCTCAGTTTTCCTGTTTGCTTGAGGGTGATATGGCGCTGATTTTAAATGAAGCACCATAATTTCTTGCCAATAAATATTCAACCATATCATTGAAGAAATGAATCTCTCAATTACTCACTATCTCAATTAGAAGCCCATAGAGAGTAAACATATTCTCGTCCAAAAACTGCATTGTCATTCTGGTATCATTATTTTGTGTCGTTTTGGCCTCTACCTATTTGGTCAAATAATTTGTTGCCACTATGATGTATTGAGCAGATAGACTGGTGGTGAGATAGGTACAACCAAATCTATCCCCCATTTGGCAAAAGCCCATGCACCCATCTTTGGTCTTAACCGCATCTCATCACATTACATATTGGCAATTGTCACATCATTTGACATATTGCTATGAATCCATGTATAGAGTAGGCTACCAGATTCCTGCAAGAAATATTGCTTTTGTAGTTTTGTCTGTCAAAAAGTGACCCCCTGCTAATCCAGCATGTGCTTGCTTAAGAATCGATAAGTATTTGTTCTTTGCGACATAGATTCTCAAGTTGTTGTCAATTCCTCTCTTACTAAGGTAATTTTTTATGATTACATAGTTTTTTTATTCTCTTTGAATTGAACGTAGTCTGAATCTAGTCTAATTTGCTGGAAAGACTCCCTGTTCTATGTAATCCACTATGTATTTCCCCCACTTGGGTGCTTTTTCTATCTAGAATAGCATAGCATATTCAATTGGATTTTGAATTGCACAAGTTTCACATGAACTAATGTAGTCATGGACACTTTTCTCCATATGAGGCCAATACATCCCAAGTCTCATCAATCTTTGATATGTTTGTGTCTTTGCATTGTGAAACCTTGTGGTTTGCATATGAGCTTATCACAAGTACAAATCCTTTTTGGATGTCTCTACACATATCCTAAGTATTATGTCCTTTCTCTGCTTATATAGTCATCTGGCTATTAGCACAAGTGAGCATGTTTGCTCAATGATTGATGGTTGCCTTTCAATCTGTACAGAACGAATGGTGAGCAATGGTATCACAGGTAATGTGCATGGATGGAGAGTGCAAGAGAGGGAAGGAGAAGGGGGAAGGGGATGCAGAGAACCTCTATTTAGTGGAACTTGTGAGAGAATGCCTCTCACTCTCCTTATTATTCACTATTACCAAAACAATAATTGGACGGTCGCCCGCCCGCCATAATTGGCCACAGGCCTGAAACCCAACAATCTCCCATTTGAAGGCCAATGTGGCCCAAGTGGCTAAAGAATGTAGGGGATATTATGTACAAATGTACAAAACCTTGAAGCATGACTATAGATTCACCCTACGCCCATCATATCTATGCAATGTGCAAACCGCTCTGAGGCTAGGCTCTTTGTTAGAGCATCCACTGGGTTTTCATCCATGTGAACTTTGACTCACTCAATGCGTTTGCTAGCCAAAATATCCCATACCACATGATACCTGACCTTTATGTGTTTCCACTTGGAGTGAAACACGGGGTTCTTTGCTAATGCAATCACACTCTGACTATCACAATGTAGCATTGGAGTCTGGTGTATACCAAAATCTCCCACTAGATGAGATAACCACACAGCTTCCTTATTACTGGAACTAGAAACTGCAACATACTTTGCCTCAGTGGTGGAAGACGAAGTGAAATTCTGGATACATGACCTCCAAGAAACTGTCGCTCCATCGAACAAGGAAATGTAACCAGATGTGGATCACCTAGTGTCCACACAACCCGCATAATTCAAATCAATGTATCCAACTATGGATCCATCATTGTTCCCAAAGCGTAAGCACTTGCGAGTTGAGCCCTTGATGTATTTCAAGATGTGCTTCACTACCTTCCAATGCTCTCTTCCTGGGTTTTCCATGAACCTGTTGACCACTCCCACTGCATATGCAATGTCTGGCCGTGTGCTAACCATGGCGAACATAAGACTGCCAATTGTCGAAGAATACAGCACATTTTCCATCTCTACCTTTTTAGAACCCAATTTGGGATAATCATGCTTGCTAAGTTTTTTGTATTCTGCCATTGGGGTACTCAATGCTTTCCCCCCTCACATATTAAAATCTTGCAAGACCTTGTGGACATACTCTTCCTGTGCAAGTTCAAGTATACCACATTTGCGATCTCTCTTGATACGCATACCAAGAAAGTGATGTGCATCGCCCAAATCTTTCATAGCAAACAACTTGCTTAAGGCATCCTTGAGACTGCAATCTCATCTTTTGACTTCCCGGCTATGAGCATATCATCCACGTAAAAAATCAAAATGATGAGGGAACCATTGTTCAACCTCTTTGTGTACAAGCAATGATCCTCTTGGCTTCGTATGTAACCCTGGGACTGAATGTACTTATCAAAACCGATGTACCACTGCCTTCAGCCTTGCTTTAATCCATACAAAGATTTTTTGAGTTTACACACCAATTCTGCTCGTGTTTGCTTCTCAAGATTTATCACAAAACCCTCTGGTTGTTTCATGTAAACATCCTCTTCAAGATCCCCATGAAGAAACATTGTCTTCACATCCATTTGGACCAATTCCAAGCCCTCGATGGCTACAAGACCAAGCACAAGACGCAATGTAGTCATTATGACCCCATTGGAGAAAATATTTCATCAAAATCCATACCTTTTGTTTTCTTGAACCCTTTTGCAACCAATCTTGCCTTATACTTAGGCTCAAAATCATCTATGATATACTTCTTCTTGTACACTGTAACATTTAATGGTCTAATAACTTGTGTGTAGCGGAAATTAGCATGAACATAGTGGGCATTTCATTAGAATAGATGCCTAATGAGAATTACAAGAGTGCTTGGGTGGAGAGAGCAACAAAAAGCATAACACCTAGTTAGATAGCATCGACAATACTTTGAAAAGAGAGAGAAATTAAGCTATTGACAACAGTTGAGGACCGGATTTGCATGGAGCGGGTCCCCCCTCCAAAAGGCTTTGTATTATGGTTTCTCCCATCAAGAGAGACATTGTACAATACAATTCTTTGTGTTCCTTCAAGACTAGCTAGTGCAATGAAGATGAAAGCTTCATGCACTAAGAAAAACACTTAGCAAACACAACTTTAATTATCCCCGTTCTCAGACCCAAGACCTCACACACCTTCGAAGATGGTGAGAGCTAGCAGGGTATGAGAGTAGATTGAGAGGAAGAAGGAGTATCTTACGAGAAAGATGTACATCTCCTCACATAATCACTCATATTAGCATAGCTTTAGCTTAGTAATTAGCTTGGTAGAGGAGATGAGCATGCATTGAAGCTTGGCTCTTGGTTGGATTTGCATCCACAAGCCAAGAGTGTATCGATGTAGGCTTCTATCTCACAATCTTGGAGTAGGTGATGAGCTCTCCATTAAAGGTTGGGAAGAGATAGTCTTCTCTTTCTTCACACATGAGATTGTGTGAGTGTGTGTGTGATAATGCCTCGCAAAAATCAGCCCCCTCTCTCTCTTGGGCGAGCCCTCTTGCTATTTGCTCTCTCTCCAGCCTCATTGGCCCTCCCCAAGTCAAGCCAATGACTATTAAGCAGCATAAGTGATAGCCTTTTGACATGTGTCCCCCTTTCCCCTTTTGTGAGAGCTTTAGGTAATTTAATAATTAAACTAAACTCTCATTGGACCCCTTTGCCTCCTGGCCAATAGGAATCAGGCAAGCCATTGGGCTCCTGAATGCTCATTGGACCCCTTGGGAGACTGTCCAATAGTCTTCTAGGAGACTTAATTCTCATTGGTTCTTTTATTAAGTGTTTTTAAATTAATTAAACTAGATTTACTCTAGCCTAATTCTCATTGGTCCACCTCCAAGGCCATCCAATAGGAATTGGGCACACCTTGTGGGCATCTGGGCTAGGGAGCTGACATGTGTCCCTAATTCCCTTTGTGTAAAGGGAGCCTCTGTGTGTGTGTGACTTTCTCTCTCATCCCCTAGAAGAAGGGCTCGCCCCCTCCCATGTAGGGATTACAAAGACTCTTTTTGGTACACACAAAGCATCCAATTTCCCCTAGGGTTGACCTTTGGACACAACCTTTGAATTTTGGAACCTTAGCATTTTGGAAGTCTTAATGGGCTGAACCTTAGGGTCTTTTTAGCCCATTGTTGCACATGGCTCTTTTGCAGATGGCCGCTCCTTTTGGATCCCTATTTTCCCTCCTTTGGATCCCTAATGTGGCCGGTCTACTAGCTTAACCAATATTCTAGCTTTTTCTCCGCTGGCACTTCCCCACATTAAATGATCAATTTAATATGAGAAAATCATTTAGGAGAATTAGATATTGATTATTATGACATTACCTCTCTCTTGAAATCATAGTCATCCTCGACTATGGTGTAGAGATGATAAAGCATATTCATGAGTCCTTTTCTTAGCGGGTAGAGGATCCCTATGTTACCCTATGATATCATTCCACAATGGATGACTAGTCCATTTGGTGCTTGAGAGCCTGAGGCTGCCGCAAGCATGTCAGCACATTAGTCCTATCAGTCTTCCATAGTAGAGTGACAAGCTCTACTTGGTGTTTGGGAGACGTCATCTCCGCAAACTTGATCTAAGCATGCATACTACTTCATTTTTGTGCACAATAAAGAAAAAGAGAGTCTTATAAGACAAAAAACTTTGTTCATTTTTAACATTTTGTATATTTGCTTACTCTTGGGAAGCATTGTAAGCATTGACAAGGTTTAGGTTATCCTTTAATTGTATGCCTTGCATCCATCTAGCATCTTCAAAAGGATAATTCTTAAACTTAATAAGATATCGTCGGATAGTCTTACCGCCTCTTAATACCTTGTCTTCATGTCGGAGAATGGACTCGGGCTGCAGCACCTCCTCTTGGTCCTCGATCTCCGGTGGGTCTTCAATAGTTGGTTCTTGAGGTGGCTCTCCTTTGTAAGGCTTTAATAGGCTCACATGGAAAGCATTGTGTATGAGCCAATGATTGGGCAACTTGAGTTGATAGGCCATCTCATTGATTGGCCTAAGAATCTAGAAGGGACCACGGTACCTTTTTGCTAGTTTAGCATAGTACTTTTGGTGGCCCGTAGGATTCTTGCCCGTCGTGTGTCTTAATCGAGCCTTGGGAAACTTTAACAAGACCCAATCATTTTCTTTAAAGGCTTGGGCTCTTCTGTGCTTGTCAGCAGCAGCCTTTTGCCTTTGTTGTGAGATAGAGATAGCATCCTTAATCTTTTGAAAAGATTCTTGTAGGTATCGGCTATACTCATCTGCAGTGAAGATCTTCCCATGTACCTTAAGTAGCAAGGGACTTTTTGATCTTCCCTCAATTACCTCGAAAGGTGCTTTTCCCGTGGAAGTATGTACAGTGTTATTGTAAGCATACTCCACTAAGGGTAAGTACTTCTCCCATTGGGATCTTTGATCTACTTCCGTTACATAGGCTTTTAGTAGATCGAGAATTGTTAGGTTAGCTATTTCACTTTGGCCATCCGTTTGTGGATGATAGGCCGAAGAGAAGTTTAGCCTTGTCCCTAAATTCTCAAAGAGACCCTTCCAAAAATTACAGCTGGTCATTCTACGATCTCTATCCGACACTATGGACATTGGCAAGCCATGGTACTTAAAAATTTGTGAAATGAAGAGGGTTGCCATTTGATGGGCTTTTATAGTCTTTTTGATAGGTATAAAATGAGCTTGTTTTATGAACCTGTCTACTATCGTCCATATTCCCGTATTCCCATGGATAGACTTAGGAAATCCATGGATATGCTCTCCCATGGTGAATTAGGGATTGGCAAGGGTTGAAGCAATCCAAGTTGCTTCCCTCTATCAAATTTTGTCTTTTGGCATACCACACATTCAGAAACATACTCTTGTATGTTCACTTTCATGGTAGGCCAATAGAAATATGTTTCAATTCCCTTTAAAGTAGACTGAATCCCTCTATGCCCGACATAAGGTGGAGCATGAGATTCATACATTACTTACTCACGTAGTGAGTTAGTAACGCATAGTCTATTGCCATAGAGAAGATAACCATCTTGTAAGGTAAATGGTTCTTCTTTCTTCCCTAATGCAAGGGCTGAAATCACATCTCTAAAATCTGGATCAATAGCATACTCATCTATCATTGAAGATAGATCATTGTGAGTTGCTATGGAAACCGCATTCACTCTTGGCCGTCTTGAGAGTGCATCAGCTACTTGATTATGCTTGCCAGCAATGTGAGCAATATGAAAATGAAATTGCGAAAGGAATTTTTCCCACCTCATTTGTTTGTCGGAGAGCATGGTCTGCGTCATGAAGTACTTTAGACTTTGGTGATCCGTTCGCAGAATGAAAGGAGTCCCCAATAAATAGTGCTTCCATGAGTCTAAGGCATGTAGAACTACAAGGAGTTCCTTTTCATATATGCCTAGAGCTTGCTCAACAGGGTCGAGCCTTCGACTCTCATAGCCTATGGCATGCCCTTCTTGGAGCAAAACAGCTCCAAGGCAATCACCACAAGCATCACATTGGACCTCAAATGGTTTTGAGAGATCCGGCAGTGTAAGCACAGGTTGAGAGATAAGCTTTTCTTTAAGCTTTTTGAAAGCATTGTTCTCCTTAGCAGACCATGTATACCTAACGCTTTTCTTTGTTAGGTCATGTAATGGTCCCGCAATTTGTGAGAACTTTTCTATGAAGCATCTATAGTATGCACACATACCTATAAAGCTTCTTAGTTCATGAAGATTCCTTGGTTTAGGCCATCCTTTTATTACCTCTAACTTGGATGGATCCATTTGGATGCCATTTTGAGAGATAATATGACCTAAATACTGAATCTCTTGCAAGAAAAATTCACTTTTCTTTCGATTAACATAAAGTTTATTCTCTCTTAAAGCTTGAAATATTACCTGGAGGTGTTGCTTGTGTTCCTCCAATGAATTAGAGTAGATGATAATATCATCAAAGAACACTCCAGTGAAGGTTCGATGAGGCCTGAACAGCTTCTCCATCAAGCGTTTGAATGTGGCTGGCGCATTGGTCAAGCCAAAAGGCATGACAATGTATTCATAAAGACCAAATGTGGTGCGAAATGCGGTCTTTACAATGTCTTGATCAACTATCCTTATTTGATGATAGCCACTTTTTAGATCAATCCTACTGAAGTAGGTCGATCCTTGTAGCTTATCAAATAGGTCTTCTACCCGTGGAATGGGAAACCTATTTTTGATAGTGATCCTATTTAGTGCTCTATGGTCAACACACATACGATATGTGCCGTCTTTCTTTTGCACTAATAGCACAGGTGAGCAAAATGGAGATGAGCTTGGCCTAACCATACCCTTCTCAACTAACTCATGCACTTGCCGCATAATCTCCTCTTGTTGAGCTTGAGACACTCTATAAGGAGGTTTGTTAGGCGGTGAACTTCCTGGAAGAAGTTCAATTGCATGGTCATCATTACCTCGTTTAGGAGGTAGCTCACAAGGGATGTCGTCAATAAAAACATCTTGAAACCCCTTGAGAAAATTAGATAACTCTAATTCCTTTTGGTTGCTTTTATTTTCTTTTGCTAAAGCATTAGGTTCATTTTGAGAGTCTTTAACAAAAATCATGTACACGGAAATAGAGCTCTTTATTGACTTGTTGAAAGCTGGTGTATGTACAATGGGGATAGTGTTACCATTTCCTTAGCATCTATATACATGTCTTTTCCCCCGAACTTAAAGGAGATTCTCCTTTCAAGAAATTTAACATCGGCAGCCAGGCGGTCAAACCATGGTGCCCCTAGGATTACATCCTCATGCTTGAGAGGAGAGATAAAGAAGTCCTCTTTGTCCACATAGCCTTGGACATGAAGCCTCAATTTCCCGATTAAGGGAGTGACTCAAGCTTCTTTCCCCTTGAAGGCACTGTCTGCGGGTAGGACATCTCCCATCTCGTAGGATTGTATGCCTAGCTTGGTGGCTAACTCCATAGATATAAAATTTTGAGTAGAACCAGGGTCAAAGAGAATAAAAGCATCATGTTCTCTTACCTTTCCCCAAGCATGGCATAGAGGAGATCCTTTGTGGTGAGTTTGGTGAGTCTCCTCCTCTTGGATTTCAACCAAGGAAGCTCTAGGAGGATCCTGGCGGTTGTTCTTTTGGGGACAAGCACGGTACGCATGCCCTTGTTCACCGCACTTGAAACACCGGTTATCCTTACGATAATGCTCAAGCTCTTCAGGAGAGAGTTTATTCTTACCTTTGTAAACTCCCTTCTCTTTAGCTTTGTTGGAATTCCCCTTAGGAGACTTTTGGACATTGTCCTTCCCCTTAGGCTCATTGGAACCCTTGTTTTCCGGGGGGCTTATTATTTCTTTTAGCCCCTGTTTGGAAATTGATTCGAGAGGCCACCATAGTATGGTGTATTACCGTCGATATGGTACGTGGCCTTTGGGAGTTGACATACTCCGCCATTTCTTCGGTTAAGCCCGCACAAAATTGTTGCTTTTGCTCTCCAAAATCCAACTTTTTGAAGACAGTGGCTTTGAGTTGTAGGTCCCAAAACTTGTCTACATATTTGTGGATGGATTCATTGGGAGAGAGCTTTAAGCTTCGCCATTCGGTGAGTACTTTGTCTTTGGCATCTGTGGCCAAAAACTGCTTCATAATGGAAGCTCTTAAAGCTTTCCATGTTCGTGGAGCTTCACCGTTGGCTCGTAGACTAGACCACCATTGTCTGGCGGACTTTTGAAAGTGCATAGCTACATGGCATAGCTTAGAGGACTCCGTGAAGCCCTCATCTCCAAACGCCGCATCGAATTGCTGGATAAAGGCCAAGACTTTGTCCGTAGCACCAAAGGTACCATCATAGGTAAGGAAAGAGATGCTCTTCCCTCCCTCTTTGAATTTCTTCAATTTGGACGACCTCTTCCATGAGGCATAGGATTTCCTATGGCCTCTTCTTTTTGATAGTTCAAAGGTTGCACCATCACTTTCTTCAAAAGGTGAAGAATTTGAAGAAGGTGGAGAAGAGGGTGACCTCTTTCTCACCTTTTTCTTGTCTTGATCTTTGTCTTCTTCACCATCGCTTTCATAAGAGGAAGAGGATGAAGAAGATGGAGAAGAGGGTGTCCTCTTTCTCGCCTTTTTCTTCTCTTGCTTTTTATCATCCCTCTTTGAATTATGGCGTGGACAAGAGCATGATGGTCTTCTCCGCTTTGGTGGTGAGGGAGAGCGTTTAGCCCGTCGTCTTCGTGGAGCCATCTCCGCCGAGGTGGCGGGAGACTCGCTTCTTTCTCGTTCCTTCGGTGGAGGGTCTTGAGTTCTCCTTTGGGAAGGAGATGCATCATCAAGAAGTAAATTCCTGAGCCCTTCATATGGATTCTCTTCTTCTTCCCTAATCGGAGAGAGACCTCTTTTGGTAGTCTCACAAGGAGGCTTCCTAGGTGTTCTCTCGTCATGGTGATGAGCTTCGAGAATCCCGTGAGCACGGAGCTGCCGTTGCACTTCACTTTGGAGAGATGGATTGCCCATGGCTTGTTGAATCCTAGAGACAAGATAGTTAACAAGCATTGAAGCATCATTATTAGCTTGCTCATGAGCCTGGTCATGAGAAAAATCAAAGTAATCAACATTAATTTCACTCTCTTTACTATTGTCAGCCATTCTAACAACTTTTAGGTGTAAACTTTTTAGGTGTACTTTGGCACTTCAAGCCCTAGTTGCTACTCATCTTTACCCCTTTAGAAAAAGCACTCAAGCTACTGTACCCGCGGCTCGAATACCATTAATTGCAAGGAATAGAAGAGAGGGTCTTTCAACACCAAAACAGCACCGGCTCCTGTCAAGCTTCTAATAGCTCAATAGTGGTTAAGCCATAGGCAAGCCCCGTAGGACTCCACTATTAAGACTATAGCTCTCGACGGTGATGCCCCGTTAACTGCACAAAGGCAGGCGCACTGCAAGGCTGAAAAATCCCTATTCTACTTACTCACAGGCAATTAACAATACCAACCATTTGTAGCTAGCTTGAGGACATCCCTTCTTGAGCAAGAAAAGACAAACCTTGATCTCTGATACCAACGTAACATTCAATGGCCTAATAACTTGTGTGTAGCGGAAATTAGCATGAACATAGTGGGCATTCCATTAGAATAGATTCCTAATGAGAATTACAAGAGTGCTTGGGTGGAGAGAGCAACAAAAATCATAACACCCAGTTAGATAGCATCAACAATACTTTGAAAAGAGAGAGAAATTAAGCTATTGACAACAGTTGAGGACCGGATTTGCATGGAGCGGGTCCTCCCTCCAAAAGGCTTTGTATTATGGTTTCTCCCATCAAGAGAGACATTGTACAATACAATTCTTTGTGTTCCTTCAAGACTAGCTAGTGCAATGAAGATGAAAGCTTCATGCACTAAGAAAAACACTTAGCAAACACAACTTTAATTATCCCCGTTCTCAGACCCAAGACCTCACACACCTTCGAAGATGGTGAGAGCTAGCAGGGTATGAGAGTAGATTGAGAGGAAGAAGGAGTATCTTACGAGAAAGATGTACATCTCCTCACATAATCACTCATATTAGCATAGCTTTAGCTTAGTAATTAGCTTGGTAGAGGAGATGAGCATGCATTGAAGCTTGGCTCTTGGTTGGATTTGCATCCACAAGCCAAGAGTGTGTCGATGTAGGCTTCTATCTCACAAGCTTGGAGTAGGTGATGAGCTCTCCATTAAAGGTTGGGAAGAGATAGTCTTCTCTTTCTTCACACATGAGATTGTGTGAGTGTGTGTGTGATAATGCCTTGCAAAAATCAGCCCCCCCTCTCTCTCTTGGGCGAGCCCTCTTGCTATTTGCTCTCGCTCCAGCCTCATTGGGTGAGTGTGTGTGTGATAATGCCTTGCAAAAATCAGCCCCCTCTCTCTCTTGGGCGAGCCTTCTTGCTATTTGCTCTCGCTCCAGCCTCATTGGCCCTCCCCAAGTCAAGCCAATGACTATTAAGCAGCATAAGTGATAGCCTTTTGACATGTGTCCCCCTTTCCCCTTTTGTGAGAGCTTTAGGTAATTTAATAATTAAACTAAACTCTCATTGGACCCCTTTGCCTCCTGGCCAATAGGAATCAGGCAAGCCATTGGGCTCCTGAATGCTCATTGGACCCCTTGGGAGACTGTCCAATAGTCTTCTAGGAGACTTAATTCTCATTGGTTCTTTTATTAAGTGTTTTTAAATTAATTAAACTAGATTTACTCTAGTCTAATTCTCATTGGTCCACCTCCAAGGCCATCCAATAGGAATTGGGCACACCTTGTGGGCATCTGGGCTAGGGAGCTGACATGTGTCCCTAATTCCCTTTGTGTAAAGGGAGCCTCTGTGTGTGTGTGACTTTCTCTCTCATCCCCTAGAAGAAGGGCTCGCCCCCTCCCATGTAGGGATTGCAAAGACTCTTTTTGGTACACACAAAGCATCCAATTTCCCCTAGGGTTGACCTTTGGACACAACCTTTGAATTTTGGAACCTTAGCATTTTGGAAGTCTTAATGGGTTGAACCTTAGGGTCTTTTTAGCCCATTGTTGCACATGGCTCTTTTGCAGATGGCCCCTCCTTTTGGATCCCCATTTTCCCTCCTTTGGATCCCTACTGTGGCCAGTCTACTAGCTTAACCAATATTCTAGCTTTTTCTCCCCTGGCACTTCCCCACATTAAATGATCAATTTAATATGAGAAAATCATTTAGGAGAATTAGATATTGATTATTATGACATACACCCATTTGCATGGCAATTCTTGTTTACCCGTAGGTAGCTTTTTCAATTCCCAAATTTCATTGGCTAAAATCGATTTATACTTAGATTGCATAGCCTCTTCCCACTTCACATTATTATCCATTTGAATGGCCTCTTTGTAGCAAGCGGGTTCACCGCAATCGGTGACTAGCAAGTACTCCAATCCTGGCTCAAAATGCTCAGTTGCACGAGATGTACAAGTAGATCTCTGAAGTGCCTGTGACTGTTGGATTCCACTCTCTCTAGAGCAACATGTGTGTGTGTACTAGTGGAAGGTACATCACTAGAACGTCCAACATTCTGTGTACCTGGCGGTGAGGAAACATCCTCAAACCATACTCTACAATACTCAATGTCTTTCACTAGATTTTTATGCATCTTAGACTCGTTGAATATCACCTATGAGCTATGTATAACCATCTTTCATTTTGGGTGCCAGAGACCATATCCCATCTCTCTGTCTACACCATATCCAATGAAGATGCACTTATGTGATTTGGGGTCCATCTTTTTTCTAAGCACTTTTGGCACATGTGAGAATGCCTCACGCCCAAATACACATAATCTATCATAATTAGGCTCTTTGCCCATCCACATCTCCTATGGAACCTTGTACTTTAGTGGTGTACTAGGTGACCAATTGATCAAGTAAGCAGTCGTTGTAACAGCTTCTCCCCAAAATTCTTGAGGTAAGTTTGTCGTAGTAGATAACATAGAAGTGACTCGTTCCTGAATGGTTCTATTCATCCTTTCAGCCACACCCTTTTGGGTGGGTGCGTAGGGGGTGGTAAGTGTCTTATAATGCCTTTTTATTGCAAAAGTCCTTGAACTCAAAGGAGATGTACTCACCTCCATTGTCACTACGCAAAGCTTTGAGCTTTCTACCCGATTGGTTCTCTACCAATGCTAAGAACTTCTGAAAGACACTAAAGATGTCGCTCTTCTACTTCAAGAGATAAACCCACACCTTTCTAGTAGAGTAGTCTATGAATGTTAGGAAGTATAACGCTCCCCCTAGAGACTTGACTAGCATAGGTACGTACAAGTCGATATGAATGTGTTAACTGAGCCGACGTCAGTTAATAGGAGCTGCTAAAGATTGAAATCTTATGAATGCACATTGAAGATGAATATGAAGAAGCAGTGAAGATTGGAGTTACACACTTTTCACATTTTTCATAAAATGGCCATGTATTGTAATTTCCCGATTTATTTAGCCATTGTGATAATCGTAACGTGTTACAGGCTCAATAAGAGTTCCAAGTTGTAAAGCATAGGTTACTTAGTGTACCTGGGTTGCAGATACAATAAGTGTGGCGCCTCAAAGGTCTTGGGCGCCGGATATTACACATTTTAGACCTTGGCTAAGGTATAAAATCCAACTTTGTAAATATTTTATTAAGTTTTTGGATAAGAAATACACAGCGTGAGCTAACGACGCTCACTTCTCTCCTTCTCACGCTTCCTACTTCCTCCCCGGTTGTCACATTGCAGTCGCATTTGTTGCATTGCAACCGCAGGTAAGAGCTCTACGCATTGACGTAAGCCATTCACAATATTTCGTAGCTTTTGGCATCGCCAAGACCCGCGGCCTAATTTCATCATAACTAGGAATTTACATGTTCAAATCAAAAACAAGCATAGGCGGGGTATTGGAGCATCATTCCTAAGCATTTAGATGCATTCTGGGTCAAAAACGACTAGGTTAAAAATCCACTGCTGTTAATAATTGCGATTTTGGAACTTGACCTAAAGTGGGGTTTGAGGCCATAGATATGTGTGCTTAGGTCTTATAAACTTGTCCTAGAAGTTTTGTTACATTTGGATGTCATTTGATGCTGTAACAGGTGTGATTTGTTTGTTGATGAGCGATTGGCTTTTGGTGATTTCAATCACTCGAGTGTAGCTTGAGTTAGATGCGAGTTGTTAGTTGTTTTTCGAGATATTGACAACCTCTTGTAGCCTCTATGCACTAGTCGAGTCATCTTCGTCCCATGGTTTGACAAATTAATTGTGGTTCTCACTAATACTACAATAAGATAGGATGGTGAGGTTAGACATGCATCCCACATTTGGCGCCGCTGCCGGAGACGAAAAGACCTAAACTAGGGAAAACACAAGCGTCTTGTGTAGTTTTCCATTAACTTCCTCTAGGTTCACCTAAAGTACAACTTTCTTTTTAGAAACCGCATAGCTTAAGATTGTCGTCTTTTGCTGTGTAGAGGTAGCTTGGAAGTAATCGTACTTGCTGAGTGCCTTTAGGATTGTAGGATTGTAGATTTAGATTAGGATTTGGAGAATGATTGAAAGGTGAGACAAGCCTTAAGATCAAGGCTCTAAAAACGGTAAAAAACAAGAAAATGAGTGTTTGTGGACACTTTCCACAACCCCATTGCATGAGAACCTAGGAAGGGTAGGTAGGATCCGAGGTGGATTTCAGAACATTGCTCACTCCAAATGAATCATCTGTGAGTTGTTTATGTGAAGTTGCAAAGTTTCAGGTCTACGGCTAGAAATAGCACAAAACTACTCCAAACCACTCAATCCAACTAGAGAGTAAGCCTAAAAGTTGTATGAACCAGTGGGTAAGCTCAAGGACACTTTGAGGTAAAAATTTCAAGAGTTGGCCAAAACTTAGATTATATACTTTTTCTTGACATTTTAGGCCAAATTAAGTTTTGACTTTATTTATAGGCTCAAAATAGATCATGAAAAGACTGTCCAGTGAAAAAGTTCAGAAAAGTGTCAGTTTTGGGCCTAAAATTAATAATCGCGATTATTAACTTTCAGCTCATATTTGACCAAGGTTCATACCATTGATTCATTACATGTGTACAAACAACTTTTGTAAAGGCACAAAAGATTTGGATCACCAAACTGGCAAACAACTGGGTAAAAACTAAAGTTTGTACTGACTTTCTGAGTCTTGAGTGTAAAATGGGAGAAAACTTTGTCCAAACCTAATGAAATTTGATTCATAGGCTTATATTGATGTGATAAACATGTGTACATGATCACTTGATCAAAAAGATGAAAAACTTTATCAGTTGTAAATAATCGCGATTATTTACATCTGCTCCATTTTTCAACTTTTTTAACCAAGTAAGCATACCACTAGTTTAACCATGTTGTAATAAGCCCACAAACCAAATTTGGTAAGATTTGGATCATTGGATTGAAAATTGTGACCAAATTTGCAAAGTCAGTCTGTGGACAGAAAACTGATGACCATTTGACCAAAAATTGTCCAAACTTGATGAAACTTGGCTAGAGACCTTAAGTTGAGTTCCTTAACATATCTATGTCAAGATTGGGACAAAAACTTGCAAAAAAATAGAAAGAGTAAATAATCATGATTTTTTACATTTGCTCCAAAAATTGACAATCTTGCATATTTGGGCATACCACAAGGTCAAGCATAGCAAGTAGACCTCACAAATCAATTTTGGTGAAATTTGGATCACAAAAGTGAGACTTAAGCCAGATTCTTGAAATCAGAGTCTGGAGACACGAAACAGTTGATAAACTTGATGAATCTTGTACAAATTGAGTTTTAACTTGATTCATATGGGCTCAAAATAGATCATAAAAAGACTGTTTAGGGAAAAAGTTTTAAAAAAATTTCATTTTAGGTCAAAAGTTAATAATCGTGATTATTAACTTTTGGCTCAAAACTGATCAAGGTTGATACCAGAGACTCTATGCATGATTGCAAACATCTTTTGTGAAGGCTCATAGAGTTTGAATCACAAAACATGCTAAAAACTGAAATCTGACTGCCTGTCAATAAATTGAGTCTGACTTGATGAATCTTGTTCAAATTAAGTTTTAACTTGATTCATAGGCTCAAAATACATCGTCAAAAGACTGTCTAGGAAAAAAGTTGAAAAAATTATTCATTTTAAGTTAAAAGTTAATAATCGCGATTATTAACTTTTGGCTCAAAACTGATCAAGGTTGATACCATAGACTCTATGCATGATTGCAAACATCTTTTGTGAAGGCTCATGAAGTTTGGATCACAAAACAGACCAAAACCTTGATAAAAACTGAAATTTGTACTGAATGTCGAGAACTTGAGTGTGACTTGGTAAATCTTGTTCAAATTCAGTGAAACTTGACTCATAGGCTTATATTGATGTGTTAAACAAGTGTACATGATCAGATGACCAAAAAATACCAAAAGTAAATAATCGCGATTATTTACTTTTGAAAAAAAAAGTTCCCAAAAAAAAATGCAGTAAATAATCACGATTATTTACATTTGCTCCAGAATTGAGAAATTTTGCACAATTGAGTATACCACAAGGTCAAGCACATCAAGTAGACTCCACAAATCAAATTTGGTGAAATTTGGATCACAAAATTGAGACTTAAGCCAGATTCTTGGAATCACAGTCTGCGAACACTAAATAGTTAAGAACTTGGACAAATCTTAATCAAACTCAACCAAACTTGTCCAGAGACCACAACAAGGTAATTACTTGGAAAAACAATCCTAAAAAGTGTAGAAACTAAGAAAAGTATATAATCGGGATTATTTACTTTTGAGTCCCAGAAACAAGATTTTGGACTTTTGAGCTTGTACAGTGCTAGAACAACATAATACAAGGCCACTGGTCATTTTTGGGTTCCATCGGATTCAAATTGGTACCTGTTAACTCAGTTTCAAGTTGCAGATTAGTCCTTTAGCTCCTTGCAAGGATAGAAACTGGAAATCTCATTTGCTGACTCACGTAGCTCAGATTGTGAAGAACCAAGTTGCAGGTAAAGAATTGGGAGCTTGACAAGAGCTGAATTAAGTCAAGTGGAAAAAAAGGATAACAATCTAATCTGCAGGTTAGGTTATTCAAGGCCTAGATTTTCATCATTTCAAAGGTTGCAATCAATTCTGATACTTTCGAGCTAGAGTTAATCAACTCTTGAGACAGTTTTTACAGAACTCCCAGTTGTTCACAGACTTCAGTGGAGCCAGGTATTGCAAGCTCAAAGATGAAGTGCAGATAGAAGTGCAAAAAATCAACCCAAGTGGTTATCTAGAAATCTGCACAAGTCAGCAAAACATATCGTTGGTGCATATGCAATTAGGGTCATTGTACATGGATTACAATGGTCAGATCTATAGTCGAGAGCCAAAACTGCAAGATCCACCAAATCAACCAATAGAAGCCAATCTAATTGGAGAACCAAGCCAAAGACAGTACAAAGGTCAAGATGGAGCAATCTACAGCTTGATGCTCAGTGTTTTAAAAGAAGATGCCGACAACTTGGCAAGCATAGAAGTTGAAACTTCTCAACTAGAGCTTGACATGACAAAGCCAATTGAAATACCACCAGTCATGGCGTATTGCTCAGATTGTGGATGAAAAGGTGGACATTTTGTTGAAGATTGTCCAAGAAATCCCAGCAACAGGGATACATCAACCACAAAGCAAGGCACAAAGCAAATGGGAAATGCGAATCTCTATGTAAGTGCATCTAACTTGTCAGTTTTAATGCAATCAGATGATTCTGCATTACCATTAGAAGCACCAATAAAAGCAATGCAAATTCAAAATCAGCATAAAGATGCACAGGCACCTGAAAAGCTTAAAATTGATGCTTTGAACAACAAATTCTTGCATGAATTTAGTAAAGGTGTCGAGATATCACCAAAGGTTGAAAAGACTCTTAGGTTTGCAAATGATTTTGCATCGACTTCCACAAGTGTGTAATCATTCACGAGTCTAAGGGACACATCAGACAGAATGATGTTAGCTTTGTATGGTACACATAATTCATATGCACACTATGTAGACCAAAAAGGGCAACTATACAAAAAGGATCAACCAGTGTTTGAACGGCCAACATACCAGCTCATAGAAGTACGTCCAATGATAGATCAGTTCATTTCAGAGGAAATAATCTACTATAGCCCATCCTCTCTAGAGATGAAGGATATTACCTGAGTGAATCTAGAAATCTGTTCAGAGCCAAATTCTCCTCCATCGGAAATAAAGCTTCGATGTTGTGACCAAACGAGCATATACTTCGACCAAAACAGTCGTAGATATAGACGAGAGTCTAGCATCTATGATGCCCTGGGTCCTAAAACCACAGAAGCTCATATCATAGGAGATCCATGGGATAGACAATATTAGGGCAAAGATAATGCTATCTACAGCTTGACTTGGGGAATAATTTGTCATGTTTCACGAAGATACATAGGAAACTATGCAGAAGGTTTAACACTAGAATGTTAACCTAACAGGGCATAAAAGTGTCCTTTCAAGGTTTTGGGAAAAATTTCCAAAACCATAGTAGATCCACTCATTTTGAAAAATCCTTTCATGAGTTTATAGTTCAATAACTACTACATATGGAAAAAATGAGAAACTTGTAGTTTTTCTCATCCCTTGGTCACTACAGGCCTCCAAAGTTGATGGACCATTGCATTTTGCCCAAAAAAGCAATTTCTTATGGTTGATTGCATATAAATAAGAGTGGAGATTTTTGTAGGACATGAGATAAAATGCCCCGTTAACCTCAATGGGTTGGTGACCAAAACATATGGTTTCTTTTACCTCACTAATTTTTTTTTGGGCAAAAAAAATAGGTACAGAAAAGTTGCATTTTTGCCATTCTGCGGACCTATCATCAAAGTTTCTATAGTCACGCTCAATACAGATACTATATACATGTTTTCTTAGTTCCCTTTGGGCCTCTGGATTCAAAAGGCGCCATGGATCATGTCAAAAGGATAATGGATCTCTTACAATTGGAACCTTGGGGGCAAAGATAAAGTGCTAAATACAGCAAACATGAAAAAACTGGGTTTAGCATTATGACCTCTAGAAACCCATAGAAACTACTCAATATCTAGCCAAGTTTGTAGTCTATGATTAGATATGGTCACTACCTACAAAATACACACAATTGGCCTAAGAAACTAGCAATATTGAGAAAGTTATACTTGCTACTCTAAAATGTATTGTATTCTTCAGCAATCAAAAAACTCAACCATCATCATATACTATGATATATAGCATATTAGGTCCCCCAAAACTCAAGGAAGATTAGGTTTATGTTATACATTACACTTACACAATCAAAATTGAATTTGCATATCAAGAAAGCCACCAAAAAAATCATAAAAGTGCTAATTTTGGCCAAAAAATTGGATTATGCAATTCTTGTAAATTGGTCATAACTTTCAATTTTAACACTTAGCTCTCCCTACAAGCATCAAAACATGTTGAGAACTATGAAGGCCTAACCTCTAGCCATCTAAACCTCACAAACATGAAGTTTAGAGTGGTATAGTTGCCAAAAATTGAAAAAAAGCCAAAAACAAGACCTGTTTTTTCACACAGTTTAGGTTCAAAAATGTTGTGCAAGCGTAAGGTTAATGGTGAGATTGATACTCAAAAAAAATGCTAAGTTTTTTTCAGCTCATAAGGCAACTTTGTGGATATATAGCACCTAGAAATTCATTTTCATACTCTTCAAATAATTCAAGCAAAATGGTCACTTAACAGGACACAAAAGTGTCCTATTACCATTCTAGTGTTAAAGATGCCAAATGTCAACAGTGCTACCCAAAGTGTACCTTCACAATCCCAAAAGGTGAGACTCAACCAAAGCCAAATAGTTTTGAGCTCTCACAATGAAGCAAGCTATAGTGATCACCCTAGGAAGGGGGGACTTCCAAATTCATCAAGCTCAGCTCTAGTACTAGAAAATGCTACACTAGTTAGAAGCCCAAGAACTTCCAGCCAGCAGACCCTTCAAAGCAAAAACCAATGCAAGATCATATGGTTGTTGGAAGTTTCAAATTGACCCAGATTCCATCAGAGTCTACAAATAAATCCCTCTATGAAGATCATCAGGGACAAAAGTTTCAGTTGATCTCCACAAGTCAAAGTCAAAAGCCAAGAAATCCCATAGTGTTCAAACAGTTGCATGAGACCAAGCTCGCATATGCATATCAAGATGCACATGGTAACGAATATCAGCAAGGTCATGACCTTGTACAAACCCATGTGGATGGTACAACTGAAGTCGAGGACTATTTGAAGATGATGCAAAGCCGCTCAAGCTCCCAGAACAGGTGACAAAAAAGTCAAAATCAATAAAATCTAAAGTCCAAAAGGCTACACCAAGGTCACCACCAAAATCTCCTCCGAAGAGACAGATTTTTTCAGAAAGTACAGTGGATCTTCTAAGATCAAAAGTTACTCAAATGCTAGAGAACAATGCTTAACAATTGCAAAAAAGTGCAATATTACAACAATACAAGTCGACATCAACGGAAGCAGGTGGTCAAACCAAAGAAAATGCAGATAAAGTTCAACCAAAGGACATTGCCACAACAAAAGCAGTCAATTTAAACACGAATCCTAATATGATCAAGTGCAACATTGTTGGTGAACACGAAGAAAAGCTGTCAAGAGAAGTAAAGCTAGATTTTCAGTTAGACAAGAACCTCATGTCTTTTCTCACTTGGAAAAGATGTGGCCAACCATAGCTGGAAGATGCTCATGAATTAATGAGCATATCAAGAAACAAACGAGCAGAATGCTGGGGAATCATCTCCACCACCATTGAAGTAAGTTCACAGATCATTATAGCTCAATTCCGTGTGATAACAGCAAAAGATATGCCAAACGACATCATAATGGGAATGCCAATGGCCTAGAAGATGTTAGAAATACAGAATGCAAACATGACGGAGTCATCACAGACAACAAAGAATGGAGATCAAGACTGGTCACCCGCGGACGACTGTGAGGTCCCCAACCCACCTACACCAAAAAGCGGGATGGGGTCCTTGATAGGTCTCTAGGCCTTATAAAAATCAGAGTCTCTAAACAAGAAAAATCCAAGGAATAAACCTTTGCCATTGACAATGGCTTGGGTCTATAGCGCTAAAAGAAGACCTAGTCCTGTCTCGCAGTGGAAACGGGACATCATATTAACAATCCTCAAAGTCTTTCGGCCCTATAACTTCCACATATTGGGCTAAGGTATCCTCAACCAACGCTTTTTTCCCCCTAACATATATGAGGGCACAGTCGCTGGTGGACTCCTCTTCCAAGTGAAGAAGTTTTCTATGTTTTTTAATGCGCGGGGATGGATAGTTACCTGACTAATTAGGTCCACCCGTCCTTGATTGACAACCTTAGTCAATCCCCACTTACCACCCCGCACTCACACATGATTCTTTTGTTTTCTAATTACTATCACATTGTTTTAACATTTTAAATAATGGTTTCTTTTAACGTTTCATCATAGTGATTCCTTCCATCAAATATTAAAGACGGAATTGAAAAGCATTGTTTTAGCAAACAGACATCTTTAAACTTAAGACAGGGTACTGTCAATCAAAACATTGTCCATAATAACCATGACCAGTACTCTTCTTGTCTCAAGACCACCTAAGGGTGAAAAAAATGGCACCCATTCCTTGTTCACAATCTTGAGTGGATAAACCCCCACCCAAGGTTCCGGGTGCCCATACGCCCATACAACCGGGCGGCTCCCCTAGGATAAAAACGGTATCCTAACTTATGTAGAAACATCAAGACATGACCCGGAGTAGAAACTCATTGTTCATGGGGGTAACCGACTTATCCGTGGCTGGAAAGCCATCATTATCATCAATTTATACCAAGGAGTCAGAGGTGTCTTGAGACAAGCTGTCTTAAGGATGATCAATCATATCTTTCCTAATTCAACCAGTTTTAATCCAAACAATTCTTTCCTACATTATAAACAAATGCACGTTGGAAGTTACCTTCCGTTTTTGGTCAATTATTCCTTTTCTGATTCTTACTCAATCCTTACGTATGCAATGCTAACTTATGAAAGAACTTACACTATTTCAAGACTTAATTAAATAATGGAAAATCCACCTAGGACTGATCGGCCATCTCCTGCTCCGCTGGCGCATGAAGACTCTCCTCCATAGGCTTACTACTAGGCCGGGCTTCATCGTCGTGTGACGCTCTAGTTCGTTTTGGAGCTACGTCCTCATCATCAGATATAGGATTTGCTCGCATCCTTTTAGGTGCCATAACTTCTTATCCTTATAAAAAGGACGTCTAATCATTAGGTAAATTATTCAAAAGCTAGAATTAACCTATGTATCCAATTTTATCCAAATCTAGGTTAAATTTATAACTTAATTTGGTAAATTCTTGACCTATTAATTTCATTTTTGCCTATATAGGCATGATAACTTTTTCCAAAGCTTCCCTAAGGGTTTTCTAAGCTCTCCTAATTTTCATATAATTTTTTATATCTTTTTCCTAATTTTTCGATCGAATTTTAAGCTTGAAATCTGTTTGTTTTGAGCTTAATATTTATTCTATTTATTTTCTCTTAAAGATCTCATTTCCTCAATGTTATATCACTGGTTTACATTTACTATAATTTTCCTAGAAACTTTTGACTTCAAAGTCTATTTATTTTAATTAATCATTTGCTAAAAATAGGACTTTTGATCAATTATAATTTTCTAAATTGACTAATTAACTATGATATAATTATCACAAATATATAATAATATTTATAACCTCTGATAATTATCTATTAATTTTCCAACTCAATTATCTAGTTTCCATCTTTGATTTTCAGCTAAAATCAGAATAATTTGACTTAGATAAATATCTATACTACTTTACTAACCTTGACAGAATTATCACGGCCCTTTTATCAGGTAATATAACTCTGATAAATAGCATGTAATCATCTAACATGATTTACTAATTTTCTCCTTTACTTTTTGTCTAAAATTAGTATACTTTGACTTAAATAAATATCCATACTAATTTTCTAACATTGACATAATTATCATGGCCTTTTTATCATGTATTCTAACTCTGATAAATAGCATGTAATCATATAACATGATTAACTAATTTCCACCTAGAATTAGTATAATTTGACTTAGATAAATATCTATACTAATTTCCTAACCTTTACCTAATTATCACGCCCTCTTTATCATGTAATCTAACTCTGATAAAATAGCATGTAATCATATAACATGATTTATTAATTTTTCCCTTTATTTTATCCTCCAAAATAGTGTTTTTTTACTAAGATAATTAGCTAAACCAATTTTTTGTAGTTAATCTAATTAGCATGGCTTTATAATGATTTATTCTAACTTTGGAAATTATCCCAAGGCTATCTAATCTAATTTAGTAATTTCTCCGTTTAATTTACCCTCAAAAATAGGGTTTTCTGCCTAAGATAATTATCTAATGTAACTTTCTATAGCTAATCTAATTATCATGGATTTCTAATGATGTATTCTAACTTTGAAAATTATCCCAAGGCTATCTAATCTAATTTAATAATTTCTTTCTTTAATTTACACTCAAAAATATGGTTTTCTATCAAAGATAACTAGCTAATGTAAAATTCTATAGCTAAGCTAATTATGACAACTTTCTAATGATGTATTCTAGCTCTAAAAATTATCCCAAGGCTATCTAGTCTAATTTTCTATTTTCCCCCTTCTATTTTCCCTTAGAAATAGTGTAATTCTACTAAGATAATTAGTTAAACTAATTATCTGAAATTAAGATAATTGTCATGGGTTTTATAACATGTAATTTACCTTTGATAATTATCTCAAAGCATTTTCAATTAGTTTGTTATTTTCCCCCTTGTATTTTCTGCTAAAACTAGTGTAATTCTATTGAGATAATTAGTTAAAATAATTATCTAAAGTTAAGATAATTATCATGTGTTTCATAAGATGTGATTTACCTTTGAAAATTATCTCAAATAATTCTGGATTAGTTTTCTATTTTCCCCCTTGTATTTTCTCCTAAAATAGTATAATTCTACTGAGATAATTAGTTAAACTAATTATCTGAGATTAAGATAATTATCATGGGTTCCATAAGATGTGATTTACCTTTGATAATTATCTCAAAGCATTTTGGATTATTTTGATTATTTTCCTCTTTAATTTTCTCTTAAAAACAGTGTAATTCTGCTTAATTAATTATAAAAATTACTCAAAAAACTACAAGATAATTTTTTTAGCATAATAACAGTCTAACATAGCTCTAATAATTATCTCATCTTAATCTAAATTTAATTAGTACAATTATCATCAATTTATGATTAAAATGAGTAATTTCAGCCGTAATATAATATAATAATTAATTAGCTTACTATTCATAAGCTTAATCTTAATAATCAGCAGAGAATTTTGAATTAGGAGAGAATTTTAGAGTATACATAGGTTTAATCTTCAATTAATTAAGAAAATTGTAAATAAGTTAACCTAGTTTTACTAATTTTTAAAAAAAAGATTGGTGCTAATTACCGTTGATTAACCAACTAGAGCTTTGCTCTCTAGTGATTTTTGCATAGAGGTCCCTCTAGATGAGAGAGAATGTACCAAGGCTCTCAGTCTGTTCGAAATTGTGAAGCAAGGGGTCCTATTTATAGGTTTCTGGCACTCACAAGCTCTCATAAGCTGAAAAAAGCAGTTGCTTGCAGCTCAAGCAGCCCCCAGGCTCAAGATGGTGTCCCCCTGCTACTAATTGTGTCTTGGGTAGGTTCATTACTACCCCACACAGCCCCCCAGCTTCCAAAATCCATTTCTACTATTTTTCCTGACTTTTAATGATTAAACTTGGAAATATCTGCAATTTCTAGAACCTTAGGATAAAGAATGTTTTTAGAAGTAATAATTAATGAAACCATCCAATTTTACTTAACTAATAAATACATAGTGTAACCTTTCAGAGCCCGTAACTTTTTCAGATTTTATCGGAATTCTGTTCTTAAAATTTCTAGCCCGGGGTTTGTTGTGCTTAAGATTCCAAAAATACCAATGTTTGCCATGTTCGGACAATTTTACATTGCTTTTTCAATAATCATATCAGTTTGATTAAACTTTATACAATCTTTAAGGTTTCAGAAACTGGAAACCTTACAACGACAGCTCAAAGTCCTCAAGCACAATTAAAATGGAGACTTATATCAAAGCAAATCTTATTGAGGATGATTCATCTCCATCAATCAGAACTTCAAAAGAGCTTAAAGAAAATCAGGCAATAGCAAGTACAGATCAAACAAAGCAAAGAGCAACCATGGAAGCTATTGGTGAGCAAAGAATGCCATCAAAGCCAGAAGTTAAGAAGATCAAGGTTGCAGACAACCAGGAAGAAACAATACGAAGTCCAAAGATCAATCACTCATTGCCAGCTAATCAGCTAATGAAAGTCAGATTGAAAATCATAGTCTCAAGCTACCCTCCAACGAGACACAATTAGATCAAGATGAGACCGTGGCAAAAGATGGACAAAGATCTTTAATAGAACCAAAAATGCTAGATTTAGAGTTGCAAAATTCACAAGGATCGAAGACAAATCTTGCAGAAAAAGTAAAGCTAAAGTGGAACTTCCACCAACTAGCAAAGAAAATGTGACAGTATACGCCTCTACGTCAAAGAACCCTCATGGATCAGATTCTTCAAGCAAGACAGGATTTCAAAATTTCAAGTCAAGTGCACCCAATTGAAACCTCTAAGGAGACACCTAGAAAAGCAAAGATATATCAGCCAAAGTACTCAAGAAAGCAAAAGAAAGTCAAGCAAGTGTTTGTTTAGAGCAGTTTAGTCAAAGTCAATGATCCGGTTTGGATTAAAGACAGGAAATCAACACAACAAGACAAACACATGGGATGGATAGCCTCACAACGGAGCTTAAAGGAACATGAGTACTATAGAGGTAACAAACAGATATGGGTACCAAAACTGCAGGTTAGAGCATATGTAGTAAAATCAAGACCCTCCCAAGAAATAAGGCCCACAAGGTATCAACCTCGACAATTTCCTAGGATACCTAAGCAGCAGGTATACAAAAAAACAACATTGAAAGATGGTAAAGTCAACCACAACTCTCAAGAGGATACAGAAAAAAGACGGATCTCAAAGACTCTTCCTCTTAGACAAGGATTCTATACAGGCTATACAAATTTTTGGCTACCAATCAACCACAAGCCAACTGCAACTACAGCAAACCTACATGAAGATCTCAAAAGCTCAACAAGACCTAGAGCTCAACAAAGTCAACAAACAAAATACAAAGGTCGTCAAGAGATTTGGATTCCTAAGTCTTCCAATGCTCCTAGTCAAAAGCCAGATGCCAACAGCCAACAGAGGCCTACAACAACATCAAAGACTCCTATCAATAGGCCCAATTGGAGAATCAAACAGATAATGGAGTCTTCACAGTCAAAGAAGAACAACCCAACCAACGTGAATGCACATTCAAAGATGAAGAAATAGGTATGGCAAAAGAAACCTTCAATGCCAACTTGGTCCTTCACTAATCCTCTTTTTGAGGATTCAAGCTTACTTTTACCTGAAGAAATGTTTGTAGTGAGCTCAAGAATGTAAAAATTCAAGTCACCAGGGTGCAAAAAACACTCTTTGGCATAGTCAGATTCGGACTGCTGAGCCATGAAATGAGCAAAGCATTAGTCCTAAAGCTTCACGTCGTATTGAACTCTGTGCTAAGAGTCGTAGTTATTAGGCTTACGCTCAAGCTGGAAGAGTTGAGCATATCTAAAGTCATGTTGCTCATGCTGGATGAGATGAGCATAAGAGTCGAAGTCTATTAACTTACAATTGGTGGAGTGTCGTAGAGTCCAACACTCACGCACAATGCACAGTAAGATGAGAGCACGTATCCTCTTCAACGAAAACCATTCTTAAAGAGGTGTCATCTTGCAAAGCCATGACATATGCTTTTATAGCTACACCGTCTTTCTGAATACCCCCTCAAAATCTTTCTTGCACAGCATATTGTTTCCCATGCATTTGTGTGTATGCATAAATAGGATGTCCCACCATTGGACATATGCATTAGACACTCTTTTTTGCTTACATCCATGCACCTTGAGTGGACTACAACAAGCAAACCAATGTTCCATCATGCTACCCTCTCATATTTGCTACCTTTTAATACCATATCTATCAGCAAATAATCCCTTGAGTACTTTATCAATATTTCCCATGCTAATAAGTACTCCAATAATGCGCTTATCCCAAAGGCACTTTTTTCACAGTGGGTTTTTTTCCCTTTGGTCATCCAGGTATTAGACCCTAATTTAGAACCTCATCATTCTACTTCCTTGTACATACTTTTCATAAATAAACATCAGCCTCATCATTATGCTATTACAACGGATAGATGCAACATCTTCTCTCACATCAAACATAATCAGACCAATGAAGATGCTGTAGCAAATTGAACCTCATCAACAAATTCAACGACAAATGAAGACAATCAACCCATCAACAACCAATCAAAACCTTCCATTGCCTCCATGGACACTTCTCAACAGTGCCCGAGGATGGGCACTAAAATAGGAAGGGGGGAATGTTAACTAAGCGGACATCCGTTAACAGGAGCTCCTAAAGATCGAAGTCTTATGAATGCACATCGAAGATGAATATGAAGAAGCAGTGAAGATTGAAGTTACACACTTTTCACATTTTTCATAAAATAGCCATGTATTGTAATCTCCCGATTTATTTAGCCATTGTGATAATTGTAACGTGTTACGGGCTCAATAAGAGTTCCAAGTTGTAAAGCATAGGTCACTTAGTGTACCTGGGTTGCAGATACAATAAGTGTGGAGCCTCAAATGTCTTGGGCGCCGGACATTACACATTTTAGACCTTAGCTAAGGTATAAAAGCCAACGTTGTAAAGATTTTATTAAGTTTTTGGATAAGAAATACACAGCGTGAGCTAACGGCGCTCACTTCTCTCCTTCTCGCACTTCCTACTCCCTCCTCGGTTGTCACATTGTAGTCGTGTTTGTTGCATTGCAACCGCAGGTAAGAGCTCTACGCATTGACGTAAGCCATTCACAGTATTTCGTAGCTTTTGGCGTCGTCGACCCGTGGCCTAATTTCATCATAACTAGGAATTTACATGTTCAAATAAAAAACTAAGCATAGGCGGGGTATTGGGGCATCATTGCTAAGCATTTAGATGCATTCTAGGTCGAAAACGACTAGCTCAGAAATCCACTACTGTTGATAATCATGATTTGGGAACTTGACCTAAAGTGGGGTTTGAGGCCATAGACATGTTTGCTTAGGTCTTATAAACTTGTCCTAGAAGTTTCGCTATGTTTGGATGTCATTTGATGTTGTAACGGATGTGATTTGTTTGTCGATGAGCAGGCTTTTGGTGATTTCAGTCACTTGAGTGTAGCTTGAGTTAGATGCGAGTTGTTAGTTGTTTTCCGAGAGATTGACAACCTCTTGTAGCCTCTATGCACTAGTCGAGTCATCTTTGTCCCATGGTTTGACAAATTAATCGTGGTTCTCGCTAATACTGCAATAAGATAGGATGAGATCTAGAGAACTCCCTAACTCTTAGTGCAATCACTGTGTAAGAACACCTAGAACTGCCAAGAACGCATAAAATGGACTCGTAGGAAAAATCCAGCAGAGTCTCCTTTGTATGAGGAGTCAAAACTCAACTCAATAACGCATAAACTGCTCAAAAAAACAATCACTGGGTTCACAAAACCATTGCTGTGTGATTGCCAACTCAGCATAAAAAGCACCAAAAATCATCCATATACATCTCCTATGGCGAGGGTACCGTAAAGGGGAACTCCATCTACATGTATCACCGAAGGTATCTCAACATTCAAGAATACCCCAGCTCAAAGAAACCCTCATGCTATCGACCCTCCAAAGGCTAATGCAGACACAATAGGACTAGCCACATGTTAGGAGCAGCTATGGAGGGTGGTAATGGATGGGAACCACCATGGCGAGGAGGGTGTGCAGCAGAACGAGCGAGAGAGGAGAGAGAGACTCAACACAGGAAAATGAAACGAAAAGCACGCTTGTATTGTTATGAAAAATCTTTACAATATATAGTTAAAAATTGCCATGCACACTTCTAAATGAAGTGGAGTTCTTTTGCATGCTCCATAAGGGGTAATTCCCACAGGGAGGGCTTGATACCTAACAATCCCCCCCTCAAGCCCAAACTAAACAAACCACTCATAATACCTCGAGTTTTTGTTGTACTCGTCAACCGTGAGTTTTAGGTTCTCTCACAACCAAGGATTTCTAGTGTATCCATATCGTGGTGCTATGATAGTAAAACCCCCCCTCGAACAGATAGGGTGTAGGTCAAAAATTAGCTACCAATAAATGGAGTTTTTGGTACACTGTCAAACCTTGGGTTTAAGGTGTACCTCATGAGAAGCAGAACAAAATAGGACTTGAACAAAAACTGGTATTTTTGGAAGGTCTTACCACTCATGTGTGGCAGTGTCTATAACCCGTACAATGTATGTCATGGCTATGATTTATAATTTGATAGGCTAAAAAAACAAAGCTTTTGACATAATATAACTGATAGTTAATAAAATTGACTGACAACTAAGAGAATATGACATAGAGCAGGGTAATAAACTTTTCAAAAAATGTTTTGATGTATTGAGTACTCCAATCAAACCATTGCATAAGTCTTCACTTACTTTCTTTCTGCATGAGCTTTGAATTTGAAGTCGTATACCACGTTCTTGAAGCAAATATCTGTTGGGATATAAAGCCCAATGTGGTCGCCCAGGTAAGTGGGCGGACCGCCAGGTATGTACACATATTCTTTTGTAAAAACCTAATAAGAACTCACTATGCTCTACACATTACAGTAGAGCGAGTTCACCATATCGTCGTGCTCTTCTTCTCGCACTCTCTCTCTCGTGTCACAGTTCCGCTCGTACTCCTTCAACTCGTATCAGAGCTCAGATCGAGGCTCGGAGCAGCATTTGCAGGTAGCCAGAGTCACCTGCTCAAATTGGAGTGAGATTCGACAGGTGAAGACACGGCGAAGATTCTGAGGTCATCTTGGCCACCGTTCGGCTTTGACAAAGTTCTGCGCAGGCCATTTTCGACTACGTGGTCTCAGCGGGTGCAAATCTGACTCTGCAAATTTGGGGTTTCGGCCTACGACTGCAAGTGTTGAGGATATCGGCACTCCCAAAGTGTTGATTTGTGGCTGTCTACACATCCAAGGACGGCTCACAGTTCTTGGAGGCGTATCACATAAGACACGGGCGCATCTACACACAGGCTGTAGGCGACATCCACTAGTTCATCAGGTAGCTTGTGTTTGCCTCTTGATATTCCAAATTTCATCCTGACATTGCAGGTACTTCCACATGGGATGTATTGTCAGAGATGATGTATGTCTGTTGAGGGTTTGCTGGCTGTGAGTCACGCAGCAAACAACCGTTGCAGCAGTTACAGCATATAGTGGGAAATTTGTGGATGTATGATTTTGTGGGAAGTCTATGTATTTTCAAATTTACTGCAGCCTTTTTTGAGGTTCGAGTGAGGTTTTATTGAGCTGGGGGATTCTCGAATGTTGAGATCCTTTCGGTGATACAGGTCTTGTAGCGATCCCTCGAGCACCCTTAGATAGGCAGCTAGGATGTATTGACTGTGATTTAAACAGTTGGGATTGCATCTTTGCTTTACTGCCGTTGAGGCATTGTCGCAGTCTATGCTTACAAGATAGTGACAGGACAGTGAGAGACAGTACAGGTGCAGGACAGGTTTACCCGCAGCTTACAATGTCAGAGAGACTGTTTTTTGAGCTGTTTTTTGGTCTGTTTTTTTAGTACACCAAAGCCATTTTACAAAGGAGACTCTGCCGAAATTTCTGCAGAATCTGAAGCTTTCTTGGTTCATTTGACAGGTTGATATTGGTTCAAAGGTCAGTTTACAGGGGAAACTCTGCCGAATTTTTCCCAGGAAAGTAAACTACTATGAAGCGTAGCTATGGCTGGATCACAGGACACTGCTCTTTACAATATCAAGAAGCTGGATGGAACCAATTTCCCATTGTGGAAGAAGCAGATTTGGCACGTGTTGGTACAAAAGAAGCAGATAAAACCTATAAAGCTCAAGGGGATAAAACCACAAGATATGGACGAAGATGAATGGAGCAAAATGGATGAATTGGCACTTTCTACCATTATGCTGACTTTGGCAGAAAGTGTTTACTTCAATGTAGCAGACGAGATGTCGGCTAATGAAGCATGGACAAAGCTGAGTGATCTTTATGAGAAGCAGAGTGCAGCTTCACAGGTATATTGGCTTAAGAAGCTTGTTGACTTGAAGATGAAAGAAGGGACACCTATGTCCAATCATCTGAATGAATTCAACACCATCTACAGTCAGTTGTCAGCTCAAGGTGTCAAGTTTGATGAACATGTTGGAGCTATGTTCCTGTTGATCACATTGCCGGAAAGTTGGGACACTTTTCGCACAGCTTTGAGTAATTCTACACCTCCATATGGTTTGAACATAGCAGGTGTAGAAGGAAGCCTTCTTACTGAAGAAACCAATAGAAAGACAATGGACAAAGGCAAAGGAACAGCCTTAGTTGTCAGGGGAAGGACCAAAGAAAAGTACAAAGGTGGAAAGAGGAATCAGTTTTGTAGCAAGTCCCGCAGTGCTAAAGGCAAGAGTGACATAGAATGCTACCATTGTGGCAAGAAGGGTCACATGAAAAGAGACTGCAGAGAATGGAAAGCAGAAAAAGGCAAAGAGAAAGCTGAAGACCATGGTGAGAAGAACAAGTCCTCAGTGAAGATTCAAGAAATAAATGTGACAAAAACTGTTGCAGAGGATGAGAGTCTAGTGTCAGGAGACATCTACTTCTTGAAGAATACAATGGACTCAGCTCTTCTTACAGCATCTGATGGAAATGCACTGAGTGACTGGATTATAGACTCAGGGGCATCACTTCATGTCTCTCCAAACAAGGAGTGGTTTACCTCTTATGTGACCACTAAAGATCATGTTCTGCTAGGCAATGGGCAGACATGTGAGATCATAGGTGTTGGAGATGTTCAATTGAAGTTTCAGAATGGCTCTTCTTTCACGCTGAAGAATGTGAGACATGCTCCCGCAATTACAAAGAGCTTGATCAGCACATGTTTACTTGATGATGCTGGCTACGTCACCACTTTTGGACAAAACATGTGGAAGATATCAAAGGGTTCGATGACAGTAGCACATGGAGTAAAGTCTGGGGGACTTTACATGATTTATGTATCAAATGTCTCTAAAAATGTAATCAATGTAACCGAGTAGCCGAACGTTTCTTTGTGGCATAGCCGGTTAGGACATATGTCCAAGAAGGGAATGGAAATCTTGTCTCATTCTGGTTATTTGCCTGGCTTTTCATTTAATGATTTTGAATTCTATGAACATTGTCTGTATGGTAAGCAAACACATGGAGCTTCTTACTTTATGACATTTATAGATGATTACTCGAGGAAAGTATGGGTTTACTTTCTCAAGCACAAGGATGAAGCGTTTAGTGCTTTCAAAACGTTTGTGACACTTGTGGAGAATCAGAGTGGCAAGAAGCTTAAATGCTTACGCACTGACAATGGTGGAGAGTATGTTTCAAAGGCCTTTCAGGACTTTTGTGAGTCAAAAGGTATAAAATGTGAACTTACTGCTCCTTACAATCCTCCTCAAAATGGTGTTGCTGAGAGGATGAATAGGACCATACAAGAGAAGGTCAGAAGTATGTTGTCTAATGCACAGCTGCCAAATGGGTTTTGGGCTGAAGCTGTATCAACAGTTGTTCATCTTATAAATATATCTCCTAGCAAGGTTTTGCATAAGGATTCAGTGCCAGAGATGGTATGGTCAGGCAAAATGCCCTCATACAAGCATCTCAGAGTCTTTGGCTGTGAGGCATATACTCACGTTCCAAAGGAATTTAGGAACAAACTTGAGCCAAAGAGTAGAAAGTGCATCTTTCTAGGCTATGGTAATTCTGGTGAGATGGGGTACAGACTTTGGGATCCCGAATCTAGAAAGGTTATCCGCAGCAATGATGTTCACTTTAATGAATCCAAATATCATTCTAAACCAGAGAGGGTTGAGGAGATTAGAAGAGTTGTCTTCCAAGAAGATGGACCTGCACGTGCAAGACAAAATGTCAGGGCTCAAGAGGAGCAAGGACAGGATAGATTGGCACCACAAATTGTGGCTGAGCCTGAGCCACCTATTGTGCGTAGATATGTACGTGTCACGCGACCTCCTGATAGGTTTGTTCCATCTATGAACTATGTCATGTTGACTGATTGCAATGAGCCTTCATGTTACAAGGAAGCAGTGCAAATGAAGGACTCCGGGAATTGGCAATTGGCCATGCAGTCAGAGATGACAGCTCTCCATAAAAACCAGACATGGAAGCTAGTTAAATTACCATAGCGCAAAAAGGCTCTACCTTGTAAATGGGTTTACAGGTATAAGATCACCGCTCATGATAGTCAGCCAAAGTACAAAGCAAGGCTTGTTGCCAAGGGCTTTAAGCAAGAACGAGGCATTGACTTTGATGAAGTCTTCTCTCCGGTGGTCAAGATTACTACATTGAGATGCTTTCTTGCATTGGTTGCCATATTAGATTTGGTGTTACACCAAATGGATGTCAAGACAGCGTTCTTGCATGGTGATTTAGATGTGGAAATTTACATGCAGCAGCCAGAAGGGTTTGTTGAGAAAGGCAAGGAAGATTTGGTATGCCAGTTGTTAAAGAGTCTTTATGGCTTAAAACAATCACCGAGGGCATGGTACCATAAATTCCACAAGTTTATGCTTTCTCAAGGCTACAAACGTAGTGAGTTCGATCACTGTCTATATACAAAGAAGGCTAAGGATGGTAGTTGGCTGATCCTTATTTTGTATGTGGATCACATGTTGATTGATGGCAAGCACTTGGAAGAAATTTCAGCTTTGAAGTCAAAGATGGCAAAATCGTTTGACATGAAAGACATGGGTGAGGCAAGTCATATACTTGGTATGCGCACTGAGAGAGACAGATCAAAGAAGTTGATTTGGTTATCTCAAACAAAGTATATTGACAAGGTTTTGCAACATTTCAATATGGAGAAGGGAAAGGCATTGAGTGTTCCATTGCCACCATATGTGAAACTTAGCAAACAAGATTGTCCTGTGTCTGAGGAAGAACAAGCTGAAATGGATAAGATTCCATATGCTTCTGCAGTGGGTAGTTTGATGTATGCAATGATTGCTACTCGCCCAGACATTGCATTTGCAGTGGGAGTAGTAAGTCGATACATGTCAAACCCAGGCAAGAAACATTGGGAGGCAGTGAAAGGAATATTGAGATACCTGAAAGCTACAAAGAGTATGCGTATATGCTATGGGAGTCAGGAGCTAAGTGTAAAGGGTTTTATAGACTCAGATTATGCAGGTGACTTAGACAACCGAAGGTCTACGTCAGGGTATGTCTTTACATTGGCTGGTGTAGCAGTATCATGGTGTTCTAGATTACAAGATTGTGTTACTCAGTCTACTACAGAGGCTGAATATGTTGCAGCATCAGAGGCATGCAAAGAATCAATTTGTCTTAATCGACTAGTAGCAGATTTGGGAATCAAAGAAGAGATGCCCGTGTTATATTGTGATAGTCAGAGTGCTATACAACTGGCTTGCAATCCAGTTTATCACTCAAAGACAAAGCATGTGGATGTGAAGTATCATTTCATCAAGGAAATGCTCGAGGATAAGCAAATTCAGCTTGTCAAAGTTCACACCACAGAAAATCCTGTTGATCTACTTACAAAAGGACTTCCCTCAGAGAGCTTTGCGCATTTTCGCAAGCAGTTAGGTGTAGGGTAGTACATCACTTCTCTACATCTCTTGTATATTAGCTTGTATAGTAGCTTCTCTCACACTTAAAGTACTACATTGGACTTTAAGTGGGAGGTTGTTGGGGTATAAAGCCCAATGTGGTCGCCCAGGTAAGTGGACGGGCCGCCAGGTATGTACACATATTCTTTTGTAAAAACCTAATAAGAACTCACTATGCTCTACACATTACAGTAGAGCGAGTTCACCATATCGTCGTGCTCTTCTTCTCACACTCTCTCTCTCACGTCACAGTTCCGCTCGTACTCCTTCAATATCCATGCATGATAGATGATTCCTCACATATAACAACATGGCTCCAAAATCTCCTCTTCTTCATGTGCCTCAAGCACAACTCATATATAAATTGATAAATTTTGGGAATAACCTTCAAGCCATATAGGGCATATTGTTTTTCCCAATCTTTGAGGTCTTGCCACATATTTTTTCTATCGTCCTTTGCATCGTTGTTGGTGATTGGTAGCATTTTTGAGGTGGTACTCATAAGAATCTTTAGATGATGTGCCTTGCAAGGATGGTGTTTTAATATGTCATATGTAATGAGTACCAAAAAAATTCATATCGAATGCAGAAGCACATTCAGATGTTGTGAGAGAAGCCTGAAGAGAGCATGTTGAGATGTTATGAGAGAAGACTGCATAACTTTGAACTATCGACAACGCTTCAAAATGTTATGCATAGCAACATTTTGAGATGCCTTTTTTTTTAGGTCGCTATACTAGTCGTTGGCACAGCATGTTGAGAAGCTGCATGTGAGAATTTGTCTTTGATGAGCTCCCTGACCTCTACCCGCGTGTCTTGAGATGCTACCGCCTTACAACATTTTGATATGCTGTTGCGACTGCCTTGCCTGCGGATTTTCCATGCGCCTATGGCCTCTATAGCATATTGAAACGCTCTGTCTACACCTTGAGATGCTGCATGTGCTTGACAGTGTTTTGAGAGGCATGTCTGCCTACGATTGTCAAGCTTGCCCGCCTAGTAGCTCTGATACTAGATGTTAGGAGCAGCTATGGAGGGTGGTAACGCATGGGAACCACCATGGCGAGGAGGGTGTGCAGTAGAACGAGCAAGTGAGGAGAGAGAGACTCAACATAGGAAAAATAAAACAAAAAGCACGCTTGTATTGTTATGAAAAAGCTTTACAATATATAGTTAAAAATTGCCATGCACACTTCTCAATGAAGTGGAGTTCTTTTGCATGCTCCATAAGGGGTAATTCCCACGAGGAGGGCTTGACACCTAACACCACAGTCTCAGAAAGGGCTCTTCCAGTCCGAGTCTCAGAATTGACCAGGGAAAACTATGAAAATAACCAAAAATGGCTCCACACGTAGTACAATAGGTAGTGTCCACAACTCAACGTACATGAGTGAACCATGCTCAAACAGGCGCCAAGAACTGTTGCATGCAGTAAAAGTGATCCCTGCGGGGGGTTTGCACTCAAAAGAGCTCAGTAGCACTAAGTGTGCTCACACAAAAAATGCATCTGTCAATGCATCTGTCCGCAGAGAAACTGTTGTCGAAAAGACTACTAAATAGCATGTGAAAGTGTTGTGTCTGGAAACCTGGAGAATCTGTGTGTAAATGGGCTAAAAACCCCCTTGTAACCTATAACTTGTGTGTCGGTGTCACTATGTGCTGATTTCTACCGTCAGGCGGAAATGCGATAGTCGAATAGCCACCAAAGGTGTCATAGTCAAAAAACATGCTGTAGATTACGATCGGTGCGATCGGTGTGAATGTCGGGAGTCACTCTTCTATGGTAGAGGCACATCAACCGTGCGTGTGGCAAGCACAACTATCAATCGTGGGAAAATGTTGTTCGCGTTGATAGCCGTTTTTCGGCTTTCCATAATTGCCATAATAAGCTACCTCACCCTACCAAATTCACCCAAACGCTATGGCTATCCCTACCATTTCACTGTACATAGGCGTGTGCGAGTTAGGGGGCTTTTCCCATATCTTCTTAAAACCCTCAATTAGCTAGTCACTGGGCTAGTTGAGCCAAACAAATAAAAAAATAAAAAAATAAAAGTATATTATGGCCTCTTTGTGTGTAAATATTTTATTGTATATATGGCCTAAATATAGGGATTTTTTATATTTATTTTGGTATTTTATTTAAATATTTCTACTTAGGTGCGTGTTTTATTAAACCTATATACACCTTCTTTCATCCTCTTACACCATAAGTATATTTTTTGCCAATATGTACATACTCTAATCTTATATTTTTCCTTTATACAAATCACTCCCACATTTTCACCCTCACCCTCGTGAAAACAAAAAATTGATTTCTACTCATTGGTCACGTTTATTATATTATTTACTTGCATACCTTTTCCTCTTTCACCCAAAATAATTCAAAGAGGGACCATATCATATGATTCCAATATCTTTCCATATCCATAACTCCTCCATACTTTTATTATTATTTTTACTCATTATTCTAACACCATGTGCTCATTGAGTTAAAGTCCATGAATAGTCCATACACTAGTTCCACCATGTATATATTTCTTTATTCACCAATAATCCTCCTCCATGCATGGGTCAAGGGCAACTTGGATGCTTTGTATTATAATATGACAAAGGAGGGGCTCACTCTTGGATGCATTGTACAAATTCAACAAAGGAGGGGTCCACTAAAAGACTTTTGCAGGCATAAAAAACAGGCTTTTTGGTGAGAATTTTGGCACCTATCTCCACTCTGAATTTGGAGCGGTGGTCAAAAGAGAAAATGTAGCCCACGCTCTGAATAATCACCTCAAATTTTTTCATGATTTTTGGAGCTACCAGCGCTGAGATATGATTTTTTGAGTGGACCCCAGTCTGCCCCCTTTTCTCACAAGTAGCCTATAGTCTTCTCTCACCTCTTTCCACACTTCTACACACACACACACACACACACACACATTCCTCTCAATCCCTCACTCAAACCTGCACCTTCAATGGTTTCTCTCACCTTCTTCACCATTAACCTCCCCACTTACTCCTATAGCTTTCATATGAGCTCTCCATGTACATACACCATCTCTATGCCTCTCTCTATTATCTCCAAAGTACAATTCCATCTTAACCCTTATATATATACATAAATTCAGCATGTGTACCATGCTTAACCTCTGCAAATCAAGAGATCTCATCAACGGAATTACCATTTTCATCACGATAATCAACCTTGGCGGCGGTGGCGTAAAGAAGGGAAGTCGAAGAAGAAGATCGATAGTCATTTTGAGAACCTACACAAGTAAATCCAAGACTTCTTCAAGCTTCACCATCACAAGGATTTTCTCACTTCATTCAACCATCTTACTTCAACCATCCACCCCATTCTACCCATTGTAAATGTATCATTAACTTTCTAGTGATTACTAACGACTAACATACTAACACAAAATAGCATTGACCTAACCCTAAAAGACACCTCACCTCAAGACATGTACAAAGTAACTCTCTCTCTCTCTCTCTCTCTCTCTCTCTCCCCTTACTTACTTTCACCTTATCTACCATCAATAATTCTCTCTTTTGAGCCCACACCCATGACTCAAGCAGACAAAGAAGGCCCACAATGTTTTGATATTCAAAAAAATCATAATCCTGATTTGTTAGCTTGTAAATTAGGATTTCCAATAATCTTAATGAGGGGTCTCCAACCTATAAATAGGCCCCTCTCCTTCTTGTAAAACAACCTCCAACATCTCACATAGCACCCCAACACTCTATGCGTGAGGAGAGACGTAGGTGTAGCAACCACTTGTGAGCTTCACTCTTGGTGTGAGAGAAGCCTTCAAGCTACACATTGCAAGTGAGAGAGCGTGAGTTCCACAAATCTCAAAACCACTATTGTATATGCTCCTTCATCATCAATAAATTGAGGTTTGGTGCATCAAAGGCGTGATTCGATGCTCAAATCTTCGTCCTTCCATTTGTGCAATACGGTTTGGTGAATTCAAGGTGACTTGTGTATTTTGAGTTTTTATCGGTTGATCTTGATTTTAGGAATTGTTTTAGTGTGTTTTTCATTGCCAATTTTGTGTCCATTGTAAGAGGGTATTGTGGTGAGAGGTCTCCCACACCCTAAGACAGTGTGTGTGTGTTTTGGCAATGTTTAGCAATCACTAAGCATTGAGTGAGTTTTGTACAAGTTCTACGATAGCAACCTAACGAACCATCTCCATTTGCAAGTCACAAATAAGGTATTATAAAAGATCCTTTTCTCTCTCTCTTACCTTTGCTGTAGCTCTCTCTGATCCATTTTGTGTGTGTTTTGGTGTGAGGTTGCTTGTGTGTGTTGTGTGGTGCATCTTCTTGGTTGTACCAAAAATCTCTCTTGCGTCCTAGTTCGCATACCATAACTAGGTGGTGCCCCTATCTTGTTTGGGTTTGGCTATGGGTTTATTGTTTTGTTGTGCTTGTGGTTGCCCCAGCCCCAATTGAGGAGCACGGGAGCCTTGAGGGGTGTTTAGAGGTCGCCTTTCTTGTTGCCCGCCCCGGACCGCCTCAGCGTGAAACCGGTGTCGTGTTGGATATCCAAAAATCCGCCCGTAATGGAAGTAATGTCGAGCTGATGTCATAACTCGAGAATCAGTGTCGAAATGGCTCTAATTGCCGATGTCTATGTCATCCCATGCCGTCGGACGAGAGCGGCTATCCGAATAGTCGTGGGGGAATCGCCAAGAGTCGGTGCCATGGCGGGAATCGCCAAGAGTCGGTGCCATGGCACAAACACGGTGGCCACCGAGTGTCAGAACGATGGAACATCGAGGCGATGGTGGATCGCCGATGTCAAGGCACAAAATGGTGTCGAAAAACCTGCTCACTCTCACTTGCTCGCTCACTCGCTCTCTCACTAGCTCGCTCTCAAAATCAAACTCTCGTGCTTGCTTTCCTTTGAAAAATTCTCTCTCTCTCAAGCACACTCTCTCTCTCTCTCTCTCTCTCAGCTTTGCGCATTGCCCGATGTGTATGAGCCGAGGAAGAGGAGTTGGGAAATAATAGTCAGGGTTGTTGGTGGGAGTGCACCCTTGCACACACAAGTTGTGTATGGCTTGAGTTTTAAAAAAATAAATAACTGTTCCAAAAATGACGAGCTACATGTCAGAAGGTCACAACGGTTTTGTGTGTGTGTGTGGTCGATCCTGCTCTCGCTTGCTCCTGCCGCCCGCCGAGAACTCATGGCTTTTGCAAAGCTTCAATTTCACCTTCTTTGCTTGCACCTCGATGATCAATTCATCAATTTGCTTCTGTGCTTTGTCGCTCATGGGCATGGCTGCCCCTACACACATAGTGTGTGTCATGTGTGTGTGTGTCTACTCTACTGCCCCCGGTTCTATGCACTCACGGTCTTGCTCAATTTTCTTGGCTCGCTACACATAGTGTGTGTGTATTCCTTGCTTGGTCGAGGGCTGCCCGCTGCCCCTTCGAGATAACTGGATTACCTACTCGAGCTCAATTTTCCTTCGATGCACACCGTGACCTGCTGCCTGAGACTTGCCTGGTTTTGCTGCAGATGCCTTTCTCACAAAACCTTCTCTATCCAATGCTCTCCCCGGCTGTGTGCAGATCCTGCTACATCCAAGAGCTCCCAAGGTTGACAAGGACGACTACACGTGTGGGGTGGGAGCGGGGTCGGGAGAGGTGCTCCTTGGCTATGATACCAATTGATGTGCAAGGATGGAGAGTGCAAGAGAGGGAAGGAGAAGGGGGAAAGGGATGCAGAGAACCTCTATTAGTGGAGCTTGTGAGAGAATGCCTCTTACTCTCCTTATTGTTCACTATTACCAAAATAATAAGTGGGTGGTCGCCTGCCCGACGACCACGGGCCTGAAACCCAACAACATGTTAGCTCCACCCAGGTACTATCTAAATGTTGAAGAGATACGAATCTGACAAGTCATTGTCAACTCCAAGAGGTGCTTCCCCATGAATCAATCTTGATAAATGGTCCACCTTCTGATGAGTAGTCGCTTTCTTGAACACTATCGTGAAATCAAACTCTAGCAATATAATGTAGCAATATAATGAATCATCGAACTATACGACTAGTATTCCATGGTTTGTTTACTAAATACAATAGTACATAATGATCCACAGAAAATACAAATTTGTTTGCGAGAGTGTAATGATATTTTTTTGGCATCATAGATCATTCACAATCCTTCCCTTTCCCTGGTCATGTAATTTTTCTCCGTACTATTGAGTTGTTTAATGGAGTAACAAATTGAAAAATCCATATTGCTCTCTCCAGGTTGCGCTAAGATGCATCTGATATCGTGAATGCTGATGCATCTACGTGGACATGAAAGATCTTGTTCTAATCATGAGCTTTCAAAATTGGAGCAAAAATCAATCTCCACCTCAATTGGTGAAATTCTTTCTCACATTTTTCATTTCACTCTAATTTCATGATGAGAGCATAGAGAGGCTTTGCAATAACTGCATACATGTAAATAAACCTTTGATAGTATTCGCAATGGCCCATATAGGCTTGTACCTTCCTTAATTTCGTGGATCTTGGAAGAGAACCAATCACTTGTATCTTTTCAAGATCTGTGGAATGTCATTTTTAGACACTATGTACCCTAAGATTTTACCTTGTCTTACCATGAAGACACCATTTTCTGGGTTTACGCAAACGTGATAAGTTCTACACTTCTCAAATATCTTCTTCAAGTGCTCAACATGCTCTTATCTTTGTAGAGAATGCACACACAAGTTGTCCATATAGATCTCTAAAAATTGTCTTAGATATTCCTTGAATGCGTGACTCATCAACCTTTGGAATGTGGCAGGTGCATTGGTTAAACCGAATGGCATCACCTTATAAACAAATATGCCTTATTTTGTTGCAAAGTTTGTCTTGTGTTGGTCCTCTGGCTTTATCGTGAGCTAATTGTAACCCGAAAAGCCATCAAAAAAGTTGTAAGCTTCCTTGCCCGCAACTCTCTAAATTACATGATCAATGATGGATAAGGGATAGGTGTCTCATCATGGCAGAATTACCTGCTTGAGATTCACACACACTCATAATTTACCATTCTTTTTGGGCACTACCATGATTGGCAATACCCATTTGGTGTGTTCAATCTCGTAAATAAACTCTACCACCTGATTTTCTTTGCAAATTTTTCATTGTAAGTATAGGGACATTGTCTGTGCAGCTTAGCATTACTTTTAAGGGGTATAGTATATTGACATATGCTTGGATCCACTCCCTTAAGATCTTTGTATGACCAAGCAAACACATCTTTAAATTGCTTTAGAGTAGCTATCAGAAGCTACTCTTCCTCTTTCGTGAGATTTGTGGCTATGTAAACCGGTCTTGGTTCTTCTCCTGGTTCAGCTAGGTCAATTATTTTTGCATTTTCAAGTCCACCATACGATGTACCTTGTTCTTGAACTTCTCTCATTGGCTACTGAATCACTATTCGTCGGTCGTGGATGGTGTACTTTTTATAGTGAGAGGGTGCAATGAACTAACCATGAGACCAATGGGTGCCATTATCGATCAAAATACGATGAAAATGTTCAATAGGTGCCTTTGAAACATCAGTTGAAACTAAATTACCATCCCAGCTAAACAAAGACACACATGTTTGGATGTGTGGAGCTTCAAAAAATGGTAGTTTACATAGAGAAGATTTCTTCTTGGATCGGAAACTAAACGATGATGATTATGTACCAAAACCTTTGCCTAAACACTTGTTCGAGCCATTTGAGTGGACTCAAATTTTGGCTAAAATGGACATTTACGTCAATGAGTCTACACCTACCTTATTTTGTGATGAAGAAGGCTACGACATTGTTCCAATCCAAATGGTAGCCATTGTACCATAGGATGACCTGCAACTTTTCTCTAATTACTAATATGATGCTACAAATGAGCTCAAGGAGAGACTCTTACCACAGAGGAATCCAACTTAGAAAAAGAGCACATCAGAGAAAAACTATTGTTGAGGGGAGGAGAAGAGAAGTTCTTTGAATTTTCCCAAAGATGATAGCAAAGATACCAAAAAAAGGGAGAGAATAAACAAAAAAAAACCAAGGCGTACCAAACATTGAGGGCAAGACACAATTTATAATGACGGCTGACACCAATGATTGCATCAAAGACAAAATCACTCGCAGATACCCCACCTCAGAAAAAGAAAAGAATGCAAAATGACAAACTAAAACAAAAGAAAAATCCTAGAAATGTGATAAAGCAAACAAAAAGAGACCATTGATAACAAAAACAGAGAGAAAATCTAAATATAAGGAACTAAAAAGAGCTTTAAAAGAGGTATGGACCACTGAAATGGAATCCGATGATGATAAGCAATTAGCTATCACTATTCCATTGCAGTACAAAAAGTACACTCTGTAAGACCAAAGGATCATTGTAGAACAACCCGTGACACAACCTAGGGAACTGAGGAAAATCATACAAAGGCTCAGAGAATGCCAAAAAGATTGGCTTAGTGGGTCATGGGGAAGAATCAAAACCGGCTTATATAGCAACGAGTTTATCTCTAGAAGAAGAGGAAATCTTCCTCATAACTCTAAAGAATATAGGGATATTTTGCATGGTTTTATAAAGATCTCAATGAAGTAGATCTTGACATTTGTCAACATACTATTTACCAGCGAGATGATGCTAACCCAAGCGGACAAAGATCCTATACCTATAATGAGACATTTGTCAAAAGTATTAAGGAAGAGATAGAAAAACTTAAGGAAGCAAAATCCATCTATGAAATTGAACACCTCAACTGGGTGTCCCCCATTGTGATGGTACCAAAGAAAAATGGAAAACTAAGTGTGTGTGAACCTTAAGAATGTGAATGTTGCAACTATACAAGATAACTACCCTCTTTCTATCATCGATCATGTTTTAGAGAGAGTGACTAGAAAATAAGCTTACAGCTTCTTGGATGGGTTCTCTGGTTACAATTAACTAGCCATTGATCCTAAATATCAACACAAAATGGCTTTTTCTATAGAATGGAGGATATTCACGTAGAGGCTCATGTCTTTTGGGCTAACAAATACTCAAGCAACATTCCAAAGGCTCATGAGCCATGCACTTAAAGAATATCTGAGAGAACTTCTTAGTTTATATGGATGATTTGTGCATAAATTTATCCAAAAAGAGAAGAACATTTTGAGCACCTCAAGTGTGTCTTTGAGAAATGTTGTCTATATAGGATTTGTTTAAATTCTAAGAAATATGTATTCATGGTTAGACAAGGCAAAATTCTTGGACATATATTTTTTAAAAATGGCATTGCTACAGATATGAAAATAGTAACAGTGATTGATGAAATTCCTAGGCCGACAAATTTCAAGGAGGTTCAAGTATTTATGGGACATTGTGGATTTATCTACATGTATGGTGTCGTTGCACAACCCATTTATGGCCTAATAACTTAGTTTTTATGGATTGGTGAGTCCAAAAAATTATTCCAAAAACTCAAGCAAGATTTGTCTTCAACACCTATTTTGAAGACTCCATACTAGAATAAAATTTTCCATGTGCATGTTGATGCTTCCACTTTTGCTATTGGTAGCATATTGGCATAGCCAAGAGAGGGAACCATGGATTTTTTTATCTCTTATACTAGCAAGCAATTAAACACGATTGAAAAAAATTATACCACGACTGAGAGAGAAGGACTTGGAATGGTTTATGCGGTCAAAATGTTAAGACGCTACTTATTACCAAATAAGTTTGTGTTCTTTGTCGACCAGCATGCTCTACTTTATCTCATCAACAAACCATGTAATACTGCGAGAATTGTAAGTTGGTTCATCATCTTACTGGAGTTTGATTTTACATTGGTTGTTAAAAAGGGCACCACATATCAAAGAGCTTATCACCTATCAAGGATCATCTCATGAGAACCTCCCAAGGGAGTTGATGATGACTTGCTAGATGTAAATATATTATCACTCAAGATTATTCCAAGATGGTTGGAGGATCTACTTACTTTGATGATGATAGCACAAGTAGATAAACAAATTCCACTTCCTATAACACCATGGCTGATCGAGAAATTGGCTATGAATCAGTTGTTGGCAGGAAGACTGTACCTCAAGAACAGAGATGTGATTCTACTTTTGTGCATAAGCCCATACGAACAAGCTAACTACTTAAATCAAGCTCATACAAGAGTAGTTGGGATCCATTTTCCAGTAGAACAAACATTGGGACGACTTATGTGGTTAGGGATTTACTGGCCAAACATGAAAAGAGATGTTCATGTCTATGTTGACAACTACTCCTCCCAATGCAAACAAAGAATAATAATACCACATGCTACTTTGTACTTAAGTGGAAAAGATATTTGGTAGACCAAACATTGGGATGACTTATGTGGTTAGGGATTTACTGGCCAAACATGAAATGAGATGTTCATGTCTATGTCAAAAACTACTCCCAATGCAAACAAAGAATAATAATACCACATGCTACTTTGTTCTAGATATCTATCTAGATATCTATTTCACATAAGTGGAGCAGATATTTGGTGGAGTACTTGATAAATAGAAAATTCCCTGAAGACATGAGTAAATACTAACAAAGAGCATTCAAAATGGAGGTTGCAAATTACAACATGTTGGCTAACATCTATATAGAAGATGAAAGGACCAACAGCTCATTCTATGTGCTAATGAAGATGAGTACATTCCAATCTTGGAACAACTATATACAGGACTAGTAGGCGGCCATTTCTCTCATGAGACTACAACTAGATCAATCTTGATGGTTGGCATATGGTGTTTTAATATGTTTGTAGATGTAAAATAATTTTTCAAGATATATCACTCTTGTCAAAGAGCTAAAATACCGACTAGAATGGATAGCATGCCATTGGACAAATTATAGGAGCAAGAGAATTTGCTAAATGGGGTATAGACTTTGTTGGTCCTAGACAACCACCTACGTATAAGAGTTAGGCACAATACATTATTGTAGCCAAGGATTATGTGACCAAGTGGGCTAAAGCTAAAGCCACTACAAGCCACTAGGAAGAACAATGCATGAACCACAGCTACATTCTTGTACAAAAGTATATTCATGTGATATGGACTTTCTATTGAGGTCATGAGCGATAGAGGGACACACTTCCTCAATGGGATGCTAGAGAATTTTCCTGACAAGTTTATGGTTATCCATAACAAATTTTCACTATATCATCCTCAAGTGAATGGCCAAGCAGATCATACAAAAAAAATCTTTAGCTTTGTGCTTACAGAGATTGCCATCTCTGGACGTGTGGATTGGAAAATAAATCTACATTCAGCTCTATGGGCTTATAGGATTTCATACAAGACTGCTTTGAATGCCACTCTGTCTAGTCTACATACTTGATGTTGTATTGCCAATGGAGTTTTCACCACCAATACTTAGAGTTCCATGAGAGCTAGAATGGACAGGCCATAAATTGTCAAAACAACTCAAAAAACATGAGCAACTAGACGAGTAAAGGCTAGTTGCTATGGCCTTTTTGTTGTGCATAACCCTTTGCAACAAGTCGAGCCTTATGGCGATCGATCTCACCATCCGGCTTACGTTTCAACTTGTAAACCCACTTTGTACCGATGGCCTTTTTGCCAGGAGGCAAATCACATAAATTCCATGTGTCATTTTCTATAAGTGCATCATATTCTAATTGCATGGCAACCATCCAATTTTCTGAATATTGTGCTTCATCAAAAGACAAAGGTTCCTCAACATCATGTAAGCTAGACATAGCCAAAGCATAACAATTTGATGCATAAGATGCATGGCGAGAGCCTGAATGAGTACAACTAGACAAAGATGCATCCAGTTTACTGTCATGCAAAGTGTGCACCAGCCATTTTGGCATACCTCTAGCCTGCTCATTTTCAGCCCTTTCCTCATCAAGTACAGCATGTACATTTGCATCAGTAATAGGCTGATTTGTAGCATTTTCGGAAACCCCCATAGGCTATACATTTGCCTCATTGGAATTTACATTCAAATTTCCACCAATAAAAAGAGGCAAAAAAGTGTCATAAATGTCCTGTGAGCTTACATTACTCTCTCTAGTACATGACAGCAAGGACTGAATAGAATCTTCCACAAATACTACATCCCGTGAAACCAAAATACGCTTTCTTTGCGGATGATACAACATGTAACCTTTGCTTTCAGCACTATAAACAACAAAAATACATTGACAGCCTTATCATCCAATTTTATGCGTTGCACTTGTGGCACTAAACCATAAGCCAAACAGCCAAAAACACACATGTGCTTTCTATCATGCCATGCTTCATATGGAGTCATAGACTGCAACGCTTTCGTAGGACACCTGTTGAGTACATAAGTGGCACACATGACAGCCTCCCAGCCAAAATGAATGTGGTAAAGCTTGACTCTTGACCATACATCTTGCCATTTCCGTAAGAGACCTGTTTTTCCTCTCAACAACACCATTTTGTTGAGGTGTATACGGCACTGTACATTGGTGTTTTATCCCACGACTAGCCAAAAATGCATTAAATGCATGAGACATGTACTCCCCCCCTCGATTGGAACGGAGGATGCCCACATTACATTTTGATACATTTTCAGTCATAGCCAGAAATTGTTTGAAGCACATAAAAACTTCGGACTTCTCTTTAAGCGGAAATACCCATGCATGCTTGGAGTAATCATCAATGAAAGTCACGAAGTACAAGTAATTGCCCAAGGACGGATTTTGCATGGGCCCACAAACATCAGTATGCAAACAAGCTGCAACCTGCATGTGGCCCTAACTGAACCATCCTTTGGAAACTTAGAACGCTGCATTTTACACAAAATACAGCCTTCACAAACATGTTTGACAGCATGCCAAAGTTTTGCATCTAAAATAGCCCTTGAATCTGCACTGCATTCGCAAAATTTTGTCCACACTTGTCATACAAAGTGAGCTTATACAGCCCACGGCACAAAAGGCCAGATACAACAATTTCATCACCAAAACTGAGATCATGAACGTACATCTGTCATCCACAAATTTGACTACAAGTCCAAGTCTAGCAAGTGCAGATACAGACAAAAGGTTCTTTTTGAGCCCAGGTACATAAAGTGCACCAACAAGTGTGAAAGAACTTTCATTTGCAGCAGTAAGCACAATCTTCCCAACTCCCTAAACCGGATAAGAGGCATTGTTGGCACAAGTGACTAAATTCCCATGAGGGCCAGACTCAAGAGAGGTGAATAATTCACGATGTGAGGTAATGTGCTTTGTAGCACCACTGTTGAAATACCACACATGTGAATCTGCAGCAACTGAAAAGCATGAATCATGGAGAGGAGGATAAGTGCACTCTGCACTAAAAGCCCATTCTGCATCAACATCAGCAACACAGTTTCCTTTCATAGAAGACTCAATAATGGCTGCATTTGTAGTGGAACAATTGGAACCACCCTCTTTCCTCTTAGCCTCTTTGGCCTTCAACTTAGGACACTACTTGATCAAGTGATCATTAGCTTTACAATAATGGCAATGCATCTTCTTTTTTCCCTTATCACCAGAATTTCCAGACAAATTGCTGTCAGTAGAAGCATTAGGAACATAAGTTTTGCCACTTGTAGCAGAACCATAAGAAGTGGCACAAGTGACTGAATTCCCATGAGGAAAGACTCGAGAGAGGTGAACAATTCACGATGTGAGGTAATGTGCTTTGTAGCACCACTGTCGAAATACCACACATGTGAATCTGCAGCAACTGACAAGCATGCATCATGGACAGCAGGATTGTAAGTGCACTCTGCACTAAAAACCCATTTTGCATCAACATCAGCAACACAATCTCCTTTCACAGAAGACTCAACAATGGTTGCATTTGTAGTGGAACCAGCATTTGCATTGGAACCACCCTCTTTCTTCTTAGCCTCTTTGGCCCTCAACTTAGGACACTGCTTGATCAAGTGATCATTTGCTTTACAATAATGGCAACGCATCTTCTTTTTTCCCTTATCACCAGAATTTCCAAGCGAATTGCTACCAGCAAAAGCATTAGGAACAGAAGTTTTGCCACTCGCAAGAAAACCATAAGCAGTGGCTGCATTGCTGTTACCACCCTTTCTTTGAGAAGAAATAAAAGCTTATTCAACTGCACGTTGCCTAGTCCTTTTTTTTCTGGAAAGTGACTCTTGCAATAGCAATGTGCATAATGCATCAAACTTGACAACTTCACGATTTCCTTGGGTCATAAGTCTCCAAGTACTAGCAAAAGTCTGGTAAGAATCTGATAAGGCATCAAGAACATTCTACACAAGGGAATTGTTTGAAATGACTTCACCTGCAGAAATAAGTTGCTCATTGATATCCTTGACACCTACAAGGAAAGTGTCCATATCATCTTCCTCATGCATAATCTTCGATTCTAGCTCTTTACACAACAAAGAAATTTTAGCCTCATTGCAGCTTGCATAAAGACCTGCTAGAATATCCCAAGCCTGTTTTGCAGATTTTGCTGAACGAATGTGAGGAACAATGGTGCACTTCATAGACAACGCAATCAATGCATGAGCCTACGCATCCTTTACATCCCAATGAGCTTGTTCTGTCGTAGGCAAAACAACTCTAATAGCAACAATCCTTGCAACAAGACCTGCAACATCCTCAACATCGCCTACATCCTCAGAACCAGGATGTACATCAATGCCCTGCACAATATTCCACACACCTTTGACACAAGAACATGTTGCATCATATAAGCCCACATAGGGTAATTGGCCTCATCCAACTTGTCCTCAGCAGCAAACATCTTGAACACATCTGTGTTGTTGTCAGCCATGGTAAATGTTGCACCTCATGTGAAAACTGCCCGAAAAGACGAGAAACAAAGTGGGAACAACACGTGCTATGGAGCGCAAACCATAGAAGACTATAAGGCACCCGTTACGCAGAAAACGTCACTGACAGAAATTCTGCACAAAATGACAAAATTGCCTGTGCAGACCTGCTTGTAGGGGAAACGGAGGCCAAAATGAGCCCGAATCAAAATGAGCTCTCTCGAAATTTTTGTCAAACTACAAACGCTCGCCAAAGCTCACAAAAATCAGAGAAAGTGAGCAGGCGAGTGCTGGAGCTACTGGCGACTAAGCCCGCGAGGACGCAACTTGCTCTGATACCAATTGTTGGAATTAGGTTTGCAGAGAAACACACACAGCTTGGAGAAGACGAAGGAAGCTCAAGGTACACAATGGAGAGTGTATTACTTACTGTGCAATGGAAAGATAGATAGCCCTAGAGTGATGGGCGTATATACAATGCACGGGGGGAAAAAACCTCCTAAAGAGGGAAAAAATGCCCCGACGGTCCTAGTGTGTTCACACACATCACTACCACATGTATATGGTAACAGTGTTGTAGTACCTCTGCTCAAGTTTTGTTGCATTCCAAATTCGTTTGGATGCCAAAAAGGCATGATAATCTAGAGCGGTGAGATCGGACATAGATTGATTTTTGGACTAGGAAGTGGTTGATTTGTTTTTGTCGTAGTATAAGAAGCCCTCTCAATTCACTTTCGTGAGACTGACACTCTCATAAAGTCTCCGTGCCCCATCCCGAGTCGCTTCCTTGCATATTGACATTATGTTAGTACCAAAAAGCTATGATGCAGATGTCCGTCGGCGGCGACCCGCTAACATTGGTGTCGTTGCCGGGGAGGTCGATCCTTAGGTGGTGAGTGACTCAGTGTACGAAAACATCCCTCCCAAAGCTTTAGGTTTAGTGCTTAGTAGAGACTGGAGTCCGAGACTAGCCAGTGCTACTCCTTATGAGCAAAGAAAGCTGAGTGAAGTACAAGAGAGTATTTCGTTCTTTGATTTTGGAAAGGTCTGTTTCACCACACACTTCTGTACTATTAAATTAATTTATGTTTGCACATCAGTTTATAGGAGTAGGTTAAGTGACAATTTACACCATCATTCAGGGCCAAAAGGATCAAGGAAAAAACTATCCAAAACCTTATTTTGGTGTCGAAGACCATAGCTATGAAAAGTGTGAAAAGTTGATAGTCAGAGCTTCAAAACTGAACCAAACCCAACAAAACCTTCAAAAAGGGGATAGACAAGCTTGCTAGAGACAGACTGTGCACAAAAAATCCAATTGCCTATCCAACATGGATCGCGATCCATGTACCTTTTTAACAAAATGACCAAAAATTGTTTCCTTTGCTTAGAACAGACCCTCAGGCATCGGAACCTTGAGTTTGGCCAGAAATAGAGTGCTAAAAGCTCATTTAAATCAAGAAATTGGGCTAAGCAGAGCAAAACCTTGAAAAATTGACAAAATTTGGGGAAACTGAACTTTTATTTATCCAAATTCAAAAAGGGGTGAGAATTGGGATCAACTAGAAGCAGGGAACCAACAGGATAAAAAATCATGACCAGATGTTGTCCCACATGGATTGCGATCCATGTACCTGGAAGACATTTGCAAGGGAAATTTGACCAGTGTACTCCAGATTACTAAGGGAACAACTTTTCCAAAGGAGCCACAACAAAAAATTGAAAAAAACCTGATCAAAATACCAAAAAAGGAATTATTTGCAATAACCGCAAAGCCGACACAAAATCTTGCTTTTGACTTGGAAAAAGTTGGTCAAATCCAAAAAGATTTGGGGGAGAGCATCACCATGCCCTCTATCACAAACTCACAAAAGATCATTCCAAAATCTTGTCAAACATGGATTGCGATCCATGTACCTTTTTGGAATTTTGAGCTGATAGTTGACAGGAAGAAAAGTGATAACACTTGAAGTACTTTCTTCCAAAGAACTCTTATCAAAAAAGGTCAAAAGGTGGGCCAAAAGGGCAAAAATCAGATCAAGGGGGAAACTACTAGAATAGACCCTAAAACTAACTTTTGATTGACCTAAAAAACTTCAAAGCACTCAAAAACCATATAGCCAGCATCAGTAGACCAAGGACTAGCTGTGTGTCAAGTTTCAATACATTCTAGCACTGAGATACATGGATCGCGATCCATGTTCCTCTGACACAATTTAATACAAAATTTGCACCATAGTTAGAGGACATCACAGGGAGTTTAGTGGTATTTTCAAAATGGAATTTGAATACAAAAACCCAGACCAAAAGCCCAAACTAGTAGGAACTCTAGCAAAGTGTCAAAATTGACCTGATTTCCAATTTAGAGGTCCATTTCCAAAAATTGTGATGCCATAGTACCTACTAATCATGTTGATCCTAATGGTACCAAGAAAAGTCAATTTGGCTTCCAAACATGGATCGTGATCCATGTTCCTCTGAGTCAGAATAAAAGCAGAATAGTACCACACAGAGGGGGTAATCCACAAGAACCTGGTGGTTTTTTCAAAATTGAAATTGGCCTTGAATTGTTGATGTTGTGAGTAAAATTGTGTGCTATTGAAAAACCTTGTTAAATTTTGTCGACTGAAAGCTAAAACTAACGAGAATGGTTGTAAACTCACAACTATCAAGCAGTTTTTGATAGATTGCAGGTACTAGAGAATACTACCCAACAAGTAAGATCAAAACGGGGAATTCAAGTTAGCTAATGAGGTAACCTGGTTTGGATTTTGCATTACCAATTCTTCATGAATTTGTGATTAGGAAGATTGTACCCGAATACGAATCCCAACAACATAGACCAAGCAAGCAATCACTCAACTAAAGGTAGCGTGAATCAAAGACCACTACATCCTTTAGAACCTATTCTAGAGGAAAGCTTTTCAGACACCTGGTCAAAAAGATCATATAGTCTAATGACTGAGGATTCCAACAAGTTGAACCCTAAGGGAACACCTTCCATGGGGGCAGGTCCTTCTCAACCTGCGTCTAATGTAAAACTGTTGTATTTGAAGTTTCAATTTGAAAATGTGCTTAAGGCCAAAAACTATAAGGATGGAATGGACCGCTACTGTGTTAAGTTGGAAAATAAGCCAAGCGAGTTCAGAGACCTTGGAGATGTGGATTATGACGGGGATAGGCATTTTGACAGAGAGGGAATGATGTACTTAGTGGTTCGCGACCCCTTTATTGTGGATAAATGGGGGATGACTGGCACCAAGGACAAGATAGATGAAGAGCTAGCAAATGACCCTCTCAAAATGGATAAGCAAAACACGGTGCTTAGATGCACCAATGAGATAGAGTGGCTTAATATAGACAACACTTACTTGGGGCTATATAACTTCAATAATGGAGAACAAACACTCTATTATAGATGTGATGAACCCCGCATCAAGGAGCTGACAGACAGAAAAAAATTGTACGTTTTCACTTACACATAGGGGAGAAGTATTCAAGTGGTCATAATAGACAAGTATGGCCAAAAGTACTCTCCTATGGATCGTAAGGAGTTAGAGAGATATACATATTTTGGGGGACCACTCCACCAATACTATGTAAATCCAGAACAGGTGAAAACCACAACTACTCAAACGAGACCAGAGACTGGGCATGTAAGTCCAGTGAGAACCAAAGTGGAAGATTCTTTTGGACATGAACAAATTCCAAACACAGGGTCTATGGGATCAACGGGATCTAGGGCTTCCATGAACACCCATAGGGGCAGTAAAACTCCTGACGTGACTTACACCCTAGAATCCCTCCAGCTATTACACAAGATTGACTTGATGAACATGTAGCGGATAGGATACCACTTGTAGTGCCAAGGGGAGATTATGAACCTAGAGAAACCACACCAAGATGACCAAGGATTGTGAGGATGGGTGCAGAATCCATACGTATGCGACCATCTCAAGTAGAAAAATGCGTACCCAAAAAGTATAGTGGATCAAGAGATCCGTATGCTCATGTTTTGATATTCAAACAAGTGTTGAGGGCGGAACAGGTAACTGATTTCCATACTCAATATGAAGATTTTGGGTTGACATTAGAAGGGACTGCTTTGACATGGTTTCAATCTTTAAACACCCTAGAATTCCCCAGCATTGAGCAACTTCTCTGAAAATTCACTGAGGAATTCTCAAAGAGAGGAATCAAGCATAACATTGTCTCCCAGATCTATGCATTTAGACAAAAGGAGAAGGAAAAAGTGAAGGAAGCCTTCAAGGAATATATAGAAAGATGCCCTGCTAGAGAACTACCTCAGGATGAAAGACTATCATTCCTTCTCATAGAAGGATTGAAAAATGACACTCTCAAAAAGGACTTTCACTTAAAGGCATGTGTAACTTTTGAGCAAGTCACAAAAGAGGCGTTGTATTTGGTAGATAATTGCAAGGCATATGGAGAGGTGATAGAAGTCACAGATCAAGGAACGAGTAGCACCTCTAAACCACTAGTGAGTCCACAATGCAATTGGGCAGGCAAAACCCAACTGTGTCGGATGTTGATCAAATGATCAAAGAAGTGATCATAAGGATGAACCAAGGAAACAGGACGAACCCAAACACACGACAACTGCCCACCTAAAAATGTGACACTTATGGAGGAGATCATCCAACTCAGTGGTGAAACCTTCAACAGAGGCCAGGAGTAAACGTATCGCGAGTACTAAAGTGGTAGGCTACTGAAAAAAAATGAACAAACCATGAAACCCACAAATGTTTTTATAATAGGAACTATGTTAGAGACAGACAATACAGACCACATGGAGGGCAACAATTTCCACCCCCTCCAAGATACCAAGTAGGGCCAAATAACGCAATCTAAGGGCAGAAAAAACCTCAACCTGTGTTGGAGCATCACCCTCCTTTACCCCAAGAGAATAGGGCCATCGTAAGGATTTAGCAACCTATAGAAGCACCTTCTGATCAAAGCATTTAGACAACACCTTTGAGAGGGGGTTTGACAGGAATGCATATGCTTCAGAGGGACAAATCCCATGGATGGTTCCGAAAGACATGCCAGAGCCCCCATACATAGCACAACCAACAAAAATTACTTGGTACATGAAAATATGCTTATGTTCATGGAAAACCAGAACTACAAACCTAGGGGATTTCCTCCTAGAACAGGACAACCGATGGGAGCTCCACAAGCTTCTCCACCACTTGTAGGACCATGTTATGAATACGGCGGTGATCATTTGGCAAGAATTTGTCCACACAAAGGAGAACGAATCAAAATCTTTGGGCTTTGTGAAGGGTGTACAAATGACCATCTCATTCCACATTGTCCAAAAAACCCCAATAACAAAGGGAAAACAACCATGAGCAAAATTGGAATTGTGACAAGCTCAAGTGGATCCAAAACAAAACGAACCATTCCAATCAATGCGGTAACAAGAGCCCAATCACATGAGGTTGCAAGGAATGCCCCAGCCAGTTAAACAGAGATTGAAAATTTATCTATCAGAACCCTTAGGAAATCCTAGAAGGCAAAAAGAGACAAGATAAAAGCCAAAATAGAGAAAGAAAAAACGGCTTTGGAAACCAAATTACTGCAAACAGAGGAACAGTTGAGGATGGAAAGAGACATTAAGGAAAAAGGCGAAATTGCAAAGCCATCAGCAATACCGTCGGGAGGATCTGTCTTGGTGGACAAGGTCTTTGAACCCTTGGACACGATCTTAAAAGCTTACGATGCTAGGTTAAAGCCTAACCAAACCCAAGAGGATAGGTGTCTAATGTACCCTCACCCATGTTATGAAAAAGAGAGGTTAAAGATGTGCAAGGAGCTCATCCAATCCGCTCAAGCGCTCATGGAACCACCAGTTCCAACTCCTCCAAAACTTGAGGTGTTAATCCGAAAAAAAATCAAGAGTTAAAGGAGCGTGGGATCGGAGATGAAAACCGAACAGATTCTGTAAAGGAAATTCCCTTAGATACGAGGAAAGCAGCCAATACGACAGACGGAATGTATTCGCAAGCACCTCTGCCAATTCCTAAGGTGGAAGAACAATGGCCATAGGATTTGTGGGAACATATCAGAAACAGAAAATATGGAAGCACAATGCTTCAGTCAGCACCAATCATGGAGATCCACCTCAAGCATGAGCTCTACCCAAATGATATCAGATCACTGTATGGTGATGCAGGTACCGATATATCGGAAGATAGCAAACTTCAGTCATTGAGGATTTTACCTTCATTTATTGGCAATCATGAAACCAGATCAGAGGTAAAGAAAGTACCATCTCAATGGAAGGCTAATCCTAAGATGAAGGATACCAAAACTCTTCATGAGCTGATGTCGTCCCCTATCCGTTGTATGCTAACTCTATCAGAGTTACTGTAGATAAGACCTCATCTTTGGGAAGAGGTTGAAAAAAGTTTAGAGAAAATAGGGCTGATAATTTCGCCATCAATATTCCTCCAAAAACACCGAAGACCCAAACCTCAAGACAAGCTAAACATGAGCCAGTACCAGTGAACAAGGTAGGAGATTATTGTGAGGACAAAGAAGGAAATACTACCCTGCCGATGGAGTACAAAGAGGTAAAGTCGGTAGCAATATTGGATAGTGGGGTCGGAATATCCATAGCCACCAAGGCAATGTGGGAAAAATGGGGAAAACCTGCTCTCCGGAAAACTAGAATGAAACTTCAATTAGCATATGGGTATCTAGAGAGACCTATTGGCATTTTGGAGAAAATCATAGTGACCTCTTGTGGAATTGCATATGAACACACGTTCATATGAATTTCAAAGAGAGCAGCAATTTTGATATCATATTGGTTTCGGTAATTCCCATTGTCGGGTATCTATTTCCAAAGTGTGGATGGGAATTGGTATATGTTGATTCTTGAGAGGAGCCTTTCGCTTGAGTACCCAAAGCCGAGCTTCCTCTTGGGCTTCATCAATAACCTGTTGTCGTTTGATCTTTCTTTGTTTGGCTGCATGCATTCTTTCTAGCAAATCATTGGTTAGTGGCAAATTGTATTTCTTTAAACGACGTCCACTAATCCAATTAGCCATTGGTTCACCATCTAGGATGGACAATTTTATTGCTCCACTTGGAGATACATCTTCAATGATAAATGGTCCGTTTTTCTTTTTCTTAAACTTGGGAATGTGTTGATTAAGGGAATAGACTAGAACTAAGTCCCCTTTCTTAAAGATCTTTGTGATTAAGTGGAAATCAATTTGTTTTTGTTTCCGCTTTTGTGCATAGATATGAGCTACAGCAGTTAGCCTTTGCTCATCTAGATTTTCCAAATCTTCGAGTCTTTTTGACAGTTCATGTCCAGTCCACTCAAGATTCTGTGCTACCCTTAATGTCGACAATAGAAATTCCATTGGAAGTATGGCATCAAGACCATAAACAAGGTTAAAGGGTGTAGCATTTAGAGCTGTTTTGAATGAAACTCGATAAGCCCATAGAGCAGCATGGAGATTCATTTCCCAATCTGTCCTTCCTGAACTAACCACTTTAGTTAATACCGAGCTAAGAATTTTATTCGTATGCTCAGCTTGTCCGTTTGCTTGTGGGTGATAGGGAGCTGATTTGTTATGGATAACCATAAACTCATTAAGCAAATACTCTATTACCTCATTGAGGAAATGAGTGTCCCGATCACTGACAATCTCTATTGACAGTCCTTATCTTGTGAATACATTCTCATATAAGAATGCAGCAGTGGTTCTTGCATCATTCTTTTGAGTCGCTTCATCCTCGGCCCACTTGGTCAAATAGTTTGTAGCTACAATGATATATTGAGCTTGGATTCTATAAGAAGGTGGCTGTATTGGTCCAACAAAATCTATACCCCACTTTGCGAAAGCTCTAGCCCCCATCATCTGTCTTAAGGGCATACTATCTACTCGTGTTGGCATTTTTGCTCGTTGACAAGCATCACACCTTCGAACATATTCTTTTGCATCGGCAAAAAGTGTTGGCCACCATATGCCCGCCATCAAGATTGCTCTTGCGGTGGTCTCACTAGAAAAGTGACCTCCAGCTTATCCAGCATGTGCTTGTTCTATAATCGGAATATACTCGTTTTCATTTGCACAAAGTCGCAAAGGTTGATCTTTACCTCTCCGATACAATTGCTTTCCAATAAGAGCATAGTTTCTTGCTTCCGTTTCAATTTTCCTTTGACGGCGTTTACTCATATCCTCTGGAAATGTTCGGCTCGATAAGTAAGTAACCAGATAATTATTCCACTTAAGTACAGGTGACATTTGAAACAATGTTACATGAGGAATGGGTGTTTGTTTTTGACATTGAGGGCAATCCTTTACAAAAGATCGAACATCCCTCCTCCTAGTCAGCCAAAATACTCCAAGTCTCAAGATTCGTTGCATACTTTGGTCTTCCACAATCCTACTATGGTAAAATGTGCTTGACTTAGGTACTGTTCTTTATCTTCAGGGTTAATGCATAAGAGCAATATCTTGTCTCTATTTCTTTTGTATAGCCTTCCAGCTAATAATTGATACATAGCCGATTGCTCGATTAATCCAGTTGTGATAGGAAGTGGTATTTGTGAATCCACTTGAGCTATTGTCATTAGTGACACAATGTTTTCAGACCATCTAGGTATCATTTTCATGGAGAACAAATAGGCATCTGGTAGATCATCATCTACCCCTTTAGGTGATTCCCCTGAAACAATCCTTGACAAATGATATGCTCGTTGATGAGCAGTGTATTTTTTTACAACCACAGTGAAATCAAATTCTAGAAGAATGATGAACCATCTCACTATTCTCCTTGTGCTGCATGGCTTGTTGACCAAATACAACAAAGCTTGGTGGTCCACAAAGAACACAAACTTGTTGGCTAACAGGTAATGTCTATACTTTTTAACGACATAGATCATTCCTAGTCCTTCTCTTTCAGTGGTGGTGTAATTCTTTTTTGTCATGTTCAATTGTCGGCTAGCATAAGAAATAGGAAAGTCAATTTTTCCATCTTCTGGTTGAGCTAGTATACAACCGATAGCAAAATTAGAAGCATCTACACGTATGTGGAATACCTTATCCCAATCTGGTGCTTTCAATATTGGAGCTGAGGTGAGAGATTGCTTAAGATTCATGAAGGATTCTTCACACGCCTCGGTCCATTCAAAGTGCGTAATCAAGCTATACATGGGTTTTGCAATTATAGCGTACATGTAGATGAACCTTCGGTAATATCCACAATGCCCCATGAAGACTTGTACCCCTTTGACTATTGTTGGTTTAGGCAAATCAGCAATGACATGAATCTTCTCAATATCAGTAGCTATGCCACTTTTAGACACTATATGTCCAAGAATTTTTCCTTGTCTCCCCATAATTGTGCATTTTTCAGGATTTAAGCAAATCCTATAAAGTCTACATTTTTCAAATACCTTTTTGAGGTATTCAAAATTATCAACCCGGATTGATGAATGTACGCATAGATCATCTATATATACTTCTAAGAATTTACGAAGATATTCTTTGAAAGCATGGCTCATCAACCTCTGAAATGTGGCTGGAGCATTAGTTAACCCAAACAGCATAACCCGATAAGAAAATATACCCCATTCTGTGGCAAAAGCAGTTTTATGCTGATCTTTTGGGTCAACCAAAAGTTGATTATATCTCGAAAATCCTTCTAAGAAGCTGTAAGCTTCTTTTCTTGCAACTCGCTCTAATACATACTCAGTGATCGGAAGAGAAAATTTGTCTCTAATGGTAGCTGCATTCACCTTTTTGAGATTAACACACACTCGTAATTTTCCATTCTTCTTGGATACTACCACAATTGGAGACACCCAATCTGTGTGTTCGATTTTGTAAATGAATTCGGCTTCCTTTCGTATTTCAATCTCTTCTTTTATCTTCCTGGCAAATCTTTCGTTATACGTGTATGGTCTGTGTCTACTTGGTTTTGCATCATCTCTCATGGGTATGGTATGTTGACATATTTGTGGATCAACACCCTTGAGATCCTTATAAGACCAAGCGAAGATATCTCGATATTCCTTTAACAAGCTCAGAAAAAGCTTTTCTTCTTCTTCTGTTAGGTCATTCGCAATGTAAGCAAGTTTAGGCTCTTCTCCTGGTTCAGCCAAGTCTATCTTTTTAGCGTTTTCAGGCCCTTCGCAAGACTCGCTCGATTTCCGGAGTCCTCTAATAGGTTGTTCAACTATGATTTTCCGATCTTGGAGAGTATACTTTTTGTAATGGGATGAAACATGTATTACATCCTTACCATCCTCTTCCGTAATTTCCATTTCGGTTGTGTATATCTCCTTTAGAGATTTTTTCAACTCTTGATATTTCTTTTTCCGCTAAACTCTGGTCATGAGTGGTTCTTATCCTGTGATTTTCCTTGAGTATCCTTCTTTGTTTTTCTCGATGTTTGAGACATTTCTGAGTTTTGTTTTGAAGGATATCTGCCAGTTAACTTGTCCTTGATGCAATCATTAGCATCTATCTGCATCAGGAATTGTGTTTTATTGGAAACTGATGGCATAGGTCGTGTTTTAACAAATTTGGTGTCTCTCTTTCGTCTATACCATTTTTGTCTTCTTGATTTCTGGTTAGGAAAGTCAAAAAACTTTTCCTCCCCTCCTTTTAAGAGTAACTTAGCTCTCCTATGCTCTTTTTCTAACCCCGAATCTTCTGAGGTAGCTGAGTGTTCATCTAATTCATCAGTTGCATCGTAATAGAGGTCTGAAAAGACTTGTTGAGCCTTCATTAAGTCCTTGGGTTCCTCATCTTCATTTTCAATGTTGAGGATTGAAATCATTTGGATGGGAATTAGGTCGTAGCCATCCTCATTGCAAAATTGAGTAGGCATAGACGTATTCACACATACATCCATTGTCGCTAAAGTTGAGTCCACTAAAATGGCTCAAATAAATGCTCTGAAAAGGTTTCAGGTACATAGACTTCGTCAGTGCAGTCCCTTTCTAGGATACATTCTTCTCTTCTTGAGATCCTGTTTTTTGAAGCTCCACACATCCAAATAGAAATGTCTTTGTTTAACCAGTATGGGAGTCTAGTTTCAGCCGAAGAGACCGAATCAAACTCTTGGATGGGTGTTTTCAAGACATCTCTATAAGTGTGATCTTTTAGATTGACTCTTGTTATAGATCCCACTTGCTTCAAGTACAGTTAGTTGTTTCCCCAATTTTGGATAAGCTGTACCTATCGCATGAAAGGTCTTCCCAATATGATTTCATAATTGAGTTTTTTTCCAAAGTCTACTATGGCAAAAGTGTGTTGATATTCAATTCCACAAGAATTGACTATCACCTTTTCAAGCAGCCTAATGGTCTCTCAATGTGTCCGTCAGCCAACTGCAATTTCATTCGAGTTTGTCTAATGGCTGGTTGTCCCCAGGATTCCCATACTGCTTTAGTGGCTATGGCTATGCCAGCTCCACTATCCAGTATCACCATGGTTTCAATGTCATTATATGTCACCAGAAGGGTGGTGTTTCCTTCTTTCCCTTCATAATATTCTCCGACCTTGTTCATAGGAACTGATCGAATCTCTTTGTTTTCCATTTAATTTTTCAATTTTCCCAAATTATTCAAGATTAACCCCGTTATCCCCACCTTCTCAAGGGTTTTCTGTAAATCGTTCCATTAGTACAGTCTGAGTTTTAACAATTATCCCAAGGTAAGAGTGCATTGGATGGGTGTAGACATGATTGAATGGATGTTGTCTACTTCTAGGGTCTGTTCAACTCTTTTTACTTAGTGGTCTTGCACACGATGGATTCATCTTCGTTATCTCCCAAGTAAGAAGGTAATGTTTTTAACGTCAATGGTTTCGACATTCCTGAAGATTCCGATCCGCAATCCCCGTATAAGGATTGTACATCCATGTTCGTATCAGAAGGCAAGTTATCCAACCAGACTTCTTCTATGGGAACTAACTTCAGAGTTCGGCTCCCATCATTGATCTCTCTTACTTTTTCCCATAAGTGTCCTGACCAGTCTTCCTCTACGAATGGAATTCCGTCTATGGCATCTTCGGTGTCAGGCACTATAAGCTCTGGTTCGTTTGTTTCTAGGTAGGGTTCTACCACCATATTAGTTTTTTCTTTCGTTTCTTTTACCACAAGCTCTTCAGGTTTTACAATACTTTCAAGCTTGGGTTTTTGTTTTTCCAGCATTTCCTGCGTGATTCTTACCAAGTTTTGATAAGTTTCCAGCTTAGCTGCTTCCATGTCTGGAGATGGATAGTTCTTCCATTTGTTTTCCATGTTTTGGCCTGCTCTAAGTCCTGCTTGGTAGGCTTCCAAGGAGGCATTAATAGGCTCAAAAAATTTATCAACCAGAATGGACCCTCCTGATTTCACGGTTGTTTTCTTGAATTCATTGCCAATTTCCTTCAAGTTGTCCTGAGCTAGCTTCTTTGCTTTCTCCTCGATTTCAACCCAGTGTTTTTGTTTTCTCATCTCATATCTTTTGCTTCTACTCCTTTTGATTCTTTGAGAAGAAACTTTCGTATTTTCAAAATCATCAGGGAGTTGTGTTTCTTTTTCTTTGCCTGGGCTCTAGTGATTACCTTGATGGGAACAATCGGTTCACTCTCTGATGAGCTACTAGGCATCACTTGAACTACGTTTACTATGGTTTTACCCTTGTTCAAAGGATTTTTAGGACAATCTTCTGGAAAGTATCCTCCCTTTTTGCAACATTGTACGCAATAGGCTTCAATTGGTTTGAGGTTTTTGTCAGGCTCTGGACATTCATTTTTCCAATGATCATCCGCACCACAGTTATGACAGTTTCCTGTTCTTGGCTTCATCTCATGGGTCTTCCCATGGGAGGTCTGACACCTTAATTAGCTACATAATACATCGGTGCTAGATTTGGTGGAGCATAGGTCATTGTTTCTTCCATTGGTGGTGGATGTGGATTATACCAATCTCCTTCTACCATTATGTGGACTAGGCTCTGCATAGAGTGTAGCAGGCACTAATGCTTGTTCATCTATGATTCCTTCAGAGTGCATGTACTTTACAGGCACTACATTATGTCCTGGATACGGAGGTTGTTGTCCCAACACAGGTTGAGGTCTTTCCATACCCATTGGTGGTCTTTGAGCTTGGGCCATATTAGGTTGATATGTTCATCATGTCATTTATCCTTTTTAGCATATCTTCTATGGATGAGAGTGATGTTGAAGCAGTCGTTCCCACTTGTGCTGGTTTCGTGGATGTTGTTTTCTCACTTTGGTTATCCTTAGGGACATCTTCTTCGTTGAAAATTTTGCAATTGTCTGCTAGGTCAATAGCATCCGACACACACGCTTCTAGGGTTGTACGCTTTTTACTATAGAGTATAGCATGGAGTTCCTTGTTTAGCAGTCCCTCTAGAAACAAAGATACAAGTCGTTCTTCTGCAGGTATCTCCATCACTAGGCATCTAGCAATGTATTTTTTTATCCGAGTTGCACAATCCCTAACAGACTCACCATGTTTCTGTTTAAAGCTGTAGATTTGAGCTACCGTATTATGTTTGATTCCTGTTTTGCAACATGCAGCTACAAATCCTTGAGCTAATGTGTTCAAGTCCATGATTGACCTTGGTGGAATGTTTTGGAACCATGTCAATGCTTTTCCTTCTAATGTCATTCCAAACCGCTCGAATTGAGTATAGAAATCGAATATACGCTCTACTCTTAACACTTGTTTAAAGCTTGCTAAGTGGTCGTATGGAATACGACGCGTCTGTTTGGTTCACGTCCTAGTCTTCTGGGAGTTGGTCATGTTCCGAGTCCTTTAAACCAGTCTGTTGGAAATAGTAACTCATGTAGCCTTGGACTTGCCTTAGTGTCACCCGGTTTTCTACGTGATGAGGTGGTTTCTGGTTTCTTCACATTACTCTCAGATGATCTCTCATGGTGTTCATCTCTTGGAATTGTTTCTAGTCCTTGTTCCAATATCCAATCCTGTATGGAATACCCTTGGTATTTTGTTTGTTCTACCTCCTCAGGAGTCATCATAACAAGGTTGTTGTTATAAGAATCCCTAAAGAGGTAGGTTGGGAGGTCTGCTGATCCCTTATCTTTGATCTTCATGGCCGTTAATTGTCCTGGTTTGGCATGAGAGGTCCACAGAATATCTTTTATGTTTCCATCTTCCCAACAATAGACTCCGATCCTAGGATTATCCGTACTAAGCCGTTTCAAAGGCTTCAAGTCTACTTGATCGTATCCCTCGAATTCTAGCATTGGTGGTCCTTCTTTTGCTGACATATCTAGGATTATGGTTTACTTCTAACCCCCATTTGTCTATCACGCCAGGGTTTTCAACTTGTAAGTACTGAGTTCCATTTCGATCCATGTACATTTTTCCTTGTTTGTTTGCCCTAATCTCTTCTTTGAACTCAAGACCATGGTCATCAATGCGAATAGCATACTCCTCGTTAGGGTCCAAGTAAACCTGGGCTCCATGACGGTTAGTCTTGTAAAAAGATAGTATATGCTTATATTGCACTGTCGTTCCGGTTTCAGAGTGAGTCGAGTAAGAAGACATTTCGGATGTTGAATCTGAATAAGTGTCTAAGACTTCTTCAAGAATTGTGTGCAAGGAATTGCCTTGATTCACGCTTTCTTCGGTAGATACTCTACTGGAGGTTTCTCCGAATATGCCCCGATTTCCTAGTACACGACCAGATCTAAGGTTCATATAGACTTATGAATCCCTGGATAGAGTACTCACCTTTGAATTGACTTGTCGTCAATTTCCAATTGATTCAATTGCAACTTTCTGTCAAGCCACTGATTCCTCGTTTGCAACCTGATTCCTGTACAAATTTGATCAAGTTAGCTATTCTTCTATAAAGACAGTAGACTTTTTGATATTCTCGTGATTGGTCTCTCTGTATCACTTCAAATCAAGTTATGAAAGTCAAAAATTTGGCTTTCAGATTCGACTTTAGCAAAAATCAAAGGTTTAATCTGTAACCTGTAAATTGAGTGTATATGTACCAATTTTGACCCGATTGAACCCAAAATTGCCCTGTGGCTTTATATTATGTTGTTTTATCACTATATAAGTTTAAAAGTCAAAAATAATGTCTTTGGATAACAGAAGTAAATAATCGTGATTATTTACTTTTGTCAGTTTTTTGCACTTTTTTTATTGGTTTGATAAGTATACAACTTGTTAAAGTCTCTGGACAAGTTTCAACAAGTTTCGACAAAATTTGATCAAGTTTATCAACTGTTTGGTGTTCGCAAACTCTGATTTCGAGAATCTGGCTTAAGTCTCAATTTTGGGATCCAAATTTCACCAAAATGGATTTGTGAGGTCTATTTGATGTGCTTGACCTGGTGGTATACTCAAAGATACAAAATCACCAAGTTTTGAAGCAGAAGTAAATAATCACGATTATTTACTCTAGCTAAATTTTTGCACCTTTTTGTCCCAACTTTGACACAAATCTTTTAAGCACCTTAAGTTAAGGTCACTAGCCAAGTTTCATCAAGTTTGGACAATTTTTGGTCAAATGGTCATCAATTATCTGTTCGCAGACTAACTTTGCAATTTTATTACCAAATTTGGTTTGTGGGCTTATTACAACATGGTGAAACTAGTGGTATGCAGACTTGGTCAAAAAAGTCAAAAATTAAGGTAGAAGTAAATAATCTCGATTATTTACTTTTGATAAATTTTCGATCAAGTGAGCAGGTACACATGTTTATCACATCAACATAAGCCTATGAATTAATTTTCAACAAGTTTGGATAAATTTTCTCCCAATTTATACTCAAGATTCAAAAAGTCAGTACAAACTTTAGTTTTTACCCAGTTTTTTACCAGTTTAGTGATCCAAATCTCTTGCGCCTTTACAAAAGTTGTTTGTATACATGTAATGAGTCAATGGTATGAGCCTTGGCCAATTTAGAGCAGAAAGTTAATAATCGCGATTACTAACTTGAGGCTTAAAATGAGCACTTTTTTGCAATTTTCTCAAAGATAGTCTTTATATGGTGTATTTTAAGCCTATAAATCAAGTCAAAACTTAATTTGGCCTAAAGTGTCAAGAAAAAGTAAATAATCTGAGTTTTGGACAACTCTTGAAATTTTTTACCTTGAAGTGTCTTTGAGCTTACCAATTGGTTTAGACAACTCTTAGGCTTACTCTCCAGTCGGATTGAGTGGATTCGAGTCTTTTCGAGCTATTTCTAACCGTAGACCTGAAATTCTACAACTTCCAATAACAACTCACACTTGATTCTTTCAGAGAGAGCACTGTTTTGAAATCCACCTCGCTTTCTACTTACCCTACTCCTAGATTCTCATGCAATGGGTTTGTGGAAAGTGTCCACAAACACTCGTTTTCTTGTTTTTACGGTTTTCAGAGCCTTGATCTAAAGACTTGTCTCGTCTACCAATCATTCTCTAAATCCTAATCTAACTCTACAATCCTTCAATTCTAAAGGTACTCAGAAAGTGCGATTACTTCCAAGCTACCTCTACACAGCAAAAGACGACAGTCTTAAGCTATGCAGTTTCTAAAAGAAAGTTTTTGACTCTAGGGGAACATAGAGGAAGTTAAAGAACGACTACACAAGACGCTCGTGTTTTTCTCTAATTTAGGTCTCTTGATCTCCGACAGCGGCGCCAAATGTGGAACGCATGTCTAACCTCACCATCCTATCTTATTGTAGTATTAGCAAGAACCACGATTAATTTGTCAAACCATGGGACGAAGCTGACTCGACTAGTGCATAGAGGCTACAAGAGGTTGTCAATCTCTTGGGAAAACAACTAACAACTCGCATCTAACTCAAGTGACTGAAATCACCAAAAGCCAATCGCTCATCGGCAAACAATTCACATCTGTTACAGCATCAAATGACATCCAAACGTAACGAAACTTCTAGGACAAGTTTATAAGACCTATGCACACATGCCTATGGCCTCAAACCCCACTTTAGGTCAAGTTCCAAAATCCTGATTATTAACAGCAGTGGATTTTTGACTTAGTCGTTTTCGACCCAGAATGCATCTAAATTCTTAGCAATGATGTCCCAATACCCCGCCTATGCTTAGTTTTTTATTTAAAAGTGTAGATTCCTAGTTATGATGAAATTAGGCCTCAGGTCGGCGACGCCAAAAGCTACAAAATACTATGAATGGCTTACATCAATGCGTAGAGCTCTTACCTGCGGTTGCAATGCAACAAACACAATTGCAATGTGACAATCGGAGAGGGAGTAGGAAGCGCAAGAAGGAGAGAAGTGAGCGTCGTTAGCTCACGCTGTGTATTTCTTATCCGAAAACTTAATAAAAACTTTACAAAATTGGCTTTTATACCTTAGCCAAGGTTTTTGGGTGGTCAAAACTAATAATCTGGAGTTCTACCAAAGCTGGGTTGTGCGCTCCTTGCCACACTGTTGAAGCTAGGGACTTGCCGATACACCGTGTGCGAGCCACAAATGGCGCCAAGCACACAACAAGCCTAAACTAACAAGCTCAAGAGAGCAAAGGGTGTGTCACTCACCGCTCTACGCTCGCCTTCGTGGTGGATTCCTTGCCACGATGAAGAAGAAGCTGCAATTGTGCCGCGCTCAACCGCTTCACCACCGTCGTGCCTTCGTAATGCTCGATCGCACACACACTCTCCCTCTCTCTCTCTCTCTCTCTCTCTCTCTCTCTCTCTCTCTCTCTCTCTCTCTCTCTCTCTCTCACACACACACACACACACACATACACACACACACACACACAAGGAGGTGAAGAAGATGGAGATGGAGATGGAGATGGAGCAAGAGCACTCTTCTATTGCACAAATGAGAGAATGAGTGAATTTTAGGTTTAGTTGGCTTTTATATGAGCTCACCCCATTCACACTTGGGCGCCCATGCTTAGCCAACTAATCCCTTGAATGTCCCAGTTAGAGTGCGCCTCTCATCGGCGATCACTCTTACCCTTTTCCTATTGGACCGACAAGCTCGGTACCTGACTCTACGAAATAAATAATACAATGTCCATCGTAGGTTACAACGTCCGTCTCGTAGGTGATAGGGTGTCCGTGAGCCGTGAGGGTTAACATGCCCCCCTTCCTGATGTAGATTCCGTCCTCGGAAGCTATTGAGTTGAAGCTCGTTGGTCGAGGTGGAAGAGGATTTTGAGATGAATGTCCTTAGCCTTCATTAGTCACTGCAAAATCAAACAACATTGCACAGTAATTGCATTTTCATAAGTGATTAAAAAGCATATGCAATTTTAGGCAGACAATTGATTGGTAACAGAATTTTAAACAATTTGTCAGCAATAAGCATTAAATTGCAATGTAATCAAATGCATAAACAGATGTAAAGGTAAAAAATTAAACAAGTCTGGGGTCGCTAATTTAACGGTCGAAAGGTACGAGAGATCGAATATTAATACCATGGGTAAGCTTCTTAATTTTCTGTGGTCAATTAAGTTGTTTAATCGCGAGAGCCAAGTATTCATGTTCGAGGGCTGATTAGAGGCTATATCTAGAAGACCTTGTAGTTAAGCTACCATAAAAGGAATTTCTCATGAAATCATCGCCTAACTGATTACTTTTTCTTTGACCCCCCAAATTCTTTTCACAGTCATTCAATTTTGATGTGTGTGCTTATTTTGTATGCCTTGGGTTTTTTTCTTTTCAAGAAAAAGCGCCCATACTGGGAACCTCTAGGGCTCTAGTACCATAGGCGATACATGTGAGTGAAGTACCCAATCAAGCTGAGATTTCTCTTCCAGCTTAAGATTTTACAATGTGGCACTTTGATTTTTTGTTTGTTCATTTTCATTAATTTAATTTTGTAACTTTGGGGGGTCATATAACACTGATACACCTCCCCAGGCTCATCACACTAGTAAACTCCCTTTATAATACTTAAGCTAAAGGTCAATAGAGTCAAGCCCACCAGAAAGCCCTAGTACATTTCACACAATGCTGCCTAAATCGGATTAAGAACCTAAGTAACCATTAATTATTAGGAAGGCATTCCCCATGGTATTAAGAGAAGATCTCTAACACCTAATTTGGTCAAACTAGCTTAGTCGGACTTGCTTGATGTTTAAACCTAGACAACTGATTATGACAAAAGATTACATTGAATTAAATGTTTGATACTAAGCAAATGCATTGAATATTATGCTACCAATCACAATTAAAGCAGACAAACATGGATGGCAAAAAGATAAGGGGCAATGCTAATGGACAAGAAACACCTGTTTGTGTTGATTGTCGCGCTTGATTTGAAATGGATGAGAGAAAGATTCCATGAAGGTCCAATTCCTAACCACAGCAACACGTTTCTGTACACACTATGAAACACAAACAATACCTCTAGGAGGCACATCAGTGGGAAAAGAGAACTTTGCTAATCACTCAACTCTAAAACAGAAACACTCCTATCGTACTAATGTTACCTACCCTCCATCACTCAAGTGATGAGGATCAAAGGTGTTTTATGGCATAGGTTTCTGCACAGTGTACCGGATGTAAATGTGTAGGTCTAGGTCAATGTTTTGACTTTTATTGTGCATACTCGTTTGCTAATTGCTCTTGCTCTTTATTTTTTTGTTTTTTGTGAGTATAAAGCTTTATATGTACATTCCCTAAGATTGGTGATTGAGAGGTCAAGGAAAAAGGTTGAGAGGGAAGCAAATGAATGATGACGGTCAGCAAACACTCCCCCCTTCCTTGGGTAGATCATACCGTTTGAAATGAGCTTGTCACCCTTTGAAACCAATTGTTCCAGTTGGTAATAGGTGGAGATTTTTGCCAGTAGTTTTCTATTACCTTAGGCGCCTCGTCGAGTTGCAAGGGTGGTAAGGTACTCTCCCAAGATCGAACTTGAAGTAGTTCATCAGGTGATTCTTGAACACTGGGAGGTGTGGATTCCTTTGTAGCTTTATGGAGGTCCACTATTGTAGATGGAGGCTGTGTAGAAGCTTTTACCTCTATGGATGTATTACATGAGGAGCTAGAAGCTTCATGGAACTCCCCTCTTTCTGAGCTAGGTGGAATAAATTGGTTTTGCCTTGGAGCCCAAACTAGCTCTGGACTAGGTGTGTAGCATTCTGTGATTTTTTTCTTTCCACGATCGTTGATTCGTTTTGGAGCCACAGGATTCAGCCCACATGGGTCAGGTGATAGGTAAGAGCACAATCTACGTTTTGGCACCTAGATTTGATCATTTCCTTGGTAGTAGCCTTGGGCTTCCAATAGTCGTTTAGGGATCCATCGCAACATTTTCTTACTTTTCTTGGAGCGAGTGGTACGTTTCTTACAAGGCTTCTGTTTTTTAGCACTAGCTATGGTCACTAAAGAAGCTTTAGGGACCCACTTGTATGTTTTCTTCGTTACATTAGGATGAGTCTTGTCAGAAGCTATATGCATTGCTTGTAGCATATTTAAGGGTACAGGATTTCATCCCCCTTAGGTGTTACCCAGGTTGTCCCCCTATTTTCCCAAGTGTCTATGGTTGCTGCTAGGTGGACCCAATCCACATTGTCTAACTCAGTCATCCCAGGTAGGATATCCATATAAGGAGAGTTCTCCCCAATATCCATGTCTTCGTTACACGTGTAACAATACTGTAATGGAGCTGAGTGAATTGTTGTGTCTGATCGATTATCAATGATGAATTTATTTCCTAGAGGATGCGTTCGACCACTTAAAAGATCAACTCGAATGACAGAGTCTTGGAACTGTAAGTAGATGTGGTTTTTGGACCAGTCATGCACCATTTTTGCTTCCCTCATGAATGGACGCCCTAAGATCATCTCAAATGACATAGGATGCTTGGAAAAATCCATAACAATGAAAGTCTGTCTTACCTTGTGTCCCAAAACCTTGATCCTGATATCCTTTAGCATTCCAATAGGCGTAACAATAGATCCATTAGCCATTTTTACCACTACGCGTGTGGCTTCAAGGTGAGGTCTCCCCATAGACTCCCAACAACTCTTTGTCACCATGCTGACTCCCGCACCACCTTCAAGGACCCCCTTTACAGTTAATCCTTTAGTAGTGATTGGTGGAGTAGCATTAGATTCATCACCTTCAAAGTATTGCCCCAACTTGTTAACGGGTACTTCAATTACAGATTCATGTCCCGCTAGGTCAGATGGTGGTGCTAAATGTTCCTCATCATTCATTACCGAGTCAGGTTTGTTCATATATGCAAACTGTGGTAATCCGGCCTGTAATTCTCCATTGAGGAAGGCTCGAAGAGCTGAGACTAGCTCGGGGTCTTTATATAGTTTGGACATGATGGTGGTTCTAACTTCTGAAGACATGAAATCCATCAATTTTGCAACATTTAATGGCATCTTGTGGGACGTAGGACCCTGACAAGAGAATGGTGAAGATGGAATCTCCACTTCCTCAAGGGGGTCGGGCATTCCCTCACCAAACATTCTCTCTAGTAGGAAAGGTGTGTGTCCACTTTCAGATGTCCTACCCTCACTCTCTTCCCAAATGATACTGGGTATAGCTAACGGCCTGTAGTTCTTGTGAGGTTGAACTTGTGTGGGAAACACTGTGTTCGACATCTAGATATGTTTGGGTTCAGGTTCTAATTTTCGTTGAGTTTCTTCCACCAAACCCCTCAGTTGTTGGACTCGTTCAATTTCCACTGTTGGGTTTGGATAGGTTCCAATTTTTCTCTTGCAATCCTCATTTTTTGTCTCTCGTGGCTTATCTTGGGGGTTCGCAACTGGGTGGTTTAACTTTGAATACTCTTTTGGTGTTCGTCGTAATTCCCTCTCGTGATCCTCCTCACTGGCTTTTTCCTTTGTAGTAACAGTTTTGGTCTCCGTGGTCTCTATTGAATCTGAGTCATCCTCAGGGTCATTCATATACACGGGATCCTCTCCTGTCCCTATGTTAGTCTTTGAACTAGGTTTTGAGCTAGAAGCATTAAGGGATTTCTTTCTTCATGTTTTCTTCTTTCTCGCTCGGCCAATGGATGCAGCATCTCTCTCTTCGAGGATGTAATTTTGCTTTTGGAGCATCGACCGTGTGAGTGCATTCACTGGTGCTATGTTTATAGTTGGTGGTGTCCCATCAACAATCTCTATTAAGTTCAATGGTGTGATTTTCGGTGCGTTTGGATTGTTAGGACACTATGCAATCAAATGATCTATGCCACAACGATTACAAGTGAGTATTGGCATTGCCAATGCACTCCCTTGACTTGTTTGCATTAGTGCAGCATTCTTTTGCATTCTAATGGGGCACTCAGCTACTCGATGTGGTCCACCACATTCGTAGCACTGAAGAGGTGGTCTCATGGCAAAACTATTAATGTTTTGGCCTCTTGCTGCTAGCACAGTAGCTTGATATACCGGTTTGATTTGTCCCCAATGGTCTTCCATATAGTACATGGGACACTCCTCAAGCATGTCGACTCCATAGGTGATACTAGAGTCTATGTCCTCTTCGCAATCTACATAAGTACTAGATGACTCGCAACCTATTTGGTTCATAGGTGTAACTCTTGGATGAGGGGGTTGCGGTCCTAGCACTGGAGGTGGCAACGGTGTGGTTTGGACCACATTTTGGGTTCTAGGGACCATGTGCTGTAATGGCAACTGTTGCTCCATGGGTGGGGTAGGCATCAATGCAGGAACTCGAGGTGAGTCTGCCCAAGCTATAGGCGGTCTATTTTCCATGATGCATTTAAGCATTAGGCAATCCTTCGCTTGATGGCCATACCTACCACACGCGTTACAAGTCCCGTTAAACTTTACTCTGAAAGTAGGGCATTCTCTCGTAGTATGTGGGCCCAAGCAAATTGAGCACCATTGTTGCTCCCTTCTTGGATACATATGAGTGTTTTGTGGAGCACGATTACCCCTAAGGCTTTCTTGGATGGACTTGGTGAGATCTGCCAAAGTCATCTCAGATATCGTTTGCTCTTTCACGATTGGCTTTATCTTCATTGGCTCATGCCCTGACGCTTGTGAGCTACTAGACTTTGGCTCGGCAGACACTCTTTCTCCTGCAATCATTAAATTATCCTCCAATTGGATTGCATTCATGGTGACTGCTTCCCAAGTAGTGATATCTCTAATGACTAGGCCATTATAGATACTTTCATGTCGTAGTCCCCTAATGAATCTATCGAGCAATTGGTTGTTGTTGAATCGCTCGTTTGGATTGCATCGAGAATTCAAATTCTTTAGGCGACTAATGAAGTCTCTCACGGATTCACCTTCTTCTCGTTGGGCTTTCTAGAGCTGAGAGGCTACACCCCAAAGTACTCCCTCTCATATGTGCTCTTTCAAGAACAATCTCCTAAGAGTAGAGTAGATCGTTTTCTCTTCTACTCTTAAGGTTCTATACCAATCTCCAGCCTTTCCGCTTAGGGTCAAACTCAAAGCCTTACACTTATGTAGCTCATTGTGCTCTTCCAAGGAATCGCACACATGTTCAAAGACTTCCATATGATTTCTAGCATCTCCGTCTCCACTGAATTTCTGTGTGAGCTTAGCTACTTGAATTGCCTTGCTCCTAGGCTCTCTATCAGGTGCACTACGCATGTTTTCTGCAATAGAGCGACTGATAGTTTGAGCAAATGCTGCCAAATCTCCTATTTGAGCAGGTATAATGGGTGTATGTGCTCCTGGAACCACATGTGAGATGGGAGTTGGCCTTGGCCTTGGCATACGCCCGGCTCTTGGGTCCCATATTTCGTATGGTGGTGTACCAGACGGTGGTCCAAAGTTTACAGGCGTGGCCCTAGGCATAGGGGGTGCCTGATATGGCATGTTATTATTAAATGGCATGGCTCCACTTGTATAAGAGCTTGGATAATGCCATTGTGGATTGTAAGCTCTTGGAATAATCGGAGGTGTAGGAGCTACATGAGGCTGAGGTACGACAGGTGCACATGATTGATACATACATGTAGGTATAGTTGGGGGCACTGTGCTACTAGGCATCGGCGCAGTATTAACAAATGAACTCCATGGTGTACTTCTTGTCATGCTCACCACTGGGATATGCATGGTAGCCGTAGTGTCATTAAGAGAAAGATGAGCTAGATCTGGGAAGGTAAAGCTGCCACTTGTGGGCTCAGATTGTACTGAGGCTCCTGGCAAAACAACATATGGAGGATCAATGGGGCTCACTGAGGGAGTCTCCATTTGTGATAGGGTTGGTTGGTTGGCCTTTCCCGTATCCAAGAATCTCATTAGGCCTGTTGAAGGCATGTTGATCCCTGTGTTCTGTCTTTCTAACTCGACAATCCTATGGAGGACATCACAGACTTTCTGTTGTTGCTCATCTATGCTAGTAGCACCCGATGTGGATTGTAGAACATCTAACCAACCCACATGATAGGTGTGTCCTGTGTACCGATCAGTTAAAGCTTTCGCTTGTAGGTCATACTCCCAATTTTTATTTAGGAATATCCCATCTAGGCTTGGCATGCTGGAGGTTTCCCTCAAGGTGGAAGCATTATTGCTCCCCATCGCTTGCCCCTTCGTGACTGCTACCTTGGGAGCACTCGGTTGCTTGGCTGGCATGATTGTTGTCATAGGAGCCTTTGCTTTCAGGGCTCGAATTTGTTCTAGCCTTCGTAGGTTCTCAATTTCCCTCTCCCTTGTTGCTTGCATATAGCGTTCGATCTCTTGCACTTCGGCAAGACTCCTACCATCGGGTAGTAGAACCTCAAAGGGAGATAGTCCTAAAGGATCAGGAGGTGCAGTGGATGGAACATTCAGATGCACACTCTCAAGAAGCATAGGGTCTATTTTAGGCATGAATGAAGAATTTACTTCCCCGCTCCCTTCATTTATTTCATTAACTGCATGTTCGGAGTGAGTAGCTCTACTAAGGGTCTCTTTTAAGCAGCTAAACACGCTGGACCCGGGCCGTGGGCCCATGGCATGCATGTCTTGAATTGAACTATCAGGGTTTTGTGTAGGATACCCCTCCATGACTTTGTAGTCAGAGGAAGAATCACTAGACGCGATATGAGGATCTTGGTTCGCGCTACCTTGAGTCCCGACCGAAGGTCCAGAACCTCGGGTGGAGGAATAATGGGTGCCCGCGTAAATGGAGGCACTACCAATATGCTCGTGCTCTAACACTCGTCCAGAGCGTAGGTACATGTGACCTCCACACTCTAAGCGCGTTGGTGAGTGCCCGTGAAGGCCGCTCACTTAGTTTTTTTTTTTTTTTTTAAGGTGTTTATAACCCAAGTTTTTCATTATTCTTGGTTATTTTTTGTAACCAACCACAAAATATGGCGTGTAATAGCTCAAGACGAGCGTTTTGGCTAAAGGAGCGTGCCGTGCTTTACAGCTCCCTATTCGGTTACGTGAAGCCCTCGAAATCCTAAAAATAGTCTTTATAGTCCTCAAAATCCTAAAAATAGTTTTTAAATATAAAAAGGTGTATAAACTATATTTTAAAAGTGAGGACTGAGGTCTGGGTTTGAGCTTAGGCTTGGGGAATGATCCCCAGCTCGATCCTTCTTTTATTTTTTTATTTTATTTTTTAAGATTTTTTTTTATTTTTTTTTAAAGTCGTCGCGGCCGCGCCGCGCACGCGCGCACACACTCACTTAACCTACACCTAACTTATCTACTTACAGCTAATAGAGATACTGCCACACACACTCTAACACTGTTTACACAGTACTATAGTAGCTAACATATCTACAAAACTAACCTTACAGAACTAACATTGAACCTTACAGAACTAACATTCCATAGTTAATACCTTAATTCTAACAATACATTGCAAAAAAATTATAACTCCTTCTTTACAGAAAACAAAAAAGATAGTACAGTGTAACAAAATTCTTCTCCACACAACCACACACCTTCCTTCTTCACAAATCCTTCTCCACACGACCACACACCTTCCTTCTTCACAAATCCTTCAATTGAAATTGCATCACAAGAAAGCGTAAAGTGCTTAACCGAGCTTAGTGTAGGGAATTTCCCCGGCAACGGCGCCAAAAATGTGCGCTCCTTGCCGCACTGTCGAAGCAAGGGACTTGCCGATACACTGTGTGCGAGCCACAAATGGCTCCAAGCACACAACAAGCCTAAACTAGCAAGCTCAAGAGAGCAAAGGGTGTGTCACTCACCGCTCTACGCTCGCCTTCGTGGTGGATTCCTTGCCACGATGAAGAAGAAGCTGCAATTGTGCCGCGCTCAACCGCTTCGCCACCGTCGTGCCTTCGTAATGCTCGATCGCACACACACTCTCCCTCTCTCTCTCTCTCTCTCTCTCTCTCACACACACATACACACACACACACACACACACACACACAAGGAGGTGAAGAAGAAGAAGATGGAGATGGAGATGGAGCAAGAGCACTCTTCTATTGCACAAATGAGAGAATGAGTGAATTTTAGGTTTAGTTGGCTTTTATATGAGCTCACCCCATTCACACTTGGGCGCCCATGCTTAGCCAACTAATCCGTTGAATGTCCCAGTTAGAGTGCGCCTCTCATTGGCGATCACTCTTACCCTTTTCCTATTGGACCGACAAGCCCGGTACCTGACTCTACCAAATAAATAATACAATGTCCACCGTAGGTTACAACGTCCGTCTCGTAGGTGATAGGGTGTCCGTGAGCCGTGAGGGTTAACATGGGTAATGACTAGCTGATACAATCTGGAAGCTTGTAGCCCCGGCTCATTAATTACAGAGTTTATCCGAGAAAATAAGAGTTACAATATTCCCAATTTATCAAAATAATAAATGTTTTACAAAGAGAACTCCGAAAAATGGTGTCCATGTTAGCTTGCTGCTAACAAATATCTTCCTCCATTGACACCAGAAGAACTCCAAACCATACATGCGGCAGCTTAGCGCAGAAGTCAAGCCCACGACATTCAGGAACATGCACAGCAAGAAACCAAAATTAGAATACTAAAGCGGAAGGAACAAAAAAATTGTCAGAGAAAGGCCCAGCAAAGCAACTGTATCAACTCCCCTCCAATAGCATTCATACAAATGGAGGCTACATGGCTAGGTGGCATGGATATACGCATTATGCTGCAACTTGCCGATGGCACCACCGAGCGTGCATTAGTAGACACTGGAGTAAGAGAAAATGTTGTTAATTACTCCACTTTTCCGAACTTACCAAAGGAACCTCTAACACCAAACACAATGGGGTTCAAAGTGGCAAACAAAGGCACAATGGACAGTCTAGGACATGTGAATTAACCAATAATTGTTGATGGAATAGTTTATCCTCATCAATTTCATGTGGTCAAGGATAAGGATCTTAACAAAGCATTTATTCTAGGAGTGCCATGGATGCGTACTTATCAAACCACACCAAACTGGTAGGCTAATACCTTGCAGTTCATACATGAGGACCAATCTTTTGCCACACCCTTTGTATAAACAGACTATGTATGGAAACCTCTTCAATCAACGCCTTCTCCAATCCAACGATGTCCGCCAACGGTGGTCAAAAAAATATGGGTTAAAAAGTCCATCATGTAAACCAATCCGAAGGAATTATGGATACCAAAACGACAAGGCAATGCAAGCCCACCCATCATGCATCAACTAAATTCCGACCTTGACAAACAGCCCAAGGGTTTTGTCAAGCAACCCATACCAATCCAACCTCAAGATCAACAACCAAAAGATGTCAAGTGGGTATGGAAACCAAAACATACTCGCTCACGGGATGCCTTGACAATTAAATCCACAACACCACAATTTTAATGGCGACCAAAACAAAGCCCTCAATCCAAACAAAAGCCGGTGTCACAACTTCTCAAAGCAACTATCCAACATAGAGCACGTTTTCTACAATTACTTCTATTCGGACCACGTAGCTTCACCATAACCTCACCATCAAAAACCATTGAACTCATTGTTCAGAACCCATCTCTTGCACAGCATTTTGTTACCACATGCATATCCTTGATTCGCATCATAGAGCCACAATATACGACTATGCATAGACACCTACTTCGTTCCCATGTACTCTGACACATGTTCGTCTGGGGAGACTCACTCTAGGAAGGGGGGGAAATGCAGCACGATCATCATTTTGTATATATTATCATCATTTCTATTTTCTGGGTTAAGAATATGTATGTATGAGAGATTACACAAATTTGGAAAATTTTGGCCAACTAATAATAATTATAACTAATTTTTCTTTACTAAAAAGCTAAAAACGACAAATAATCATCAAAAATTAATAAGTTGAGCCAAGAAAGTCAGAATTGACTTTTGAAAGTGTAACATTTAATGGCCTAATTACTTGTGTGTAGCGGAAATTAGCATGAACATAGTGAGCATTTCATTAGAATAGATTCCTAATGAGAATAACAAGAGTGCTTGGGTGGAGAGAGCAACAAAAAGCATAACACCTAGTTAGATAGCATGAAAAATACTTCAAAAGAGAGAGAAATTAAGCTATTGACAACAGTTGAGGATCAGATTTACATGGAGCCGGTCCCCCCTCCAAAAGGCTTTGTATTATGGTTTCTCTCATCAAGAGAGACATTTTACAATACAATTCTTTGTGTTCCTTCAATACTAGCTAGTGCAATGAAGATGGAAACTTCATACACTAAGCAAAACACTTATCAAACACAACATCAATTCCCTCATGGCCTCAGACCCAAGACCTCACACACCTTCAAAGATGGTGAGAGCTAGCGGGGTATGAGAGTAGATTGAGAGGAAGAAGGAGTATTCTTATGAGAAAGATGTACATATCCTCACGTAATCACTCATATTAGCATAGCGTAGCTTAGTAATGAGCATGGTAGAGGAGATGAGCATGCATTGAATCTTGGCTCTTGGTTGGATTTGCATCACAAAGCCAAGAGTTGTTGGTGTAGGCCTCCTTTCTCACAAGCTTGGAGTAGGTGATAAGCTTTCCATTAAAGCTTGAGAAGGAGACAGAGATAGATAGATAGATAGATTTTATTATCGTCCTCGGAGGTCAAATATGACCTATGGGACCAAACGTACATGTGATGTAGTATGTGTATGGTTGATGAGTGACTCTCGATGCTCCAAAATTTGGTGATGAGAGTCGCAATGGAGAGCCCACACTGTGGCTGGGAGAGGAAAGTGTGTAGGTCTAAGTTATAGCTGAAAATGTGAGAGAAGCAAGTTCGGATGTGACCAAAAGTTGAGCACTCTAGTAGTGTGTGGTACTCAGACTCTCGAAATTGCAGTGAGCATAATATGCATAGTCAATTTGACTCTTCTCCATTGCCCCAACGCCCTATCTTGCATCGAAGGAAATGGAACCTAAGTCGAATGGCTGCGATAGTGCATATCGCGGACAAGGGAATAGGCTCAGGCATGTAAGTGTGAGTACGGTGTCGAGAAATTTGCGGTCTTGCCAGGAAAGCACCGGGCTTATGGCTGTGAGAGTTTGTGAGAGAACTCAACAAAAACTATATGAAGGAGTTAAACCATAGATGCCATGAAGACTAGGGTTTGGAAAGAAGTGCAATCAAAGAAGACTCACTCTTTCTATCTTGCATTCACACACACAAAGAAAGAACGCAAAAGAGAATGTCAAAACAATACGAAGATGAAAACATCAAGGCTATGGTCATATCGTATCATGGGTAATATGAAAGGGTTAATGGATGAGTTAATGGCATTCAATCTTGGCTGACCAAATAGGCTACGAATTGTTCTTTGGAATTGTAGTTTTGTGCTTACCATAATATATATTTTTTGTCTAGTGATTGGGATTAATTGTGTGTACAAATCCTCTTGGTTCATAGCAAGATAACTACGCTTACATCAAAAGAAAAATTATAGTCTATGAGAGGTAGTATGATGGGATCCGGTGATAGAAGTATTTCATTGAGCCTTTCAGGGCCGAAGAGAAACACTATACGTTGTTGAAAGTGTATTTTACGGCTAATCCATACGTTAATTCTAATAGATCGTACAGAGTGAAAGAGATAGAAATGATCATCATGTGGGTTATTCATCTAGGATAGTATGTGAGAAATGTAGATATGAGAGAAGTGAAGAGATGAGAAGTTTCCCTCCCAAGCCCTATTCTTGCCCGTAGGCAATAAGGATACTGCGGGGAGAGATGTACCTGTAGCAAGAGAACCTAGAGAGGATGAATTACTAAGAATGAGAGAGATAGGTTTGGTTAAGGAGATGAGATTAGATACATACATATATATATATGTTGGATTAGAGATGAAAATGAAAACAACAAGAAATCAAGAAAACATCAATGTAGAACATATCTTACTTGAAACCCTTCGGCACCATTATTGATGGCAGAGAGAAGAAGAGTGGATAATTCCACTTTGATTGATACACCAAGTGCAAGACCTTCTTTGATTAGAGTTGATCTTTCAAGGTTAGCTTGTTGCAAGAATGACTAGTCTCCCTCTAGGAGAAAGTGTAGGCTTGGGCTTATGTTAATGGCTAAGTACAATTAGGCATTACTACTCACTCCCTCAAGAATTCCTCTCATCAATGGCTTGAATGCTTGAGTTCCTTCCAAGGAATAAGAGGTCCCCTTTTATAGGTGAAGGGAACCCCCAAGGGTTTACACAAGAAGAGAGGAGCCAGTGTGAACAGGAATTGGAAAAGTTGGAAATGAGCTGCCCCTGCATGATGTGGACAGACTGGGGTCCAATATTTTGATCATATCTCCTTAACCGTTGCTCCAAATAAAAAAGTAAAAATATGGACAAAAACTTCAGCTCATTAGCTACGATTTTCATTTAAAAATCGTTTTCCAATTCGGATTGGAACCTTGTGTAAAAAATTCATCAAAATAGGGTCCATTTATGGCAGCAAAAGTCTTCATGTGGTCTCCTTAGCCAAAACTTTCATTTAATTCCAAAGGACACCTCATGCCATATGAAAGCATGGCATTGCTCCTTGACAAAGTTTTTTAATCATGCTTGCAATAATGCATTAAAATAAGTGTATCTTTGAAATCATGCCACCTAGTGTCCCACTAGGATTTGATTCTCTTCTTGTAGCTATTTAAAAAGAAATATAAAAAAAGTATAAAAAATACATAGAATATATATATATTGGAGTTTACCCTAGATATAGGATCTAGCTAGGGTGTGAGATGATAATGAAATAGTAGAAATAAAGAATCAATGCTTTTTGCCCCAAGTTAAAGAGGCGGAGCTATTGATGCTTTTCCCATAGTATTTTCTGATGGTAAAGTAAGGATATGTTACCCTTAAGAAAAATAATAGGATGAGATAGAAGGCTTATTATTATACTTAATTATGCATATGTACACTATAAGAAATATAATTATGTATCTAAAAAAATACAAGATAGATCTTGTAGCATGCGTTCCCACTATGTACGTGTCACAGCACGACATCCACCCCCTCTAAACCTGCACATCCTCCGGTATGTGCCACATTGTCTCTTTGTAAGATTAGACCTCTTGTACATCTTCCTTGTCTTCTTCTTCACTGGATGATTCCAGAGCTTCATGTTCACTTTGAGCTTCACCTGTGTTTTTCTCTTCTTCCTCATCCATATCTTCTAGATCATTGTCTCCTCTTCTCTTAAACATTTTAATCCTTTTTCCTGCAATGGGAATCTTTACTTCTGTACCATCTAGTTCAGACAAGCTGTAAGTAGCATTTTCATGCACATGCTTTACAACATACGATCCAAACTATCTTTTTGAGAACTTACGCATGACTGTGTGCTGGTTATCAAGGCTACTATCATACACTAAAACCCAGTCACCTTTGTCAATTGCTTTGCTCCTAAGTCGATGTCGCTTATCAAAATAGTCCTTGTTTTTCAACCTTGCATTTTTGAGTCGTTCTTTTGCAGCTTCAATGTCTCTAGGTCTTCTCTCTAACTGCCTTATACGCAGTGCAAGGAGATCTTCCCTACTAAGCCCCTCTTGCCAAGGTAGTACATTCCATGTGGGAATTGTATCCTTAATCGGCATCACTGGCTTTTGACCATGCATTAGCTCCGCAGGCATGTAGCCAGTTACGATCAGCCCATAAAGCATATGGTAACAATTTTGGCCAGTCACCAACTCTTCCTTCGCAAGCCTTGGCCAAAGCTTTGATGATAGGAGGATGCCCTCTTTCACTCTTTCCATTGCCTTCAGGGTTGTAAGCTGTAGTAAGAGAAAGCTTGATCCCTAATCTAGAAAAGAACTCCCTTGCTTCTTCGGCATCCAGTTCACCTCGATCTGCAGTGATTTTTCCCACACAACCATAACGGCAAATCACCTCATCAAGAAGGAATTTGCACACAGCTTCTGTGGTCTTAGCTCTTAATGCTCTTCCTTCAACCTGGTTAGTTAGGTCCTCTCGTGCAAGAACCAAGTATCTCATCTGCCAGAGTCCTAAAGGCATCGTGACTAGATCCACAACCCATTTATAGTGCATGGCTAGTGGATATGTAGGGTGCAATCCATCATGATGTCGAACATTTGAATACATTTGACAAGTTACACATGACTCTACAAACTGAGATACATCTTTATACATACCCTTCCACCAGTATTTTTCTTTCAACTTGGAGAAGGTTGCCCACACACCCCTGTGTCCAGCCCATAGACTCTCATGAAACTCTTGCATGAGCTTTACTTGAGTCTCTTTTTTACATATAACCCGTTGTGGTGTAGCACCCTTTTGTTTAGGATGCTTCCACAAGTAACCATCCCTTAAAAAGTACCCATATGCTTTCCTGCGTATCCTCTTGAATTCTTGTTCAGACCAATCATCCTGTTTTGTTAGAGTACTCAAGTACCTTCCAATGGAAAGCCAATCACCTTCATAAAGATCTTTCAAGAACAATTCAAGTGAATTAGTCATGCAGACATTGTTACCTTTGACATGAGAGATAAAATAGAATTTTGTGCCTACATCATCTCCCTCATCAATCATTTGTGACTCATCTTCATACCTTGCCCTTGATAGCATATCTGCCACTGTATTGTCTTTACCTGCAATGTGCTTAAACTCGGGATTTAAGGACTTAATGTAGGCAATCCACCGCAACATAGCAATGTTTGGTGTTGAGCAGCTTGTAATCATCCCAAGAAGTGGTAGACAATCTGTTTCTACAACCACACATGCACCAATTAGGTACTCTTTCCCACTTTTCAAGGTTGTAACCATACCCCATAACTCTCTCTTTATCTGTGGATAGTTTCTTTGGTGAGCACTTAGTACCTTTGCTCCAAATCTTACCACATACCTGTGTCCTTCTTTGTCATCTTGCCCTATTGCCCATCCAATCCCTGTAGGACTGGTATCTACTGTCACAATCATTGGCTTTTGACACTCATAGTCTACCTTTCTCAAAGTCGTTGCTGACTGGAGTAACTCCTTTAGCTTTTTCATGGATTTTACATGTGCTTCTGTCCATTTAAACTTTTGATTCTTTCTAAGCAGCTGATAAAGAGGATCAGCTACATGTGCATAATGTGGAATCCAAATAACATAGAAGACACATGCTCCCAGAAACCTTCTAACCTCAGTGATGCTAGTGCATGTTTCTTTCATTCTTTGGATGGCATCTACCTTTGATGGACAAGGTTTCCTACCATATGGCCCGCACATGTGCCCCACAATGAGCACTTCTTTGACACCAAACATAGACTTTTTCCCTGACAATGTAAGATTCACTTCTTCCAACCTAGACAAAATTTTATCACAATCATTTATGTGATTTACCACAAACCTGCGACATCCCTTGAGATCCAAAGCTTCATCTTTGACACTTTTTTCACATCCTTTGATAGGCAAATCATCAATGAAAGGCATTGTGATAAAGTCACGTAAGACCTTATTCATCCCATTCATCATATGTGCAACTGAGTTGGTTGCTCCCTGTGGCAAGGTACACATCCTTACCAAACCCAAAGGTGTCCTCATGGTTGTCAAGTCTCTGCTTTCGATTGCAAGCTGAAATTGATCATACCCTGAGTAGAGATCCCCCATTGAGTAGATTGCCCTCCCTGCAAACGCCTCTGTAAATTCATCCACAATTGGACCTGTACCTACATTTCTAATTGTCACCTTGTTCACTGGTTGCATATCTTGGATGAAGCGTAGAGAACCATTCTTCTTTGGAACTGTGAACCACCTGTTTGAGTATGGAGCACAAGAAGGCTCCAAGATTCCCATTTTGATTTTCTCATTCAGTAGCTCTACTAACTTTGGCAAATGAGCCTTTGGAACCGGAATAGGCCGCAGATTCCAAGGCACATGAGGTATTGTGAAAATTACCATAGGAGCTACAATATAAGGATCAACACATCCTATCTCATGTGGCTCAAATGCAAAAGCCTTACCATGCTTTGAAAGCATTTCTTTGAAGCACTTTGTCTCCTCCTGTGTTAGAAACTCCTCGCAACCAATCTGCAACTCTTGAAAAGACTCCTTTGTGAAGGTATGTCCGATCTTTTTAGGATTCCGCAAACTTGGTTGTAAAGAATCCTGTTCAATCTTTTCCCTGTTGTTGGGTGGTAAGGGTGAAGCTATTGGTTTCACCTTCTTTCCTACACTCTTGTATTTAGTTTCAACATGGACTTCTGGGCCAACTGTTTGGCTTTCTTTAAAGGCTTCTATTACTTGATACATTTCCATAGAGCAAACTTCCACAACTTCATTTTCAAGATGCAAACTAGACCTCATTATAGCATCAAGCTCACCCATAGTATCTACAAAAGAAACTTGTTCACACAAACCCAAAACATTTTCAGTAGGCTTTAGCAACCCACTCTTTTTCATGCCTATTTGTACATTATGCACATATTGCCTCTCATATCTCTTCAAATCTTCAAGTTTTGTAAAACATACTGATCCATTCCTTGTTACCAAGGAGCTCATCAAGAAAGTTTCACCTATTTTTGGATCAGGCGAGACCCTTTTTCTTTCTGTACCACTGCAATCCCGCTTTACAATGGTACTTGGCCAAAACCCATCATTTCTCTATCATCATGAAACTTTTTGCTTACCTTTGGTAGAGGATGTTCTCTGAGGTTGTCACGATTTCTTTCATGGTTTACACAGACTGTGAGAAATTGGACAGCTTGTTTACCATCTTTGCTACGTATTCTATCATATGCTGAACCATCGTCCATTACCTTTGTTTCCATTCGAACTCCCACAATGTAGGGTTGTCCAAGGATGAGATGATATGAAGATGTATCCTGTACAAAGAAGTTTTGGTGAATCTTTACATCACCTATTGTCACCTTCACACCTGGACATGCTGCATACAATTCACCGGATGAATTGTTTGCCACTTTTACCATCCAACCATGATCTGTGTCCATTGGCCATTTGCACTTGTTGTAGAGACTCTTTGACATTATGTTTATTTCTGAACCATGGTCACTCAAGGCAACAAATGGCTCTTCAAGATCACATACCTTGACCAAAGTTTCTGTAGTAGCCCTTGCCCAATGACTTCATGAATAGTAACTCCTAGGAATATCTTCAACTTCTTCATCATCATTTGAGAAATGCACTTGCTTCACTCTCCCACTAGATTGGTAGCATCCTACCATAGCTCCATCATTCTCCTTATTTTGCAGTTGCATCCCTTGTGTCTTCGAGGTTTCCCCTTCAACCTGTGGACGAGAAACTTCAGCAAGGGTTTGCCTCTTCCTCTTGATGATGTCAATGATCTCCTCGTGGAATTCACGCTTTGCAATGCCAAGAACTTCTCCCAGAGTGAACTCAATCTTGCTATTCAAGATCCTTTCCTCCAAGACTTTCTTTAAATCTGTAGCAACCTCAATATCAGATTGTAGTTTATAAGTTGGGCCTTTTGTCTTACCTTTCGTTGGCTCTTTCTTCTTTCCTGTTGTAGACTCCTCCATGAGTACTTCAGGTGGAGATGCTCCTTGTGTTGAGGGTGTTTGAGAAGGCATTGAGTCGCTTCTTCCCCCACTTCTAGAAGCTCTTTTTGATGGTCCTTCATCAGCATTCTCACGTCTACGCTTCTCTTCTACAATTGCCTCATTTTGTTGGCATTTTGTAATGTAGGCATGCACTGACAATGAGTCCACTGGATCATTCCATCCTGTTTCTAGACGTATGCAATCACCTGCTTCATGTAGAATCTCTTTTGTAAGCTTTCCCTTTTTAGCTAATTGCATGACATTTGGCCAAATTTGACCATGATGGTCACTCACCTCTTCATCACAAAAATGTTCAATTTTTACTCCATAAGTAGCTGCCTCAACTGAAGAGGTGGCATGCTTGGTTGCCATATCTTCAACTAAGGTTTGCATTCCCCCCTTCCCAAAGTTAGTTCTCAAGGGTAGACCTGTCTCTCTTAAGTGGATTTTACCATCCTTAAAAAAGACAACATCTTTTGACAAAGCATCACTAAAATCATCACAATCCCTTCTTACATGGTCTGTACTATCACACCAAATACATCTATTAACAAACCCTTCTTTGGGCTGTTGTCTTTGCCTAGGAAGTGGCCCTGATGGTTGGCCTTTTTCTTCAAGCTTTGCAAGCTTCACCTTCAAGTCACGCATTCCTTTCACAAGCTCATCTAGCATGGACTCATCAAACTTAGGAGCGATAAAAGTAGGCTTTACCATTTTGTCAGGAGTTGAGGTGGAAGGACTTGTAGTGTTTAGTACCATCTTGTCCCTTCGTCTTTGTCGTTTGGCAAGCAGTGAGACAGCACCTTTAACCTCATTCCAGTCGGTCTTTAGTCCTTGCTCAGCATCTTTATCTTCAAGAAGAAGCTCCAAATTTTCTTGAAACTCTTTACCTGCAGCTTGTAAGAAAAGATCTGTCTTCTCTGCATCTAGTGTGGCCCTTTCAGTCCTTGTGAGTTGTGCATAGCGCCGCTCAAATTCCCTAAGTAGCTCTGTTATTGATAGTCCTTGCTTTGGCTTGACTACCCATTCTAAGAATGTCATTTTGGTCACTCTCTCCGAGTCCTCCATGAAATATTCCTCCTTTAAAGCTACTTTGAGTTCTTCCCAATTTCTCCCATGCCCATCTTTAATTGCCCTAACATGCTCCCTAATTTCTGGAGCAACAACTAGCTCAAAGCGTTGAATCATCTCACCTTCTGACACGCGATGCAGCTCCATCTCCTTCACATACTCGCGTAAGTACTTGGTTACATCTTTGCCATTGAACTGATCCATTCTGTTGACGACCGCTTGTATGGCCTTCGTTGTTGAAATCTCCCTTCTTTCAGTAGCATGTTGTTGTTGCATGAACATTGCAAATGCTTGAAACATTTGCATTGTTGCTGGGTCAAAATGCATACCCTGTTGCTCAACATGATCACCCATGGTTACCCACAAACTCTCACCCTAGCAGATTCGCGTCGGGTTCACCAAAAATATGTCGAGAAATTTGCGGTCTTGCCAGGAAAGCACCGGGCTTATGGCTGTGAGAGTTTGTGAGAGAACTCAACAAAAACTATATGAAGGAGTTAAACCATAGATGCCATGAAGACTAGGGTTTGGAAAGAAGTGCAATCAAAGAAGACTCACTCTTTCTCTCTTGCATTCACACACACAAAGAAAGAACGCAAAAGAGAATGTCAAAACAATACGAAGATGAAAACATCAAGGTTATGGTCATATCGTATCATGGGTAATATGAAAGGGTTAATGGATGAGTTAATGGCATTCAATCTTGGCTGACCAAATAGGCTACGAATTGTTCTTTGGAATTGTAGTTTTGTGCTTACCATAGTATATATTTTTTGTCTAGTGATTGGGATTAATTGTGTGTACAAATCCTCTTGGTTCATAGCAAGATAACTACGCTTACATCAAAAGAAAAATTATAGTCTATGAGAGGTAGTATGATGGGATCCGGTGATAGAAGTAATATGAGAGAAGTGAAGAGATGAGAAGTTTCCCTCCCAAGCCCTATTCTTGCCCGTAGGCAATAAGGATACTGCGGGGAGAGATGTACCTGTAGCAAGAGAACCTAGAGAGGATGAATTACTAAGAATGAGAGAGATAGGTTTGGTTAAGGAGATGAGATTAGATACATACATATATATATATGTTGGATTAGAGATGAAAATGAAAACAACAAGAAATCAAGAAAACATCAATGTAGAACATATCTTACTTGAAACCCTTCGACACCATTATTGATGGGAGAGAGAAGAATAGTGGATAATTCCACTTTGATTGATACACCAAGTGCAAGACCTTCTTTGATTAGAGTTGATCTTCCAAGGTTAGCTTGTTGCAAGAATGACTAGTCTCCCTCTAGGAGAAAGTGTAGGCTTGGGCTTATGTTAATGGCTAAGTACAATTAGGCATTACTACTCACTCCCTCAAGAATTCCTCTCATCAATGGCTTGAATGCTTGAGTTCCTTCCAAGGAATAAGAGGTCCCCTTTTATAGGTGAAGGGAACCCCCAAGGGTTTACACAAGAAGAGAGGAGCCAGTGTGAACAGGAATTGGAAAAGTTGGAAATGAGCTGCCCCTGCATGATGTGGACAGACTCGGGTCAAATATTTTGATCATATCTCCTCAACCGTTGCTCCAAATAAAAAAGTAAAAATATGGGCAAAAACTTCAGCTCATTAGCTACGATTTTCATTTAAAAATCGTTTTCCAATTCGGATTGGAACCTTGTGTAAAAAATTCATCAAAATAGGGTCCATTTATGGCGGCAAAAGTCTTCATGTGGTCTCCTTAGCCAAGACTTTCATTTAATTCCAAAGGACACCTCATGCCATATGAAAGCATGACATTGCTCCTTGACAAAGTTTTGTAATCATGCTTGCAATAATGCATTAAAATAAGTGTATCTTTGAAATCATGCCACCTAGTGTCCCACTAGGATTTGATTGGGTGTGAGATGATAATGAAATAGTAGAAATAAAGAATCAATGCTTTTTGCCCCAAGTTAAAGAGGCGGAGCTATTGATGCTTTTCCCATAGTATTTTCTGATGGTAAAGTAAGGATATGTTACCCTTGAGAAAAATAATAGGATGAGATAGAAGGCTTATTATTATACTTAATTATGCATATGTACACTATAAGAAATATAATTATGTATCTAAAAAAATACAAGATAGATCTTGTAGCATGCGTTCCCACTATGTACGTGTCACAGCACGACAACGGTTTCCTCTCTCGCGAAGAACATGGTTTTGTAGTTAGGGGCAATATGGGTGGTGTAATGTATGAAGCATGACCCACCGGATTTCTCCCAAGCCGTAATACATTGGCGTTGTAGAAAAGCTTCATTCACTTGGGAGTCAATTGAAGCATCATGTAGCAAGTGTAATGCATCCCATCTCCCAAACCACTTCTTTATGTCTTGCATCCATCCCGTGCTCAAGATCTTGCTTTTATGCGTCTTTTGATTTTTTTTGCTTGCTTCCCATGCAATTGTAGGAAGTCTATGTGAGGGGTTTTGACGCATCTTTATCATGTACTCCACAACCCTTTCCATGCCGATAACCTCAATTGGAAGAGATCCCAACTCAAGAAGTAGGAGCATATATGGTGTTTGTGTCTTAACTTGGAGAAAGTTTGTAACAAAACGCTTTTGGACATTCACAAACTCTTTTCAAGTAGACTTTGAGATGATCCCGTCCCACACTTCAACTCCATAAAGAAGAACCGGTGTCACCAATGCATCAAAAAGATACTTCTTGAGAACCCAACACTTGATGTTTCCCACATAACACATGTTCTCAAATGCATAATATGCTCTCTTTCCCGCTTCCAAACAACGCATAGCACATTCATGCCACTTGTGATTGGACGGAACCTCAAGGCCAAGGTACTTAAAGCTCTCAGTAACTTCGTGTCTCATTGTTGTACACAATGCATAGCTTCTCCTTATGGTTGGTTTTCACAAGCATAACCTTTGTTTTGGATTCATTTACAATTAGCCCACTATGCAAGCAAAAGTTCTCAAGGACAACCATAAGCTTTTGTGCATCTTCTAAAGTGTGTGCTAGAAGCACTACATCATCCGCATACAACAAAAGCATGGTTACCGCATTGCAAATAATGGCCTCTTCAATGCCTTCTTCTTGCATAAATTCAAGTACCATTTGTTCCAATTGATCGATGCATAGACCAAAGAGAGTTGGTGACAATGGACATCCTTGTTTAACCCCAATAGTGCTTACAAATTTTTTTGAAATTTCTCTTCCCATGCGCAATTGACAAATCACCTTCTCATAGATTCGAGAAATCGCAAGCATAAACTCACTTGGCACTTAGAGTTCTTTCATCCTTCTCCACAAATTGTTACGTGGAATCATATCAAAGGCTTTCTTAAAGTCCACAAAACAACAATACAATCGCTTGCCTTTCAACCGACTTTCCTCCATGAGAACACGAAGAGTGACAAGATGATCGATGGTGCAATGGCATCGACAAAAAGTCGCTTGTCCCTTTGCACGCTTGTCATTCTCTTCAGCCCAATCACTCAATTTCATCTCCATTATGCACCCAAACAAATTTGCCATAAGAGACCCAATCATTATAGTCCGGTAGTTGTTTACATTCTTTACATCCCCTCCTTTATGCAAAAGCTTAACCCAATTAGTACTCCAATCATAAGGCATACCATGTTGAAGTGCAAGGTTGAACATATCACACATCCACTCATGGGTAAAATCTTCCGTCCATTTGATCATCTCCGGTTTGATACCTTGAAGATCTCCCGCTCTGCGAGTGGCCAACTCTTCAAGCCCACCGCATACATCCTCGATAGTAAAAAAAGAGAGTATACATGGGAGTGAACCATAAAATGGCATTTTTTTAGCATTTGCTTGCTCATATAATTGCCTACAATGTGTGTACATATCCACTAGACTCACGTTACCAAAATTCTCAACCCGCTTGCCCCTCAAGTTTCTCCAAAATCTTCCACATGCATGTGCCTTTTCTTGGACTTGAAAAACTTGTTGCTTTACTTCCCATCTTCTTCTCTTCTTTTGAATCAATGCCTTGTATGTATGCAAATGACTTTGATAGTTGTCTTTGTCCATAGTTGCATCAAGCTTTATCAAGGACTTTCGAGCATCTTGATATTCTTTATCAAACCACCTTTTGTGTGATCTATCTTTGTTGATACCATGGAGATGCTTTATGGCAAAGCATTCTTCCGCACAAGAACAAATAGCTTTCTTGAAAGCTTCCCATTTAGTTTCCAATGGTGCATCATATTGAAGCTTTGTCATCCATAACTTTTGCTCAACCATTTCAATGTACATTGGTGCCCGTTTGAAATCCATACATAGTGATAACTTCTCTTTCCTTTGGCTGAGATTATCTTGCTTAGTTGCTTCTCCACATGAAAGGTCAATACATAAGGTGCGATGGCCGGATTCCGAGGTCCATTGACCAAACATAAAACTCTTTATGCGATACATGATGGCTTCAGAGAGTAGCATATAGTCAATCACACTATCCCCATTATGTCTCCTACATGTAAATCCATTGGTTCCACTCCACAAAGATACACCATTGGCAATGAGCATACCCGTGCTATTACACATATGTAAAAGTAACTTTCCATAGTGATCTAGCTCTTTCTCATCCATTGAAGTACGATCATACAAGTGAACTTCCTCCAACTCCCTTGAAATGTATGGCATATCAAATTGTTGAGTATCAAATTGCAATGTTTTTGTGCGAGCATTCATATCCCCAAATACAATAACATCACCTTCACCTTTGAAATAAGCAATGTCCTCTTCTAAATCAGAAAATGGATGATCTCTATCCATGCAAGCATAAAAGGGAGAATCATGATGAGGAATGTAGCAACCGGCTACAAAAATGAGTGCTCTTTTTGGCGTTATAATTTTCAGCCATACATAACGTTTGTACTTGTCATCTTTCACAATTGATACAAAATCTTCCAATCCTTTCTTAATCATACATACTACCTCTCCTTGTCCTCTTCATTGCTTGAGATTCTTTGACCACATCAATGAATGTACATTGTAATCCTCCAAGCTGTTAATCCTTTGTGTATCATGCTCCCGAGTTTCAACAAGAAGTACAACATCAGCTTTGCTTGTTAGTTCATCAATGCCAACCCCCGCATTCCATGGGTATCCATTACAATTCCAAAAGCATATTTTCAATTGTAACTCGGTCTCATAGGTCACGCATCCCTATTTGCTTGAGGGACTTGCCTCCTCCTTGGGCACATTTTCTTCATGAGAGATCTCCTTGTTTTTATTATTATTTTCCTCATATGCCTTGCAATGCATATTTTGTTGCTCAATAGTGCGATCTTCACATAAAAAACATTTTGTATCCCTCAAATAGATCCAACTATTATCAAGGATAATCTTTCGCTTGGTCTCATCCGGCATGGTGCATACAATTGGCCGTTCTCCCGAGCGAGGAGCTCCTTGCTTCCCCACTCTATGTGCTCCATAGACCATAACTCCGGACATGCCAAAGTGGGTTTTGAAGAAATCTTCAATAACAATGGCAAGAGAAGGAGGTGTCTCCAACTTCTCTTCGGGAATTCCACAAATAACAATGTTCCTGGAACGTCGCTCCTGTTCCTTCAACTCCCCCACATCCACATTCTCAACATTCTTTGTTTGAACCATAGCTTGCATGAGTGAGGAATTAGAAACCACATTGCTACCACATACATCAGCCCAAGACTTGTTTGTGCATTCATTTTTCATGTCGCATACATCCCGGCTCATAGTGTCAAAATTCTCCTCTTTCAATACATGGTCATGCTCTACTTTGCTCATCTGCTCCTTCAAAGCATTCAAGTCCACAAGAGAGCCTTTACATTCCTTGACTTCCTCTTCAAGTTGCATCAAACGTGTTGTTTGCATCTCAAGTGTCCTCTTGAGATCATTCTCAACCACAAGTACCCTTAGTGTGCCATTCTCCATTGTTTGCAAGTGCTCGTAAGTCTTCGCCTTGTTTGTTTATGGTCTCTTGCAATGATACCAAGTACGCCATGATCATGGTTTTCGATGTCGTTAGTTGGGTGGTTGTGTTGCTATCTTCACACTTAGAAGATTTTGGATCATTTTCCACAATGGTTGTGGACCTTGTTGAAGAAGAAGAACCCTTGCGAGTGTTGGAAGACATTTTAAGTAAAATATGAGATGAGAAACAATTTTCTTTAACCTGTTCACTTCGGAAATGCTACTACAGAAATGCCTTCCATAACTCTGAAAATTTTTTTCTTTACATCAATGCGTAGAGGGCTTTGTGCTCTTCAATTGAGGCTATAGATCACCCAAATCAAAGTTCGGATGAAGAAGTTATGATCAAAAGAGAGAACTGTTGTCTACTAGGTCAAAAAACGGCTGCGTTTTTAGAGAGAGAGAGAGAGTCTTCTTACTTCACACATGAGCTAGTGGGAGTGTGTAGGTGATAATGCCTTTGCAAAATCAGCCCCCTCTCTCTCTTGGTCGACCCCTCTTGCTATTTGCTCATGCTTCACCCCCTATTGGACCTCCCCAGGCTTAGCCAATGGAAATTAAGCAGCATAAGTGATAGCCTTCTGACATGTGTCCCCCTTTCCCCTTTTGTGAGATCTTTAGGTAATTAATTAATGCAGCTAAACTCTCATTGGACTTGGCCAATAGGAATCAGGCTAGCCATTGGAATGCTCATTGAACCCCTTGAGAGACTGTCCAATAGTCTTCTAGAGAGCTTAATTCTTATTAGATCTTTTATTAAGTGTTTTTAAATTAATTAAACTAGATTTACTATAGCCTAATTCTCATTGGTCCACCTCCATGGCCATCCAATAGGATTTTAGTGCACCTTGTGGGCATCTGGCCTAGGGAGCTGATATGTGTCCCTCATTCCCTTTGTGTGAAGGAAGCTTGTGTGTGTGTGTGTGTGTGTGTGTGTGTGTGTGTGTGTGTGTGTGTGTGTGTGTGTGTGTTTCTCTCTCATTCCCTACTTGCAAGGCTCGCCCCCTCCTTTGTACGAGTTTTGAAGACTTGTTGGTACACACACAAAGCATCCAATTTCCCTAGTGTTTAACCTTTGGACACAATCTTTGAATTTTGGAACCTTAGCATTTTGGAAGTCTTAATGAGCTGAACCTTAGGGTCTTTAAAGCCCATTGTTGCACATTGCTCTTCTGCAGATGGCCCCCCCTTTGGATCCCTATTTTCCCTCCTTTGGATCCCTACTGAGGCTAGTCTGCAAGCTTAACCAATATTCTAGCTTTTTCTACCCTGGCACTTCCCCATATTAAATGATCATTTTAACATGAGAAAATCATTTAGGAGAATTAGATATTAGTTATTATGACACTACCTCTCTCATGAAATCATAGTCGTCCTCGACTATGGGGTAGAGAAGATAAAGACTATTCATTAGTCCTTTCCCTAGCGGGTAGAGGATCCCTATCTTACCCTACGACATCGTTCCAGAATCAATGACTAGTCCATTTGGCGCTTGAGAGCCTAAGCTGCTGCAAGCATGTCTGCACATTAGTCCTATCAATCTTCCATAGTAGAGTGACAAGCTCTACTGGGTGTTTGGGAGACATCGTCTCCACAAACTTGATTCTAAGCATGGATACTACTTCACATTTGTGCACAATAAAGAAAAAGAGTGTCTTATAAGACAAAAACTTTGTTCATTTTAAACATTTGTACATTCGCTTACTCTAGGGAAGCATTGTAAGCATTGACAAGGTTTAGGTTATCCTGTAATTGTATGCCTTGCATCCATCTAACATCTTCATAAGGATAATTCTTAAACTTAATAAGATATCGTTGGATAGTCTTACCGCCTCTTAATACCTTGTCTTCATGTCGGAGAATGGACTCAGGCTACAACACCTCTTCTTGGTCCTCGATCTCCGGTGGGTCTTCAATAATTGGTTCTTGAGGTGGCTCTCCTTTGTAAGGCTTTAGTAGGCTCACATGAAAAGCATTGTGTATGAGCCAATGGTTGGGCAACTTGAGTTGATAGGCCATCTCATTGATTGGTCTAAGAATCTGGAAGGGACCATAGTACCTTTTTGACAACTTAGCATAGTACTTTTGGTGGCCCGTAGGATTCTTGCCCGTCATGTGCCTTAATCGAGCCTTGGGAAATTTTAGTAAGACCTAGTCACTTTCTTTAAAGGCTTGGGCTCTTATGTGCTTGTTAGCAGCAGCCTTTTGCCTTTGCTGTGAGATAGAGATAGCATCATTAATCTTTTGAAAAGATTATTGTAGGTCTCGGCTATACTCATCTGTAGCGAAGATCTTCCCATGTACCTTAAGTAGCAAGGGACTTTTTGATCTTCCCTCAATTACCTCAAAAGGTGCTTTTCCCATGGAAGTATGTACAGTGTTATTGTAAGCATACTCCACTAAGGGTAATTACTTCTCCCATTGAGATCTTTGATCTACATCCGTTACATAGGGTTTTAGTAGATCAAGAATTGTTAGGTTAGCTATTTCACTTTGGCGATCCGTTTGTGGATGATAGGCCGAAGAGAAGTTTAGCCTTGTCCCTAAATTCTCAAAGAGACCCTTCCAGAATAACTGGTCATTCTAGGATCTCTATCTAACACTATGGACATTGGCAAGTCATGGTACTTGAAAACTTGTGAAATGAAGAGGGTTGCCATTTGATGGGCTTTGATAGTCTTTTTGACAAGTATAAAATGAGCTGTTTATTGAACCTGTCTACTATCATCCATATTCTTGTATTCCCATGGATAGACTTAGGCAATCCAAAGATAAAATCCATGGTTATGCTCTCCCATGGTGAATTAGGGATTGGCAAAGATTGAAGCAATCCAGGTTACTTCCCTCTATCAAACTTCGTCTTTTGGCATACCACACATTTAGAAACATACTCTGGTATGTTTGCTTTCATGGTAGGCCAATAGAAATATGTTTCAATTCCCTTTAGGGTAGACTAAATCCCTCTATGCCCCGCATAAGGAGGAGCATGAGATTCATACATTACTTTCTCACGGAGTGAGTTAGTAACGCATAGTCTATTGCCATAGAGAAGATAACCATCTTGTAAAGTAAATGGTTCCTCTTTCTTTCCTAATGCAAGGGCTGAAATCACATCTCTAAAATCAGAACCAATAGCATACTCATCTATCATAGAAGATAGAATATTGGGAATTGCTATGGAAACCGCATTCACTCTCGGCCGTCTTGAGAGTGCATCAGCTACTTGATTATGCTTGCCAGCAATGTGAGCAATATGAAAATGAAATTGCGAAAAAAAAAATGCCCACCTCATTTTTTTTGTCAGAGAGCTTGGCCTGCATCATGAAGTACTTAAGACTTTGGTGATCCATTCGCAGAATTAAAGGAGTCCCCAATAAATAGTACTTCCATGAGTCTAAGGCATGTAGAATTGCAAGGAGCTCCTTTTCATATATGCTTAGATCTTGCTCAACAGGGTCGAGCCTTCGACTTTCATAGCCTATGGCATGCCCTTCTTGGAGAAAAACAGCTCCAAGGCAATCACCACAAGCGTCACATTGGACCTCAAATGGCTTTGAGAGATCCGGTAGTGTTAGCATAGGTTGAGAGATAAGCTTTTTGAAAGCATTGTTTTCCTTGGCAGACCATGTATGCCTAACGCTTTTCTTTGTTAGGTCATGTGATGGTCCTGCAATTTGTGAGAACTTTTCTATGAAGCATCTATAGTATGCACACATACCTATAAAGCTTCTTAATTCATGAAGATTCCTTGGTTTAGGCCATCTGTTTGCGGGTCGTCGTGACGGACGTCCATAGCATAGCTCTCAAGCATCAACATATTTATCAATACAGGGGAAGCGACTCGGATGAGGCATGGGAACTCACTAGGGTGTCAATCCTAATGAAGTGAACTCGAAGAGATGCAACTTACTAACTCTACAAGCAAATCAAACGCGTTACCGCCAAGTAATCTGCCTATGTCCTCCTACACCGGTCTTCAGTCATCACGCCCGTTTACCATGCAAACCATATCGGAATTGCACGAAACTTGAAGGGGAGATACAGGGGATTATCAGGAACATGTCCTATCACTGTCACAGCATTCTGGAGAGGTATAACGATCGCGATCGTTCGTCCCAAAGTCAGCAAAAACAGCGAACAGATGATCCTAATGGGTCGTTTTAGGGTCCCTAAAGCCTCTCCTAGGGTCAAAACAACATAAAACACGCATATAGACACTCAAAACACCGATTTAAGGCCTCAAACTCGTAGTCGAAAACCTTCACCGAATCTTAATTGATTACACTTGAATGAAAGAGCAAGAGGAGACGAACACAATGCAATACTCAAATCTGAATTTGGATTGCCGTAGCCGCAATGGCGAAGATTACAAGTTTGAACAAGAAGGAGCTCTCAACCGTACGCTGTCTTCTCTGTTCTCCATTCAAAAGATTATCCTCCAACTTACAAAAAATGACCTTTATAGATTAGGTCTTTACAAAATGGCTTGTCCGGCCATAAGCCCCTAATCCTAAAACTGGCTCTCTAATATACAATTGCTCCCATAAGAATAATCATACATCCTTGACAATTTCCCAGCTTAGAGATGCTTCTTTACAAAAGAATTTTACAATGGTTTCTCAGAAAATTATGGTCCTTCTAGCTACGGCCGCTTGTTGCTTCGTCCACCAAACACCATCCTTTTATTACCTCTAACTTTGATGGATCCATTTGGATGCCATCTTGAGAGATAATGTGACCTAAATATTGAATCTCTTGTAAGAAAAATTCACTTTTCTTTCGATTAACATAAAGTTTATTCTCTCTTATAACTTGAAATATTACTTGGAGGTGTTGCTTGTGTTCGTCTAATGAATTAGAGTAGATGATAATATCATTAAAGAACTCTCCAGTGAAGGTTCAATGAGGCCTGAATAGTCTCTCCATCAAGCGGTTGAATGTGGCTAGTACATTGGTCAAGCCAAAAGGCATGACAATGTATTCGTAAAGACCAAACGTAGTGCGAAATGTGGTCTTTACAATGTCTTGATCAACTATCCTTATTTGATGGTAGCCACTTTTTAGGTCAATCCTACTCAAGTAGGTCGATCCTTGTAGCTTATCAAATAGGTCTTCTACCAATGGAATGGGAAACCTATTCTTGATAGTGATCCTATTTAGTGCTCTATAGTCGACACACATACGATATGTACCGTCTTTCTTTTGCACTAATAGCACAGGTGAGAAAAATGGAGATGACCTAGGCCTAACCATGTCCTTCTCAAATAACTCATGCACTTGCCACATAATCTCCTCTTTTTAAGGTTGAGAAACTCTATAAGAAGGTTTATTAGGTGGTGAACTTCCTAGAAGAAGTTCACTTGCATGGTCATCATTGCCTCGTTTAGGAGGTAGTTCACAAGGGATGTCGTCGATAAAGACATCTTGAAACCCCTTGAGAAAATTGGATAACTCTAATTTCTTGTGTTTGCTTTTATTTTATTTTGCTAAAGCATTAGGTTCATTTTGAGAATCTTTAACAAAAATCTTGTACACGGAAATAGAGCTCTTTATTGACTTATTGAAAGCTTGTGTATGTACAATGGGTATGGTGTTACCCATTTCCTTAGCATCTATGTACATATCTTTTTCCCTGAACCTAAAGTAGATTTTTATTTCAAGGAATATAACATTGGCAACCAGGCGATCAAACCATGGTGCCTTTAGAATTACATCCTCATGCTTGAGAGGAGAGATAAAGAAGTCCTCTTTGTCCACATAGCTTTGGACATGGAGCCTCAATTTCCCAATTAAGGGAGTGGCTGAAGCTTCTTGCCCCTTGAAAGCACCATATGCGGGTAGGACGTCTCCCATCTCGTAGGCTTGTATACCTAGCTTGGTGGCCAACTCTGTGGATATGAAATTGTGAGTAGAACCAAGGTCAAAGAGAATAAAAGCATCATTTTCTCTTACCTTTCCCCAAGCATGGCATAGAGGAGATCCTTTGTGGTGAGTTTCCTCCTCCTGGATTTCGACCAAGGTAGCTCTAGGAGGTTCATGGTGGTTGTTCTTTTGGGGACAAGCGCGGTACGCAAGCCCTTGTTCGCCGCACTTGAAACATCGGTTATCCTTGCACTAACGCTCAAGCTCTTCAGGAGAGAGTTTTTTTTTGCCTTTGTAAACTCCCTTCTCCTTAGCTTTGTTGGAGTTGCCCTTAGGAGACTTTTTGACATTGTCCTTCCCCTTAGGCTCATTGGAACCCTTGCAAATTGAGGGCCAATTGTCGACCAAATATCAGAATGGAGAACGGTTCTAACTACAGGTGATATGAACAGCAAGATATGATCAATGGAGATAAGTATGAATGGGGCATTCCGGGTAGATTGGAAACATATAGCCAAATGGGGCAACATAAGCTCATTTGCATTGAGAGAGAGAGAGAGAGAGAGAGAGAGAGAGAGAGAGAGAGAGAGAGAGAGCTACAAAAGCATAGAGTTTTGCGCTTTGTTTCTGCCCGCTACGACTGCCTCGGAATCTTTTACTACATCGGATTCGACAGGTATGATCATTAAACCTACAAGAACATTTGTGTATGCCCCATACTGCATCAACATCCAAAACAACAGATCAGAGCAGATCAAAGTCATAAAATATGCAAAATGTCAAGGCAATGGGGAACTTCAAAACTCACCCAAAACCAAAAACTTTTCATCGGTAGATCCTTGATAACTGGCAGAATTAGGTAGTGTAAAAACAGATGCAAAAGGTGGTGGAACATGGATCGCAATCCATGTTCCTCAAACCCTAAATTCAGAAAAAATTATACAGCAGCATCCACATGTGGCTAGGAACAACCCTCCCCTAGCTGGAATTGCAAAATGCTTCCCAACATGGATCGCGATCCATATACCTTTTTGCCAAATTCAGGGCAGGTGTGGTTCACTAGCTGAGGGATGCAAAAATATAACTGGTGCTACAAAAATAATCACAAAAATGCTCTTAAAATCATCAAATCCTCAAGGTTTGCTACCTTCAGCCTGCAAATGGTCTTTTGGCCATAATCAAAGGAAAAATGATATGTTTCTAGCAAAAACTCATGGAGTAGGGCTAGGAGAGGAGTGAGAAGCTTCCCAAATGGCTAAAGTAGCAATTGAAAACTTCTTAGGAACTTTATTTCAAAGCCAACTGAAACAGAAAGGAGTTCGGAAGGAAATAAAAGACCATCATCAAGGAGATGTAACTTAAAGGTTTGTTTAGGATCAACTAAGCAAAAGGTTACCTGCAAAGTGGTGCAATTTGTGTGGATCAATTTTCCTCCTCAAATGGATTTAAATTCTGGTGCAAATTGGTGGGGAGCTAGGCAAGGCAGTGCTTTTCAGACACAAATCATCCAAAATCAAGGCAACAACAAATGTCAGTCTCAAAGGAAATGCCCAAAAGTGGTCTCAAAAAACCAACATGGTCAAGACGGAAAAAACATGGCCATAAACTGGGAAATTGAGTAAACACGAGAAAAACATCTCCAAATTTGAAAATAATTCACCAGTGTGCTAGGAAGACCTATAGGAACATGTGTGTAAAAGGCTGTATCAAAATCCTTCCCAGCATGTATCGCGATCCATGTACCTTTTTGCCCAACCAGAGAAAAATTCATACCATCTGACCCAGTATATTCACCAAAGCCTAGCCATGAAGTTTCAAGCCATTTGGATTCCAAAATCCACATCAAAATGCTAAATTTCTCTAAGTCTGTGGATGATTTCCAAAAGTTGGCCCAAGTACCAAACCAATGATCCAAATTCCAATTTTTTTGGACCAAAGCACCATCTTGATGAGATAACAGCAGCACCATATGAGATAACAGATATATCCAAAATAGATATATCCTCAAATGAGAAGGCCAAAGTTCATTTGTTATCTTATGCACTTGTGCCTATAGTAATCCTAGATGCACTGGTCAAATTTGGGGTAGTTTTGACAAAGTTATGCTCATTTTTCATTTTATGGTCAAAGTTTGTGTTTTCTTCAACTTTCCGACAGCTTTGATCAATTGCTAAACCCTGTTTCAAATCTAAAACTGACCACAGGATGACTTGAAGGAAAGCACAAAGGGAGTGGGAAGCAGCACCACATGAGATAACAGATATATCCTCGAATGAGAAGGCCCTTGTCACAGAACAGGTGCTCGAAGAAATACCCACCAATATATTCATTGGGATATTTCAGGCCACAGACGGAGAGATAGTCAAAACCACCATCTTTCCAAGGGAATTGTGGACACTACACCAAAAACCAAAAGTGCAAGCAGGGGACAGGTGCCTACAGTGGGACAGCTTCCTATGATTGCCGCCATGGGGAACGGACTTCAGGAGAGCTCACGAACTCATAAGCTCGATTCAATACAATGGGAAAGCCAGCCTGACTGACAAAGATGGAGCAACAGTCAAGGTTAAGATCACTCCAAAAACAATCAATGAAGATCACTTCAAGTAGGGGATAGGTGCCTACAGTTGGACAGCTTCCTATGATTGCCGCCATGGGGAACGGACTTCAGGAGAGCTCACAAACTCATAAGCTCGATTCAATACAATGGGGAAGCCACCCTGACTGACAAAGATGGAGCAACAGTCAAGGTTAAGATCACTTCAGAAACAATCAATGAAGATCTCCATCTGTAGCAAGGGACACACAATCTATTGCAAAAAACAAAAGCAATAGATAATGACAAAGCCTTCCTGAAGCAAAGAGGACATAAGCTAGCATATCGATATTTAATCTACTCAGAAAACGAATTGTCGTTGCACCTCATATCGCAATACTTCAAGGTACAGAAGCCACCAAGATACACTGAACCGCTATTGCACATGGCAGTAGTAATGGCAATGGGCTCAGCAGAAAGAAGAGTGGTCAGTTGTGACTTTGGCAATTACCTCCTTGACAACATAGTAGAAGCAAATCTTAAGGGAAGACAAAAGAGCAAAATCTACATGAACGCGGGACCAATGCTGACTCGAATTGCCTACCAAGCATTGGGAATGATTGATGATCTACCACCTACAGAAGCACAGATAGATCTGATCCACAAATCCAAAAGAGCTGTAAAACCAGTAGCAGGACCGTCCATAAGGCCAAAACCAGAGGTTAAACAAACAAGGCAGAGTGCAACAAGAACGGACACTGACAGTGAAAAGACAGAGTCGGATGCATTGAACAACGAGGAAGCGGGGTCGAAAGAAAGAGATGCCCCTTCAGAATACCAGTCTTTGTTGGAATTAGGGTTGCAGAGAAACACACACAGCTTGGAGAAGATGAAGGAAGCTCAAGGCACACAATAGAGAGTGTTTTACTTAGTGTGCAATGGGAAGATCGATAGCCCTAGAGTGATGGGCGTATATACAATGCACGGGGGAAAAAACCTCCTAAAGAGGGAAAAAATGCCCGGCGGTCCTAGTGTGTTCACACACATCACTACCACATGTATATGGTAAAGAATCCCCCCTGGAGTGATGCGGTGAACGAGAGCTGGCACATGAGTAAAGGGAAGTGCCATGCCCTGAGGACAGGATCAATCCACAAAGGGGAGTAAGCCCAAAGCTTTGCGGAAAGCTTCAAGCTTCTCACGAGACAATGCCTTTGTGAAAAGGTCTGCAAGGTTGTCCTGTGTTAGCACATAAGCCAAGCTGATCTCTCCTGCTGAGAGCCTCTCCCTGACATAGTGTTAATGCACCTCAATGTGCTTTGTGCAAGCATGAAAAACTGGGTTCCTCGCAACTGCCAATGCGCTCTGACTGTCAGTGTAGATAGTGTTGGCAGTGTCCTGTCCAACACCCAAATCAGCCATAAGGCGTCTGAGCCATACACACTCAACCGTAGCTGTGAAGACTGCCCTGTACTCAGCCTCACAACTCGAAGTGGCCACAGTAGGTTTCTTCTTGCTCAACCATGATATACATGAACTGCCAAGCATGAAACAAAAACCACTTGTGGACACTCGCGTGTCAAAACAACCAGCCCAATCTGAGTCCGAAAAAGCATGTAAGTCTGGCGGCAATGATCCCCCCTTGGGATAAAACAAGCCAAGATGTAAAGTGCCACTAAGGTAGCGAAAAATCCTCTTGACAGCCTGCCAATGCTTAGACCCTGGGCTATGCATAAATCTGTTGACCTGTGAGACTGCAAACTGAATATCCAGCCTCGTGTTGCATACATAAATGAGGCAGCCAACAGCAGTTTGGTAAAGAGTGACATCAGCAGGATCGCCAGCATCATGTAGACTCAACTTCAAACCTGTTTCCATGGGAGTGGCAATAGGTTTGCAATCCTCAAGTCCAAACTTACATAGCAATGTCTCTATGTAACTTTTCTGACACGAGGCAATACCACCATCACACTGCTTAAACTGTATACCCAAGTAATGATGCAACAGCCCCAAATCTTTCATCTTGAACGTAGCATTCAAATCAGCCTTAAATTCAGCAATATGTCTCTCATTTGGTCCAGTGATCAGCAAATCATCAACATAAAGAACCACGATGAGAAATACATCACCCTCACGCTTTACATACAATGTGCTTTCTGTTGGACTGTTACGAAAGCCTTGTTTGACCAAATGAGTGTCAGCTTTCTCATACCAAGCACGAGGAGATTGCTTCAACCCATACAAAGCCTTGTTACATTTGCACACTTTGTCCTCTTGTCCTTTTATGACAAAACCGCGAGGCTGCGTTACATAAACTTCCTCAAATATGTCACCATTCAAGAAAGCAGTAACAATGTCTGATTGATGTACATCCCAACCAAAATGAGCTGCCAATGCACATAGAAAACGCACAGTAGTCGTACGACAAGTGGGAGCAAAATTTTCTTCATAATCTATGCCTTTTTGTTGTGCATAACCCTTTGCAACAAGTCGAGCCTTATGGCGATCAATCTCACCATCCGGCTTGCGTTTCAACTTGTAAACCCAGTTCGTACCAATGGCCTTTTTGCCACGAGGCAAATCACATAAAGTCCATGTGTCATTCTCTATAAGTGCATCATATTCTGATTGCATGGCAGCCATCCAATTTTCTGAATTCTGTGCTTCATCAAAAGACAGAGGCTCCTCAACATCATGTAAACTAGACACAGCCGAAGCATAACAATCTGATGCATAAGATGCATGGCGAGAGCCTGAACGAGTATGACTAGACAAAGGTGCATCCAATTTACTGTCACGCAAAGTGTGCACCAGCCATTTTGGCATACCTCTAGTCTGCTCATTTTCGACCCTTTCCTCATCAAGTACATCATGTACATCTGCATCAGTAATAGGCTGATCTAAAACATTTTCAGAAACCCCCATAGGCTGTACATTTGCCTCATTGGAACTTACATTCGTATTTCCACCACTGAAAAGAGGCAACAAAGTGTCATAAATGTCCTGTGAGCTTACATTATTGTCTCTAGTACATGACAGCAAGGGCTGAATAGAATCTTCCACAAACACTACATCCCGAGAAACTAGAATACGTTTTGTTTGTGGATAATACAACCTGTAACCTTTGCTTTCAGCACTATAACCAACAAAAATACATTTGACAGCCTTATCATCCAATTTTCTGCACTGCACTTGTTGCACCAAAGCATATGCCAAACAGCCAAAAACACGCATGTGCTCAATAGAAGGCTTTCTATCATGCCATGCTTCATATGGAGTAATAGACTGCAAAGCTTTCTTAGGACACCTGTTAAGTACATAAGTGGCACACATGATGGCCTCAAGCCAAAAAGAATGCGGCAAAGCTTGACTTTTGACCATACATCGTGCCATTTTCGTCAGTGACCTGTTTTTCCTCTCAGCAACACCATTTTGCTGAGGTGTATAAGGCACTGTACATTAGTGTTTTATCCCACTACTAGCCAGAAATGCATTAAATTCATGAGACATATACTCCCCCCCTTGATCGGAACGGAGGGTGCCCATAGTACATTCCGAGACATTTTCAGCCATAGCCAAAAATTGTTTGAAGCACATAAAAACTTCGGACTTCGCTTTAAGCGGAAATACCCATGCATGCCTGGAGTAATCATCAATGAAAGTCATGAAGTACAGGTAATTGCCCAAGGACGGAGTTTGCATGGGCCCACAAACATCACTATGCACAAGTTGCGACCTGCATGTGGCCCGAAATGAACCATCCTTTGGAAATTTAGAACGCTGCATCTTACCCAAAATACAGCCTTCACAAACATGTTTGACAGGTGCTTCAAGAGGCGGCAAAGAAGCAACCATATCAGATTTCTGCAAACGCAGCAAACTGGCAAAATTCAGATGACCAAAACGTGCATGCCAAAGTTTTGCATCTGAAATAGCCCTTGAATCTGCAACAACATTTGTAAAATTTTATCCACACTTGTCATACAAAGTGAGCTTATACAGCCCACGGCACAAAAGCCCAGATGCAACAATTTCATCACCAAAACTGAGATCATGAACTGTACATCTGTCATCCACAAATTTGACTACAAGTCCAAGTCTAGCAAGTGCGGATACAGACAAGAGATTCTTCTTGATCCCAGGTACATAAAGTGCATCAGCAAGTGTGAAGGAACTGCCATTAGCAGCAGTGAGCACAATCTTTCCAACTCCCTGAACTAGATAAGAGGCGTTGTTGGCACAAGTGACTGAATTCCCATGTGGGACAGACTCGAGAGAGGTAAACAATTCACGATGTGAGGTAATGTGCTTTGTAGCACCACTGTCGAAATACCACACATGTGAATCTGCAGCAACTGACAAGCATGCATCATGGACAGCATGATTGTAAGTGTACTTTGCGCTAAAAGCCCATTCTACATCAACATCAGCAACACGGTCTCCTTTCACAGAAGACTCAACAATGGCTGCATTTGTAGTGGAACCAGCATTTGCAGTGGAACCACCCTCTTTCTTCTTAGCCTCTTTGGCCTTCAACTTAGGGCACGACTTGATCAAGTGATCATTGGCTTTACAATAATGGCAACGCATCTTCTTTTTGCCCTTATCACCAGAATTGCCAGACGAATTACTGCCAGCAGAAGCATTAGGAACATAATTTTTGCCAGTCGCAGCAGAATCATAAGAAGTGGCTGCATTGCTGTTACCACCCTTTATTTGAGAAGCAATAAAAGCCTGTTCAACTGCACGCTGTCTAGTCCTGTTTTTTCTGGACAGTGACTCTTGAACAGCAATGTGCATAATGCATCAAACTTGACAACTTCTGGATTTCCTTGGGTCATCAGTCTTCAAGTACTAGCAAAAGTCTGGTAGGAATCTGGTAAGGCATCAAGAACAGTCTGCGCAAGGGAACTGTCTGAAATGACTTCACCTGCAGAAATAAGCTGCTCATTGATATCCTTGACACTAGCAAGGAAAGTGTCCATATCATCTTCCTCATGCATAATCTTCGACTCTAGCTCTTTACGCAGCAAAGCAATTTTAGCCTCATTGCGGCTTGCATAAAGACCTGCTAAAATATCCCAAGCCTGTTTTGCAGATTTTGCTGAACGGATGTGAGGAACAATGGTGCGCTTCACAGACAACGCAATCAATGCATGAGCCTGCGCATCCTTAACATCCCAACGAGCTTGTTCTGCCATAGGCAAAACAACTCTAATAGCTGCAATCCTTGTAGCAAGACCTGCAACATCCTCAACATCGCCTACATCCTCAGAACTAGGACGTACATCAATGCCCTGCACAATGTTCCGGACACCCTTTGACACAAGAACATGTTGCATCATATAAGCCCACATAGGGTAGTTGTCCCCATCCAACCTGTCCTCAGCAGCAAACATCTTGAACACATCTGTGTTGTTGTTGTCAGCCATGGTAAATGCTGCACCTGATGTGAAAACTGCCCAAAAATAGGAGAAACGGAGCGCGAACAACCTGTGCTATATAGCACAAACGGTAAAAGACTATAAGGCACCTGTTATGCAGAAAACGGCACTGACAAAAATTCTGCACAAAATGACGAAATAGCTTGTGCAGTACTGCTTGTAGTGGAAACGGAGGCCGAAATGAGCCCAAATCAAAATTCTGAGCAGACCGAGCTCTTCACGTTCGCCCAAAATATTTGTCGACCTGCGAACGCTTGCCAAAGCTCACTGAAATCGGAGAAAGTGAGCAGGCGTATGCTGGAGCAGCTGGCGACTAAGCCCGGAAGGATGTGACCTGCTCTGATACCAATTGTTGGAATTAGGGTTGCAGAGAAACACACACAGCTTGGAGAAGATGAAGGAAGCTCAAAGCACACAATAGAGAGTGTTTTACTTAGTGTGAAATGGAAAGATCGATAGCCCTAGAGTGATGGGCGTATATACAATGCACGGGGGAAAAAACCTCCTAAAGGGGGAAAAAATGCCCCGGCGGTCCTAGTGTGTTCACACACATCACTACCACATGTATATGGTAAGAGTCTTGAGATGAGGAGCATCGAAGTGAATGTTAGGAAATATGACGTAGCTAAATAGATCCCAAGTTCTTCGTGTAGACGCAAGTGATCCGAGAGTACGTACACATATGGGAAAGTTTTTATGTCCATCTGTAGTAGGTGATACTCAAACTTGAGCTTCCCATCTCCCAAGTTCTTCGTGTAGGCACAATGATCCGAGTTGCATCTTGTGAATCCATGATCCAACATCCATCGATCGAACTTCAAGTACCATTGTCTTGATGCTTGCTTTAAACCATACAAGATCTTCTTTAATCTGCAAACCATTTTCTCCTTACCTTTTACTTCATACCCTTTGGTTGAAGCATGTAAATTTCCTCCTCTAAGTCACCGTGAGGGTGCCATATTTACATCCATTTTCTCAAGATTTAAATCATGAGCAGCCACAAGGCTTAAGATAAGCCTAATTGAGTTCATTTTTACAACAGGAGAAAATATTTTATTGAAGTCAATACTTTTCTTTTGAGAAAACCCTTTTACCACAAGCCTAGACTTGTACCTTTTCTTCCCACCTTCTTCTTCCTTCAGCTTGTACACTCATTTGTTTTGAAGTGCCCCCTTACCTTTAGGCAACTCAACCAACTCCCATGTTTGGTTGCGATGTAGTGAGTCCATCTCCACTTGCATGCTCTTTATCCATTCTTCTTTGGATTCATGATGCATAGCTTCTTCGTATGATTCTGGCTCTCCAAAATCTGAGATCAAGAGATGGTTGAAGGAAGGAACAAACCTTTTTGGAGGTCTACTTGCTCTTGTGGATCTTCGGGGAATAGGTTGAGGCTCCTCATTTGGTTGACATTGTTGCATGTTGTCACCATTTGCACTCCTTGAGTCTTCACCGTTCTCAAGCTCCATGTACTCATCACCTCTTTCTTTTTTTTGTTTTCTTTCCAAGTAATCTTTGTACATATTTTGTTCATTGAAAATTACATCCCTACTTCTAAAGATTTTACCATCTTCAGGATTCCATAGGCGATACCCAAAGTCACCTTCTCCATAGCCAATGAAGAAACACTTTTTGGACTTTGCATCTAGCTTTGATCTTAGGCTTCTATCTATGTGCATGAAAGCCTCGCACCCAAACACTTTGAAAAATGAATAATTCACCGGTTTATATGTCCACGCCTCCTCTGGAACTCCCCCATCCAATGCCGTTGAGGGTGACCGGTTGATTAAGTACACAGACGTACTAACTGCTTTCGCCCAAAGCTCAAGCCGTAGGCCTGCATGTAGCCGCATGCTTCGTGCTCGCTCCATGATTGTCCTGTTCATCCTTTCCGAAATCCCATTTTGTTGAGCTGTCCTTGGGGTTGTCGTTTGCCTCCAAATGCCATTGCTAGCACAAAAGCTTTCAAAAGCTTGGCTGCAATATTTGCCTCCATTGTCGGATCTAAGGCACTTAACATTGGTACTTGCTTCATTCTCCACGAAGGCTTTCCACCTTTGAAATATGAAAAACACATCGGACTTATTCTTCATGACATAAACCCATGTTTTTCTAGTCGCATCGTCTATGAATGTTACATAGTACAATGAGCCACCAAGTGATGGTGTACCTGCAGGACCCCAAACATAAGAATGAACCAACTCAAGTTTTTTAATTTTTCTTTCATTTCCTGATTTTTGAAATTTTACCCTCTTTTTTCACCATAAACACAATCTTCACATAACTCTAAGTCCACTTCTTTCAAACCTGGTAGAAGCTTCTTTGTTTGAAGGATTTGCATTCCTTTGCACTCATATGCCCAAGCCGATAGTGCCACACCGCAATGTTGACTTCTTTAGCTATTGCACAAGTTGAAGATTGCGTACTAACAGTACACAAGTAAAGTGTACCGACCTTTTCTCCCTTGGAAATCACCAAAGATCCCTTTGAGATCTTCCACCCTTTGCTTCCGAATGCAATGTTGTGACCTTCATAGTCCAATTGTCCTGTAGAGATCATTTTTTTGTGAAGAGAAGGAACATGCCTAACATCTTTAAGCTTCCATTCATTTCCGTTAGCAGTTTTGACACAAATTGTACCTTTGCCGCAAGCTTCATCATCTCTCAAGTATACATACCCAAAATTACCTTTGGTGTAATCTTGGAAATGTTGCTTGTGTGGTGTCGCATGGAATGAAGCCCTGGAATCTAGTATCCAAGAATTAGACACATTGTCTAATGAGAGAATTAGAGCATCTTGCTCCACTTTACCTACCACATTGGCCTCTGATGTTGGCTTGTTGTCTTGAGACTTCGACTCCTTCTTCTTCTTGGACCAGCAATCCTTCTTGACATGGCCCTTCTTGTCGCAATTCCAACATTCAAGAACTGACTTTGTGTATGACTTGCTCCGCCTTGAGCGATCACGACCCTTTTGGTTTTTGAATCTCTCCTTAGGCCTTCCTCTTGTTTCCACTGACAATGCAACACTTGATGATTCTCCTGTGCTTCTCCTTCGCATTTCCTCGCTTACGAGAACACCCACAACATCATCAAACTTAAGAGTATTTGTGCCAGAGATAGAATTACTTACAGCCATCACAAGGTTGTCCCAACTATCCGGTAGAGATGATAGTATAAGGAGAGCTCGCACTTCGTCATCGAAATTGATTTTCACCGATCGAAGCTGAATTATGTTTGTGTTAAAGTCATTTAGGTGTTCAGCAATTGAACCATTCTCTACCATCTTTAGATTGAACAAGCGCTTTATGAAAAATACCTTATTGGATGCCGATGGTTTCTCGTAGAAGTTGTCAAGTGACTTCATCAAGTCCTCCATGGTCTTCATCTCCGAAACGTTGAAGGCCACCGTTGACGCCAAGCTTAACCGGATTGTTCCCAGCACCTTTTGATCAAGGACAATCCATGCTTCATCTGCCATCATTGCGGGCTTCTTTGCAAGACCGCCTAGTGGCAAATAGAGGTCCTTCTAGTAGAGATAGTCTTCAATCTGCATCTTCCAATGTTGATAGTTTTTTCCGTTGAACTTTTCAATCTTGAGCTTCCCTTCCTCTGCCATAACTCCCACTCAATTCAAGGAATCCTTTCCTTGAGATAATTTAGCTACGAGCAAACCTTGCTCTGATACTAGTTGTTAGGAAATATGATGTAGCTAAATAGATATTTGAGTAGATTACTTAATGGAGAGAGATAATTTACACACACAAGAGATTATAGAGTAGAGAGAGAGAGAGTACACACGATGTACGTGGTTCACCCAATGTGGGCTACATCCACGGGAAAGCAGTCACTTAATGGCTTTAGTACTTCAAACAAGAAGTAGGTTACAAAGGATTATACCCTTAATAGATCTCCCACCTTGCTTCACTCTCACCACAAGGATTATACCCTTAATAGATCTCCCACCTTGTTGCATCAACTTCACACTATGTAATGTGTGTAGAAATGACCTCCTTTTATAGGCCAAAAAGGTTGCCTTCTCTCATGAGAGGCAGCCATGTGTAGCCGCCCTTGTGTAGATAAGTCCAAATCAGACCCTCCAATCCGCCCATGTGTGGCCACCCTTGGGAAGACAAGTCCGCTTTTGAATTCGGCCACCGACCATTTAATTTAGCCACCAGCCATTGACTTCCGACCACCGGCCACCGGCCATCGACCATCGGCCAACCGACCAACTGATCGGTCATTTTCCGACCACTTTTCGGCCGCCGTTCGTCCATAATATTCCGGCAAAAAAAGATTATTCCGGCTGGGCGTTAAAATTTTTGGTTTTCGACGAGTGATTTTTCTTCAGGGCCTTACAAACGTGCTTTTTTACCACAAAAAATCAAGCTCCATACTTAACAGTGAATTCTCCATGAGATATGCTCGATTAAAAAAGAGGACAGCCGAGTCGACAGAGGCCATCCCAATTACCCAAGCTAGAAGAACAATGGAAGAAGCGCAAGTGCTAAGAGAAAGAATCCGACAAGAAAAGCACAAAGAGAAAAGAAGAAAGGGAACAGAAGCGGACGATGAAAAAGAGGAAGAGGAATAAGAAGATGTTCCTTTGCTACGCAAGCAACTAGCAGCTCTAGAACGAATCAAACAACGCAAAAGACAGGAAGCGGAGGAGGCTCTGAACATTGCCGATGACATGCAACAACGGATTCAGAATGAGCTCAAACGAAAAATGGAGCAAAGAGAAAGAGAAGAGGCAAAGCGGCCATGCATCGATGATCTCGAATCATCTGACAAATCTACAAAGGCCAAGGAAGGAGATGATAACCAAGAAGAGAAGGGAGAGCAGGACACGCTAGACTAGCAAGGTTATGACTTTGAATCTCCTAAAGACAAAGAGGTACCTTCAGAGGCTAGAACGGAAAAAAGAGATGAAGCTGTAGACCTTCCAAAATAAGAGACAGCACCGGCAAACACTACTACGGTACCAGTTGCTACTGCAGTACTGAAAACCAAGGAAAGAACGACAGAAGAGGCTGGCACATCAAAACAGGGCCAAAAAAGACAGCAAAAAGCACAATCGCCTTGATCGCAAGTTATAGTAGAGGAAGGAGCAGAAATGATCAAGTCATTCGACATTGATGCTTATTTAGAGCAGAGCAAGCTCCAATTCTAATGTCAAAGAGCTCTCTACAACTTGCGCGAGCTAGAGCTAGAAGATACCAAAAAGGAGGCGTCTAAAGCAGCTGGAAACACTCATTAGCTAAAAGACAGAATCGAGGAGTTGGAGAAAGATCAGCTACAACTCCAATCAAAATTGCAAAGAGAACAGGAAAATGCGGCCTATTACTACAAAGAAGTCCAGCAATTCAATGAGGCCAACTCTACTCTGTAAGTCGAGCAGCAACGACTAGAGGAGGAGCTAATGAGAGAAAGAGAGCAACGCGAAAAGCTGCAAGAGTCTTACGGAGTGGTCATCAAGACTCTGACCCAGCTTTTAGCCCTACAAGAGACGCCAAGCTCCTCAAGCTTACCAGTTGGATCAACCTCGCTGAATAAAGAGGTCCAAGACCTAAAGGAGGCCCTTGCTTGGGAAAAATATGACAGACAAATCATGACTGCAGGGCATAGAGAACTACAAAAAGCCAAAGACGAGGAATTTGAAGAATTGAGAAAGCAGTTGGCAGAGGCTAGGGGAGAATTGGAGGCTCTGAGGGCAGCACAAGCAAAGCCTGGACAAACAACCCCATTGGAATTTGAGCAAATAGGAGAATTTGAGCATTCCACTTTTGAAGCTCACCAAACAGATGTGCCAGGAACAAGCATAGGGAAAGTAACGCAAGAATCTGAAGATCCAGCCACGACATCCATCTCGGAGTCAGCCAAGAAAGAAATTCAACATTGGATATCAAAAGTCAAAGACCCCTCACACAAAGAATATCTGCAATATGAAGTGAAAGTATTGGAATCTACTGCCCTGCTCATGATCACTCCAAATGAAGTGGTAAAAAACCTTGGGCATGAAATGATCGCCCTACCACTCATTCGGCAGGAGGCCAGATTATGGAAACAAAGAATGCTACATGACCTAGAGCCAAACAACAGAGGGGATTACAAAGATGTTCCTATCACAACAATACAAATTCAAACTATTATTGACAGTCAACCCCTTTGGCGAAAGAAATGGTTCGAGCAGCGACCCATAGATGAAACCTATTATAGGAATGCTCCGCAACATCTCAGGATCGACCCAACTTACTGTCCCATCAACAGACGACGATCCTGGGACAAATTTTACTCTTGGCAAAGCAAAAGACCGGCAGTATTGAACTACCTGGTTATAGCAAAGCCAATCAATAATAACCGCCCGTCAAAGAAGTATATGGTTCAGACGCTCAGAGGGGTCATCTCAACATGATGAAGGAGATCCCAGATCTTGCATGCCAAATGCTCATAAAAATTGCCAAGATGCTAATCACCTGCATAACGACATTCAATGATATAGAGGCAGCAGAGCATCCCTGGTAGATTTTTGTCGAAGGCACAAGAGGGCTTTGCTGGAATATGGAAACAGAAATCCCAAGCAAAAATGTCATCATGGGCTTCTATGCGAGAGTCATGTTCCTACCTTCCCACTACCTGCAGACTTTCGAAGAGGCATTCATGACCAAATTCTTCGAGGTAGACTCCTTAATATTTAATCCCATGACCAAAGATCTGCCAGCCCGACATGTAGCATATCAAATCTCTCTCAACAATAATCCTTTCAGAGAGCTGGCGACAAAAGTGGAGATCGAGGCAAGGGTGCAAAAGTTCAGGCACCTCACTACGACGCTAGAAAAAAGGCCGTAGAAGACACCCACAGACAGATTGCACAAGTACGTGTAATGAATAGGAAGGGAGGATTGTTTGGTGGACACATCGAACTAACACGTGAAAGGTAGATGTACACCAAACCTTGTAGTACTCGCTCATTTTTTCAAAACAAGCGATGTAATTTAGCTAATAAGGACTCGTAATTGTAATATATTCTGTCATGCCCTCTTAGCCTCTCTGAGTCTACACCCCTTGTAAGTGGCTGAATGGCCGTGGGAAAGTCCCCTTAGCCTTTAAGTCAAAACTCTTAGTTTAGACTAAAGAAGGAATCATTAGCTCGGAAGCTTTTGAACGTTCACTGTGAGAAGCCTCTTGCTGCTACAATTTGTAATCCACTTTTCTCCTAAACTGGTAATCACAATTCATTTCCGAATAGCACATTGTGTTCCTTGTCTCTTGCTCTACAATTTAAGTTTAATCATTCTCAATTCTGTTGTGGTTCGCGACGCATTGTTTGTGAGCTAATGCATTGATTTGAGGTCTTAAATGGTTGTTTTTTGATGTTTTTACCTTGGATAAGTGTTTCTATGCTTAAGGGGGACCTTTCTGATAGTTCTGTTTCAGTTTTCGGCACATTTTTGTGATGGATCGTGATTTATGTACCTTCCCAGATGACTACAGAACTTGGTAGGATTGTACCCCTAGGTGTTGTAGTACATCTCCTTAAGTTTCGTTGCATTCCGAATTCGTTTGGATGCCGAAAAGACGTGATAATTTAGAGCGGTGAGATCGGACATAGATTGATTTTTGGACTAGGAAGTGGTTGATTTGCTTTTGTCGTAATATAAGAAGCCCTCTCAATTCACTTTGGTGAGACTGGCACCCTCATCAAGTCTCCGTGCCCCATTTCGATTCGCTTCCTTGCATATTGACATTATGTTAGTACCAAAAAGCTATGTTGCAGACATCCGCCTCGCGATGACCCACTAACACAAGCGGATCTTGTATTGGTCTATTCCTTGAAGAAACACATCCCTAAGTTCAATAAAAAAGGACACGGTCCACTTATGATCAAGAGTGTTCCACCAAGTGGGGCAGTTAAATTAACCACTTTAGATGGGGAAACCATGGAAAACTAGATTAGTGGATGTTGTTTGCAAAAGTATAATAAGTCACTAACCAATGATCTTCTAGAAAGAATGCATGCAACAAACAAATGCAAGATCAAGCGACAATAGGTCATTTAAACACCAAGTAGGATTTGTCACTCTACTTTGGAAAGTATGATATGGACTAAAGAGAAGACATACTTGCGATAGCTAAGTCTCCCAAGTACCAAATAGACTAGTCATCCATTATGGAATGATGTCATAGGGTAAAAAGGGATCCTCTACGCACTAATAAACATAGACTAATGACTAAAGCTTTATCTTCTCTACCTCATAGTCAAGGATGACTATGGTTTCAAGAGAGAGGTAATGTCATAAAATCTAATCCAACTCTCCCAAATGATTTTCTCATATTGAACTGATCATTTAATGTGGAAAAATAAATGGAACAAGAGTTAGAATATAGATATGTGCTTTTAGAACTATCTCAACGCGGGACCAAAGGGAGAGAAGGCTACATCTCATGAAGGGTCCAAAAGGGAGATGGTCTACCAAAGAGCAATGAGCAAGTAATGGAGCTTAAAAGACCTTAGGGTTAGCTTCATCAAAGACCTCCAAAGGTTAGTGTTAAAATTCCTTAGACCTAGGACCTTTAGGTACTTTAGACCTTAGGCAAGCTAGGCATGTGCTTGAGGTGCTTGTCGTGCTTCATGACTAAGGTTCTTGAGGTGCTTGATGACTAAGATGCTTGAGGTGCTTGAAGTCAACATGTTGCCTAGAGGGGGCGAGCCCCAAGAGTAGGGGATGAGAAAGAACACACTACAACTCACCCAAGGGGCACCATTCCCACAAGAGACATATAGGATACATATCAAGCCCCTAATAAGGTTGCCCTCATAGTGTGTCTAAAGCCTATTGGATGGCCTTTAAGGAGGTCCAATGATAATTTAAATTAAATAATTAACCATTCAATAATTATTCAAGCCCTCTCTCTCAAAGGCAAAAGTCGGACATTTGTCCAAATGCTACCACTATTACTAGTTATGACTAAAGCATGTGATTGGCTAAGCTTGGAAAGGTCCAATGAAGTGAAAGGATGAGCTAGAAGGAGGGGTGGACCAAGGAAAGTAGAGGGGTTTCTTTTGGTATACACTCTACCACACACATTCTCACATTGTGTTGAGCAAGAACTCCATCTCCTTCTCCAAGCTTGAGAAGTAGAGAGCCTACACCAACACCTCTTGGCTATGGAATGCAAATCCAACCAAGAGTCATGCTTCAAAGCAATGCTTATCATATTCTTCATCTTCATTACTATGCCATGCTATGCTCTATGAGTAATGATATGTGAGGAAACAACTTCTTTCTTGTATGCTACATCTTCTTCCTCTTCCCTTCCCTCACTCCCTGCTAGCTCTCTTCACCTTTGAAGGTGTTTGAGGTCTTAAGATTGAGTCCGAGGACAAGTTAATGTTTTTGCAAGGTAGTTACGAATATAACTTTGTGCATGATCTTCATTGCATCAACAAGGTCTCAAGGAACACAAAGCATGTATTGTACCAAGTCTCTCTTCATGGGATAATCTATAATACAAAATCCTTTTGGAGGGGGGACCGGCTCCAAGTAAATCCGGTCCTTAACTATTGTCAATTTCTCTAATTCTCTTTCTCTTTCACAAGTATTGTTCACGCCAAGCTAACTAGGTATAATGTTCATTTTGCTACCTTTAATCAAGCGCTCTCCTTATGCTGTTTAAGAATTCTCTTAAGGAAATGCTCACTATTGTTATTTTAATTCCTCTACAATCAATGTTATAGCCATACTCCATTACATTGGTATCAGAGCTATTGGTTTCTCTTTTCTTGCTTAAGAAGAGAGGTCATTAAGTTGTCCATGAAAGGTTGGACATGTTCATTGCAAGAGGGTAATTGGGACAGGGATTTATTATCACAGTTGGAATGAAATTAGTTCGAGGTACAATGTTGGGTACTTTAGACTTAATAATGGAGTCTTTCGGGGCTTGCCTTTGGCTTAAACATTATTGAGCTACTAGCAAGCTCAAAAGGAACTATAATCAACAGATAACTGCTAGACCCTTTCCATTACTCTTTGCAATCAACAGTCTCTAAACCATGGGTGTGGCTGCTTTGAGAGATAATTTTCAAAAGTTTAGAAGAGTAGCAACTAAAGTTTTGAAAATGCCAAAGCACAAAGTAGCATAGATATAAAATTAGTTAGCATGGCTGACAATAATAAAGAGAGTAGAATGAATATTGACAACTTTGATTTTGATGCCCCCATGTTTGTGAACTATCTTGTTACTAGGTTGCAACAAGCTATGGGCAACCCTTCCTTGCAAGCCAAAGTTAACCAACAACTTCACACTCATGGGATTATCCAAATCCCCCAAGCAAAGAGAGAGCTTAAGAAGCCTCTTGTAGAGACTTTCAAAAGAAGACTCTCTCCGGTGAGAGAAGAGAAGGGACCCTATGAAGAGGAAGAAGTGAATATCCAAATTCTTTGGAAGATGTGGCTCTGTGAAGATGGCGGTCTTGACGATCCCCAACTCCTCCCAAGAGGAAAAGATTGTCATATAGTATTTGACACGTTTTCCCCCACGTGAATGAATTTTTCTCGATTTATTTGACTTGACATAATTAATTAATTATTTTTATTGGGAAGCTCTATTTAATTAATATTCTTTTTCAGATATAAATATTTATTATCCTTGTTTCTGTTTATGTTTTGAGTTGCAACAAATTACCATGATTCGTCTACGTCGTAGAATCAATCGACATTTTTTACATATTTTCCGAATGGAAGCATGGATTTTCGTATCTATAACCTTGAATTAATTGGGTAAATCTACCGAAAATCTAAACTGATACCGAAATCTACTGACTATTGTTTGTATGCCTACTTCTAAGGCGATAGATGATGCGTCCCTTGGTAAGATCATAGGGACTCAGTTCAGCTCTTACCCTATCTCCTGGTAGTATTCTTATATAACTGCGTCGCATCCTCCCCGATATATGAGTCAAAACTTGACATCCATTATCCGAACACGCTCAAAACGTGGCATTGGGTAAAGATTCTGTAACTGTACCTTCCATGTCAATGAGATTCTTTTTCTTCATCATTTGGAATAAGTAAACCTCCTATTTACATTACAGGTTTCTCCAAAAAAAAATCTTTTCATTGAAGACGTAACTGGTGAAAATAAGTAACTTTTGTCCCTGTTTCTCCCTTTCAATTACCAGATATGGCGTAGAATCCCCCCCCCCCCCCCCCCCCCCCCTAGTTTTTCTTCGCCTAGCTTCCCGATCTGTAATGAGTCCATAAGACGTTGATAAAATTGCAATTCCCATGCCCCCTAAGATCTTAGGGATTCTTATATGATCGCAATAGATTCTGAGACCAGGTTTGCTAATGTACCTAATAGTTGCCACGTAAGGCTTTTTTTCTTTGCCAAAATATCTAAGTTTGACATCCATAAAAATTTCCCCCCCCTCTGTGTGTTCCGTGACGCTTTTTAAAAACTTTCTTCCAGTAAGATTTGCACGATACCTCTAGTCATTTTAGTAGCTGGTATCCTAGTCATAGCTTTTCTTTTCGTATTCGCATTTCTGATTGAAGTAACTGTGGTGGAGATGGCATCATTATTCGTGAAATATCAATCGGTAATTATTAGAATTGTTTTTACTTAAGTAATTCCTAAAATCTCCAGCCTTTCCTCTTGGCAAAATCTAAATGATATTCAAGGCAGAAAAAAGGTTCTTTCCTTTCTACCCTAAAAGAAAGTAATTACTTGATATATGTAATCCGTAATATTCGGATCCAGTCGTCAGCTGTGGTTTTTACCCTCCCCAGGGTGTCCGCTCTGCCAGTGAGACGGTTTTTAAACCACGACGTCTACGTTTAAGTTTAAAGGCAGTCCCTTTATGAATCCGGCTTCTAAGCCTATGGAACTTAACAAAAATCTGGACAACGTTCCTGGCTTTATTATGAACGGCTTGGATTTTATCCGCCTCCTCCTGCGAAACAGTTATTTCTGTTTCTGGATTCGGCATGTCTTGCTCAACAAAAACTACTTATGGAGTCGAAGGCAAGAGCTCAAACAGGGCTTTATACATGTCAATCAAAGGTTGCGCCTAGGAGACTATTTGTGTGGCATAATGCGCTATCACTTCGTGGGAGAAGGGGACCTTCAAGAGGAGTTCTATGCCCTCTTCCGGGGACATGCTTAAAGGGAGAGATACCCCAGAGATGAGCATCAAGCCAGGAATAAGGTCCTTATGGAACGACGCGAACAGACGGGAGTTTGCCTCCTTAAACTGAGCCCATTCCTGCATTGTGGCTTCGCTGACTATGGAGGGGTTTAACTTGGCAGAGATAGAGTTTACTAGATTGTTTATTTGCGCAGGCTGCAGTTGTGAAACGAATTCATAACCGTTCTCAGCGCTGGGCAATCTGCCTTGTTGGCAGGTTTTTAGTATTTTATCACAATCTTGCCAAGTTTCAAATAAGATTGAACAGCAATCCTCCTCCTTTAGTTGCATAAACTGTGAATGTGAAGACGCTTGAGTTACTATTGAAGAACTACTAGCGCCCATATTCATACAATATGCTGTTTCAGCAAACCCAAGCTCAATTAGATTTAATAAAATTAAAAAAAGAGCAACAAACAAGAATACCTTTCTCAACAAAAGAAAGGAAAGATATATGGTGAGGTTATTAAAAAGAAAGGAGAGATATATGTTGAGGTTCTTAGAAATAAAGGAAAGATATATGGTGAGGTTATTAAAAATAAAGGAGAGATTTCTGGTGAGGTTATTAAAAATAAAGGAGAGATTTCTGGTGAGGTTATTCATGTTTATCTTGTTTTCTTTTTTTAAGATACAAATAAGATTGAAAAAGCCATCGTCAAAACAAACAAGGCAATAGCTTCTGTTAAGGCAAAGCCTAAAGTAACATAACCAAATAATTATTTACCTAACGATAGATTTCACGCCACAGGGCTTGTCAAAGAACTAAATACGTTTCCAATACCTATTGCTCCTCCTGCTAGGGCTATGGTAGCCGCTCCTACTCCAATTAATTTTGTACCTTCTAGCGTAACTAATTCTTAAGTGTCTGTGTAATAATAATAAAAAAGTGTAGCTAGCACACTTTAAACGAAGTAAAGCGGTTGGCTGGCAAAGAAAGCTTACGCCTTTGAAGAAGAAAGATAGAGTTTGCATGCCTACCTTACCAAACACGTTGGATGTCATCGGAAAACCAAGACATTTGGTAAACAGTCTTGTTGTATCTTTGCAAGCAAGCCCATTTAATTGTAACAATTTAACGGATAACAAGATTATTTCCGGATGAATCCAAAAAAAACATAGTAAGCAGAGCCCTGACCTAAATGAAGAATAAGTGGTAGATTGGTAATGTTATCATTAAGGTTCATTGGTTTTATATATGTCAACAATACAACTAAGCATTCGTTGACAGAGTCAAAGTTCCCCGTTTCTCAATCGTGGCATCCACGTTAATAAGTCGAAAGCCTCTTGGGCCGTCATTATCAACCAGGAAGGAAATCCTAGAGGAACTAGGATTTTTGGTCCAGTAGCAAGGGAATCGAGGGAATGTAATTTTGCCAGAGTAGTCTCGTTAGCTCCCGAAGTGTTGCGATAACTAATGAAAAAAGAAAGAAAGCTCGTTTCATTTATTAGAACTCAAAGAAACTTCAATTCCTTTAAAAATTTGGGTTTGAAGAGTTAGTTGTCGAATAGTCCAATACATACACATATACAAATATACAAAAAAATCTATCTATATCTATTCTATCTATATCTATTTAGATAGATACAACTCAATAAAACGAAGATAGATAGCCAATGAAAATGAGTAGAAAGGAAAGAACCTTTTTTCCGCCTTGAATATCATTTAGATTTTGCCAAGAGGAAAGGCTGAAGATTTTAGGAATTACTTAAGTAAAAACAATTCTAATAATTACCGATTGATATTTCACGAATAATGATGCTATCTCCACCACAGTTACTTCAATCAGAAATGCGAATACAAAAAGAAAAGCTATGACTAGGATACCGGCTACTAAAATGACTAGAGGTATCGTGCAAATCTTACTGGAAGAAGGTTTTTTAAAGAGCGTCACAGAACACACAGAGGGGGGGAAAATTTTTATGGATGTCAAACTTAGATATTTTGGCAAAGAAAAAAAGCCTTACGTGGCAACTATTAGGTACATTAGCAAACCCGGTCTCAGAATCTATTGCGATCATATAAGAATCCCTAAGATCTTAGGGGGCATGGGAATTGTAATTTTATCAACGTCTTATGGACTCATTACAGATCGGGAAGTTAGGCGAAGAAAAACTAGGGGGGGGGGGGGGGGGGATTCTACGCCATATTTGGTAATTGAAAGGGAGAAATAGGGACAAAAGTTACTTATTTTCACCAGTTACGTCTTCAATGAAAAGAATTTTTTTGGAGAAACCTGTAATGTAAATAGGAGGTTTACTTATTCCAAATGATGAAGAAACAGAATCTCATTGACATGGAATGTACAGTTACATAATCTTTACCCAATGCCACGTTTTGAGTGTGTTCGGATAATGGATGTCAAATTTTGACTCATATATCGAAGAGGATGCGACGCTTTTATATAAGAATACTACCAAGAGATAGGGTAAGAGCTGAACTGAGTCCCTATGATCATGATCTTACCAAGGGTCGCATCATCTACCGCCTTAGAAGTAGGCATACAAACAATAGTCAGTAGATTTCTGTAATTTCTGTTTTGGCTTCACTTCAACAAATTGATAATCGCTGGTCAACTAACATTTCTTGGTGCGAGAACAATTCCTCTCTGTGTGTCAAACGAAACTCCACCATCAGACAGATTACCTCTACAGGCTTTAGACTCAATGGCATTGCATACTCCTGTGGGTGACAAGTCATACTTGAAGGAAGCAGATTTTCAAAATGAGTTTAGTGCTTCGTCTCTCTATGTGTCAAACGAAACTCCACCATCAGACAGATTACCTCTACAGGCTTTAGACTCAATGGCATTGCATAATCCTGTGGGTGACAAGTCATACTTGAAGGAAGCAGATTTTCAAAATGAGTTTAGTGCTTCGTTTCATTCACCTTCTTCTGTAACTCAGTCATCGAGTAACTCGAACCCTAACACGTTTCAGGGTGCCAATGATGATTTTTGGCTAAGTCCTGCTTCTCAGCCAGTGGCAGAGACAACTGAATGGTCACAACGCCCTTTCCCTCAGAACAGGTTAGACATGAATGAAAAAGGCATGGAACTACTAGCTTTTCCTTATAATGAACCGGCAAATGGAGATTCTAGTTTGAGGCTACAAGCTGTCCGGGAAACATCTAGTTGGCCGTCTCAAGGTCTTAGCTGGTCAGTTCAACATGAGGGCAGCAGCGATTCTAACAATGTTCAACATTTGCAAGATTTTCCCAGTTCAGGTTCTCCTTGTCTTAGTCTTTGGGGATTTGTGAATTCTCCGTCTTATTCTTTCTAGGCCTGTAGAGGCAGGATTTGTCAGTTACATAAATAAGTGTTTTGTCACACCTTGTAATGTATGTGTAGGGCAGGATAACATCTATTTGCAGCAGAATACTGCCAGGCTCCACGAACCCTATGGTGCAAGAGTGGAAAAGGTAAGAGAGTTTAAGAGTGCTGGAGGTGGAAGACGGATCTACAAAGCACCTGATCAGGATGAGGATGGACCTGTGGCTTTTGAATTAAGACCACAACCATTCAAGGTGTTGCCAGTTCAACCTACAGGCGTGCTTACCTACACAGACTCCTCCTTATGGTTGGCATATGAGCAGGGTTTTCTCGTGTGGGATATCCTTACTGCATTCAGATCTAGTTGTGATGGCCGAGACAACATTAAAGGTGATGAGGATGCTGCTGCATACAGCCAACTCAAGCATGGATTCTCCACCACTTGCCTGTTTGCAGACAGTGCCAATCACCTAATTTGGAGTGGCCATAAGGATGGAAAAATGAGAGCCTGGTCAATAGTTCTTGAACATGACGGTGAGAATGCTGCCAATAGAAACACTGCTATCTTTACTTGGCAAGCACATCAAGCTCCTGTTCTGGCCATTGTTGTCTCTTCATACGGTATGCATGTTGAGTTTATCATTCGGAAGTGTCTGTACTGCATCATGTTTCTTCTCCTGAGCTTTGATGTATGATGGCTATTTGCTACTCAGGAGAGCTATGGACAGGGTCTGAAAGTGGCTCTTTAAGAGTTTGGCCACAGAGTGCCTTAGCACAGGCTTTTTCAAGTTCCAAGGACTCGAGGCTTGTAGCAGCTTCTTTCTTAGCAACATCGTACATCGACCTTAAAGCACGTGGATTGGCATCAGGGGCATCTAGTCTTGCAACTATTGATATGCGGTTCTTGATTGCAGAGCAATCCCAGTGTCGGGTTTGGAGTGGTGGATCACACTTGTTGGCCCTGTGGTATATTATACTTGTCAGTTATTGTGCTCCTTCATCTTAGAACACCATGTCTGACTATTCAAGAACTGTCTACTGATTATGACTTTTAACAGCTCTTATTTTTTCCATTAGGGATTCAAGAACCAAGGAGCTACTGAAAGTTTTTGGTTCCAGTGCGGATCCTGAATTTTTGAGTCCTAATGTTTCGCCAGTTCGCGATATCGAGCGAGGAGAGGAAGTAAGGGTGAATGCTACTAAAGCATTGAGAAAGGAAAAGAGTCAAGGAGCGCTCAGCTTTTTTCAGCGTTCTCGAAATGCTGTCATGGGTGCAGCTGATGCTGTACTTCGTGCTGCTGTTGGGCAAAGCATTGATGATAGCAAGAAGATGGAAGCTTTAGTGAGTGTGTCTGATGGAAATGTTTGGGCTGGTTATGCCAATGGCCGTCTGGGCCAGTATGACAGCTCTGGATACTTGATAGCTGATCACCATCATAGTTATGTCGCTGTTCGATGCATGTATGCTTTTGGGAACCGTATCTTCATAGGCTATGCGGATGGTGTGGTTCATGCTTTAGCTATGACTTCTGGAAAACTACTAGGGGCATGGCGTGCACACAGATCGTCTATTGCAAGGTTAGCAGTGTGTAATAATCACTTATTCACATTGGCAGACAGTGGATGTCTACGAGGATGGTTCGTAACATCATCAAGTGCTTTTGATAAGGCATTGCATCACATCATGAAAGCCAAAGAAAGTACTTACTTAAGGCAAGAGAATCTAAAAGTTCTAGCAAGCACCTGGAATGTGGGGCAGGAAAAGGCTTCTTTTAAGTCCTTGACATCCTGGCTCCAGAAAGGATCAATTGAGGCAAGCATTGTTGCAGTTGGTCTTCAAGAAGTGGAAATGGGTGCAGGTGCTTTAGCAATGGCGGCTGCAAAAGAAACTGTGAGTCTTTTTCCATATACATCCCCGTAAGCGTGATGACCATGGTGTCACTTAACTCCTGTGGACTAGGCAGAAAGACGTTCTTTCTTTTAAGAGACACTCCTTGACAGTGATTCGGCTGGTTTCTATTTTAATAAGGTGTTTTCCATAATCGGTCTACTTTTTTAAAAGGTTGATGTAGTTTGGACTTGCAAGTAATGTATCTTCAAGGAAGGAGATGTGTTTTGTGTGTCACTGATTGGTATAACTCGTGAGCTACTCCTTTATGTTGTCCATCTTAGTGCGCATTCCTACAGCCATATTTCTAAAAAGGCGTATATATAAGTCGTGGGAAAAAATCTCCTAATGAGGGAAAAAGTGCCTTGGTGGTCCTAAAGTGTGTTCACACACATCACTACCATAATAACACCCCCGCTTAGCTCTCGGACAGGGAACCAATCCAAAGGAGCCAGCTTCTCAAAATAAAGCAATAATCCCCAAAAGCATTGCTAAAATCAGCCAGCGAATTTCAGCCAGCGTAAAAGCAGGGATTTCCATACGGTATGCCACGTCAGCATCTCCGCGATTTGCGCTCTTTTTTCGGAAATTACCGTACGACAGTCTATCAGCGCTTTTTGCGGGTCCGTACTGCCACGTGTCAGTGTGTGTCCCAGGGTCTGCTGCCACGTCACCCATTTGTGACATACCCCCCTCTTGAAAGCATTGTAATCGCCCTCGATTACGCTTGCAAAACAGACAGAGACCATAAACTGTCTTAGCAGACACTGATTGTTAGTACCGATGCACTAGGAACAACACATCTAGCACATGTACCAATCGACAGTCACATCACAGGACATCACTTGACATCGCAGGACATCACATGACAAATCACATTCAAAATCATTCCAAATCTTAGACCATGATTAATCAGCAACGTATTTAGCAATGGCATCTAGATCCAGTCGGGACCTCACAGATGCCCGATTAACTAATTCATATTGCAATCATGTCTATAGGGATTTATGAGACCGAAATGCTGCAGTCATTTCGTCTATCAGTTCCTGCACTTAACAAGTCAAGTACAAATCGATCAGTATCATTTTCATTTTTAGGATTTCCAGTTCATGAAGTCATACAACAGAATACTGTCAACCCACCAACAGTATCCCTGAAACCCAAAGGGACATTAGTGACTCTATAATTAAAATCGGGGCAATCTGTTGACAAAGGAGCGGAGTGACTCCCCTCTTGTGCAAACCCGCTGCTCTAGATTCCCCCATGTTGAAATCACGGCTCTATCGGAGTAGACTATGCTAAACCGAATGCTTCGAGGTAAAGTTCCACAATCTGAGGAGTATCTGCCAGGTCCTCCTCCTCCATCCACTTCGCATCCAATGCAGGAAAGTTCTTGAATTTAACCAAGAACTGCTTGATCACTTTAGCTTTAATCTTTCTATTTGTATGTGCCAGTATCTGTTCTGGAACGAGTATCTCCTTGCTTTCCTCCACTTCGGGTTGCTCATCTAGCTCCCCATCATCGGGCACATCGCCTTTAGAAGGCTTCAAGAGACTCACATGAAAAGCATTGTGAATTCTCTAAGTATCGGGCAGCTTCAGTCTAAAGGAGACATCATTTATCTTTTCTTTTATTTGGAAAGGTCCATAGTATCTCATGCTAAGCTTTGGAAAAAGATGCTCCTTTCCCTTTTTCTTTCTCAGGCGTGCTTTCTCAAAACATAAGAGCACCCAATCGTCTTCCTTTAATTTCAAATCGCGACGGTGTTGATCTGTTGCCTTCTTGTGTCTTTCCTGAGATTTCGCTAAAGCCTCCTAGACCTGGGCAAAAGCAGCGTCCAAGTCCCTCGTGTACTTTCCGGCTTCAAAAATCTTATCTTTCGTGCTTAGGAAGGGTGGAACCTTCAAAGCACCTTCAATAATCACAAATGTCGAAGAGTGGATTGTGTTATTGTAGGCAAATTCCACCAAAGGCAAATTTTTTTCCCATTGAGTCTTCTGATCAGAAATGTAAGACTTCAATAAATCCAATACGATTGAATTTGCAATCTCAGATTGCCCATCTGTCTGCGAGTGGAAAGATGACGAGAACTGCAACCGTGTGTCGATGTTCTCTCAAATAGCCTTCCAAAACAACCTCGTGAATTGGGGATCTCTGTCAGAGACTATTGTCTCAGGCATGCCATGCTATCTGAATATTTGGGCAATGAACAATCTCGCTAAACTATCCGGCTTTTGATTGTTTTCTTCACTGGAATGAAATGAGCTTGCTTGCTAAATCTGTCAATAACAGTCCAGATACCATCGTGCCCACTCTGTGTCTTCGGGAGATCAAAAATGAAATCCATAGCAATACTTTCCCAGGGGCGTGTGGGAATGGGTAAAGGTTGTAACAATCCCTTTGCTTTATGCCTGTCAAACTTGACCTTCTGGCATACCAAGCAACTGCGTACAAAATCGTCCACGTCCTTCTTTAGTCTCGGCCAAAAGAAGTATCGCTCCACACCTTTCAAGGTGGTGTCAATGCGGCAGTGACCCATAAATGGTGGACTGTGGCATTCGATTAGAACCTTTTCCCTCAACGGCTGTGTAACACACAACATCGTTTTCTTCATCAAGTAGCCATCCCAAATGGAATATCCCGTTACTACCTCCCCATTCTGTATTTGATTGAACATATCTGAAAAATCTGGATCGGTGGCGTACTGATCGACCATGTCCTCCAAGCTTCTACGATGAATCGCGGAAATAGCCAAGACCAACGGCTTCCGGGACAAAGCATCTGCCATCTAGTTCTTCTGTCCCTGTACATGAACAATCTGGAAGAAACTGTGACAAGATGTTAGCCCACCGCATCTGCTTTTCTGATGGCTGCTTCTGTGACAAGAAGTAGCGTAAACTCTGATGATCAATGAAGTAGGTAATGTCGCCACTGACTAAGAGCATGGATAACCGCCAAAAACTCTTTCTCATAAATCTGTGCTGTCAATTCCGGCCTTGAAAACAATCGGCTCTCATAGGCAATGACATGGCCTTCTTGCATTAAGACCGCACCAAGACTACGACCACAAGCATCACAATATACTTCGATTGACTTTAGCAAATCCGGCAAAGTCAAAACTGGTCCCGTAGTCAATTTCTCTTTCAAAGTCTGAAAGGCAGTCACCTCTGTGGGTCCCCACGAGAAAGAGACTCCTTTCTATGTCAAAATATGCAAAGGGGAAGCAACCTCTGCAAATTTTCTAATGAACCGCCGGTAGTAAGAACATAAGCCCAAAAAACTTCTTACTTCATGAACATTCTTCAAATCGGACCAATCACGTATAGTCTCAATCTTGGTTGGCGGGTCCATCTGTACTCCTGTTGCTTAGACGATGTGTCCCAAAAAGTGTATCTCTGGTAAGAAAAATTCACTCTTCTTGGCATTGATTACTAACTTGTGATCTCGCAATGCCTGAAAGACTTGTAGCAAATGTTGTCTATGTTCTGCCTCATCCTTGGAGAAGACTATAATGTCATCAAAGAAAGTGCCAACAAAAGATCTATACTCTCTGAAAATCTTGTCCATCATTCCATCACCAAAAATTCATAGAAACCGAAGCTCGTCCGAAAAGCTGTCTTGTAGACATCTCCCGGCACGATTCGGATGTGATGATATCCGCTTTTCAAATCGATCCTGCTGAAACAAGAGGATCCCTGTAGTCGGTCAAGAATATCATCGATCCTCGGAATCGGGAATTTGTTCTTGATGGTGATTTTATTGAAAGCTCTATAATCAATGCACATTCTCTAAGATCCATCTTTCTTTAAAACCAACAACCCCGGAGAGCAGTAAGGTGAAGTACTCGGCTGGATAAGACCCTTTTCCAAGAGGTCTTTCACTTGGTTCATAATCACTTCATTCTGGGCTCGGCTCACACGGTAAGGTGGCCAGTTCGGTGGTGTGCTTCCATGTATCAGATCAATAGTATGATCCTCAGGACGAGCTAGTGGCAACCGGCCTGGTAGGCCCTCTGAAAAGCAATCAGCATGAGTGTGGAGAAAATCTTGGCGTTCTTTATCAAGTTCAGACATATTTGTCCTATGTTCATCATTCAACTCTTTCAAAAAGATCGAGTAAACAAATAGACTGGATTTCATTAATATTGAAACGGCCGAAGCCGATACAATAGGGATAGACTCGCCCTTCAATTTCACATCAAGTACAATTTTTCGGCCCTTTTCATTTGTCAATGTCGCTTTCTTCGCCCGATAATTGACCACGGCGTTGTTCTTATGGTACCAAGGGACTCCAAGGAGGACATCACAACCTTCCAAGTGCATTAAGTAGAAGTCCTCGTGCCCCGAATACTCCTGACAATGCAACCGAAGTTTGTCAATGACAGGTGTAATGGCCACGTCCCGTTCGGGTGCCACTAGAACTGCCTCTGCTTGTGGTCCCGTCCAATCGAGTGTAATCTCGAGCCGTGCCGCCAATTCACGTGAAATTAAGTTGGCGTTGGCTCCTCCATAAAAGAAAATCATGGCTTCTTGATCTTTTACTTTGCCCCATGTACTTTCATCAATCGTGCTTGGGTTAGTACCCATGCAATTTGGAACCAGTCTTGCTTTCATCTTGCCTTTTCGTCCACGTTCCTCAGCTTCTCTCGAACTCTCTGGCCTGTCTTCATTTTGTTCTTGCTGTGCCTTTTTAGGACACTTCGCGGAGATGTACCCATGTTCCCCGCATCCAAAACACTTCCCCTCTTTGATGTAGTTGGCCCTCTCTCAAAGAGTGAGCCGGGTTCGTGAATCCTTGTCTTTCTTTTCTTGGGAACTCTTCTTCTTTCTACTTTAATTATTAGAAGTCTGTTGGGTTCTTTGAGTCAAGATCTCATCTGTGGGGTAAGTCAGATTGCCCGAATGTATGGCAAAACCCTGTTTCGCATGACCCATCAATTCTTGAATAGAATTTGACTTTTGTTCCAAGCAGTAGTCTCGGATCTCTGTAGGAAGTCCACAACAAAACCGCTCAATCTGTTCTTTAAACGAGACCTTCTTAAACGAAGAAGCTGGTAGAAAAGAGCTCCAAAATCTCTCGCAATAAGCATCCAGAGAATCTCCCTTGGTCATCTGAAGTTGATTCCAAGCAGTTCGTATATCTCGTTCATACTCCCGAGTCAGCCAAGAAGAAATAAAAATCCTTTTGAATTTCAACCATTGAACCGGAGCTGTCTTTCTCAGTAGAAGGGTGGACCACCATGTTCGAGCATTTCCTTTGAAGAAAGATGTAGCACTCCGAATCTTGGAGTGCTTTGAGTAATGTCCTCCAGAGAAAGCTATGTCAAACTGCTAAATGAAAGCCAAAGCCCTCGAAGCATCTTGGAATCCGGAAAAAGAGTCAAACTTAATTGACTTACTTTCTTGCTTTTATCTTCGAGGGAGTCATATTGGTTGGCTTTATGAAAATGCTTCTTCTTTGCGTAAAACATGTGATCGTCGGAGTCCGAACTATCTGAGGATGAGTCCTCTGTAGAACTGTCAGAAACTGGGGAAATTTAGGCTTCTTTGTCTTTTTCTTGCCCTTTCTGAAGCTTTGTTTTTTGCTTTGCTTTTTCCCTGTTTTGTCTTCTTCGCTCGAATCAGAAGAGCTAGAAGAACTGTCAGAAGAAGAAGAAGAAGAACTGGGTAGTCCTTCAAATCGTGCACGCTTCGTCTCCTTTCTTGTCGATGCAAAAGTCGATCGACGACCCAAATAACCCGGGAAGTCAGTTCCTTTCTTCTGCTTTTTGTCGTGATTTTTGGCTTTATTGTTCGCGTCCAAAAACCTGTTGATGTGTGTCTGAACCACCTCTTCTAATTCTTGCTCTGTAAACATCCTCAGAGACGGAGGTTTCTTGAGTGCCGGTTTGATGGGTGGCTCTGTGGCCTTCTGCCACTGGGTGCACTTCTTCAATGTTAGGTGCAGCGGAATGATTGTTGCGCTTCGCTCAAGATGAGTGATCCGTAGTGTGCTCAAGGTTCCTTTTAGTTCTTATGGAAGGGAGAGCCTTCCGTCTTTATGGAGAGTGCTATGATCATAAACAAAGTGAGTGGACACTGTGCGTGCAAGTGTATGAGATTGAGAGAAAGAGAGAAGAGAGATACGACACCATAGACGTTGTAAAACCCTCCTCCGAAGGCCCCACTCTCGTCGGCGAGAGTGGTCTACTTATTGATTGCACAAAGTGGTACAATGACGATGCAATGGACTGATGCAATCTGGGACTATGCCGATGACGACGACGGTGATGACGACAACGACTTTAGGGCTGAAATCTGTGGTCTTCTATCTGCAGAAAATCTGCAAATCTTTGGGCTGTTTCGGTGGCTGAAAATGACTGTTTTGGCTGCGTTTTTATGGCTGAAAATGGGGGTTCTTCTGCAACCAACTAGGGCTGATTCTGCTGCTGTCCCATAGGGCTGAAAACTCTGCTGTTCTGATGCGGCAATGGCTGAAAACCACTAACGCTGGGCTGCCTTGTATCCTTAGCCAAAAACGCTGGGCTTGATGGAATCCAAAAACGCCGATGGGCTGAAATTGGAAACGCTAGCAAGTTGAGGTGCTGGCGATGAGAGGAATCTGCAACGCTAGGTATGCTGTTGATGATGGCGATCAAGGTAATGCTGAAAACGCCAGAATGGGGGGTACTGCTGAGGTTGTCCAATCCAAAAACGCTAGGCTAGAGGGGAGCTTGGCGCTTGAGGGTTCTTGCTTGGGGGGTTCTTGCTGAGAGAGAAGGTGTACCTGCTGCCTGAGGGCCTGTTGTGCTCCTTGCTCATCTGCCAAAGAGTGCTAGCTTTGGGTTGCTAATATATTAACTTAACCAATTTGCCCTACTCAGTTCCCAACAAAAGTCACTTAATAAATAAGTGAAAATTGTCAAAAATAGGGAAATTAGGCTAAAGTCACTGGAAAAATCCCCAAACTGACTTTGATGGAATCTGATGTAAATGCTTATGCTTATGCAGTGTGCAACTAGAGGATATGCAACTACACTAAGTGACTGGGTATGCACGGTCTACGAATAGACTCACAAAAGTGCCATATCACTTCTAATCTAGACTGACGGAACTGACTGAACCCTGCTAAATCTCCATGGCTGAAAATTCTTCCAACACACAAACATGAACATACCCATTCCATGTAAAGTGAGTGGAAACAAACTTGTCTTTCTCAAAGACTGTGCATGCAATGTAGATGAACAAATAGACGGAGTGCCCAACCGTTCATCCCATACACGCAAACAATGAGATCCAATCTTTCTATCCTGATCTAAATCAATCAAATGTGGCAATTCACAATGGAAATGCCTATGCTTGGTGCTCATACTTTCATGTGCTCTTTCTGCAAGTGTGTCTTGCCAAAGAAGAGACATGGAATGTGACTTTCTGACATACATACTTTTCAGCTTTTCATGAACAATCCGCATACATTCGTGCTCATTCATGATGGAAACGTGCTCAACGTACAATATGTCATGCCTAGGAAAAGGGATCACATAAAGACGTCGACTAAAATACAGGAAACGATCACAAATGAAACACTCGATCACTGCGTACGAATCAATCATGCGAACACATAGTACTTCCTGTGAAGGTTCCTTGGACCTAGGCTCGAGGGCCAAGATCTGTTCTTCTTGAATGGTCGAATCTTCCTGTGTGGGGTCTTTGGACCTCGACTCGAAAGCCAAGATCGGTTCTTCGTGATTGATCGAATCTACAACGAGGTTAGCTTCGCTAGAAAAAACATCCACTAACACATCATCCTTGTGAACAATCACATCTTCTTCATGCAACTCATCATGCTTGTGAGAAATCACATCTTGATCATGCAAATCATCATGCTTGTCATTGTCATCCAAATACTCATGCAAATCATTGGCATTCAAAGCATCATGCTACTCACAATCATGCAAATCCTGTGTATCATGCTGTGGAGAAGAAGAGACTGAGAGAGAGTCTCCTTTTCCTGATTCTCTTTCATCTGTGCTTGAACTTGAGAAAAGAGTCGCAAGAACTCTTGCATTCTTTCTTTGTTTTCGCGAGCAAATCTTGCTTCTCTTGCTTTGGCTTCCAAGCGTGCTTGCTCGCTCTCACGCACTAAGGGTGCTATTCTTTCTTGGTACTTACGCTCGATGGTTGCGATTCTTTCTTGGCTTTCTAACTTCCTGTCCATCATCCTCTTGTCGAAAGCCTCCATAGGAGTTCGTGCAATCCTTGTCGTAGATGGTGAAGGGGGAGGGTCGGAAAAACCTCCTGGTGGGGAAAACTCTTCGTCGCCTCTCTCATGCTCATCACCTCCAAGCGAAGTATCCATTCCGCTTTGAGTGATGACCATTCTGAAGTTGTGGATTCTTGTGGGTTCTTGGGGTCTTGGTTCTTAAGTTCACGAGGAACTTGGGTTCTTGCGGGTCTTGGGTTCTTGGGTTCTTGAGGGTCTTGAGTTCTTGAGGTTTTCTTTCGCTTGCAAACCGTGTTGGAGAAGGATCTTCTCTTCACCCGAGTTCTACTCCTTTCCGTGGGCGCACCCCTTGGCGGCCTTGCGCTCACACCAAGGTTGCTTTTTCCCACCTCACGTCGATTGGCCGGCTGCTAAGTGCACGGTCCGCTCTCAATGAGTGAAAAGAGACACAAGGGGAGGCTGGACAAGTCCTTCTTTCTTGGGATTCCTGTCACTCTTCAACAAACACGATTAGGAATCGACATGCCCAAGCGAACTTGGGTTCGTGCGACCGCAACAAGCAAAAAAAAATCTTGTGATTCTTGTGGTTCTTTCCTTGAGTGATACAGAACACTGCCAAAGCTCTGATACCAATGTTAGGTGCAGCGGAATGATTGTTGCGCTTTGCTCAAGATGAGTGATCGGTAGTGTGCTCAAGGTTCCTTTTAGTTCTTATGGAAGGGAGAGCCTTCCATCTTTATGGAGAGTGCTATGATCATAAACAAAGTGAGTGGACACTGTGCGTGAGAGAAGAGAGATACGACACCAGAGACGACGTAAAACCCTCCTCCGAAGGCCCCACTCTCGTCGGCGAGAGTGGTCTACTTATTGATTGCACAAAGTGGTACAATGACGATGCAATGGACTGATGCAATCTGGGACTATGCCGATGACGAGGACGGTGATGATGACGACGACTTTAGGGCTGAAATCTGTGGTCTTCTATCTGCTGAAAATCTGCAAATGTTTGGGCTGTTTCGGTGGCTGAAAATGACTGTTTTGGCTGCATTTTTATGGCTGAAAATGGGGGTTCTTCTGCAACCAACTAGGGCTGATTCTGCTGCTGTCCCATAGGGCTGAAAACGTTGCTGTTTTGATGCGGCAATGGCTGAAAACCACTAACGCTGGGCTGCCTTGTATCCTTAGCCAAAAACGCTGGGCTTGATGGAATCCAAAAACGCCGATGGGCTGAAATTGGAAACGCTAGCAAGTTGAGGTGCTGGCGATGAGAGGAATCTGCAACGCTAGGTATGCTGTTGATGATGGCGATCAAGGTAATGCTGAAAACGCCAGAATGGGGGGTACTGCTGAGGTTGTCCAATCCAAAAACGCTAGGCTAGAGGGGAGCTTGGCGCTTGAGGGTTCTTGCTTGGGGGGTTCTTGCTGAGAGAGAAGGTGTACCTGCTGCCTGAGGGCCTGTTGTGCTCCTTGCTCATCTGCCAAAGAGTGCTAGCTTTGGGTTGCTTATATATTAACTTACCCAATTTGCCCTACTCAGTTCCCAACAAAAGTCACTTAATAAATAAGTGAAAATTGTCAAAAATAGGGAAATTAGGCTAAAGTCACTGGAAAAATCCCCAAACTGACTTTGATGGAATCTGATGTAAATGCTTATGCTTATGTAGTGTGCAACTAGAGGATATGCATCTACGCTAAGTGACTGGGCATGCACGGTCTACGAATAGACTCACAAAAGTGCCAGATCACTTCTAATCTAGACTGACGGAACTGACTGAACCCTGCTATGCTGTAGCTTCTCCACGGACACATAGGGTTGGGATGTGTCACGTGACATTCAAAGGATTGCTGAGTCAAAAATTTCGCAAATTTTGGATCAATGTTAATCATCATCTTTGTTGTGTCGTCAACCAATTGTCGACGTTCCATCTTTTCAATCTCAGCTTCAGTAGGCCGAGGTGGGCCGTATTCTTCGTGTAATTGCTCATGAGAATCTTCTTCAGGATCTCCTCCCGCACTGGCACTCGCACTCGCAGATGCAGAAGAAGTCGACTGCTTTTTGTTGGAATCCATAAGTGTCACGAGAAAAGGATCGGATTTCCCGGTAGAAGAGAAATCGGCCGCGCTCTGATACCACTGTAACAATCTTGGACACCCCAAGTCAAGATTCTACTGCGACACAACAGAGATTCACTTCAAAACAGTCACAATTTCACAATTGAGTCGACACGGCCCGGCGTAGTTCCGTGCCTAGAGATATTGGCCCCAAAGACTGGCACCCCTTTTGGTATTTCTTTTTGTATTAATGTGTGTTTGAAGTACAAGAGAGTGGGTAGGTGCTCACTCTCAGACCGCGTATCCATATGCTCTGTAAGTGAGGCCTAGCCCACTTATTTATTGGTACAAGGGTCGCCCAAAATCAGAGCCCCAAAATCAGAAGCTTCTCAAAATAAAGCAATAATCCCCAAAAGCATTGCTAAAATCAGCCAGCGAATTTCAGCCAGCGTAAAAGCAGGGATTTTCGTATGGTATGCCACGTCAGCATCTCCGCGAATTGTGCCGCTTTTTTCGGAAATTTCCGTACGGCAGTTTGTCAGTGCTTTTTGCGGGTCCGTACTGCCACGTGTCAGTGTGTGTGTCCCGGGGTCTGCTGCCACGTCACCCATTTGTGACAGTTCTTCTTCTTCTGACAGTTCTTCTAGCTCTTTTGACTCGAGCGAAGAAGACAGAAAAGACAAAAAGCGAAGCAAAAAGCAAAGCTTTGGAAAGGGCACGAAAAAGGCAAAGAAGCGTAGATTTCGCCCAGTTTTTGACAGTTCTACAGAGGAGTCATCCTCAGACAGTTTGGACTCCGACGATCACATGTTTTATGCAAAGAAGAAGCATTTTTACAAAGCCAACCAATATGACTTCCTCAAAGATAAAAGCAAGAACGTAAAAGAATTCAAAGGAGGTGGACAATCGATTAAGTTTGACTCTTTTTCTGGATTCCGAGATGCTCTGAGGGCTTTGGCCTTCATTCAACAGTTTGACATAGCTTTCTGTGGAGGGTATTACTCAGAGCACTCCAAGATTAGGAGGGCTACATCTTGCTTAAAGGGAGATGCTCGAACATGGTGGTCCACCCTTCTTCTGAGGAAGGAAGCTCCAGTTAAATGGTTGAAATTCAAAAGGCTTTTATTTCTTCTTGGCTGACTCGGGAGTACGAACGAGATATACGAACTGCTTGGAATCATCTTTGGATGACCAAGGGAGATTCCTGGACGCTTATTGCGAGAGATTTTGGAACTCTTTTCTACCAGCCTCTTCATTTAAGAAGGTCTCATTTAAAGAACAGATTGAGCGGTTTTGCTGCGGACTTCCTACAGAGATCCGAGACTACTGCTTGGAACAAAAGTCAAATTCTATTCAAGAATTGATGGGTCATGTGAAAGGGGGTTTTGCGATACATTCGGGCCATTTGACTTACCCCACATATGAGATCTTGACTCAGAGAACCCAACAGACTTCTAACAATGAAAGTAAAAAGAGGAAGAGTTCCCAAGAAAAGAAAGACAAGGATTCACGACCCCGGCTCACTCTTCGAGAGAGAGCCAGTTACATCAAAGAAGGGAAGTGTTTTGGATGCGGGGAACATGGGCATGTCTCTGCGAAGTGCCCTAAAAAGGCACAGCAAGAACAGAATGAAGACAGGCTAGAGAGTTCGAGAGCAGCTAAGGAACGTGGCAGAAAAGGTAAGATGAAAGCAGGACTGGTTTTAGATTGCATGGGTACTGACCCAAGCACGATTGATGAAAGTACTGAACTTTGTCGAGCTTGGGGCAAAGTGAAAGATGAAGAAACCCTGATTTTCTTTGATGGAGGAGCCAAGGCCAACTTCATTTCACGTGAATTGGCGGCGTGACTCGACATTACACCCGATCGGACGGGACCACAAGCAGAGGCAGTTCTAGCGGCACCCGGACGGGACATAGCCATTACACCTGTCATTGGCAAACTTCGGTTGCATTTCAGGGGTATTTGGCAGAGTTACCCGGAACGCGGAACGGGAATGGCGATGGGGACCCCCGCGGAACGGGGGAACGGCTAGGGGTCCGGAACGGGAACGGCGCGGAACGGGAGGCATAAAAAATACCCAAATAATGCTTGAGAAGGGAATGGGTGTGAGGGGGTGCATTTTAATTTTTGAGCCCTTACACACTTAAAAAAACACCTAATGTTCACTACAAATTTGCAAAAAACGGCCTATTTCTCCCCATTTTTGAGAGTTGGTCGTTCCGGGCTGTTTCAAGGCCATTCTGGGCCGTTCCGAGGCCGTTCCGGTATCAAGTGGTCACCCGGAACGGCAAAACGTTCCGGGACGTTCCGGCTTGGCAGAGGGAGGGAACGGCGTTTCGACATTCCAGGGCCTACGGAATGCGTTCCCCGGTAACTATGGTATTTGGGGCACAAGGACTTTTACATAATGTCACAAACGGGAGCGCATAGCAATATAAAATAGACTCGGATAAATAGAATTTATCACTTATTATTGAAACCAGAGGATATAGAGAGAAATAGATAGAGAGAGAGAGAGATAAAGAGTGAGAAGATCGACAAAGTACTGGGACCAGAAGATGGGTTGGTCCCCCACGTAATAGTATCTTTATTACTGAGGAGAAGTCTATACAAGCACTTGAACCGAACGTATTGCCACGTTCGTTCTCGAATAAGACTTGATGGTTCCTGGAAGCCTCGGCTTCCTATTCCTAGGGCAAAACCCTATTCCAAGGAACCTCCGTTCCTTATTCCAAATCCTCGAGAACCAAGGTTCTCGCCTCTGGATCTCACTGTCCACACTCGGGGCATGGCATCCCTGCAACTCTCTTCCGACTCGTTTCTAGAGTCCTCTTCCTGCAGAATAACTCCGCTTTCCTGGACACGAAGTCCTTCCCTTGGGAATTTCAACTTCCGGATCACATCTCGAGAGTCTACCACTCTCGGATCCGTGGATCTACTTCCCTAACTCGAGTACGAAACCCTTGGGCGGCTGATTTGACTCTAGTTCCTCAGAGCGCTTTTCTCTTGTAGAGGCTCATGCCTTCCTCTGCTCCTACTCCCTCACTAAGAGAAAGTACACCTGCAAACAAATACTTAGAGATCATAACATGAAAATCGTTACCTTCAAAGTCTGGACGCTCGAAACGCAACTCAGTTCTCGAAGAGCAATTTCCCGAAAGAGATCTCTACATAGAAAATCCTCTCTTCCAATGCTACACACAAAAGAGGTGTGTTCTTGGGTTCCTTCTTGTAAATCAGTCCTGTCTACGACATTTATGGGCTGAAAACAGAGAAAAACAGCAGCTTGTCACGATGGAAACACGCTCCGTAGGCACTTCCTCGCGAGGGAACTCGCGCACTAGGTCCTGACGACATCTGTCTGGTACAAGCAGCCATGGGCATCACCGGTAACGCCTTCTTTAAGGTTGAAATTTGCAGAAGCATCTTCTCCTTGCAAAAATTGGTCTTCCCTCTGGGAGAGGGCGTGTGATGCTTTTATAGCTCCCTAGCCACGACAAAGATAGCAGAGCACTGGCTAGCCGCGTAGGGATCGTGGCTGGTTTTTTTTTTTTTTTTTTTTTTTGCTGTTCTGCCTGAAAGAGTGTCACGTGACACATCCAACCCTATGTGTCCGTGGACAAGCTACAACATGACCAGGGTTGGGTTCAGTTGAGTCAGTCTAGAATAGGAAGTGATCTGGCACTTTTGTGAGTCTGTTCGCAGACCGTGCATGACCAGTCACTTAGATTAGATGCATATCCTCCGGTTGCACACATCATGATCATCAACATTACCATCAGAATCCATCAGGGGAATTTTCCAGTGCATTAAACCTATTTTCCCTATTTTGACATTTTTCACTTATTTATTAAGTGACTTTTGTTGGGAACTAGGTAGGGCAATTTTGCTAATGAAATATATAAGCAAACCAGAGCTAGCACTTTCTGGTAGAAGAAGGAGAGCATCAGGCACTTTTTTAGCCCCTTGCATAGGCGATTTTGCACCAGCACTTCAGCCCTGTAGATAGCGTTTTGTAGCAGCAACAGCCAGCCAGATCTAGCGTTTTTCCCAGCCTCAGATCCAATGATTTTCAGCAGCCAGCACGTAGCGTTTTTGCATCATAGCTGCAGCCCTACACTTGGCGTTTTGACCAGCAGCCTAGCGTTTTTGATCCAGCAATATTCAGCGTGTGTGGACAGCGGTAGCCAGCGTTTTGAACAGCCATACCAAGCATTTTTTGCAATAGCAGATCAGCCCGACAAGAAGCACCTCGAAGCATTCAGGGGAATTTTCCAGTGCATTAAACCTATTTTCCCTATTTTTGACATTTTTCACTTATTTATTAAGTGACTTTTGTTGGGAACTAGGTAGGGCAATTTTGCTAATGAAATATATAAGCAAACCAGAGCTAGCACTTTTTGGTAGAAGAAAGAAGGAGAGCATCAGGCACTTAAGTGCAGTAGGCCTGTGGAGACCCTTCTCAGCAAGACGACCCCCCACCAACCTGGCGTTTTTGGAGCCCAGAAGGCCAACGTTTTTCAGCCCTGCCATCAGTGTTGTCAGCCCCTTGCATAGGCGATTCTGCACTGGCACTTCAGCCCTGTAGATAGCGTTCTGTAGCAGCAACAGCCAGCCAGATCTAGTGTTTTTCCCAGCCTCAGATCCAACGATTTTCAGCAGCCAGCAAGTAGCGTTTTTGCATCATAGCTGCAGCCCTACACTTAGCGTTTTGACCAGCAGCCCAGTGTTATTGATCCAGCAATATTCAGCATGTGTGGACAGCGGTAGCCAGCGTTTTGAACAGCCATACCCAGCGTTTTTTGCAATAGCAGATCAGCCCGACAAGAAGCACCTCGAAGCATTCAGTTTTCAGCCATAGACTCGGTCCCGTCGTCACCACTGTCGGCCTCGACATAGCCATTAGACTTGCATCAGCATCATTGTACCAGATTGTGCAATCAATAGTAGACCACTCTTGCCATCGAGAGTGGGGCCCTTGGAGGAGGGTTTTACAACGTCGCTGGTGTCGTATGCTCTTCTCTCTCTATCTCTCAGTCTCTTGCATTTCCATTCACAGTGTCCATTCACTTGGTTTGTGTCTATTGCACTCTCTCACTAAGAACAGAAGGCTCTCCCTTCCGTAATTTAAAGGAACCCTTGAGCACAGTTCGGAGCACTCATCTTGAGCAAAGTTCAACATTCATTCCGTTGCACCTTACAAAGAGAGAGAGAAAATGCTGGTTGATCTGTTGTCTTATTTATCAGATGGCTGCCCACAATAAGTAAAGTTAAAAACAATGCTTTCACAGCACTTCGCAGGTGTCCCTAGATGCAATCACATGCACAGTTGCAATGCAGACATAGACTACCTCGCGGGAAAGCATTTGCTTTTCCGAAAAGCAATCCCGCTTTCTCAGAAAGCATCTGTTTTTCCTCAAAGTTTCCTCTGAACCCATCTTCATTCAAGTGCTTGCTTTTCCTTGTCCACAATTCTAACACAATTCGGAATTTCCTCCTGACTATAGATATTCCCTTTTCGATGCTCTCGTCACCCACCTTGTGACGCATTAGGAATACCCATCACCTAGTCCTTTCCTACCGAACTTACGGTACAATCTCCTTCGCGATGCTCTATGTCACCTACCTATGACGCATCAGAGATGTCCATTCCTGGATGGTCGGATACTTCCTTCTCGATGCTCCCTGTCATCCATCTGATGCGACGCATCAGAAGTACCCGTTCCTGGTGGCCTTACGGATATTCCCTTTCACAGTGCTCCCGTTATTACTCTGAATGACGCACTAGGAATACTCTGTACTCAGATGTCTCCAGTGAGAAAAACCCTCTCACTTAAAATTCCAAGAATTCATTTAGAATTATTTTTTTCTTGGTGTTCCAAGTGAGAAAACCCTGCACTTATAAATCCCATAATTCATTTAGAATTATTTTCCTGTCAAATAAAGCCAATTTAGCAACACATAATGCCCTTGGAAGGTTGTGATGTTCTCCTTGGAGTCCCTTGGTACCATAAGAACAACGCCGTGGTCGATTATTGGGCAAAGAAAGCGACATTGACAAATGAAAAGGGCCGAAAAATTATAATTGATGTGAAATTGAAGGGCGAGTCTATTCCTATTGTATCGGCTTTGGCTGTTTTCAAATTAATGAAATCCAGTCTGTTTGTTTACTCGATCTTTTTGAAAGACATGAATGATGAACATAGGACAAATATGTCTGAACTTGATAAAGAACGCCAAGATTTTCTCCACACTCATGCCGATTGCTTTTCAAAGGGCCTGCCAGGCGAGTTGCCACTAGCTCGCCCTGAGGATCATACTATTGATCTGATACATGGAAGCACACCACCGAACCGGCCACCTTACCGTGTGAGCCGACCCCAAAGTGAAGAGATTATGAACCAAGTGAAAGACCTCTTGAAAAAGGGTCTTATCCAGCCGAGTACTTCACCTTACTGCTCTCCGGTGTTGTTGGTTTTAAAGAAAGAGGGATCTTGGAGAATGTGCATTGATTATCGAGCTTTCAATAAAATCACCATCAAGAACAAATTCCCGATTCCAAGGATCGATGATATTCTTGACCGACTACAAGGATCCTCTTGTTTCAGCAGGATCGATTTGGAAAGTGGATATCATCAGATTCGAAACGCGCCGGGAGATGTCTACAAGACAGCTTTTCGGACGAGCTTCGGTTTATATGAATTTTTGGTGATTCACCATCAAGAACAGATTCCCGATTCCGAGGATCGATGATATTCTTGACCGACTACAGGGATCCTCTTGTTTCAGCAGGATCGATTTGCAAAGTGGATATCATCAGATCTGAAACGCGTCGGGAGATGTCTACAAGACAGCTTTTCAGACGAGCTTCGGTTTATATGAATTTTTGGTGATGCCTTTTGGCCTTACCAATGCTCCAGTGACTTTCAACCGAATGATGGATAGGATTTTTAGAGAGTACAGATCTTTTGTTGGCACTTCTTTTGATGACATTATAGTCTTCTCCAAGGATGAGGCAGAACATAGATACCATTTGCTACAGGTCTTTTAGGCATTGCGATATCACAAGTTAGTAATCAATGCCAAGAAGAGTGAATTTTTTTACCGAAGATACACTTTTTGGGACACATCGTCTCAACAGCAACAATACAGATGGACCCGGCCAAGATTGAGACTATACGTGATTGGCCCGATTTGAAGAATGTTCATGAAGCTAGAAGCTTCTTGGGCTTATGTTCTTACTACCGGCGGTTCATTCGAAAGTTTGCAGAGGTTGCTTCCCCTTTGCATATTTTGACACAGAAAGGAGTTCTTTTCTCGTGGGGGCCCACAGAGGTGACTAGTCGTTTTTCAAACTTTGAAAGAGAAATTGACTATGGAACCAGTTTTGACTTTGCCAGATTTGCAAAAGTCATTCGAAGTATATAGTGATGCTTGTGGTCGTAGTTTGGGTGCGGTCTTAATGCAAGAAGGCCATGTCATTGCCTATGAGAGCCGATTGTTTTCAAGGCCAGAATTGACAACACAGATTTATGAGAAAGAGCTTTTGACGGTTATCCATGCTCTTCTCAGTGGTGACACTATCTACTCGGAGCCGATTTACGGTCTTTACTGATCATCAGAGTTTACACTACTTCTTGTCATAGAAGCAGTTTTCAGAAAAGTAGATGTGGTGGGCTAACATCTTGGCACAATTTCACTTCCAGATTGTCCATGTTCAGGGACAGAAGAACTTGGTGGCAGATGCTTTGTCCTGGAAGCCGTTAGTCTTGGCTATTTCCGCGATTCACCATAGAAGCTTCGGGGATATGGTCGATCAGTATGCCACCGATGCAGATTTTTCAGATGTGTTCAATCGAATACAGAATTGGGAGATAGTAGCGGGATATTCCATACGGGGTGGCTACTCGATGAAGAAAACGATGTTGTGCGTTACATAGCCGTTGAGGGAAAAGGTTCTAACCGAATGCCATTGTCCACCTTTCACGGGTCACCGCAGCATTGACACCACATTGAAAGGTGTGGAGTGCTACTTCTTTTGGCCGAGACTTAAGAAGAACATGGACGATTTTGTACGCAGTTGCTTGGTATGCTAGAAGGTCAAGTTTGATAGGCATAAAGCACAGGGATTGTTACAGCCTTTACCCATTCCCACCCGCCCCTGGGAAAGTATTGCAATGGATTTCATTTTTGATCTTCCGAAGACACAGAGTGGCACGATGGTATCTGGACTGTTATTGACAGATTTAGCAAGCAAGCTCATTTCATTCCAGTGAAGAAAACAATCAAGCCGGACCATTTAGCGAGACTGTTCATTGCCCAGATATTCAGATTACATGGCATGCCTGAGACAATAATCTCTGACAGAGATCCCTGATTCACGAGTTTGTTTTGGAATGCTATTTGGAAGAACATTGACACACGGTTGCAGTTCTCGTCATCTTTCCACCCGCAGACAGATGGGCAATCTGAGTGTACTGGATTTATTGAAGTCTTACATTTCTGATCAGAAGACTCAATGGGAAAAGTTTTTGCCCTTGGTGGAATTTGCCTACAATAACACGATCCACTCTTCGACGGGGAAGGCGCCATTTGAAATGATTGAAGGTGCTACGAAGGTTCCATCCTTCCTAAGCACGAAAGATAAGATTTTTGAAGCCAACCAGTACACGAGGGGCTTGGACACTACTTTTGCCAAGGTCCGGGAGGCTTTAGCAAAATCTCAGGAAAGACACAAGAAGGCAGTAGATCGACACCGTCGTGATTTGAAATTAAAGGAAGACGATTGGGTGCTCTTATGTTTTGAGAAAGCACGCCTGAGAAAGAAAAAGGGAAAGGAGCAGCTTTTTCCAAAGCTTAGCATGAGATACTATGGACCTTTCCAAATAAAAGAAAAGATAAATGATGTCTCCTTTAGACTGAAGGTGCTCGATACTTGGAGAATTCCCAATGCTTTTCATGTGAGTCTCTTGAAGCCTTTTAAAGGCGATGTGCCCGATGATGGGGAGCCATATGAGTAACCCGAAGTGGAGGAAAGCGAGGAGATACTCGTTCCAGAATAGATATTGACACGTGCAAATAGAAAGATTAAAGGTAAAGTGATTAGGCGGTTCTTGGTTAAATTCAAGAACTATCTTGCATTGGATGCGAAGTGGATGGAGGAGGAGGACCTAGCAGAGACTACTCAGATTTTGGAACTTTACCTTGAAGCATTCGCTTTAGCATAGTCTACTCCGATAGAACCCCGATTTTAGCGTGGGTGAATCTAGTGCAGCGGGCTTGCACAAGAGGGGAGTCGCTCCGCTTCTTTGTCAACAGATTATCCCAATTTTTGATATAGAGTCACTGATGTCCTTTTGGGTTTCAGGGATATCGCTGGCCTGACAGTATTCTGTTGTATGACTTTATGAACTGGAATTCCCGAACATGAAACTGATACTGATTGATTTGTACTTGACTTGTTTGAGTGCAGGAACCGAAAGACGAAATGACTGCAGTATTTTGGTCTTATAAATCTCTATAGACATGATTGCAATAAGGATTAGTTAATCGGGCAGTGGTGAGGTCTCGACTAGATCTAGATGCGATTACTAAATACGTTGCCAATTAATCATGGTTTGAGATTTGGAATGAATTTGAATGTGATTGGTCATGTGATGTCCTGCGATGCCAAGTGATGTGACTGTTGATTGGTACATGTGCTAGATGTGTCGTGTCTAGTGCGTCGATACTAACAGTCAGTGTCTACTATGACGATTTATGGCCTCTGTCTGTTTTTGCAGGCATAATCGAAGACGATTACAATTCTTTCAAGAGGGGGGTATGTCACAAACTGACGACGTGGCAGTGCCAACGCACACACACACACATGAATGCTGACGTGGCAGCCAATACGGAGGCCTGGAAGATGCGCTGACTTAACACTGACGTGGCAGCCCAGATTTTACGACGAAGATTACGCTTATGACGTGGTAGTCCGTACACTGTACGGAATTCTAGAAATTATGCTGGCTGATTTGTATGGTAGCTTTTGGGACAATTGCTTTTGAGTTAAAAGATTTTTGGGGCTCTGCTTTTGGGCATCCCTTGTATCAATAAATAAGTGGGCAAGGCCTCACTTCTGAGAGCATCTGGATGTAGAGTCTGAGAGTGAGCACCCGCCAACTCTCTTGTACTTTGAACACAGATTAATATAAAAAGAAATACGGAAAGGGGCGCCAATCTTTGGGCCCAATACCTCTGGGCATGGAACTACGTTGGGCCATGTCAACTATGTGAACTGTTTTGAAGTGAATTTTTTGTTGTGTCACGGTAGAATCTTGACTTGGGGTGTCTAAGTTTGTTACACGATACTTGAATTTCATGAAGGTCTGCAATGCTTGCTTCTTTGGGCCGCACCGAAAGCGACACAAAGTGATCTGTTGCGGCAATGCTCCATCTGCGTCTATAGTTGTGGGTCCACCTTCTTTAAGAATCTCCGAGGAGGAAAATTCCTGAAACCATTTCCAACACAAAACCATAAACATACCCATTCCATGTAGAGTAACTAAGAAAATACTATTCTCCCTAAATGACTATGCATGCAATGGAGATGAACAAAGTGACGGAGTGCCAAACCGTTCATCAAACACACGCAAAAAGTGGGATCGAAACTTGACTTTTTGACCTAAACCTTTCAATTGTGGCAAATCACAACGGAAATGCCGATGCTTGATGGACAATCTTGCTCGTGCTCTGTCTGAGACCGTGTCATGCCAAGGAAGAAACATGATTGACAAAACAAACAATTGGGAAACAATGTGAATTCCTTGAATACAAACTTTTTTTCTTTTCGAGAATGATCCGCATACATCTGTACTGATGTGAGTGAATCATGTGCATTGTACAATACGGCATGCCTGTGAAAAGGGAACATATAAAGACGGTGACGAAAATACAAGAAACCGTCATGAATGAGAAACTCGAACAATGCATGCTGACTAATCATGCGAACACACAATAGTGTCTGTGTGGGTTCTTTGGACCTCGACTCGAGAGCCAAGATCGGTTCTGCGTGACTGATCATGTAAGGTGCAACGGAATGAATGTTTGCGCTTTGCTCAAGATGAGTGCTCCGAACTGTGCTCAAGGTTCCTTTTGTTCTTATGGAAGGTAGAGCCTTCCCTTCTTAATGAGAGAATGCTATGATCACAAACAAAGTGAATGGACACTGTGCGTGCAAGTGAATGAGACTGAGAGATAGAGAGAGAAGAGAGATACGACACTAGAGACGTTGTAAAACCCTCCTCCGAAGGCCCCACTCTCGTCGGCGAGAGTGGTCTACTTATGATTGCACAAACTGGTACAATGCTGATGCATGTGACTGATGCAAATCTAGGCTATGTCGGCGATGAAGACGGGGACGACGAAACCGACCTAAGGGCTGAAATCTGCAATCTTTTATCTGCTGTCCTAAAACGCTATGGGCTGAAATCTGGCCTGCTTGAAAACGCTTGGGAAAACGTTGGTTCCTGCTGTCTTTAAGGCTGAAAAACTGCGTCTATTGTAGGGCTGAAAACTGAGGTTCTTCATGGATGAAAACTGATGGTCTTTCCCGGGCTGAATGTGCTACACTTTAGGTGAATCTTGCCGGTCTTTATCTGCTGCTGAAATCGCTGTGGGCTGAGGCTGGAAACGCTAGGCTGATGGATGGGAAAAACGCTAGGGCTTGTTGATGTCAGGAAACGCTAGGGGTTGGGGTCTTTTGCTGCGGGGAGATCTCATGCACAACGCTATCTACTGGGACTTGTGGCCGATGATGCTGATGCGAAACGCCAACTGATGAAGCTTCCCAAAAACGCTAGGTGAGGGAAGGTCTATGGCGATGGTTCTTACTTGGAGGGAAGTCCACCAAGGGTCTTGTGAGAAGTTGCCTGCTGAGCTTGGCTCCTGTTGCCTCTTCTGCCATTTAATGCTAACTTGGGTTTACTTATATATTAACTTACCCAATTTGCCCTACCTACTTTCCAACAAAAGTCACTTAAAAATAATAAGTGAAAAATGTCAAAAATAGGTAAAATAGGCTAAATGCACTGGAAAATTCCCTTGACTGATTCTAATGGATTCTAATGGGAATGCTTATGATCATGCTGTGTGCAACCAGAGGATATGCATCTACACTAAGTGACTGTGCATGCACGGTCTACGAATAGACTCACAAAAGTGCCATATCACTTCTAATCTAGATTGGCTGGACTGACGGAACCGTGTTATGCTGTAGCTTGTCCACGGACACATAGGGTTGGATGTGTCACGTGACAGATCATATCTGCAATGAGGTTAGCTTCACTAGAAACATCATCATTCATATCATCATCCTTGCGAACAATCACATCTCTATCGTGCAAAAAATGTGTGTCGTGCTTTGGAGAAGAAAGGACTGATAGAGTCTCCTTCTGATGTTTCTTTTCAAGCTTCGCTTGCACATTAGAAATGAGAGTTAAAGAATGAAGATCCTCCTCACCACGAATGATCATGGGAGAGTCACTTTTGGCATTTAAAGTGAGCGTATTGTCTATCCATTCAATGAGAGGGTTATGTTCACGAAACCATCGGATGCCCAAAATCATATCACATTCTGAGAGAAGAGACACAACAAATCTTCGACGGTAGGAAGCTTGTTGAACAATGAATAACACAGCAAGGCACTCTGGTGTAATGTCTAATTGTGTTTTACAGCTCAACACCCAATTACGTAAATGAGATGAAGAGCGCAAAGAGGCATTCCTTTTCGGGTTGGATGAGTATATCAAGTTCGATGTCGAAGTCCTCGACCCAATAGATCTCAACAAGGCGGTAGTGATTGCTCTCGCGCAGGAGATGAAACACAACAAAGGGAAGCCCAAGGAGAACAAGTCTTCTCACAGTACTACTCAGGATTCTCAGAATCCGCAGAATGGTAAGAACATGGTAAGAACAACGGTAATTCTCCTAATCAATCTTCCTCTATTTCTCAAGCACAAAATTCTCACAATGAACCTATGGGAAAAGGAAAAGCTAAAAGTCAAGAAAACCCTAAGTTGACGCCTGATGACAAAACTGCTCAAGGAATTTTAGTAGGATGGTTAACTCTTGAAGAACGAGCCGAATATGCACGAGACAAAAGATGGTTTGAATGTCACACTCAAGGTCATATGAAAAGAGATTGTCCTAAGAAAGCATCCAACGAACCTAAAGAACCCAAAGAACCCACAACACCAACAACTACCGCAAGCACTTTAGTGAACCACACTGATTCTCCACATGTCTTTGACACACACATTGATGATGAGTCTCTCTTTATATGTTATGGTCATGTGAAGGGTCAGTGTTTTGTCATGTTGTTTGATTCAGGCACTATGCATGTGATTAGTGACTCTCTTGTTGAAAGAGCCCGCTTGGAGGTTAGTCAGACAACTCCTCTCCAGGTGTCGGGCTTCGCTCCCGGTATGGACCTCTACTTGTGCTACCTGATGAATTGCCAATGTCCTTGATTGGCTCGGATTTCGATGTGAGTACTTGTAGGACCAACTCTTGTATGCGTTGGTCTCTCTGTGCCTCACGCTCTAACTCCATAGCCGCTAGCTTTTCTTCGGCCGCTATCCGTTGAGCTTTGTTAGCTTGCGTGCTCTCAACCTCCATAGTCTCCTTTTGTTCTTTGGCCGCCAAGCGCACTTGCTTACGCTCACGCTCCATGGCTGCCCTTCTTTCTTCTAAGGTGGCACGTTGCACCTCCTGTTGTAGTATCATCTCCATCATCGACTTGACCAAAGCCTCCATAGGATTTGGTGCATTCCGTGGTGTAGATGGGGATGGGGAAGGATCGGGGAACAATCCTCCTTGTGTAGAAACTTTTTCTTCTCCAACTTCACTCTCATCACCTTCACGCAAAGTATCCATTCCGCTTCGGGTGATGACCATACACTGAGATCTTGGGTACTTGGTTCTTGAGGTACTTGGGTTCTTAGCTTGCAATCGATGTGTGAGAAGGCTTTTCTCTTACCCGAGCTTGACTCTTCCCTGCGGGCGCACTCCTTGGCGGCCTTGCGCTCACACCAAAGTTGCTTTTTCCCACCTCACGTCGATTGGCCGGCCGCTAAGGTACGGTCCGCTCTCAATGAGTGCAAAGAGGAACAAGGAGAGGCTGGACAAGCCCTTCTTTCTTGTTACTTTCACTCTTCAAAAATATGATTAGGAATCGACATGCCTAAGTGGACTTGGGTTACGTGCGACCGCAACAAGCAAAAAATTTCTTGTGGTTCTTTCCTTGAGTAATACAGAACACTGCCAAAGAGCTCTGATACCAATGTAAAGTGCAACGGAAGTGAATGTTGATAGTGCTCAGGATGAGTGCTCCGAATTGTGCTCAAGGCTTCCTTTTACTTACGGAAGGGAGAGCCTTCCTTTCTTCTTAGAGAGAAAGTGCAAGTCCAATGATCACAAACAAAGTGAATGCTACTGTGAATGAAAGTGCTGAGAGAGAGAGAGAGAGAGAGAGAGAGAGAGAGAGAGAGAGAGAGAGAAGAATACGACACCAGACGGTTCTCAAACCCTCCAAGGGCCCCCCTCTCTATGGCGAGAGAGGTCTATGCTATAGATTGCACAAATCTGGTACAATGGTCTATATGCAATGGACTTGCCGACGATGTCGACGACGATGAGGACGGGGCTGAAAACCGAAAACGCTAGGGCTGCAAATGCTGAAATCTGGAAACTTTGATCTGCTGCTGAATATTGACATTGTGTCGGCGAGGATGGTGATGGCGACGACTCGACGACGATGCGTTGAAAACGCAGATGCTGAAATCTGCAAACAGCGGGCTGAAACTGAAGACGTTGGCTGATCCGACGGTACGGTAAGGATCTGCTACGGGTAGGTGAGATCTGCGAAGCTAAGGGGTCAATCTGCAATGGCTAAGGGCTGAATACTGAAAACGCTAACATGTATGGCTGGATCGGAGTGCTGATGACTGAAAATGCTAGGCAGTTTGCAGGATGCAAAAACGCTAGGCCTGATCTGCAATCTACAAACGCCAAGTGTGCTGGGGTCTGAAAACGCTAGCTGTCTTGATGGCTGAAAACGCTGATGTTCTCCGTTGCTCTTGTCAAGAAGATGCACTACAAGTTGCCTGAGCTCCTTCTGCTGCTGCTTCTGCTTTCTATTGAGCGTATATAGCTGGATATATCTAGGTCGAGTAGTCTCCCCAACAGCCCACAGCCCCACGACCTTGTAAAAATGGCATCATAAATAAATAAATAAATAAAAATGCCTGCAACGGACTGTCCCCAAACTGCCAAGGGATTTGGGTGTATTGCTTGAACAATGCATATGCTAGGTGGTACCGGGTTGTGAAATCAGAGGATATGCAACTACTCTAAGTGCCTGGACATGGACGGTGTGCGCACAAGTTCACAAAGGTGCCAGAACACTTCCTAGGCTTTCTAAACCCTAGAAGTAGGAACAACTTGTCCACGTACACATAGGGTTAGTTGTGCACGTGACATTCTACCTTGGGATGCTTTCTGGACTTTGAATGCTGACTCCTGATGCTTGTGGATGCATAAGCCGATGAAAACTCCTCCAAACTTGTGGATATTGCGGATGTAGGGATTGTTGTGATGTAACCACCGACCATACGAGTTACTAGGCAGCCTTACTACTGTCGTAGAATACTAGCCTTGGTGCTGACTCTACCTTGCAAGCAAGTACCACCACTCGAATAGTCCTGTCATGAAAACATTGCGGGTGAAGATGAAAGGTAGGGGTGCTCGGAGATATTTCCAAGGGTTTCTTGTCGATGGAAATGGATGCACGCTACATTTGAATGCAAATGCAAAAGAGAGTTAGGGATCCTTTCTCCAACTCCTTCCATACCCGCATAGGAGGCAAGTAGATCTTGGTACTCAAGATCTGGGTTTTCGTGTATCCGATGTCGATCTTCGTTCAAAGACATGGCAATGAAGACGGGAGCTAATAAGTACGGGATCGGGACATGAAGATTCTTTGAGAGAAAAAAAAAACTGAGAGAGGTTTTGTTCTGCTTGGGTTCTTGGTGGTTCTTCCCTTGAGTTTGCGATGTCGAAGCATGCACAGAGTTCTGATACCAATGTCAGATGCAACGCACACAGAGCTCTGATACCAATGTCAGGTGCAGCGGAAGTGTTTAAGGATTTAGCTTGGATCTAGTACTCTGCACAAACAAACACAAGGTTGCTTCACTTGAATGAACTAAACTGAATGAAAGAAAGAGACGCAGAGAGAGAGGTATGACGATGATCTTGCTGGCTGAAAACGCTAAGAGCTGAATCTGTGGCAAACATTTCTCATCTAAAAATCTGTGCTGATGCCACCCCTAGCATTCGACCGAGAGCAAACTCTCTCTCTCTCTCTCTCTCTCTCTCTCTCTCTCTCTCTCTCTCTCTGTTTGTCTGTGCTAAAGAATTCTCTGTATTTTATGTGAACTCTGCAAAAATTGTGTATGTTATTTCGAAGCATTTGGTGCCTATTTACATAAATCTATACCGCAGGTGGGGCTGGCTGGTAGTGTGAATGGACAGTGGTGGCTTGACAGCATTGAAGATGTTCTTAATGAAAAGAAGCCATTTTCTCGGGTTGGCTCTCGACAGCTTGCTGGTTTACTGATTGGTATATGGTAGGGGATCTGAGCTTGCCATGCCACACTGTTTTCCTTTCTTTGTTCATTACAATTGAGGCCCTTTTTTATGATCTTAAGGGTGACCAAAGGACTTCTTCCTTATATTGGTGGTGTGGATGTTAGTGCAGTGGCATGTGGCTTTGGCAGAGCTTTTGGTAACAAGGTGAAACTATCTTTTTTAAAGAAAACATTTAGTAGAAGAGATTCAGTCCTTGTTTTTTACACCAGAGAATACTTGTCGCACTTTACCAACGAAAGATATATCATTACTTGTCAGGGAGCAGTTGCTGTAAAGATGATGGTCTTTAGGCGGACAGTGTGTGTAGTAAATTGCCATTTTGCAGCACATATGGATGGTGTCGCCAAACGTAATGCTGATTTTGACCACATATACCGTAAGATGTCTTTTGGTGAGTGTCTTGCGGCTACTAGCATGGCCGGTAGACAATGGGTCCATTTGGATGCTTTTGTTTGTGTGTTCAATTTGGCCATTACATCCTTGCTACATACTGATGCATCAAAACTTGACATTTCTGAACTTCAGCTGTGCAAATAGTTCGGGGCAACAGCTTTTGGCAAGAGGTCTCGTCTTTGGAGCAAGCAGACATTTCTCTAGAGAAGGCAAGCCATCTCATCTGTGTTGTTATGTTAAATTATGTTTAGTAATCTCCTGCTAAATTGATACAGGCTTGCTTAAACGTACTCTTATTTCATGTTGGATTTTTGTGAATTTATGCCTAAGACTTTGATGTGTGACTGAAAGAGATGGTGGTGCATCTAAGTCACTACATTTTTATTTTCTGATTGGAAGAAAGCTTGAAGACAAAGAGGATATTTTTGTCTATGTGTGGCCTGCCGTGCTCATGTGATCCGGGGGGGTTTGTTGGGCGGGGGGGGGGGGGGGGGGTGTTGTGCTTCTTTGGTAGGTGGCTTGTCCTTGGTGTGTATGTCTGCTGCCCCTGCTACTCTTCCTCCTCACGGTTTGCTGCTCCATTGGCTCGTTGTCTGCTTGGCAGCATGAATTTTTTCTGGGCCTTTTCTTGCTCGAGAGTGGTTGTGCTCCTTGGAAGGTGGGGTTTGGTCTCTCCATTCTGTCCTTTCAAATTTGCTGCAGCAAATACTCTCTTGCTATGATTTTATCGCTCCTTCTTCTATCATCCTAGTTGCGCCACTCCAGTGGCAGTTTGTTAATGCCACCTTCAGCATGTGGAGTGGCCTCTTTCGAGTCTTCCTCCTGGGTATGCTCCAATTTAAAGAACCTCGGTTCCTCTACCTTGTGAATTGTTTGCTACAGAGTTTGTGGCTTCCTCCTTGTGGCCTTTGTGTCACCCTCATCCTTGGATCTGGAAGCTCATCGTATTTATTTCGGCTTTGAGGTTGCAATATTGTTCTGGTTGGAGGCTTTTAGGCCTAGATTGCGGACAGCTTCTGGCCAATGAAGCTCCAGTCACTTTTACCTAAACTGCTGGCTGCCTTCTTGTATCCTCCGTTGGGGATACTTGTTCAGAGGATTCAAGGTGCCAATCTTTCAAAAGCCCTTGTTCTATTTTGTAGGTGGCCAAGGCACTTTTACTGTTGTAGAACAGGTTTTCTCCCCGTGCCCTATTCTAGTTTTACTGCCTTTTGGCCTTGCCCTTTGATGCATTAGCTTCTATGGTTTTTCATGTCTTTGTGGTTCAGTTGTATCACTTGACAGGTTTACGATTCTGCCTCCCTATGGTCGTGCTAATCGTATTACAGCTTTGTACAGCCTGTTTTTGAGTGTCCTCAACGATTTCAATAGAAATACAACTCTTTTTCCTCTCTCGAGGTTACTGCCCCAAGCAATGCAGTATGCTTATGAAATATTGACCACTCTAAGGCAATTTAATTACAATGTTCAGAGAATAACCAAAGAAACAAGATAGACATACAAAAAGTGTTGAAGATGGGCGACCTTTCATGAAGGAAATACAGTTCTGCTCAATCAGAGCACCTTAGGATTGAGCTTAGTTACTATCACTCTCATAAATCATCAACATATATGCCTAAGCAAACCAACAATTCACAACATATTTGCAAGAGAAGAACACAGCCCAGCCTAGCTCCAATAACAATGTCAGATGCAATGGGATTGAGAGACTTAGACAGAGTTGAGAGTATCACACAATCATAATCCTTTGTGTTAACAAATTGGCTGAAACAAATTGCAACACGTGTACAAGTCGAGTGCAGGGTAGCCTATGGAACTGCGTTTGGTCACTACAAATGGGGCTGATTTACTCCGTTTCCTCCCATATGACTTGCAAGTGCACAAAACGCTAGCTGCAGGGAATGCAGTGTGAAGATTACTGTTACTCCGTAGTATTTCATCCTAGCTATCTGTGTGTTCTTAAGACTAAAAGCTGTAGATTAGACTTGAGAGACTTGAACATAGATGTTTGATTGATTGACTAAATACAACAGGCTCCTCATATAGGAGACAAAGAGTCACAAATGAAAAGATACGTCTCATAGGGAAGAGAAACGAGTGTAGAAGTAAAGACACATCCTTTGGACGAGTGTGACCTGTCGTCAAAGGAGTGTAGCTTTTGGCGAAGAGGCATGTCTCTAGAGCAAAGAGTCGTGACCATCCAAGTGTAGGGGTCCTCCTTGGCATGTTACTTCTCGTATCTACAACCAAGACCAGATGTAATAATGTAATATAGTCACAATCGTGACATTCCCTCCCATTTAAAATGAGAGTCTCGGTTAAAGAAATGAGTTCTGATGTTGATATAATTCTATTAAAGAATTGAATCTTTGAAATTCTTCACTCTTTCAGCTATCTAGAACCTTTGTCTTGAATTTTTACTTCTTACGAAACCTTTTTGTTTTGGCTGCTAAATCCCATGTCATTGCATGATTCAAAGACTTTTTAAAGGAATGTGGCTTAATCAAGTTGACTGCGACAAGAGATTGATCTTCAAAATCCTTCATGTGATGTAAGACTTTTAGTTGAGGATCTTGCAATGACTTTTGATTGAGAATCCTCCAATAATGAATCCCAAAATTCTTCAGAATCATCTTCAGAAACTGTCATGCCATGACTTGCAATTGGCACGTCATCATCTATCAAAGAATCAAAGAAAGCATAAGCGTCTTTAGATTTAGATCTGCAACTATATCTTTATATTTATATGGTAACAAAGTGTCCTCAAAAATTGATTTAAGAGAAGTTAATGAATCCAAAAATTCTACATCTGCATCAGGAATCATGTTCGTTTCATAATCCATTGTATCATGCTGTTTGACTTGTACACGTGAGGCCTGAATCACTCATACCACATGATAAAGCCCGTGTAAAATTAGTTTACGTCCATCTTTGAACAAATTGATAGTATGTCCTTGAAAGCTAATAGCTGGTTCATATTGGAACAACCAATGTTGACCAAGAATCATGTCGTAGTAAGATAAAAGGCATGACTTCGAAATCTAGTTGATCTGCATAATTTTGAAATCAAAATGCAACTGTCCAACTGTCTTATCACAAGTTAAAAATGAAGACATTGATGGAGCGAACATTGAGAGTTCCAAGAAGGCTCAAAACTTGCTTTGAGCGAGGCTTCAAAACTGGAGAATCACATTGAGTATGCTTCATAAGGATGGTTGTCACGGGGATGGACACCACGTGCCAATGGAAAAGAACAGATCGAACAACTTTAAGCACTTCAAATAACAACTGACCTGAAAGAGAGAGAGTGCACAACAGGAGACGGGGAGTGGGCAGTTTCACCCCAAGAGAGTATTGGCCCCAAACCCTGGCGTCCCTTTTGGTATTTCTTTATATTGCTTGAACTCAATACAAGGCCGGTACTCCATCCCTTGCACCTCTACGTGGGAGTGTGCTAGAGAATGATCCCTTGGCTCATATTTGAAGGCCCTTGGCCATGAAAAGCAGTTATATACTTCTCCGCTATCTTCTTCCGAAGCTTCTGTGGACAAACACGAAGAACCACACCCAACTGTTGAGGTAGACAATCGTGAACTTCAATTTCTCTTAAAAAAATTTAATGTTACACAAAAGAAGAAACTGAATGTTATATTGTTCGAACCTTACAATGGTTGCCATGACAAGCGTGTGGTGGACCAGTGACTGTTCAAAATGAAGGCCTACTTGTCCAACATGGATTTAGTAGAGAGAAAAAAGGTTACACGTGCTAGTTCTTTGTTGAAAGACAAAACATTTCTTTTGTGGAAACGACGGATTGTTGATGATGGCAAACACCGTCACCAACTGCTAACGTGTCAAGTCACTGAAGAACGGAGCCATTGTGTAGATCACGTTCGAGGGGCCTAAACTCTAAAAAGAATAAGCAACAACAGAAGAAGAGTCCTACCAACTTATGGGACCCCATTCGATGGGGCCCAAGTGACAAAAGGAATTAAAATAAAGCTGGACCCTCACACACACATTCAAAAGACTTGCGCAGAAATTGATGACGTGGCAGTTGTACGGACAACCCGGATTTTCCGTTGGTAGTGCTGACGTGGCAGAACTTCGCAAAACGCATTGACAGTGCTGATGTGGCAGTTGTACGGATTTCTGCAAACACGTTGGCAGATTTTGGTGCTAGTACATTTTGGACCAGTTGCTTTTGAGTTTGAAGGCTTTTCATGTAAACGTGCTTTTCATAGGCCAAGGGCTTTTAAATAAGTGCAAAAGGCTTAGTCTCTGGCACGCTTCAGGAAGAAGGTGCAGAGCGCGAGTACCGACATTGTACTGAGTTCAAGTAATATAAAGAAATACCAAAAGGGGTGCCTAGGTTTGGGGCCAATACTCTCTGGGGGAATTCCGCCACTCCGTGTCGCGTGTCGTCTCTCTCTTTCAGTTTAGTTGTTATTGAAGTGCTAAAAGTCTGTTCAGTCTGTTCTTTTCTATTGGCATGTGATGCCCGTCTTGTGACAGTGGTATCAGAGCATCAGGCGTGTGCTTTTCTGAAAGCATACCGGTCCTACAAAAGAGCAGATAGAGCTATTGGAATTTTACTTGAAGTATCTTCGGGTCCCGGCCATGGACTTATTAGCCACTCCACCCTTACTTCATCGCGCATTGGGCGCGCTCCCGTCTTCACCGCTCATGTCTTATAGGGCATAAACCATAAAGATCACTTGCAAGAGAAGGATCCAAGATTTGTTTCAAGCTGCTATTTTTCTCAAAGGCAGTGCCATGCAATGGTGGAAGTCTATAGCTACCAAGCGGCACACTCCAAGGACTTGGCGAGCTTTCAAGAAAATTTTTGCCCAAAGTTATATATGGCTTCTGACATCTTCCTTCGGAGTGCAACTTCTGGCAGAGTGGGGTATCCTGAAATGCTCGCCACGGAAACCCTAGCAGATTATTTCTTGAAATTTCTCGACATCTCTCAGTAGATGTCTCTTCTTGAGCTGATAACCTTGGAGGTCCAGTGTGATTGCTATGTCTTCGGACTACCATCGCCACCAAAGGAACAATGTCTGTCCAAGAGCTAATGGATGGATGATGCTGTGGTCGGCTATGACCTTATGGAAAGAACCTAACCCTAATTTTTGGTGCAGGTTTCAGGATGGAAAGTTAGTTGACTTTTCGAACTCGACCGAAATCGAGATTGCTTTTTAAGTTTGAGTTTCGTTTGAGAACTTGTTTGGTGATCCTGTTTGAAATTTGTTTGAAATGGATGATATCTGTTTTGAACTTGTTTTGGTGCCGATTTGAAATGACTCTGGTTTTAATACTGGTTTCATTGATTGGTGATTTTACTCCCGGATGCAGTAGTAAGAAATGTTGTTTTGGTATTGTTTGAACCTCAGAACGACGCAGACGGGATGTCTGGGTACTTGGGAGCGTTTCGTTGTATGCTTGAAAACCTCGGAATGACGTAGACGGGATGTTTGGGGAGCGTTTCGCTGTATGCTAGAAAACCTTCGAACGACGCAGAAGGGATGTCTGGGGAGCGTTTGGTTGTATGCTTGAACCTCCAAGCGACGCAGGCGGCGATCTGGGGAGCGTTTGGTTGTGCAGTCCTCTGAGCTCATGTCCCGGCCTTTTTAGGTTATTTGCGGGGGGAGTGACGAGGTAGTCGTTGAGTAGCTTCATACCGCAGACCGTTTGTCTCGGGGGAGTGCTCACCGGCGCTGTTTGTTGTGTCTGTAACATGCATATGTGAGCATTTGTGTTGCATTGTGATGTGCCAACCACAGAATATTCCTAATTGGATGAGATTGCCTGGGTATGTAATTTTAGTGCATCAAGACACCCGTGGAAGATCAGTGCGGTTTGGGTGTGATGGCTAATTTTACTACGCCGGAATATCAAGAGTTTCGACCTGGACGAAAGGAGAAGCCAACTCCTTGATCAAAAGAGCCGAAAGGAGAAGTAGACTCCTTAACAAAACAAAGAGCAAACTGATTGTCCAATCGGACAACGACGACGATGACGACGTTTTATACCCTCCTGATCCCTCGTGAGATTGTATCTTTGTTTTTTGCTAGAGAGCTCCTAGTCACCCCCTTCACAAGGCCCTACAATTTTATTTTAATAGTTCTAGTTTTTTTTCCAAGCATTTTATCTGATTTTCTGGAGATGTAACTTTTTGGGGGTCTCGTAGGTCATTTTGGCCTTTTGAAGATGTTTAATACAACATTTCATTTCCCTATCCCCCATATTGCACCCTCCCTCACCTCTTACAATCTCTCCCTTGTAGAAGTATCTCTGGCTGCAATTAGCCTTGAGGGTGATTGCCCTCCACCTTTCTCATATTGCACTGCAGGCTTTCATCTCTTGCAGGTTCGGACGGGGTGCAGAGGAGGGAGTTCTACCCATGCACTGGGCTGTCCAGAAGATACGGAGCAGCGAGTTGTGCAAGGCCAGGCGGTTGTCCACACTCAAAGAGGGCTGTTATCACTGGTTGCTCCCCCGGTCATCACGTTTCCGCCGCCACTTTGATAGAAAGACTTGACCTTTCAGTGCCTTCTTTTGCAAGTTGACTGCCCTTTGTAGAAACTAGGGCTGCATTTCTCTCACACTTCTCTAAAGAGCTTATGATTTTTTTAAAATTATTTACAAAAGCGTTTTTGGTATTTTAAGCTTGTCCATAGTGTTCACACATCCACAGCCTGCATCTGCTACTTGGCAAGCAGATTTTCCCCAAATCTATTATAACTAAATATCGAATATTTTGGAAGTGGATTTGCCCCAGATCAAGTATTTGGCAAGAAGAAAAAGAGCCGTAACAAGGGTTAATGTTCCAATTGTAGGTGCAGTTCAGCTCACTGAGCTAGATCAAGTGCTGTAAGCACGTCCATAACCTAGTCTCAACAAGAATGCTTGTGGCAATGCAAGCAGTGTGGTTGTATTTCAAACGATCAAGGAATGCTTAGCTTGTATTCAGTTAATAGAAGCTAGTACCATTTTGTTGCATTACTTGTGTTTCCTGTTAACAATTGAAGATTTGGCAGGACCATGATTCAGGGGATTCAAATGTCAACATGTCTGAGCTGTCCGAAGCTGATCTTCTGATATGGGTCGGCGATTTTAACTATAGACTTACTGACGTGTCATACACTGAGGCAGTCAGCTTGGCTCGTGATAGCAATTGGGAGGAGCTTATAAAGAAAGATCAACTCAGGTTGGAGATGAAGGCAGGCAGGGTTTTTCAGGGCATGCGTGAGGCATATATTATGTTTCAACCAACTTATAAGTTTGACAAAGGATCGACTGAGCTTGGTACTCTTTCTGCCTGAACATATTGTGCAGTATACTGGCAAAGTTTGTTTGTCTGTTTTTTTGATATTTTGTCGTGCACATATTTTACTTGGTTAAAGTTACTTCCTAGCCTGAAATGTGTAGGAGTAATAAAGTCGATCTCTCTAGTGGTTGCTTTTTTTGTTAAAAATTCTGTGTTGTAAGTAACTCTTAACCTAAGACTTGGCACTCTCGCATCCTTTTCCGTTGTTTGTTTAGAGCATAATGTGTTCCAACCAGTTTGTTTGAGATCTGAAGGCTAGCTGAATTGTATTTTTCTTTCCTTTGGATGTTTGTATCAACTTGATCAAGTTCATCGCTTGATGCAGATTATGATTCTAGTGATAAAAGGAGAGTTCCTGCTTGGTGTGATCGTGTACTATATCGTGACAGCTTTGATTCGAATGAAGCGCAGAAACTAGGATGCTCTCGGCCTATTGCTGCTTCAGCTTCTTGGTATGGACATCCCTGTTTGATATCTATCTGGAATTCTATGTTACATTGGTATTGTGCTAAGGATCAGTTTTGACATGCATTGTCTCTTTGGAAGTGTACCTTGATCAAATCCTTGCCAATACCTTGTCATCTTGTCCTAAATGAGTCAGTCTAATAGTGTTGTTAAATTAGCTTTATCTGAAGGAAATATAATTCTAAATGAATTATTAAATTTATAAGTGAGGGTTTTTCTCGCTTGAGACGTCCGAGTACAAATATTTCTAGTGCTTGAAATGACTTGAGCATTGTGAATGGGAATATTTGTAGGGCCACCAAGAACTGGTACTTTTGATGCGTCACATAGGATGGGTGATAGAGCATTGAGAAGAAGTATTCGACCATCTGGAACGGACATCTCTGATGTTTCATGGGTTGGGTGACATAGAGCATTGTGAAGGAGATTGTACGGTAAGCTCGGTGAGAAAGGACTAGGTGATGGGTATTCCTAATGCGTCACAGGGTGGGTGACAAGAGCATCGGAAAGGGGATATTTCATAGTTAGGAGGTATTCTAAACTAAGTTAGAATTGTGCCCAAGAAATGAGGGAAGCACTTGAATGAAGATGGGTTCAGAGGAAACATTGAGGAAATGCAATTGCTTTTTGAGAAAGCGAGTTGCTTTTCGGGAAAGCAGTTGCTTTCTCGTAAAGGAGTATATGTTCGCATTCCATCTGTTCATGAGACTATATGAAGGGACGCCCGTGTTGCGATTGTGTAAGCATGGTTTTCAGGTTATAAGTTTTACTGAGTTTTTAGCAGGTTCAAACCATTCTTTAAGTGGCCGGCCGCGCACTTAATAAGTGGGTAGCCAACAGATAAAAAAAGCATAAAAAACTCAGCGCCCTCTCTCTCTCTCTCTCTCTCTCTTTGGGATTTACATCGATGAGCTCTCAGAGTATGTGGATACATATGGTGATGCAGGATCCAGCCTGGCGGGGGTGATGATACCACTTCTTTTGTATGCAGACGATGTGGTATTGATTTCGGACTCTCCAAAGGGGCTACAGAGACAGTTGGATGCTCTCCAGAGATTTTGTGCAAATAGGGACTTGACAATGAACCTTGGGAAAACCAAGGTTATGGTGTTCAACACCACACAGGCATGGGTCACTCGAGCAGAGCATCAGTTCACATTTAGAGGGGAGATGGTGGAGCAGGTACGGTCTTATGTATACTTAGGAGTGACTTTTACAGGCCCGCGCTTCTCATTGAAGCAAGCAGCAGATGCTAGGTTGGACAGGGGCTTTGCAGCTTTGGGGAGGCTTGAGAGGCAGTGTGCTCATGTACAGTTTCAGGAGCCGTGCATGAAGCTTTGGTTGTTCGATTCGTTGGTCACCCCGACATTGTTGTATGAATCCATGGTGTGGGGGCCTAGCCTCAGTACAGAGGAGTGGAGGCGAATGGAGAGACCACTAGTTACGATGATTGCACAGATGATCCGATGCAAGGCATCAATACCACATGCTATTGTCAAAGCTGAGATGGCAGCATCCTCCATAGTGACAGAGGCCATATTTCAGAGTGTGACAGGCCTACATCGCATATGGGAGCTCCCCCCAGAGAGATATTCGAGATTGGCACTGGATTCCTCCAGACAGTTAGCAGAAGATGGGGTTCATGATTGTTGGTATGCACAGATGCAGACATGGTTTGGGAGACATGGACTACAGATGGATGCACTTCCACCCTTCCAGTATAGCTTGGATTGCCCGTACCTCCAGCTTACGCGCATTGAGCGCAACCGGGTGATCAGATCAGATATTGTGCAACTGGAGACAGAAAGGACCTGGCAGCGACCTCCAAAGCCATTAGGCACGAAGATGGCCCATTACAGGGACCACTTCTTGCATGTTTCGTTGGAGGGTTTTGTGATTCGGCCAGCATACATGGATGTACATCTCTCACATGGGTTGCGCAGTGCCATTTGACAGATTCGTACCTCCTCCCATCAACTACGCATCGAGACAGGCAGATACATGCAGATGGCCCGGACAGATAGGACATGTCAGCTATGCCACCAAGAGGTGGAATCTGAGGAGCATTACATTTGCCGCTGCACAGTCTATTACGAGATCAGGGGGAGATACCACTGCCTTTTCAGAGAGGGCTTTGGACCATTACGTCGGGTGATGGATTATGAGGACTAGAGATGCCTCAGACTCTTTTTACTAGAGCTGAGGAGGCACAGGGACAGATTATCGCAAGACAGTTCTCCACCAGCAGATCGACAGTGCACTATGCGTGACTTCTTCAGTAGAGAGGGAGAGGACCTTGGGACACAGACTCCGTCTATGGATACAACCACACCCCCAGGACCACGTTCATCGAGGCCTAGAGGAGTCCGTCTTGATCAGGCCACTGCACAGGGTCGTACTCGCCGTCCTCGACCACCCGGTCCTTGACCCAGACCCCGCCATTTGCACCAAATCAGAGGCATCATCGCTCGACATCGGAGACGAGTGCCATCTTTCAGCGGCCTCTCTATATTGGATCTACCCATCTGGGATATCCTGGGATAGAGGACAGGGAGATAGAGAGTTGATGGTCAGATTTGGATGGGATCAGTCATGTATTTGTACATATTCTCAGTTTTAGCTTTGTAGACTCAAACATCACTATGATGTTGAGTAGATCTTTTTTTCTGTTTCAGTAGACGAGAGATGTATTACCAGATGTATAGTTTCTTGTCTCATGGGCCATTTTGGCTCTTTCGAGACGTTAATATCTCTCTCTCTCTCTCTCTCTCTCTCTCTCTCTCTCTCTCTCTCTCTCTCTCTCTCTCTCTCTCTCTAGCAGAAGAATAAAAGAGATCCCTCTCTGGCACCCCCTTCTCTGTCCTATTTTTGTAGGGAAGACCCCCTCTATTCTTGCCGACTGCCGAAAGATATAAAAGCGGTCTCTCTCTCACTCTCAGGCACCTGAAAAGCCAGCGCTAGAGTTTAGCCCATGCTGCTGCAGATTTCAGCCGCCAAGATGACGCCCCCGATGACTCCCATGGCTGCTCCAACTGCACCAAATGTCGCTACAACCAAGTAGGCGAATTCCATCGCAAAGAAGTGCCTACATAAATTGTTTCCATTGGACAAGTTGCTGTTTTTCTCTGTTTTCAGCCTATGAATGTTGTAGATGGGGCTGATTTATGAGAAGGAGCCCGAGAGCACACCTCTTCAGTGTGTAGGATTGGAAAAGAGGTTTCTCTGTGTAGAGATCTCTTCCCGGGAATTGCTTTTCTAGAACCGAGTTGTGTTCCAAGTTTTGAGACTTCACAGGTGACTTTATTCATGTTTTGACCTCTGAGTTTTTGTTTGCAGGTGCACTTCCTCTTCTTGAGGGAGTAGGAGTAGAGGAATGCATGAGCCTGTGCAGGAGAAAAGCGCTTTGAGGAAATAGAGTCAGATCAGCCCAAGGGTTTTGTACCCTGAGTTTGGGAGTCGATCCACGGATCTGAGAGTGGTAGACTAAGTTAGGATCAAGGAGTTGAGATTTCCAAGGGATGACTTTGTGTCTAGGATAGCAGAGTTGATGCTAAGATCTTTGCGGGAAGAGGACTCTTTGAATAGAGCGAGAAAAAGAGTTATAGGGATACCATGCCCTGAGTGTGGAAGGTGAGTTCCATAGGCGAGGACCTTGTGAATTTTCAATTCTAGCTATTCTCTCAATTTTGCTGTATCGGAAAATTGCTTCGCTTGCTGCTACGTACCATGCTTGAGTTGATGTAAGAGCAGCTTCATTACTTTGGCTTCGTCAACTATCGCCGGTTGCTCCTCTTTGGGAATGCTCCGTGGAGGTTCACCTTAAAACAATTTAAGCCAAAAAACATGGAAAACATAATGCATTGTCCAAGAATATGGCAAATGTATTGCATGAAAACATCGTTCACCTTCTTGATGATCGAAAATGGGCCATACACATGGAAAGAGAGTTCGGGCCATTTCTTACACAACGTTGCTTCATTATCCTCAAATACATTGAGTCGCCCTCCATGAGAGAGAAATCCTGACGGTGCTTTTTAGCATGCCTAGAATCATACTTTGAAACATTCTTGTATGTTTGGCCAAACAGACGTTTGTAAATGTTTGTTATTTCAAGAGAATGTTTGGGTCAACCCAAACATTCTTGACTTTTAAAAGGTGTCTAAAAACCTTAAGGGCCTCATCTTGTTGTAACCAACAAGTTTACCATATGCAGTATTTGGAGCTTGAGTAATGAAAGCTAGCATTGAATGCTCACTCTCGTGTGCTCTTTTTCTTGTAGTTTTTGCTACTAGGACTCCCAACTTTAGCCTTGAAGCATTACAATTTAATATTCATCCTTGGCAGCTGTCCTTTGTCTCATTTGGTTGTAATAAACTAGTTGACCATGCAATCTTTGAATTCTAAAACTAGATAACATATTGACTAAAAAATAAGGGTTACGTATGTTTCAGGCAACCCCTTGAACCATACTTAAAACATACTTCCATACCCGTATGTGTATGCGTATGCTTTTGGTATGTTCCAAACTTTGCCTAAAATATAACTCTTGAGTCTTTTGCTTAACACTCTTAAGAACCTCCGCATAGGTTTGACTAATGAAATTAGCATCAAGCAATTTTAAAATAGACTGAAAAGGTTGACCAAAAGTTGCCTCGTAAGAAGTATGACCAATTGTGTAGAGTGTATAATTCAGGACAACCTAAACTAATGGCAAATATTGTTCCCACTTACATTTTTTATCATCAACATAAGTTTTTAGAACATCAAAAACCAATCGATTGTAAATTTCAGTTTGTGTGTGAGACTGTGCATGAAATGCTAATGAAAAATTCAATTGTGGCAAACTTTTCAAAAAGGGTACACCAAAAATGTGATGTGAACTTAGTATCAAGAATAGCACTTTTGACTTGGCTAGACCACACAATGGATACCAATGCTTATGAACAATCGTGCAACATCTTGTTCAGTCACGTTGGCCTTGCAAGGGAAGTGATCACCGTGCATAAGAGGAAAGTGGCAAATTAGTTACAAAATCTATACGTATGTCCTCAAAACGCTCCCTCAAGGTCAGACAAAGGCATACCATAGGGGACTTTCAGTTTTGACACACACCACATTTTGTTACGTAATCATACAAATCTTTCAGCATCCTTGGACAATAAAATAATTACGAGAAAGAAACATTGCGCCAATGGAAATATTACTCACATTTGTTGAAACTTCAAAAGGGCTGGGTCTAAGAGAGGAGAATGAGGCATGGTGCCTTTGTGATTGCTAGTTTGAGTGCTTTAAAGGCAATCTTGACAGCCTCAATCAAAACAACGTGTTGACGGCGAGATGCAATCTCAAGCAAACACCAATCTCTTACTTCACTTATCTTTGCCGGGTCCAAACGAATACCATCGGGAGAGATGATGTAGCCAAAGTAGTAGAGTGCAGTCAAACTTTTTTTTTACTTCTCTGCTCCATTTGGGCGTTGTTGGCTCGAGAAGTGTGAGCCACTCAGCTGGTATTGCCTCTGAGATGTCCTGGCACATGCTCTGCACCCCTCTCATGCCTTGTAGTAGCTGAAACCCGTGAAGCTCCTCTGACAAGCGTGAAAACTGTAACCAGTGACCTAAAGAGCGTGTTGGACCCGCTGCCATGGGACCCCAGGAAACATGAGGCGGACTACCAACCAAGTGGCCTCTCTGAGTGCAAACCATGGGGTTCCAAACAAGGGGCTATCTCAGGCGCTCGTCCGTGCAAGAAGACTGACGCTGCCCCAAGCCTCGCTGTAGATGCTCCCAAGATCGTAGCAAACTCACAGCGAAGCGGTCCTCAGTCTCCTACTCAAGCCAACTCTCCGCATCTTTGTGAAAATCCATATGGTCGAAGGTCGCTAGGGGCCTCCAGCCTGAGGCACCCTAGCACGAAGCCGCTGCAGCAAGAACTCCTTCTAGGGCTCCTCACCTGGAAGGAGTCCTCTGACGATGAACTTCCCAAGAAGGGCTCTGCTCTACTGTGTTGGGTCTATGATCCCAAGCCCTCCCTGAGAACGAGGAAGAGTGATGACCTGCCAAGCCACTTTGGCCCGGGCTATCTGAGTGTCACGCCCTGACCAAAGGAAGTTCCTGATCAGCCGCTCTACCTGGCTGATACAAGAACTCGAGAATATCCAGCAAGAAGTGATGTACCACATAGTAGCCAACAATACTTGGTTGGCCACTACAACTCTGCCTGCCAGAGACAGCCGTGCGGAGCTCCAATGTAACAACTTCCTCCTGATAGACAGGAGGAGGGGAGCGATCTGCTGCTCGGGAGACAAGTCCAAACCAACCTGACAGCCCAAGTATCGAACTGCAGTCCATGGGAGAATCCAATCGGGCATAGGAGCACTACCAACCGAGAAATCCACTGTCTTTCTCGAGTTGATCAGTGCGCCAGATGCACAACAGAAGGTCTCTAAAGCTTGCTCACACCTGTGAAGGTTGGCCTCCTGGCCATCCAAGTACAAGGCTGAGTCGTCTGCAAACTTAGCGTCCAGTAGCTCATCTCCGCAAATAGGAAGAGCTAAGCCCCGTAAACCATTCTGCTGCGACACCAAAAACCTGCTCATCGCCTCAGCATAGAATAGAAAGAGGAAGGGGGCAGCCCTGTCTGACTGAACGTGTGAGCATGAAACGATCAGCTCTACCTCCTGACAAAAGTACCTGACTGTGTGCCCGTCTGTACAAAGCTGACACCCCTATGATCCAAGCATCTGAGAAGCCCATCCTGCGTAGAGTGCCCTCTAGAAAGTCCCAGTCAACCGTGTCGTAGGCCTTCTCAAAATCGAGAATAAGAATCACCAGATCCTCACCACGGAGCCGCGCTAGGGCAGAAGCCTCCCAGAAAGTAAAGATGTTGTCAAGGATACTACGCTCCTTGACAAAACCTGTCTGAGTCCCATGTATAAGGCTCTCTAGAAGTGGCTGAATCTTCAAACTCAGAGCCTTGGCAAGAATTTTGTAGGCTGAGTTGAGGATGGTGATGGGGCGCCACTTTCGAATCTCATCCAAGGAGCCACCCTCCTTGGGAATGAGGTAAATCAGGCCCTCACTCATGCTGTCAGGCATCTCTCCTGAGTGCAAGATGAACTGAAAAGCACTATAGAGATCTGGGCCAAGCAAGTCCCAGTACTCCAAGAAAAAACTGGGAGTCAAGCCATCTTCACCTGGACAGCTACGACAGCGGAGTGCACTAAGAGCCGTGTGCAACTCCTCAAGATAAAGTGCCAGCTCAAGCCTCTGATGCATCTCCTCAGTCACAAGACAAGGCATCTGTGCCCACACCTGCTCTCTGCATGCATCCTGACGCTCTGACTGAGGCTCTGCAGATAGTAACTCACTGTAAAAGTCAGTAGCAACTGCACGCATGTCCTCTGGCTTAGAAGCAACAGACCCGTCGAGCCTCCTCAACTGACTGACCCTGGCATGCGTATGCCGAGGTTCCACTACCTCAAAGAAAGCACCAGTCACTCTATCACCCACCTGTGTCCATTGAGATGCCTGTCGATGGAAAGCAAACTCATGGCGTCGCTCCTCTGTGCTAACAAGCTCCTGGCGAGCCTGCTGTAACTGCTCTTCCAACCAAGGACTGTTTGGATGCTGCTCCTGCATCCTCTGCAAGGAAGCAACGCCCCGTTGGAGACGCTCCTCCTCCTCTCTCACTGCAGCCAGGCGAGCCAAAGACTCCTGAAGAAAGAATCGACTAAGCTGAGCTAGTCGTGAGGCCACTCTGTCAGCAGGAGAGTCCTGCATGTCTAAGCTCTCCGTCCAAAGAGCCTCCACTCGCTCTCTGAGTGAAGAGTCCAGCAAGACCCTCTTAGGGAGGCGAAGCATCGTGCTTCCCCTCCTCTGTCTATCTGTCACTGTGAGGATCACTGGTGCATGATCCGAGAAGGAAGTCCCTGCTAGAATGCCAACTGTACCACCCAAGTCACAAAAGTGGTCACTAGTGTAGAAGCGATCTATCCGCGATAGATTCACTCCTCCCACTCTACGGTCCAAACGAGAGAAGGCCAGACTATCTGGGGGCCTCACAAAGCTAGAATGCTGCCACACATTCGAAATCCTCAGTCATACAAAACCCCTCCCAAGCTGCTAGCTCAACTCCATGCACAGTAGCATGGCTACTACTAATCCTGTCAGAGGGGTCCTCCAACACTTTGAAGTCACCCCCTATGCACCATTTCTCTGCTTGCTGTAGAGACTTAACAATCTGTGACCAAAACTCTACTCGGGTACTCGCCACATTGGGCACATAGATGTTTAGAAAGCCCACAAGACAACCCTGAAACTGCATAGTGATCCACTGAGCCCTACCTGGCACAATAATCCCTCTGCCCACAATGGCCTGCTGTAAAGAATCCACAATAGTCATAAATACCCACCCTGGATGCCTCCAAGTCCAAAAGCAGTTGACCAAAAAGTATCATATCGTCCATGCAAAAGCTGACCACAACGTCTAATGCAGCTCTCACACAGATGATGCTCCTTTAGCATAAGAAGGTCAATCTCTCCTCCCATAAGGCATCGCTGAAGCTCCTGACGCAGTCGGCCCCTTTGACGTTGAAACTGGGGCCCACCTAATCCCTGCACGTTCCATGAGACGATCCTCATGGGGAGCGAGAGAGAAGAGATGCTGCCGCAACAGCTAAACATGCTATGTTCGAGGCTGGCTTGGATGGGGAGTAATCCGCATCCGAGTGTCCTCTAGATAGGAGTGAGTGCAAAGAGTGCCTGGCCCAAGCCCAAGTAGACCGAGCCGTGCGTAAAGCAATCTCCTCTGTCCAAGAGTCCTCATGAATGTGTACATAGCAAGGCGGGCTCTGCATATCAACAAAGAAGTGAATCACAATGTGTCTACATCCTGCTGCATCTGGAGATGTCACAGCAAACATGGCCAATGGCCAGAGAGTCTGAAGCATGTCTGTAACTCCTAGGTCTCCCGTGTGATGAGAGAACTCTAGGGCCCGTGTCGGTAGCCAATCCAACACTAAGTCGAAAGTCCACTCAGTCTGATCCCTGCCGCAGAGGGGAAAAGAGAAGCCAACCGCAGTCCAAGGCCTCTATCCCCTTAGCTGCAAGGAACAGAACATGAACCTTGAAGCAGGCTGCCTCAAGGTGTGGTGAGGAGTCGCTGAGAAAGCGTGTAAAGGTGTAGGCAAAGAAGTCCCATCGGCGCCGAATGTCGAAGCCCGTCAGACCACGAGGGACTGCTGCAAAGGGAGATGTCTGAACCTGAAGAGGGGGCCGCAAGAAAGGCTGTCCCTCTCTCGCCAAGCGACTTGTGGCAAAGGCGCTGTCAAGAGATCTCCTAGCAGCCGAGGATGGCCTTCCCCCCTGGGTCGATTGAGGGACTGGAGCGGGAGAGGGGGTGTAGGAGCAGGGGGAGGGGGGGAGGGGAGAAGAGGGGGGGCGAGGAGGTTCGGCAAAGGTAGGGGAGAGGCGGAGGGAGCAGGAGGCGGGTGGGGGACTGAAGAGGAGAGGGGGAACTCGGGGGGAGGGGGGACTGTCGGGGGTTAAGCTGAGGTGGAGGCTGGAGCACGGACCTCGTCCTGCTGAAGAGGACCGAATCGGTTCCCCGTGGGAACCCACTACTGCTGGGCAGGCGCTTGAGAACCACTCTGAGTGCCAGGCTGTCGCGGTGGCCCCTGCCGTCGACGACCTCGAACTTGCTGCCAACCCTCCAACCCTCCTCCGCTGGAGCCCGAGGCTCGGAGGGTGGCTCTGCCTGTGTGCTCTGTGTCTCTGCCTGCTGCTGCTGGCCAGCCCTTGAAGGCTGTGGCTGGGCCTGTGGTGTAGGTCGGGGCCTCCTCCGTGGACAGACCTTCGCAAGATAGCCCATCTGTCGACAAATGAAGCACTGATTCGGGAGGCCCGAATACTCCACGCTCTGTCTAAACCAACCCCCACTCACCCGAGGGAGTAGGATGACCTTCGGGAGGGTGTGGGTGTCCCTAACCAGAACGCGAATTGAGGGAATACCGGTCGCCTTGGCAGCTACTGAGGCTGCCGTGCGAGGTGTCTCCAAGACAGTCCCAATCGCTGAGCCTATCCTGGACAAAAGTGGTAGGTACTCCCTCCGCAAACCAGGAAAGCAGACGGAGATGGGAAGGTTTGCCTCCTCTACCAGAACATCTGAAGTAGGGTCAAAACCATGTCTCCACTGTCAAAAGTGGGCTCGAACTGCTCGGATGATCAAGGGGATCATAGCTATGACCTTGGACGCCATCCCGGAGGTCTCGAACTCGATCTGATAGTAGCCTCGTCCGAGGAACTGAACGTCCAAGATCTTGCCCACCTCTGCAAGAAGGCGGGCCTGGGGAAGGTCACCAGCTCTCCTCTGCTGGGTCTGGTGCTGAGAATCTTGCAGATGACGGAAGTCGCTTGCAGACGATCCACCTCTGCGGCTAGGCTCGCATGCTCTGTCGGAGTAAGAGCAAGTCGAATGGTGGGCTCAACGGGGTCGGGCGAGGGGGCTTCATCAGAGTCCCTCTGTGGCGGAGCTTGAGCCTCCATCTGTGTCTGTTGCTGTGTCGGAGAAGAAACGGAAAGAAAATTTCTCTGCATAAAAGCCCCAACGAGCACTGTCCAGAAACCAGCACTTGTCAGAGCCAATCAAAAGAAAACTTCGGCGCGAGAGTGGCAGAGAACGAAGATAACGGGGGGGGGGGGGGGGGGGGGGGGGGGAGGGGGGGGGCGCTGGAAATGGCAATGCGCGTGAGGGCAGCGGCAGCGGATGGCGGGCAGGTGGCGAGGGGCAGACAGGGAGGGGCAGCGCAAGGCAAGGGAAGGTGGGGGGCAGTGCGCGCGCAGCAGAGGTTCCTGGCGGCGCAAGGGCCGGGAGGGTGGGGGTGACAGGTGCTGGCGAGTGGCAGGCGGCGAGTGCGCGTTAACTAAACAGCTTCCATTTCCCTCTTTGCTAAAGTTCACCATGGGAACTGTTGAAAAGAGGGCCGATGTTGCCTCCTCCTTGGCCAGCTGTTTGTTGAGTTTCTTGTTGTCCAAACAAAGATGCTTGCTCTGTATCTTGGCAGTGTAGTGGCTGAGTTTATTACCATGGTTTTCTAGTGATTATCTTGAGCTTTTATGCAGCTATGAAGCCTGCATGGAGGCAATTGAAAGTGACCACAAGCCGGTGTCCTGCCTACTAGATGTTCAGGTTGCAGTTATTAATGAAGCGGCACGCAGATGGGAGTACGGAAGATTTTTGCGTACTGATGCGGAGGCTTTAGCACTACAGAAAAGAATCAATAATGTTCCACAAACTGCTGTGCATACAAACAATGTATTGCTTGTCAACAGAACAAAATTCATCCTGAAGATCAGCAACAACTCCACAGAGGAAATGGCACTTTTTAGTATCCAATCAGAAGGAGAGCCATTAGCTTTGACATTAAACAACCAAGTAATTGAGCAAAGAGAGGGAGCTTGTACTAGCTCCACCGGTTTACCGTTGTGGCTACAGGTATGTGACTAGCCAATCAAGTAGGATACAAGAAAGCATGTGCATGCTCTTACTTCCTTTTGGATGGTTAATGCAGGTCCTTCCTTCTTCAGGAGTGATCCATCCTCAACAAACTGTTGAAGTGGCACTTCACTGTGGGCTGATGGAAGATGGGTTTAGCTCTAAAAGGTCATCAGCTTCAAGGCACCATAGAACAGCGGTGCTTGTCGTTAATGTCAAGGGTCACAGTTCATCTATTAGCAGGCAGCAACAAGTCAAAGTTTCCCATTCACTTTGAGAGCAGCTTTTTGAAACCAGTCTGGCAGCAGCTGCTTTCAAAGGGCTTTTTGGCGGAAGGTATGGGTTGATGATTTCCCGGTGAGTTTGGGCTACATTTTACCTGGTGTAGCCCTAACATTGTCTCTAAGAAGGAGATTGGAAGGACAACCCATTCATTTGTAGACAGGCACCATAGAACAGCGGTGCTTGTCGTTAATGTCAAGGGTCACAGTTCATCTATTAGCAGGCAGCAACAAGTCAAAGTTTCCCATTCACTTTGAGAGCAGCTTTTTGAAACCACAGTCTGGCAGCAGCTGCTTCAAAGGGCTTTTTGGCGGAAGGTATGGGTTGATGATTTCCCGGTGAGTTTGGGCTACATTTTACCTGGTGTAGCCCTAACATTGTCTCTAAGAAGGAGATTGGAAGGACAACCCATTCATTTGTAGACTATGAACTACCCTCAATATGTTTCATCAGCGGGAAAAGAGGGCGGGGGTGGTCCAGTTCCAGTCTCCAAAGCAGCTTCTCAAATAGCCTCATAATCTTTCCCAAACAATAGCTTCACCAATCTTAACTAGATATCCATCACTCGAAAAGAGATCAAACATATCCAATGTTGGAAACTAGCTGGATTAGCACACTTGCCGTGTATTTTTTTCCATCACAGGCTGCAAGGTCTGTTTTTGATACAACAGGAAGTTATAGTTGTTCCAGTCAAAAGCTCTGGCCTTCTGTAAACAGAAATTGATTCGTTTTGTACCATAGTATTTTATATCCCTCCTTTTCCAATAAATATTCGTAAACAGAATTAATTTGTTGGAAAGATGGTTGAATTCATTGCTATGAGGTAGCCGTTTGTGCTAATGCTTGCATCAACTTACCTGGGCATGAGTGGGATTCTCCTTGGTTGCAGCCATTAAGCCAGGATTTGAAGTTAATCCAAATCAGAGCATATGAATGCCAGTTAGAATGATGAGAGGATGTGCTTGTGGTTAGTTATGCCTATACATGTCAAGCCATAAGATGGTAGGAATCCTCAGGGTTCTCTTTTTGGGTATTCGACTATGCTAAAGGCTATAATATAAAAACAACAATTGTGTTCAAAAAATTGTTAGTTAATGAAACTAATGCTCCATCCGTTCATGCCTACTTAATACATAATAGGAGTTGAGGAACATATACACACATATGACATCAAAGGAAAAGAAAAAATCAATACACACAGATGACATTAAGGCTGGTAGACATGTTTGGATAGTTAGGCAAGATGGTTTGAATTTTTTGGTGTCTATGGATTTTTCAGGACTAGTCTTGACCCCACATTTTTCGTTCCAAAACGTTTTGGAAGAGGTGGTTCCCATACTTGAAAACATGGTGTGTGTGTGTGTGTAAAAATATAAAAATAAATAAATAAATTAATATATATTATATATATATATATATATATATATATATATATATATATATATATATATATTATATATATATAGAGAGAGAGAGAGAGAGAGAGAGAGAGAGAGAGAGAGAGAGAGCTTTTTAGTGTCTATGTGAGGCCGAAGTCAGCTTATGAGACAAATCAAGTATGCATGCGTGTATGTCTGGAAAAGACAAAATAGTTCAAATTGGTATAGAATAAAAGAAAGGACTTTTGGTGGATGATGAGATCTATGGAAATGGGTGGAGCTCTAGTACTAGGGATATGTGCATGTCTATATGCTCAAGGTAGTACAACCATGCAAATGCATCAATCTAGTTGGCTCCAACCTATGCGGGAGGGGGGGGGCGGGGGGTGTTGTGTTAAAATGTGGTACATGGGAGGGTCGGGAGCAAGAGCTGCCCTAATGAACGTCGTCGGATGAGCCATCATCTGGGCTCGTCTCTCCAATGTAGCTCTATGTGCTGGGGTCCGTATCTCCTTGATCTGTCTGTGGTGGAGTCGTGGGGCTTCTAGTGGTATGCGGGTGCAGTCTAGCCCGGCTCGCCTTAGCCTAATGAAGGGTCACCCCCCTCGGTGGGTCTAAGAGTGGAAGGGGTGTAGCTCTTTGAAAGAAGTTTGTAAGCTGTGACGGTCTCCCCCCCACATGGGTCTGTGTAGGTGGTTGTAGAAGTGTGTCTCGGTGCCTTTGTATCTCTAGCAAGTAGCGCCTCATCTGTCTCTGATCTCAAGAGTGCATGATCTCTCGGAGGGTGGGTTGCCCTTTGAGTAGTGGCTCGTACCGGCACCGGCCTCTGATATCCGCATAAGCTCTGCATCTGCAAACAAAATGCTCCTCACTCTCCACTTCCTCTCTACATACTCTACACACTCTTCTCCTCCCTGGGGATGTCACGTGCTCGTCCCACCTAGATCTCTAGTCTGTTGTGAGAGGACACTCTGAGATGACTAATTGCGACTCGTGAGCTGTGCGTCATGTAGGTGTCCATATAGCGTGGTCGTTGTATGAACCCGTCCTCTACTATAGTAAGAAAATGATCTGTGTAGTGTGACATCTTCTGCTGGAGGGGAGATATGCTCCAAGTCTGTATGATGTAGAGTTGCCAGAGATCCTGTCGGGTCATCATGTTTCTTGCACTATATGAGAAATGACGTTGAGGGGAGTTGAGGTGTACTGGAAATGTGGCAAACTCTCAAGGTCAAGGCCGTGTGCTCCGAGCCATGCTCTAATTTGTGTATCATGCTTTGTCGTACTCAGACTCTGATATCTGTATAGCTGACTCAAATGCGTGTCGTGTGATATTGTCGGTTAAGAGCTCTCACCCAAGTGTGTTGCGGGAGCGAATCACACCACCCATAAAGTGCATGCAACACAACCTAGATCAACATAATGTCAATCGAGGACACAAATGACACGATAGGCACACAAAGGAAATCTCTTTAGCTTGTCATGCTGAGACCATCCTACACATACAACACTCTGGAAGGCCAACTAAACCACAACCTAGAACCTCACTGCTCTCAATTACACCACCTAACCCACATACACACAAACGGAAGGAAACTCACTAAACCATACCAGAATCGTACGAAACTCAAGGAACACCATCCTTTCACTAGGATACACCTGTCCCAAAGCCTCTACACTCAAAATCCTCGCTCTAAACCCATCTGCGGAAAACGCGTATAAAGACAGCCGAATTGTGAAAGTGTCTGAAACTAAAATCTATATGAGTACCTATGCGTAGCTTATGTCGCTACGATTCTAACGAGAGACTACTTGCAGGCGCAAAACAAACATTGTTTGATATACTTACATCTGCAAATAGCTCGTAGATGCGCGAGTGCGTTTGCTCCGTTCCGCGAGGAATGCTTGGCGTTGCCGCGTAGCTCTTGTTGAGGCTAGCGCAATGGTGTTGTTGATTCTCCAATGTGATGAACGAGCGGTGAGTAGCGCCAGGATGAAGCTCACGCTCTCTCTCTTCCTATCTCACACACAATCAACGACAGTTTAAAACTTGATTATGATAAAAGTTCTTTTACAAAAGTGACCAAAGTACCTTATATACTAAGGCTACCTTAGGTTAACCAAAAATAGAGTTTGAGGGGTCAAATGGATTGGTATTTACAATCTGGAAGTGCCATTGCACCCCAGCTTCTGCAACTAGACTACCTACTCATTACAAATGATGTTTATAACCATAATCCTCAGCATTTCATAACTCTCAGAAGATAAGACTTTGGTACAGAAATTGATTTATGTCGTGATGTTGACCCGCCGGTCAACACTCCCTAGAACCTCACTGCTCTCAACTACACCACCTAACCCACATACACACAAACGGAAGGAAACTCACTAAACCATACCAGAATCGTACGAAACTCAAGGAACACCATCCATTCACTAGGATACACATGTCCCAAAGCCTCTACACTCAAAATCCTCGCCCTAAATCCATCTGCGGAAAACACGTATAAAGACAGAGCCGAATTTTGAAAGTGTGTGAAACTGAAATCTATGAGTACCTATGCGTAGCTTATGTCGCTAGGATTCTAACGAGCGACTACTTGCAGGCAAAAAACATACATTTGTTTGATATACTAACGACCACAAATAGCTCGTAGATGCGCGATCGCGTTCGCTCTGTTCCGCGAGAAATGCTTGGCGTTGTCGCGTAGCTCTTGTTGAGGCTAGCACAATGGTGTTGTCGATTCTCCAATGTGATGAACAAGCGGGTAGTAGCGCCAGGATGAAGCTCACGCTATCTCTCTTCCTCTTTCACACACAGTCGACAACAGCTTAAAACTTGATTATGACAAAAGTTCTTTTACAAAAGTGACCAAAGTACTAACCTACTTATTACAAATGATGTTTATAACAGTAATCCTCAGCATTTCATAACTCTCAAAAGATAAGACTTTGGTATGAAAATTGAGTTATGTCGTGATGTTGACCCGCCGGTCAACACTCCCTAGAACCTCACTGCTCTCAACTACACTACCTAACCCACATACACACAAATGGAAGGAAACTCACTAAACCAAACCAGAATCGTACGAAACTCAAGGAACACCATCCCTTCACTAGGATACACCTGTCCCAAAGCCTCTACACTCAAAATCCTTGCTCTAAACCCATCTGCGGAAAACGCGTATAAAGACAGAGCCGAATTCTGCAAGTGTCCGAAATTGAAATCTATAAGTACCTATGTGTAGCTTAGCTCGCTACGATTTTAACGACTACTTGCGGGCAGAAAACATACATCGTTTGATATACTTACGGTCGCAAATAGCTCGTAGATGCGCGAGCACGCTCGCTCCGTTCCGCGAGGAATGCTTGGCGTTGTCGCCGCGTAGCTATTGCTGACGTTAGCGCAATGGTGTTGTCGATTCTCCAATGTGATGAACGAGCGGGGAGTAGCGCCAGGATGAAGCTCACGCTCTCTCTCTTCCTCTGTCACACACAATCGACGGCAGCTTAAAACTTGACTATGATAAAAGTTCTCTTACAAAAGTGACCTAGGTACCTTATATAATAAGGCTACCTTAGGCTAACCAAAAATAGAGTTTGAGGGGTCAAATGGCTTGGTATTTACAATCTGGAAGTGTAATTGCACCCCGGCTTTTGCAACTAGACTACCTACTTATTACAAATGATGTTTATAACCATAATCCTCAGCATTTCATAACTCTCAGAAGATAAGACTTTGGTACGGAAATTGAGTTATGTTGTGATGTTGACCCACCGGTCAACAGTCCCCCCTCCGCGATCATGTCGTCCCTGACATGACGTGGTTGTCGATGTCAATGCGGTCTTTGTTGTCGTTTTGCTATAATGAAGAAATTATAGGCCGTAGCCTTTGCACGAGCTTGTCCGTCCAATCCGATGTACATAGTCTTCACATGATTTAGGAAAATCATAATTGATGATGAACTTCATGTCCTTCACATCCATGATTAGATGCATCATCTGTTTCTGTCATTATTGGTCTATTGCCGGATCTAGATTCAGAAAGAACCCAATCTCGTTCAACTTGACTCTTATCATCATGGATAGAGAAAGCTCCATCCATCACTCACTCCAACAAATCTGTCAATTCTGAGTATTTGTTATTCTCAGAAACAACTTCTACAATCTGCAGAATTGAGAGATTGGCTTTCACATCTTGTGAGCCAATGACAACTTTGTAAGGATTTTGTAGAAATTGTTTGGCTAAACCTTCAACTTCTTTAGGCCAAGTTGCAGTTTAATACAAAGTCTGTCTGTCATACCAAATCTGGGAGATAATTTTTCTGATTTCAGGTACAAAACCCATGTCTAGCATTCAGTTCGCCTCATCAAGGACAAGATATGTAACCTTGCAAAGGTTGGTTTGTCTACCACTTGTGTTTTATCTTCTTCCTTGGGGACTTCTTTTTTCCTGCATCAGGGTGATCCAAGTCGCATTTTACACTGTTAGCTTTTGTGTGCTTTGTAAATCATTATACAGCTTCTACTTGATACATGACTTAATTAAAGCCCGATTGACCCCAATTAGTTTCCCAAGTTAGTAACTTGCATCAAAAGGGCTTTATCTGACATCATTCACGATAGACGACCATCGATGAGCTATCGTTGTCCATTTGTCCCCAAAATTCATATACATGATGTACAAGGTATGTAGATGGCTATCATGGCTTCAGATTTGCAGCTTTGGCTAGCTATGGTCTTTAAAAATAAAAATAAAAATGATAACCCTTAGCTTGTACTCTTTATGCATAGCCTCCTGACAAAGTTTGGCTTGATTTGGGCTTGTATTTGGCATGCAAGCTAACTTTTTGGATGTCAGTCTTGGAAATGACTGATGTCTCTGGCACCTTCTGTTCTTGTCAGTACTATTAGTCGCTTTTGTTTGTTAGGCTTCATTAAGTCACATGCAAGATAGAAGATTTACAGTATAAAGATTTACTTCCTGTATACGGCCTTGTAGTCGCATGAAATGTCTGATCAATAACTTTACACTTGATGGTTGCTTTCATTTAGTTGATCACCAACTTTCTTTGTACTTGTAGGTCGTCCCGGAGTTTGATGACCATTATCAGTCATTTTTGACCTCATGTTGTTGTTGAAGGCTGATCAACATTGTTTTCTTCCCTCTGACAAAAGTATTGTTGCATATGGCTTTCAACCCTTACCGTGTGAAGCGTCATCATTTTCTTGGACCTTCTTCTCTTTGTACTTCTTGACATCTCTTCAGTCTTTTCTTCATCTGTATTATGGATTTTTTTCTGTTTTTCTGAAGAAAATCTCGAAATACGACGAAATAAAACCCAAAATCAACTCAACTTAAAAAAACAAAATCATTCTAATAGAATTCTAAACGCTATGTACACTGCACACATGTCCCTAGGGGCTTATATATGGCTTTTGTCCCCATACTCCTCTTGTAATGCTATTATGAGGGCATATACTCTGAATTTTGTCAAAAAAGTCACAATCAAACACAAAAATTTAATACAACTCACAAAACATTGCCCTCTAATATTCATATATTAGGTCCTCATTTAGAATGCCTCCCCCCCTTCCTATTTGGAGTCCTCCTTGACGACAGGGTATCACCAAGGGTATGTGTTGTGCTTGAGCAATCAAAAGTTGTGTCTATGCAGGCCTTGTAATGTAGCCCTATTATGCATATGCAATCAATGCATGGAAAAGATTTATGATGTGCAAGATGATGTGGGTATAAGCAATTTGCTAATGGGCATTTGCTGGCGAGGCTTCCTATTCGAAGCAATGTGATTTTTGTTGGAGCTCCTGTGCCGTTTGCTTGAGATTTTTTGAAGGCTTACTTATCTGCTTGATGATTCTTTGGAACCCAATAAGCCTTGTGGTTAGTTTTTGTATTTGGCATTGTTCCTCATAGTAGGTTCTCTTCTAACTGTAATGTAACCGTAGGAGGAATGAAAGAATTCAAGTTGCGGGATTCAAACAATTTAACCTTTTTGAAATCCAAATGAACTCCTCACCCCTTTGTGCTTGAGTCAACTTCTTTGGAACCCAAAACTGATTTGCGAAAGCTTCAGACTTTGTGCTTTTTGTAGATGTTCTTGTAGGCTCCGACTGTTTTTCTACTGGCATTGGATCTTGTGATTTTTCCTCAAAGATCTTCCTCTTCCTAATCCATACTTGATTTTGACCAATTTAGCTCTTTGGTATCTAGATTTTTCGAACTTTTTGGTTCTGACTCATTGCTCTTTGCTTTTGGCCTTCTTTGGTTGTTACTGAAGCTGCTCGTGATCGTGATGATCTGAGGGGATGTCGTAAGAATCATCACTATCGCTGCTATCCTCAGCAAGATTGCATTCTAGCACTTTCCCTTTGTCGTTAGGCTGGTTATGGAAAGTTACTATTTTCTTGCTCTTGGGTTGTTGTTTTTGGGATGACTTTGGTATCCACTTAAGGAGAGCGTTGGTAGCTCGTTGACATGGATGTGTTCTTCTTGGTTGAGTCTTTTCTTCATGTATGGGAGCCACATATGAGTGTGCTTGTTGGAGTTGCGTTTTCACCGAGGATTTTGTAATCCACTTCTGATACACTTTATTCTTGTAGCAGTGACATTGGTTCCTTGGTTTTTGATATCGACAATCATAAAACCGCGCATTAGTTACATTGTTGTTCATGTCATCTACTACAGGGTCGTTCGGATTTCTGTTGTTTGCATCTTCTTGAAGCTCCAAGTGTTCTACAGAGTCGTAGAACTCATCTTCTTCTTCGTCTTCATTTTCCTGGATTACACTCACTGCAAAATAAGGAACAACATCATAGCCATCTTCATCACAAAACTTCGTTGTTGGACTTTCTTGAATAGCGCACACATCGAGAGTAGCGAAGATGTGTTTCCATTCAAGTGGGTCTAATTCTTCCTCAGGAAAGGGTTCTAGGATGTAATTCATATCTTCAATTGCCCTTTCTAGGATGCCTTCCTCTCGCTTTAAACTTCCACATTGCGAAGCTGCACACATCCACAATTCTTTAGGCTTACCCAACCATGCTGGAAGTTCTGATCTTGCTACAGTAGTGGAATCAAACTCCTCCATAGGTGTTCTTGTCACATCCCTGTAACTATGGTCCTTCAAGTTTATCTTTGTCGTGGTTTTCATATGTCTCAATTAGATATGGTCATAACCACAGTCTTGGACCATTTTTAGTTGTCTCATGAATGGTCTTCTTAGAATGATATCATAGTTGTTCTCTTGCCAAAATCAACAATAGAAAAGGTTTGCTCATATTCAATTACATAAAAAGTAACAACTACTTTTTCTATCAGTCGTATGGGCCTTTCCATGTGTTCGTCTGCAAGCTGCAGTTTCATCCTTGTAGCCCTCACTGTTGGTTTTCCCCATTTTTTGCAGACCTCTTTTGTTGCGATGGAAACACCGGCTCCGTTGTCAAGAATTGCCATGGTTTTTACACCTTGGAATTCCACGGGAAGAGTGGTGTTCCCATTTTATCTCTCATAATACTCGCCTACCTTGTTTAGAGGCACCGGTCTAGTATTTAGCTGAGGCATTTCTAGCTCTTTGTTCCCTTCCTTGATTTGAGTCATTGGTTTCTTTACACCAAATTTCTCTAGGAATTTTCCCATAGTAGCCCACATGTTTGGTCGTATTCTAAGCAACTCGGCTAACGTTATTGTATAGGTGACTGGGATAGATAGAATATCTATCAGCCCTTTTGAATCTATGACCTTGTTTAGAGACAATCTTTGTGATGGGACTGCAACAACCTCTGACTTGGCCTCGTACTCTCTCGTATAGGATGGTAGTGTTCTTAATGAATGGGGTAGACTATCCATAGACTGTACAGATCCTTTGTCTCCCCAATATGATTCCACTTCTAGATTCATTTGAGATCTAGCCTCACATTCCTCTGTTTGTGGAAGAGACACTCCTCTCCCATCACCCAATTGGTTTACTCGTCTGCTTAGATCACTCACTTCATTGGCCTCTCTGACTTGTTTCCATAATTCGTCAAGACCATCTATTTCTTTACAAGTCTCAGGTATAGCTATATGAAGTACCTCGAAAGAGTTTTCCGTGGTATTCAACACTATCCTAGGCTCTAATGTGGGGTCCTTGAGCTTTTGTCCGTGCTCGTGACTGGAATCTATCTCTTTTCGTTCCTGGCTTGGTGGAATTACTGATGTAGGTGGGACAAGGATGACACCCTCAGGATTTTCAACTTGTGGTTCCAGTAAAGCTTGGGCTTTTTGAATCATTTTCTTACACATTTCAAGCCTGTCCTTTTCTAGTTCCACATATGGATATGTCATCCATGTCTGCTCTTGGGTTTGGTTGTTTTCTAGCCGTGTTTCATAGGCTTTTAAGAGGGCATCTAGTGGCTCATTAACCTTTTTGACTAACATTGATTCTCCTGAGCTAGCACTTCTTCGTTTCTCATCTGTGGATGGTTCTTATGGAGGTTTAGACATCTGTGTAAGAGAAGGTGCAACCCTCTCCTCATGCTGTCTTATCGTCTCTTTAGCTTGGGTAAGCTCTTCAGCTAGGGATTTCTGCTCTCGTTCCCTACGTGATTTCATCCTAGCCTTTCTAGATTTCCAGCTATTCCGTTTGCTCTTGGTTTTTTGACTAGGTGCGTCGGTCTTCGGCTCACCCGTCTCTTGACTCGTGTCAGTTTTTGTTTTCTGTCTCTGGATTCTCAGCAGATTCCTGTTGAGCTTGTGCTCTCGTAACTACTTGAACTGGTACGAAATTTTCATTTTTCGAGCTACTAGGTAGCTAAACAATTTCTGAGATAGTTTTTTTTATCTTTCTTACTTGGTTTGGATTTTTTGGACATTCGGGGATCAAGTGAGTGATGCCACAGTCAAGACAATAGGCATTTACTTGTGTGATCTCCATCTGAAGACATTGTTTGACCAAGTGGCTGCCACAGCTTTTGTGACAATCTGCCTCTGGTTGAGGATCTTCTTCTTGCAATTCCTCTTGGTTGTAAATAGGCTTCGATCTTGCTAAGCCTCTATTTTCAAATGAACCGCAATGTCCTTTCATCCATTTCGTACCTTCTTTGTTCAAGTCGAAACGTAGGAGGTGTAGGTTGTACCGGCCTTACCACTCCATGTGTTTCTCTAATCTTCTGTCGCTTCAAAGGAAAGTACCCACTTTGGTTGTTATAATACATTGTAGCTGGTACTAGTGCTTGTTTGTTAGATGGCTCTATCATTGGTGTGTATCTCATGTCTATAGGAAATCTAGCACCCGATAGCTGAGGTTGTTGTCCGAAGACAAGGTGTGGTCTTGCAACTCCAACTGTCCTGGTGCATTTCCCATAGCATATCTAGGTGGAGGAGGTGTTACTGAAATAGGTTGTACATACCTCTCCCTAGCATATTCCATGCCATAATAACACTCTTCCTTCGTATGGTTTGTCCATTTCCTCTCAATTTCACACAATAGAGGTTCTAGGAGGTCATATTTATCTAGAGGAGCAAGTCTCTGAGATAATCCTTCTATAAGTTTCATTTGATCACTAGATACCTCTGGTGTTAATGTGGTTTGGGTTCTTGGTGAATCACTCCTCTAAGAAGATGTGTCATTCTCAGTATCATATCTTCTAAAGGTTCTGCTCTGATTTGCATATGAGTAAGTTAGAGGGTGTGGTGATGGTACATATGGTCTTATTGTGACCGTAATTCTACCTCTATAAAAGTCATGTTCTATGGTTGCATCTGGGTACATCCATGGTCCATTCGGCAGATCCACTTGAGGAGGCATGTCTGCCATCTCTGTGATCATTTCATCTCTCGTTATCGCTCTATAAGGGAATCCAGGAGGCTCCCTGTTTGGAATTCTCATGCTTGGTGAAGATATATGTGGTACTTCATTGACCAGATGTCCACCTCTTTCAAGTGCATTGTGCGGGTTTGTGTCAAAATGTGGATAGATTGGCATTTCAGCACTTCTAGCTTGGCTTGCCATACCTCTGGTCATATCTACAAAAGGATTGGTAGATTGTCTTTCCATCCTGATGATCTTAGCTTTCTTACCGTCAGGCTCACTCAATACTCTCCAGATAGTCCTTAACAAGCACCTTTGGCCCTTGATCAGGTCTCTCAAAAGTAAAGTCTGGGTGGTCTTCTGAACTCTAGATACTGGTTTCTGGGTACCCTAAAATTTTGGATTTAGGAAACCTGGGAAAATTCACCCGGGAAAATCTAGGTGTATTCTATTGCCCGCAAGCTTTTATCCTGGCTATACCTGACTCAATTTGGAGTTGTCTATCAAAAGTTAGAGCAGTTTTGGTGAGCTGCACTTGAAACAACACTCTAAACAGTTTCAAGATCAAGGAATTTTGCTTGTTTCTTGACCAAATGTGACCCAAATTTGTTGAAACTTGGTCACTAGCCTTCTTTTATGCTAACAAAGACTTCTGTGAGCTCAGATGTAACTTTTGACCTCTACTTTGGCACTTGAGACATTATACGCGTATAATGTCTATGTGCTCAAAATTTATTAAACTTTGGTATGTGTGCTCTCCTTGATGTCCTCTACTCTCTGGTATGCTCATTTTATGAATTTGACCTTTATTTTGACACTTGAGACATTATACGCGTATAAAGTCTTTTGTGGCAGAATGAGGTGACTTTTTATCATTCAAGAAACTCTCAACAAGTTTCAGAATTCAATTTGGACATTGTTTGAGCAAGTTAAGACCAATACACGTCTAAATCTGCAGTTTTTTGTCTTTTGCCCTTTGCAAAGCCCAAATGAGCTCCAAATTCTATGAAATTTTGGCTAGGGACTTCTTTTATGCTCTTGGACTCTGAGGTATATTCAAATGTCTGATTTGACCCAGATCTGGCCTATGAGACATCATACGCATATACAGTCATTTGTCTCAAAATTCACTTAGATTTCTACCCAAGGTACTCCTTGATGCATACAACAAGAATATGTGATCACAACAAATTTTGGATGTCAAAATTGCTCAAAATCACCACTTTTTCACCTTTACAGTTTTGTATCTGCAAAATTCTCTTTAAGTACAAAAGTTGTTACCATATACATGTGGTAGTGATGTGTGTGAACACACTAGGACCATTAGGCATTTTTTTCCTCTTTACGAGGTTTTTTCCCCTGAGCATTGTATATGCGTCCATCACTCTAGGGCTGTCTGTCATTGCACACTAAGTAATACACTCTCTATTGTGTGCCTTGAGATTCCTTCTTCTTCTCCAAGCTGTGTGTGTTTTCTTGCAACCCTAATTCCAACAATTGGTATCAGCATCTCGGGCTTAGTTGCCAGCATCTCCAGCACATGCCTGCTCACTTTCTCCAATTTCTGTGAGCTTTGGTGAGTGTTCGCAGGTCGAAAAAAATTTCGGGCGAACTGGTAGAGCTCAGTCTGCTCAGATTTCTAATTCGAGCTCATTTCGGCGTCCGTTTCCACTACAGGCAGGTCTGCACAGGCAATTTCGTAATTTTGTGTAGAATTTCTGTCACTGCCGTTTTTTGCATAACATGTGTCTTACAGTCTTCTACCGTTTGTGCTATATCGCACGTGTTGTTTCCGCTTTGTTTCTCCTCTTTTTGGACAGTTTTCACATCAAGTGCAACATTTACCATGGCTGACAACAATATAGATGTGTTCAAGATGTTTGCTGCTGAGGACAGGTTGGATGGGGACAATTACCCTATGTGGGCTTACATGATGCAACATGTTCTTGTGTCAAAGGGCTTTTGGAATATTGTGCAGGGCATTCCTGGTTCTGAGGATGTAGGCGATGTTGAGGATGTTGCAGGTCTTCTTGCAAGGATTGGTGCTATTAGAGTTGTTTTGCCTACGGCAGAACAAGCTCGTTAGGATGTACAGGATGCGCATGCTTCATGCATTGATTGCGTTGTCCGTGAAGGCGCACCATTGTTCCTCACATTCGTTTAGCAAAATCTGCAAAACTGGCTTGGGATATTCTAGCAGGTCTTTGTGCAAGCCGCAATGAGGCTAAAATTGCTTTGCTGCGTAAAGAGCTTGAATCAAAGATTATGCATGAGGAAGATTATATGGACACTTTCCTTGCTAGTGTCAAGGATATCAATGAGCAACTTATTCTGCAGGTGAAGTCATTTCAGACAGTTCCCTTGTGCAGACAGTTCTCTTGATGCCTTACCAGATTCCTACCAGACTTTTGCTAGTACTTGGAGACTGATGACCCAAGGAAATCCAGAAGTTGTCAAGTTTGATGCATTATGCACATTGCTGTTGCAAGAGTCACTGTCCAGAAAAAACAAGACTAGACAGTCTGCAGTTGAACAGGCTTTTATTGCTTCTCAAATAAAGGGTGGTAACAGCAATGCAGCCACTTCTTATGATTCTGCTGCGAGTGGCAAAAATTATGTTCCTAATGCTTCTGCTGGCAGTAATTCGTCTGGCAATTCTGGTGATAAGGGCAAAAAGAAGATGCGTTGCCATTATTGTAAAGCCAATGATCACTTGATCAAGTCGTGTCCTAAGTTGAAGGCCAAAGAGGCTAAGAAGAAAGAGGGTGGTTCCACTGCAAATGCTGGTTCCACTACAAATGCAGCCATTGTTGAGTCTTTTGTGAAAGGAGACTGTGTTGCTGATGTTGATGCAGAATGGGCTTTTAGTGCACAGTGCACTTACAATCCTGCTGTCCATGATGCATGCTTGTCAGTTGCTGCAGATTCACATGTGTGGTATTTCGACAGTGTTGCTACAAAGCACATTACCTCACATCGTGAATTGTTTACCTCTCTCGAGTCTGTCCCACATGGGAATTCAGTCACTTGTGCCAACAACGCCTCTTATCCAGTTCAGGGAGTTGGAAAGATTGTGCTCACTGCTGCTAATGGCAGTTCCTTCACACTTGCTGATGCACTTTATGTACCTGGGATCAAGAATAATCTCTTGTCTGTATCCGCACTTGCTAGACTTGGACTTGTAGTCAAATTTGTGGATGACAGATGTACAGTTCATGATCTCAGTTTTGGTGATAAAATTGTTGCATCTGGGCTTTTGTGCCGTGGGATGTATAAGCTCACTTTGTATGACAAGTGTGGACAAAATTTTGCAAATGTTGTTGCAGATTCAAGGGCTATTTCACATGCAAAACTTTGGCATGCACGTTTTGGTCATCTGAATTTTGCCAGTTTGCTGCGTTTGCAGAAATCTGATATGGTTGCTTCTTTGCCGCCTCTTGAAGCACCTGTCAAACATGTTTGTGAAGGCTGTATTTTGGGTAAGATGCAGCGTTCTAAATTTCCAAAGGATGGTTCATTTCGGGCCACATGCAGGTTGCAACTTGTGCATAGTGATGTTTGTGGGCCCATGCAAACTCCGTCCTTGGGCAATTACCTGTACTTCGTGACTTTCATTGATGATTACTCCAGGCATGCATGGGTATTTTCACTTAAAGCGAAGTCCGAAGTTTTTATTTGCTTCAAACAATTTCTGGCTATGGCTGAAAATGTCTCGAAATGTACTATGGGCACCCTCTGTTCCGATCGAGGGGGGGAGTATATTTCTCATGAATTTAATGCATTTCTGGCTAGTCGTGGGATAAAACACCAATGTACAGTGCCTTATACACCTCAGCAAAATGGTGTTGCTGAGAGGAAAAACAGGTCATTGACGGAAATGGCACGATGTATGGTCAAAAGTCAAGCTTTGCCTCATTCTTTTTGGCTTGAGGCCATCATGTGTGCCACTTATGTACTTAATAGGTGTCCTACGAAAGCTTTGCAGTCTATTACTCCATATGAAGCATGGCATGATAGAAAGCCTTCTATTGAGCACATGCGTGTTTTTGGCTGTTTGGCATATGCTTTGGTGCAACAAGTGCAGCGCAGAAAATTGGATGATAAGGCTGTCAAATGTATTTTTGTTGGTTATAGTGTTGAAAGCAAAGGTTACAGGTTGTATCATCCGCAAACAAAACGTATTCTGGTTTCTGGGGATGTAGTGTTTGTGGAAGATTCTATTCAGCCCTTGCTGTCATGTACTAGAGACAATAATGTAAGCTCACAGAACATTTATGACACTTTGTTGCCTCTTTTCAGTGGTGAAAGTTTGAATGTAAATTCCAATGAGGCAAATTGTACAGCCTATGGGGGTTTCCGAAAATGTATAGATTAGCCTATTACTGATGTAGATGTACATGATGTACTTGATGAGGAAAGGACTGAAAATGAGCAGGCTAGAGGTATGCCAAAATGGTTGGTGCACACTTTGCGTGACAGTAAATTGGATGCACCTTTGTCTAGTACTTGTTCAGGATCTCGCCATGCATCTTATGCATCAGATTGTTATGCTTTGGTTGTGTCTAGCTTACATGATGTTGAGGAACCTCTGTCTTTTGATGAAGCACAAAATCCAAAAAATTGGATGGCTGCCATGCAATGAGAATATGATCCACTTTTAGAAAATGACACATGGACTTTATGTGATTTGCCTCCTGGCAAAAGTCGATTGGTAAGAAGTGGGTTTACAAGTTGAAACGCAAGCTGGATGGTGAGATCGATCGCCATATGGCTCGACTTGTTGCAAAGGGTTATGCACAACAAAAAGGCATAGATTATGAAGAGACTTTTGCTCCCACTTGTCGTATGACTACTGTGCGTTTTCTATGTGCATTGGCAGCTCATTTTGGCTGGGATGTACATCGATCAGACATTGTTACTGCTTTCTTAAAATGTGACATATTTGAGGAAGTTTATGTAACGCAGCCTCGTGGTTTTGTCAAGAAAGGACAAGAGGACAAAGTGTGCAAATGTAACAAGGCTTTGTATGGGTTGAAGCAATCTCCTCGTGCTTGGTATGAGAAAGCTGACACTCATTTGGTCGAACAAGGCTTTCGTAACAGTCCAACAGAAAGCACATTGTGTGTAAAGCATGAGGGTGATGTACTTCTCATTATGTTTCTTTATGTAGATGATTTGCTGATCATTGGACCAAATGAGAGACATATTGCTGAATTTAAGGCTGATTTGAATGCTACTTTCAAGATGAAACATTTGGGGCTATTGCATCATTCCTTGGGCATACAATTTAAGCAGTGTGATGGTGGTATTTCCTTGTGTCAGAAAAGTTACATAGAGATATTGCTATGTAAGTTTGGACTTGAGGATTGCAAACCTATTTCCACTCCCATGGAAATAGGCTTGAAATTGAGTCTCATGATGCTGGTGATCCTGCAAATGTCACTCTTTACCAAACTGCTGTTGGATACCTCATTTATGTATGCAACACGAGGCCAGATATTCAGTTTGCAGTCTCATAGGTCAACAGATTTATGCATAGCCCAAGGTCTAAGCATTGGCAGGCTGTCAAGAGGATTTTTCGCTACCTTAGTGGCACTTTACATCTTGGCTTGTTTTATCCCAAGGGGGGATCATTGCCACCAGACTTACATTCTTTTTCAGACTCAGATTGGGCTGGTTGTTTTGACACGCGAGTGTCCACAAGTGTTTTTTTGTTTCATGCTTGGTAGTTCATGTATATCATGGTTGAGCAAGAAGCAACCTACTGTGGCCACTTCGAGTTGTGAGGCTGAGTACAGGGCAGTTTTCACAGCTACTGTCGAGTGTGTGTGGCTCAGACGCCTTATGGATGATTTGGGTGTTGGATAGGACACTACCAACACTATCTACACTAACAGTCAGAGCCGCATTGGCAATTGCGAGGAACCCAATTTTTCATGCTCGCACAAAGCACATTGAGGTGCATTACCACTATGTCTGGGAGAGGCTCTCAGCAGGAGAGATCAGCTTGGCTTATGTGCCAACACAGGACAACCTTGCAGATCTTTTCACAAAGGCATTGTCTCGTGAGAAGCTTGAAGCTTTCCGCAAAGCTTTGGGCTTACTCCCCTTTGTGGACTGATCATGTCCTTAGGGCTTGGCACATACTTTTACTCATGTGCCAGCTCTCGTTCACCGCATCACTCCAGGGTGGATTTGTTACCATATACATGTGGTAGTGATGTGTGTGAACACACTAGGACCGCCGGGGCATTTTTTCCCTCTTTAGGAGGTTTTTTTCCCCGAGCATTGTATATACGTCCATCACTCTAGGGCTATCTATCTTTCCATTGCACACTAAATAATACACTCTCTATTGTGTGCCTTGAGCTTCCTTCGTCTTTTCCAAGCTGTGTGCATTTCCTTGCAACCCTAATTTCAACAAAAGTATGTGTCCAAATGAGTTGAAATTTTGCAAGCAAGATTAACACATCATTTCCAACCCCTTATATGGTCAAAAGTGAAATTTGACTTTCAGATCTGGCCTTGAGACATCATACGTGTATAAAGTCTATGTGCTCATATTTTGACAAAATTTGGTTTGTGAGCTTGTCTTGTTGTGTTTAACACCCTGGTAAGCTCAGATTTCAATTTTGGTCTCTAAAGTGCCCTTTAGACATCATACACGTATAATGTCTAATTGATTAGAATGAAGTGAATTTCACTCCAGAGGTTCCTCTCTATACTGGCAACTCACAGCAAATTTCAAAAATGAATTTTGACAATTTTTGAGCAAGTTATGGCCAATACAAGCATTCACTTGCCTAAATGTGTCTTTTGGTCTTTGCAAGCCCAAAAGTGATCCAAATTTGATGAATGCGGCCTATATGCTCCCTAAATGGTGTAGATCACAAGGGTACACTCAGATGCAACTTTTGACCCCAGATCTGGCCTCTAAGACATCATACGCGTATGATGTCTTTTACTTAGATTTTAGTTCTATTTCTACCAGAGGTGCTCCTTAGGGTGTAGATCAAGAATATGTGATCACAACAAACTTTGGATGTCGAAACTGCACAAAATCATCAATTTTCACAAGGAAATCCTCTGAAACAGTAAAATCCCCTTAGTTTTCAACCCCTATGAATCTCTATGTCCAAATGATATGAGATTCGGTGGGTGTGCTTAGCACAACATGCAGAAGATGGGTATAATGTCAAAACTTCATTTTAGCTGCCAGAGTCACCCTTGAGACATCATACGCGTATGATGTCTCCTGATGGATTTTTGGATAGAATTCATTCACAGGCATCGCCAAGCCTCTAGCACTATATTTCAAGCACTTCTATCAATTTTCATGCAAAATTGTGCTTAGAATCACAAGTTTTCCTTTTTCCTGTTTCTGACACTCCATCTTTTGTCTTTTGGGTGTCCAGAGTTGATCAAAACTCTAGTTTCAAGGTATACTAGGGGTAAAACCCCCCTTATGACACACTGGTGCAGTCAGCGTCATTTTAAAATTTTATCCCCAGATGCCCCTTGAGACTTTATACGCGTTGAGGCGGTCCGGGGCGGGCAACAAGAGAGGCGACCTCTAAACACCCCTCAAGGCTCCCGTGCTGCTCAATTGGGGCTGGGGCAACCACAAGCACAACACAACAACAAACCCACAGCCAAACCCAAACAAGATAGGGGCACCACCTAGTTATGGTATGCGAACTAGGACGCAAGAGAGATTTTGGCACAACCAAGAAGATGCACCACACAACACACACAAACAACCTCACACCAAGACACACACAAACTGGACCAGAGAGAGCTAGAGCAAAGGGAAGAGAGAGAGAAAAGGATCTTGCGTAATACCTTATTTGTGACTTGCAAATGGAGATGGTTCGTTATGATGCTATCGTAGAACTTGTATAAACTCACTCAATGCTTAGTGATTGCTAAAACATTGCCAAAACACACACACACACTGTCTTAGGGTGTGGGAGACCTCTCACCACAATACCCTCTTACAATGGACACAAAACTGGCAATGAAAAACACACTAAAACACTTTCTAAAATCAAGATCAACCGATAAAAACTCAAATACACAAGTCACCTTGAATTCACCAAACCGTATTGCACAAATGGAAGGACGAAGATTTGAACGTCGAATCACGCCTTTGATGCACCAAACCTCAATTTATTGATGATGAAGGAGCATATACAATAGTGGTTTTGAGGTTTGTGGAACTCACGCTCTCTCACTTACAATGTGTAGCTTGAAGGCTTCTCTCACACCAAGAGTGAAGCTCACAAGTGGTTGCTACACCTAAGTCTCTCCTCACGCATAGAGTGTTGGGGTGCTATGTGAGATGTTGGAGGTTGTTTTACAAGAAGGAAAGGGGCCTATTTATAGGTTGGAGACCCCTCATTAAGATTATTGGAAATCCTAATTTACAAGCTAACAAATCAGGATTATGATTTTTTTGAATATCAAAACATTGCGGGCCTTCTTTGTCTGCTTGAGTCATGGGTGTGGGCTCAAAAGAGAGCATTATTGATGGTAGATAAGGTGAAAGTAAGTAAAGAGAGAGAGAGAGAGAGAGAGAGAGAGAGAGAGAGAGAGAGAGTTACTATACACATGTCTTGAGGCGAGGTGTCTTTTATGGTTAGGTCAATGGCTATTTTGTGTTAGTATGTTAGTGGTTAGTAATCACTAGAAAGTTAATGTTTACATTTACAATGGGTAGAATGAGGTGGATGGTTGAATGAAGTGAGCAAATCCTTGTGATGGTGAAGCTTGAAGATGTTTTGGACTTACTTGTGTAGGTTCTCAAAATGACTATCGATCTTCTTCTTCGTCTTCTCTTCTTTACGCCACCGCCGCCAAGGTTGATTATCGTGATGAAAATGGTAATTTCGTTGATGAGATCTCTTGATTTGCAGAGGTTAATCATGGTACACATGCTGAATTTATGTATATATATAAGGGTTAAGATGGAATTGTACTTTGGAGATAATAGAGAGAGGCATAGAGATGGTGTATGTATGTAGAGGTTCATAAAGAACTATAGGGATGAGAGAGAAGGGTAATGGTGAAGAGGGTGGGAGAAGCCATGGAAATTGCAGGTTTGAGTGAGGGAAGGAGAGGGAGGGATGTGTAAGAGTGAGTAGGTGTGTGGAAGGGTGAGAGAAGACTAAAAGCTACTTGTGAGAAAAGTGGGCAGACTGGGGTCCACTCAAAAAATCATAGCTCACCGCTGGTAGCTCCAAAATTCATGAAAAAATTTGAGGTGATTATTCAGAGCATGGGCTACATTTTCTCTTTTGACCACCGCTCCAAATTCGGAGTGGAGATAGGTGCCAAAATTCTCACCAAAAAGCCTGTTTTTTATACCTGCAAAAGTCTTTTAGTGGCCCCCTTCTTTGTTGAATTTGTACAATGCATCCAAGAGTGAGCCCCTCCTTTGTCATATTATAATACAAAGCATCCAAGTTGCCCTTGACCCATGCATGGAGGAGGATTATTGGTGAATAAAGAAATATATACATGGTGGGACTAGTGTATGGACTATTCATGGACTTTAGCTCAATGAGCACATGGTGTTAGAATAATGAGTAAAAATAATAATAAAAATATGGAGGAGTTATGGATATGGAAAGATATTGGAATCATATGATATGGTCCCTCCTTGAATTATTTTGGGTGAAAGAGGAAAAGGTATGCAAGTAAATAATATAATAAAAGTAACCAATGAGTAGAAATCAATTTTTTGTTTTCACGAGGGTGAGGGTGAAAATGTGGGAGTGATTTGTATAAAGGAAAAATATGAGGTTAGAGTATGTACATATTGGCAAAAAAGGTGTACATAGGTTTAATAAAACACACACCTAAGTAGAATATTTAAATAAAATACCAAAATAATTATAAAAAATCCCTATATTTAGGCCATATATACAATGAAATATTTACACACAAAGAGACCATAATATACTTTTATTTTTTTATTTTTTTGGCTCAACTAGCCCAGTGACTAGCTAGCTGAGGGTTTTTAAGAAGATATGGGAAAAGCCCCCTAACTCACACACGCCTATGTACAGTGAAATGGTAGGGATAGCCATAGCGTTTGGGTGAATTTGGTAGGGTGGAGTAACTTACTATGGCAATTATGGAGAGCCGAAAAACGGCTATCAGCGTATAAAGTCTAAGTTTACAGAATTACAGATTTTCTTCACAAAACCCTTGCACTTGCTCTCTTATATGCTCAGCAACAATCAGTCATAAGAAACTATCAACAGAAAGCTATTTATTGCATTTTTTCCTCAAAAGCAAACTTTTCAAAGAGTCCAAATGCAAACAAGCACTTCAGCAAATAAATCAATGATGAATAGATCTAGATCAAAATCAGATTATTTACCTAAAGCTACTCCTACAAATCATATGGGGTGGGTTTTGCATCTATGAGTAGAAAAATGCTTCAATGCCACACACGGACTAGCAAACCCTTTTATTACCTCACAAACCACTTGACCACCACAACAACTACTCTAATCTACAAATCCTAACTAAATCTACCTAGTCGCAGACCCTCAGCAAGACACACGCTTCCTGGCTATCCACTTGATCTCAGAATAACCTCTTCCGGATCCACTTAAGAAAAATGCTTTCTATAGCCAAAACTAAAGCAAGCAACACATCACACGAGTGTTAGTAGGAATACCTACCTAAGCCCTTGTATCCTCGAAAGTGGCGCCAATGTTGCAGGAGTGAATCACGCCACCCATAAAGTGCATGCAACACAACCTAGATCAACATAATATAATTCGAGGACATAGATGACACGATAGGCACACCGAGGAAATCTCTTTAGCTTGTCAGGCTGAGACCATCCTACATCTACAACACTCTGGAAGGCCAACTAAACCACAACCTAGAACCTCACTGCTCTCAACTACACCACCTAACCCACATACACACAAGCAGAAGGAAACTCACTAAACCATAACAAATCGTACGAAACTTAAGGAACACCATCCCTTCACTAGGATACACATGTCCAAAAGCCTCTACACTCAAAATCCTCGCTCTAAACCCATCTGCAAAAAATGCATATAAAGACAGAGCCGCATTCTGAAAGTGTTCCAAATGGAAATCTATGAGTACCTATGAGTAGCTTATGTCACTACGATTCTAACGACTACTTGCAGACAAAATACAGTCATTGTTTTATATACTTACGACCGCAAATAGCTCGTAGATGCGAGAGCGCGTTCGCTCCATTTTGCGAGGAATTCTTGGCATTTTTGCGTAGCTGTTGCTGAGGCTAGCACAATGGTGTTGTCGATTCTCCAATGTGATGAACGAGCGGGGAGTAGCGCCAGGATGAAGCTCACACTCTCTCTCTTCCTCTCTCACACACAGTCGAAGGCAACTTAAACTTGATTATGATAAAAGTTCTTTTACAAAAGTGACCTAGGTACTTTATATACTAAGGCTACTTTAGATTAACCAAAAATAGAGTTTGAGGGGTCAAATGGCTTGGTATTTACAATCTGGAAGTGCCGTTGCATCTCGGCTTCTACAACTAGACTACCTACTTATTACAAATGATGTTTATAACCATAATCCTCAACATTTCGTAACTCTCAGAAGATAAGACTTTGGTACGGAAATTGAGTTATGTCATGATGCTGACCCACCGGTCAACAGTGTGGTAGATTGGTTATGCCATTTCCCTCTTGAATAATAGGTCTTGAGTTTAACTATCCTCTCCGGTAAGGTCTCTTGGGATAGTTTCCTATGATGTTAAAATAATCTTCTTCTCATGTGTGTGTGTGTGTGCGTGTACGCACATGCTAAAAAGAGAAAAATGTTATAACCTTTCTATCACCCAAGTGGGCCATTTCCCTCTTGAATAACAGCTTTTGAGTGCAACTATCCTCGCCGGATAGATCTTTAAGGTCTCTTGGGATAGTTTCCTACGACGTTAAAATACTCTTCTTCTTCTTCTCACTCTCTGGATAAATCATACTGTCTGGAAGAGTGCCTCCACTACCATGGGAGGGGGGGAGAGGGTCACTGTTAACCCTCACGCACATTCCTATCACCTAAGATGGACGCCGTATTATTTATTTGGTAGAGTCAGGTACCGGGCTTGTTGGTCCAATAGGAAAAGGGTAAGAGTGATCGCCGATGAGAGGCGCACTCTAACCGGAACATTCAAGGGATTAGTTGGCTAAGCATGGGCACCCAAGTGTGAATGGGGCGAGCTCATATAAAAGTCAACTAAACCTAAAATTCACTCATTCTCTCATTTGTGCAATTGAAGAGTGCTCTTGCTCCATCTCCATCTTCTTCTTCTTAATCTCCTTGTGTGTGTGTGTATGTGCGAGAGAGATAGAGAGAGAGTATGCGATCGAGCATTGCGGCAGCACGACGGTGGCGAGGCGGTTGAGCGCGGCGTAGCGGTGTCTCCCTCTTCTTTGCGGCGAGGAATCCTCCACGATAGCAAGCGTAGAGCGGTGAGTAACACACCATCGTCTTCTTTGAGCTTACTAATTTAGGCTAGTTGCGTGCTTGGAGCCATATGTGGCTTGCACATAGTGTATTGGCAAGTTCCTTACATTGACACGTGCGATGTACACGCACATTTTTGGCGCCGTTGCTGGGGAAATGCCATACACTAAGCTTGAGTGGCCCTCTGTGCTTCTTTGTGTTGCAATTTCAATTGTAGGAAAGGTAGGGAAGGTGTGTGTGTTGAGAAGAAGGAGTTTGTTTTGCTACTGTGTATTTCTTTGTTAATGAGGTTTTGAAAGGTACTGTGTTTTCTCTGTGATAAGATGTTAGTATTAAGGTTGCTAGTTCTATGTAATGTAAAGTACAATAAGTAGAAAGTAGATCTATTAGAGCTAATGAAGTGTGTTAGTGTGTAATAGTAGTTGTAAGTAGGTAGGTAGAATGTGTGTGTGCTCGCGCGCAGGCTGCGGCGACCTTATCCCAAAAAATAAAATTTAAAAAATGTACGGTAGGACCGGGATCCGGAATATCTCTCAGACCCAAGCCCAGATCCAAGCCCAAACTCACGCTCAGGCTCAGGCCTCAGTCGCCCTTTAAAATTACGTATTTTAGCTTCACACGTAGCTAAAAATAGACTTTTTTGAGGACCAACGGAGCTTTAGGTGACTGAACGTTGTGCTGTAAAGCACACTGCAACCCTCTGAGTGATACGCTCGTTTTGAGTTATCACACACTTTACTCAAAAAAACTGATCATTAAAAAACATTAAAAAACGAGTGAAAACGGACGCCTAAAAAAGTAAGCGGTTAACCTTCGAGGTTATTCGTCGACGCTTGTAGGGTGCCAAAGGCACATGCATCTGTGCTCTGGTCATGTGCTAGAGACGGAGGAACTAGAGAGAATTTCGACTTGCACGAGTTCTCAATATCCACCTACCTTAGGTTCCGGGCCCTCGGCGGGGACCCAAGGTAGTACAAACCAAGACCCAAACATAGCGGCTAGTGACACTTCCTCTGACTACAACGTCATGGAGGCTTTCCCAATGCCTAATCCTGATATCTCAAGCCAAGACATGCATGCCATGGGCCCGCAGTCCGGGCCAAGCGTGCTTAGCCGCTTGAAGGAAACCTTTCGTAGAGCCACTCGCTTCGAACATGGAGCTAATGATGTAAATGAAGGAGGTGGGGAAGTAAATTCTCTATTCATGACCAACGTAGACCCTATGCCCTTAGAGAATGTGCACGTGAATACCTCATTCACTGCACCCCTCCGAGGTCATATTACCCGATGGTAGAAGCCTTGCCGAAGTGCAAGAGGTTGAGCGATATATCAATGCGGCTAGGGAAAAGGAAATCCAGAGCTTACGCAAGGTAGAGCAACGAAGAGAGTTAAAAGCGAAAGCCCCTATGTCAATATCCTTGCTAAGAGAGCAATCAAGTGCTCCTAACTTAGCAACAACTAAGGGCCAACCTCTAGAAAGCAACATTGCATCTAGCTCAAAGGACACCCCTAGCACCTCAATCCTATATGGAACGTTCTTAAATGAGAACTGGGAGTACGAACTACAAACGGAAACTCTAACCGACCTATACACAGGTCACACCTATCACATGGGTTGGTTAGATTTCCTACAATTCACAATGGGTGCTACTAGTGTGGAGGATCAACAACAAAGAGTTTGTGAGGTCATCCATAGGGTCATTGAGTTAGAGAGAGAGAACAAGGGAATCAATATGCCTTCAACGGGTCTCATGACATTCTTGGATACAAGAAAGGCTAAATAGCCAACCTTATCGCAAATGGAGACTCCCTTAGTAAACCCGATGGATCCCCCATATGTTGTTTTGCTAGGGGTCTCAGTGCAATCCGAGCCCACAAGTGATAGCTTTACTTTTCCAAGTCTAGCTCATCTTTCTCTTGATGACACCACAGCTACCATGCCTACCCCAATGATGGGCATGCCAAGAAACACGCCATGGACCTCATTTGTTAGTAAAGCACCACTACATGGTAGCTCAATGCTTGCAACAGTACGTACAAGTGTGTACCAATCGTATATAGATCCTTGTACTCATATAGTCCCTACCCCTCCCATTGTTTCAACTACCTAGTTCTTATTTCCATGGGACTATACCGGCTAGCATTAGTATGTCACATCCGGCGTCTGCTATGCCTAGGGCCACACATATAAACTTTGGGCCACCACATGGCACAACATCGTACCCAACGTGGAACCCAAGGGCTTCCTATGCGCCAAGCCCAATGCCAATACCTACTCCACATGTAGTCTCTAGAGCACCTTCACCCATGGTGCCTGCTCACTTAGGTGACTTGGCAACATTTGCTCAAGCTATTGGTCGATATATTGCTGAGAATATGCGTAACACGCCTGATAGAGAGCCTAGAAGTAAGGCAGTACAAATAGCCCAGCTCACACAAAAATTTAGTGGTGTGCGCGTATGTCGCACGTGTCAATGCAATGAACTTGCCAATACACCGTGTGCGAGCCACAAATGGCTCCAAGCACACAACAAGCTTAAACTAGTAAGCTCAAAGATGACGATGGTGTGTCACTCATTGCTCTACGCTTGCTTCGTGGAGGATTCCTCGCCGCGAAGAAGAGGGAGACGCCGCTACGCCGCGCTCAACCGCCTCGCCGCCGTCGTGCTGCTGCAATGCTCGATCGCTCTCTCTCTCTCTCTCTCTCTCTCTCTCTCTCTCTCTCTCTCTATCTCTCTCTCACGCATACACACACACACACAAGGAGATGAAGAAGAAAAAGATGGAGATGGAGCAAATGTGAATGGGTCGTGTCGCTGCAATTTTAGGTTTAGTTGACTTTTATATGAACTCGCCCCATTCACACTTGGGCGCCCATGCTTAGCCAATCAATCCCTTGAATGTTCCAGTTAGAGTGTGCCTCTCATCGGTGATCACTCTTACCCTTTTCCTATTGGACCGACAAGCCCGGTACCTGACTCTACCAAATAAATAATACAATGTCCGTCGTAGGTGATAGGAATGTGCGTGAGGGTTAACATGCCCCCCTTCCTGACGTAGATTCCGTCCTCGGAAGCTATTGAGTTGAAGCTCGTTCGTCGAGGTGGAAGAGCTTTTGAGATGAATGTCCTTAGCCTCCTTCAGTCACTGCAAAATCAAACAACATTGGCACAGTAATTGCATTCTCATAAGCAATTAAAAAGCATATGCAGTTGTAGGCAGACAATTTGATTGGTAACAAAATTTTAAACCATTTGTCAGCAATAAACATTAAATTGCAATATAATCAAACGCATAAACAGATGTAAAGGTAAAAAATTAAACAAGTCTGGGGTCGCTAATTTAACGGTCGAAAGGCACTAAAGATCGACTATTAATACCATGGGTAAGTTTCTTAATTTTCTCTAGTCAATTAAGTTGTTTAATCGCGAGAGCCAAGTATTTCATGTTCGAGGGTTGACTAGAGGCTATACCTAGAAGACCTTGTAGTTAAGCTACGATAAAAGGAATTTCTCATGAAATCATCGCCTGACTGATTACCTTTTCTTTGACCCCCCAAAGTCTTTTCACAGTGATTCAATTTTGATGTGTGTGCTTATTTTGTATGCCTTGGGTTTTTTGCTTTTCAAGGAAAAGTGCCCACACTGGGAACCTCTAGGGCTCTAGTACCATAGGCGATACATGTGAGTGAAGTACCCAATCAAGCCGAGATTTCTCTTCCAGCTTAAGATTTTACATTATGGCACTTTGATTTTTTATTATTATTTTTTGTTCGTTTTCACCATTTTAATTTTGTAACTTTGGGGGGTCATATAACACTGTTACCCTCCCTAGGCTCATCACACTAGTAAACTCCCTTTATAATACTTAAGCTAAAGGTCAATAGAGACTAAGCCCACTAGAAAGCCCTAGTATATTTTCCACAATGCTGCCTAAATCGGATTAAGAACCTAAGTAACCATTAATTATTAGGAAGGCATTCCCCATGGTATTAAGAGAAGATCTCTAACGCTTAGCTTGGTCAAAGTAGCTTAGTCGGACTGCTTGATTTTTAAACCTAGACAAGTGATTATGACAAAAATTACATTGAATTTAATGTTTGATACTAAACAAAGGCACTAAACATTATGCTACCAATCACAATCAAAGCAGACAAACATGGATGCAAAAAAGATAAGGGGCAATGCTAATGGACAAGAAACACTTGTTTGTGTTGATAGTCGCGCTTGATTTGAAGTGTGAATGAGAGAAAGATCCCATGAAGGTCCAAATCCTAACCACAACAGCAACACGTTCATGTACACACTATGAAACACAAGAATACCTCTAGGAGGCACATCAATGGGAAAAGGTACCAACACTTATTGAACACAACAAAAAAAACATAAGGAACCCTAACCTAATTATTTGCACTCCCCCTAGAGAGTCAAGGGAATAGGATATTGTACAGATTGGGGAGAAACCCTAAGGCTAAACCCCTATCCTCGTCATCGAGATAAACAAAGTCATCATCCATGAGACCATATGTGCCATCCGTGTAGCCATGTAAATCTTCTTCTTCCCCACAGGTACCCATGTTTACTAAGAAGGTCACTAGACGCCTATAGTCATCTTTGTCAAAAGGATAGGCTTGTGCAATGGGAGACACACTCTCTACTAAGTATGGATCAGTTGTGGTCAAGAGACGTAGCAGCCATTCTAACTCCTGAAAATTCCTCTCACATGCTAGCGTACCTACCAAATCCCATTCACATGCAAGCACCGGAAAGACTATGTGAAACATTTGTGAAAAGTAACGAGGGGACCTCTCACCCAAGGCAGGAGTGGATGACTCTAGCGTACTAGCCATATCTGTACACGCAAATAGATGATGGTTAGAGTGCAAATATTACAAGGGTCGTGTTCTTGTGCATAATGTGTTTTTTTGATTTTGTGTTATGGCTCTTGATCTTTTACCTTTTTATCTTGTTTTTGTGAGTATAAGGCTTTATATATACATTCCCTAAGATTGGAGATTAAGAGGTCAGGGAGGAAGGTTGAGAGGGAAGCAAGTGAATGATGGATATCAGCAAACACTCCCCCCTTCCTTTGGTAGATCATACCTTTTGGAATGATGTCGTCACCTTTTGAAACCAATTGTTCCAAGTTGTTATGGGTGAAGGCTTTAACCAATAGTTTTCGACCGCCCTATGGGTTTCATCTAGTTGCAAGGGTGGTAAGGTACTCTCCCATGATTTTATTTGCAACATTGTTGTAGGTGGTGAACTTACAACGGGACGTGCAAACTCTTTCTTGTTTGTATGGATATATACAATGGTAGGTGGAGGTTGTGTCGAAGCTTCTATTTCCGTATAGGAACTATATGAAGAGCAAGTAGCTTCATTTGATTTCCCTGTTTCTGAGCTAGGTGGAACAAATCGTTCTTTCTTTGGTACCCAAACTAGCTCTGGAGCGGGTGTGTACATTCTGTGATTTTTTCCTTTCCGCGATCTTTAATTCATTTTGGAGCCACAGGATTGAGCTCACATGGGCCCGGTGTCAAGTAAGAGCACAATTTATGTTTTGGCACCCAGATTTGATCATTTCCTTTATAGTAGCCTTGGGCTTCCAATAGTTTTTTAGGAACCCAACGCAACGTTTCCTTACTTTTCTTGGGGCGCGTGGGACGTTTCTTACAAAGCCTCTGTTTTTTACCACTAGCTATGGTCGCTAAAGAAGATTTAGGGACCCACTTGTATGTTTTCTTCATTATATTAGGATGAGTCTTGTCAGAAGGTATATGCATTGCTTGTAGCATATTTAAGGGTACGGGCATTTCATCCCCCTAAGGTGTTACCCAGGTCGTCCCCCTATTTCCCCAAGTGTCTATGGTTACTACTAGGTGGACCCAATCCACATTGTCCGACTCAATCATCCCAGGTAGTATGTCCATATAAGAAGAATCTTCCCCAAAATCAGTGTCCGCTCTACACGTGTAACAATACTGCAATGGAGCCAACTGAACTGTGATGTCAGATCTATGATCAATTATAAACCTGTTTCCTAGGGGATGTGCTCTACCAGTTATAAGATCCACTCGAATGACAGAATCTTGGAACTGCAGGTAGACATGGTTTTTAGACCAGTCATGTACCATTTTTGCTTCTCTCATAAAAGGACGTCCTAAGATCATCTCCGATGCCATAGTGTGTTTGGAGAAATCCATAACAATGAAGGTAATCCTTATTTTATGTCCAAAGACCTTGATCTTAAGATCTTCTAGCATCCCAATAGGTTTAACAATAGACCCATTGGCCATCTTCACTACTATGGTTGTGGTCGCAAGGTGAGGTCTTCCCATAGTTTCCCATCAGTTTTTAGTCACAATGCTAACCCCAGCGCCACCATCAAGGATTCCCTTCACAGTTAATCCCTTAGTAGTGATTGGTATGGTCGCATTGGATTCATCACCCTCAAAGTATTGTCCAACTTGTTAACAAGTATTTCTATAACAAGGTTCTCATCTAGGTTGGGTTGTGGATCTATGTGATCCTCCTCTATTGGCATCTCCCCAGCTCCATCCATATGTGCAAATTGTGGTAGCCCAAACTTCAGTTCTCCATTGAGGAAGGCTCGAAGAGCTAAGACTAGCTCAGGGTCTTTATATATTTTGGACATGATGGTGGTTTTACCTTCTGAAGACATAAAATCCATCAATTTCGCAATGTTTAACAGCATCTTTTGGCCTTGAGTCCCTTGACGTGGGGAAGATAGGATCTCCATTTCTTCGATAGGATCAAGTAGTCTCTCTGTAAACATTATTTCCATCAAGAAGTGAGTACGCCCACTTTCCCATGACTTTAAGTCACTTTCTTCTTGGATGACACTAGGTATGGCTAAGGGTCTATGGTCTTGGTGAGGTTGTTGTTGCATAGGGAACACGGTGTCTGTAATCTGGATCTTCCTAGGTGCTGGTTCTAGATCCCTTTGGGTATCTTCTACCAAACTCCTTAATTGCTTGACTCGCTCAATCTCCTTTGTAGGGTTTGGATAAGTTCCTATCTTCTTCTTGGATCCTGGCCATTGTGGCTCATGAAGATCTTCCTTGTTGGTTTCTATCTTAGTGTTTGTTTTGGTCTCCATAGTTTCTCCTAAATCAGAATCCTCTTTAGTGTCCTTCATATATACGGGGTCGTCACCAGTCCCTATGTTGGTCTTTGAACTGGGGTTTGACTTCGCTGCTTTTTGTGATCTCTTTCTTCGTGTTTTCTTCTTTTTTTGAGATTGGGCAATTGATGCCATGTTTCTTTCCTCAAGAATATAATTTTGTTTTTGGAGCATCGATCGTGTGAGTACGTTTACTGGTACCACAGGTGTACTTTGTGATGGCTCCTCGGTAACTTCAATCAAGTTTAATGGCGTGCTCTTTTAAAATTACGAATTTTAGCTTCACACGTAGCTAAAAATCGATTTTTTGAGGACCAACGGAACTTTAGATGCGCAAAAATTGTGATGTAAAGCACATGGCGACCCTTTAAGTGATACGCTTGTTTTGAGCTATCACACACTTTTATCAAAAAAATCAAAAATTAAAAAAGCATTAAAAACGTAAAAAACACGAGTGAAAACGGACGCTTTAAAAAGGTAAGCGGTTAACCTTCGAGGTTATTCGTCGACGCTTCTAGGGTGCCAAAGGCACATGCATCTGCGTTCTGGTCGTGTGCTAGAGATGGAGCAACCAGAGAGAATTTCTACTTACGCGAGTTCTCAATATCCACCTACTTTAGGTTCCGGGCCCTCAGTGGGGACCCAAGGTAGTACAAACCAAAACGCGAACATAGCGGCTAGTGACTCTTCCTCTGACTACAACATCATGGAGGCTTTCCCAATGCCTAATCCCGATAGCTCAAGCCAAGACATGCATGCCATGGGCCCGCGGTCCGGGCCGAGCGTGCTTAGCCGCCTGAAGGAAACCTTTAGTAGAGCCACTCGCTCCGAACATGGAGCTAATGATATAAATGAGGGGGGTGGGGAAGTAAATTCTCCATTCATGACCAACGTAGACCCTATGCCCTTAGAGAATGTGCAAGTGAATACTTCATTCACTGCACCTCCATTAACAAAAAAAATACACAGTATAACACAAAATCCTTCTTCTCAACACACATACCCTCCTTCCTTACCTTTCCTACACTTGAAATTGCACCACAAAAGAAGCACAGAGTGCCACTCAAGCTTAGTGTATGGCATTCCCCGACAACGGCGCCAAAAATGTGTGCGTATGTCGCACGTGTCAATGCAAGGAACTTGCCGATCCACCGTGTGCGAGCCACAAATGGCTCCAAACACACAACAAGCCTAAACTAGTAAGCTCAAAGATGACGATGGTGTGTCACTCACTGCTCTACGCTTGCTTCGTGGAGGATTCCTCGCCGCGAAGAAGAGGGGGACGCCGCTACGCCGCGCTCAAACGCCTCGCCGCCATCGTGCCGCCGCAATGCTCGATCGCACTCTCTCTTTCTCTCTCTCTCTCTCTCTCATGCATACACACACACAAGGAGATGAAGAAGAAGAAGATGGAGATGGAGCAAGAGCACTCTTCAATTGCACAAATGAGAGAATGAGTGAATTTTAGGTTCAGTTCACTTTTATATGAGCTCGCTCCATTCACACTTGGACGCCCATGTTTAGCCAACTAGTCCCTTGAATGTACCAGTTGGAGTGCGCCTCTCATCGGCGATCACTCTTACCCTTTTCCTATTGGACCCAGAAGCCCGATACCTGACTCTACCAAATAAATAATACAATGTCCGTCATAGGTGATAGGAATGTGCGTGAGGGTTAACAAGTGGAGAGAGGGATGTGAGAAAGCATATCGAAGTGTTTGAACAAATATGCGATTCTCTAGGAGAACACAATGACCTGCATAAGAGTAATGATTTAAGCCTTACCTTAAGTGGGAACGCATGGGATTGGTATAGAACCCTAAGGGTGGAAGAAAAAACGATTTACCCTACTCATAGGATATTGTTCTTGAAAGAATACATACGAGAGGGAGTACTTTGGGGTGTAGCATCTCAGCTCCAGAAAGCCCAACGAGAGGAAGGAGAGTCGGTGAGAGACTTTATTAGTCGCTTGAAGCATTTGAATTGTCGTTGTAATCCAAATGAGCACTTCAATAATAATCAATTGCTTGATAGATTCATTAGGGGTTTACGACATGAGGATACCTACAATGGTCTAGTCATTAGAGGTATCACCACTTGGGAAGCAGTCACCACCAATGCGATCCAATCGGAGGATAATTTAATGATTCAAGGAGAAAGAGTGTCTGTTGAGCCTAAATCTATTAGCTCGTAAGCATCGGGGCATCATCTGATGACCCTAAAGCCTATTACTAAGGAGCCAAAGATATCTGAGATGACTTTAGCAGATCTCACAAAAGCTATTCAAGAGAGTCTTAGATACAATCATACTCCGCAAAACAATCATATGTAATTAAGAAGGGAGCAACAATAGTGCTCAGTATGGTATGGACCGCATAGTACCAGTGAATGCCCTACTTTTAGAGTAAAATTCAATGGGAACTGCAATGCATGATGGAGGTATGGTCATGAAGCTAAGGATTGCATAGTATTTAAGCGCGTGATGGCCAATAGACCAACCTTAGCATGGATAGACACGCCTCGAGTGCCTGCATGGATGCCGGCCCCACCTCTTGAATAAACGTCACAACACATGGTCCCTAGGGCCCAAAATGTTGTTCAAACAACACCCTTACCACCTCCAGTGCTAGGACCGCAACCACCACATCCGAGAATCACTTCTGTGAATCAAGTGGGTTGTGAGTCATCTATCGCTTGTTTGGAAGGCTGTGAGGAAGATATAGACCCTAATATTGCCTATGGGATTGATGCGCTTGAAGAAAGTCCACAATACTATATGGAGGATGATTGGGGACAAGTCAAACCTGTCTATCAAGTAGCTACTCTTGCTACAAGAGGCCAAAAATATCAATTACACTGCTAAGAGACCACCTCTTCAATGCTATGAGTGTGGAGGTCCACATCGTGTGGCCGACTGTCCTATCAGGCTACAAAAGAACGCCACACTAATGAAAACCAATCAAGCGAGCACATCTACAATGCCGATACTCATGTATAATCTATGTGGCATAGATCATTTGATTGCCCAATGTCCAAATAATCCAAATGCACCGAAGATCACACCATTAAACTTGATTGAGGTTACCGAGGAGCCATCACAAAGTACACCTGTGGTACCAGTAAACGTACTCACAAGATCGATGCTCCAAAAACAAAATTATATTCTTGAGGAAAGAGACATGGCATCAATTGCTTAATCTCAGAAAAAGAAGAAAACACGAAGGAAGAGATCGCAAAAAGCAGCAAAGTCAGACCCCAGTTCAAAGACCAACATAGGGATTGGTGACGACCCCGTATATATGAACGACACTGAAGAGGATTTTGATTCAGGTGAAACCATGGAGACCAAAATGACCACTAAGATAGAAACCAACAAGGAAGATCTTCATGAGCCACAATGGCCAGGATCCAAGAAGAAGATAGGAACTTATCCAAACCCTATAAAGGAGATTGAGCGAGTCAAGCAATTAAGGAGTTTGGTAGAAGATAACCAAAGGGATCTAGAACCAGCACCTAGGCAGATCCAGATTACAAACACCGTGTTCCCTACGCAACAACAACCTCACCAAGTCCATAGACCCTTAGCCATAGCTAGTGTCATCCAAGAAGAAAGTGACTTAAAGTCATGGGAAAGTAGGCATACTCACTTCTTGATGGAAAGAATGTTTACAGAGGGACTAGATGATCCTATCGAAGAAATGGAGATCCCATCTTCCCCACGTCAAGGGACTGAAGCCCAAAAGGTTCCGTTAAACATTGGCAAATTGATGGATTTCATGTCTTCAGAAGTTAGAACCACCATCATGTCCAAACTATAAAGACCATGAGCTAGTCTCAGCTCTTCGAGCCTTCCTCAATGGAGAACTGAAGTTTGGGCTACCTCAATTTGCACAGATGGATGGAGCTGGGGAGATGCCAATAGAGGAGGAACACTTAGATCAACAACCCAACCTAGATGAGAACCTTGTTATAGAAATACATGTGAACAAGTTGGGACAATACTTTGAGGGTGATGAATCCAATGCGACCTTACCAATCACTACTAAGGGATTAACTGTGAAGGGAATCCTTGATGGTGGCGGTGGGGTTAGCATTGTGACTAAAAATTGCTAGGACACTATGAGAAGACCTCGCCTTGCGACCACAACCATAGTAGTGAAGATGGCCAATGGGTCTATTGTTAAACCTATTGGGATGCTAGAAGATCTCAAGATCAAGGTCTTTGGACATAAAATAAGAATTACCTTCATTGTTATGGATTTCTCCAAGCACACTATGGTATCCGAGATGATCTTAGGATGTCCTTTCATGAGGGAAGCAAAAATGGTGCATGACTGGTCTAAAAACCATGTCTACTTGCAGTTCCAAGATTATGTCATTCGAGTGGATCTTGTAACTAGTCAAGCACATCCCCTAGGAAACAGGTTTATAATTGATCATAGATATGACACCACGGTTCACTCGGCCCCATTGCAGTATTGTTACACGTGTAAAGCGAACACTGACGTTGGGGAAGATTCTCATTATATGGATGTACTACATGGGATGACTGAGTCGGAAAATGTGGATTGGGTACCCACCACCTAGCAGCAACCATAGACACTTGGGGAATTAGGGGGATGACCTAAGTGACACCTGAGGGGGATGAAATGCCACCACTCGTACCCTTAAATATGCTACAAGCAATGCATATACGTCCCACTCGCTCCAAGAAATGTAAGAAAACATGGCGGTGGATTCCTAAACGACTATTGGAAGCCCAAGGCTACTATCAAGGAAATGATGAAATCTGGGTGCCAAAACGTAAATTGTGCTCTTACTTGTCACCTGACCCATGTGCGCCCAATCTTGTAGCTCCAAAATGAATTGAGAATGCAATTACTGTGCCAATGTTGTTTGATTTTGCAGTGACCGAAGAAGGCCAAGGACATTCATCTCAAATGTTCTTCCACCTCAATGAACGAGCTTCAACTCAATAGCTTCCAAGGACAGAATTTACATCAACAAGGGGGGCATGTTAACCCTGACGCACATTCCTATCACCTAAGATGGACGCCATATTATTTATTTGGTAGAGTCAGGTACCGGGCTTGTTGGTCCAATAGGAAAAAGGTAAGAGTGATCGCCGTTGAGAGGCGCACTCTAACTGGAACATTCAAGGGATTAGTTGGCTAAGCATGGGCGCTCAAGTGTGAATGGGGCGAGCTCATATAAAATTCAAGTAAACCTAAAATTCACTCATTCTCTCATTTGTGCAATTGAAGAGTGCTCTTGCTCCATCTCCATCTTCTTCTTCTTCATCTCCTTGTGTGTGTGTATGCGTGAGAGAGATAGAGAGAGAGAGTGTGTGTGTGTGTGCACGATCGAGCATTGCGGCGGCACGATGGCGGAGAGGCGGTTGAGCGCGGCATCTCCCTCTTCTTCGCGGTGAGGAATCCTCCACAACAGCAAGCGTAGCGGTGAGTATCACGCCATCGTCTTATTTGAGCTTACTAGTTTAGGCTAGTTGCATGCTTGGAGCCATATGTTGCTCGCACACAGTGTATTGGCAAGTTCCTTGCATTGACACGTGTGACATACGTGCATAGTTGCAAGCTCTACCCTGATGATTTCTTGTGGCACTGTGTGCTTGCCTCGAAAGAGGTGAGAAATCATATAGATATGTGGTCTCTCAAGTCATGCCCACTGGTTATCTGTCAATACGGGTGCACACACTGCTATTGCATACATTAGGACTGGCGTGTCTAATGTGTTGAAAAGCCACCCCTTTGTGCGGGGCTCCTGTAAGTGTGCATGATGGAAACTCCGCTCTAGCATGGTTGATGTTGCATATACTCGGGTGAGTCTGTCAGAGGTGGCCTATGCCATGGAGAAGGGTCCGCATCTGCTGGTGAATGTGACTCCTAGGTAGATATAGGAGGTGACCACCTCTACTCGTCCTCCTGCTGCTGTAAATGTGGTTGCTCGTTGGACTGATCTGGAGGTGTGGAAGATCATGACCTTGGTTTTACCAAGGTTCACTATGAGGCCCCTGCATGTACAAAACTCATCCAAATCTCTCAAGTGGCTCTGTAGGCCCTCTGGTGATTTTGAGATCAGTACAATGTCATCAACATATAGCATAATGTGGATTGGAGTACTTGCTAGGTCAGCTCCTATCCCTCCCACTCGTAAGATGTAGTCGGAGATCTCGTGGATGTAGAGTCCGAAGACAGTCGGGGAGAGGGGGCATCCTTGCTTAACACCAATGTGCTAGCGATAGACTCTGTCATACCACCTGAGCAGCGGACTCTCCCAATTACTCTCTCATAGAGAGTATAGATGGCCCATATCATCTCTGAAGGTATCCCCAAACTTTGAAACGTCAAAAGAGCCTCTCTTGTGGGACAGTGTCAAACGCTATGCAGAAATCCACAAAGCAGCAGTAGAGCCTCTTCTTCCGCCCCTTCGTCCCATTAATGAGGTAGCACAAAATGAAGATGTGGTCAATGGTAGAGAAAGTCTGCTTGAATCACAGGACTATCATGATTGGCCATACAATGGCCAAACTATATGGGGCAATTCTTGAGGTTACGCTTAGTTCATATGGAGAGACTGATGACTTCCTCAATAGGGGTAGTCGGTTGTGCATGCTCATGAACAGGTGGTATAGCTCTAGCTCATGTGCCTCCTAGAAAGCTTGCCGCTTTTGGTGTGTTAGTGTCTTCATCTGGCCTCTCGATCCGTGATCACTCCAAGAATCTATTGCACACGCAGTTGATGGTAGAGGTCTCTGCACTCATCATACCAACGGTTCTATGCCATAGTCCCGGGGGGGGGGGGGGGGGGGGGGGGGGGGGGGGGGTGGCATGTGTTGGTGGTGTGCGGGAAAGAGCTGATGGCTGATATCTAAAGAACATATGTGATATGGGAGGCAAGTGTAGGTAGTGGTGTAGAGGGTTGGAGCAGAAGGAGTTCCTTCTCAACCTCTGCCGAGTACAAGGGGGTAGCTCGTGTGTGAGATGGATTGTGGTGTGTGGGGTGTGTGTCATGGGTGTGGGGATGTGGCGTTGCCAATGAGGGAGAGTGCAAGATAGGTGTGGTCGGATCCAATCGGTATGGGTGGGATGGTGAAATAGCTAAGTAGGTGGGTGGCCTCTCTGGATCCCATGCTGTAGTCCACGATAATCCCCCCCCCCCGACCGCAAATCCATGTGGTATGCATGTCAACCCTCTTGAAGTAGGCCACTGTGCCATCACATTATAACAAGATGGTGTTGAGAGCGTGATCTGAGAAAATGATGGCTGCATTGTGTGGTGCAAGTTGTGTCTTCTGACTTTCTCATGGTGGCCTCCTCTTGTATGGCAAATAGTGCCATCAGGTCCTCTGTGTCATATGTCTCATACTGATTCTTGCATTCCTGGCATTGAAGTCTCCCATAAGGAAGACTTCCCCTGGTGTAGAGTACTCCATAATCTTATCTCAGATGCATGTGTATGGGGATGATCTCTCCTCTTCCTCCCTTGTTGTCTCTCTGGTAGAAAATATCGATCCTGAGGGGCGAAGTAGTAGAGGGAAATGTAGATAATCCTGGCTCGTGATAGCTCAAAGAAAATCCAAAGATAACGGGCCTATGGGTCCCATGTAACAATCTATATCCTGCTTTGGAGTCCCTGCCTGTAGAGTATAGCCACGCCTCCTGACCCTCGCATGGTGTGATGTTGAGTGGATAATTGTTGTCCAAATGTGTGGATGCTTATTCTTGTTTATAGTGGCATCTTGCAATATTGCAATGACCTTTAGCTTGTCATTTGTGTGATTGTCTCCTCCCTTTCCCCTCATGACATTGATCCTACATTTTGAATCTTTGTATCCACAACCTTTTTAGCCTAGCAAAGAGAGGACTATGTGGTGGGTGACTTTGGACGTGAGACATTGTGAGCTCATTTCTATCAACTCAAAAGAATGGGTAGTTTGAATGGACTTTACATTGATTGATTGCTTGTTCTGGTTAGTATATTTCTTTCTAGATATCAAATCATATTAAAAACAATGGTTAGTTAGACTTGATTATTTATGAGCTAATCATATTTTTCTAAAAAGGAAACTTAAAAAGACTTTTTCCGGATTTTATATTTTAGTTTCAGTTGCAATTCAGCTTACTTTTCTTTCTCTCTTCCACTTTATCATGAGTTCTTTCTTTTGTGAGAGTGTCTTTGTGTCCCTGGCATGCACATATGACAGGAATTGGTCATGCTCTCTTGGCTCTGTTGAACCCTCTCTTCTATTCCTTGTAATTAATAATATTTGAGCCATGGGTATAGATGCTTGAGTGCTTATGTTTGAGGGTAAAGAGGAGTAGCAACTAGGGCTTGAAGTGCCAAAGTACAAGTAAAAGTTTACACCTAAAATTTGCTAGTATGGATGACAAAGGAAAAGAGATTGAAATGAATGTTTATAGCTTTGATTTTGCTAATGAAAGAGAAACTAATGATGCCCCTATGCTTGTAAACTATCTTGTTTCTAGGCTACAACAAGCCCTGAGCAACCCATCGCTCCAAGGTGAAGTGCTACAGCAATTGCGCACCCATGGTATTCTCCAAACTCCCCACCAAGAAGAGAGAGAGGACCTAGGAAGCCTCCTAGTTAAACTTCCAAAAGAGGACTCTCTCCGATAAGGGAAGAAGAAGAGGATCCATACGAAGGGCTCAAAAATCTACTACTCGATGACGCATCTCCTTCCCAAAGGAGAAAACACCATATTAGAGAGTTTGGGACTCTAGAGCCATTTGAGAATCACCAATGTCTTGAAGATTTGGCCATATAGACAAATCTCAAATTGTTTTGTAAGGCTAAGGACTTCCACATGGTAGTACTTGAAAAGCTCGTCCTAGACATGCTCTCAAAACTTTGACTAAGATTTGGCCATGTGGTCAAATCTTAAGCTTTTTTTTTAAAGTGGGAATTGGGAAATTCCCAAATTTACTAATATGGTGTTAGAACTCAATTTTGAACGGTAGAGCCCCCACCAAAAGAGCAAGAAAGAAGTGATTCTCTTGCCACCTCGGTGGAGATGGCTCCATGAAACAGCGGGCAAAACGCTCTCCAACACCCCCTAAACGGAGAAGACCATCGCACACTTCTCTACACCATAATTCAAAGAGGGACAAGAGAAAAAAAGAGAAGAAAAAGGCGAGAAATAGGTCACCCTCTTCTCCATCTTCTTATCCTCTTCCTCTTCTAAAGAAAGTGACGGTGCAAACAAGGAGGAACAAGGGAAGAAAACGGCGAGAAAGAGGTCACCCTCTTCTCCATCCTCCTCATACTCTTCCTCTTCTAAAGAAAGTGATGGTGCAGCTCTTGAACCACCTGAAAGAAGAGGCCATAGAAAATCCTATGCCACGTGGAAGAGGCCGTCCAAGTTCAAATTGTTCAAAGAGGGAGGAAATAAAATCTCTTTCCTTACCTACGACAGCAAATTTGGTGTACGGACAAAGTCTTGCAACAATTTGATGCGGCGTTTAGAGATGAGGGCTTCACGGAGTCCTCTAAGCTACACCATGTAGCTATGCATTTTCAAAAGTCCGCCAAGCAATGGTGGTCTAGCCTACGAGCAAACGGTGAAGCTCCACGAACATGGAAAGCTTTAAGAGCTTCTATTATGAAGCATTTTTTGGCTATCGATGCCAAAGACAAAGTACTCAGAGAATGGCGAAGCTTGAAGCTCTCTCCCTACGAATCTATTCACAAATACGTAGACAAGTTTTGGGATTTACATATCAAATCCACTGTCTTCAAAAAGATGGATTTTGGAGAGCAAAAACAAAAATTTTGTGATGGTTTAACTAAGGATATGGCGGAGTATGTTAGCTCCCAAAGGCCACGTACCATATCTACGGTCATACACCATATCATGGTGGCTTCACAAATCAATTTTCAACAAGGGGCTAAGAGAAATCTTAAGCCCACGGGAAACAAGGACCGTAACAAGCCTAAGGGAAAGGACAATGTCCAAAGTCTCCCAAAGGCAACACCAACAACAAAAAAGCTAAGGAGAAGGGGGTTTATAAAGGCAAAAATAAACTCTCTCCTGAAGAGCTAGAGCGTTATCAAAAAGATAACCGTTATTTCAAGTGCGAGGAGCAAGGGCATCGTGCTTGCCCCCACAAGAATACACGTAATGAGCCTCCTAGAGCTACCTTGGTCAAAATTCAAGAAGAGGATGCTCATTACAAAGGATCTCCTCTATGCCATGCTTGGGGAAAGGTAAGAGAACATGATGCTTTTATTCTCTTTGACCCTGGTTCTACTCACAATTTCATATCTGTAGAGTTGACCACCAAGCTAGGCATCCAAGCGTATGAGATGGGAGATGTCCTACCTGCCGATGGTGCTTTCAAGGGGCAAGAAGCCTCAGTCACTCCCTTAATTGGGAAATGGAGGCTCCATGTCCAAAGCTATGTGGACGAGGAGGATTTCTTTATCTCTCCTCTCAAGCACGAGGATGTAATCCTCAGGGCACCATGGTTTGATTGCATGGCTACCAATGTTAAATTCCCTGAAAGAAAAATCTACTTTAGGTTCATGGAAAAAGATATGTACATAGATGCTAAGGATTTGGGTATAGTACCATACCTCTTGTACATAAGCAAGATTTCAATAAGTCAATAAAGAGCTCTATTTCTGTGTACATGATTTTTGTTAAAGATCCCTAAAATGAATCTAATGCTTTAGCAAAATAAAATATAATAATCAAAAGAAATTAGAGTTATCCAATTTCCTCAAGGGGTTTCAAGATGTTTTTATTGACGATATCCCTTGTGAACTACCACCAAAATGAGGCAATGACGACCATGCAATTGAACTTCTTCCAGGAAGTTCACCCTCTAATAAACCTCCTTATAGAGTTTCCCAAGCTCAACAAGAGGAGATTATGCGGCAAGTGCATGAGTTAGTTGAGAAGGGCATGATTAGGCCTAGCTCATCTCCATTTTGTTCACCAGTGTTATTAGTGCAAAAGAAAGAACACATATCGTATGTGTGTCAACTATAGAGCATAAATAGGATCACTATCAAAAATAGGTTTCCCGTTCACGAGTAGAAGAACTATTTGTTGATAAGCTACAAGGGTCGACTTACTTTAGTAGGATTGACCTAAAAAGTGGCTACCATCAAATAAGGATAATTGACCAAGACATTGTAAAGACCGCATTTTGCACTACGTTTGGTCATTACAAGTACATTGTCATGCCTTTTGGCTTGACCAATGCACCGGCCACATTTAACCGCTTGATGGAGAAGCTATTCAGGCCTCAACGAACCTTTACTAGAGTGTTCTTTGATGATATAATTATCTACTCTAATTCACTAGACGAACACAAGCAACACCTCTAGGTAATATTTCAAGTTTTATGAGAGAATAAACTTTATATTAATTGAAAGAAAAGTGAGTTTTTCTTACAAGAGATTCAGTACTTGGGGGATTCACTGTGTTTTTTCATACGGAACCACGTGAGTGTAGAAGAGGGGGTCGTTTAGATTTTATACATAAGCGTATACAATAGGGGTAGCCCCTCATTATTTCATAATCATATCGTATACATAAGGGAGGGGGCATCAGGGGAGGGGCTTACATCCAACTACCTAAGCCACCTTAAATACAATGGTTGTTTCCATGAAGAGAGAGAGAGAGAGAGAGAGAGAGAGAGAGGAGGAGGAGGAGGAGGAGGAGGGGAAGAGAGCATCAACTCCTATTCCTTCTAGAAGAACATATTTTCACTTCAACTCCTAGTCTCTTCAACAAAGGCATTGGGGGGGAGAGAGAGAGAGAGAGAGAGAGAGAGAGAGAGAGAGAGAGAGAGAGAGAGAGAGAGAGAGAATCTCAATGCTCATATTTGAAGGCTTCGGTGCCCTTCAAAGGCTTTGTAACTCTTCAAAGACGGTTTTTTAAATTAATCCCTTTCAAGTGAAGGTCATTTTTGGAAATCTCCCTTCATGCATGAAGGGTGCCCTTAACAATACCCTCCAAGTTTATGTATGTAGTGCAAGTTGCTCTGCCTCTGAACTTTTATGAAACGTTGAAACTTAAAGCCTCAAAGTGAGCACCAGAAGATTCAAGAACGCCCACGGGATTCACTCTATATACAAAACGGGACACCACCTACGAGCGGACAACTTTGAAAGAACCCCTATATACGACTCAAATTAGGGAATATGACCCCTCTTTCTATGCTTATACAATAATCAATGCAAAAAACTATCCTATCCGTATCTTACATATAAAATTTAGGTCTGACATGATCTAACTGAATAAAACTAGTCGAAGAGCGTGTTGCATAGTGACTTGAAACATACTAAAGAACCACTTACGTTGATAACTAGATGTATCCTCAATGTGTCTTAGTTTGACTTTCAAACTATGTGCCCGTTCAGCCTGCACTCTAGCTACTGGTCCAATTCTGACCCATCTAAATTACTCAAAAAACATGGTTATAAAGTTGTGTTTGGTTTTCCGTGTAAATTTTCATCTATACAAACTCTTTATAGCTTTCATCCCTCAACCAATGAACTATAATCACAAAACAAGGAATTGATACAAAGCAATATTAGTTCTTGCATTTATCTTTGTAGCTATTGACTCACAAGTTCAAGGGTAGACTCTTTTGGGAAGCCATGATTTGAAACGCAAAAACTTCCTCTCATTTTTCTCTCTTCTCACTTCCCCCCCTTCTTAAATATGATATCCCCCTCCCTTACTTTTAAGCTTGGGAGATAAATTAATGGGGGACTGCCCCTAACTTATACACTTATGTAACCTATAAAAAACCCCCCTCTCTTGCACTTATGTGGTGCGGTAAGTTTTCCATGGTGAATCCCTTGGGCAAGAACGTGGGTCCTATAGCAAACTTAAGACTCAATCTCTAGAGTAAGAGTCTCAAGACTCGACCCTCGATAGTATTCAACTCTCCATTGCGCTCCTCTGAGCTCTCCCTACGCTCCAAGCCTCCAACTACGACTTTAGAAGTTCAACCTTCATATGCAATTTGCAGGGTGCAAGGCTCTGTCCACAAAGCAATATCAAAACATGTAGGTACTCACAAAACAAAGATAAAAAATCATCACCATTGGTTTTAAAAACGACGAAATCTGAGTTAAGTCAAAGTAAATCAATGCCTTGTAGCTAGTAAGATATATAAAGTCAGTTCAATGAAAATGGTACTAAACTTGGGTTTTTTTCCCAGTAGCAAGGGCCTCTCTCTCTCTCTCTCTCTCTCTCTCTCTCTCTCTCTCTCTCTCTCTCTCTCTCTCGCAAATTGTTGGGCAAGAGAGCCATGAACATTTGCTTTGTGGATATGGCCCGCTAGCTCTCGAAGCATCTTGCCACACTTGCATTCAATTGGGAATACCAAAATGCCCGAGGAGAGGGCATTTGGAATGCAAAAGGCCCGCTTTGACATTATCTTAAAAAGATGCGACATGGACTTGTGGAATGTCTAAACTCTATGGGGATTGTCGCTTGAAATACTTTGCGATGATGGATGCTGTGTCCGATAATTTTATACGGATTGTGGCCAATCTGTGGGGCACTATCTGAGAAAATTCTTGGGCGATACTCTTGGGGGGAGCTCCAAAGAAGAGTACATTTATGGGATTTTTTTAATGGTTGTGGGTTTGGGCAATCGTTTGGGGGGGGGGGGGGGGGGGGGTGGTATATGCATTCTCTTTGAGCAAGAAAAACTCCTTTTTGTTAATGCAAATCCTTTGATTGTAGGTCTCATGGTGGACTTGACAAATCTTTTTTCTCCGTGCATTCAAGATCGATGGTTAACCTTGAAGATCCAAATCTTGGTCCTCTCCCCACTTTAGCCTCATCGGATTCTTCAAGCTCTCTCTAGTAGATGTGCATTTTGGAGAATGTTTGTCTCTCTCTTTGGATCACATCCTCTTTTCCCCTCTTTCTTTAAAAGTTGAAATTATCTCTTTCTAGCTTTCCTTTTAATGATTACGACCTCCAGTCTCTCTCTCCCTCCTCCCCTTCTCTCTCCTTGCTTATTCTCTCTGCTCTCTCTAGCAGGTCTTGTGATTTTTAGCAAATCTTATTTATGGAAAGTTATCATTTAGCAAAGTTTACTCATAATGTTTAACGACTTTAATGTCCATCCTTGCATGCTATGGGTGATGGAGAAGGTGACGAGCAATATTCGAAGGTGGGAGTATGTGTTCCTCCCCTTTTCGAGCATAATAAAGGTTATCAATTCTTTCTTACTTCCATATATATCTTTCAATGGGCCATTGCTTAAGCTCGTCAAATGCAACTGGAAAGAGTTTTTGAGACCAGTTAAGATATTCCTGTGGAAGAACAACACTAAAGATTCAACGCCCTGGTAGTGGGCTAAGTGGGAGACCGTTGCCAGACCTGTGGAGCAAGGTGGTCTCAGGGTCCTTAAACCTTGTGGAAGCCCAGTGCGCCAAGTTTCTAGTTATGCTCACAAAACAGGACCTGGCTTGGGCCATTATGGATAAGTCTATGATAGATAAGTCTAAGGTATGCTTGGACGGCGGTCAGTAAAAAGGGCTTGAAGGGCACGACAAGTTGCTTGCCCCTCATTGGGCCATCCTTAAACTTGGTGGTATGATAGGAGAACTTGCTCAAAAACTCAACAGAGTAACGGGGAATTTGGAATGGGGAGAGTTGTTTAGATACTTTCAAAAGTCCATATCTCATTGGGCCCCCTGGCTGGAAGCATCCAACTGACCCCTTTTGGAGAGAAGTTGCTAGAAAAACCAATTACAAAGGTATTAAACATCTTGGATAACTATAGGATTACATCAGTTGTAATTGGAAAGGAATGGACCAATTGGCTCTATAATATAACCTGAAGGGTGGACAGAAAGACTGTTGATGAGTATAGCTCTAGAATGGGTTGTCAAGGTGCTAGGCTTAAATGGAAAGCTTGGCGGTGGCCGAAGAATAGACACTTTCTTAAACCTTAAACCAAGGAAGTTTATTGTACACCAATGTATCCAAAGGATTGTTTCTCTCCGCTTGATAAGTAGTGGGACAAACACTAGCCGGACGCAAGGTGGGAGATAGTTGTAAGGAATATATGGTGCCCCCTTGGCCACATAAGATGAAGGTGTTTGTATCGAAGGTTCTATGGGGAGCCATACATTAGGGGGTGTTAACCACTGGCATCCACTTCTAGTAGTCATGGGCCGGGCTTGTCGGTCCAATAGGAAAAGGGTAAGAGTGATCACCGATGACAGGTGCACTCTAACAGGAACATTCAAGGGTCAGTTGGCTAAGTATGGGTGCCCAAGTGTGAATGGGGCGAGCTCATATAAAAGTCACCTAAACCTAAAAATCACTCATTCTTTCATTTGTGCAATTGAAGAGTTCTCTTGCTCCATCTCCATCTTCTTCTGCTTCATCTCCTTGTGTGTGTGTGTGTGTATGCGTGAGAGAGAGGGAGAGAGAGAGAGAGAGTGTGGGTGATCGAGCATTGCGACAACGGCACGGCGGCGGTGAAGCGATTGAGTGTTGCGCAATGTCATATCCTTCTTCTTCGCGGCGAGGAATCCGCCACGAAGGCAAGCGTAGGGACGTGAGTGACACACCCTTACTCTCTTGAGCTTGCTAGATTAGTCTAGTTGTGTGCTTGGAGCCATTTGAAGCTCGCACACAGTGTATCGGCAAGTCCCTTGCATTGACACGTGCGACAGACGCGCACATTTTTGGTGCCGTTGTCGGGGAATGCCTTTCATTAAGCTTGAGTAGCACTCTATGCTACTTTGTGGTGCATTTTGAATTGTAGGAAAGGTAGAGAAGGAAGGTGTGTGTGTTGAGAAGGAGTTTGATTTGCTACTGTGTATTGTTTTGTTAAAGGTATTGTGTTTTTTTTGTTAATAAAGTGTTGAAAGGTACTGTGTTTTCTCTGTGATAAGGTCTTAGGATTAAGGTAGTAGATCCATAATGTTAGTTCTGTGTAAAGTACAGTAAGTAGTTCTGTTAACTAAGGAGTTGTTTTAGTAGTGTGTTAGTGTGTAACAGTAGTTGTATTAGTTGTAAGTAGGTAGGTTAGGTGTGTGTGTGTGCTTGCGTGCACAGTGCGACCGCGGCGACCTTATCCCAAAAAAAAAAGGTAGGATTGGGATCGAGATTATCCCCCAGACCCAAGCCCAAGCCCAAGCCCAAACCCACACTCAGGCTCAGACCTCAGCCCCCCTTTAAAATTACGTATTTTAGCCTCACACGTAGGTAAAAAATCGATCGTTTTGAGGACCAACGGATTTTCGGGTAACCGAACGCTGTGTTGTAAAGCACACCACGACCCCCTGAGCGATATTCTCATTTCAAGCTATCATACACTCTAATCCAAAAATCGATCATTAAAAATACATAAAGAAACATAAAAAAACGAGTGAAAACGGACGCCTAAAAAAGTAAGCGTTTAACCTTCGAGGTTATTCACCGATGCTTGTAGGGTGCCAAAGGCACATGCATCTGTTCTCTGGTCATGTGCTAAAGGCCAAGCAACTAGAGATCATTTCGACTTACGCGAGTTCTCAATATCCACCTACCTTAGGTTCCAGGCCCTCGGCGGGGACCCAAGGTAGTACAAACTAAGACCCAAACATAACGGCTAGTGACTCTTCCTTTGACTACGATGTCATGGAGGGTTTCCCAATGCCTAATCCCAATAGCTCAAGCCAAGACATGCATGCCATGGGCCCACGGTCCGGGCCGAGCGTTCTTAGCCGCTTGAAGGAAACCTTTAGTAGAGCCACTCGCTCCGAACATAGAACTAATGATGTAAATGAGGGGGGCGGGGAAGTGAATTCACCATTCGTGACCAATGTAGACCCTATGCTCTTAGAGAGTGTGCGCGTGAATACTCCATTCACTGCACCCCCTGACTCTTCAAAGTTATTTCCCTCCGAGGTTATATTACCTGATGGTAGAAGCCTTGCCAAAGTGCAAGAGGTTGAGCGATATATCATCGCGGCTAGGGAAAAGGAAATTGAGAGCTTACGCAAGGCGGAGCAATGAAGAGAGTAAAAAGAGAGAGCCCTTATGTCAATATCTTTGCTAGGAGAGCAATCGAGTGCTTCTGAATTAGCGACCACTAAGGGTCAACCCATAGAGAGCCACATTGCATCTAGTTCAAAGGACACCCCTAGCACCTCAATCCTAGATGGAGCGTTCTTAAATGAGAACTGGGAGTATGAACTACAAACAAAAACTCTAACCGACCTATACAGAGGTCACACCTATCATGTGGGTTGGTTAGATGTCCTACAATCCACAACGGGTGCTACTAGTGTAGAGGATCAACAAAAAAGAGTTTGTGATGTCATCCATAGAGTCATTGAGCTAGAGAGACAGAACAAGGGGAGCCACATGCCTTCAACAGGTCTCATGAGATTCTTGGATACAGGGAAGGCAAAACAACCAACCTTATTGCAAATGGAGACTCCCTCGGTAAGTCCGATGGTCCCCCATATGTTGTTTTGCTAGGGGTCTCAGTGCAATCTGAGCCTACAAGTGATAGCTTTACTTTTCCAAGTCTAGCGCATCTTTCTCTTGATGACACCATGGCTACCATGCCTACCCCAATGATGGGCATTCCAAGAAACACGCCATGGACCTCATTTATTAGTAAAGCACCACTACATGGTAGCTCAATGCCTACAACAGTACCTACAAGTGTGTACAATCGTATGTAGCTATGGGTCATCGCTCATGTAGCCCCAACACCTCCCATTGTTTCAACTACCTATGCTCCACAACCACAACACCCAAGCTCTTATTTCCATAGGACCATACCGGCTAGCATTAGCATGTCACATCCGACGTTTGCTATGCCTAGGGCCACACATATGAACTTTGGACCGCCACATGGCACAACACCGTACGAAACGTGGAACCCAAGGGCTTCGTATGTGCCAAGCCCAATGCCAATTCCTACTCCACATGTAGTCTCTGGAGCACCTCCATTCACGGTTCCTGCTCACTTAGGTGACTTGGCAACATTTACTCAAGCTATCGGTCGATCTATTGCTGAGAATATGCATAACACGCCTGATAGAGAACCTAGAAGTAAAGAGGTACAAATAGCCAAGCTCACACACAAATTTAGTGGAGACGGGGATGTGAGAAAGCATATCGAAGTGTTTGAACAAATATGCGATTCTCTAGGAGAACACAATGACCGGCATAAGAGTAATGCTTTAAGCCTAACCTTAAGTGGGAAGGCAGGGGATTGGTATAGAACCCTAAGGGTGGAAGAAAAAACAATTTACCTACTCTTAGGAGACTGGTCTTAAAAGAATACGTACGAGAGGGAGTGCTTTGGGGTGTAGCCTCTCAGCTCCAGAAATCCCAACGAGAGGAAGGAGAGTCGGTGAGAGACTTTATTAGTCGCTTGAAGCATTGGAATTCTCGTTGTTATCCAAATGAGCACTTCAATTATAATCAATTGCTTGATAGATTCATTAGGGGATAATGACATGCGGATATCTACAATGGTCTAGTCATTAGAGGTATCACCACTTGGGAAGCAGTCACCACCAATGCGATCCAATTGGAGGATAATTTAATGATTCAAGGAGAAAGAGTGTCTGTTGAGCCTAAATCTATTAGCTCGCAAGCATCGGGTCACAAGTGGGTTGTGAGTCATCTATTGCTTGTTTGGAAGACTGTGAGGAGGATATAGACCCTAATATTGCCTATGGGATGGATGCGTTTAAAGAAATTCCACAATACTACATGGAGGACTATTGGGGACAAGTCAAACCTGTCTATCAAGTACCTGCTCTTGCTACAAGAGGTCAAAATATCAATTACACTGCTAAGAGACCACCTCTTCAATGCTATGAGTGTGGACGTCCACACTGTGTAGCCGAGTGTCTTATTAGGCTACAAAAGAACACCACACTAATGCAACTAATCAAGTGAGCACGTCTAGAATGCCGATACTCATGTGTAATCGATGTGACATAGATCATTTGATTGCCCAATGTCCAAATAATCCAAATGCACCAAAGATCACGCCATTAAACTTGATTGAGGTTACCAAGGAGCCATCACAAAGTACACCTATGGTACCCATAAACGTACTCACACAATCGATGCTCAAGATCAAAATTATATTCTTGAGGAAAGAGACATGGCATCAATTGCCCAATCTCAGAAAAAGAAGAAAACACAAAGGAAGAGATCGCAAAAAGCAGCGAAGTCAGACCCCAGTTCAAAGACCAACATAGGGACTGGTGACGACCCCGTATATATGAACGACACTGAAGAGGATTTTGATTCAGGTGAAACCATGGAGACCAAAATGACCGCTAAGATAGAAACCAACAAGGAAGATCTTCATGAGCCACAATGGCCAGGATCCAAGAAGAAGATAGGAACTTATCCAAACCCTATAAAGGAGATTGAGCGAGTCAAGCAATTAAGGAGTTTGGTAGAAGATAACCAAAGGGATCTAGAACCAGCACCTAGGCAGATCCAGATTACAAACACCGTGTTCCCTACGCAACAACAACCTCACCAAGTCCATAGACCCTTAGCCATACCTAGTGTCATCCAAGAAGAAAGTGACTTAAAGTCATGGGAAAGTAGGCATACTCACTTCTTGATGGAAAGAATGTTTACAGAGGGACTAGATGATCCTATCGAAGAAATGGAGATCCCATCTTCCCCACGTCAAGGGACTGAAGCCCAAAAGGTTCCGTTAAACATTGCCAAATTGATGGGTTTCATGTCTTCAGAAGTTAGAACCACCATCATGTCCAAACTATATAAAGACCCTGAGCTAGTCTCACCTCTTCGAGCTTTCCTCAATAAAGAACTAAAGTTTGGGCTTCCACAATTTGCACACATGGATGGAACTGGGGAGATGCCAATAGAGGAGGAACACTTAGATTCACAACCCAACCTAGATGAGAACCTTATGGTAGAAATACCTGTTAACAAGTTGGGACAATACTTTGAGGGTGATGAATCCAATGCGACCATACCAATCACTACTAAGGGATTAATTGTGAAGGGAATCCTTGATGGTGGTGCTGGGGTTAGCATTGTGACTAAAAATTACTGGGAAACTATGGGAGGACCTCACCTTGTGACCACAACCATATTGGTAAAGATGGCCAATGGGTCTATTGTTAAACCTATTGGGACGTTAGAAGATCTCAAGATCAAGGTCTTTGGACATAAAATAAGAATTACCTTCATTGTTATGGATTCCTCCAAGCACACTATGGCATCGGAGATGATCTTAGGTCGTCCTTTCATGAGGAAGCAAAAATGGTGCATGACTGGTCTAAAAACCATGTCTACTTGCAGTTCCAAGATTCTGTCATTCGAGTGGATCTTGTAACTGGTCGAGCACATCCTCTATGAAACAAATTTATAATTGATCATAGATCCGACACCACAGTTCACTCGGCCCCATTGCAGTATTGTTACACGTGTAAAGCGGACACTGATGTTGGGGAAGATTCTCCTTATATGATGTACTACCTGGGATGACTGAGTCGGACAATGTGGATTGGATTCACCTAGTAGCAACCATAGACACTTGGGGAAACAGGGGGGACGGCCTGGGTAACACATGAGGGGGATGAAATACCACCACTTGTACCCTTAAATATGCTAGAAGTAATGCATATAGCTTCTGATGACCTACAAGATGAAGGTTTGACTGGCATTGGAACCAGTAAAGCCTCACAAGACTATAGCCCACACGATTTGGGGTCAGAATCATCAATTGAAATTGACTCTTAGGACAAAGAATCTGAGTTAAATCTTAGTGAAAATGTGGGGACAAACCATTCAGGGCCCAGTGGTACCCCAGATGACAATCTATCCAAGGGAAGAAGCGATTCACCTAGTGACTCTTCACTAGAGATCGATTGTAATAAAAAATTAGACAAGAAGAGTAAGAGATATAAGAGGCGACGATATCGAGTAAACGTGTGTGCTAGAATAAATGAAAAGAAATCTACCGCAGAATGGCTTAATTATATAGGGGCATGTGATGCTCATAGAAAGTTGGTAGATAACTGGGGTGAATACCTTCAAAGCGTTATGTGGTGTAGTCCACAACCCATTGACGTCACACAACTAGCGGCTATAGAGAAGCCAAAGTTGAGTTGTACCGTAAGGAGACGACAAAATCAAGAGTTAGCTCAACAACAAAAGAAATCGAAAGTGAAATCACAGTCCACAGAACAACAGGACCTCACAAACTTACACCCTGCACCTGAACATTTCAAATCCTATACCACAGAGGAACGTAAGGTTGTGTATACAAAGTCTCAAAGAAAACCTATCAATGGGAGCAATGGAGTCTATGACGGTCCAGTGATAGTTAAGGAAACAGAGGTAGCAGGTCCAAGAGAAGAGTCCAAACCTGTTTTCATTGCCCAAGATCTGACAAAGACTGAGGAGTGTGTACTTAAAGAACTTCTCAAGGAATTCAAGGATATATTTTCCTGGACATATCACGATATGAAAGGTGTTCCACCTTCCGTGGTGCAACACACAATCCCCATGAATAGCATGGCTAAACCAGTTTAACAATGACCCTACCCAATGAATCCTAAATATGCAAAATTCCTTCAAGAAGAGATTGAAAAGCTTGTGAAATGCGGATTATATACCCTATTGAGCACTCAGAATGGGTGTCTCCAATAGTGATTGTGCCAAAAAAGAATGGGAAACTCAGAGTGTGCGTGGATCTCAAGAAGGCCAATGCCACCACTAGGAGGGACCATTACCCCTTGCCATATTCAGAACATGTGCTTGAAAGAGTTGCAGGGAAGGAAGCTTATAGCTTTTTAGATGGGTACTCTGGCTACAATCAAATCACAATTGCACTGGAGGACCAAGCTAAAACAGGGGATTTATTTTTTGCGAGCTTCGTGTTTCGTGCTTTTGCAATTAATACATTTTTTCGTTCTTTTGCAATGCAACATGGCCTAAATGAACTTGTCCAAGACAAAATTTATGTACAGCTATTGGCTAAAAGTAATCAAATATAAATTTAAAACCAAAGTTTGAAGTACAGATTAAAAAACAAATTGCTAGAGTTTCCTTCATTTTAGCTTTTAAAAATTTAAAAAGTACCGCTCCACCTTCATCACAAAGGCCTTTGCAAGAGATTAGGAACGTTCACACACACATAAGACTAACAAAAAACCCTTCATATAAGTTTGTACCACTTTTCTATTCTTTTGCAGTGCAACATGGCCTAAATGAGCTTGTCGAAGAAAAAACTTGCACACAAACTATAGGCCAAAAGTAAACAATATGAATCCCAAACCAAATTTTTCAAGTACAGAAAAAAAATTTGCAAGAGTTTCCTTCATTTTAGCCTAAGAATTCCAAAAGTATCTCTCCACCTTTATCACAAAGGCCTCTACAAGAGATTAAGGATGTTCAAAACAATGAAAAGACTAACAAAAAATCCTTCAAATAAAACCTTTGTTAGCTACCACCTAGAGAAAAAGAATGCTCTTTAAAAGGAGTTGAAAGTATGAAAGGTAGTCTCACAAGGTGATCTTAAATCTTTCTCAAACCAACATAGAGACATTCCAAACATAGTGACATCAATCATGTAGTCAAACATTGTTACCACCCCAAAAAATGTAAAACAAGTACATAATCCGTAGATCATTGTAGTAACAAATCAAATGTATGGATCTTCTCACAACAATCTCCTCCCTCTTAGCTTGGCACAGGTCCACACACTATGGGAGAAAGACACTACTAATAGAGTACATCATTTAGCTCTAAACACATGCAATGTCTCAGGTCTTTTGCACTCGCCTTCCCCAAACCACCACACCCTGCAAACACATCCAAGACATAGTCGCAACGTTCTGTGAATGTTGCCAGCAACCACCTGACCATGTGACCAACATAGAAATAAACACCATTACTCTTGCAAGTGGTGGAAACAATGTGTCAAACTAAATTAATACAAGGACCATTCAAATCAACATCATACAAGATAAGTGACTTACCGAAAAAATACACTACTTCTCTCCGCACCACCTCTAACAATTTCACCATCAACTTCTGTGGGGAAAACACAATCATCTAATACATAGCTACGATATGCTGGAAACAACCTCTCCGAAATCTTCTCCCCACTCTCTCTGTCGTATCTCGGCATAGCTTGACCAACACGATTCGAAAGACACATTACAAGATCAAGCACCTATTTGAAGAAACAAATTGTAAATATGATATTATCAAATTAAGAAGCTTACAATAAAATAAATAAAAACAATAAAAATCATACAATATTCAAAAGTTAGATGTTTGGCAAAACCAAAAAAATATTTGAAGTAAAAAGAACTAAAAAAATGAACAGAGCCTATTTTGTTTCTACACAAAGTTTCTACACAACAATGAAATTGAAAGCTCAGTGTAGAGTAAGTGTTTTAGCTCTCATATCATCTGCTTGTCATCCGCTTGCAAGTGGATAATCACAGAGCTCAAAAACTTTTATGTTTTATCTAATTTTAATACAATAGTTTAAAATAGCCACCCAAACTAATCTTTTTTCCAAGATAATAATACTCTTGAAATCAGTATTTCAAGGTACTATTTTACATAAGTACTTAGTGTATAGTAGATGTTTGAGCTCTCTAATCATCCGCTTGCAAGCGGATGATTGGAGAGCTTAACAAGTCCAATAATTGTGATACAATCACTAAAATCAAGGTAATGAAAATATTCAAAACTTAAAGATCTAAACACTATATCAAGCATGATTTTTCATAAGTACTTAAAGAGTTAAATACTCTTATGTTTTTTGTAATTTTAAGGCAATATTTGAAAATTGTCAACAAAACTAACCTCTTTCTCAAGAGCTTAACAAAGTAATAAAAAAGCAATAAAAATTTTCAAAACTTATAGATTTATCAAAAGTAAAAAATTATTCTAAGTATAAAAAACAAAAAAATTTGACAGAATCTCCTTTGTTTCTTCATAAAATTCAAAATAAAATTCTCAACAGATATTTCTCTAATCACAATATATCTACTTCGTTGTATAGTAGATGTCCGCGGATAATCAAAGTGCTCAAACACTATTATGGTTTTTGTAATTGTAATGCAATATTTGAAAATTATACCAAAACAGTACACTTCCAATCACAATTTCAAGGCACTATTTTCTATAAGTACTTAAACATAGTAGGTGTTTGAGCTCTCTAATCATCCGCTTGCAAGTGCTAATCAGAGAGCTCAATAACTCCTATATTTTTGTAATTTTGATGTAATATTTTAATATAGCCATTAAAACTAACCTCTTTCTCAAGATAAAGTACGCTTTAAATCATAGTTTCCTATTACTACTTAAATTGTAGTAGGTGTTTGAGCTCTCTAATCATCCGCTTGCAAGTGGATAATTGGAGAGCTTAACAAGCCCTATGTTTTTTGTAATTTTGACTCAATAACTACACTCAAAGTAATAAAATATTTAAAACTTTAAAGATTTATCAAAAGAAAAAAATTATTCTAAGTATAAGAAACAAAATTTTTTTTGACAGAGTCTGCTTTGGTTTCTCATAAAATTTCAAAATAAATTTGGATGAAAAAAGGGCTGTGTAAGGATCTAAAAAGGGGCAACCTAAAAAAGACCATGAAGTTCTTACCAAAATTATTCAACATGGGTACTCATTGGATAGGGCTCATCAAGCGCCACCCATAGACCATTTGAGCACTAAATTTGGAGTTCATGTGCAAAAGTTATGGCTAAAATAATGCAAAATATTTCAAAAGCAAGTGAAGGAGATCTTGACACGTGTACAAAAGTGCCATACTTTTGGAAATGTGGCTCCTCCTTGACCGTTAGATCAAGAATAGAGAAACCCTAAACAGCCCTTATTTCATCCAAATTGTCCCTAATGAACACTCCCTCTCTACCTCACTTTGTGATAGAAAAAACATGAAACACGAATAATCTTGGTCATCTGGTCAGGAATGACACTGGTTCAAGTCATCAAGTTATGCCAGATATAAAGACTACAAATGAAAACACGATATCAATATACATCAACATGGGGCCACTGGCCATCACTGTGGAATGGGTGAACAAGCCCGCCTCAGCTCAAACAAAGGCCTTGTTGGGTGGGCACCATGGCGTTACAGTGACACAACCTGAAGCGCCATTGTATCAGTATAGAGGTGGATATTTCCACCATGTTCAGATCATGCATTTGGCCGCTGGCGAACTTGGACGTTAAGCTTGGACCAGAGCCATTCTTTGAATTTGTGTCTGCCATAGTACAATGGGAGAGAGTGTGGGAGAGTGTCTAACACATATCACTCTTGGCAAGGGGCACGTCCACCACCTCATGTCGAGGCCTCGAGGTAGACCACGAGATCCTATCACCGGTGAGCCTATCACTAGCCCAAGTCCTATACGCCAAGTTCAAAAGACTCTCCACCATTTGCCTTGCTCGAGCTCTTTAAGGGGCACTTGTCCAAACTTCCACAGTCAGGAGTAGTATGGTTAGATTTCAAGGGCAGGTTGGCAGACTTGTTTGAGTCAGATACGTCGACAAACCTAGCCGCATTGGCAGAGAGAGATTCATGGTACTTGCAGTCAAACTTCGAGGAACTGATGCAATCTGCCCTGCTGGATTGTTGCTGTGCTGATTTACTTAGCTGCAAAGCCTTAGGGGGTTGCGAGGGCACCGTACTTGAGTCGGGAACAAGGTGTGCAACAAGATCTTCAGGGTTTCCTATGCATGGGTGCCTACCCTGAAGAGGTCTTATGCCGACAACATGAGGCAACGTTGCTTTGTTTAGCTTCTTTCCTGATGCAGATTCTAGCTTCTCTACGTACACAAACTGGCCTAATTGCAGCTTGTCATTGAGGATTAGCTCATTGTCTTGCTCACAAAGAGAGACGTATGTCGCATGCAATGAGTCAGATAACTTTATATAGAACCCTTTCTTGGGCCATAGCTGATCTCCTCCTGTTAGCACAGGTACAATACCAATGACTTGCAACATGACCGAGCGGTGCTCACTTGCCACCTTCACTTCGGAGTTCATGTGCTGAATGAGCTTCATCAAGATGCCAGTGTTCATGGAAGCTGAGTTGCAGAAACGTGAGCAACCGCTTGAGTGGGTAAGGCAAGACGTTTCGTTTCAGGTGTTCCTAGTGCTGAAACATGCCCTTCCCACAGACAAGCTCGCAGCTCGTCCGCGTGCACGCGAATGAGTAGCGAGTTCATCCGTGGAAGGAGGGAGGGAGGGAAAAGCGAAATCGTTTGCAAGAGAGTGAGCCACGTCGACATACACAAAAAATGTTCACAAGTTTTTTACCATCATAGATAATAAAAAGGAAAATTATCAAAATACCCCTCTAATTTGTGAAAATTCCCAAAATATCCCTCAAATTTCAAAAATTCCCAAAATACCCTCGTATCTATTTTTGTTCAAGATTTTCTAATCTTTATTCCTTTTTGAAAATTGATATCCGTCTTTGAGTGCTTAGCATGTAATTTGTCACAAATTACCTCGCAAAAAAGGCAATTACATCTAAAAATAATGAAGCAAATCATCTCCAAAGCCTACATAACCAACTCAATTCTAGTTTTAGCATCTTGTATGATAGACAATCGGTCTTCTTATTAAAAGCTACATATTATTTTGTTTTTGGAGAAATTTACTCTCACAATCAGGGGTAGTTTGGGAATTTTGGAAAATTTTAAGGGCATTTTGGGCATTTATGACAAACTACTGGGGTATTTTGGGAATTTTGAAATTTGAGGAGTATTTTGGGAATTTTCACAAATTAGAGGGGTATTTTGGTAATTTTTCCTAAAATTTATTTAGAGCAAAATCTTTTTTACAACTAGTCCCAAAACAAATGAAATGTATTGAGAGCCAGTAGGAAACCTTTTATAAAATATAAACTTTTTTAAAAGTAAATCCCAAAATTGTGTTCATCAAAAACTTGTATAGAAACCAATCAAAAAAAGAGAGCATTCAAAATATCCCAATTTTTAGTGAAAATTTGAGGGCTTTTACTGGTTTTACACCAAAAGCCATGAAATTTAGTCGATTTCGATCAAGGTGACCCTATCACCTAGCTGTGAACTACACTAAAGCACCATTTTTTGTGAATACACTCCAAAAATTAATAGAATGTTTGCCAAAGAATCATTGGGACGAGGGCCATTCAGAAAAACTTAAAGACTCCACTACTTTAAAACTTAAAAACTCAAAGGCAACTAAGAGTCATAATGGTTTGCCCTTTTGAACTAAAACATATTAGAAACGTAAACACTTCGCAAATTTGTTACAGATAAAGTTAAATACAATAATGTAACCAATCCTAGTATAAAATTTTATATTGCATAAATCTAAATACTAATATAGATAGTAAATATAAAGATTAGTATTTATACATTTACAACTATACATATATAGAGAGAGATTCCGCTTATAAAATTGTGCTTAAATATATGTATATATATATATAAATACACATGCACAAGTACAATTAAAGTGAGTAAAAAGACCTCTAACAATAAATGTAACAAGTAAATAACTATATTTATATACGCACAAGTATAATTAAAGTGAGTGAAAAGACCTCTAAAAATAAATGTAATAAATAAATAATTATATATATATATATATATATATATATATATATATATATATATATACACACACACACACATTGGTATACATTTATATGTGTGTGTGTGTGCACATGCGTGCTCTTAAAAAACTAGATATTAAAGAAAAATATATACGCTCCATAAAATTGTCAAATAAAAAAGAGGGTCTAATAACCAAGGAAAAGATTATGCAAGTTGTTCATACAAGTGAAGGATATGACAATATTTTGCAACTGCAACGAAACTATATATTTGCTTGTAGTAGATTATTGGGACAAGGCAATGGAAGAGAAAATATTTACCTTTTCAAGATGTCTACAAAAGGTCCTACATCAGGTGTGGATCTAGTAAATTGAATGAGACAAACTGGGTAAGGTGACTTGAGGAATGTTTGGGTTCACTTTGATCATACGCATAGGATAGACTAATGAGCAACTATGTCGTGTTCCATATATGATCCGGGGTAAGTTTTTTTATGATTGGAAATATGAAATATTTATCCTCCAAAAAGTTTGTCCTAATATTTGCATCATAATTGGCTAGCATGCGTTGCAGGTTATCGCAATTTGTGAAGCAAAAGAGGAGTATGAGGAGTCTCAAGTATTGTTTTGGGGAAGTTTGAATCCTACCATAGCTCAATGTGGGCAAGAACCACCTGATTTTGTAGGATTCATGTTAGATGAGTCAGGGACAAACTGGTTGGCAATAAGGACAATGTACAATGGAGGCCCACGTAATATTATGAAAGGTAGAGAGCACTCTTGCCTTTTACATTGGGAGAAGAGCTTGCAAAAGTACACAAGAAAATTTGTGCATGCACCAAAGAAAAATGAGCACATTGGAATGTGTGAAACATGGAGACTCTCAACAACTATAGAAGAGGCTACAATTCAAGTGAGGTGTACCAAAGATTGGTGGTTGATTCATGTCCCAAAAGAGAACTTAGAGGCGCTTTAATGATGGTTTAAATGGTAGGAACAATGAATTGAGCATTGGGGAAACATCAACAAGAATGTGAGTTTATATTTTATTTCTTTGTGATCCAAGAAAAACCATGTCCAATTACTCAACTACAGTTTTGTGGATAGGCTAATAAAAGTCCATGGGAGCAGGCACAAATTCCAAGTATAAACTTATCTGAGAGCATCCATGCTAGCTGGTTGGCTGGTGAAGGGGGAAGGGGGAAGAAGAAATATTTTGTTATATGATGCATATGTTAGCGATTTCTTAAACTTATATATACAATGTGAAAAGCATTCCGGATTCTTGACAGGTCATTATATAGGCATGGGTCCCACACTTGGATCTATGCTCTAAAGAGTCGAGAGACTACAAACTCCAAGTCCAACTATCATTTTTCAAGGAGTTTTCGTAGGCACCCCAATGTAAGAAGAGCCCACACTACATGGTGACAAGGAAATTGTGCAACGAAAGAAGAGAGAGACAAGCAGTGTTATTAGTTCTCATCATCCAAAATATGTAATGGAGTCAAAACAGCCCAAAGTTTGTGGTCATCCATGACATATCAGATTTGAACCATGGATTTAAGCAATAGTGTAGAAGAGGAGATTGAAAAAGACTACATGCCTAAAAATGATCATTTGACATGCAACACAGAGCAGTCAATCTATGTAGAGGAAGCTGATGTTCCATGTGAGTAATGGGCCTTATGCAAAATGCCCATTCATTATAATAGGAAGTGTTTTGGTGTGGGGAGAAAACATTGTGGTAACACTCTTTATAGTCATGGTACAAGTTTGGGTGCACCATGATTCTAGTCAGAAAGATGCTACAAAGACCAAACCATAGAGTAGTTTTGCAATCATGTTGTGGAGCACACAAAGGCCATTAAAACTTGCAAGTGAAGGAGTTATTGATAGCCTTTATGATCTGGCCCATTGTAAGGGGGACAAAAGCCTCTCAAGAGAAGAGCTTGCTAGTCTTACAATGGCAAGTTTTCAAGTGGATGCAAGAGAAGCACACCAAATTGCAAGGGAAACATGGTTTCCTTGCTAAGTGGAGAAGGAGGTTCAAGTAGTAAGCAATAAAAGTGGAGGCGTGGTATTTCAAAAGAAAAAGAAAAAAAGGATCGAGGCAGCTAGTGATGGTTGCAACCTTCTTAGAGGAAGTCTCTATGATTCAAAAGGAACATGTTGTGTTTCGTATACTCACTCAAAGCTATTATGATGTTCATATCAAAGGCAAGCCAAGCTATACATGTCTAGATTTCAAGAAAAGGTTGATACCTCAAAAGTCATTCATTGATTGTAAGCACATGTATTGTGTGTGTGTGCATGTCTTGGGCCCACAACCTAAGGAGCACATGGTAATACATCAACCTACATTGACAGCGATGGATGTTACCTTCATACTTAGTCAACCCTGTATTGCAATCCCCATTCTATGAACCCATAAGTTTCTACATCAAAAATAGGCAATTTTGCCCCTCCCTCTATTTAGTCAATCAGTATGCTCTCAATTTTTTGACAACATAATGCTCACATGGTAATGCTTTTTTGCAATTTATGTATATATTTATATGTATGTATGTATGTATTTTTGGTTTGTGACACTTATTGTGTTGATAACCCATTTGCTCTTTTATGTATAAACTTCATCGGTGTTTTTGGACATTGTTTAGAACATGTATATTTGTTCTAGAAAACGACTCTAAAAAGCTCTAAAAATCACACCATGTTTAAAAAAGCATGAAAATAAAAGCTCATTAAAAAAATGCACTCGCTAAAACAGCCTTTATAACCAAATTTGGAGTGTTCGCATTTTGTGTTATGGCTTTTGGCTTAACCAATGCCCCTGCTACCTTTCAAAGATATTGCCTTTAGAGAATATTAAAAGGAGTTTTGTGAAGCTTTCTTAGATTACCTTTGTGTTTATTCCTCTTGGAAGGAACATCTATCATGCTTACGAAAAGTGTTTGAGAAGTGAAGATTGTATCGCATCTCCTCAAACCCTTTCAAATGCCAATTTTGGGTTAAACATGGAGTCATTTTAGGGCATATAGTGTCCAAAAATGGGATTTCCACAAATGAGAGCAAAATTAAAGCCATTGTTGAATTGCCACCACCTACAAACTATAAAGGAGTTCAAAGGTTCATGGGCCATGTTGGTTATTACCGATGGTTTATTTTAAACTTTGTCAAGATAGCTCGTCCTTTGTACAAGCTTCTTATTGAGTTCCAATGGACCGCGGAGTGTGACCATGCTTATGAGTCATTGAGAAAGACCTTGACTAGTGCTCCTATTCTACGAGTGCCCGATTGGAATGTAATTTTCCATGTGCATATTGATGCATCGAACTTTGCTATTGAGTGTGTTCTAGTTCAACCAGGAGAACATAAACTGGACTACCCCATTAGCTTTGCAAGTCATGGCTGACAATAATAAAGAGAGTGAAATTAATGTTGATAACTTTGATTTTGCTAATGAGCAAGCTACTAATGATGCCCCGATGCTTGTTAACTATCTTGTTTCTAGGCTTCAACAAGCTATGAGCAATCCATCCCTCCAAAGTGAAGTGCAACGATAGCTTCGTGCTCATGGGATTCTTCAAGCTCCCCACCATGACGAGAGAACACCTAGGAAGCCTCCTTGTGAGACTTCCAAAAGAGGTCTCTCTCCGATGAACAGGATCCCTATGAAGGTCTCAAAAATTTTCTCCTTGATGACGCATCTCCTTCTCAAAGGACAACTCAAGAGCCTCCACCAAAGGAACGAGAAAGAAGTGAGTCTCCCACCACCTCAACGGAGATGGCTCCACAAAGACGGCGGGCTAAACGCTCTCCATCGCCTCCAAAACGGAGAAGACCATCGCATACTTCTCCACACCATACTTCAAAGAGGGATGACAAAAAGCAAGAGAAGAAAAAGGAGAGAAAGAGGACACCCTCTTCTCCATCTTCTTCATCCTCTTCCTCTTATGAAAGTGATGGTGAAGACAACGAAGATCAAGGCAAGAAAAAGGCAAGAAAGAGGTCACCCTCTTCTCCATCTTCCTCAAATTCTTCATCTTCTGAAGAAAGTGATGATGCAACCTTTGAACCATCAAAAAGAAGAGGCCATAGGAAATCCTATGCCACGTGGAAGAGGTCATCCAAGCTCAAGAAGTTCAAAGAGGGAGGAAAGAGCATCTCTTTCCTTACCTACGATGGAACTTTTGATGCTACGGACAAAGTCTTGGCCTTTATCCAACAATTCGATGCGGCGTTTGGAGATGAGGGCTTCACGGAGTCCTCTAAGCTATGCCATGTAGCTATGCACTTTTAAAAGTCCGCCAAAAAATGGTGGTCTAACCTACGGGCCAACGATGAAGCTCCACGAACATGGAAAGCTTTAAGAGCTTCCATTATGAAGCAGTTTTTGGCCACCGATGCCAAAGACAAAGTACTCACCGAATGGCATATCTTGAAGCTCTCTCCCTATGAATCCATCCACAAATATGTAGACAAGTTTTGGGACCTACAACTCAAAGCCACTGTCTTCAAAAAGTTGGATTTTGGAGAGCAAAAGCAGCAATTTTGTGCGGGCTTAACCGAAGAAATTGCGGAGTATGTCAACTCCCAAAGGCCACGCACCATATCGGCAGTAATATATCATACTATGGTGGCCTCTCGAATCAATTTCCAAACAGGGGCTAAGAGGAATTCTAAGCCCCCTGAAAACAAGGGTTCCAATGAGCCTAAGGGAAAGGACAATGTCCAAAATTCTCTAAGGGCAATTCCAACAAAGCTAAGGAGAAGGGGGTTTACAAAGGCAAAAATAAACTCTCTCCCGAAGAGCTTGAGCGTTATCGCAAGGATAACCGGTGTTTCAAGTGCGGCGAACAAGGGCATGCGTACCACGCTTGTCCCCAAAAGAACAACCGCCATGATCCTCCTAGAGCTACCTTGGTTGAAATCCAAGAGGAGGAAACTCACCACAAAGGATCTCCTCTATGCCATGCTTGGGGAAAGGTAAGAGAACATGATGCTTTTATTCTCTTTGACCCCGGTTCTACTCATAATTTTATATCTATAGAGTTGGCCACCAAGCTAGGCATACAAACCTACGAGATGGGAGATGTCCTACCCGCAGACGGTGCTTTCAAGGGGCAAGAAGCTTCAGTCACTCCCTTAACCGGGAAATTGAGGCTCCATGTCCAAAGCTATGTGGACAAAGAGGACTTCTTTATCTCTAATCTCAAGCATGAGGATGTAATCCTAGGGGCACCATGGTTTGATCGCATGGCTGGCAATGTTAAATTCCCTGAAAGGAGAATCTCCTTTAAGTTCAGGGAAAAGGATATCTATATAGATGCTAAGGAAATGGGTAACGCTATACCCATTGTACATACACAAGCTTTCAACAAGTCAATAAAGAGCTCTATTTCCGTGTACATGATTTTTGTTAAAGATTTTCAAAATGAACCTAATGTTTTAGCAAAAGAAAATATACACAATCAAAAGGAATTAGAGTTATCCAATTTTCTCAAGGGGTTTCAAGATGTCTTTATCGACGACATTCCTTGTGAGCTACCTCCTAAACGAGGTAATGATGACCATGCAATTGAACTTCTTCCAGGAAGTTCACCACCTAACAAACCTCCTTATAGATTTTCTCAAGCTCAACAAGAGGAGATTATGTGGCAAGTGCATGAGTTAGTTGAGAAGGGCATGGTTAGGCCTAGCTCATCTCCATTTTGTTCTCCTATGCTACTAGTGCAAAAGAAAGACGGCACATATCGTATGTGTGTCGACTATAGAGCACTAAATAGGATCACTATCAAAAATAGGTTTCCCGTTCCACGGGTATAAGACCTATTTAATAAGCTACAAGGGTCCACCTACTTCAGTAGGATTGACCTAAAAAGTGGCTATCATCAAATAAGGATAGTTGATCAAGACATTGTAAAGATTGCATTTCGCACTACGTTTGGTCTTTATGAATACATTGTCATGCCTTTTGGCTTGACCAATGCATTAGCCACATTCAACCGCTTGATGGAAAAACTATTCAGGCCTCACTGAACCTTTACTGGAGTGTTCTTTGATGATTTCATCATCTACTTAAATTCATTAGACGAACACAAGCGACACCTCCAGGTAATATTTCAAGTTCTAGGAGAGAATAAACTTTATGTTAATCAAAAGAAAAGTGAATTTTTCTTACAAGAGATTCAGTATTTAGGTCACATTATCTCTCAAGATGGCATCCAAATGGATCCATCAAAGTTAGAGGTAATAAAAGGATGGCCTAAACCAAGGAATCTTCATGAATTAAGAAGCTTTATAGGTATGTGCGCATACTATAGACGCTTCATAGAAAAGTGCTCACTAATAGCAGGACCATTACATGACCTAACAAAGAAAAATGTTAGGTACACATGGTCTGCCAAGGAGAACAATGCTTTCGAAAAGCTTAAAGAAAATCTTATCTCTCAACCTGTGCTTACACTACCGGATCTCTCAAAGCCATTTGAGGTCCAATGCGATGCTTGTGGTGATTGCCTTGGAGCTGTTTTGCTTCAAGAAGGGCACGCGATAGGCTATGAAAGTCGAAGGCTCGACCCTATTGAGCAAGCTCTAGGCATATATGAAAAGGAACTCCTCGCAGTTCTACATGCCTTAGACTCATGGAAGCACTATTTATTGGAGACTCCTCTGATTCTGTGAATGGATCACCAAAGTCTTAACTACTTCATGACGCAGACCAAGCTCTCCGACAAACAAATGAGGTGGACAAATTTCCTTTCACAATTTCTTTTTCAGATTGCTCACATTGCTGGCAAGCATAATCAAGTAGCCGATGCACTCTCAAGACGGCCGAGAGTGAATGCGGTTTCCATAGCAACTCACAATGATCTATCTTCTATGATAGATGAGTATGCTATTGATCCCGATTTTAGAGATGTGATTTCAGTCCTTGCACTAGGGAAGAAAGAGGAACCATTTACTTTACAAGATGTTTATCTTCTCTATGGCAATAGACTATGCGTTACTAGCTCACTACGTGAGAAAGTAATGTATGAATCTCATGCTCCTCCTTATGCAGGACATGGAGGGATTCAGTCTACCCTAAAGGGGATTGAAACATATTTCTATTGGCCTACCATGAAAGCAAACATACAAGAGTATGTTTCTAAATGTGTGGTATGCCAAAAGACGAAGTTTGATAGAGGGAAGCAACTTGGATTGCTTCAACCTTTGCCAATCCCTAATTTACCATGGGAGAGCATATCCATGGATTTTATCTTTGGATTGCCTAAGTCTATCCATGGGAATACGGAAATATGGACGATAGTAGACAGTTCAGTAAACAAGCTCATTTTATACCTGTCAAAAAGACTATCAAAGCCCATCAAATGGAAACCCTCTTCATTTCACAAATCTTCAAGTACCATGGCTTGCCAATGTCCATAGTGTTGGATAGAGATCCTAGAATGACCAGTTATTTTTGGAAGGGTCTCTTTGAGAATTTAGGAACAAGGCTTAACTTCTCTTTGGCCTATCACCCGCAAACGGATGGCCAAAGTGAAATAGCTAACCTAACAATTCTCGATCTACTAAAATCCTATGTAACGGAAGTAGATCAAAGATCCCAATGGGAGAAGTACTTACCCTTAGTGGAGTATGCCTACAATAACATTGTACATACTTCCACGGGAAAAGCACCTTTTGAGGTAATTGAGGGAAGATCAACTACTTAAGGTACACGGGAAGATCTTCGTTGCAGATGAGTATAGCCGAGACCTACAAGAATCTTTCCAAAAGATTAAGGATGCTATCTCTATCTCACAGCAAAGGCAAAAGACTGCTGCTGACAAGCACAGAAGAGCCCAAGCCTTTAAAGAAAATGATTGGGTCTTATTAAAATTTCCCAAGGCTCGATTAAGGCACACGACGGGCAAGAATCCTATGGGACACCAAAAGTACTATGCTAAGTTAGCAAAAAGGTACTATGGTCCTTTCCAGATTCTTACGCCAATCAATGAGATGGACTATCAACTCAAGTTGCCCAGTCATTGGCTCATACACAATGCTTTCCATGTGAGCCTATTAAAGCCTTACAAAGGAGAGCCACCTCAAAAACCAACTATTGAAGACCCACCAGAGATCGAGGACCAAGAAGAGGTGTTGAAACCTGAGTCCATTCTCCAACATGAAAACAAGGTACTAAGAGGCGGTAAGACTATCCGACGATACCTTATTAAGTTTAAGAATTATCCTTTTGAAGATGCTAGATGGATGCAAGGCATACAATTAAAGGATAACCTAAACCTTGTCAATGCTTACAATGCTTCCCTAGAGTAAGCAATTGTACAAATGTTTAAAATGAACAAAGTTTTTGTCTTATAAGACTCTCTTTTTCTTTATTGTGCACAAAAAAGAAGTAGTATGCATGCTTAGATCAAGTTTGCGAGACGACGTCTCCTGAACACCAAGTAGATCTTGTCACTCTACTATGGAAGATTGATAGGACTAATGTGCAGACATGCTTGCGGCAGCTTAGGCTCTCAAGCGCCAAATGGACTAGTCATCCATTTTGGAACGATGTCATAGGGTAACATAGGGATCCTCTACCCGCTAAGAAAAGGACTAATGAATATGATTTATCTTCTCTACCCCATAGTCAAGGACGACTATGATTTCAAGAGAGAGGTAATGTCATAATAATCAATATCTAATTCTCCTAAATGATTTTAAACTGATCATGTAATATGGGGAAGTGCCATGGGAGAAAAAGCTAGAAATTGGTTAAGCTAGCAGATCGGCCACAGTAGGGATCCAAAGGAGGGAAAATAGGGATCCAAAGGGGGGGCCATCTATAAAAGAGCCATGTGCAACAATGGGCTTAAAAGACCCTAAGGTTCAGCCCATTAAGACTTCCAAAATGCTAAGGTTCCAAAATTCAAAGGTTGTGTCCAAAGATCAAACATTGGGGGAATTGGATGCTTTGTGTGTCCCCCAAAAGTTTTTATCAATCCTTACATAGGAGGGGGCGAGCCTTGCAAGTAGGGGATGAGAGAGAAACACACACACACACACACACACACACACACACACACACACACACACACACAAGCTCCCTTTGCACAAAGGGAATGAGGGACACATGTCAGCTCCCTAGCCCAGATGCCCACAAGGTGTACCCAATTCCTATTGGATGGCCTTGGAGGTGGACCAATGAGAATTAGGCTAGAGTAAATCTAGTTTAATTAATTAAAAACACTTAATAAAAGAACCAATAAGAATTAAGCTCTCTAGAAGACGATTGGACAGTCTCCCAAGGGGACCAATGAGCATTCAGCAGCCCAATGGCTTGCCTGATTCCTATTGGTCAGGAGACAAAGGGGTCCAATGAGAGTTTAGTTGAATTAAATAATTACCTAAAGCTCTCACAAAAGGGGAAAGGGGGACACATGTCAAAAGGCTATCACTTATGGTGCTTAATTACCATTGGCTAAGCCTGGGGAGGTCCAATAGGATGCTAGCAAGAACAAAAAGCAAGAGGGGTCGACCAAGAGAGAGAGGGGGCTGATTTTTGCAAGGCATTATCACACACACACTCACACAATTTCATGTGTGAAGTAAAGAAGACTCTCTCTCATTCTCAAGCTTTAATGGAAAGCTTACCACCTACTCCAAGCTTGTGAGAAGGGAGGCCTACATCAACAACTCTTGGCTTTGTGATGCGAATCTAACCAAGATCCAAGCTTCAATGCATGCTCATCTCCTCTACTATGTTAATTACTAAGCTAAACTATGCTAATATGAGTGATTATGTGAGGAAATGTACATCTTTCTCGTAAGAATACTCCTTCTTCGTTTCAATCTATTCTCATACCCCGCTAGCTCTCACCATCTTCGAAGGTGTGTGAGGTCTTGGGTCTGAGACCGTGAGGGAATTGATGTTGTGTTTGATAAGTGTTTTGCTTAGTGCATGAAGTTTCCATCTTCATTGCACTAGCTAGCATTGAAGGAACACAAGAAATTGCATTGTAAAATGTCTCTCTTGATGGGAGAAACCATAATACAAAGCCTTTTGGAGGGGGGACCGACACCATGTAAATTCGGTCAAGTGTTGTCAATTGCTTAATTTCTCTCTCTTTTGAAGTATTGTTTATGCTATCTAACTAGGTGTTATGCTTTTTGTTGCTCTCTCCACCCAAGCACTCTTGTTATTCTCATTAGGAAGCTATTCTAATGAAATGCTCACTATGTTCATGCTATTTTCCGCTACACACAAGTTACTAGATCATTAAATGTTACAGAACTTAAGCTCAAGTTTTAACTTAGCAACCTTATATTTTGCTATTGTATAAAATTTGTCTTTTTGAAGGGCATTTTCAAAACTTGCCCTTGTTTATTTTCAAAGGACCCGTCCATTGGGAAGGGGTCTCTGAATGGCATGCTCTTCACCGGGAAGGCCTATCTTAAAACTGCCATGCATGTGCAGAGCTAGACCCCTAAGGAAGGGTGAGAAATTACGCCCCCCCCCCCCCCTCTCCCCCGATGCAAAACCGAATGGTGCCACGATCCGGCGTATGAGCACGTCTTGCAGATGTCTTTCCAGCGGTTGATCCCTTTCCCTTGTTATTTATAGGCTCTTGTGTGTTTGGCAAAGGACATGGTCACTCTACACTACGCTAGTGCAAGCAGCAGCAACGCTACAATACGGTACAGTTACAGTGTACACCCGCGGTATGGGATTCTGAAAAGAGGAAGTGGAATCTGAAGGCGGAGGCTGCAGTCACTTGTGACTGTGGGCCGCCGGCAAGTCCTCTTGTTTGTTATCCCAAAAGTCTGGTCGGCCACGACATCAGCGACACAACTAGGCAACCAACCCCCGCATCACAGCTGTTTCCAGTCCAGCGATTCTTCCGTATCTCCACACAGGCTCTCTCCCATCCAACGGCCGTTATTCGCCCACGATTTCCTTGTCCGCCAAGCCGCAGTAGCATGAGCGCGGCTGTGACGCCATCCTCCTACACGTCATTGTGAAGTTGTGAAAGGTGATTCCCACAAACAAAGCAGGTGTAAACTTGTGGTCAACCGAAACATGGATCCCAAAGCTCAAAACGCACAATCTGTGGGTGAATATATTATAAACCAAAAAATTACATCAAGCTCCATGCTCAACATGAGCCACGGCCATCATAGGACACATTGACTGATTCCGATACATTGACTGACAAAGGGTGCCACCCCGAGACAAGTAGATCCGTGATACACAACAGGTTTGCGGGTTGCCACCAAGAAGAGCGCACTACCACCGCAAACCCCTTGACCACCAAACCTTCCAAAAGATACATAAAGCCGTAAAACGAAAACATGACAAGAGAGCCATCACTCCATCACTCACTTTTTCTTTCTTTCTTTTTATCAAACTAATAGTGTTGGTCGTAGGACCTGAAACATTTATCACATGACCAATGAGATGTAACTTATAAACATGTACATGATCTGCAATAGTTTCAAGTTGGGAGGATTCAGGGGAAGCTAGAGTCTCCAGTGTTGAACCGACAAGCGACTTTGGTTTGTCCTGAACTACAAATGTGAGGCATTCAGATTTATCTTGCAATACCTTTGAATGGTTCTCAACCTCCTTGCTTATCTCACCATGTTTCATCTTATTGACCCTCGCCTCCTCTGCAAGCTTGTTGGAGGTCTCTGCAGGCTTGGTATCCTTGGAAACCCGTCTCTGTGCGCGTATGTCGCACGTGTCAATGCAAAGAACTTGCCAATACATTGTGTGCGAGCCACAAATGGCTCCAAGTACACAACAAGCCTAAACTAATAAGCTCAAAGATGGCGATGGTGTGTCACTCACCGCTCTACGCTTGCTGTCGTGGAGGATTCCTCGTCGCGAAGAAGAGGGAGACGCCGCTACGCCGCGCTCAACTGCATCATCGTCGTCGTGCCGTCGCAATGCTCGATCGCACTCTCTCTCTCTCTCTCTCTCTCTCTCTCTCTCTCGCATACACACACACACACACACACAAGAAGATGAAGAAGATGGAGATGGAGATGGAGCAAGAGTACTCTTCAATTGCACAAATGAGAGAATGAGTGAATTTTAAGTTTAGTTGACTTTTATATGAGCTCGCCCCATTCACACTTGGGCGTCCATGCTTATCCAACTAATCCCTTGAATGTTCCAGATAGAGTGCGCCTCTCATCGGCGATCACTCTTACCCTTTTCCTATTGGACCGACAAGCCCGGTACCTGACTCTACCAAATAAATAATACAACGCCCGTCGTAGGTGATAGGAATGTGCGTGAGGGTTAACATGCCCCCCTTCTTGATGTAGATTCCGTCCTCAAAAGCTATTGAGTTGAAGCTCGTTCGTTGAGATGGAAGAGCATTTGAGATGAATGTCATTAGCCTTCTTCAGTCACTACAAAATCAAACAACATTGGCACAGTAATTGCATTCTCATATACAATTAAAAAGCATATGCAACTATAGGCAGACAATTTGATTGGTAACATAATTTTAAACCATTTGTCAGCAATAAACGTTAAATTGCAATATAATCAAATGCATAAACAGTTGTAAAGATAAAAAATTAAACAAGTCTGGGGTCGCTAATTTAACGATCGACAGGCACTAAAGATCAACTATTAATACCATGGGTAAGCTTTTTAATTTTCTCTGGTCAATTAAGTTGTTTAATCGCGAGAGCCAAGTATTTCATGTCCGAGAGCTGACCAGAGGCTATACCTAGAAGACCTTGTAGTTAAGCTACGATAAAAGGAATTTCTCATGAAATCATCGCCTGACTGATTACCTTTTCTTTGACCCCCCAAAGTCTTTTCACAGTGATTCAATTTTGATGTGTGTGCTTATTTTGTATGCCTTGGGTTTTTTGCTTTTCAAGAAAAAGCGCCCACACTGGGAACCTCTAGGGCTCTAGTACCATAGGTGATACATGTGACTGGAGTACCAAATCAAGCTGAGGTTTCTCTTCCAGCTTAAGATTTTACATTGTGGCACTTTGATATTTTTTTTGTTCGTTTTCCGCATTTTAATTTTGTAATTTTGGGGGGTCATATTTGTTACCCTCCCCCAGGCTCATCACACTAGTAAACTCCCTTTATAATACTTAAGCTAAAGGTCAATAGGGACTAAACCCACTAGAAAGCCCTAGTACATTTCACACAATGTTGCCTAAATCGGATTAAGAACCTAAGTAACCATTGATTATTAGGAAGGCATTCCCCATGGTATTAAGAGAAGATCTCTAACGCTTAGCTTGGTCAAACTAGCTTAGTCAAACTGCTTGATTTTTAAACTTAGACAAGTGATTATGGCAAAAAATTACATTGAATTTAATGTTTGATACTAAGCTGCTACCAATCACAATTAAAGCAGACAAACGTGGATGCAAAAAGATAAGGGGCAATGCTAATGGACAAGAAACACCTGTTTGTGTCGATGATCGCGCTTGATTTGAAAAGTGGATGAGAGAAAGATTCCATGAAGGTCCAAATCCTAACCACAGCAACACGTTCCTGTACACACGAGGAAACACAAAGAATACCTCTAGGAGGCACATCGGTGGGAAGAAAGAACTTTGCTAATCACTAAAATCTAAAACAGAAACACTCATATCGTACTAATCCTACCTACCCTCCATCACTCAAGTGATGAGGATCAAAGGTGTTTGATGACTTAGGTTTCTGTTTCAGTGTACCGGATGTGAATGTGTAGGTCTGGGTCAATGTTTTGACTTTTATTGTGCATACTCGTTTGCTAATTGCTCTTGCTCTTTATTATTTTTGTTTTTTGTGAGTATAAGGCTTTATATATACATTCCCTAAGATTGTGAGATTTAGAAGTCAGGAAGGAAGGTTGAGAGGAGAGTGAGTGAATGATGACTGTCAGCAAACACTCCCCCCTTCCTTGGGTAGATCATATCGTTTGAAATGTGCTCGTCACCCTTTGAAACCAATTGTTCCAGTTGGTAATAGGTGGGGATTTTTGCCAGTAGTTTTCTATTACCTTAGGTGCCTCGTCGAGTTGCAAGGGTGGTAAGGTACTCTCCCAGGATCGGACTTGAAGTGGTTCAATAGGTGATTCTTGAACACTAGGAGGTGTGGATTCTTTTGTAGCTTTATGGAGGTCCATTATTGTAGGTGGAGGCTGTGGAGAAGCTTTTACCTCTATGGATGCATCACATGAGGAGCTAGAAGCTTCATGGGACTCCCCCCTTCCTGAGCTAGGTGGAACAAATCGTTCTTTCTTCGGTACCCAAACTAGCTCTGAAGCAAGTGTGTAGCATTCTGTGATTTTTTTCTTTCCGCGATCGTCAATTCATTTTGAAGCTACAGGATTGGGCACACATGGGTCAGGTGACCGGTAAGAACAGAATCTACGTTTTGGCACCCAGATTTGATCATTTCCTTCATAGTAGCCTTGGGCTTCCAATAGTTTTTTAGGAATCCAACACCACGTTTCCTTACATTTCTTGGAGTGAGTGGGACGTTTCTTACAACGCTTCTGTATTTTAGCACTAGCTATGGTCGCTAAAGAAGATTTAGGGACCCACTTGTATGTTTTCTTTGTTATATGAGGATGAGTGTTGTCAAAAGCTATATGCATTGCTTGTAGCATATTTAAGGGTATGAGTGATGGCATTTCATCCCCCTCAGGTGTTACCCAGGTCGTCCCCTAATTTCCCCAAGTGTCTATGGTTGCTGCTAGGTGGACACAATCCACATTGTCCGACTCAGTCATCCCAAGTAGAACACCCATATAAGGAGAATCTTCCCCAACATTAGTGTCCGCTTTACACGTGTAACAATACTGCAATGGGGCCGAGTGAACTGTGGTGTCAGATCTATGATCAATTATAAACCTGTTTCCTAGAGGATGTGCTCGACCAATCACAAGATCCACTCGAATGACATAATCTTGGAACTGCAAGTAGACATGGTTTTTAGACTAGTCATGCACCATTTTTGCTTCCCTCATGAAAGGACGTCCTAAGATCATCTCCGATGCCATAGTGTGTTTGGAGAAATCCATAACAATGAAGGTAATCCTTATTTTATGTCCAAAGACCTTGATTTTGAGATCTTCTAGCATCCCACTAGGTTTAACAATAGACCCATTGGCCATCTTCACCACTATGGTTGTGGTCGCAAGGTGAGGTCTTTCCATAGTTTCCCAACAATTTTTAGTCACAATGCTAACCCCAGCACCACCATCAAGGATTCCCTTCACAGTTAATCCCTTAGTAGTGATTGGTATGGTTGCATTGGATTCATCACCCTCAAAGTATTGTCCCAACTTGTTGACAGGTATTTCTATAACAAGGTTCTCATCTAGGTTGGGTTGTGGATCTAAGTGTTCCTCCTCTATTGGCATCTCCCCAGCTCCATCCATCTGTGCAAATTGTGGTAGCCCAAACTTTAGTTCTCCATTGAGGAAGGCTCGAAGAGCTGAGACTAACTCAGGGTCTTTATATAGTTTGGACATGATGGTGGTTCTAACTTCTAAAGACATGATATCCATCAATTTGGCAATGTTTAACGGCACCTTTTGGACTTCAGTCCCTGGACATGGGGAAGATGGGATCTCCATTTCTTCAAGGATCAGATAGTCCCTCTGTAAACATTCTTTCCATCAAGAAGTGAGTATGCTCACTTTCCCATGACTTAAGTCACTTTCTTCTTGGATGACACTAGGTATGGCTAAGGGTCTATGGACTTGGTGAGGTTGTTGTTGTGTAGGGAACACGGTGTCTATAATCTGGATCTACCTAGGTGCTGGTTCTAGATCCCTTTGGGTATCTTCTACCAAACTCCTTAATTGCTTGACTCACTCAATCTCCTCTGTAGGGTTTGGATAAGTTCCTATCTTCTTCTTGGATCCTGGCCATTGTGGCTCATGAAGATCTTTCTGTTGGTTTCTATCTTAGTAGTCGTTTTGGTCTCCACGGTTTCACCTGAATCAGAATTCTCTTCAGCGTCCTTCATATATACAGGGTCATCACCAGTCCCTATGTTGGTCTTTGAACTGGGGTCTGACTTCGCTGCTTTTTGCGATCTCTTCCTTCGTGTTTTCTTCTTTTTCTGAGATTGGGCAATTGATGCCGTGTCTCTTTCCTCAAGAATATAATTTTGTTTTTGGAGCATCGATCGTGTGAGTACGTTTACTGGTACCACAGGTGTACTTTGTGATGGCTCCTCGGTAACTTCAATCAAGTTTAATGGCGTGATCATCGGTGCATTTGGATTATTTGGACATTGGGCAATCAAATGATCTATGTCACATCGATTACACATGAGTATCGGCATTGTAGACATGCTCGCTTGATTGGTTTGCATTAGTGTGGCGTTCTTTTGTAGCCTAATAGGACACTCGCCTACACGATGTGGACCTCCACACTCATAGCATTGAAGAGGTGGTCTCTTAGCAGTGTAGTTGATATTTTGGCCTCTTGCCGCAGGAGCAGCTACTTGATATACAGGTTTGACTTGTTCCCAATAGTTCTCAATGTAGTATTGTGGACTTTCTTCAAGCACATCCATCCCATAGGCAATATTAGGGTCTATATATTCCTCGCAGCCTTCCAAACAAGCAATATATGACTCACAACCCACTTGATTCACAGAAGTGATTCTCGAATGTGGTGGTTGCGATCCTAGCATTGGAGGTGGTAAGGGTGTCTGAACAACATTTTGGTCCCTAGGGACCATGTGTTGTGTTGTTTGTTCAAGAGGTGGGGCTAGCATCAATGCAGGCACTCGAGGTGTGTCTGTCCATGCTAAGGTTGTTCTATTGGCCATCGCACGCTTAAATACTATGCAATCCTTAGCTTGATGACCATACCTCCCACAAGCATTGCAGTTTCCATTGAATTTTACTCTAAAAGTAGGGCATTCACTGGTACTATGCGGTCCATAGCATACTGAGCACCATTGTTGCTCCCTTCTTGGATACATATGATTGTTTTGCGGAGCACGATTGTCTCTAAGGCTCTCCTGAATGGCCTTGGTGCGATCTGCTAAAGTCATCTCAGATATCTTTGGCTCCTTAGCAATAGGCTTTAGGGTCATTGGTTGATGCCCTGATGCTTGCGAGCTAATAGATTTAGGCTCAATAGACACTCTTTCTCCTTGAATCATTAAATTATACTCCAATTGGATCGCATTGGTGGTGACTGATTCCCAAGTGGTGATACCTCTAATGACTAGGCCATTGTAGATATCCTCATGTCGTAATCCCCTAATGAATCTATCAAGCAATTGATTATTATTGAAGCACTCATTTGGATTACAACAAAAATTCAAATGCTTCAGTTGACTAATAAAGTCTCTCACCGACTCTCCTTCCTTTCGTTGGGCTTTCTGGAACTGCGAGGCTACACCCCAAAGTACTCCCTCTCATATGTATTCTTTCAAGAACAATCTCCTAAGAGTAGGGTAAATCATTTTTTCTTCCACCCTTAGGGTTCTATACCAATCTCCTGCCTTTCCACTTAAGGTTAGGCTTAAAGCATTACTCTTATGCAAGTCATTGTGTTCTCCTAGAGAATCGCATATTTGTTCAAACACTTCGATATGCTTTCTCACATCCCCGTCTCCACTAAACTTTTGTGTGAGCTTGGCTATTTGTACTGCTTTACTTCTAGGCTCTCTATCACGCATGTTACGCGTATTCTCAGCAATAGATCGACCAATAGCTTGAGAAAATGTTGCCAAGTCACCTAAGTGAGCAGGCATCGTGGGTGAAGGTGCTCCAGAGACTACATGTGGAGTAGGTATTGGCATTGGGCTTGGCACATAGGAAGCCCTTGGGTTCCACGTTTGGTACGGTGTTGTGCCATGTGGCGGCCCAAAGTTCATATGTGTGGCCCTAGGCATAGCAGACGTCGGATGTGACATGCTAATGCTAGCCGGTATAGTCCCATGGAAATAAGAACTTGGGTGTTGTGGTTGTGGAGCATAGGTTGTTGAAACAATGGGAGGAGTGGGAACTACATGAGTACGATGACCCATGGGTGTACACGATTGGTACACACTTGTAGGTACTGTTGCAAGCATTGAGCTACCATGTAGCGGTGCTTTACTAACAAATGAGATCCATGGCGTGTTTCTCGGCATGCCCATCATTGGGGTAGGCATGGTAGCCGTGGTGTCATCAAGGGAAAGATGAGCTAGACTTGGAAAGGTAAAGCTATCACTTGTGGGCTCCGATTGCACCGAGACCCCTGGCGAAACAACATATGGGGGATCCATAGGACTTACCGAGGGAGTCTCCATTTGCGATAAGGTCGGTTGTTTAGCCTTTCTTGTATCCAAGAATCTCATGAGACCCGTTGAAGGCATGTTGATCCCCTTGTTCTGTCTCTCTAACTCAATGACCCTATGGATGACCTCACAAACTCTTTGTTGTTGATCCTCCGCACTAGTAGCACCCATTGTGGATTGCAGGACATCTAACCAACCCACGTGATAGGTGTGACCTGTGTATAGGTCGGTTAGAGTTTCCGTTTGTAGCTCGTACTCCCAGTTCTCATTTAAGAACGCTCCATCTAGGATTGAGGTGCTAGGGGTGTCCTTTGAGCTAGATGCAATGTTTCTTTCTAAGGGTTGGCCCTTAGCGGTTGTTAAGTCAGGAGCACTCGATTGCTCTCTTAGCAAGGATATTGACATAGGGGCTTTTGCTTTTGACTCTCTTCGTTGCTCCGCCTTGCGTAAGCTCTCGACTTCCTTTTCCCTTGCTGCAAGGATATACCGCTCAACCTCTTGCACTTCGGCAAGGCTTCAGTACCATCGGATAATATGACCTCGGAGGGGAATAGCTCTGAAGAGTCAGGAGGTGCAGTGAATGAAGTATTCACGTGCACATTCTCTAAGGGCATAGGTCTACCTTGGTCATGAATGGAGAATTTACTTCACCCCCCTCATTTACATCATTAACTCCATGTTCGGAGCGAGTGGCTCTACTAAAGATTTCCTTCAAGTGACTAAGCACGCTTGGCCCGGACCGCGGGTGCATGGCATGCATGTCTTGGCTTCAGCTATCGGGATTAGGCATTGGAAACCCTCCATGATGTCGTAGTCAGAGGAAGAGTCACTAGCCGCTATGTTCGGGTCTTGGTTTGTACTACCTTGGATCCCCGCCAAGGGCCCGAAACCTAAGGTAGGTGGATAATGAGAACTCGTGTAAGTCAAAATTCTCTCTAGTTGCTCCGTCTCTAGCACACGACCAGAGCGCAGATGCATGTGCCTTTGACACCCTACAAGCGTCGGCAAATAACCTCGAAGGTTAACCGCTTAGTTTTTTAGGCGTTCGTTTTTACTCGTTTTTTATGTTTTTTAATGATCGATTTTTTAATTAAAGTGTGTGATAGCCCAAAATGAGCGTATCACTCAGAGGGTCGTGGTGTGCTTTACAGCACAACGTTCGGTCACCTGAAGCTCCGTTGGTCCTCAAAAAAGTCAATTTTTAGCTACGTGTGAAGCTAAAATACGTAATTTGGGCGGCTGAGGCTTGAGCCTGAGCGTGAGCTTGAGCTTGGGTCTGGGAGATATTCCCGATCCCGGTCCTACCTTTTTTTAAAAAAATTGATTTTTTTTTTTTTGGGATAAGGTCACCGCGGCTTGCGCGTGAGTATGCACACAGTCTACCTACCTACTTACAACTAATACACCTACTGTTACACACTAACACACTTCATTATCTCTCACAGATCTACTTCCTACTTACTGTACTTTGCATTACACAGAACTAACAACATTAATACTAATTCCTTATCACAGAGAAAATACAGTAACCCTTCAAAACTTCATTAACAAAGAAATACACAGTAGCAACACAAAATCCTTCTTCTCAACACACACACCCTCCTTCCCTACCTTTCCTACAATTGAAATTGCACCACAAAAGAAGCATAGAGTGCCATTCAAGCTTAGTGTATGGCATTCCCCGGCAGGGGTGCCAAAAATGTGCACGTATGTCGCACGTGTCAATGCAAGGAACTTGCCAATACACTGTGTGCGAGCCACAAATGACTCCAAGCACACAACAAGCCTAAACTAGTAAGCTCAAAGATGGTGATGGTGTGCCTGACTCTACCAAATAAATAATACAGCGTACGTCGTAGGTGATAGGAATGTGCGTGAGGGTTAACAGTCTCCTTGTCGTCCTACCTGCCGGAGTGCGGGCCACATTAGTCTTGGGATAGCTCTTAGCATAGTGTCCCATCCTCCGACATTGGTAGCATGCATTGGGGAACGAAGCAAAGGCCAACTTTTGTCGAAAGGCACCAAAATCCCCCATATTGAGATCTAGGTATTTGGGAATGGGTATGCACGTTTCCCATAGAATGCATACTTTCACATCCGATCCCGGCCTAACCCTCTGCATCTTTGGAATAAAAAGTACCCAGCTCAATATGTTAGCAATAATATATACATGACCCCGAAACCAAAGAGGAAGACTCTTAAGCGTGACCCACACTAGGTAGAAGCTCATAAACTCTTCATCGGGACAGAACTCAGGTGACCACAACATTGTGTAAGTGAAGTAAGATGTGCCCCAGACACCACCTCTGATAACCACCTCCTGGACCGTGTTCTCAGAAGAGCACTCTGCCACATAAATCCTTTGCCAACCTCTGTAAAATGGAAAATTGCGTTTCTATTGCTTGTCGCCGTTGTCGCCCAATCCCATAAGCTCTAGGAAGACATTTGCCAGCCCATAAATGCAGGACCAGCGAGCGAGCAGAGTACATCTCTAGTCCCTACAATGCTAGCTCATGATTAAAGTCTGTCTGCATCACATACCCGTCCGTAGCCTTATTCTGGTTGCACATGTTCACCACATGAAGGATCTCTATCGTCAGGGTACGTACTTTGAAGGGAGTTGGCTTTAAGATTTTCCCCGGACCGCAGATTTTGTCATCGGATTCATTCCTTCTTTTCCTACTCTTGACTGTAAACACAAAGTCCATGTTGATGGGCTTGCCTCCGCTATCTCGATCAAGCTCAGGCTTTTTTTCCATGGCTACCAAGCATCCGCATGACCTGGCCCTAAGCCGAGTTCCCAAAGTGCTTTAAGGATGACTAAAACTGCTCCAATGTATGAATTACAATCCAAATCCCTGTAAGATTGATCGTGACCCGTTTTGGGGGAATGACACCGCCGTCAACTGAGGCACTCCGCTCTTCAATGCTTGTGCACTCACCCTCTTTAGGGCAGTCGAAACTTAGTTGTTGTATGATGGATTGCGATCCAAGTGGATGGATCAAGATCGGTAAGGCAAAGTCCACCCAAATTTGAAGAAAAAAAGTGGAATCCATCCCTAAAACAGACACTCGTCCCCACAACTCCAACGCTCACTTCAACTCGCCCTCGGTACTGTATCCCACCATGTTGCCTGAGGAAACACCCTACTCAGCATATGCACCCACTCCTGCAAACTACACCCTCTTCAAGCCGTGTATGCATCAGATGACATTCCCACTCCTATGTACTCTGCCCACTTCTAACTCTACTCTGGGAACTACGCCATCGCCCTCCTCGCCAGTTTACAATGCCAGGTTGCAAGGAATCTTCTTTCAAGATTTTTGTCTTAATTTGCTACTATATGTTATATCATTAGCACAAATGGAACATCCCTTTTCCAATATTTGAAATCTTCACGCATTCCTCATGGAAATACTCCAATTCCTTCCCTCTTGGGAGGGGTAGAAGTGTCATTTCTCATACGAGGGCTCGAACCCGAACATGCTGCCCACACCATTCAGAGACACTTGATGCTGTTGCGCAGACACGCTACTAAATTAAAAATTTCCCTAGCCAGGGCCTCATGTGACAACTCCCAAGGGGACAGCTCGCGGAGGCCCCTTCTCCATTCATGTCGTCTGTCAAGGCCACCACGTGAAACAATTGGTAGAGCTTCCTTCTCTTGCCTGTCACTTGCGAATTGCCTTCCCTTTTCCTTCTTGTGAAATTCTCTATAATAAACTTCAATCTAACATCTTGTGTGATTCTGATTTTTGACGATTTTTTAAAAATCATGCCCACATGTCATAAAATCTTATATCTAACCAACCCAAATGATTTTCTCATATTAAACTGATCATTTTATGTGGGAGAATAAACGCGAACAAGGGTTAGAATATAGACGTGTGCTTACATATCTATCTCAATACGGGGCCAATGGTAAAGGGATCCAAATGAGAGATGGTAGTCAAAGAGCAAGGCTAACCAATGGAGCTTAAAATACCTTAGGGTTAGCTTCATTGAAGACCTCCAAAGGTTAGTGTTAAAGGTCCTTTGACCTTAGGTAAGCTAGGGTTGTGCTTGAGGTGCGAACCCGGCCCAAGCTTGAGGTGCTTGTCATGACTGAGATGCTTGAGATTCTTGAAGTGCTTGATTATTGAGATGCTTGAGGTGCTTGTCATACTTGAGATGCTAGGGTTGTACTTGAAGTCAGAACCCAGCCCAAGCTTGAGGGGATTAAGTGCCAAGCTTGTGGTCCGAACTGGGCCCAAGGTTGAGGGGCTTGAGGTGTCACAAAGTCAATGTAAATCCCTATAAGGAGGGGGCAAGCCATGCAAGTAGGGGGGGTGGTTGCTTGACCACTCTCTCTGCCAAAGGGCACCCCTTGCTCAAGAGGCAAGTAGGACACATGTCAAGCCCCTGGCTAGGCTACCCTCAAGGAGTGTCCAAAGCCTATTGGTTGGCCTCCCAAGGGGTCCAATGATACTTAAGTAGATTTAATCAATTGTTTTTGCATTTATCAAATCCTCTCTCTCAAAGGGGAAAGGGGGACACTTGTCTCAATACTATCCTTGTTTCTTGTAATGCATCTTGCATGTGATTGGCTAGTCTTGCAATGAGCTTCAAGCTTGAGCTACAAGGAGGGGTCGACCAAAGCAAGAAGGCGGCTATCTTGGGGGGTATACTCTCCCACACACACTCTGATTGTGTGAAGTGTGCAAAGTGCAAGAGCTCCATCTCCTTCTCCAAGCTAGTAGAGAAGTTGAGAGCCTACACCAACATTCTTGGCTATGGAATGCAAATCTAACCAAGAGCCATGCTTCAATTCTTAAGCTTGCCATCTTCATTACTATGCTATTATGTATTCTAGCAAGAAGAGTGATGATAAGTAAGGAACTAATTCTTTCTCCTATGAAATGTTTCTTCTTCCTCTTCCCTACCCTCATTCCCCGTTAGCTCTCTCCACCTTCGAAGGTGTTTGAGGCCTTGGGACTGAGGCTTGGGATAGTTAATGGTTTCCACAAAGTTTATGTTATGCTCATGATGCATGAAGCTTTCCATCTTCATTGCATCACCTAGATCACAAGGAACACAAAGATTGTATTGTACCAAGTCTCTCTTAATGGAAGAACCTATAATGCAAATGCCTATTGGAGGGGGGATCGGCTCCACATAAATCCGGTCCTCAATTGTTGTCATGTTCTCTAAAAACTATCTCACTTGCAAAAGTATTGTTCATGCCAAGTTAACTAAATGCTATGTTTATGTTGCTACCATCAATTAAGTTCACCCTCTATGCTCACAAAGTAATTCCACAAAAGTTCTATCTCTAATTTTCGCTACTCTCAAAGTTCATAGGCCATTTCCATTACATTGGTATCAGAGCATTTGGTTTCTCTTTTCTTGCTTAAGAAGAGAGATCCTTAAGTAGCCTATAAATGGTTGATTTTGTTAATTATATTAGGGTAAGTGGGACTAGGATCTGTTATCGATTTTGTTGAGCCCACTATGTGGGATATGGTGCACACCTCGGGAGCTTTGGACTTAATAATGGGGTCTTTTTAGACTTTCCTACGGCTTTACCGTTATTGAGCCATAAGAAGTACGAAAGGAGCTAGCCCTTGGCAATTCTGCAATATTAGACCCACTCCACTACTCTTTATAATTAACCAATTCGAGCCGTGGATGTAGATACTTAAGTGCTTATTTTCAAAGGCTAAGAGGAGTAGCAACTAAGGTTTTGAGTTGCCAAAGAATACACTAAGTAAACACATAAGTATAATTAGCATGGCTGACAATAACCAAGAGAGTAGAATGAACATTGATAAGTTTGATTTTTCACATGAAGGTGCTAATGATGATGCCCCCATGTTTGTCAATTATCTTGTTACTAGGTTGCAGCAAGCTATGGGAAACCCTGCTTTGCAAGTCGAAGTTACTCAAAAACTTCGCGCATACGGGATTACCCTTCCTCTCCAAGGGAACGAGAGCTTAGGAGGCCTCTTGATGAGACCCGCAAAAGAAGACTCTCTCCCATACGAGAGGAGGAATCCAAAGAGCAAGAAAGTAATGAAACTTTAAGTTCCTTTGAAGATGTGGCTCCACAAAGACGGCAATCTAGATAAGCTCCAACCCTCCCAAGAGGAAACGTTCAACCCACAGTCCTTCTCCTTGTCACTCCAAAAGGGAAGAGAGGAAACAAAGGAAGAAAAGGGCAAGAAAGAGGCCACCCTCTTCTTCTTCTTCTTCTTCTTCTTCACATTCCTCCTCTGTTGACGAAATCTATCGCTATTCTTCTAGAAAATACAAGGGGGGAGGACATCGCAAATCATAACCTACATGGCGAAGGTCACAAAAGCTCAAGAATTTCAAAGAGGGAGGAAAGAGTATCTCTTTTCTCACCTATGATGACACCTTTGGTGCCACCAACAAAGTATTGGCCTTCATTCAGCAATTTGATACGGCCTTTGGAGATGAGGGATTTACGGAGTCCTCCAAGCTACACCATGTATCTATGCACTTCCAGAAAAATCGGCTCGCCAATGGTGGGCTATCCTTCGTGGAAATGGTGAAGCCCCAAAGATATGGAAAACTTTACGAGTTTCCATCATGAAGCAATTCCTTGCAAGAGATGAAAAGGACAAAGTGCTCACTGAATGGCGCAGTTTGAAGCTTCTCTCCCATGAGTCTATTCACAAATATGTGGACAAGTTTTGGGACTTATAAGACGTGTTCATTGATGATATCCCTATGGACTTATCTCCAAAAGGAGGGGATGATGACCATCGAATTGAGCTCCTACCATGAAGCTCACCGCCTAACAAATCTCCTTATCGAGTTTCTCAAGGTCAACAAGAGGAGATCATGAGGCAAGTACAATAATTGGTAGACAAAGGGATGGTGAGGCCTAGCTCCTCTCCCTTTTGTTCTCCAGTCCTTTCATTGCAAAAGAAAGATGGTACATACCGTATGTGTGGACTATCAAGCAGTAAACCATATCACTATCAAAAACAGATTTCCCGTGCCTCGGGTAGAAGATATATTTGATAAGCTACAAGGCTCTACCTACTTTAGTAGGATTGACCTTCAAAGTGGCTATCATCAAATAAGGATAGTGGATGAAGATATCCAAAAGACCGCGTTTTGCACAATGTTTGGTCTTTATGAATATCTAGTCATGCCTTTTCGCTTGATTAATGCACCGGCCATGTTCAATTGATTAATGCAATTGATTAATGGAGAAAATGTTTAGACCCTACTGCAAATTCACTGGAGTGTTCTTTGATGATATCATCATCTACTCCAAGTCCTTGGAGGAACACAAGTAACATCTCCAAGTGATTTTTCAAGCATTGAGGGAGAACAAGCGCTTTCTCAACCAAAAGAAAAGTAAATTTTTCCTTCAAGAGATTCAATACTTAGGTCATATTATCTCTCAAGATGGTATCCAAATGGATCCACCAAAGTTGGAGCTAATAAAAGCATGGCCTAACCCAAGGAATCTACATGAGCTAAGAATCTTTATTGGTATGTGTGCATACTATAGATGCTTCATAGCAAAATTCTCTCAAATAGTAGGACCATTACATGACTTAACAAAGAAGAACATTAAGTATTTATGGAGAGCTAAGGAGCAAAATGCTTTTGACAAGCTCAAAGAGAAGCTTACCTCCCAACCAGTCCTCATGCTTCCGGATCTCTCAAATCCATTTGAGCTCCAATGTGATGCTTGTGGTGATTGCCTTGGAGCAGTCTTGCTTCAAGAAGGGCATGCCATAGCATATGAGAGCCGAAGGCTCAATACAGATGAACGTGTCGTAGGCATTTATAAGAAAGAGCTTTTAGTTGTTTTACCTGCCCTAGACACATGGAAGCACTATTTATTGGGGACTTCATTTATTCTACAAATCGACAAGTACTTCATGACGCAAACCAAGCTTTTTGAAAAACAAATGAGGCAGGTAAATTTTCTTTGCAATTTAATTTTCAAATTGCTCACGTTGCTGGTAAGCACAATCAAGTGGTCGATGCACTTTCATGAAGACCAAAAGTTAATGCGGTGTCTATAGCAACGCACAATGATCTATCTTCTATGATAAATGAATATGCTACTGACCCTAACTTTAGAGACATAATGCCAGCCCTTGCTTTGGGGGAAAAAGAGGAACCATTCACATTGCAGGATGGTTATCTTCTCCATGGCACTAGGCTATGTTACCCACTCCCTTCGTGAGAAAGTCATGTATGAATCTCATGCTCCTCCCTATGCGGGGCATAGAGGCATCCAACCTACTCTCCGAAGAGTAGAAACGTACTTCTATTGTCCTACCATGAAAGTGGACATACAAGAGTATGTTTCAAAATGTGTAGTATGCCAAAAGACCAAGTATGATAGAGGGAAGCAACCTAGATTACTCTAGCCATTGCCTATCCCAATTTCACCATGGGAGAATATATCCATGGATTTCATCTTTGGATTACCCAAATATATCCATAGGAATACGGGAATATGGACAATACTTGACACATTTAGCAAGCAAGCACACTTTATCCCTGTCAAAAAGCCTATTAAGACACACCAAATGGCAACTCTCTTCATATCATAGATTTTCAAACACCATAGATTTCCAACATCCATCATGTCAGATAGAGATCCTAGAATGACCAGTAATTTTTGGAAAGGTCTCTTTGAAAATCTAGGAACAAGATTGAATTTCTCTTTGGCCTATCACCCACAAACGCATGGCCAAAGTGAGATAGCCAATCTTATGTTTCTTGATACTACTGAAGACTTATGTGATAGAAGTAGATCAATGCTCACAATGGGAAAAGTACTTACCTCTTGTAGAGTATGCGTACAATAGTATTGTGCATACTTCTATGGGAAAAGCACCTTTCAAAATCATTGAGGGAAGACCTAAAATTCCCTTGCTACTCAAAGTACATGGGAAGATCTTCGTTCTCAATGAGTATAGCTGTGACCTACAAGAATCTTTTCAAAAGGTTAAGGAGGCTATATCCATCTCTCAACAAAGACAAAAAGCTGTTGGTGACAAGCACAGAAGGGCCTTAACGTTCAAAGAAAATGAGTGGGTCTTACTTAAGTTTCCCAAGGCTTGATTAATGCAAATGACACGCAAAAATCCCACGGGCCATCAAAAGTATTATGCTAAGCTAGCAAAAAGATACTATGGTTCTTTCTCAATCTTGAAGCCCATTAATGAGATAGCTTATCAACTCAAGTTGCCCAACCATTGGCTTATACATAATGCTTTTCATGGGAGCCAACTTAATCTCTATAAAGGAGAGCCACCAAGTGAACCAATTATTGAAGACCCTCACGAAATTAAAGACCAAGAAAAGGTGCTACAACCTGAAGCTATCCTTCAAAAGAAGACAAGGTACTACGACATGGTAAGATTATCCGACGATATCTTATTAAGTTCAAAAATTATCCTTTTGAAGATGCTTGATGGATGCAAGGAATACAGCTTAAGCATAGTATGAACCTTGTCAATGCTTACAATGCTACAATAGAGTAAGCAAATGTACAAATTTCTTTCAAATGATCAATTTTTTTGTCTTATAAGACTAATTCTCTTTTTATTGTTCACAAATTTAAATAGTATGCATGCTTAGAATCATGTTTGTGATGACGAATTCTCTCAAACACCAAGTAGAATTTGTCACTCTACTTGGGAGAATTAAATGGACTAAAGAGCAGACATGCTTGCGACAGCTATGTCTCCCAAACACCAAATGGATTAGTCATCCATCTTGGAAAGATGTCGTAGGGTAAAAAGGGATCCTCTATACCCCCTAAGCAACATTGACTAGTGACAAAGGCTTTGTCTCTTCCACCTCATAGTCGAGGATGACTATGATTTCAAGAGAGAGGTAATGTCATAAAATCTAATATCTAACCAATCCAAATGATTTTCTCATATTAAACTGATCATTTAATGTGGGAGAATAAATAGGAACAAGGGTAAGAATATAGACATGTGCTTACAGATCTATCTCAATACGGGGCCAATGGTAAAGAGGTCCAAATGAGAGATGATATGTTAAAGAGCAAGGCTAATCAGTGGAGCTTAAAAGACCTTAGGGTTAGCTTCATTGAAGACCTCCAAGGTTAGTGTTAAAATTCCTTTGATCGTAGGTAAGCTAGGACTGTTCTTGAGGTGGGAACCCGGCCCAAGCTTGAGATGCTTGTCATGCTTGATGACCGAGATGCTTGAGATGCTTGAAGTGCTTGATGATTGAGATGCTTGAGGTGCTTGTCATACTTGAGATGCTAGGGTTGTACTTGAGGTGGGAACCCAGTCCAAGCTTGAGGGGATTAAGGGCCGAGCTTGTGGTGAGACTTGGGTCCAAGGTTGAGGGGCTTGAGGTGTCACAAAAGTCAATGCAAATCCCTACAAGGATGGGATGAGCCATACAAGTAGGGGGGGTGGTTTCTTGACCACTCTCTCTCCCAAAGGGCACCCCTTGCTCAAGAGGCAAGTAGGACACATGTCAAGCCCCTAGCTAGGTTACCCTCAAGGAGTATCCAAAGCCTATTGGTTGGCCTCCCAAGGGGTCCAATGATAATTATGTAGATTTAATTAATTGTTTTTGCATTTACCAAGTCCTCTCTCTCAAAGGGAAAAGGGGAACACTTGTCCCAAGACTATCTTTCTTGCTTGTAAGGCATCCTGCATGTGATTGGGCAATTTTCCAGGGGTCCAATGAGCTTCAAGCGATCTACAAGGAGGGGTCAACCAAAGCAAGAAGGGGGCTATCTTGGGGGGTATACACTCACACACACACTCACACACACTCTCATTATGTGAAGTGCAAAGTGCAAGAGCTCCATCTCCTTCTCCAAGCTAGTAGAGAAGTTGAGAGCCCACACCAACACTCTTGGCTATGGAATGCAAATCCAACCAAGAGCCATGCTTCAATGCTTAAGCTTGCCAACTTCTCCACCTTCATAACTCTGCTTTTATGTATGCTAGCAAGAAGAGTGATGATAAGTGAGGAACTAATTCTTTCTCCTATGAAATGTTTCTTCTTCCTCTTCCCTACTCTCATTCCCCGTAGCTCTCTCCACCTTCAAAGGTGTTTGAGGCCTTGGGACTGAGGCTTGGGATAGTTAATACTTCCCACAAAGTTTATGTTATGCTCATGATGCATGAAGATTTCCATCTTCATTGCATCACCTAGGTCACAAAGAACACAAAGATTGTATTGTACCAAGTCTCTCTTAATGGGAGAACCTATAATGCAAATGCCTATTGGAGGGGGGACCGCCGGCTCCACATAAATCCGGTCTTCAACTGTTGTCATGTTCTCTAAACTCTCTCTCTTGCAAAAGTATTGTTCATGTCAAGTTAACTAAATGCTTTTTTTATGTTGCTACCATCAATTAAGTTCACCCTCTATGCTCACAAAGTAATTCCACAAAAGTGTTCTCTAATTTCCGCTACTCTCAAAGTTCATAGGCCGTTTCCATTACACCCACATATTACTGTCTTTAAATAAAAATCATTACTTTCAAAGATGCTACCCCATCTAGGTTTTTAACCATGGCCTACCTCTATCACTTACTCTTCGCAAAGCATGCCTCGTCTAGGCCCCCTTGGAAGCTATGCCATGGCACTACTGCAATTTCCTAAGCACTCATCCCTCACACCCGCTAAGTGTTTTCCCTCAAGTTGAGCCCCTGGCAGGGGAAGGGGGGGGGGGGGGGGGGGGGGGGGGGTTAAAAATGGGTACTTCCTACTGGCAGAGAGAATAAATTTGCGTCCTTCTTATCCGCAGCAAGTGTTAACTTGCTTGCAGATGGCGGATCAACTCAAACATGGATCCCAAAGCTATAGTTGAGATAGAGATGCTTGTTGCTCCTTACTCAATTTGCAATGCTTCTAATGCGTGAATGCATTGCAATAATAGATTTTTTGCAAGTTATCTACGTGTAAAAAAAAAAAGCACCTTTTTTGCACCAAAAGAAACTCTACCTACTATTGCTTATAGCGGTATCGTGCTCTCTAAAAATCCACCTATATCATGTATCAATGTTGCATGTAGAATAAAACATTACAACAACACACGGAGAAGATACAAAAGGCTGGATGAGAACATTGATCAAGCCATCTACGGGCCCTTAGAGAAACATGCTTTCATAGATATGTGTGCCCAATGTGGTGTGTAATGGAAATGGCCTATGAACTTTAAGAATGTGGCATTTTTTCAGCATTTGGTTGCTCATATAATTGCCTACAATGTGTGTACATATCGACAAGACTCAAGTTACCAAAATTCTCAACCCGCTTGCCCCTCAAGTTTCTCCAAAATCTTCCACATGCATGTGCCTTTTCTTGGACTTGAGAAAGTTGTTGCTTTACTTCCCATCTTCTTTTGAATCAATGCCAAGAACTAAGAAAGAGACATAGAACCTATCTTTACAATTAGAGAAAGGCAACATGTACTATTTTGTGTTCACTTAAAGCCATCTATTCTATTTGTCTCATTTTACCTAGTTTCATGACATCTATTCTATTTGTCTTTATTCTATTTGTATAGGCCATTTTATTGACCCTAAGGAACATTTTTATTGCAAACGGCACGCATGTGGTATGTAGTTTATTCTAAATGTACCCTTGCACTTCGTAGTGCATCAATACACATGAGAGAGAGAGAGAGAGAGAGAGATACATAGATAGATTTGATTATCGTCCTCGGAGATCAAATATGACCTATGGTACCAAAATTACATGTGATGTAGTATGTGTGTGGCTGATGAGTGACTCTCGATGCTCCAAAATTTTGGTGATGAGAGTCGCAATGGAGAGCCCACACTGTGGTTGGGAGAGGAAAGTATGTAGGTCTAAGTAATGGCTAAAAATGTGAGGGAAGCAAGTTGGAATGTGACCAAAAGCTAAGTACTCTAGTAGTGTGTGGTACTTAGACTTTCGAACTTGCAGTGAGCATAATGTGCACAATCAATTTGACTCTTCTCCATTGCCCCAATGCCATGTCTCACATCAAATGGGGTGGGAGCTAAGCCAAATGGCTAGGATAGTGTGTATCTCTGACAAGGGGATAGGTTCAAGCATGTAAGTGTGAGTACGGTTTCCCCTTTCAGCGAAGAACATGGTTTTGTAGTTCGAGGCAATATGGGTGGTGTAAAGTATGAAGCATGACCCACCGGATTCCTCCCAAGCCGTAATACAATGACGTCATAGAAAAGCTTCATTCACTTGCGAGTCAATGACGGCATCATGTAGCGAGCGTAATGCAGCCCATCTCCCAAACCACTCCACAGAGAGAGAGAGAGAGAGAGAGAGAGAGAGAGAGAGAGAGAGAGAGAGAGAGAGAGAGAGAGAGAGAGAGAGAGAGAGAGAGAGGAGAGTTTCATGCCATCTATTCTATTTGTATAGGCCATTTTTTGACCCTAAGGAACATTTTGCCAATGCGGGTTTGCTACATACTTCATTCTAAATGTGCCCTCACATGTCGTGGTGCATCAAGATATCTATCTATATATATATATATCTATATATATGTATGTATGTATGTATATATATATATATATATATATATATAGATAGATAGAGAGTGAGAGAGAGAGAGACTACTCCCCCACACATCAACTACATAAAGAAGAACCGGTGTCACCAATTTATAAAAAAGGTACTTCTTGAGAACCCAACACTTTATGTTTCCCGCATTACACATGTTCTCAAATGCATTATATGCTCTCTTTTCCGCTTCCAAACGACGCATAGCACATTCATGTCACTTGTGATTGGGCAGAACCTCAAGGCCAAGGTACTTAAAGCTCTCAACAACTTCAAGTGTCTCGTTGTTGTACACAATGCATGGATTCTCCTTATGGTTGGTATTCACAAGCATAACCTTTGTTTTGGATTCATTCACAATCAGCCCACTATGCAAGCAAAAGTTTTCAAGGAGAACCATAAGATTTTGTGCATCTTCTAAAGTGCGTGCTAGAAGGACTACACAATCCGCATACAAAAAAAACATGATTACCACATTGCAAAAAGTGACTTCTTCAATGCCTTTTTTCTTGCATAAAGTCAAGTACCATTTGTTCCCATGATTGATGCATAGAACAAAGAGAGTTGGTGACAACGAGCATCCTTGTTTAACCCCAATAGTGCTTACAAAACATTCTAAAATTCCTCTTCCCATGCGCAATTGACACATCACCTTCTCATAGATTCGAGAAACTGCCAGCATAAACTCACTTGGAACTTGGATTTCGTCCATCCTTCTCCACAAATTGTTACGTGGAATCATATCAAAGGCTTTCTTAAAGTCTACAAAACAAAAATACAATCGCTTGCCTTTCAACCGACTTCCTCCATGAGAACACAAAGAGTGACAAGATGATCAATGGTGCTATGGCATCGACAAAAACCCGCTTGTCCTTTTGCACGGTTGTCATTCTCTTCAGTCCAATCACTCAACTTCATCTCCATTATGCACCCAAATAAATTTTCCATAAGAGACCCAATCATTATAGTTTGGTAGTTGTTTACATTCTTTACATCCCCTCCTTTATGCAAAGGCTTGACCCAATTAGTGCTCCAATCATAATGCATACCATGTTGAAGTGCAAGGTTGAACATATCACACATCCACTCATGGGTAAAATCTCCCGTCCATTTGATCATCTCCAGCTTGATACCTTGAAGATCTCCTAACTTGCGAGTGGCTGACTTTTCAAGCCCACCGCATACATCCTCAATAGTAGGGCATACATGGGAGTGAACCACAAACTCAGCATTTGGTTGCTCATATAATTGCCTACAATGTGTGTACATATCCACAAGATTCAAGTTACCAAAATTCTCAACCCACTTGCCCCTCAAGTTTCTCCAAAATCTTCCATATACACGTGCCTTTTCTTGGACTTGAGAAAGTTGATGCTTTACTTCCCATCTTCTTCTCTTCTTCCCATCTTCTTGAGAAAGTTGATGCTTTACTTCCCATCTTCTTCTCTTCTTTTGAATCAATGCCTTGTATGTATGAAAATGACTTTGATAGTTGTCTTTAACCATAGTTGGATCAAGCTTTATCAAGGAATTTTGAGCATCTTGACATTCTTTATCAAACCACCTTTTGCATGAATTATCTTTGTTGATACCATGGAGAAGCTTTATGGCAAAGCATTCTTCAGCACAAGAATAAATAACTTTCTTGAAATCTTCCCATTTAGTTTCCAATGGTGCGTCATATTGAAGCTTTGTCATCTATAACTTTTGCTCAACCATTTCAATGTACATTGGTGCCCATTTGAGATTCATATATAGTGATAACTTCTCTTCCCTTTGGCTGAGATTACCATGCTTAATTGCTTCTCCACATGCAAGGTCAATACATAAGGTCCAATGGTCTGATTTTGGGGTCCATTGGTCAAACATAAAACTCTTTATGCGATACATGATGGCTTTGGAGAGTAGCATATAGTCAGTCACACTATCCCTATTATGTTTTCTACATAAAAATCCATTGGTTCCACTCCACAAAAATGCACCATTGGCAATGAGCATACCCATGCTATTACACATGTGTAAAAGTAACTTTCCATAGTGATCGGTCTCTTTCTCATCCATTGAAGTGCAATCATACAAATGAACGTCCTCTAGCTCCCTTGAAATATATGGCATATCAATTTGTTGAGTATCATGTTGCAATGTTTTTGTGCAAGCATTCATATCCCCAAATACGATAACACCACCTTCGCCTTTGAAATAAGCAATGTCCTCTTCTAAATAAAAAAAATGGCTGATCTCAATCCATGCAAGCATAAAAGGGGGAATCATGATGAGGAATGTAGCAACCGACTATAAAAATGGGTACTCTTTTTGGTGTCATAATTTTTAGCCATACATAACGTGTGAACTTGTCATCTTTCACAATTGATACAAAATCTTCCAATCCTTTCTTAACCATACATTCTACCCCTCCTTGCCCTCTTTGTTGCTTGAGATTCTTTAACCACACCAATGAATGTACATTGTAATCCTACAAGCCATTAATCCTTTGTGTATCATGCATGCTCCCAGGTTTCAACAAGAAGTACAAAATTGGCTTTGCTTGTTAGTTTATCAATTCTAACCCCCCCATTCCATGTGTATCCATTGCAATTTCAAAAGCATATTTTCGATTGTAACTCGGTCTCATAGGTCGCGCATCCCTATTTGCTCAAGGGACTTACCTCCTCCTTGGGCACATTTTCTTCGTGAGAGATCTCCTTGTTTTTCTTATTCCTTTCCTTATATGCCTTGCGACGCATAGTTTGTTGCTTAATAGTGTGATCTTCGCATACAAAAAAATTTGTATCCTTCAAATAGATCCACCTACTATCAAGGATAATCTTCCGTTTGGTCTCATCCGGCATGGTGCATACAATTGGCCATTCTCCCGAGCGAGGAGCTCCTTGCTACCCACTCTATGTGCTCCATAGAACATAACTCCGGACACACCAAAGTGGGTTTTGAAGAAATCTTCAATAACAATGGCAAGAGAAGGAGGCGCCTCTAACTTCTCTTTGGAAATGCCACGAATAACAATGTTCTTGGAACGTCACTCCCATTCTTGTAACTCCTCCACATCCACATTCTCAACATTCTTTGCTTGAGCTATGGATTGCATGAGTGAGGAACTGGGAACCGCATTGTTTACCACATACATCAGCCCAAGACTAGTTTGTGCATACATTTTTCATGTCACATACATCCCGGCTCATGGTGTCAAATTTCTCATCTTTCAATACATGGTTATGCTCTACTTTGCTTATGCACTCCTTCAAAGCATTCAAGTCCACAAGAGAGCGTTTACATTCCTTGACTTCCTCTTCAAGTTGCATCAAGCATGTTGTTTTCATCTCAAGTGTCCTCTTGAGGTTCTCATTTAACCACAAGTATCCTTAGCGTGTCATTCTCCATTGCAAGTGCCCGTAAGTCTTCACCTTGTTTGTTTACAGTCTCTTGCAATGATACCAAGTATGCCATGTTTATGGTTTCCGATGTCGTTGTTTGAGTGGTTTTGTTGCTATCTCCACACTTAGGAGATTTTGGATCATTTTCCACCATGGTTGTGGACCTTGTTGAAGAAGAAGAACCGTGCGAGTGCCGGACAACATTGTATGTAAAATAAGCTATGAGAGTCGACTTTCCTGAACTTACTCACTTCAGAAATTCTGTTACCAAAACACCTTCCATAACTCTGAAATATTTTGTCTTTAAATCAATGCGTAGAGGGTGTCGTGCTCTTTGATTGAGGCTATAGGTCACCCAAATCGGAGTTCGGAGTTCGGAGACTTGGTGCTGGAATGGTGGACTATTTGAATGTCTCTATTGTTGACTGCTTAGACAAAGAGAGGAGCAAGTGTTTTCTCACCTCAAACAAGTGTTTTCTCTATGTTTCTGTGTGTGTGTGTGTGTGTGTGTGTGTGCGTGTGTGTGTGTGTGTGTGTGTGCGCGCTTTTGTCTTTCTCCCTCTGTGTGTGTGTGTGTGTGTTTCTATTCTTTCTTTCTCTCTCTCTCTCTCTCTCTCTCTCTCTCTCTCTCTCTCTCTCTCTCTCTCTCTCTCTCTCTCTCTCTCTCTCTCTCTCTCTCTCTCTCTCTCTCTCTCTCTCTCTCTCCAACACAATAAATGATTGGACCATTCGCGCCATGCACGCTATTATGGCAAACTTAAGTTACACTTGTATCAACATTCTAATCATATCATATGGTCATTTAATGCATCGTACGACACCACTTACTTTTCGTAATTTGGTCTAACAGATCCCATATGCATGGCGCGAATGGTCCAATCATTTATTGTGTTGGAGAGAGAGAGAGAGAGAGAGAGAGAGAGAGAGAGAGATCACCACCACCAGTAAAAGTTTCCCATCTAGAACTAAGAAAGAGACATAGAACCTGTATTCTCAATTAGAGCAAGGCAGCATGTACTATTTTGTGTTCATGTAAAGCCATCTATTCTATTTGTCTTTATTCTATATGTATAGGCCATTTTAGTGACCCTAAGGAACTTTTTTTTTGCAAACGGCACGCATGTGCTCTATGTAGTTCATTTTAAATGTACCCTCATGCTACGTAGTGTATCAATACACACACACACACACACACACACAGAGAGAGAGAGAGAGAGAGAGAGAGAGAGAGAGAGAGAGAGAGAGAGAGAGAGAGAGAGAGAGAGAGAGAGAGAGAGAGAGGAGGTGAAGATTGTGGAGGTCACCCATGATGTCAATACCAAAGCCATAGCTGAGCAAGAAAACCGGCGTGCAAAGGAGAGGAAGAAACTAAAAGAGAAAGAAAAGTAATAGTTGCTTTTGAAGAAGAGGTTAAAAGCTACAACTCAGTAACGCATGAAATTGATGTGAGGAACAATGAAATTTTATCATCAATTGAAGATGGATTGATAGCAGATGTACCACTAGCAAATGGTTCAAGGAGACCTGCAATTGATTCTGTTGATATTGCAGGATCCAGATGCTCAAATAACATATTCAATTGTCTATATATGCCTAAAATAAGACATGTTCACTAGCTTCAATATAAGTGGCTTCAGTATACAGATTAGAGAATAACTTCTATTAACTGTTTTGTAGTTTGATAAAGAGCCAGCTTATTGAACAAAGTCAGCTAGAAATATATATCATGGATCCTCAACTGTTTGTCCTTCTCAGAATGAAAAACACCCCTCGGGGCACATTAGAGAAGTGGTTTGCCCACTATCATGCTGCAAGTCACAACAATAATTTTTCCATACGGGAGCAACCACCACTAGAGCCTGGTTTGCATTGAGCTTGACAAGAAATTTGTATGGACTCTCAACTCAATTCGAGGAACCCATCCTGAATTAAGACTGTGAGTATTCAGAATTTGAATTTGGATTGATGTGGGAAATGGTCTGCATGCAATGATTGTTTTGATTTACTTCCAAAATTGTCTGCTTCTAGCTACATAAAAAGACTCTTGCATGCATATGGCAAGTTGTGTGGAAGTTACAAAATGTACAAGGCGCCCAAAAAAGAATTCATTGTTCCGAAACAAACGGATGCCAACTCGTGTGGATGGAGATGCCTCCTACATGCTAAGTACATATTCTAGAGATGCCTCCTACATGCTGAGTACATATTCTGGAGCTTCTTTTCACTAGAGCCATTCATGTCAAAGGTAGGCATTTTGCAAATCATTACTATAACATGGAAATTATGCAATAAAATCTCTCTCGTTTCCTTTTTGTTTCCAATTTTCTTTTGCAAAGTGTAATGGCTATTGCCCGCACAGGAGCAATAGGCATTACAGGAATGATTACCCGCAAACTACATTATGTGAACATCAAACACATAGAAATAGGATAGAAGACAGTACACAGTACACAGGCATAGAACACCTCCTGCTTCATTCATATGTAATCCGGACACAAAGTTACAACAGCAGATGTAATGAATAACATAGAGGTTGGTTGGTTACATCAAAAGACAGGTATGCCCCCCCATATACAACCGCTGCTCCAGCGCAGATCGGGAACGGTGCACACACTCCTCCTGTCCCATGGTATCTTGTGAAGAACTGCCGCCACGGCCGCCGCATACCGCATGACTCCTGATCTGCAATGTCCAGACCTCCGCGGGACCGTAGGACCGCATGTGCGACTCATGCCGTAACACAAAGTGCATTGGAGAAGTACACAATACAATATTTTCATCATATTGTAGAGATAACAATGAGTGGTGAGGAACTCAAGAAAACGGACCTCCACGATTCCTTGAATTTTTTAAGATCAATTGAGTAGGAACAAGAGAAAGATGAGGTGATTGACTTGTCACAGGGAATGGTTGAGGAGAAGAGTAATCATGTAGAGGGAGGGCTGAAAAGGAAGAGATGCATGATGAGGAGAAGGGCAATGCGAGCACCAAGGAGCTAGATTACGCACAGGGAGGGGCCGAGGGAGAAAATCATATTGAAAATCCCATTGTAGATTGGTGAATTGAGAAGGAAGAAGATAATGCAAAGGGAGGGACTAATGAAGATACTCCCAACCCTCAAGCAGAGCACCTAAACCTCATCAAAAATCAACAATGTCCAAGCCTCAGATAGAGCATACCACGGTAGACACTAATTCATCTGATGCTATGGACCACTCTACGATGGAGACACAAGAGTCTTGGATAGAAGAAGCACAAGGCAGTGAGGAGGAAAATGTCGAGGATGTCAACACTAGATTGGAAAACCTCCACACCAATCAAACCCAGCATGGACATTTGCTAAACATTGACATGATTTTTTTGGTGATAACCAAAGTAAAAGAATATGAAAGTCCTCCTACTGTCTAACTACTTATTTGTTTTTACAAAATGTTTGCAGAAACTAATGACTTTGGACATCAACGGATTGTTGCTATTTTGAGAGCGGTATGGTTCAAATGCAAGAACTCTCAACCTACACAACTTTCGGATAGGCACTCACATAGTCATTGTATGGCCAAAGCACCATTGAATTTTTGCAATTTCTGCTTTTGAGGTTCCGCGTTACGATATGGTCTTCTATGCAGCAGCAAAATCTTAACCCCATCATAACCGTAGTTTGCAACGTAGCCAAAAAATGAGCGTTGGCAATTTAATTTTATTTATTTTCAAACGCAGTGTGTTGTCATCGATGGTCACTACCACTCTACAAAACCAGACGTATACCTTTATTACAAACGTTTTTGTCAAATCCATGTCCCATTTGATGTTGACAACACTTAGTTGATAGACGACACACCACATTAGGGTTTACTTAATCTACCAAGCACAAATTCTCTCCCCGGACTCATCTCTCCCCGTCCTCATTTGAAGGGCATGAGCATGACTTCTACCTAGAAGACATTTTAATGTCCTATCTGCAGAACTTGTATTACAACCCATTGACTATTTCAGAATTTGTAATTACAAATACTCTTCAAAATATTAACTATGTACAATAATATGATTCTTTGTACCTATCAATGTGGTGCCAATGATGTGTGTGTGTAGCTGTTTTAACTCATATAATAAGACATAATTGAACTTTTACATTCAAAAGACGTCTCGCTTCAGAGAAAAGGCAAAATTTTGTTCACTCAGTCTGAGAATTATCTTTGTACATGGCATATGAGAATGAAGCCTCATTCTAGTATCTCGGGGGGTGCACTATGTAATCATGTTAATGTATAACATGAGTTTGAAAGGAGGGGTTTTAAAATGAAAAAAATTTAGGCAATTTAACAGAGATACAAATAAGGGGTTTTAAAATTCAATTTTGGAAAATTTTCCTAAAATAAGGGGTCATTTTATTCATTTGGACATGTTAAAAGAGGGGAGTTTTAATACCTCGCGAATGCACATTATACGAGGGGGTAATGAATGGTGAACCCCTCGAGTCTAGTATACAAGGATAGTGAGCCATTAAAGAATTACTTCCCAAGTGGTAGGAGCAGGTATACTATCTGATAGACAATAGCTTTAAGCCAAAAAAAAATCCAAGAAAGAATAGAGTCCTCATTTGCATTCATCCTAACAAGACAACAGATTTGTTAGCCTTGGATGTGTATTACAGATGTCAATGGACTATATCAGCTATTATCCATGTTTAACTTACAACTCTTTAAAACTTAAAGCAAACAAATCACATCCGTTACAACATCAAATGACATCCAAACGTAAGGAAAATTCTAGGACATGTTTATAAGGCCTAAGCACACATGCTTATGGTCTCAAATCCCACTTTAGGTCAAGTGCCAAAATCACGATTATTAACAGCAGTGGATTTTTGACCTAGTCATTTTCGACCCAGAATGCACCTAAATGCTTATCAATGATGCCCCAATAACCCGCGTATGCTTAGTTTTTTATTTTGAAGTGTAAATTCCTACTTATAATGAAATTAGGCCGCGAGTCTAGGCCGCGAGTCGGCGATGCCAAAAGCTACAAAATACTGTGATGTGTTTACGTCAATGCGTAGAGCTCTTACCTGCGGTTGTGATGCAACAAACGCGGTTGCAATGTGACAACCGGAGAGGGAGTAGGAAGTGCGAGAAGCAGAGAAGTGAGCGCCGTTAGCTCACGCTGTTGTGTATTTCATTATCCAAAAACTTTCTAATAACTTACAGAAAATGGCTTTTATATCTTAGCCAAGGTTTTTGGTGGTCAAAACTAATAATCTGGGAGCTCTAACTAAAGATGGGTACTGACAGGTTGATAAAATCTGGAAGCTTGTAGCCCCGGCTCATCTATTACAAAGATTTATTCGTAAAATAGGAGTTACAATATTCCCAATTTATCAAAATAATAAGAAGCTATGGACCCGATTAGTCTAGTACTTTAGTTTAGACTATGTCTCATATCATATTCAGGGTTTATGAATGGCGTCCGTGCCTCTTAAACGTGAGGAAAAAGGAGTTGTTTATGGATTCTAAAAATGTCAATGGGATTTCATCTTTATGTTATAAAAAATAGCTTCCATTTGAAACCTTGATTTATCGACCTGGCCTGTGGCGTATGACCCTTACAATATGATCACTATGGATAGAGGACTTCCTCTCTTCTATTGCTCGTATCTCTACTTTGAGGAAACGGAGTAGGGTGTCATCAACGAAACTTGAGAATAAAGGAAGGCCGTCTATCAAGTCGCCCCAATCTTCCGAGATTAGGGACCTCACATGTGTACACCCCTTTTTTTGCTTGGCGATCGGACCCGGCACACCGTCCGTGTTGCCCCTGCATGCCCGGCGCCCCACCCGGCCTGACCCCGCTTGCCCGATTTGCCCGCAACTGCCCCCAAGTGCCCCAGCTGCCCGGAGTCCATTTCAGCCCCCTTTCCCACATGCATAATCCACAAGTGGGTCCATAACCCTTGGCTACACCTTCGAGACCCTTTTTTAAAGGTCTAGTCCCACTGAAGCTCCAGCAAGGACAAGAAGTCAGGAGCTTCGAGGCCACACAAAAAAAATGCTTCAACAAGGAATTTTTAAGCCGGCCATCCAACAAGCACCCCCCAAAGAAATCTTCCGCAGCTAAGCATAAAAAAGGCCTTCATCGAGAAAGCATTCAAAGGCGACACTCAATTTTTTTGTGAAGAGGAGATTCACTCTGGTGAAGAGGAGCTTCACAAAAAGGGAATCTCTCTCTCTCTCTCTCTCTCTCTCTCTCTCTCTCTCTCTCTCTCTACAATTAAAACTCTAATATCATTGTAGCCAAGCACAATAACTTTCCAATATTTTTTTTCATTTCCTAAGAGCTATTTGCGCTCGTGTAAAGAGGTAGACACTGGCTAGGAGAGTCTCCTAAGCTAAGATCCCTCTATTAGCATAAATGCAGGAGAAGGGAATAGAAAAATTCAACGGTGAGGGTTTTCACACCTGGAAAACGAAGTTAAGAGGATACCTTATGAAAAAATGTTTGTGGTCTGTCATCAGCACTACCTTAGAGCAACAAGCCAAACCCGATGGAGTGCACACTAGGGAATCCACACTCATAGCAAGCGCACATAATTTGGCCAAGGACAAACAAGCATTAGGAATTATCATCACTTCCTAGCATGACAACTATGTGCATTTCATAGACAAATGTAAGCATGCACATGAAGCCTGGCATGTCCTAGATAGTAATTTTGGATCCAGGGCCAAAAGAAGTAAAGTTAGTCTCAAAAGGCAACTTTACAAGATCGCCATGATTGAAGGGAGGACATTGCTAGCCTAGTAAATAGGCTTAAGAGCATTGTCACACAGCTCACTTACATCCAAGTCAAAGTACCAGAAAACGACAAAGTGGCCATACTATTAAGTGCACTTCCACCTTCTTATGACCACTTAGTCGCAATTCTTGAAGAAAAAGAACAGGATCCACTTTTCCAAGATGTCATCAACTCAATCCAAGCAGAAGAAAGAAAGAAAAAAGGTTCATTAACATCATCAAATTTAAGACGCTCATAGTGACGCCGACGACATCCTCAAGGGGAAGATATTTGCCATCGACATCATCAACTGGAAGAAAGTGTTATGAATGTGGAAGGATGGGACACATAGCGAAAGACTGCTGAACAAACAATCCTTGCAACAAATGCGGTAAGAAGGGACACCCTCCTTCTTGATGCTACTCAAAATGGAGGAAGTAGCAGTGGAGAAAGAAGCAGTAGTATAAGCAACAATAGAAGCTACGAAGGGAAGATACCTATCAAAGGGTCAGCTCACATGGTAGAAGACGAAGAAGACGAGGTGGATTTTATCGGCCTATGTGGATATTACCATCCTGTGTGGATACCAACTTATCATCCTGCGTGGATATTGCATCTTCAATATTTTGTCTTAGTCCAAACCTCAAGGGGAGGATTGTAAAGTGTGAGCTTTGTCCTAAAGTGTGAGTCAAGGAGAGAAGAGTGGAATTATCCCACATGCCGGATATTCAGTTTGTAGTCTCACAGGTCAACATATTTATGCATAGCCCAGGGTCTAAGCATTGGCAGGCTGTCAAGAGGAATTTCCGCTATCTTAGTGGCACTTTACATCTTGGCTTGTTTTATCCCAAGGGGGGATCATTGCCGCTAGACTTACATGCTTTTCGGACTCAAATTGGGCTGGTTGTTTTGACACGCGAGTGTCCACAAGTGGTTTTTGTTTCATGCTTGGTAGTTCATGTATATCATGGTTGAGCAAGAAGCAACCTACTGTGGCCACTTCTAGTTGTGAGGCTAAGTGCAGGGCAGTCTTCACAGCTACGGTGGAGTGTGTATGGCTCAGACGCCTTATGGTTGATTTGGGTGTTGGACAGGACACTGCCAACACTATCTACACTGACAGTCAGAGCACATTGGTAGTTGCGAGGAACCCAGTTTTTCATGCTCGCACAAAGCACATTGAGGTGCATTACCACTATTTCAGGGAGAGGCTCTCAGCAGGAGAGGTCAGCTTGGCTTATGTGCCAACACAGGACAACCTTGCAGATCTTTTCACAAAGGCATTGTCTCGTGAGAAGCTTGAAGCTTTCCGCAAAGCTTGTGGCTTACTCCCCTTTGTGGACTGATCATGTCCTCATGTCATGGCACTTCCCTTTACTCATGTGTTAGCTCTCGTTCATCGCATCACTCCAGAGGGCATTTGTTACCATATACATGTGGTAGTGATGTGTGTGAACACACTAGGACCGCCGGGGCATTTTTTCCCTCTTTAGGAGGTTTTTTCCCCCGTGCATTGTATATACGCCCATCACCCTAGGGCTATCGATCTTTCCATTGCACACTAAGTTGTACATTCTCCATTGTGTGCCTTGAGCTTCCTTCGTCTTCTCCAAAATGTATGTGTTTTCCTGCAACCCTAATTCCAACAATTATCCAGCTCAGCAGTGCCGACAACTGACACCGGCCTCAAGCCATACTATCTCATCAACCCGGACTCTATCTGACGAGCCGTAAATTCCTATAGACTTTTCAAGCTGCATAGAACGCATACAAACCCTGTTGAGGCTATAAATAAAATTCCCATATGGCACATCCATCGAGGCGATCGACCTAGCATGAAACTGGCCCCCGGGGAAACTTAAACTAGTAATAACTTATCGACCAGATTTTCGACTGTTGATCTGAAAAGATTGACGTGCTCCACAAAGTGAGCACTTTAGGCCAATGCATTCTCTTTATCTTTGATCCTTCAGCTGCACTTGACCAATCCGGTACGGATTTGCAATTGACTCAAATTTCAAACTGCCATAACTTCTTCACCATAGCTCCAATCAGAAAGACAGGCAGGTAGAGCCTTAAAGCACTACAATTCTATATCATAATCTCCCAACTATGATCACCTCAAGAAGAATCCTTTTTTAGCATCATTAAGGCATATGTTGGCCCTTTAAAGCCGCATCTGGCATACATTAATCGTAAAACTAGCTTGTTAGTAAGCCCTGACATTGATCATTAATCAGGTAAGCTTCAATTAAGATCGATGTGAATCATCCTGGTATTTCTCCGCATGGGAGCAGAACTGCACGACAACAGCCTCATGGTTTTGTCAAGAAAGGACAAGAGGATAAAGTGTGCAAATGTAACAAATCTTTGTATGGGTTGAAGCAATCTCCTCGTGCTTGGTATGAGAAGGCTAACACTCATTTGGTGAAACAAGGCTTTAATAACAGTCCAATAGAAAGCACATTGTATGTAAAGCATAAGGTGATGTGCTTTGTGATTGTATTTTTTTATGACATACAGGTTTTTACTAAGTGTGTGGATGATTTGTTGATCACTCGACCAAATGAGAGACATATTGTTGAATTTAAGGTTGATTTGAATGCTACTTTCAAGATGAAAGATTTGGAGCTGTTGCATCATTATTTGGGTATACAATTTAAGCAGTGTGATGGTGGTATTGCCTTGCGTCAGACAAGTTACATAGAGACATTACTATGTAAGTTTGGACTTGAGGATTTCAACCTTTTGCCACTCCTATGGAAACATGCTTGAAATTGGTTTTTCATGATGCTGGTGATCCTACCAATGTCACTCCTTACCAAACTACTATTGGTTGCCTTATTTATGTATGAAACACAAGGCCAGATATTCAATTTGCAGTCTCACAGGTCAGCAGATTCATGCATAGCCCAGGGTCTAAGCATTGGTAGGATGTAAAGAGGATTTTTCACTACTTGAGTAGCACTTTACATCTTGGCTTGTTTTATCCCAAGGGGGGATCATTGCCGCTAGACTTACATGCTTTTTCGCACTCAGATTGGGCTGGTTGTTTTGACACACAGGTGTCCACAAGTGGTTTTTGTTTCATGCTCGACAGTTTATTTATCTCATGGTTGAGCAAGAAGCAACCTACTATGGCCACTTCTAGTTGTGAGGTTGAGTACATGGCAATCTTCGCTACTACTACGGTTGAGTGTGTATGGCTCATGATTTGGGTGTTGGACAAGACAATGCCAACACTATCTACACTGACAATTAGAGTGCATTGGCAGTTGCGAGGAACCTAATTTTTCATGCTCACACAAAGCACATTGAGGTGCATTACCACTATGTCAAGGAGGGGCTCTCAGTAGGAGAGCTCATCTTGGCTTATGTGCCAACATAGGACAACCTTGTAGATCTTTTCACAAAGGCATTGTCTCGTGAGAAGTTTGAAGCTTTTTGCAAAGCTTTGGGCTTACTCCCCTTCATGGACTGATCATGTCCTCAAGGCATGGCACTTCCCTATACTCTATATGCCAGCTCTCATTCACCACATCACTCCCAGGGGGGATTTGTTACCATATACATGTGGTATTGATGCGTGCAAACACACTTCGGATTGTTGGGGCATTTTTTCCCACACTAGGAGGTTTTTCCCCTGTGAATTGTATTATGCCCATTACTCTAGGGCTATCTATGTCATAAAATCTAATATCTAACCAAACCAAGTGATTTTCTCATATTAAACTGATCATTTAATGTGGGAGAATAGACGGGAACAACGGTTAAAATATAAACATGTGCTTTCACGTCTATCTCGGCACGGGGCCAATGGTAAAGGGGCCCAAATGAGAGACGATCTGTCCAAGAGCAAGGCTAGCTAATGGAGCTTAAATACCTTAGGGTTAGCTTCATTAAAAACCTCCTATGGTTAGTGTTAAAAGTCCTTTGACCTTAGGTAAGCTAGGGTTGTGCTTGAGGTGGGAACCCGACCCAAGCTTGGGGTGCTTGTCATGCTTGCTGACTAAGGTGCTTGAGGTGCTTGTTGTGCTTGCTGTCTAAGTTCTTGAGGTGCTTGTCGTGCTTGTTGACTAAGGTGCTCCATGACTACGGTACTTGAGGGTAAGGTGTTCCACAAAGTCAATGTATATTCCTACACAAGGGGGGGGTGAGCCCTCATTCTATGGGCTAGAGAGAGAACACACACATCCTCACACAAGGCAAGCTTGGTACCAAGAAGGCAAATAGGAAACTTGTCAAGATCCTCCTCATGTTGTCCTCATGGTGTGACTAAAGCCTATTGGTTGGCCTCCCAAGGGGTCCAATGATAATTTAATTAAATTAATTAATGGTTTATGCATTTATCAAGTCCTCTCTCTCAAAGGGGAAAGGGCACGACACTTGTCCCAAAGCTAGCATGCTTGCTTGATATGCACCCTGCATGTGATTGGTTAGGCTTAAAGGGGTCCAATAAGCTTCTTTCATGAGCTAGAAGAGGGGGTCGACCAAAGCAAGAAGGGGGCTAGTTGGGGGGGTATACTCTCCCATGACACACACACATAGTTGGTAGAGTCAGGTACCGAGCTTGTCAGTCCAATAGGAGTTATCCCCAATGAGAGGCACACTCTATTTGGAACATTCAAGGGATTAGTTGGCTACACATGGGCGCCCAAGTGTGAATGGGGCGAGCTCATATAAAAGTCAGCTAAACCTAAAATTTACTCATTCTCTCATTTGTGCAATTGAAGAGTGCTCTTGCTCCATCTCCATCTTCTTCTTCTTCATCTTCTTGTGTGTGTATATGCGTGACACAGAGAGAGAGACAGATAGAGAGAGAATGTGTGCGATCGAGCATTGTGGCGGCACGACGGCGGAGAGGCGGTTGAGCATGGCGTAGTGGCGTCTCCCTCTTCTTCGCGGCGAGGAATCCTCCACGACAGCAAGCGTAGAGCGGTGAATGTGCAAGAGCACCATCTCCTTCTCCAAGCTAGTAGAGAAGTTGAGAACCTACACCAACACTCTTGGCTATGGAATGCAAATCCAACCAAGATCCATGCGTCAATGCTTAATCTTGCCATCTTCTCCATCTTCATTAATATGCTAAGAAGAGTAGTGACTAAGATTTTTGAGGGTACCAAAGCACAAAGTAATATATACATAAGTTTAATTAGTATGGCTGACAATAACCAAGAGAGTAGAATGAACACTGATAACTTTGATTATTCACATGAAGGTGCTAATGATGATGCTCCGATGTTTGTCAATTATCTTGTTACTAGGTTGTAGCAAGCTATGGGCAACGCTGCTTTGCAAGCCAAAGTTACCCAACAACTTTGTGCTTATGGGATTTCCCTTTCTCTCCAAGTGGAGAGAGAGCTTAGGAGGCCTCTTGATGAGACAAAAGAAGACTCTCTCCCATACGAGAGGAGGAATCCAAAGAACAAGAAAGTAATGAATCCCTAAGTTCCTCTAAAGATGTGGCTCCACGAAGACGGTGGTCTAGACGATCGCCAACTCCTCCCAAGAGGAAATGGTCAACCCACAGTCCTTCTCCTCGTCACTCAGGAAGGGAAGAGAGGAAACAAAGGAAGAAAAGGGCAAGAAAGAGGTCACCCTCTTCTCCTTCTTCTTCACCTTCCTCCTCTTCGAATGAAAGCTATGGCTATTCTCCTAGAGAATACAAGAGGAGAGGATCTTACCCTGTATGGCACGAAGGTCACAAAAGCTCAAAAATTTCAAAGAAGAAGGAAAGAGTATCTCTTTTCTTACCTATGATGGCACCTTTGGTGCTACTAACAAAGGTTTGGCCTTCATCCAGCAATTTGATGTGGCCTTTGGAGATGAGGGCTTCACGGAGTCCTCCAAGCTACACCATGTAGCTATGCACTTTTAGAAATCGACTTGTCAATGGTGGGCTAGCCTTCGTGGCAACGACGAAGCCCCATATACATGGAAAACTCTATGAGTTTCCATCATGAAGCAATTCCTTGCAAGCGATGCAAAGGGAAAAGTGCTTACCGAATGGCGCAGTTTGAAGATTCTCTCTCATGAGTCTATCCACAAATATGTAGACATGTTTTAGGATTTACATCTTAAGGCTACTATCTTTCAAAAAATAGACTTTGCCAAGAAAAATCAACAATTCTGTGCGGGATTACTTGAAGAGATGGCCGAGTACGTCAACTCCCAACGGCCTAGTTCTATCACTAAAGCTATGGTTGTTTCGCGCATCAATTTCCAACAAGTGGCTAGATGGAATGTCAAGCCCACGGAAAGCAAAGACAATAATTATGCAAAGGGGAAAACCAGTGTCCAAAATTCTTCCCAAGGAAATTCTAACAACAACAACAACAACAATAATCACTCCAAGGAGAAGGGATTTTACAAAGGTAAAAATAAACTCTCTCCTGAAGAGCTGGCTTTTTGCAAGGACCACAAATGTTTTAAGTGTGGGGAGGAAGGACATGGTTATTGTTCTTGTCCCAAGAGAAATGCCCGCAATGAGACTCCTAGAGCTTCCACTATCGAAGCTCCAAAAGAGGATGCTCGTTGCAAAGGATCACCTCGCTCCTATGCTTGGGAAAAGGTAAGGGATCATGATGCCTTCATCTTGTTTGACCCTGGTTCTACTCACTAATCCATGTCAAAGGAGTTGGCCACCAAGCTGGGCATTCAAGCTTTCAAGATGGGAGATACTGTAACGACCGACAAAACTTGCAAGGGACAACAAGCCTCCGTTACTCCCTTGATTGGGAAGTTGAGGATTCATGTCCAAAGCTATGTCGACAAAGAAGACTTTTTCATCTCTCCTGTCCAACATGAGGATGCTATCCTAGGGGCACCATGGTTCAGGGAAAGAGCATGTATATAGATACTATTGAGTTCGGTAGTGCTATACCCCTTGTATATCCTCCCGCTTTTGATAAATCAATGAAGAGCTCAGTTTCTGCGTACATGATTTTTGTCAAAGATTCACTAAAAGGTCCTAATGTTTCATCAAGTGTAAATGGTAGGAATCAAGAAGAGTTAGACTTGTTTAATTTTCTAAAAGGATTCCAAGATGTGCTCATTGATGATATCCCTATGGACTTACCTCCAAAACGAGGGGAGGATGACCATCGAATTGAGCTCCTACCAGGAAGCTCACCGCCTAACAAGCCTCGTTATCAAGTTTCTCAAGCTCAACAAGAGGAGATCATGAGGCAAGTACAAGAACTGATAGACAAAGGGATGGTGAGGCCTAGCTCCTCTCTCTTTTGTTCTCCAGTCCTTTTAGTGCAAAAGGAAGATGGTACATACTGCATGTGTGTGGACTATCGAGAACTAAACCATATGACTATCAAAAACAAATTTCCGATGCCTCGGGTAGAAGGTATGTTTGATAAGCTACAAGGATCTACCTACTTCAGTAGGATTGACCTTAAAAGTGGCTATCATCAAATAAGGATAGTGGATGAAGATATCATAAAGACCTCGTTTCGTACAACATTTGGTCTTTATGAATACCTAATCATGCCTTTTGGCTTGACTAATGCACCAACCATATTCAATTGTCTGATGGAGAAAATATTTAGACCCTATCGCAAATTCACTGAGTGTTCTTTGATGATATCATTATCTACTCCAAGTCCTTGGAGGAGCACAAGCAATATCTTCAAGTGATTTTTCAAGCGTTGAGGGAGAACAAGCTTTTTATCAATCTTCAAGAGATTCAATACTTAGGTCATATTATCTCTCAAGATGGTATCCGTATGTGAAGTCGCGGAGCAGAGCGTAGATCGACTCACACATACACACACAGAGATACACAGAGAGCTTACACAATACGCAAAGAATCGTTTTTGAAGGGTTATCTCCCAAAACCTTATTATTCACAAAAGTATATGTGAGTATATACAAAGAGTTAGTGATAAGTGAGTTAGGCGGGCGGGCGGCCATATCCATATAAGAGGCCACTTGGGCTTTAATCCCAACAACCTCCCACTTAAAGTCCAATGTGGCACTTTAAGTAACTGTAAATCTATGAACATAAATGTACAAAGATTTACATGGCTTCCATCTATCCAATGCCCAATAACTCATGACAATGCACAAAGCCCTCTCCTGGAAGTCCCTTTGTGAGTAGATCAGCAGGATTGTCCTTGGTGTGGATCTTCAGTAGTTGTATCTGCTTGTCTTCAAGTACTTTCCTAATGAAGTGATATTTCACATCAATATGCTTAGTCTTCGAATGGAACACTGGATTCTTTGCCAATTGTATAGCACTTTGACTATCACAATATAACTCTGGCATATCTACTTTGATTCCCAAGTCTACTACCAATCTACCAAGCCAAATAGCTTCTTTGCATGCCTCATTTGCTGCAACATACTCGGCTTCTATAGTAGACTGCATAACACAATCTTGTAATCGAGATCGCCATGATATGGCACCTCCAGCCAATGTAAAGACATAGCCTGATGTAGATCTCCTCTTATCCAAGTCTCCTGCATAATCTGAGTCAGTGTATCCTCTGACACTCAAATCCTGACTACCATAGCATATGCGCATACTCTTTGTATGTTTTAAGTATCTCATGATACCTTTCACTGCCTCCCAATGTTTCTTGCCGGGATTTGACATATATCTGCTAACCACTCCCACTGCAAATGCAATATCCGGATGTGTAGCAATCATTGCATACATCAAACTACCCACTACAGACGCATATGGAATCTTATCCATTTCAGCCTTTTCTTCCTCAGACACGGGACAATCTTGTTTGCTAAGTTTCACATATGGTGGCAATGGAACACTCAATGCCTTTCCCTTCTCCATATTGAAACGTTGCAAAACCTTGTCAATATACTCTGTTTGAGATAACCAAATCAACTTCTTTGATCTGTCTCTCTCAATGCGCATACCAAGTATATGACTTGCCTCACCCATGTCTTTCATGTCAAACAATTTTTCCATCTTTGACTTCAAAGCTAAAATTTCTTCCAAGTGTTTGCCAGCAATCAATTTGTCATCCACATACAAATAAGGATCAACCAACTACCATCCTTAGCCTTCTTTGTATATAGACAGTGATCGTACTCACTACGTTTGTAGCCTTGAGAAAGCATAACTGGTGGAACTTATGGTACCATGCCCTCGGTGATTGTTTTAAGCCATAAAGACTCTTTAACAACTGGCATACCAAATCTTCCTTGCCTTTCTCAACAAACCCTTCTGGCTGCTGCATGTAAATTTCCACATCTAAATCACCATGCAAGAACGTTCTCTTGACATCCATTTGGCACAACACCAAATCTAATATAGCAACCAATGCAAGAAAGCATCTCAATGTAGTCATCTTGACCACTGGAGAGAAGACTTCATCAAAGTCAATGCCTTGTTCTTGCTTAAAGCCCTTGGCAACAAGCCTTGCTTTGTACTTTGGCTGACTATCATGAGCGGTGATCTTATACCTGTAAACCCATTTACAAGGTAGAGCCTTTTTGCCCTGTGGTAATTTAACTAGCTTCCATGTCTGGTTTTTATGCAGAGCTGTCATCTCTGACTGCATGGCCAACTGCCATTTTTTCGAGTCAACCACTTGTAATGCTTCCTTGTAACAAGATGGTTCTCCGCAATCTGTGAGCATGACATAATTTAGAGATGGCACATAACGATTAGGTGGTTTGGAGACACGCTCAGAACGTCTCACCACAACTGATTCTGCCTCTCTAGCCACTATAGGCTGTTCTTGAGCCTGACCATGCTGTCTTGATGTTCTAGCACTAGGTCCATCTTCCCTGAAGACAACTCTTCTGATCTCCTCTATCTTCTCTGGCTTAGCGTGAAACTTGGCTTCATTGAAATGCACATCATCGCTACGAATAAGTTTTCTGGACTCGGGATCCCAAAGCCGGTAACCCATCTCACCCGATTCTCCGTAGCCAAGAAATATACACTTCTTGCTCTTTGGTTCTAACTTATTCATGAACTCCTTAGGAATATGGCTATAAGCTTCACAACTAAAGACTCTGAGATGCTTATACGAAGGTGCCTTGCCTGTCCATAGCATCTCGGCCACTTCACTCTTATCCAGAACCCTACTAGGAGACCTGTTGATCAAATGGACTGTTGTAGCCACTGCTTCCGCCCAAAATCCATCAGGCAACTCAGCATTTGACAACATGCTTCTGACCTTCTCTTGTATGGTCCTATTCATATGTTCTGCAACTCCATTTTGTGAAGGATTGTATGGTGCAGTAAGTTCCCGCTTAATCCCTTTTGCTTCACAAAAGTCTTGAAAAGCTTTGGAAACGTACTCTCCACCATTGTCAGTTCTCAAGCACTTCAGCTTCTGACCACTTTGATTCTCCACTAGCTGCAAGAATGTCTTAAAGACCTTGAGCACCTCATCCTTGTGCTTCAAGAAGTAAACCCATACTTTGCGAGAATAGTCATCTATGAATGTACAAAAGTATGCTACTCTCCCTAGTGACAAACTAGGCATTGGTCCGCATAGATCACTGTGCACAAGAGCTAACCGTTCGTCCTTACGATTCCTCTTTGATCTGTGCGGTTCCTGTGTTTGCTTACCATAAACACAATGCTCACAAAACTCGAAATCTTGAAATGAAAATCCTGGCAAATAACCATAATGAGAAAGTATTTCCATTCCTCTTTTTGACATATGTCCCAGCCTACGATGCCACAGTGACACACTTGGCTGCTCAATAACATTAATTACATGGTTTTTAACCTTTGAAACATGAAAAGTGTACAGAGTTCCTGACTTGCTGCCATGTGCTACAGTCATCGAACCTTTGGAGATATTCCAAGCGTTGTTCCCAAAAACTGTCACATAACCCGCATCATCCAACTTCCCTGTACTGATCAAGCTCTTTCGGATTGCTGGAACATGTCTGACATTCTTGAGCCATAAAGAAGAGCCATTCTGAAACTTCAACTGCACATCTCCCACTCCAAGTATGTCACAAACCTACTCATTGCCAAGTCTGACATAATCTTTAGTAGTACATATGATGTAAACCACTCTTTGTGTGGAGAAACATGTAAAGATACCCCTGAGTCTATAATCCAATCACTCATAGCATGTCCATCCTCTGCAATCAAGAAAATAGAATCAAGATTGCTTGTGAGGAAGATGTCACCAGCTGCTATACCAGAATCACTTCTGAACCAGATCCTGTGACATTCACCTCTTCAATCTTCATTGAACTCTTCTTTTCATCTTGCTCAGAACTCTTTGGTTTGCCTTTTTCTTGTTTCCACTTCGTACAGTCTCTCTTCATGTGACCCTTCTTGCCACAATGGTAGCATTCTATGTCATCCTTTGACTTCGAGTCACGAGACTTACTTCGGTTTTGTGCCTTCTTACCCTTCTTCTCTTTATACTGTTGTCTCCCTCGAACGACCAAAGCACTATTGCCTTTGCCTTTGTCAATGTTCTTCCTGGTTACTTCCTCTGTGAGCAAGCTGCCTTCTACATTGGCACTTGTAAGACCTTCTGGCGCGACAGAATTACTTAACGTTGTACAAAAAGTATCCCAATTGTCTGGCAAAGTGATTAAGAGAAACATAGCCTTCACTGAATCTGGAAATACTATCTCCTGTGATGTTAACTGGCTGAAAATTGTATGAAATTCATTGAGATGATTCGACATGGCTGTCCCTTCCTTCATCTTCAAATCCACCAATTTCTTGAGCCAGTAAATCTGAGAAGCAGAACTTTGTTTCTCGTACATACCACATAGCTTTTGCCATATGCCATACGCTGTGGTCTCTTCTGCTACGTTGAAGTAAACATTTTCTGCCAGTGTCAGCATGATTGTGGAACAAGCTAACTCGTCAAGCTCTTCCCACTCATCTTCAGCCATACCTTCTAGTCTCTCCCCTTTGAGCTTCAGTGGCTTCACTTGTTTTTTCTGCACCAAAACCTACCAAATCTGCTTCTTCCAGAATGGAAAGTTTGTGCCATCCAGCTTCTTTATGTTGTAAAGAGTCTCACTTTGAGAAGATGCCATATCTGCCAAACTGTTTACTTCTGGGAAAAATCCGGCAAAGTTTCCCCTGTAAACTGGCCTTTGTACACAGTAAACAAGCTGTAAACAACAAGCTGAACACCTCTCCTCAAAAACTATCAGTATTTTGAAAATTTTTGACAGAGTCTCCCCTGTAAACTAAGCTCTAGAAACCAAAAGATAGCTCAGAAACAACCACAAATAGCTGACCAATGACAAATCTAGAAATCTCTGTAATATGCTATCCTGTAAGCATACACTGTCTCCTGTCTGGGCGATCACAGAACCTGTATCTGTCTCAAGACTGAACCCTGAACAATGCCTCAACGGCCTGACGCATAAGATGCAATCCAGTGTCTACACAAAGTCATACATCCTATCGGATAAAAGTCGCCGAAGAGGATGCGTGTAGAGGGGAACTCCAGCAACCTAATCCACCTCACACTGGGTAACCCAGCCCCCAGTGCTTGGCTTCAAAAAACCTCACACACGACCCTCACAGATGGCTCAGCAAACTGCCCAGAACTAGCATACATCCTACAATAGACCAATCACTGTCCTATGACCGCTGCAGCGGTCTGTCTGCTAGCGTGACTCACAACTAGCAGACCCACAATCACAGTACATCAATCTGCAATACATGCCAGTGGAGTCAAGCCGTCGTATGGTCACACCTCCCCTGGAACCTGGCAAGCACAAGAAGTAGCAATGCAGACTGCAATATATATATCTGATGATATATATGTGTACCTAGTCTATAGATGATGCTTTGAAGACGAATGAGTGATGTATGTCGATGCCGATATTGATGCCGACCACCTCCTGCTTGCCAATCTACACAAGACGGGTTTCTTTGCGGGTGAAACCTATCTTCTGATGTAGTGCTCAGAACAAAATTATGAGGGCATAAAAGGCTTCGAAAGGGGGGTAAAACCCCATGTCACCTAATGGAAATACTCTCGAAACGTCGAGTGTGAATTTTCAAGCTCCGATCCAGAATCTGCGTGAAAAGTGCACGTGCACGCGATTACGCAAAACCGCACTGAACCAAGCTCTGATACCAATTGAAGTCGCGGAGCGGAGCGTAGATCGACTCACACATACACACACGGAGATACACAGAGAGCTTACACAGTACGCAGAGAATCGTTTTTGAAGGGTTATCTCCCAAAACCTTATTATCCACAAAAGTATATGTGAGTATATACAAAGAGTTAGTGATAAGTGAGTTAGGCGGGCGGGCGGCCATATCCGTATAAGAGGCCACTTGGGCTTTAATCCCAACAGTATGGATCCATCAAAATTAGAGGTAATAAAAGCATGGCCTAATCCAAGGAATCTACATGAGCTAAGAAGCTTTATTGGTATGTGTGCATACTATAGACGCTTCATAGTAAGATTTTCTCAAATAGCGGGACCATTACATGACTTAGCAAAGAAGAACATTAAGTACTCATGGACTGCTAAGGAGCAAAATTCTTTTGACAAGCTCAAAAAGAAACTTACCTCCCAACCAGTCCTTATGCTTTCAGATCTCTCAAAGCCATTTGAGGTCCAATGTGATGCTTGTGGTGATTGCCTTGAAGCAGTCTTGCTTCAAGAAGGACATGCCATAGCATATGAGAGTTGAAGACTCAATGCCGATGAACGAGTCTTGGGCATTTATCAGAAAGAGATTTTAGATGCTCTACATGCCCTAGATACATGGAAGCACTATCTATTGGGGACTCCATTCATTTTACAAACGGACCACCAAAGTCTCAAGTACTTCATGATGCAAACCAAGCTTTCCAAGACAAACAAATGAGGTGGGAAAATTTTCTTTTGTACTTTTATTTTCATATTGCTCACATTGCTAGTAAGCACAATCAAGTGGCCGATGCACTTTCACGACGACCAAAAGTTAATGCAGTGTCTATAGCAACTCACAATGATCTATCTTCTATGATAGATGAGTATGCTATGACCCTGACTTTAAAGACATAATGCGGGAGAAAGAGGAACCATTCACCTTACAGGATGGTTATCTTCTCTATGGCAATAGGCTATGTGCTACCCACTCCCTCGTAAGAAAGTTATATATGAATCTCATGCACCTCCCTATGCGGGGCATAGAGGCATGCAACCTACTCTTTAAGGAGTAGATACATACTTCTATTGGCCTACCATGAAAGTGGACATACAAGAGCATGTTTCAAAATGTGTAGTATGCCAAAAGACTGAGTATGATAGAGGGAAGCAACCTGGATTACTCCAGTCATTGCCTATCGCAAATTCACCATGGGAGAGTATATCCATGGGTTTTATCTTTAGATTACCCAAGTCTATCCATGGGAATACGGACATATGGACAATAATTGACAGGTTTAGCAAGCAAGCACACTTTATTCCAGTCAAAAAGACTATTAAGGCACACCAAATGGCAACTCTCTTCACATGGATTGCCAACATCCATCGTGTCAGGTAGAGATCCTAGAATGATTAGTAATTTTTGGAAAGGTCTCTTTGAAAATCTAGGTACAAGATTGAATTTCTCTTTGGCCTATCACCCACAAATGGATGGCCAAAGTGAGATAGCCAATCTTACAATACTTGACCTACTAAAGACTTATGTTACATAAGTAGATCAATGCTCACAATGGAAAAAATACTTATCTTTTGTAGAGTATGCGTACAATAATAATGTCCATACTTCTACGAGAAAGCACCTTTTGAAATCATTGAGGGAAGACCTAAAAGTCCCTTGCTACTTAAAGTACATGGGAAGATCTTCGCTGCCAATGAGTATAGTCGTGACCTACAAGAATCTTTTCAAAAGATTAAGGAGGCTATATCCATTTCTCAACAAAGGTAAAAGGCTATTGCTGACAAGTACAGAAGGGCCTTAACGTTCAAAGAAAATGATTGGGTATTACTTAAGTTTTTGAAGGCTCGATTGAGGCAAAACGACGGGCAAAAATCCTACAGGCCATCAAAAGTATTATGCTAAACTAGCAAAAAGATACTATGGTCCTTTTCAAATTTTGAATCCAATCAATGAGATGGATTATCAACTCAAGTTTTCCAACCATTTGCTCATACACAATTCTTTTCACGTGAACCTACTTAAGCCCTACAAAGGAGAGCCACCAAGTGAACCAATTATTGAAGACCCTCCCGAAATCGAAGACCAAGAAGAGGTGCTACAACCCGAAGCTATCCTTCAGCATGAAGACAAGGTACTATGAAGTGGTAAGATTATTCGACGGTATCTTATTAAGTTAAAAAATTATCCTTTTGAAGATGCTAGATGGATGCAAGGATTATAGCTTAAGGATAGTATGAACCTTGTCAATGCTTACAATGCTACATTAGAGTAAGCAAATGTACAAATTTCTTTTTAAATGACCAATGTTTTTGTCTTATAAGACTATTTCTCTTTTTATCGTGCACAAATTTAAGTAGTATGCATACTTAGAATCATGTTTGTGATGACGACATCTCTCAAACACCAAGTAGAATTTGTCACTCTACTTCGGAGAATGAAATGGACTAAAAAGCAGACATGCTTGCGGCACCTAATGTCTCCCAAGCACCAAATGGATTAGTCATCCATTTTGAAATGATGTCGTAGGGTAAAAATGGATCCTCTACCTGCTAAGAAACATTGACTAATGACTAAGGCTTTATCTCTTCTACCTCATAGTCGAAGACGACTATGATTTCAAGAGAGAGGTAATGTCATAAAATCTAATATCTAACCAACCCAAATGATTTTCTCATATTAAGCTGATCATTTAATGTGGGAGAATAGACGGGAACAAGGGTTAGAATATAGACATGTGCTTTTGGGTCCATCTCGACACGGGGCCAATGGTAAAGGGACCCAAATGAGAGATGATATGTCCAAGAGCAAGGCTAGCTAATGGAGCTAACTTCCTTATGGTTAGCTTTATTAAAAACCTCCAATGGTTAGTGTTAAAAGTCCTTTGACCTTAGGTAAGCTAGGGCTGTGCTTGAGGTGGGAACCCAACCCAAGCTTGAGGTGCTTGTCGTGCTTGCTGCTTGTTGTGCTTGCTGACTAAGGTGCTTGTGGTGCTTGCTAACTAAGGTTCTTGAGGTGCTTGCTGACTAAGGTGCTTGAGGTGCTTAATGAATAAGGTGCTGAGGTGCTCCATGACTAAGGTGCTTGAGGATAAGTTGTTCCACAAAGTCAATGTATATCCCTACATAAAGGGGGGGGGGGGGAGGGGATCCCTCATTCTAGGGGCTAGAGAGAGAAAACACACATCCTCACACAAGGCAAGCTTGGTACCAAGAAGGCAAATAGGACACTTGTCAAGCTCCTCCTCATCTTGCCCTCATGGTGTGCCTAAAGCCTATTGGTTGGCCTCCCAAGGGGTCCAATGATAATTTAGTTAATGGTTTATGCATTTATCAAGTCCTCTCTCTCAAAGGGGAAAGGGGGACACTTGTCCCAAGGCTAGCATACTTGCTTGATATGCACCCTGCATGTGATTGATCAGGCTTGAAGGGATCCAATAAGCTTCTTTCATGAGCTAGAAGAGGGGATTGACCAAAGCAAGAAGGGGGCTAGCTTGGTGGGTATACTCTCCCACTCTCTCTCTCTCTCTCTCTCTCTCTCTCTCTCTCTCTCTCTCTCTCTCATTGTGTGAAGTGCAAAGTGCAAGAGCACCATATCCTTCTCCAAGCTAGTAGAGAAGTTGAGAGCCTACACGAACACTCTTGGCTATGGAATGCAAATTCAACCAAGAGCCATGCTTCAATGCTTAAGCTTGCCATCTTCTCCATCTTAATTACTATGCTATTATGTATGCTAGTAATAAAAGTGATGATAAGTGAGGAACTAATTCTTTCTCCTATGAATGTTTCTTCTTCCTCTTTCCTACCCTCATTCCCCGCTAGCTCTCTCCACCTTTGAAGGTCTTTGAGGCATTGGGACTGAGGCTGGGGGGGATAGTTAATGTTTTTTACAAAGTCTATGTTATGCTTGTGATGCATGAAGCACCTAGATCACAAGGAACACAAAGATTGTATCGTACCAAGTCTCTATTGATGGGAGAACCTATAATACAAAAGCCTATTGGAGGGGGAACCGGCTCCACATAAATTTGGTCCTCAATTGTTGTCAAGTTGTCTAAACTCTCTCTCTTGCAAAAGTATTATTCATACCACGTTAATTAAGTACTATGGTTATGTTGCTACCGTCAATTAAGTTCACCCTTTATGTTCTCAAAGTAGTCTCACAAAAATGCTCTCTCTAATTCTCTTAATTCTGCTATTCTCAAAGTACATAGCCCATTTCCATTACAATCTATCTTTCCATTGCACACTAAGTAATACACTCTTTGTTGTGTGCCTTGAGCTTCCTTCGTCTTCTCCAAGCTCTGTGTGTTTTCCTACAACCCTAATTCCAACATGTACCTACACCCTTTAAGTGTCTTTTCCACATGCTACTACATGATTCTTTCCACTTAGGCATCCAAGAGACAAGAGGTGTTACACACAAGCGTATGATAAATCCCATAAACCTAACTGTCAAGACACGGGTCCTACGGGCAGGGCCCTACCCTAAAGGGGGGTCACGGACCCCGGCCACGGGCCAGCTAGCAGTGTGGACAGGGGATCCTAGGGCTAAGAGCCTATAAGTATGGGCGGTTGGGTGGAGGATCCAGGTCTCTAGCTCCTAGGGTTCTTACATTGGTATCAGAGCAAGGTGGAGAGGAAGGAGCAGGAAAGACGGAGATGGTGATTGTTCATGGTGATGCATGGCTTTCACGGAAGCTCGGTCTCTCTCTCTCTCTCTCTCTCTCTCTCTCTCTCTCTCTCTCTCTCTCTCTCTCTCTCTCTCTCTCTCTCTCTCTCTCTCTCTCTCTCTCTCTCTCTCTCTCTCTCTCTCTCGGGTCGTGGACCTTCCTTTGCATGCTTTTTGCATGCCAATGCTATTCTCGACGGGGGAGAAGCGCCCTTGACAGGCGGGGAAGGCGTGGTCCTTGAAGGGAGGTCGAGGTCGTGGGCATGGCCCCTTGAAGGCATAGAGCAGATGAGCTTGAGGCCGCGGGAAGAGCCTCTTAACTGCAGACTCGAAGGGAGGTAGGTTTTGGTGGGAAACAGTGCTTGCGGGGAAGGACGTCGCCAGCGGACCTGCACCAAAACCCACGATGTGGGTGTCTACGGCAGCGCAGGGGGCTATGCGGCAAGTTTCGTCACTATGGGGCCTCAGGTTGCGCAACCCACCTCCTCGCAGGGCTCAGTCTGTTGATGAGCGCAAGGCCGCCATCGCTGCCTGCAGGGAGTTACTTCAAAAAATAAAAATAAAAATAAATTAATTTACTTTATGGTTAATTCACATTTCCTATTTACAGCAGGTGCCCTAATTTGGGGCAACCACATCGAATAAGGGCAGGGACATACTAGGGACCTCGGCTCCGTCTCATGAGGTGGTTATCGAAGGCATAAACACTTCCGATTTTTATTTTTTTGGCTCGGCATGTAAAATCGTTTTCCATTTCCGAAACTACACGACTTCGCAACATGGTGGTGGTCACGAATGATGCATGGGCAGTCGAACATTTTCAAATCTTTGCAAACTGAGTGATTTGCAAAGACAAAGCATGCATGCTGTTGATACTAAGCAGCTTACCCAAGGAGATTCGACTCAAGGTTGCAGGAACCCGCATGCAAGGCATGCGAGTAGTAGAATTGCATGGTCTTCTTCTTGGAGATATGGCATGCGACGGACATCCGATTCAATTGGGCATGCTATCATGATTTGGGGGATCGAAGTATACCTTTCCTCAGGCGTGAAAGCGGAATCCACAACATGCCCGATGACAGAAACAGTTGTGCGTGTAAGTTATGACGGCATGGAAGCAAGACGTCAAGGCACGCCATATCTTGGTATGCGTGTTCATGCATGCTGCCAAAGATCGACACCATGGTACTCCAGGTCGTCATGCAATTCATGAGGTATGCAGTTATTTTACATTTTTGATTCGGATGTGATTGCTTGCTATGGCAACGCCAAGGTCTAGAATCTCAAGGAGATTGTCACAACCTGTTGCTCGTTCACATAAAGGGAGCCAGGTGCTCCCTACGGCTGGCTCCTTGTCGCCGCTTCTAGCAGACGGTGAAGAATACTTACCACGCAGTGGTATTCACAATTCCAGGTACACTTTGCAACTGCAACCAAGTTACATATCTATTGCAAGTACAACAGCTTGTTTGTGAAGCAAGGCTTCAATTTGTGGGGGCATGTTGCTCAGCATGGCCGACTTCGTGTCACTGTTTCTCGAAGCGAACAGAGGATGTTTGCCACACAAGACTGGTTACTTTCAATTGCAATCACTCGACAAGGTCGATGCTTTTTGTCATGATATCGGTGTCTTAACAGCCGACTTCGTCGGCTAGTATCACAACATTCTTTATGCGAAGCAAGGGTTCAAGCCAGGCATATTGCATGGAAAATTCACACGTTCGGCTTATGCTATGAGCATACACACTTGGGAAGGATTTGGCAAAATGCTTCCAGCTTAGTTCATTACGTGACAGACGGGCGTATATGATACCAGGGACGTATATTTACATACAACAGCTCCCATCCGTGCATCAGATATGGCTACGAGCCATTTTAAGCGAGTTTTGCTCCACAGAATTTTGAGTCAACTGGTGACCGCAATGACCAGGTTAGCCAATTTTATGTTCTTATTATTTTTCCAAGTTTACACCTTTGATTAGCATCTACTGCTTTTATGCAAAGCAAAGTGCTTTGACAATTTTCCGAAGCAAGACTTCTCCCGTGTGCCGAGATACTGCCCATTGATTTGGAATCAAGGGCATTGGCACACAAGTTTGAAAATATTGGCAACATGGGAAATCCCTCCCAGTTTCGACTGTGCAAGGCACTTATGGTTGTGGCTCTCACGTTTAGAGGCCATCACTTTTGCCAAGGGCTTAAAATTATGTATGCACGGCATGCTAGCTAGGTGGATTCAATTCTACCGCCACAGGAAACACGCTTCCGCTCTCACACCCGGCATTTTGTCAAGGACAAGATACGTTCTGGATTGTTTTTGGGTTGTTGTCAACATACTTCAATTTGGCACATGTTGTCACATGGGATACACCATGGTCTAGGAACTCAAGGAGTTCAGTTTAGCCAGTGTGGAGCATGATAATGAGGGTCCCTCTCACTCTTGTCGCAGAGTGTTTGTAGTTACCTCCACACACAAGTACCAGCTGGTACTTGATGGATGTCTCTTTTCTTGATATCCTTGTTTGAGACATATTCCACATGTGGAGAATATGAGTCTCTGGGACGGACACTGGCGCCAACTATCTAATAATGTGTCGCGACGAAGTCCCTAGGTGCTAGTGGCATCCATGGATTCGACCATTTTGAGTACACAGTATCAGGAGCAATTTCAGTGGCCAGAAATTGTCGGGTACTAAGTACAAACTTGTTACGATTACAAGTGCTGTGAAACCACCTTAACGGAGGGTTGTTTCTACATATAGCTAAGTATGATATGTCCATGAGAATGTCTCATGGTTGGTACCTAGGTGTGACCGGGTTGTCACATTCTGTTATGGTCCAAAGTCTCGTCATGGAATTGCGGTTCGGATATGTTTATGTTAAATGCATGCACACTAGGTGTTATGGGCCCTAGTGTTTAACACAAATTTATTCGGAGTGGCATGCAACTTCATGGACATTATTGTTTCTGCAATTTTTTGCACTGCCAGTGCAATCTCTCTTGCAGACTTAGTATGAGTTTACACCCTGCCATACAAGGTGATGGCTGAGTATGGGTGTTTGTGATTGGCTGCTTGAAACTCCAATCTGCTTTCAACCTAGTTGGTTGTCTCCATTCCATATCGAGTATATGGCTCGATACTCAATGATTGAGTCATAGTTGTTGTCAGTCGTGGGCGACTGTCTGTAAGTGGTAGGGGGAAAGCACATCACTCTTACTGCTGCTATTCATCCCGCATAGGATGGGCAATTTACAAGCATTCTATTTAGTACTAAAGGATATGCAAAGTGCATACGTTAGTAAACCACGCTAAAGGATATGCTAAGTGCATACATTAGCAAGAAGTGAAACAACTGGATCGGTTACCTTTCTGGTTTGGAGTTTACTTACTATCAGTTAACACATGTTGCGACTAGGTAGTCTCTTCATGTATAACTCAGGTTCTCAACCTTGAACACTCGTTAGGGTGGGGTTGTTTACTGATGATGAAAATTGGGACAAAGTCAAGGACTTAAAATTGGCTGATGAGTTATATCAGCATGCTACTTTCATGGAAAGTGACAAGAAGTACTCTTTTTGGTACACCTGTGTTGTGATAAACTCGTTTACCATGCTCATGAGTGTTCTAAATGGAGTCTACACACTACGTTTGGATAGGAACCGGTACCATCAGATGGTTACAAATGGACAACAATGTAGAAAATCAAGATGTTACTCTTGGTTTCATTGAACCTCCTACTGAAACGGGTTCCGATCCAACCGACCTGAAGAAGGTGCCACTTGGGAAAACATTAGTGTTCTTAAGAAGAAGTTTCCCACTTTTGTTTTTGAGGATGAAAACTCTTCTTTAAGGGGGGAGTAATGTCAGGACACGGGTCCGGGCCAGGGGCCAAGGGCCAGGGCCAAGACGGACATGCTATGAGGGATGCCACGGTGGAAAACATTAATGTTCTTATGAAGATACCACCACTTGTGTTTTCGAGGACGAAAACTCTTCCAAAGGGGGGAGTAATGTCAGGACACGGGTCCTACGGGTAGGGCCATACCCTAAAGGGGGGTCACGGACCCCGACCACGGGCCAGCTTGTAAAGAATGAGGATGCAAGAGAGATACACAAGACAAGCACAAAGCACACAGAGATGGAAAGCTTCTTCTTCTTCTTCACAGAAAAGAGAGTACAAAATGACTAAGTGCTAAAGCTGAAAAGTAGCACATATGTACATGCGGTCACTAAGTGTGAACTCGCTAGAAGCGTACTAGGCTGGCACTATAAGTGTAGTCCAGCTGTAGAATCACTGGCAGAGATCCTCCATGTCGGTCACCTAACGCGCCAGTGAGTAAATGCCGTAAGCGGCCAAGACCCGTAGTGGATGCCAGCTCAAGGTGTAGAGCTCGACATCTCAACACTCCCCCTCGAGCTCTGCATGTCGCAGAGTCCAAGCATAGTCTGGAAACGTCGAAGCTTCTCAGCTCCGAGGGCCTTGGTAAAGATATCCGCTATCTTCTCCTCTGTGCTGACGTAGACCAAGTCGATGTCGCCCGCCAACACTCGCTCTCGAACGTAGTGGTAATGGACCTCTATGTGTTTGGTCCTGGCATGGAACACTAGGTTCCTAGCCAACTGCATGCTGCTGAGGTTGTCACAATGGATGAAAATCTGCTGGTCCACCTGCACTCCCAAGTCCTCAAGTAATGTGCATAGCCAAGCTACCTCACACGCCGCAACTGCTGCACCTCTGTACTCGGCCTCTGTGCTCGATAAAGCAACCGTAGGCTGCTTTTTGCTGCTCCAAGTAACAACAGCACTCCCAAAAGAGAACATGAAGCCACTCGTAGATCTCCTATCAACAATGCTACCTGCCCAATCTGCATTTGTATACCCATACAATGCTAATGGTGCATCTGCTGCATAGAACAATGCGTAGTCAAGAGTCCCTTGCACATACCTAAGTGTGCGTCGTACTCCATCCAAATGTGGCTTCCTCGGAAGCTGCATGAACTGACTCTCCGAGCCTACTGTGTAGCTCAAGTCTGGCCTCGTGATAGTCAAGTAGATTAGACTACCCACCATCTTCCTGTACATATTGACATCCTCAACAACATCACCCTTCTCTGCACTCAACTTTGCATTCACATCCAAGGGAATAGAAATTGGCTTATGTAGGGGGCATACCTCTAAATACGAAGAGTGGGAAATCAAAGTACTTAGCAGATGTACTTCATGTCCCAAACATTACAAAGAATCTTGTTTCTGTTGGACAAATGGTTGAGCAGGGTTTGCAGGTTCGCTTCAATCCGAATGGCTGTTATGTAGAAGATTTCCAGAATGGCTGTAAGCTGATCATAGAGGGCAAATGTGTGGGCAGAATGTTTACGCTGAATGTAGACATGCCTGAGGTAAAAGCTGCATTATTTGCACAGGGCATAGGTGTTGTGGCTAATGTTGACATTTGGCACAAACGCATTGGCCATGTCAATGAGCAGAGATTGCGCAGCATGCAATCAAAACAGATTGTAAAAAAAAATAAAATTTAGGGTTTTTTTGCACAAGTTTCTGAACAGGTCTCCAAAGTGCAGTATACAGAGATTTACTGTACAAGTACAGTGGTTGTATGTACGCTTGATTGTGGACACTCGTTGAGTGTAGAAAGCGTTACAGGTACCACAATAGCAGGTTCAGCAGATTTGCAGGTTTTTGCAGATTGCAGCTATTTTGTCTTAGTGCTTCAAGATGTCTGACGGTTTCAGTCAAATTGTTACTGAGAAGCTTGAGAAAAATAACTACCCTGCATGGAAGTTCAGAATAACAAATTTCCTAAAAGGAAAAGGTTATTGGGACTATGTAGAAGGAGACAATGAAAAGGAACCAGAGATTCCCGAGGCAAATGCTACAGCAGAACAAAGGAAAGCTTTGAGGGACTGGCAACAAGGCCAGAGCAAAGTGATGTATTGGCTTTCTATGAGCATCACATGGCATGATGGGCTATCTACAGGATGCTGAAACCCCCGCCATTGCATGGAGAAACTTAGGCAGAGTGTTCGAGGTGAACACCAAGGCCAGGAAGCTTCAACTAAAGTCGGAGCTAAATCAGGTTAAGAGGAACAACCTCTCCATCAATGATTATGCTTTGAAGATCAAGAGTATCATTGAGGCTCTTGGATCTATTGAAGTCTCAGTGGAAGACGATGACATTGTCCGTGCATGCTTGGATGGTCTAGGAGATGAGTATGTACATTTTAGGTCTTCCATGAATACAAGAGACAACATCCCCGTGTTCCAAGATTTGATTTCTATGCTTATTCTTGAGGAGAAGAACCTTGACACATCTTCTTCTCATGGCAGAAATAATTCTGAACAGGCCTTCTATTCTAACTCCAACAGAGGTAGAGATAGAGGTCGTGGTCGAGGCCCAAGGGGTTGCAGGGGCCAATTTCTGGAAGGTCAATCAAATCAAAACAATATAGGTGGCAGGGGAAACCAGTCTCAAGGCAGGGGGAGTCAAAGAGGTCGTGGTGCAGGATCAAGCAGGCAGCAACATACTCCAGATAGCAGAGAATGTTGGACTTGTGGTGAAAGAGGTCACATGTCACATGACTGTCCAAAGGGAAAAGCAAGTGGAAAGAGAGAACAGGGCAACTATGCATCTACTAGCAGAGATGCAGATGACAACAAAAACGAGCGCATGTTTGTTATGCAACGTGTAATGAATACAATGACTGCAGAGAATTCCACCCAAGATGATGTTTGGTATGTGGATTCAGGTGCCTCTAATCACATGACGTCTCGTGGAGAGTGGTTTAGAGATATGCGCAAACCAGATGTGTCAGGCTATGTGCAGACTGGAGATGACACAGCTCACCCCATTGCTCATGTAGGGGACATACCTCTAAATACGAAGAGTGGGAAATCAAAGTACTTAGCAGATGTACTTCATGTCCCAAACATTACAAAGAATCTTGTTTTTGTTGGACAAATGGTTGAGCAGGGTTTGCAGGTTCGCTTCAATCCGAATGGCTGTTATGTAGAAGATTTCCAGAATGGCTGTAAGCTGATCACAGAGGGCAAATGTGTGGGCATAATGTTTACGCTGAATGTAGACATGCCTGAGGTAAAAGCTGCATTATTTGCACAGGGCACAGGTGTTGTGGCTGATGTTGACATTTGGCACAAACGCATTGGCCATGTCAATGAGCAGAGATTGCGCAGCATGCAATCAAAACAGATTGTAAAAGGTTTGCCCAAATTCAAGGTGGATGGTATGCATAAAGTGTGTGCAGCATGCCAGTTTGGAAAACAGTCAAAGGGCTCATTTCCACATGAGCGCAATGTATGTAAAAAGCCACTTGAGGTGGTGCACACATATGTTTGGGGTCCAACCGATACTGCAAGTATACATGGTTGCAGGTATTATGTCTCTTTCATTGATGACCATACAAGGAAAGTATGGGTCTACTTCATGCGTAACAAAAGTGAAGTGTTTGGTCACTTTCAAGACTTCAAAGTCATGATTGAGAAGGAGACAGATATGCAAATCAAGACATTGAGGTCAGATGGAGGGGGAGAGTACTTCTCCAATGATTTTTCAAATTTTTTGCGAATGCATGGTATACGCAGGTAGTTTACATGCAGATATACTCCACAACAGAATGGGGTTGTAGAAAGGAAAAACAGGCACATTGCAGAGGTTGCACGTGCATTGATGAATGAGAAGAACATGCCTCATCATTTCTGGGCTGAAGCCGTAAATACAGCTGTGTACATTATGAACAGGACACCTACAGCTGCGGTGCATGATGTAACACCTGAGGAAAAGTTTACAGGTACAAAGCCTGATTTGGCACACTTGAAAGTGTTTGGTTGCATAGCTTACGTGCATGTACCAGATGAGTTGCGTAGGAAATTGGATCCTAAAGCAGAGAAATGTATTCTTGTGGGATATTCCCTTGAACAAAAGCGGTACAGGTGCTACAATCCTACTACACGAGAATTACGAGTGAGCAGAGATGTAGTCTTTGATGAGATGAGCAGCTGGTACAGTAATGCACATGGCACTATTGGGGCTGATGTAAAAGATGATGTGGTTGTACAAAATGTGAGGCCACAGTCACAGGTTTTGAGTGGACCACAAGAGTCCTCTTCTTGTGGCTCTGATACCATGTAAAGAATGAGGATGCAAGAGAGATACACAAGACAAGCACAAAGCACACAGAGATGGAAAGCTTCTTCTTCTTCTTCACAGAAAAGAGAGTACAAAATGACTAAGTGCTAAAGCTGAAAAGTAGCACATATGTACATGCGGTCACTAAGTGTGAACTCGCTAGAAGCGTACTAGGCTGGCACTATAAGTGTAGTCCAACTGTAGAATCACTGGTAGAGATCCTCCATGTCGGTCACCTAACGCGCCAGTGAGTAAATGCCGTAAGCGGCCAAGACCCGTAGTGGATGCCAGCTCAAGGTGTAGAGCTCGACATCTCAACACAGCTAGCAGTGTGGACAGGGGATCCTAGGGCTAAGAGCCTATAAGTATGGGCGGTTTGGTGGAGGATCTAGGTCTCTAGCTCCTAGGGTTCTTACACTAACAGTTGGGTTGTTGATTCTTGTGTGTAATAGGTAGGGTGGTAACACTTCACCCAAGGCCTTGGCTGATATCTTTGAAGATACTCACCTCTCTTGAATCAAGAGCCCTTAGTGTTTTGGCTTTAACTGGAGTGTGCAGGGAAAGGGCTTTACCCAAGCCTTGCGGGAAGTAGGAGCTGAAGCTGAGTCCTATGGCAATTAATCTCCTTGGTTGTGTAGATCGTCTACCTATTTGCCCCACTCCAAGTGCGATTGCATGTCAGTTTGTTGGTTACATGTTGGAGGTCTTTACCTAGGCCACATAGGATCTACTATTTTGCAACCTTTGTGTAATCTTAGGACACTTTGGCCCACTTCAGAGAGCAACCAATACTTCCCCTCCTACACGAATCTTGATAGCTTGCTTTGCTTCATGCCGATTTTCTCCATCGTTGGTACTTTCGTGTTGTGTCTTGGTTGAGTTACATGAGACAGGCCCGTGTGTTGATCACAAGTGCTTGCCTCACGCTGATGCAAAAGTTGTGGGGGGGAGGGGGGGGGGCCACAGAAAATTGAGATGTGGGTCTCTGCCCTTGCCCTGTTTGCAATCGATCTTTGGGGTCTCACCTTCGCAGTTTTGTGATGGAAAGGAAATCAAATTCTTGATTCATGTCGGGATCTACTTAATGAGCCTAACCTTGAATTGTGGTGATCTCATATGTGTGAGAACCACTGGTTCGAAATTGCCAACGTAGGGCCTCAATTCCCTCTCTTGTGGTTGTGCATAACTTCGGGATCCCCCGTTACACGGTGGGTTAAGTAGAAATCCTTGCAACAATGCTAAAAAAGAAGCCCCTTTGCGCTTCAGACACCTCTTGAATCGGGTGTCAGATGCCTCTTCTCAAAGGTGGGGACTCATGGCCTTGAGATCATGGAGGAGGAAAAAGCTCCTTTTAATAGGAAGCGCCATGTGGAAGCTTGGGCATGCCCCTCATCAACCCCGATTGAGTTTTGGGAGTTGGTCTCAATGGCAAATGTGTGTGGTGCCTCAGGGCTATCGTCGGCCCCCCCTTGATCTCTACGGCTCATGCAATGCCTTCGAGCCGTCCCTTTGGGTGGGTCCACATTGATGGGGTGTCCATGCTGACTCAAGATATCCCTAGGTTGAAAAAGCCACGTAGGTGCTTGTTGTCCCTTGGGGGTGTCCTCAAGGCCGTTGAGGTGTGTGTGTGTGCTCGTCAATTTGACTTGGGCTTTGATACCAACCAAGCGTGACGTCCTCGCTCCCAACTTGAGTGCTTCAGGTGTGAGACGTGTCGGCTGCTTGCCAATTCGGATGGGTGCCCCACACTAGGTACTCCTTGTGGGGTCACATACCTCCTGAAGGGCCATCCAACTCGAGACTCGGTAAGGTCCCGTCAACTCTTGAGTACGAGCTAGCCTTGGTGCCAGGTCCGCGTCCGCGTCCTGTTCCATCTTGCTATCAATCTGCCTTGGTTGGTCAACCCGGTTCCAAGTCCCTAGCCTTCCGAGGGCATAGCATCCCCTTATTGAACCTTGCGACGAAATGTCACGGGGCATGGCAAGTGAAATGTGACTAGCGTGTCTAGTCGACCCTTGGAGTGGATCTCCTTGGTGAGACCCAAACTCTTGCAAAGCCCCTCCGGGACGAGGTGTGGGGTCAACCCCCATCCGAGGCACCTAAAAGGCCATTGGACTATGGAGCTGCTGCCAGAGCATTGGAGAATGTAGACGGAGGGATTGGTGGTATATACCTACAGACTAACAGAGTAAAGCTACGCGCTCCCATACGCGTGCCGGTTGTCCGGCTCTGTCTCCCTACCGCCCAGCAGAAAAGCTCCAGCACGCCGGTACTTTTGCTCATCCAGCGGTCCTACCCTTGCACCCTTTCCCCTTCTTCATCTTTACCCCCTCCACCCACTCACCCCATTTCTCACATTCTCCCTCCATCGCTCCCAGCTCTTGCTGAGGCCACAGAACTATCAGAACTATCCCTTCGTCCCTCGCCTCTTTCTGCTAAATTTCCTCCCCCTCTCCGTTGAAGCTGCTACTTGCTTCCATTTCGCTTCCCACCATGTTGGAAACCTCCACGGATGATAGCGCCCCTCGGTTGAAAGAGCACGACTACATTGGCTTGTCCGAGGTGTCGTCCGGCGCCTCTGCCAAGCTGATCATGTCCTCTCACAACAATGAGAACGCATCGCAATACACAGATTTGCGCTTGGAGCTAGGATTAGGGTTAGGATTGGCAACAGGCTTTGCAAAGAAAGAGGCAGAAAGAGAGCCTAAAGAGTCAGAATCGTCGAGACAAGGCGTCTTACTGGAATTAAGCCATACATCAAGCATTTGTGGGCTGGGCTCTACGGCCTCAAAGAAATGGATGAAGAGAGGCTTCTCAGAAACAGTAGCCGCCACGCAGACTCTCAAGAGCCCAGAGCCTGATGTTGTTATGCAGAAACAGTGCTTTGCACCCACTTGGACTCCCTCAAATGCGTCAGTCCCATCCTGGCACTCTGGTGGTTCAACGCTGAACAATGGTCCTCTCAAGGCTTCCCCACATACTTCCATCGATAGCACTCACAACGCTATTACTGATGATACACCTCCTGCCAAGTAAGTTCTCTTTCTTCACAATTTCTTGTTTTTGGTGGCTGGAAGTGGATGTACGGGTGTGGAAATCTTCTGTTGTGGATGTGTGAGAGCGAGAAGGTAGCTGTGTTCTGCATTGTTGTTGACATACGGAATGGATCGCACGTGTCTGCCAAAGTTTTACTGTTAAATGGCTAAGCTGCGTTAAGTAGGTTCCCCACACTTGTGTATATCACACACTGGCTGCCCATCCTTGAGCAGCAGATGTGCGTGCGGACGTGGCAGGCATGTGGCCAAAGGCAATTGGTGCCGTGTTTTTTGTGCTGGGTGAAGAGAGACGGGCAGGTAGGCTCCCCTGTCCATCTTTGGGTGGTCGAGCCATGGGCCCTGTAAAAAAGATGAACTGATGTGCTGGCTGCATTTTCATGACAGATCAGTGCACTTGAAAATATTTAGTTTTGATCTGGCTCTTAGTGCATAAGGCACACCTGCCTGATTGATGTTTGAAAAGCAGTTGATCACCATGTTATCGATATTGAAGGCCTGTTTCTCTGTGGAATAATTGGGCCTTCTTGCCATGGTTTCAAAGGCCGGTTGTTCTTGCAAATTATCATGAGTACCACATACAGAAGTTTGGGCCTCAAGGTCTGGCCTTTTTGGATGTGTTTGTGCAGTGGCGTGCCTACACCTCTTCTAATGTCTGCTTTCGAGTGTTGTCGTGCTACAACTTGTTGTAAATGCTGACTTAGAAACCTTTTTTAGTGGCATGCCTATACCTGCTCTATTGTCTGCTTTCACGTGTTGAGATGCTATAGCTTGTTGTATGTGCTTACTAAGTAATGTTGGTTGTCGATGTCTGCCAGAGATCGAGTAGTTGGCTGGCCTCCAGTGAGATCATATAGGAGGCAGACACTTGCCAAACCAGCTGAATTGTTTGTAAAGGTGAACATGGATGGGATCACTGTGGGACGCAAAGTTGATCTCAATGCATACAATTCGTACGAGAGCCTTCTTCGAGCTTTGGAAGAAATGTTCCAGCCATCCACTGGTAATGCGGCAGTATCTTCATCTCATTTGGAGGTTAAAGTGAGGAATCACTTGTAAATTTGCATTTGGATTGGAATTGACTCCTTTGGTCCGGTTTTTCTGGTTCAGCATCTCAAGCGGCACCTGGAAGAGAACATGATCTGAAGCATTTTCTCTTAGCAAGCGATTCAGAGTTTGTCTTGACGTATGAAGACAAGGATGGTGATTGGATGTTGGTTGGAGATGTGCCTTGGAGGTCAGTAGTTAAGCTCTTTCCATTGCTTAGCTCTAACCATTGCCACTGTTGAAGGGTTTTTAACTAAAGCCTGTGTTGTTTTGTTGTACAGCATGTTTGTCTCTACCGTCAAGAGACTCCGGATCACTCGTGGATCTGAGGCTACCGGCTCTGGTATGTCGAGGATTTGTCTGTGTATTAATCATGCTGCTTGTGTTTCTTCCCAAGTGAAAGTCCATGCTTGTGAAGGATCTCATGAGATGATTGTCTTTTCTTGTAGGTTTTGAGAAATCTAGGTTGCATGCTCGATGATGAGTTCTCTTGGAAACTTTGGAAATGGCTGCAACGATACTTGTGTTGTCGGCATCAGAATCAGCAGTGTTCAGCATCAATCCTTGTTGGAGGGGGGTCTCATCAATCAATAACGCCATCTCATTGCTCTTTATGGTATGGTCATCCCTGACGCCTTGCAAAGGTGTTGCAATCTTCTTGCAAGTAGGAAGAGGACCAACCATGTATAGTCCGGTCACCATGCAGCTTTGTCAAGTTAAGCAATTTGTATTTCTTATGGGAGATGTATCTTTGTAGCATGGAAGCTTGACGCGAGGATTGGTTCTGAACAGTCTTAGAATGATGGGGTGAAAAGGTTCGAGGGCTTTGCTGTAGCTTAAAAAAATGTTGGTTGAATGCTGCATGTACAGACCTTATAAAGCTGCTATGTGAGCACCGATCGCATTACCCTTTATATACTTTAGAGCTCACAGACTATTGTTTTTTCGATATTTGCATCTAGCATTATTTATCGTTCAGCTCCAGTTTGAATACGTTTTTTTGAGTGGTTATTCTAACGTGAACTTATTAGTTTTCCTGGGGCTACTTTGCCAAGTCTCAGAGAAGTGGGACAGTTTATATTATGACGTGCTGCAAGTCTATCTAATTTCTGATATCGCCGGACTTTTGTGTAAATTTGTACTAGTACAATTTCCACAAGCAAGTGTAGAGATGTTGAAGTTGCCATTGATGTGATTTACAAAGATGATTTGCATTCAACAAGTAGGGCATGGCTCCTAGGGAGGCTGTCAATATGCTTATTGCATGTGTAATCTGTCTCTTTTCAAGTCTGGCAAGTTTTCTGCCTATGCTCAATGCATGTATGTGAGAGGGTGTGGTTGGGCTTTCTTCCAGCGGTCCCTTAATTTCTCTCTCGATCTCAGACTCTTAACTTGTTTTTGGTGGCTTTGTCGAGTATGCCCCATGATTGAGATTGTGTGTTGATTTGAAAATTACTTGGCCAACTGATTACTCGATGGTTTTTGAACTAGTTGAGCTTGAAACGCTTCAAAACTCTAGTAGACTATAGGCAAGGGCTATTAAAATAAAGCTGATCATAAAATCCTGATTCTGGAATGTACATGGATTGGGACCCATCATTTTTGAGGTCACTAAAACATGAACAAAAATAGTCTTAACAACAATACCTAAGGCTTAGGAACAATCTCTTATGAAGAAATTAGCATTTTTACTTTAAAATATCTTTAAACAATAGATTTAAATTCACACAATATAATCATGAACCTTCATCAAACTAACGGAAGATTTATTCAATAGAGAGAGCAAGAGGAAAGAATCAGAATGCTTTTGTCGGAATTCAGTGTGCATTACCATAAAGAAAGTAGCATTAACAATAGAGCTCTTTAGTAGCAACATCATTCATACACAACTAATTCCAAAATCATCACCATCTCTAATAATGGGGTTCTAAAATGTAAGCTCTAGGCTTCAATTCCTAGGGGTATTTACAAGTGCATCAGTGTGAAAGTGGTACATCTTCATTATGAGAGCTCTCAAGTATCTCTTCACAATTTGGAAAATACCATGAAGGGATTTGAAGAGTGGAAGGGGTATCCTCCATAGCTTGCAAACACTCTCTTCCCTCTTAAAGGGTTGTCACCCTCGACATTGTTTACTTGCAATAGTAATCTGCATCAAGATATTGGATCACTTTTGACAATTCAATTTCATCCTAGAGTTACTAAATTAATTCCCAAGTATAAGGTATGTATGTGTATGCATGTGCATGGGCATGTATGTGCATGTGTATGTATGTCCATGGATGCCCATAAATGACCCATAGCACATGAGTAATTAGGAGAGATAAAACTACCCAAAACATTTGGTTAGTCTCAATCTAGAACTGCATCAATCGAACTTGTTAAATTTTTTAAAGTTGTATTAATATGAAAGGGTTGTTTGAGGATATATTGTTTGAATTAGGAAATAAATGTTTGCTTAGAAAGAACTCTCTCAACTTTATTTCATTTTATTCCAATATTGATTTAGTCCAAACTCTTATTTGATAACAGGGAGGTAACTCGTGTTTCTACGCAGGAGCCATGCATTTCTATGCATAAAGTTGATCCACTTTTATGAGACGACTTGTTTTATTTCAATAAAAGGTGGCACACCGAAGAGTTACTCCAGGGGGTGTAGTCCACTATTGGTTGTATGAGCAGCCAATGACAACGGATGGAGTGAACATCCATTGAAAGAAGTTTCTACGATTCCGGAGTATTGGAATATAATGAAGTATTGTTGTATGTTGAGATTTTATCTAGGAAAGATTGTCTTGGTGCTGATTTGATAGGGATGTTTTAACAAACTTGTGATGGGAATTTTGTGTATGAACAATTAGAAAACAAGCAAAAAGTGTGAGTGGGGTGGAAAGTGGGGGCTAGCTCAGGTTGTCAGTCAATGATGGATGATCTCGATTAATCTAAAAACTGTTCACTCGTCATTGATAGAAGAAACAAAACTAGAGACTCATTGTGCCAAGAGTCGAGAAGTTCCAATTGTACGTGTCTCTGAAAATTATGAAAAAAAAGGCAATTGGGGTTTCTCTCTTTTGGAAGGTGAGAATTAGTAACATTAGATTATTGTGTTAGTTCATGCTTTTCCTGCGAGACAGGGTTAGGAAACCTTTTCAATGGCTTGTACTCAAGTTACTTGGTAACGAGAGCCTGTCCATTAGAAATCTTGTCTATCTTGACTATGTTTTTCTCAAACGATTAGGACATAGCGACCTGTCAAGTACCCTCCTATTGCCAAATGGATATGGTAATGGGGCGAGGACCTCACACGTGGTATCAGAGCCCTCGTTAGGAAACTGAAAAAATTAATTTTGTTTGAAAATTTGGAAAAATGAATTAGAGACCTAAGTTTGAGAACTTAACAACATCAATATTTTAGGAAGAAGCCGATGTTGAGTATTGCAAGTGAAGACTTTTGAGATAATGTATTTTGAGGCTTGTCGGTCTTCAAATTTTGCTTTTTGATGCAACATGATGAAGATTTTGATAAAGGCTTTCTCTCCTCCATCAACAAGAAACCAAAAGGGATAGGAAATTGCGTGGGACTGCGAAGGTGGCATCTTCTACATCAATGTGAGGAAGTTTTGATGCCTCTCCTCTGATCTAAAGAAGCTTCGATGGGGGAAGAGCTACGAGTTATCCAACTTTACTACTTCCTTGGTACTACTAGGGAGGACTACATTGTTATCTTTGAAGATGGCATTGACATAACCTTAAATGAATGGGTTTTCAATCAAGTGGTGAAAGTGATCCCTACTTACAGGATCAAACCCATTTATGTCCCTGACATCTTTTGTCAAAATAAGAGTCTTGTATTCTATGAACCCTGGAAAGATGTGTATAAAAGCTATTACTCAGACGTAATAGTGGATTGTAAAAATTTATCCACAAATACTTATCGATTGTACCACTATGTCCTTGGGAATCCGACTCTAAGAATCATATAGCTATTTAGCAGAGCTAACCTTTTTATCTATTGTAATAAAATAAAAAGATAGTCATCCATGAGATCTCAACTTTGTACATATCTTGATATAATTAAAGTTATGGCACCTTGAATTTAATAAAAATAGTTGCTTTCCAAATTTTGTCTTGAGTTGTGGAATTCAGAAGCACTTGGTACTGCATTAAGTCTTAATTAAACCATTGTACGCCAACATCATCTTTATGCTAAGAAGAGTAAATGTACCTTTTGTTCTTCCAAAGTCAGCTATCTTGGATTTATTATATCTTCCAAAGGTATTTCAATCGACCTAGATAAAGTTAAGTTGTAGAATGGACTCAACCCACTTCCGTTAGTGAAATAAGGAGAATTCTTGGAATCATAAGATTGTACAGGATTTGTCAAGGATTATGCTCTCATTGCAACACCTTTAACATAATTACTACAGAAAGAAATGATGATCGAATGGAGAGTCGAACAGGAGGCCAATTTTGCAAAGCTAAAAGGTTACCTAGTATCATTCCCTATTCTTAAACTTCTCGATTTCGGCAAAGAATTTGAAGTTATAGCAGTGTTAACCCTCACGGCTCACGGACACCCTATCACCTACGGCGGATGATTGTATTATTTACTTGGTAGAGTCAGGTACCGTGCTTGTCGGTCCAATAGGAAAAGGGTAAGAGTGATCGCCGATGAGAGGCGCACTCTAACTGGAACATTCAAGGGATTAGTTGGCTAAGCATGGGCGCCCAAGTGTGAATGGGGGGAGCTCATATAAAAGTCAACTAAATCTAAAATTCACTCATTCTCTCATTTGTGCAATTGAAGAGTGCTCTTGCTCCATCTCCATCTTCTTCTTCTTCATCTCCTTGTGTGTGTGTGTATGCGAGAGAGAGAGAGCATTGCGGCGGCACGACGGCGGCGAGGCGGTTGAGCGTGGCGTAGCGGCGTCTCCCTCTTCTTCGCGGCGAGGAATCCTCCACAAAGCAAGCGTAGATCGGTGAGTGACACACCATCGTCATCTTTGAGCTTACTAGTTTAAGCTTGTTGTGTGTTTGGAGCCATTTGTGGCTCGCACGCGGTGTATCGGAAAGTTCCTTGCATTGACATGTGACATTCGCGCACATTTTTGGCGCCGTTGCTGGGGAATGTCATACACTAAGCTTGAATGGTACTCTGTGCTTCTTTTGTGGTGCAATTTCAATTGTAGGAAATGTAAGGAAGGAGGGTGTGTGTGTTGAGAAGAAGGATTTTGTGTTATACTGGTATATTTTTTGTTAATGGAGTTTTCAAAGGTACTGTATTTAATCTCTGTGTATTAAGGTTATTAGTTTTCTTTGTTAAATGGAGTTTTCAAAGGTTCTGTGTTTATTCTCTGTGTATTAAGGTTGTTAGTTTTCTGTGTACAGTAAGTAGGAAGTAGATCTGTGAGAGCTAATAGAGTGTGTTAGTGTGTAACAGTAGGTGTATTAGTTAAAAGTAGGTAGATAGAGTGTGTGGGTGCTCTCGTGCAGGCCGCGGCGACCTTATCCTTTTTTTTTAAAAAAAAAAATATTTTAAAAAAAAAAATATTTTTAAAAAAATAAAAATAAAAAAAAGTTAAAAAATAAAAATAAAAATTTTAAAGGTAGGACCGGGAATATCTCCTAGACCCAATCCCAAGCTCACGCTCAGGACTAGGCCTCAATTGCTTTTTAAAATTACGAATTTTAGCTTCACACGTAGCTAAAAATCGATTTTTTGAGGACAAACGGAACTTCAGATGCCCGAAAATTTTGCTATAAAGCACACGCGACTCTCTAAGTGATACGCTCGTTTCGAGCTATCACACACTTTAATAAAAAATCAAACATTAAAAAACATTAAAAACGTAAAAAACACGAGTGAAAATGGACGCTTAAAAAAGGTAAGCGGTTAACCTTCGGGGTTATTCGTCGACGCTTGTAGAGTGCCAAAGGCACATGTATCTGCGCTCTGTTCGTGTGCTAGAGACGGAGCAACTAGAGAGAATTTCTACTTACGCGAGTTCTCAATATCCACCTACTTTAGGTTTCGGGCCCTCGACGGGGACCCAAGGTAGTACAAACAAAGACTCGAACATAGCGGCTAGTGACTCTTCCTCTGACTACGACGTCATGAAGGGTTTCCCAATGCCTAATCCCGATAGCTCAAGCCAAGACATGCATGCCATGGACCCGCGGTCCGGGCCGAGTGCTTAGCCGCCTGAAGGAAACCTTTAGTAGAGCCACTCGCTCCGAACATGGAGCTAATGATGTAAATGAGGGGGGTGGGGAAGTAAATTCTCCATTTGTGACCAACGTAGACCCTATACCGTTAGAGAATGTGCATGTGAATACTTCATTCACTACACCTCTTGACTCTTCAGAGTTATTTCCCTCCGAGGTCATATTACCCGATGGTAGAAGCCTTGCCGAAGTGCAAGAGGTTGAGCGATATATCCTTGCAGCGAGGGAAAAGGAAGTTGAGAGCTTACACAAGGCGGATCAACGAAGAGAGTTAAAAGCGAAAGCCCCTATGTCAATATCCTTGCTAAGAGAGCAACCGAGTACTTCTGACTTAGCAACCGCTAAGGGCCAACCTTTAGAAAGCAACATTGCATCTAGCTCAAGGGAATCCTAGATGGAGTGTTCTTAAATGATAATTGGGAGTACGAACTACAAATGGAAACTCTGACCGACCTATACACAGGTCACACCTATCACGTGGGTTAGTTAGATGTCCTACAATCCACAATGGGTGCTACTGGTGTGGAGGATCAACAACAAAGAGTTTGTGAGGTCATCCATAGGGTTATCGAGTTAGAGAGATAGAACAAGGGGATCAACATGCCTTCAATGGGTCTCATGAGATTCTTGGATACAAGGAAGGCTAAACAACCGACCTTATCGCAAATGGAGACTCCCTCGGTACGTCCGATGGATCCTCCATATGTTGTTTCGCCAGAGGTCTCAGTGCAATCTGAGCCCACAAGTGATAGCTTCAAAGTTTCCGAGTCTAGCTCATCTTTCCCTTGATGACACCACGGCTACCATAATAACCAATTGCTTGATAGATTCATTAGGGGATTACGACATGAGGATATCTACAATGGCCTAGTCATTAGAGGTATCACCACTTGGGAAGCAGTCACCACCAATGCGATCCAATTGGAGGATAATTTAATGATTCAAGGAGAAAGAGTGTCTGTTGAGACTAAATCTGTTAGCTCGCAAGCATCAGGGCATCAACCTATGACCCTAAATCCTATTGCTAAGGAGCCAAAGATATCTGAGATGACTTTAGCAGATCTCACCAAGGCTATTCAAGAGAGTCTTAGAGACAATCGTGCTCTGCAAAACAATCATATGTATCCAAGAAGGGAGCAACAATTGTGCTCAGTATGCTATGGACCGCATAGTACCAGTGAATGCCCTACTTTTAGAGTAAAATTCAATGGGAACTGCAATGCCTCTGGGAGGTATGGTCATCAAGCTAAGGATTGCATAGTATTTAAGCGTGCGATGGCCAATAGACCAACCTTAGCATGTGTATACACACCTCGAGTGCCTGCATTGATGCCGGCCCCACCTCTTGAACAAACAACACAACACATGGTCCTTAGGGCCCAAAATGTTGTTCAAACAACACCCTTACCACCTCCAGTGCTAGGACCGCAACCACCACATCCGAGAATCACTTCAGTGAATCAAGTGGGTTGTGAGTCATCTATTGCTTGTTTGGAAGGCTGTGAGGAAGATATATATCCTAATATTGCCTATGGGCTGGATGTGCTTGAAGAAAGTCCACAATACTACATGGAGGACTATTGGGGACAAGTCAATCCCGTATATCAAGTAGCCGCTCTTGCGGCAAGAGGCCAAAATATCAATTACACTGCTAAGAGACTACCTCTTCAATGCTATGAGTGTGGAGGTCCACATCGTGTAGCCGAGTGTCCTATTAGGCTACAAAAGAACGCCACACTAATGCAAACCAATCAAGCGAGCACGTGTACAATGCAGATACTCATGTGTAATCGATGTGGCATAGATCATTTGATTGCCCAATGTCCAAATAATCCAAATGCACCGAAGATCATGCCAGTAAACTTGATTGAAGTTACCGAGGAGCCATCACCAAGTACACATGTGGTACCAGTAAACGTACTCACACGATCGATGCTCCAAAAAAAAAAAAAAAGTCTTGAGGAAAGAGACACGGCATCAATTGCCCAGTCTCAAAAAAAGAAGAAAACACGAAGGAAGATATCGCAAAAAGAAGCGAAGTCAGACACTAGTTCAAAGAGCAACATAGGGACTGGTGACGACCCCGTATATATGAACTATGTTGAAGAGGATTCTGATTCAGGTGAAACCATGGAGACCAAAACGACCACTAAGATAGAAACCAACAAGGAAGATCTTCATGAGCCTGTTACCATATACATGTGGTAGTGATGTGTGTGAACACACTAGGACCGCCGGGGCATTTTTTCCCTCTTTAGGAGGTTTTTTCCCCCGTGCATTGTATATACACCCATCACTCTAGGGCTATCTATCTTTCCATTGCACACTAAGTAACATACTCTCTATTGTGTGCCTTGAGCTTCCTTCGTCTTCTCCAAGCTGTGTGTGTTTCTCTGCAACCCTAATTCAAACAATTGGTATCAGAGCAGGTCACGTCCTCCCGGGCTTAGTCGCCAGTTGCTCCAGCACACGCCTGCTTACTTTCTCCGATTTCAGTGAGCTTTGGCGAGCGTTCGCAGGTCGACAAATATTTTGGGCGAGCTCAAAGAGCTCGGTCTGCTCAGAATTTAGATTTGGGCTCATTTCGGCCTCCGTTTCCACTACGGACAGTACTGCACAGGCTATTTCGTCATTTTGTGCAGATTTTCTGTCAGTGCCGTTTTCTGCATAACAGGTGCCTTATAGTCTTCTACGGTTTGTGCTATATAGCACAAGTTGTTCCCGCTCCATTTCTCCTATTTTCGGGCAGTTTTCACATCAGGTGCAGCATTTACCATGGCTGACAACAACAACACAGATGTGTTCAAGATGTTTGCTGCTGAGGACAGGTTGGATGGGGACAACTACCCTATGTGGGCTTATATGATGCAACATGTTCTTGTGTCAAAAGGTGTCTGGAACATTGTGCAGGGCATTGATGTACGTCCTGGTTTTGAAGATGTAGGCGATGTTGAGGATGTTGCAGGTCTTGCTGCAAGGATTGCAGCTGTTAGAGTTGTTTTGCCTACGGCAGAACAAGCTTGTTGGGATGTTAAGGATGCACAGGCTCATGCATTGATTGCGTTGTCTGTGAAGCGCACCATTATTCCTCACATCCGTTCAGCAAAATGCAAAACAGGCTTGGGATATTCTAGCAGGTCTTTATGCAAGCCGTAATGAGGCTAAAATTGCTTTGTTGCGTAAAGAGCTAGAGTCGAAGATTATGCATGAGGAAGATGATATGGACACTTTCCTTGCTAGTGTCAAGGATATCAATGAGCAACACATTTCTGCAGGTGAAGTCATTTCAGACAGTTCCCTTGTGCAGACTGTTCTTGATGCCTTACCAGATTCCTACCAGACTTTTGCTAGTACTTGGAGACTCATGACCCAAGGAAATCTTGAAGTTGTCAAGTTTGATGCATTATGCACATTGCTGTTGCAAGAGTCACTTTCTAGAAAAAACAGGACTAGGCAGCGTGCAGTTGAACAGGCTTTTATTGCTTCTCAAAGAAAGGGTGGTAACAGTAATGCAGCCACTTCTTATGGTTCTGCTGCGAGTGGAAAAAATTCTGTTCCTAATGCTTCTGGTGGCAGCACTTCGTCTGGCAATTCTGGTGATAAGGGCAAAAAGAAGATGCGTTGCCATTATTGTAAAGCCAATGATCACTTGATCAAGTCGTGTCCTAAGTTGAAGGCCAAAGAGGCTAAGAAGAAAGAGGGTGGTTCCACTGCAAAGCTGGTTCCACTACAAATGCAGCCATTGTTGAGTCTTCTGTGAAAGGAGATTGTGATGCTGATGTTGATGCAGAATGGGATTTTAGCGCAGAGTGCACTTACAATCTTGCTGTCCATGATGCATGCTTGTCAGTTGCTGCAGATTCACATGTGTGGTATTTCGACAGTGGTGCTACAAAGCACATTACCTCACATCGTGAATTGTTTACCTCTCTCGAGTTTGTCCCTCATGGGAATTCAGTCACTTGTGCCAACAACGCCTCTTATCCAGTTCAGGGAGTTGAAAAGATTGTGCTCACTGCTGCTAATGGCAGTTCCTTCACACTTGTTGATGCACTTTATGTACCTGGGATCAAGAAGAATCTCTTGTCTGTATCCGCACTTGCTAGACTTGGACTTGTAGTCAAATTTATGGATGACAGATGTACAGTTCATGATCTCAGTTTTGGTGATGAAATTGTTGCATCTGGGCTTTTGTGCCGTGGGCTGTATAAGCTCACTTTGTATGACAAGTGTGGACAAAATTTTGCAAATGCTGTTGCAGATTCAAGGGCTATTTCAGATGCAAAACTTTGGCATGCACGTTTTGGTCATCTGAATTTTGCCAGTTTGCTGCGTTCGCAGAAATCTGATATGGTTGCTTCTTTGCCGCCTCTTGAAGCACCTGTCAAACATGTTTGTGAAGGCTGTATTCTGGGTAAAATGCAGCGTTCTACGTTTCCAAAGGATGGTTCAGTTAGGGCCACATGCAGGTTGCAGCTTGTGCATAGTGATGTTTGTGGGCCCATGCAAACTCCGTCCTTGGGCAATTACCTGTACTTCGTGACTTTCATTGATGATTACTCCAGGCATGCATGGGTATTTCCGCTTAAAGCGAAGTCCGAAGTTTTTATGTGCTTCAAACAATTTTTGGCTATGGCTGAAAATGTCTCAAAATGTACTATGGGCACCCTCCGTTCCGATCGAGAAGGGGAGTATATGTCTCATGAATTTAAGGCATTTCTGCCTAGTCGTGGGATAAAACACCAATGTACAGTGCCTTATACACCTCAGCAAAATGGTGTTGCTGAGAGGAAAAACAGGTCACTAACGGAAATGGCACGATGTATGGTCAAAAGTCAAGCTTTGCTGCATTCTTTTTGGCTTGAGGCCATCATGTGTGCCACTTATGTACTTAACAGGTGTCCTACGAAAGCTTTGCAGTCTATTACTCCATATGAAGCATGGCATGATAGAAATCCTTCTATTGAGCACATGCGTGTTTTTGGCTGTTTGGCATATGCTTTGGTGCCACAAGTGCAGCGCAGAAAATTGGATGATAAGGCTGTCAAATGTATTTTTGTTGGTTATAGTGCTGAAAGAAAAGGTTACAGGTTGTATCATCCGCAAACAAAACGTATTCTGGTTTCACGGGATGTAGTGTTTGTGGAAGATTCTGTTCAGCCCTTGCTGTCATGTACTAGAGACAGTAATGTAAGCTCACAGGACATTTATGACACTTTGTTGCCTCTTTTCAGTGGTGGAAATACGAATGTAAGTTCCAATGAGGCAAATGTACAGCCTATGGGGGTTTCTGAAAATGTTTTAGAACAGCCTATTACTGATGCAGATGTACATGATGTACTTGATGAGGAAAGGGTTGAAAATGAGCAGGCAAGAGGTATGCCAAAATGGCTGGTGCACACTTTGCGTGACAGTAAATTGGATGCACCTTTATCTAGTCGTACTCGTTCAGGCTCTCGCCATGCATCTTATGCATCAGATTGTTATGCTTTGGCTGTGTCTAGTTTACATGATGTTGAGGAGCCTTTGTCTTTTGATGAAGCACAAAATTCAGAAAATTGGATTGCTGCCATGAAATCAGAATATGATGCACTTATAGAGAATGACACATGGACTTTATGTGATTTGCCTCCTGGCAAAAAGGCCATTGGTACGAAGTGGGTTTACAAGTTGAAACGCAAGCCGGATGGTGAGATCGATCGCCATAAGGCTCGACTTGTTGCAAAGGGTTATGCACAACAAAAAGGCATAGATTATGAAGAGACTTTTGCTCCCACTTGTCGTATGACTACTGTGCGTTTTCTATGTGCATTGGCAGCTCATTTTGGTTGGGATGTACATCAATCAGACATTGTTACTGCTTTCTTGAATGGTGACATATTTGAGGAAGTTTATGTAACGCAGCCTCGCGGTTTTGTCATAAAAGGACAAGAGGACAAAGTGTGCAAATGTAAGAAGGCTTTGTATGGGTTGAAGCAATCTCCTCGTGCTTGGTATGAGAAAGCTGACACTCATTTGGTTAAACGAGGCTTTCGTAATAGTCCAACAGAAAGCACATTGTATGTAAAGCGTGAGGATGATGTATTTCTCATTGTGGTTCTTTATGTTGATGATTTGCTGATCATTGGACCAAATGAGAGACATATTGCTGGATTTAAGGCTGATTTGAATGCTACTTTCAAGATGAAAGATTTGGGGTTGTTGCATCATTACTTGGGTATACAGTTTAAACAGTGTGATGGTGGCATTGCCTTGTGTCAGAAAAGTTACATAGAGACATTGCTATGTAAGTTTGGACTTGAGGATTGCAAACCTATTGCCACTCCCATGGAAACAGGTTTGAAGTTGAGTCTACATGATGCTGGCGATCCTGCTGATGTCACTCTTTACCAAACTGCTGTTGGCTGCCTCATTTATGTATGCAACACGAGGCCAGATATTCAGTTTGCAGTCTTGCAGGTCAGCAGATTTATGCATAGCCCAGGGTCTAAGCATTGGCAGGCTGTCAAGAGGATTTTCCGCTACCTTAGTGGCACTTTACATCTTGGCTTGTTTTATCCCAAGGGGGGATCATTGCCGCCAGACTTACATGCTTTTTCGGACTCAGATTGGGCTGGTTGTTTTGACACGCGAGTGTCCACAAGTGGTTTTTGTTTCATGCTTGGCAGTTCATGTATATCATGGTTGAGCAAGAAGCAACCTAATGTGGCCACTTCAAGTTGTGAGGCTGAGTACAGGGCAGTCTTCACAGCTACGGTTGAGTGTGTATGGCTCAGACGCCTTATGGATGACTTGGGTGTTGGACAGGACACTGCCAACACTATCTACACTGACAGTCAGAGCGCATTGGCAGTTGCGAGGAACCCAGTTTTTCATGCTCGCACAAAGAACATTGAGGTGCATTACCACTATGTCAGGGAGAGGCTCTCAGCAGGAGAGATCAGCTTGGCTTATGTGCCAACACAGGACAACCTTGCAGATCTTTTCACAAAGGCATTGTCTCGTGAGAAGCTTGAAGCTTTCCGCAAAGCTTTGGGCTTACTCCCCTTTGTGGACTGATCCTGTCCTCAGGGCATGGCACTTCCCTTTACTCATGTGCCAGCTCTCGTTCACCGCATCACTCCAGGGGGGATTTGTTACCATATACATGTGGTAGTGATGTGTGTGAACACACTAGGACCGCCGGGGAATTTTTTCCCTCTTTAGGAGGTTTTTGCCCCCGTGCATTGTATATACGCCCATCACTCTAGGGCTATCTATCTTTCCATTGCACACTAAGTAACATACTCTCTATTGTGTGCCTTGAGCTTCCTTCGTCTTCTCCAAGCTGTGTGTGTTTCTCTGCAACCCTAATTCCAACAGAGCCACAATGGCCAGGATCCAAGAAGAAGATAGGAACTTATCCAAACCCTACAGAGGAGATTGAGAGAGTCAAGCAATTAAGGAGTTTGGTAGAAGATACCCAAAGGGATCTAGAACCAACACCTAGGAAGATCCAGATTACAGACACCGTGTTCCGTACGCAACAACAACCTCACCAAGACCATAGACCCTTAGCCATACCTAGTGTCATCCACGAAGAAAGCGACTTAAAGTCATGGGAAAGTGGGCGTACTCAGCGTACTCACTTCTTGATGGAAAGAATGTTTACAGAGGGACTACTCGATCCTATCAAAGAAATGGAGATCCCATCTTCCCCACGTCAAGGGACTGAAGTCCAGAAGGTGCTGTTAAACATTGCCAAATTGATGGATTTCATGTCTTCAGAAGTTAGAACCACCATCATGTCTAAACTATATAAAGACCCTGAGCTAGTCTCAGCTCTTCGAGCCTTCCTCAATGGAGAACTAAAGTTTGGGCTACCACAATTTTCACAGATGGATGGAGCTGGGGAGATGCATATAGAGGAGGAACACTTAGATCCACAACCCAACCTAGATGAGAACCTTGTTTACCTGTTAACAAGTTGGGAAAATACTTTGAGGGTGATGAATCCAATGCGACCATACCAATCACTACTAGTGAAGGGAATCCTTCATGGTGGCGCTGGGGTTAGCATTGTGACTAAAAATTGCTAGGAAACTATGGGAAGACCTCACCTTGAGACCACAACCATAGTAGTGAAGATGGCCAATGGGTCTATTGTTAAACCTATTGGGATGCTAGAAGATCTCAAGATCAAGGTCTTTGGACATAAAATAAGGATTACCTTCATTGTTATGGATTTCTCCAAACACACTATGCAATCGGAGATGATCTTAGGACGTCCTTTCATGAGGGAAGCAAAAATGGTGCATGCCACTAGTCTAAAAGCCATGTTTACTTGCAGTTCCAAGATTCTGTCATTTGAGTGGATCTTGTGACGGGTCGAGCACATCCTCTAGGAAACAGGTTTATAATTGATCATAGATCTGACACCACAGTTCACTCGGCCCCATTGCAGTATTGTTACACGTGTAAAGCGGACACTGATGTTGGGGAAGATTCTCCTTATATGGATGTACTACCTGGGATGACTGAGTCAGACAATGTGGATTGGGTCCACCTAGCAGTAACCATAGACACTTGGGGAAATAGGGGGACAACCTGGGTAACACCTAAGGGGGATGAAATACCACCACTTGTACCCTTAAATATGCTAGAAGCAATGCATATAGCTTCTGATGATCTACAAGATAAAAGTTTGATTGGCATTGGAACCAGGAGCGCCTCACAAGACTATAACCCACACGATTTGGGGTCAGAATCATCAGTTGAAATTGACTCTAAGGACGAAGAATCTGAGTTAAATCTTAGTGCAAATGTGGGGACAAACCATTCAGGGCCCAGTGGTAACCTAGATGACAATCTATCCAAGGGAGCAGAAGACGCAAGTAGTGATTCATCTAGTGACTCTTCACTAGAGATCGGCCGTAATCGAGAATTAAACAAAAATAGTAAGAGATATAAGAGGCGACGATATCAAGCAAATGTGCATGCTAGAATAAATGAAAAGAAATCTACCACAGAATGGCTTAATTATATAGGGGTATGTGATGCTCATCGAAAGTTGGTAGATAACTGGGGTGAATACCTTCAAAGCGTTATGTGGTGTAGTCCACAACCCATTGACATCGCACAACTAGAGGCTACAGAGAAGCCAAATTTGAGCCGTACTGTAAGGAGACGCTAAAATTGAGAGCTAGGTAAACAACAAAAGGAATCGGAAGTGAAATCACAGTCCACAGAACAACAAGACTCCACAGACTTACACCCTGCACCTGAACATTTCAAATCCTATACCACAGAGGAATGTAAGGTTGTGTATACAAAGGCTCAAAGAAAACCTATCGATGGGATCAATGGAATCTATGACGGTCCAATGATAGTTAAGGAAATAGAGTTAGCAGACCCAGGAGAAGAGTCTAAACCTGTTTTCATTGCCCACGATCTGACCGAGACTGAGAAGTGTGTACTTAAAGAACTTCTCAAGGAATTCAGGGATATATTTTCCTGGAAATATCATGATATGAAAGGTGTTCCACCTTCCGTGGTGCAACACACAATCCCCATGAATAGCATGGCTAAACCAGTTCAGCAACGACCCTACCCAATGAATCCTAAATATGCAAAAATCGTTCAAGAAGAGATTGAAAAGCTTGTGGAATGCGGATTCATATATCCTATTGAGCACTCAGAATGGGTGTCTCCAATAGTGATTGTGCCAAAAAAGAATGGGAAACTCAGAGTATGCGTGGATATCAAGAAGGTCAATGCCGCCACTAGGAGGGACCATTACCCCTTGCCATATTCAGAACATGTGCTTGAAAGAGTTGCAGGGAAGGAAGCTTATAGCTTTTTAGATGGGTACTCTCGCTACAATCAAATCACAATTGCGTTGGAGGAACAAGCTAAAACAACCTTTCTAACCGAATTTGGAGTGTTCGCATTTCGTGTTATGGCTTTTGGCTTAACCAATGCCCTGGCTACCTTTCAAAGATTAATAAACACTGCTTTTAGAGAATATTTGAGGGAGTTTTGTGAAGATTTCTTAGATGACCTTTGTGTTTATTTCTCTTGGTAAGAACATCTATCATGCTTACGAAAAGTGTTTGAGAAGTGTAGATTGTATCGCATCTCCTTAAACCCTTTCAAATGCCAATTTTGGGTTAAACACCTTTCTAGCTGTTAGTTCCCTATCAGGGTTTAAGGAGACGTTCCGCTGATGTTAGGCTTACATCAGCTCTATGGGCTTATCGTACTGCGTACAAAGTTGCCATTAACTGCACACCATTCAAGATGGTGTATGGACAAGAAGCAGTTATGCCATGGGAGTTTGTCGTTCCTAGTCTTCGAGTAGCTTCTCAAGAAGGTTGGGATGGTAACCCCTTAGTTGAGCGATTATATATCCTTGAAAGGCTAGATGAAGAGAGGCAATTAGCTGTGCAAAATGCACTTGTGGAGAAAGATAGGAGGAAGAAATGGTTTGACCGTCATCTAAAGAACAAAGATATCAATGTTGGTGATAAAGTCCTTATGTATGGAGTGTGTAACTAAAATAAAAAGTTGAAATATGCGGGAAAAGGACCATATATAGTATGTGAGATCACCCCACAAGGAACCATCCGTGTGGAGACTCTTGATGGAGTTGAAACCATTGGATTCCTCAATGGGAGAAAATTTAAAAGATACTATGATCCTTTAAGCCAAGAGGAGCTACATGACATCCATACAAAAAGAGCAGCCAAGGCACAAACAGAATTGAAAAAGATACAAGCTCAAGCTGAGGCTAAGGAGCGGCAACAACGCATAAGACGAAAATGAGAGGCTAACCTTGGAGTCACACATGCATTCCACGTTGAAACCGACGAGGATTGGTTGGACTCTGACACACCTCTACGATACCCTATGAGCTAAACAACACCTATGGAAAAGTGTTATATAATGCCTTATTGGACACGGATGCTAAATAGAATATGCTATCATATGGGGTGTGGTGTCAGTTAGGGAAGCCACCTCTATCTGAGAGTATTATCCAAGTCAAGAGTGTCAACAAGAAAAAAACTGCGGTTTTGGGAATCTGGCACACTTCTGTCAGTTATGACAATGGGGTTGTAGCTCAAGACTTTTGGTCATGCCTGTTGCAACTATGGAGGGTAATATAAATCTAGGATGCACGTGGATGATAGCCACCAAATGCACTATTGATTGGGGGACAGGGGGTGTCACAACACAGAAACCAACTCTTAGCCCTACCACTCAAGCTACACTCCTAGAGATTTTGCCTCTTAAGGAAATAACGCCAAAACATTGCATGTCCAAGAGGTTGAACTATATGTCCCCATAGCCCAAGTCTCTAGAGCTTCAACTGATGTAGCTGAAATAAAGCTTGAGACACACAAGACCCATCCCAATATAACAAAGAAAGCATACAAGTGGGTCCCTAAAGATTCTTTAGCAACCATAGTCAGTGCTAAAAGACAGGATCTTGGTAAGAGACGTCCCATTCACCCCAAGAAATGTAAAGAAACGTTGCGTTGGATTCCTAAAAAACTATTGGAAGCCCAAGGCTACTATGAAGGAAATGATCAAATCTGGGTGCCAAAACATAAATTGTGCTCTTACTTGTCACCGGGCCCATGTGAGCTCAATCCTATGGCTCCAAAACAAATTGAAGATCGCGGAAAGAAAAAAATCACGGAATGTTACACACCCGCTCCAGAGCTAGTTTGGGTACCAAAGAAAAAAAAATTGTTCCACCTAGCTCAGGAACAGGGAAATCAAATGAAGCTTCTTGCTCTTCATGTAGTTCCTATAAGGAAATAGAAGCTTCGACACAACCTCCACCTACCATTGTACATATCCATACAAGCAAGAAAGAGTTTGCACCTCCCGTTGTAAGTTCACCACTTACAACAAATGTTGCAAATAAAATAATGGGAGAGTACCTTACCACCCTTGCAACTCGACGAGGCACCTAAGGTAATAGAAAACTAATGGCAAAAATCCTCACCTATTACCAACTGGAACAACTGGTTTCAAAGGGTGACGACATCATTTCAAACGGTATGATCTACCCAAGGAAGGGGGGAGTGTTTGCTGACAGTCATCATTCACTCACTCCCCTCTCAACCTTTCTCGCTGAATTCTTAATCTCCAATCTTAGGGAATGCATATATAAATCCTTACACTCACAAAAACAAGATAAAAAAGTAAAAGAGCAAGAGACATAGCACAAAATCATAAAAACACATTATGCACAAGAACACGACCCTTGTAATATTTGCACTCTAATCATCATCTATTTGTGTGTACAGATATGGCTAGTACGCTAAAGTCATTCACTCCTTCTTTGGTTGAGAGGTATCCTCGTTACTTTTCACAAATGTTTCACATGGTCTTTCGGTGCTTGCATGTGAATGGGATTTGGTAGGTACGCTAGCATGTGAGAGGAATTTCGAGGAGTTAGAATGGCTGATACGTCTCCTGACCACGACTGACCCATACTTAGTAGAAAGCATTTCTCCCATTGCACAAGCCTACCCTTTTGACCAAGATGACTATAGGTCTCTAGTGACCTTCTTCGTAAACATGGGTACCTATGATGAAGAAGAAGATTTACATGACTACACGGATGGCACATATGGTCTCATGGATGATGACTTTGTTTATCTCGACGACGAGGATAGGGGTTTAGCCTTAGGGCTTCCCCCCAATCTCTACATATCTTATTCCCTTGACTCTCTAGGGGGAGTGCAAATAATTAGGTTAGGGTTCCTTATGTTTTTTGTTGTGTTCAATAAGTGTTGGTACCTTTTCCCACTGATGTGCCTCCTAGAGGTATTCTTTGTGTTTCCTAGTGTGTACAGGAGTGTGTTGCTGTTGTTAGGATTTGGACCTTCATGGAATCTTTATCTCGACTCACTCTTCAAATCAAGTGCAATTATCAACACAAACAGGTGTTTCTTGTCCATTAGCATTGCCCCTTATTTTTTTTGCATCTATGATTGTCTGCTTTGATTGTGATTGGTAGCATAATATCCAACACATTTTCTTAGTATCAAACATTTAATTCAATGTAATTTTTTGTCATAATCACTTGTCTAGGTTTAAAATTCAAGCAAGTCCAACTAAGTTAGTTTGACCAAGTTAGGTGTTAGAGATCTTCTCTTAATACCATGGGGAATGCCTTCCTAATAATCAATGGTTACTTAGGTTCTTAATCCGATTTAGGTAGCATTGTGTGAAATGTACTAGGGATTTCTAGTAGGCTTGACCACCCTATTGACCTTTATCTTAAGTATTATAAAAGGAGTTTACTATAGTGATGAGCCTGGGGAGGTGTAACAGTGTTATATGACCCCCCAAAGTTACAAAATTAAAATGCTGAAAATGAACAAACAAAAAATTAAAGTGCCATAATGTAAAATCTTAAGCTGGAAGAGAAATCTCAGCTTGATTGGGTACTTCACTCACATGTATTGCCTATGGTACTAGAGCCTTAGAGGTTCCCAATGTGGGCGCTTTTCCTTGAAAAGAAAAAAACCCAAGGCATACAAAATAAGCACACACATCAAAATTGAATCACTGTGAAGAGACTTAGGGGGGTCAAAGAAAAGGTAATCATTCAGGCGATGATTTCATGAGAAATTCCTTTACCTTAACTACAAGGTCTTCTAGGTATAGCCTCTAGTCAGCCCTCGAACATGAAATACTTGGCTCTCGCGATTTAACAACTTAATTGACCAGAGAAAATTAAGAAGCTTACCCATGGTATTAATAGTCAATCTCTAGTACCTTTCGACCGTTAAATTAGCGACCCCAGACTTGTTTAATTTTTACCTTTACATCTGTTTATGCATTTGATTATATTGAAATTTAATGTTTATTGCTGACAAATGGTTTAAAATTCTGTTACCAATCAAATTTTTTGCCTACAACTGCATATGCTTTTTAATTTCTTATGAGAATACAATTACTGTGCCAATGTTGTTTGATTTTGCAGTGGCTGAAGAAGGGTAAGGACATTCATCTCAGATGCTCTTCCACCTCGATGAACGAGCTTCAAGTCAATAGCTTCCGAGGACGGAATCTACATCAGGAAGGGGGGGCATGTTAACCCTCACGGCTCACAGACACCCTATCACCTACGACGGATGATTGTATTATTTACCTGGTAGAGTCAGGTACCGGGCTTGTCGGTCCAATAGGAAAAGGGTAAGAGTGATCGTCGATGAGAGGCGCACTCTAACTGGAACATTCAAGGGATTAGTTGGCTAAGCATGGGCACCCAAGTGTGAATGGGGTGAGCTCATATAAAAGTCAACTAAACCTAAAATTCACTCATTCTCTCATTTGTGCAATTGAAGAGTGCTCTTGCTCCATCTCCATCTTCTTCTTCTTCATCTCCTTGTCTGTGTATGTGTATGCGCGCGCGCGCGCGCGCGCGCGCGAGAGAGAGAGAGAGAGAGAGAGAGAGAGAGAGAGAGAGAGAGAGAGAGAGAGAGAGAGAGAGAGAGAGAGAGAGAGAGAGAGAGAGAGAGAGAGAGAGAGAGAGAGAGAGAGAGAGAGAGAGAGTGCGATCGAGCATTGCGGCGGCACGACGGGGGCGAGGCCGTTGAGTGTGGCGTAGCGGTGTCTCCCTCTTCTTCATGGCGAGGAATCCTCCACGAAGCAAGCGTAGAGCGGTGAGTGACACACCATCGTCATCTTTGAGCTTACTAGTTTAGGCTTGTTGTGTGTTTGGAGCCATTTGTGGCTTGCGCGTGGTGTATCGGCAAGTTCCTTGCATTGACACGTACGACATACGCGCACAAGTAGATGCTATCAAACTTTCTTTAGGGAGAGTCCCTACTTAAGAAGGTAGGCATGCAGCCTATACTTCTCAAAAGCTCAGAGATTATGAGAAGCATTACCCAACCCATGACTTGGAACTCTTAGCAATCATCCATGCATTAAAGTTATGGAGACATTATCTTCTTAGTAGCAAATTTCGGTTAGCCACTGATCATAAAAACTTGAAGTGGATCTTTATACAACCCAATCTCAACATGAGGCAAAGGAGATGGATTGAACTTCTTCAAGAATACAACTTTGACATAAAGTTTAGACCGGGAAAGGACAATGTATTTGCGGATGGGCTTAGCCGTGAATCTTTCCTTAGCGGTATCTCTATACCTAATAATCCTATATGGGAGAGAATTAAGTAAGTAGCCTTGAAAGACCTAGATTATCAACAGTTGTCCTTGCAGATTCAACAAGACATAACACTTGAAACAAAGAACATATCAATAAAGGATTACTCTGTTCAAGAGGGATGTCTTTATTTTTGACAGAGGCTTTGTGTACCTAAGGACCCAGCACTGAAGAAAGCAATCCTATTTGAGGCTCACATGATAACCGAACTTCAGGACACCCTGGGTATGAAAAGACCCTAAATGCTATTAGAAGAAGCTACTTTTGGCCAGGAATGAAGGGGGGGATGTTCTTCGCTATGTGAGACAATGTCTCTCCTGCTAACTAATTAAAGCTGAAAGAATCAAACTTCCAGGACAACTTCAATCTCTTGATATACCTCAAATGAAATGGGAATGTCACATGATTACCCTCAGTTGGAGGCTATGATTCAGTATTTGTTGTTGTTGATATGCTTACTAAGGTAGTTCACTTCATGCCTGTGAAAACTACCTTCACTACCTCTGATATTAGCTGAATCTTCGTGAAGGAAATCTTTAGTGTCATAAAATCTAATATCTAACCAACCCAAATGATTTTCTCATATTTAACTGATTATTTAAGAATAAACGAGAACAAGGGTTAGAATATAGACACGTGCTTACGAATCTATCTCAACACGGGGCCAAGGTTAAAGGGGTCCAAATGAGATATGGTCTATCAAAGGGCAAGGCTAGATAATGTAGCTTAAAGACCTTAGGGTTAGCTTCATTATAGACCTCCAAAGGTTAGTGTTAAAAGTCCTTTGACCTTAGGCAAGCCAGGGCTGTGCTAGAGGTGGGAACCCGACCCAAGCTTGAGGTGCTTGTCGTGCTTGCTGATTAAGGTGCTTGAGGTGCTTGTTGTGCTTGCTGACTAAGGTGCTTGATGTGCTTGTTGTGCTTGCTGACTAAGGTGCTTGAGGTTCTTGTCGTGCTTGCTGACTAAGGTGCTTGAGGTGTTTAATGACTAAGGTGCTAAGATGCTCCATGAATAAGGCGCTTGAGGGGCTTGAGGTGTTCCACAAAGTCAAAGCACATCCCTGAAGATCCCTCATTGTAATAGCTAGAGAGAGAGAACACACTCACCCTCACACAAGTCAAGCCTTGCCTAATGAAGCAACAGGGAAACATGTCAAGTTCCTCTCCATGTTGCCCTCATAAGGTGCCTAAAGCCTAATGGTTGGCCTCTCAAGGGGTCCAATGATAATTTAGATAGTTTAATTAATTGTGTATGCATTTATCAGGTCCTCTCTCTCAAAGGGGAAAGGGAGACACTTGTCCCAAGGCTAGCATGCTTGCTTGATATGTGCTCTGCATGTGATTGGCCAGGCTTAAAGGGGTCCAATGAGCTTCCATCATGAGCTAGAAGAGGGGGTCAACTAAGGAAGCTAGGGGCTAGCTTGGGGGATATACTCTCCACACACACACACAAACACACACACACTCTTATTGTGTGAGGTGCAAGGTGCAAGAGATCCACCTCCTTTTCCAATCTTGTAGAGAAGTTGAGAGCCTACACCAACACTCTTGGCTATGGAATGCAATTCCAACCAAGAGCCATGCTCCAATGCTTAAGCTTGCCATCTTCTCCATCTTCATTACTATGCTATTATGTATGCTAAGCAAGAAGAGTGATGATAAGTGAGGAACTATTTCTTTTTTCTATGAATGTTTCTTCTTCCTCTTCCCTATCCTCATACCCCGCTAGCTCTCCTCACCTTTGAATGTGTTTGAGGCCTTGAGACTGAGGCCGGGGATGGTTAAGATTATGTTATGCTCGTGATGCATGAAGATTTCCATATTCATTGCATCACTTAGGTCACAAGGAACACAAATATTGTATTGTACCAAGTCTCTCTTGATGGGAGAATCTATAATACAAAAGCCTATTGGAGAGGGGACTGGCTCCACATAAATCTGGTCCTCAACTATCGTCAAGTTCTCTAGCTCTCTCTCTTACAAAAGTATTGTTCATGCCAAGTTAATTAAGTATTATGGTTATGTTGCTACCGCTAATTAAGTTCACCCTCTATGTTCTCAAAGTAGTCTCACAAAAATTCTCACTCTAATTCTCTTAATTCTGCTATTCTCAAAGTTCATAGGCCATTTTCATTACATTTAGACTTTATGGTCTACCTAAGAGAATTGTCGGCGACATGGATACAAAATTTACCTCAAAGTTTTGGACTTCTTCTTTCAAGCCATTGGGACACAACTATGTTTTAGCACAGCATATCATCCTCAAACAGTTAATAGACTAAACGAGTAAACCAAGTGATTGAAGACATTCTTAGAGCATATTGTTCACAAGAACCAAAGAAATGGATCCAATATCTACCTTTGGTTGAATATTCATATGATTCCTCTGACCATAGAAGCATAGTTATGTCACCATTTAAGGCTCTTTATGAACAAGAATGTTTGGGTCCGTTAAACTTCTCAGATCCTACTATCAAGGTAGAAGCCTCAAAGAAAATTCTTGAAGACATAGAAGCCCATACCAAAGCGATACGTAAGGATATTCAAGCCGCTTAGGACAAACTAAAACATTATGCAGATAAGAAGAGATCAAATCGACATAAAGAAGGAGACAAGGTATTCCTTAGGGTCAGGCCCAAGAAAAGCAACCTATCCTTGGGAAAGTACATGAAGGTGAGAATTAGGAATGCTAGATTATTGTGTTAGTTCATGCTTTCCTTATGAGATAGGGCTAGAAAACCTTCTCAATGGCTCGGACTCAAGTTACTTTGGTAACGAGAGCCTGTCCATTAAAAATCTTGTCTATTTTGACTATGTTTTTCTCAAGTGATTAGGGCCTAGAGACCTGTCAGGCATCCTTCTTTTGCCAAATGGATATGGTAATGAGGAAGGGACCTCACAGTCTCTATGTGAGGTTGTTGATACTAAATCTCATACAATAAAAAATGGTCATGCTCAACTCATTGTCGGCAAGATAGATCCAATGCGCAGGGGAAAAACAAGGCTTTAAGGAGCACGGCTCCCTAAACATATTTATGCATTGGGACATGTAAATCCAAAGCAATTATAGCTTTCTAGAGTACTTGCAAAATATGCACATGAAGTACATTGAAATCAAATTCATGATACATGATTGCTGCAACCTCCACTGCTAGGGATAGTGGTTACAGAAATTGGTAAGTATGTTAGCCTTAAGTTTCAATTTTGAGCTTATTTACTTTTGCTGGATTTTCTACAATGCCAATTTGGCAAGCAAATGCTTCTTTGGACGAGTAAAGATTGGCAGTAATATGAAATTTGATAGCTAAGCTTCCTCAGCTATTTGTTTCAAGATTAGGCAATCCAAGGTTTCTCAATAAGGTGTACGCTTTGGCAAGGCCGATTTTCTTTATGAAAGCTCAACAAGGTTGACTTTTTTTGCTTTGACATATGTGTGTCAACAAGAGCACCTATTAGCTATGAGCACTGAGGTTGCATTTTGTCTCATCTTTTTGATGAAATTATGCAAAGAAAGGCTTAATTTCAGGGCATCTTGCATCAAAGTTTCCAAAGTTTGGAATATGCTATTAGCTTACTAGCTTTGGGAAAGTCGGCACTGTGTCTATCTGATTTTCTCTTGGAGGTATGACCCAAGCCACGATGGCATGTAGGGTGCATCTGATAGCTTTAAATTTCTCAACATACATGGCTATGAAGCAGATTCAAGCGATGGCTACTTGTCTCAGAGGGGCGACAATGTTAGTAAATTTCAAGTTATACTTGTTTTTTCTGTACTTTAACCTCTCATTTGAAAAATATTTCTCTACTTTGCAAGGCAAAGTGCTTGCGAGACTTCATGCAAAGCAAGGCTTCTATTATATGCCAAGGTACTATCAATTGATTTTAGATCAAGGATAATGGCTCACATATTTGGAACGAAGTGGATATAAGCTCACAATTTGAGTTTGGCAATGATGCACTATGATGTATCCCTGCTAGTGTAATTGTGCAAGGCACATATACCAATGGCTCACACGGTTGAGATTATTATTAAATCCAAGGTCTTATTATTCTATCTTTTTCTTGTGTATGCATTGTGTACTAGTACGATGGATGCACAACACCCCATCATTGTATTCCAAAAAGATTTGACACTGGTAGATGGGTTTCCGATCATTGTATATGTATACAGTGGTGAACACTTTACATCATTGGCTCTATGCACAAGGTGCAGCCAATCCCAATGATAATTTTTATGGGTAGAAAGTAGGCATGGCCTAGCTATCAAGAAACTGATTCATGGGCCAACATTAACATTTTACAAGAGCCTCCACGACTATTTTCTTTGGGGGGATTTGACATCTTTCTCCTCTGTTCATGGATGAAGAAGATTCTCTCATGACTTAGTTGTGAATATGATTCCAAATACAGAAGATATGTTGCTTAGCTACAACATTAATTATGTTTCTAGGAGTGGTATTTTCAAATGCAAAAGATTCCAGCTGCAGAAGACTGTTGCTTAGTTGCAACATTGATTATGTTTCTAGGAGCGGTATTCTCAAGGGTATGACCCAACTAATACACAATCACTCCATAGGTGTTGAAAGTTAGGATTTGAGCTTAGCGTAGTTGTACTTTCAAGGAACGAAGTCCACAATATCCCAAGGGATAGTAGACAATTTCAACTTCCAAAGTTGATTTCAAATAATATTGGCTACTAGTTGAGCAATTGCCTTGCAGAATCTGACCAAGGGGTTTGATAATGTAGATTTTAACCAAGGGGTTTGGATTGAAAAGGCAACACCCATGGTTACCAGTGCAATACTGCTTGATTTTCACTAATTTTCAATTAGTGTTCCCACGCCTTTGTAGGCGGGAAATTTGGGCATGTGCATTTGACTACCGGTAAGTGAATACTATGGCCAACCTCCACCTACACATCTGATTTGGTTTTATTTCTTTTTCAAATATGTTTTTGTTTGGTTTTTCAAGAAGGATGCGTAAGCTTCTATGTCTTCATCCATTTTTCTCTTTAAGAGACACAACAAGGTCATGTAGGAGCAAAGTATTTTGGGCCGTAGTGTCCAACATACATTCTTGAATTATGCAGTTATGGACCTATACATGGGGTTTTCTTTGGAATATGTTGTCACATGGGATACAACATGGTCTATGAACTCAAGGAGTTCAGTTTAGCTAGTGTGGAGCAAGGTTAATGAGGGTCCCTCTCACTCTTTTTGTAGAGTGTTTGCATTTACCTCCACACACAAGTACATCTTGTACTTGAAGGATGTTCTTTTTTTAGACATCCTTAGTTGAGACATATTCCACATGTGGAGAATATGAGTCTCGGGGACTGACACTGACGTCCATTATTTCAATTATGTGTCACGACAAAGTCTCTAGGTGCTGGTCAAATCCGTTTTCTAAACCATTTTTAACACTCGTATCAGGAACAATTGTCAGGTACTTAGAACGACTTGTTAAGGTTACAAGTGTTGCTAAATAACATTAACGCATGGTTGTTTATGCCTATATCAAGGCTATGTGTTGTTAATGAAATGTTTCGTTGTTTGTACCTAGAAGTGACTCGTGTTTCACATTATGGTTCAAATGTTTCAACAAGGCTTGCAAATGATTGCAACAGAAAGTATTTAGTTTCTTTTACACTCCTCTTTTATGTGTGCTATGAGCATCACATTTTCCATAAGTATTGGCAAGTTTGATCATGGATATGCAAATTTAGATTTGGTTTTGCTAAATGCATGCACACTAGGTATTATGGGCCCTAGTGTTTAGCAAAAGTCTAATTTGGAACGGCATGCACATTCATGACATAGATCTAACAATCACCATTAGAGTTCATGGTTTGGTTTGAGTGCTTGTGGATCTTTCAAGTTAACCAAGATGGTTATTTATAACATTGTTGATTCCTTAGCCATGTTGTAAGGCAATGTGATCCCTATTTACCAGTCATTTTGGATGACTGTTTGTAGATAGTGGGGAAAAATACCTTAGTACTGTCAATTATCCAATGAGGATAGGTAAATTACAAGTGTAATCTTGTGCTAAAGGATATGAAAAGTGCGTACATTATTACCTAGTAGTCCACTTAGCAGGCATGTATCACTCTAGTTGGAGTTTGCTTAACATAAGGTCAAGTATGTTTGCAACTAGGTTTAGTCTCTTCATGTGTAAGTTAGGTTCTCAACCTTGCACACTAGTTATGGTGGGGTTGTTTACAGATAAAAATCGATAACAAGTTAAGGACTTATACTTTGCTGATGAGTTACGTTAGCCTGTTACTTTCATGAAAAGGGAAAAGAGATACTCTTTTGGGTACATCTTAGTTGTGATAACTTGTTTAGCATACTCAAGTGATTTCTAAATGGAGTCTACACGCTATGTTGGATATGGGCCAGTTACACAAGACGGTTGCAATGGGACAACAATGTGGAAAATCAAAATGTTATTCTTGATTTCATTGACCCTCCTATTGAACCGTGTTTTAGTCAAACAAACAGCTTGATCCATGAGGGATGCCAATGTGGAGATACACCCACTTTTGTTGTCAAGGACAAAAACTCTTCTCCAAGGGGGACATAATGTCAGGCCTAGCGTAAGACCGGGTAGGCGAAGGGCCAAGACGGACATGCGGTACATGGGGGACTAGTCCCCAATCTTCACACCATCATCAACTCTAAATCTCTAGAGGATGAAACAACACTCTCCTAATCATAAGATTCCATGTCCCTTGATGGATAAGGATCACTTGGATGATAGTGTCCATGATTTTCCTCTTCGTAATACATGTGTACTGGTACTAGAGATTTCTCTTCTTGGTACCAATCTGGATAAACATATCTCATTGCTACATGATCTTCTCTGGGTAGTGGCAGTTGATGACCTAACACCGATCTTGGCCTTTCTACTCTTGATTGTCGGTTTACTAGTCTTGATGCATACCTAGGTGGTGGTGGTGCTCGTCTATTTTGTTGATACTTAGGATTTATTGGCATGTTTTGCTGGTATTGAGGGTTAGGATGATAAGGTCTTTCCCTAACTTATCCTTGATTGTAGTATAATTCATCATTGGTATGGTTTTTCCACTTCTCAATGGAACACCACTTTTGCTTAGGATATGACTATGGTAACATAGTGCACTGTTGCATCAGATGGTCCCCTCCACATGTCAAGCATCACTTTAAGGGTGATACTCTCTGGTGCTGATTCCCAGTTTTTGCCCCATTTTCCTCACAAGTTTCTCTACAAGCTGCTCAATATTCATGGGTGACTGCTCTTGTTGTGGCATTTTCATCATATTTGATCCACTAGATATTGCAGATCAAGAATATTTTGAAATTACATGCGCATCTTGTGACACTTCTTAATAAATTCGGAAATTGTTCACTTGGTAGACAACTTCTTCTGTGACCTCGTGTAGTGTCGTACACTTTTTCAAGTGCAAATCCTTCTTGAGGTACTCGTTCTTGGGTCCCTCAATGAATAAAACTACTTAGCAATCTTCCTGAGGTTTCTCATGTGTTGGACATCTCTCAATGTATTTTTTTAATTACAAGGCGACCTCTTGAACTTTTGCTTGAAAGAATGAATCTGGGACATAGTATTGTGCTTGATTACTCTCATGGAAAAATCTTGCATATAACCCTGTAGCAATGCTTCTATATTCCCATAGTCTTCATTTTTCAAAGGTTGGAACCAAGTAAGGGTTGTGCCTTCTAGGGTTCACCCAAAGCCTGTTGAGGTGTCAAGCTCAAGCAAAATGGTTGAGCAAGGTTTGTAGGTCATGTTTAACTTCGATGGCCTCTTTGCCGAAGAGCATAAGAAGGATGGAAGGCTGGTTGTGCAAGGAAAGAAAGTGGGAAGAATGTTTACTTTGGATGTAAATGTGCCCAAGATGAATGCTTCCATGTTTGCACGAGGTGCATGTGTTGTTCCAGATATAGATATTTGCACAATCGTATTGGTCATGTAAATTTACAGAGACTAAGAATGATGAAAACTAAAGATATGGTTACAGGTTTACCGATGTTTTGAGTTGTTGAAATGTAGAAAGTGTGTGAAGCTTGTCAATTTGGAAAGCAGGCACAAGCATCCTTTCCTCATGATAAGCATGTAAGCAAGAATGCATTGGATTTAGTGCATACAGATGTATGGGGTATGAAAGAGACTACATCTATGAGTGGGAATAGATACTATGTGAGTTTCATTGATGACCATACAAGGAAGGTATGGGTCTACTTCATGAAGCAAAACGTGAGGTGTTTATGCATTTTTAAAATTTCAAAGTTATGATTGAAAAACAGAGTGGTAAACATATAAAGTGCTTGAGGTTAGATGGAGGGGGATAATACTTCTCCCAATGAATCCAATGGTTTTTCAAAAAAGCATGGAGTTTAGAGGTAGTTTTCATGCAGGTATACTCCACAACAAAATGGTGTTGTTGAGCGATGCACATTGCAGAAGTGGCTAGAGCATTGATGAATAAGAAAAACATGTCTCATTTTTATTGAGCTAAGGATGTTTCTATAGGTGTCTACATTATTAACAGGACCCCTACTCCTCTAGAACATGATGATGGGGGCTTTTCACAAGCCAAGCTCCCATACCCCTCTTCTCTTGTCCCCACCCCATGAAAACCCCCTCTTAGGGAGGGAGTGATAAAAGACATTGGAAAAAGTAAGAAAAAAAAAGTATGATTATGTAAATATATGAGAAAGGTAAAATAGGCCACCTCATGCCTGCGGGGCAGCCCATCCCCACCTTGCCTCCTTTTTCTTCACTGTTGCCCCGCCGTGTGTCCCTTTTCCTCTCCTCCACTCAAAAGGTCAACCCCCTCTCTCTTCCCCTTGTCCTTTCTCCTTTCTCTCTCCCCTCAAGCTACCCCACCTCTCACCAATAATGCATTCTAACTCACCAATAATGCACCCTAACTCACATGCAACTTACCCTATCTTCCAAAATAGTATACCCCACCCCCCCTTTCTCTCTCCTATCATATCCCATGACCCAAATACCCCCCCCTCTCTCTAAAGGGCGCCATGTCTCTTGTCTTGTAGCTAAATAACCTCCCCCACACTCACACACACTCAGTTTCACTAAAAAAGGTGCCCACAGACCCATCCCCACCCGGTGGTTACCTGATTTTTCTTGTGTTCACACACATCTGCACACAGATTCACCTCTGAACACACTCCCCTCTCTCCCCTCTTGTAATTACTTTATTCTCCATGTCACCTCTCACTTTTTTTCATCAACCCATCTGTCTCTCTTAGTCTCTCTCTCATGAGACTGCTGTTCTGGCACATATACACACAGCCAGACAAGTGGGGCCCACAGTCACATGGCCTATGTAGATAATGATTTCTTCATTTCTAAATTCTAGAATTTCTCCCCCCTCCTCCCCTATATAAAGAGGGGTCACCATCACACAAAAACACACAACATCACCAAAGAACACACTATGCACTGTGTGTGCCTAGTGCACACACACACACACACACCCACACCATCACCATCACCGCAATCACCATGCTTATCTTGAGCATGACCTCTACACCCTTGGCTATGGAAGATGAAGGGCAACTAAATGAAGGATGATGGCCATAATCCTCGTGCGAGTCTTCGCCATCAACTCCCACCTATCCGCCATGTGCTCTACCACTCTCTCCCTTCTCATTCCCCTACCCTATGCTCCCCATTTCATCGCCTAATTCTCTAAATAAAGCTTGAGGTTTTGTGAGTATGTTTTCTTGCAATGTTTTGCCCATGTGAGGTGTGCGGAATCGCCACCTAGTCTTGTGTTTTGGAGTGAGCTTGTGTATGTGTGAAGGGTGTGCGGATTCGCCATCCTTTTGTGATGCCTAAGTACTAAGCCGCTATACCCCCTCCCTCACTCTCTCTCTCTCTCTCTCACTTGATCTCATTCCCTTTCCTTTTCATCATTACTCCCAAGCATCCATCTCTCTTGGATGAAAACTTTGTTATGGTGGTGTGTTGTTTGCGTCCTAGCCGCTGAAGCTAGGTGGTGCCCCCTGTTTGCTTTACCATGACAGGCTCGAGGCGCGCCATTCGTTCCCCGGTGTTTTAGAGGCCGTCGGGGTTCGGGGTTCGCTTTGCTCCCGTCAATGATATGACACTTGAAGAAAAGTTTAGTGGGTGAAAAACCAAATGTATCACATTTTAAAGTATTTGGATGTATTGCTTATGTGCATGTGCCGGATGAGCTAAGAAGTAAGCTTGATTCAAAAGCAAAAAAATGTATGTTCGTTGGCTATTCCCTTGAGAAGAAAGGGTACAAGTGTTATAAATCTATCACGCGTTAAGTGAGGGTAAGCAAGATTGTTGATTTTGATGAAATGACAAGTTTGTATACTGATGTAAAAGATGATTTGGGGCTGATGTAGGAGAGAATGTGGCTGCAAAAAATATAGGTGCACAGTCACAAGTTTTGAGTGGGGTGAAAGGGTCCTCTAGTGCAAGTCATGGTGAGAATGCATGGCGTGGCAGGTTACGTGAAAGAGTGACTCTTGCAAAATTTTCAAATGTATCAAGGAAAGAAAAGGAAAAAGTTGATGATGCCCCTAAATTGCCAAATTAGTGTGCTGGTTATGATAATGGCGAAAACTATGGTTCTGAGAAGAGTTTGGATGAGGAGTTTGGCATACTCGATGTGAAGACTCTGGGTACAAGAAGAGTGCAAGAAAGGAATAGTGTACTTGAAAGTGATCCTGGATCACGAAGGTCAAAAAGAGAAAGAAATCATGTGTAGAGATTGACTTATGACAGTCATTGGCTCGTCATTGTGAATTTATGGCAAAGATTATAGAGGGAGTAGAACCCACATGTTTTGAGGATGCTGTCAAGGATGAAAAATTGCGGCAAGCTATGGATGAAGAGATGGATGCATGTGATGAAAATGGAACATGTGAACTAGTGTCATTACCAAAGGATAAGAAGTCAATTGGATGTAAGAAGGTTTATAAAATAAAGCATAGTGCCGATGGCAGTGTGAGCAAGTACAAGGCTAGACTTGTGGCCAAAGGTTATGCAAAAACTTATGGGATTGATTATGATGAGATGTTTAGCCTCGTAGCTAAGATGGCTACCGTTTCTGTGTTTATTATAGCGGTTTCCGCACTAAAATGGGTGTTGAAACAAATGGATGTAAAGAATGCATTTTTGAATGAAGACTTGGAAGAAGCTGTGTATATGGTGCAGCCACAAGGTTATGAAAATATGAGGCTACATGACCTTGTATGCAGGTTAAAGAAAGAATTGTATGGGCTGAAGCAAGCATGTAGAGCTTGGTATGAGAGGATTGTGGCATTCCTTATTTGATTGGGCTTTGAGATTTCTGATGCAAACCATTCATTGTATGTGCAAAATAATGATCCAAGAATTGTGGTAATGTGTATCTTTGTGGATGATGTGATTATTGGAGGTGATAATGTGGCTAAAGTAGAAGGCGTGTAGGCTTTACTTATGCAAGAATTTGACACGAAAGACTTGGGAGACTTGCGGCATGTCTTGGGCATTGAAATTATCCGCATGGAAGAAGGTGTATGGCTGTCACAAAGGCAATATGCTTTGGATATGTTGAAAAAGTATGATATGTTTGATTGTAATCCAATTGCAATGCCCATAGATTAAAATTTGAAGTTGGAAAATGATGCAAGTCAAGTGCTTGATAATGCTACCATGTACAAGAAGATTGTGGGTAGCTTGATCTTATGGATACACTGATGCGGGTTGGGATGATAGTACATACTATCGCAAGTCTACCAACGGATTCATGTTCTCAATTGGGAGTGCTTCTATCACATGGAGTAGCAAGAAGCAACCTATGGTTGCTCTTTTGAGTACAGAGGCAAAGTACAGGGGTGCTGCAGTGGCATCATGTGAGGTAGCATGGGTAGGATTTCTACTTCACGACTTTGGAGTACAGGTACAGAGGCCAGTCTTCTTCAAGTGTACATTTACAAAGTTTCAACCCAATTGAACAATTGATACAACCATGAGCATAATTTTGACAATTTCTCTGGTCTAAAAATCAACTTTTGGCTCTATACTCACTCTGGATGCCCAGTTTTACTTTGCACTTGATGGATGTCCTTCTTGGACTAAAGTGGATGCATGGTCTCAATCTTGTAGACCTCTGTTAAGGCGGTTACGCCGCTAGCGGAAGCTAAATAGCGAGAACTCAACCAACAACAGAATTTGTCAGACGAGGACAGAGCTTGACCCGCAGGCGCATGGAAACAACTAGGTGGGTGTCAAATCACCTACTCGACCTTCTAATGACAATCACTACTGAGGAAATCAAATCTTAGTTCTAAAATACGCAAGTGACTGAAATCCGTACTACGAACGAATGCTATACGAAACAAGATCTAGAATCATTGAATCGATCTCAAACTCAAGGGGAAGTCTATACACTAGGTAAGAACAACACCCTAAAGACTTGAACTGCAAAATCAACCTATAACCACTCCGTGCGATAAACGCGTATGAAGACAGGCCGAAAAATACAGGTGATCGAAACTTGACCCCGATGGTACTAATGTGTAGCTCTACTCGTTGTGGTTCTATAGATATGCTGCACGCTCCATTCCGACACACGAGTTGGAAGAAAACTCACACCGAAGCTCGTAGGAACTTACCACACATAGAAGCCGATAGCGCGCACTCTTGGTATCTGTGCGTAGCTCTTGCCGTTGCTAACACAATGGCGGTGTCGCTTCTCCAATGGCGGCTCCGTAGCTCGCGTAGCAAGAAGATAAGACTCTCTCACTCTCTCTCTCTCTCAGACACAGTCACGGCACTCAAAAACTCACCTTGATTAATTCTGAATCCTTTAGGTTACAAAAACTTTGGCTTATATACCTCAGCCTTGGAGGTGAGAACATCTCTAACTAATTACATCAGCAAGTGAAATTACTTCGGGATTACAAGATGGAAAGTCAATTGAGTCCCGTTACTTAATGAATGGCTCAAATCAAAATTAATGTCGGAAAGACATTTATTACAATCAATGGTTACAAAATGATGAGTGTGAGAAAAAATGTGGGTGTGATCCTCTACTGGCTCAACACTGCCCCCCTCCGCGTTCATGTCGTCCCTGACATGACTTTTATGCTTGGTCAATAAAGTCCTGTTGTCTTGAGCATCTGCAAATGTGATTCGTATCGTAGGTTGCCGATGGTCAAGGTTGGGCCAAATATTTTGCTTTCGTGGGTGAAAAAGCCGGTGTAGAAAGCTTCTTCGAATGTTTGCATGTGGAAGCTAGGCAAAAACATAATCCTTTGGTATAGGAGGTGTAACACTTTTGGAGAAGGCTGCAATGAAAGATCGTACATCATATCAGTCACCGTGTCGGCCGTCGATAGTAGACTCGAGGTCGTGGCTTTATCTGGCGCGAACACTTCAATGCAAGCTAAGAGAGTCCTGCAGATTTTCTTGAGCATCTGACATGAAAGGTTAGGAGAGCCAGTAAAGAGCTTGATGGTGCCCGTTAGGGTTTTCACCATGTAGGCTTTACCTATTTTCTCTCCTGCCTTTGGTCCTGGAATCCTGGGATAATTAAGCCAATTCGGCTTCTTTTCTGCAATCCTGCCATGCTCTTTCCAGTTTCTGACTCTTGGCACCGGGCAGAAGGTTGCATCCTCCCGAATCTCCTTTGGTGCCTCCACCAAGTAGATGAGGTAGGCTGGGTATTTGTTCAGCCAACCTTTCCTCCCTCTAGGTTGTGAATCTACTATCTTCTTTGATTGTTCCTCCTTTGCGATGTCGCCTTCGTAAAGAGCGACATACTGCTCCTCCTCTATTCTCTTTTTCGTCTTTAGCACTTCAAATTTCATCAAAGGGAAAGGCAGGCTGGGTTGCATCCACTGTTCATGGAGCACTTTTGTGTCTAGTCCCTGAAGTCTAATGGAGATTAGGAGTCTCCTCTCCCATTCCATTTTCGCCTTGGCACTCTCCTCTGCTGACTTTTCTATTTGGTCATGGAGCCTTTGTTCTTCTTCTTCAGAGATTCTTGAAGTCAAGGCCACCTCTTGAGCTGGGGTTGGATCTTCAATTGTGGTTGCCTCTCCAGTTTCTGGTAGCTCTATGGCTGCTCCACCTGATTCTTCTTGTGGTGTCTCTGTCTCTCTTCTTTGTTGCTCTTGTAGATCATGGAGCTGTTTGCGGAGGGCTTCATTCTCTGTCCTTAGTGTTTGATTTTCTAATGTGAGCCTCTCCTCTGCGGCCAATGATCCCTCCGCAATGTGCAAACTTTGCACTTGCTCTAATCTCAGCTCTCTTTGTAAGCTTCGGACCTGGTCTTCCAAAGTTGGTATGATAGCTCCCTCTTGTCCGGTTCCTGCTCTGCTAGCTCTAGGGGTAGTCCTGAGTCTAGTGATTGTTCTTTCTTGGAGCTCGACTCTCTCCCTTAGCTCAATGAGCTCATCCTTGGTCGCCTCCAACTCATCCTCTATTCGCTCCCTTGCTTCCTGTGCACTTGTTATTTCTCTTGAAGCCTCTGCTAGCTGGAGTATCAAGCCGTCTCTCTCGTTTTCCGCGTCATAGAGTGATGCTTTATGACTTTCAGATTCAGTCATAGCATTCTCTAATTTTCTCTGCAACTCCGCTCCCCTTTGTTTGGCTGTCTCAATCTCTACTTCCTTTGCCTTGGACCTTTCTTTTATCTTGCTGAGCAGTTCATGCACCATGTGCACGTCTTTTTCATCATCATCTGTCAACTCTAAAGCTCTTTCTGCCACCACCTCCACTGGCTTTGGCTCTTCTAGTACTTTCGGTTCGTCCAGTTTCTCTTCACCTTCTTTTTTACTCTTTGTTTTTTCCTCCGTTCCTCTCCGTTCATCTTGTTTTTGTAGGGTGATCCCATAAACTGCCTCAAGGGCCTCTTCTTTGGTGTATCCTATCTCTACCAGATCCTCATAATCATTTCTCTTTTGCTGAACTGGATCTATCTTCTTTTCTTTGGTCTCGGCCTCTGGCTTTTCCAAATCATCTGTGTCCACCTCTACTGTGGTCTCCTCCACAATTTTTTCTGTCTTCTTAGGGCTTGGTACATCAGTCATAGAGGGATATCTGTTCTCAGCTTCCTTGGCTTTCCCTTTGTCGGCTTGCCCATCTTTCTCTTGAGGCTTAGTAGACTCATCTACTTTCCTTTTCCCCTTGTCGTCTTTTTTCAGCTCAGCTTTTAATTGCTGTACCTCCTCTTCAGTGTATGGCTCGACAGGTTGCTGCTCCAGAATAGCCTCTGACTCCTCATAAGCTTTAATATATTGATCGTATTGATCAATATGTGGCCTGGCTGAGCTAGTTCCGACTTTAGTGGGGTCTGGCACCCACTTTTCTTCAAAGTCACCCTTTAGAGCTCTTTCCGCTCTAAACTGCTCCACTAGTCTTTCCATTCTTGCCGCTTTCTGACTTTTGGTTTGCTTGGGAGCAACCTTCGTCTTTAATTTCTTCTTAAGCGGCTCGTCCACATCCTCTGCAGGTTCTGAAACTACTTCTAGTTTCCGGCGTGCTCTTGTGGATGCCCTCTTGGATACTTCGGGCTGTTCTTCCTCCTCGTCGGCTTCTCTAAGCCACTCATTCTGGGAGGGAACCTTTGGCCACTGATCTCTAGCTCCAATAGCTTCATAAGATATTCTTGTCAGAATTTCCGCTCCTCCTATGTACTTTGGCTTCTCGTTGTGCATGGCAATTACTTGCTCGTGGATGTGTTGAGCGTAATTCACCTCTTTTGGCATATTGCTCTTTAATGCCCATGTGATGGTGGTCGCAATGGCATGGGGTGGTGTTGTATACTTTTGCGGTCTTTTACTGCAAACATGAAGAAATTGGTTGTACAGTCGGCAAAGGGTTGCCGCTCTTGGGTCCGCCATATCTCCATAGGTTGCATTTTGCTTCTTGGGCCCATAGACCTCTATGGCCTCCCTTCTTTCCCTGACCGAGCTCCCTTTGTTGTGCAGCTTCAATGCGTCTGCGATGAGCTGTGGAGTGATCTGTACTTCTACTTTCTCTCCATCCATGGCTGTCAATGTGGCTTTTCCATCCTTCTGAATGGATGTTGCCAACTCGTACACTCTTCTTGTATCCACACCTGATGGTCTCGAGGTGAAGAAACTGTGAAAGTTTGCCCTTTCCAGGTATCTGCTGATGTCTTCTGACATGCTATAATCTACCAATTCCTGTGGGATCATCGGTACATCCACCGCTTGCCCTTGAGGATCTCTGAAAGTCCCCTGGTAGATCTTTATTCCCTCTTTCTCCAATACTGCTTCCTCCACCCAAGTTTTGGTTGGCTTGAGGGTTTCTGCTGGAATGTCAAAGGGTTCCGCTTCTGCAAGAGCATTTTTAATTGTCGGTCTTTTTCTCTTCGTTGCCGATGACTTGGCGGAATCCATGGATCCTGTAACTCCAATTTCAGAAGTTAGCGTCTTTTTAGTACTGAAAGCTGAAATGAAGCTTTTAACTATTCAAATGACTTGAAAATTGAAACATGAGCTATTCAGGGCCTAAGGATGCAAGGTAGGTGAAAAAATATGCAAAATGGGCTCAAAATCATGCTGGAGACATCATACGCGTATGATGTCTTTTGTGTCAAATTGACTTCATATTGGTTGTGCTTGTAGCTGATAGTGTATACATGAGTATCATATGCTTGGATTTGAGTTTGGATCCCATTTGGTCAAGTTTTGGCTAGTTTAGTCCAGTTCCAGCTCTTGGCAAAATTTTGAAAGGGATTTGGATTTTATGATCCAAATTGGATAAAACTTGGTGGTTCACTTTCAAATGGCATGTAGATCACTTTTGTTTGGTGGTTGAAGCCCTGAGGTGCCAAAATCACATAGTGAGACATTATACGCGTATGATGTCTTTTAGTGTATTTTTGGATCAAATTTCTCTATAAGCTTGGATTTGGCTTTAGATAGGCTTATTCAGTGGATTTATGAAGTTTGGATAGATTTTGGGCTAAAAATGGCTCTGGAGACATCATACGCGTATGATGTCTTTTTCATCAATTTTGCATGGGATTGGTTCTGTGGACTCCCCATGTACTAGTGAAGACTGTCCCTACTCAAATCTTGGTTTGGACTTGAGTATGTTGGATTTGGGCCAAAAATAGGCTTTAGGTGAAGGATTTTCCCTCAATTGGGCTAATGGGGTGATCCTCTTGACCAAATGGTTCCAAATTTCATATGTAGCATGTATTAGATATATATAATGGATGTATGATGACAAATGAGCAGTTTTGGCTCTGTAAGTGCAAATAGACATCATACGCGTATAATGTCTTTTGTGTCAAAATGGTGCTTTTTGGTTCCAGATAGCTTGTAGATGTGTTAATCAACAATCCTACAAAGTTTCAATGAGTTTGGAGTTATTTTGACAAAATTAGGACCAAAAATCAATTTTATGGCCTACTTTGCGTCTTTTCGGTTTTCCTTGGGTTTTCTAACTCCAATTCTCATGATACTTGGTTCATAGGTGTGATTAACATGTGGAATGAGGCTATGCACTCAAATGTTGAAATGGATGTGAAATTCATGCTGTGAGACATCATACGCGTATGATGTCTTTTCTTGAAATGTTGGTCTTTTTGTGCAAAGAATGCTTTGTGCTAGTGCCCTAAGCCCTGCTAACTAGTTTTCAACTTAAAAAGTCATTAGTTTAGCTAAAAAGCCCCCTTATAGGCATTTCAGTCTCCGAAGTCGTCTTTTTGCCTTGGAGTTGAATTTCTTCAACTTTTCTTCTCGAGAGTTACATTTCCAGCTCATTGGATATGTTGTGAAGCCATCTATTTGGTTGAACTTGACTTTGGCTCCCCGTTCTCCATCTTTCTCTTTTTGGTTGCCCGAAAGCGTCTTTTTCACCATCGGTAAGTGGATCAGCTTTCTTTTGGGTTTTGCTTGCAAACATAAGTCATCAATAGTTACTTGAAGCTGCTTGTGAAGTTTCATTTCATTCCGTCGTCAATTTCAGCCGTTATGCCAAAATGACGCTTTGTGTGTCCGCAGCCGAATCGGTTGTTCCGACCTACTTTTGGTGGTCCAAACCTGGAGATACTCCATGGTTGCATTGCCCTCGATGTTGTTAAGCTACCTGAGAAGTTTTGTGTCGTTTCAATAACTTTTTCCTGTTTGCCTCTTGCAGGCTCTGTTGACCTAGGGTTTTTCCAGTCGTTCTTTCTCGAGCTTTGAGTGTTAGAAACCCATCTTCTATACTAGGGTAATCCACCTATAAGTTCTTGCAAGGTTTGGTTAGGCGGTTGTGCCACTACCTAGCATTCTACCGCATTCCCCGTCTGCTCTTGTTTCTTGGTTTTGGTCAGTTTTCGCGACAAAAGTTAATGATAAGCATCAAAAGCTTATGGCAACGAGTCTACCTCTCATGTCTGGTGTCCTCTGAGCTCTCGTAGCAGTCGTAGAAGGCTGTAGAAGGTTGGATGCTCCTGTGTGCTCTTTGCTCTCTCCAAGAAGGTAATAGTGGAAATGAGCTTGAAAGTGATGTGAAAAATACTTAACTTCGGACTTCCCGGATCACTTGTTACCAAATTTGACATGTGCTCCTATCTTGTCGTGAAATGCACTTTAGGATTTGAAATTTCTCAATTTGGACTCCGTTTGACCTGTTTCTGAGAAATCTGTCCACTTTGCCAAAATTCTGTCATTTCGGGCTTTCCGCAACTTTTTCCGAATTGTACTCAATTTTTACCATGGGTTGCCCTTGTCATTAGGATCATCACCATCTATTTTTTTCTTTTTTTTGATCTCGTTTCACCTGCTTTTTTATTTTTCTTTTACTTTTATCAAGAAAATCATAAAAAATAAAGAAAAATAGCAAATTGAAGCCAAAAAATTCCAAACATACACAATAAATAGCTGGTAACCCTGTGTATATGAATATACACTTATTTGTGATTTTTGGACTTGGATTACCACTTTTTTCCACTTTTTAGCTCCAAAAACACTCTTATTTAGTGATATTTACACGTCTAGAGACCCAAATTCATCATTTGATCTCTTCTTGTTGCAAAACAAGGTATATAAGGGCATAAATATTATCAATATCCGCAATCAAACATAAAAATTGCAAAATCATGTAAGACACTGCCCTTGTAATATAATTTTTTGTTTTTCTTTGTTTTGTTTTGTTTTTTTTTTTTCGCTTGTAGCTGCTTTGTAGCTCCTGTATACCTGTATACCTCCCCCCCTCCTAGTCTGAGTCCTCCTAGACGACTATGAAGTGTCTGTGGGCGAAGCATTGTAGTTGTTTTGGTCATAAGTTCCCAATGCAATTGTAGAGCGATGATACAACAGTCTTTCCAATAAAGCTGCTCTTTGTTTGATTGAAGGATTGGTGGTCGGGTTTTGGGTTGGTTTTGGCACTTCGGTAGTAGAATCAGTAGATGGATTCTTCTTTACCTTGTTGTTCTTTTTCACAATCCAAATCTGCTTCCGCTTCGCTTGTGCTTGCCACAAACTCTTTGCGACCCAAACCTGCTTTGTTCTTTGTGTTGATTTCCTCGCCTTGAAATACCTAGGAGTTTCCGTGGATTGTACTGAAGGGAGTTCCTGTTTACAAATCCTTGGGATCCAAATTTGCTTGCTATAGCTTTGTGCCGTCATGAACTTCTTTGGAATCCAGATCTGTTTCACTGTCCTTGATTGTCTGGAATCACTCTGTTGTCTGGTATTGAAGACTCTGTTTTCCACCTTTGTGTTCTCTGGCACAACCTTTTTTGGTCTCCATACCAACTTTGACTCCGTTTTTTTGCAAGGTTGAGCTGTTATATTATTGCTTGTCTTCCTTATCCAATGTTGAGAGTTACTCGTCGAAGAGCAATCCAGTTGTATAGAAACTTTTGGTTGCCATTGCTTCTTCTTTTTCTCTGGTTTTTGTTTACCTTTGTTCTTGGATTCTTCCTTTGGAGTTGGCTCTGCTCCTTTGGTGAACTTAACTGATTGACTTTCACCTTCGTATTTGATAAGCGCTGATTTAGAACTCCAATCAATCATTGCATTGTATTGCTTCTGCCATGGTTGTCCTAGCAATAATGGATGTTGTGTAGCTTGGTCTTCAGCCACGTAAAACATATGAGGATACACATACTGGTTAATCTGTATATGTAAAACTGTGCATCCGACAGTTTTGATTGAATTCTCAGAGTAACTCTTTAACTCTTGCTTGGCAGTTTGTAATTTAGTGTCATTTGTCAATTGTCTGTACAAACTGAGTGAAAGTAGGTTAGTTTGAGCTCCTGAATCCAATAGTGCTCTGGCTTTGATTTGGTTGGTTCCTACTTTGCATTCAATGATGGGTTCTTCTTTGTCATTATCCATTTCTGTTATACTGACTGCGTTTATTCGTATTGCTCCTTCATTGCGCTGTTTCTGACGTAGTAGTCTTCTTTTCTCCATTCTTTACTTCGCCTCGGCTTGCGCTTCCTCCACAATCTTTTTCTTTTTCTGGACACGCAGCTTTTCTTGATGTATTTTGAGAAGCATGTCTTGGGTTAGCGGCAAAAGATACTTTTTCACTCTGCATCCACTAATCCAATTGGGCATTTCTTCTCCGTCTAATGTAGCAAGCTTGACGGCTCCACTTGGTGATAGATCTTTAATCACCAGAGGTCCCATCCCTCGCTTTTTAAGCTTCTTAGCATGCAGTTTCAGAGTATAAACTAGGACATAGTCCCCAACCTTAAAGTCTTTAGTCCGCACATGCTTATCAAAAAGTTCCTTTTGTCGCCTTTTTTGAGCGTAGATAGAAGCTACTGCTTTTAGGCGAAGCTCGTCTAGCTTTTCCAGTGTATCGTTCTTTTCAGTTTCTTTTTTGAGTGTAGTTCTCAGCATGAAGTACGGAACCACGTCGTACCCGTCCTTGTCGCAAAATTTCGTTGTGGGACCATCCAGAATTGCACAAACATCTAGGGTTGCTAGAATGTGTGTCCATTCTAATGGTTCAAGCGTGTCCTCTGGAAAGGGTTCTCCTATATAAGTTTCGTCTTCGATAGCCCTTTCTAAAACATTTTCTTCTCGCCTCAGACTTCCACATTTCGAGGCCCCACACATCCATAACTCCTTGGGCTTACCTAACCAAGCTGGAAATTCGGATCCCGCCAAAGTAGCTGAATCAAACTCCTCTACCGGTGTTCGGTTCACATCTTTATAGCTATGGTCTTTCAGGTTCACACGTGTAGTGGTTTCCATATTTCTCAGGTATATGTGATCGTAGCCCCAATCCTGGACCATTTTCAACTGTCTCATGAAGTGTCTTCCCAGTATGATATCATAGCTATTCTCCTTGCCAAAATCGACAATAGAAAAAGTATGTTCGTATTCAATGCCGCAAGAAGTCACTACGACTTTCTCTAATAACCCCATAGGTTTCTCCATGTGTCCATCTGCTAATTGGAGTTTCAACCTAGTCTTCCTTATTGCTGGTTTCCCCCATTTTTTCCAGATTTCTTTTGTAGCAATGGCTACCCCAGCTCCGCTGTCTAGTATTGCCATCATGTTCACTCCTTGGAATTCAACTGGTAAGGTTGTATTCCCCTCTTCACCTTCGCAATACTCTCCGACCTTGTTTAAGGGTACAGGCTTAGCGTTCTTTTGTGGTTTGCTCAGCTCTTGTATACCCTCTTGCAGTCTCAATGTTGGGTCTTTTATCCCAAATTTCTCCAAGCATTTTCCTACAGTGGTCCACATATGTGGTCTTAGCCTCAAAAGCTCAGCTAGAGTGATAGTGCATGTCACTGGTGTTGACAAGATCTCTATCAATCCTTGCGAGTCCATGACTTTTTCTGATGAGATTCTTCGTGAGGGAAGTGCTCTAATCTCGGATTTTGCTTCATACTCTCCTAAGTATGAAGGTAAGGTATTCAGTGAATGAGGTTTGCTCTCCATTGTTATAACAGAGCCCCCATCTCCCCAGTAAGATTGCAGATCCAAGTCCACTTGAGATCCTGCCTCAAATTCCACTATGAGAGGATTCCTGATGTCCTTTTCCCATTTTGTCTGATTAGCTTGGCAACTTAGCTCGTTTGCAAAGTTTGCCTCTCTCACTTGTTTCCAAAATTCATTGTAATCCTCATCTCTTCCGTAAGACCTCTGTATGACTAGATGAAAACTCTCTATCTCCTGATCGGTTGTGTTCAATACTATGCGGTCATCCTTGTGTGTATCTTCAGACTTTTGTGCACTGTGAGTCTTTTCAGCTACCCGTGAAATGATAGTCTCTTGCTGAATTGGGTTTTCCGTTCTACAATTCATTGTTTCTCTTGGTGGTTCTAATAAGGCTTGTGCAGTCTCGATCATTCTCTGGCACATTTCAAGTCTTTGCTTTTCCAATTCCGCGTTTGGGTATGTCATCCACCTCTGTTCTTGTGTTTGGTTGTTCTTTAACCTAGCTTTGTAAGCTCTCATCAGTGCGTCCAATGGTTCGTGTACTTTGTCGACTAGCACTGATCCCCCTGAGCTTAAGCTCGTTGTCTCTTTGATACTCTTTTGTTTCGTTCTTTCCGGGCTCATCTCTCGTTTCCCGTTTTTACTCTCAAGTTTTTCTAATCTATCTTTAGTTTGCTTGAGTTCCTCAGCTAGAATAGCGTCTTCACGTTCTTTTCTCAACTTCATGCGTGCTTTCTAGCTTTCCATGTGTTTCTCTGACTCCGCGGTCCTTGACTAACCACTTCAGTCACTAACTTTCCATTCTCAGGTTCTCTAGTGGTTTTCTTAGCTTGAGCTCTAGTAACAACTTGTGTTGGTATCAAAGTTTCATTTTCAGACCCACTGCTGGTAGGAATAGTTTCTAGCATATTCAATGTCGTCTTTATCACTTTGTTTGGATTCTTTGAACAATCCTCTATGAAGTGAGTAACCCCACACTCAGTGCAATAAGCGTTAATTCTAATGATTTCCGTATGTGGACAAACATTCATCAGATGGTCACCTCCACACTTGTAACAGGGTCCTAGTGCTGGTCTTGGTCCCATTTGATTCGTCCTTTGTGGATAGGATGGTCTTTGTCCTGTTAACCCTCCATGAGCTATGAACATCAATGTTCTTGCGTCCAAATTGTATCTCTCTTCATCAGAAGCACTTGTAACTGTTGGTGTTCCAACATTCCTAATCATGCCCCATGGTTCTGGTTGTTTGGGTTCTTCTGGTGGGTAATACACAGTTGGAGACATGTGTGCACCAGATTCTTCATAATAGTCTTGAACAGGCACTAAGGCTTGTTCTTCCTGATTCTCTAAGGTTGGTGCATATCTAATGCCCACTGGTCTTGCTCCTGGTAAAGGTGGTTGTTGTCCCAATACCGGTTGCGGTCTTTCTATCCCCATAGGTCCTGGTACATTTTTCGTTGGGTATCGAGGTACTGGATGTACCTGAGGTGGTGCTAGTTGAGCAGGAGGTGCATACTGACGCTCCCTTACATACCCTTTGTTGTAATAGCACTCCTCTGTTGGATGGTTTGTCCATTTTTGTTCAATAGCACACCATTTCATTGTCTTTGTCCTCCTGTCGTCATTGGGTTTTGCACTCCATTTGTTGGTGCTGGTCTTTGTGAGCTAGAAGTAACATAATACTGATGTAGTGGTCCCCCAAAGTATGTATATCCTTCTAATTCTTTCCTGCCATTGTTGAGTATTGCCTCCCATACTTGTCGTAAGCGGCAATTTTCACTTCCGATCCCTCTGTGTAAGTAAAGGCATAAAGTTTTTTTTGGTCTGTCAACTCTCCAGTGTAGGGTTCTTCACATCTATAATAGAGATCTTGCTCCCCATTATTATATTTGTATAGCCCCACATAGATGTTATCAGTGTTGATCCTTGTAGTTTCATTCTCTCTTCTTAACCTCGCATCAGGGAAGTTCATTATTGGTGCTTTCTCCTCAAGTTCTTCATCTACTTTGGCTTTGGTGCCCATCAATCCCCACTTGTCCACAATGTTAGGGTTTAGGACTACCAAGTACATGGTACCCTCGTCATCTAGATATCTATCTCCGCTATAGCTCACAGGCACTAAGTCCTTGAACTCACTAGGTCTCTCTTCTATCTTTACACAATAGCGGTCCATTCCATCTTTGTAGATCTTGGCACCTTGCTCATTGTCGTACTGGTATTTTATGAACAATAGCTTCATTGTGGCAGAAGGGTTTGATGATCCTGCTGCCATATTTTCTCTGTTGTTCAGGTTCAAGTGTTCCAAGTGTTCGGTGAAAATCTCGTAAGATCTCTCCGAAGAAGTATCAGAAACACTTCCTTCAAAGATCGGCTCTAATGGTTGCACCCAACTTTGGTTTACACTTCCCTCGGTTAATATGACACTTGCTTGTTCCCTTTGTTTTGGTTGGTTATTCTGGAGATTCCTGCCCGATCTCAAATTCATCAATTCCCCTAAAGGACTTTAACTTTTCCGTCTCGGCAATTTGTTTTCCCAAGTTTTTGTGGTCAGAATTGATCCAAACTGATTGATACTTGGTCAATTGTTTAATCTTGTCAGTTGGACAACTTCTGTTTCATCAAGTGAGAATTTTGTTGCAGTTATGCTGAAAAAGACATTATACGCGTATGATGTCTTTTTTCACAGATTTGGACTATCTTGGTTATGCTCACTCTCAGTAGCCCCCTTATGCTCTATCCACTCACAAAATTCAGTTTGAACTCTGTTTGAGCAAGTTATGGCTAATTTAGGCTTTTCTTGGCAATTTTCCGCTTTTGACTCGTTTTGGGTCAATTGTGATCCAAATGGGATGAAACTTGAAATATAACCTCTAGACAGCTATTACAATGGATCTGTGTTGGCAAAGTATCAAAATATGTCCAAAATTAGGTAAAAGACATCATACGCGTATGATGTCTTTTTCATCAATTTGGGTCAAGACTTGATATTTATGCTTTCTACAGTGTTTGTAACAATTTTGTCAGGTCAGATATCAAAAATAAGCAGTGGATGTGCCAAAAGACATTATACGCGTATGATGTCTTTTGTCCCAGATTTTGACTATTCTTGGTTTTAAGCCTTCTCCAATGTTTATAATTGAGTTTCAAGTGTTTTTGTCAGGTTTGAATGTAAAAACAGGATCTGAATCCAAAATTTCCTATTCTTTGCGTTTCTTGGACTCTTGCTTGTCTTTTTGGGTTTCTTTGAGTGTTAATGCTCTTGTTTTAAGTTGAAATTAGGGTATAACCCCCCTTTTGAACACTCAGGTAAAGTCAAAATTTCTGTTTTGGTCTCTGTTTGGTCATTTAGACATCATACGCGTATGATGTCTAAAGTTGCAGATTTCCAGTTTTTTGGCACAGAATCCTTCCTAAAGCTTTCTCAAGTGCTCAGCAGCTCCCAGATACACAGAAAATTTCTCTGACTTTTGTTTATTGCAAGTTTCACTACTAACTCGACGGTTTAGTGATCTAACATGCAATCAACCATATCAAGCAAATACTCCAATGATTACTAGCTCTAGATCAGGATCAAATGAAGTCCTACCTACGCTATTCCTAATCATAAAATGGGTTTGGTAATTGTGATTTTAAAAAGATCCACTGTCACTCACGGACTAGCAAATTCTTCTTCTATCAACAACTACTCTACACCAACAAAACAACAAACAAATCTAAGCTAAACTAAAAATACTGTCAACACGGAAGACCCAGGAATACCCCACTTCTTAGTATCTCTCAAGATCTTCGGAGTCCACCACTCCTAGATCTTTTCTAACTAAAGTATACAAAGCAGTTTATACGACTCACCTCATAGGATTAGTCTAAGGTCACCTACTTAGGGCTCTCGTCCCCGGCAACGGCGCCAAATGTTAAGGCGGTTACGCCACTAGCGGAAGCTAAATAGCGAGAACTCAACCAACAACAGAATTTGTCAGACGAGGACGGAGCTTGACCCGCAGGCGCATGGAAACAACTAGGTGGGTGTCAAATCACCTTCTCGAACTTCTAATGACAATCACTACTAAGGAAATCAAATCTAAGTTCTAAAATACGCAAGTGACTGAAATCCGTACTACGAACGAATGCTATACGAAACAAGATCTAGAATCATTGAATCGATCTCAAACTCAAGGGGAAGTCTATACACTAGGTAAGAACAACACCCTAAAGACTTGAACTGCAAAATCAACCTATAACCACTCCGTGCGGTAAACGCGTATGAAGACAGGCCGAAAAATACAGGTGATCGAAACTTGACCCCGATGGTACTAATGTGTAGCTCTACTCGTTGTGGTTCTATAGATATGCTGCACGCTCCATTCCGACACACGAGTTGGAAGAAAACTCACACCGAAGCTCGTAGGAACTTACCACACATAGAAGTCGATAGCGCGCACTCTTGGTATCTGTGCGTAGCTCTCGCCGTTGCTAACACAATGGCGGTGTTGCTTCTCCAATGGCGGCTCCGTAGCTCGCGTAGCAAGAAGATAAGACTCTCTCACTCTCTCTCTCTCTCTCTCTCTCTCTCTCTCTCTCTCTCTCTCAGACACAGTCACGGTGCTCAAAACTCACCTTGATTAATTCTGAAGCCTTTAGGTTACAAAAACTTTGGCTTATATACCTCAGGCTTGGAGGTGAGAACATCTCTAACTAATTACATCATCAAGTGAAATTACTTCGGGATTACAAGCTGGAAACTCAATTGAGTCCCATTACTTAATGAATGGCTCAAATCAAAATTAATTTCGGAAAGACATTTATTACAATCAATGGTTACAAAATGATGAGTGTGAGCAAAAATGTGGGTGTGATCCTCTGCTGGCTCAACAACCTCTAAGCTCCAAAGCTGAAAAAAAATATGCGATTTTCCTTAGGATACACCCAAGAAGTCACTTTTGACCTTTATTCTAGCTTTATGGCTTTACACTTCTCTTTTAGTCACAACTACCAGCCTATATTTTGTTTTAGCCTTGGAGGTTAGAGTCACCAAGTGGTTAGTCCTCTTGACATCCCCTCGACTGGCTCTTTCTCACCTATGTAGACCAACTTGCAGACCAACTTGCAGTAAAACTTCATTCATGTGCTTAAGTAAGAAAAATACACACATTGGTCTATTTCCAAACACAAAATTTTCTCTAGTATAAATCTGCAGGAGAAAATCGTGATTTTCACTCACAAAAGCAAAAGATTCGTTTTTTTGAAAAATCTCATTGTGGCTATGCATTTACCCACTCTTGTACATGCATTTCATGCCCTAAATCAACCAAATTTTATAGATGCACCATTCTCCCTTGAGCTTTCACTACTTTTAACAAAAGATCTTTTATGACATGCAGATCCAAACTGATGAGAGACCTTATCGAACATGTCTTCTTACCCTACTCCTAAGGCAAAAGAAATCAACTGAGAACAGGCTCAAAATACCTAAAAAATAACTCCCTAACTAAGCTCTGATTTTTTTTTGTTTTTCTTAAATATTTCTTGCCTAGTGCAAGATTTACCACTCTATCAATTAATGAAGTTCTGCACCAAGCTCTCCTAAACACTTACCATAACTTCCTAATACTCTTGTGGCAAGAAAATCATCACAATCACACAAAACAAAGACCAAGGAAACCATGATCCCCTTTCTAACCTATCTTATCTACTAATCTACCTAAGATAACTTTGTCGAATTTGATTGTGTTCACACTAGTCTAGGTACTTGTTCCTTGGCAGCGTCACCAATGTCTCGGGACCCAACGCCTATCATATCTCAGAAAGAGAAAGAACCAAGACTAAAATGTCAATCTTGGAATGTAAGTGACTCGACTAGGGCATGGAGGCTTGTCAATCCTGGAATGCAAGTGACTCAACTAGTGCATGGAGGCATGCCAAGAGATTTTCAATCTCTCATCTGAACACATTACACTCCACTTTGACATTCACAGAGTGTTCTATTTACCAAAAACTTGGAATCTTCCTTCTTATCGTGTTTGCGGGTCACCGCGATGGATGTCCATAGCATAGCTCTCAAGCATCAACATAAAATTATCGATACAGGGAAAGCGACTCGGATGAGGCATGGAAACTCACTAGGGTGTCAATCCTAATGAAGTGAACTCGAAGAGATGCAACTACTAACTCTACAAGCAAATCAAACGCACTAAAGCCAAGTAATCTGCCTATGTCCTTCTACACAGCTCTACAGTCATCACGCCCGTTTACCATGCAAATCATATCGGAATCGCAAAACTTGAAGGGAAGCTACAGGGGACTATCAGGAACATATCCTATCATTGTCACAGCATTCTGGAGAGGTACAAAGATCGTGATTGTTCATCCCACAGTACGCAAAAACAGTAAACAGATGATCCTAAAGGGTCGTTTTAGGGTCCCTAAAGCCTCTCGTAGGGTCAAACAACATAAAATACGTATATAAACACTCAAAATAGCGATTTAAGGCCTAAACGGATGCGTTTGAAACCTTCACCGAATCTTGAATGCTCACACTTGAATGAAAGAGAAGACTAAGAGGAACACAATGCAAGAAACAAAACTGAATTTGGATTACCGTAGCCACAGAAGCGATGATTACAAGTTTGAGCAAAGAGGCAGCTCTCTGTGCGTAACGCAATAGTCACTTATCTTCCAAAAAAAAATCTCCCTTTCCCACTAACCTTAGTGTATTATATACCTAGGGCTTTCTAAAGTGTCCGGCGGCCAACTTCTCATGGACCTTTACATATATCATTGGAAAAATTACATCTTTGACTTAGACTTGACATAGACGATTGTCATTAGACTTTTATAGGGTTTGATGTATTAAACATCGGAAAAATAATGTAACCACATCAAAACTTTGGCTGGCTGACCCAACGGGTGCCTTGGCTAGGTGGGCACTTGTGTGTTGTTATCACCTCCAAACACTCTCCCCTTCCTAGCTCGTGTCGTCCCTTGACATGACCATTTGTAGTCTAGTCTTCTTGTTGATGAGACTCCCCCCTTCCTTGATTGAGTTATATCTGACATGTTTTGCTTGTTCAAATGGGGTGCACATTTGCCTTTGATTGATGAACATGTGTTCTTGTGATTTGGATGTTGTGGACAAGGCATTTGTGCATGTTGTTGCACATCTTGCTTTACCTTTCCATTTGTGCATGTTGTTGCACATCCTGCTTTACCTTTCCATTTGTGCAGTTGGTCGATAATACCTGCTTCTTTGGATACTTTGCCTCCTGGTGCAGTTGACTTTTTACTGGAGCTCGTATCTCAAAATGTTTGAGACTTTGACGTGTGTACTAGCATCTCCAATTTGATTTTCTTTGCCACTTTGTCAATAGAGCTTTGTTGGTATCTTTGAAGATAAGAGCTGCTCTTGTCGAAGCATAGTTGAGAACAATGTGGCCCCAATTTATCTCTTTGAAGATCGTGTAACAAATTATTTATTGGTTTCATTTGATGGAAGGAATATATACAATAGAATAGTGATGGGTGTTTCTAAATTAGGGTCTAGAACGTGAATGACCAAAGGGAAAAACCCAGTGAGAAAAAATGCCTTTGGTATACGCTCTTATTGGGGTTGAACACTTGGAAGTTGAGTACCTGTTCATGCAAGGTGAGTGCTCGGGAGAAATAAAGTAAGAGTGCGTAATGCAAATGCCAATTATGGGACACTCTATATGCACACAAGAGTTCTTTCAGTCAAATCATGCGGTGTGAAAAATGAGTTGTTGGGTGCTTCAAGGAACAAATGTAGCACATGTGATATCCAAGGACATCTCAATAGCTTCCACATTTCCAAGAAGGGTTTTTGATGTTGAAGCTTCTCCACTCATTACTCACTATGCATAGTGCATGAGTGTCTTTTGGACTCTCTTCTTCACTTTACCAAACTTAAAATACATAGACTTGGACTCTTATGCTCACCTATACCAGCATGAGCGACACAACATAAATATGCTCAACTCCTCCACCTTGAGCAGAACCTAGAATAGCTAAGACTCTTAGACCACAAAGAATATTACTTGAAGCTTTGGGACTAATGCCTTGCTCATTTAGTGGCTCAGCTGCCCGACTCTTGACTTTTATGCCTTGTATTTTTAATGGCGACTTGGACTTACCTGTTCATGGCCTGAAACCGAATGCTATAAGTTCTTGAGATTAAGGCCTCTATCATTGCTTTGATCTTTGGATGCCACCATCTTTTCAAGTAAGTTGGCATACTTTGGCTCCTCTTGACTTGCTTGTTGTATGTTGATACTTCTTTGTAAAAAAAGTCCTTCAGCTCTGATAGGGCTTCATGTAGCCTTTGCATTAATTTACATGAGAAGAGATTGTCGAGATGTGTGGGTTCTCTGTGATTGAGTTTCCACTAGCAATTTTGGAACCCATCTCGTTTTTGGTCCTTGTGTGACCGTCTTTGGCATTTTATCTTCTTCTATAATTTGATGGACACTAGGCTTTGGTATCTAGACTTGATGATTTCCGTTGTAAAACCCTTGCTTTTGTAATTGATGAAAAGGTATCCATCTGTAGATTGCAGCAGCCTTGGTTGTAATTGGCTTCTATCGGCTTTTGGTTGTCATTGCTTGCTTTGGGGTAGAAGCTTGTGCTGCTTGATTTCTCTTCGTTGTTCCCGATTGAGCTACAATTTTTGGTAACCATATTGGAGTGTTATCTTCATAAACTCCTTGTGCTTCAAGTAGCTTCACTGGAATCATCCACTGATTCACCTGTTTGTGTTGGTTATCTTCGTTGAAGTCTGATTTTAGTACCCAAACTTTTTGCGTTGCCCGCTTGGAAGGTCTTTTTGTTTGCCTTTTGTTGGTGTTCTTTCGCTTGCCCGAGTATTTTGTATTCCGTTGATAGCACGTCTTGCTCCTTGTAGAACTCGTTGGTTGAGGTGGGTAGGTCCAGGCTGTTACTTTAGGATTTTTGGCCCAAAAATTAGTGTTTCCTTGGAAGTAGCCTTGAGCAATGATTGACTCATTTGATGCTATCCACCCTGTCACCTTTTGTTGTTGTGGTTGAACCCATGTTTCATGTATCCAAACTGGGTCTTTGACTTGGATATGCTCTTTGGATACCAACACTTGGTTGACATTCTTCGGCTTCTTCTGGATGCTTTTTTGTGATGGAAACTTTATTTGATATACTTTTTGCTTTGGTTTCCATTGCATTGTTGATGGTGTGGCTCTTGATGTAGAGGCTTTGTGGGAAATTTGATGGAAGCTCGTTGAAGGTAAAGTCGTCTGGCGAGGTTGATATACTTCAATGTTTACCTTTGCTTTACCTTTTCCCACGATTGTTGGCAAATTCTTATCTGCATGGATTTGGGAAGCTTCATGGAGTCTTACCGTTGTTGTTGAAGCTTTTGATTGTTGTCAAAAGAAGATGTTCCTCCAGCTTTCTGTTAGGACCATACTCTCTTTGATATGATGGGAGTTGATTATGTGGAAAGTATCTTTATACTCTCCGGTATTCAATTTGAGTACAGCTTCTGCCACTCCAAATCTAGGAATCGGCATTTTTGAACTTCTGTAAACTGTTTCTTCTAGCTCATTGATTGGTGGCTTTCCCATCATGATCCACGTTCCATAAGTCATTAGATTCTTTGTTGCTTCTGGATCTAGTGCGGCTGAACATGTAACCTTGAGCCCTGTTTGTCTGCATAAATTGAATTTGATTATTGTAGGAGATAGTCCATCTTATTCCTTGTCCCTGTTCTTCTTTTGATCTTGCGTTTGTTGAAGATTTGCCGTTGAACTTGGATGCTTTTCTCCTTCATCTACTTTCCTTTGCACTTTTTCTGGAGTCGGCTTCTTTGAAACAACTTTTGTTGTTTCTTCAGGGATGTCAATAATGACATATTCTTGTGGTTGCTCTGCTTCCTTCGTTTTCAATTTTTCCTCATGCTCCAGGATGTAGCTATCTGTCTCACTTTTTCTGCTTTCACACTCACAAACTTCATTAGCTTCCTTCAACACTTTCAACATAAAACATGAAACTAGGTCGTAGCCCTCTTCATTACAAAACTTGGTTGGAATTAGCTCATTTACACACACATCCAAGGTTGCCAATATTTGAGTCCATCCAAATGGCTCAAATAATTGCTCTGGAAAGGGTTCCGGTATGTAAGCTTCATCGTCCATTGATCTTTCTAGGATGCAATCCTCCTTCACTAAGCTTCCACACTTCGAAGCACCACACATCCAAAGTTCTTGTTTGGTTTGTAGCCACGCAGGTATCTTTTTCCCATTGACTATAGTAGAGTCAATTTCTTCTAAAGGAGTTCTATTCACATCTCTATAGCTATGGTCTTTTATGCTTATTTTTGTGGTGATCTTTTTATGTCTCAAGTAGATACAGTCATAGCCCCAATCTTGAACCATCTTAAGTTGACGCATGAAAGGTCTTCCTAAAATGATATCAAAATTGTTCCCTTTTTCAAAATCTACTATTGTAAATGTATGTTCATATTCAATTCCACAAGAAGTCACAATAATTTGCTCTAAGATACCCAGAGTTTTTTCCGTGTATCCATCTGCAAGTTGCAGCTTCATTCTAGTTTCCTAAGCGCTAGTCTACCCCATTTTTCCCAAATGTCTTTTGTGGCTATGGCTACTCCAGCCCCACTATCAAGTATAGCCAATCTTTTAACTCCTTTGTGTTCCACAGGTAAGGTGGTGTTTCTTTCTTCTCCTTTGCAATATTCCGCCACCTTGTTTATTGGCACAGGTTTAGCTTGTGCACTTTCTTGTTGAGTTTTGTTTGATTGTTCATTTGAGGGTAGATCTTGATGAGGTATCTTTAATCCCATCTTCCCCAAATTTTTGCCTACTTCATCCCATACACGTGGTCTAATCTTAAGCAGTTCAGATAGAGTAATGGTGCATTGTATTGGAGCTGACATCAACTCTTGCATACTCTTTGTATCCATCATCTTGGATAGGGCTTTCCTTTGAGATGGCACCACTCTAGTCTCTGAGTCTTCCTCATGTTCTCCTATGTATGAGGGTAAGGTCTTCAAGAACTCTGGTTTGCTTTCAATTGAAACTTCTGTCCCTGCATCTCCATTTAGAGATTGAATGTCTCCCTGATAGACTTCATGCCCTGTATTGACCTCAGTTATGGGTGCAGATTGGAAAGTCGCACTTCCATATTTTGCACTTCTAATTGCTTCCCACAATTCATTTGTCCATGGCTCATCTATCTCTGGGATAGGTGCCATAAATTGTGATCTTGAACTTGCATCATTAGTGGTGTTGGCCACTACTTGATCATCTAGTTGAATTTCTAGGTTGTTGGTTTCTTGTGCTGCAGTCTTTGCTTGCACATCCTTTTGTGATTCTAGCTCAATGTTTCTTTGAGTTAATGTTTCAACAACTTTTGCCTTAGGAATTTCAAATCCAACACTTTTTGGTTTTGTTTCTGGAGGTGGAATTGGTGCTTCAAGCTCCATCATTGCCTGTGCAGTTTTTACCAATTCCTTACACATTTTCAACCTCTCAGTCTCTACCTCAACATGAGGATATTTCATCCCTCATTGCTCTAGGGTTTGGTTGGGTTTCAATCTAGCCTCATATGCTTCCAGTGCAACATCTAATGGCTCTAGGAATTTGTCTACCAACACAGATCCTCCGGAAGACGCCTTCCTTGGTTTCTTATCGCTCACCACCGTTTTGTTTTTCCGTTCTTGTTTTAACCGCTCCTTTGTCTCTTGTAATTCCGTTTGTAGTGCAATTTGATTTGTAATTTTTTTTTCTTTAATTCTGTCTCTTTTGGCTTTCCAGGATTTTCTCCCAGTCCTCACTGACACACTAGCTGTTTCCCCTTGTTTGGGTTGTTGATCTTTCTACTCATTAGCTTGGTCCTGAGCATTTTCTTTTGCTTGGGCTCTAGTCACTACCTTCACAGGAATTTTGGGTTCTTCCTCTGATCCACTTGGAGAAGGTAACACTCCCACAACATTCATTGTTGTTTTCCCCTGTTTGTTTGGGTGTTTTGGACAATTTGGAACAACGTGTGTAATGGCACACTCCAAACAATATCCAATTATCTCTACACGAGAAAAATTCTTGGCCCAATGATTACCTCCACACTTGTAGCATGGTCCATCTTGTTGAGTCACTGGTGGCACAATTGATGGTTGTTCTTGCTTAACCAGAATGGTCTCTAGTCTACGCTCTTGATTGGCTATTAACATCAGAGTGTCCTCATTCAATGAATAGAGTTTTCTCATAGGTTCTTGCCCTAGCCTAGGTTGTGATACCTCAGCTCTTTGTAAAGCCCTTGATACAACCCTATTTTGAAATAATGGATGATTTGGCAATGCCTTTTTTTTTCTATTTGATGTCCAAATAGTATCCCCCTCGTGTAGGTTTGATTATAGTAACACTCACTCATCTCATGATTGGTCCATTTTTGCTCAATGGCACACCATTTTATTCGTTGTGCTACTTGCGTTGCTAGCTCATCTAGGTTGGTCATTAATTGAGACATAACCACTTTCCTTGTGTTGGTTTCACTAGATGCTAAAAGAGCATTATCCATAGTGATCTTTGTATCACCAATTTCCTCGCCATAGGCTTTACAATTGTCAACTAGGTATAACGCTTCTCTTGTGACTTGTTCAAAGGAAGTACATCCTTTTAAGTGCAAATCTTTCTTGAGAGTTTCATTTTTCAAACCTTCTATGAAGAGAATTGATAATCTTTCATCCTGTGGTAACTCGCGTTCTAGACATCTCTCTATATATTGTTTGAAGCGTAGCGATGCTTCCTTCACTCTCTCATCTTCTTTTTGCTTGAATGCATAGATTTGGGACACTGTGTTATGCTTGATTCCCCTTTTAGAGAACTCCAAAACAAATTCTTGCAACAATTGTTCAATGTTTGAGAAGGCATTTTTGTCCAATGGTTGGAACCAATTCAATGCTATCCCTTCCAGGGTTAAGCCAAATCCCTCATACTGTGTATGAAAATAAAATACTTGTTCGGATCTTAACACTTGTTTGAACAAGGATGCATGTACATATGGATCCCTTAATCCATCATACTTCTTCTTGACACATTTGGCCAATTGATATGGTCTCATTGGTTCCCATTTCAATCATGTATCTTAGCGTGTTGGGGTCTCTCACAAAGACATCCCTTGTTCCTTCTTCTCGTCTTGGAGAAAATCCTGGTGGAATCCCCTTTGAGACATGTTTTGGAAATGTTGATGGATTTGTAAGTCTAATTGGTGGTCTCCTGGTTCCACTCAATGAGGTAGGAGCTACACTCCCGTGAATAGCTATTTTGGATGTTTGAGGTCCATTTGATTCCATAGTTTCAATGTTAGCTTCTTGCAAATCAGTCTCAAAAAACCCTGGTACGCTTACACTCGGTTGAAAGTAGTAAGCAGAGATTGGAGTACCCATGTATGTATATCTTTCTAGCTCAATTGGGCTGATAAGTTTGTACTCTCGTCCATACTTATCTACCATTAGAACTTGCACTCCCTAGTCATCTGTGTATGTGAAGGCATAGAGGTTCTTGTAGTTTGTCAACTCTTCAATGATGGAATTTAAACATCTATAGAAGTTTTTTTGATCCCCAATAGGTAACCTATAAAGACCATCATAAGTGTAATCCATTAGAACTCTCGTGGCTTCATTGGTTTTGATGAACCTCACATTGGGTTTGTCGATTAGAGGATGCTTCTCCTCTAAGTCTCCAGCAATTTCCACTTTTGCTCTTTCAAACTCCCGCATTTTAGTTGATTGGTTTGGCTTCCAGTGAGCTACATGATCACTTGACAAATATCCATGAGCCATGCCTTGAGGTTTGGCTTGATATGATTGATAAGCCTCATGGTCTTGTCTCAACCCTCTTGTTATAGGTGTTGCAGTATTTTTGGCTGTTTGTGTAGGTGGAATAGCTCTGAGTTGAGTGGGAAACCCTAATGATGGATGAGTTGTCATGTTTAAGCCTCGCTGAATACTCTCAAGATAGTCCTTGACAAGAACACCTTGGCTTAGTGCACACAATCCCTTTTTGCCCCTGGTCAAGTCTCTAAAAAGTTAGGAATTTGTGACTTTTTTGGTCTCTGGAAATTGGTTCTGGGTACCCTAGAAGTTTGGAATTAGGAAACCTAGAAAAATTCAGCTAGGTGTGTGCTATTGTCCGCAAGATTTCTTCCTAGCTATACCTGACTCAATTTGGAGTTGTCTATCAAAAGTTAGAGCATTTTTAGTGAACTGCACTTGAAACAACACTCAAAACAGTCTCAGGACCAGAACACAGGAACTTTGGCTTGTATCTTGGCTTCCAGAGGGTATTTTTCACTCAAACTTGAGATTTGGGATGTACTCAAGAAGGTCTACAAACTTATGAAGTCGGATACCCCCACTATGTAGAGGTACATCGATCGCGATCGTAGTTCCAACTCCTTTTTGCATGAAATTTTAGGAGTTGATAGACATGGGTATGATTAGTCTATTCCCAAACCCACTTTGCATTTGGATCACAAAAACTTGAATTTTCTCAAAATTTTGGTCTGGAGGATCAGTGATCAGTGTTCGCCCTATTTGACAACTGTCTTTTGGTTTTTTGACCCTGGTTCTTTTGAGAAAGTTGTTTGTCTAGTCATCAGCTACCTACTCACCAAGTCTCAACTAAAAATGTCACTATGGTACATCGATCGCGATCGTACTTTGGAGCCCAAATTGGATGAAACTTGTGGATATGGTAGACAATGATGTGTACAGTCTACTCCCCAAATCTTTTTGAATTTGGACAAGGAAAAGTCATGTTTTCACAAGATCTTGGTCTGCTAGGTGTATGTGTGGGTAAAGTCTGGTCAAAATCTGGCACTGAGGTACACCGATCGCGATCATAGTTTGGAGCCCAAATTGGATGAAACTTCACCAGCTTGTTCACTAGGCTATTTTAAGACTACCTGCCAGACAGTTTTGTATTTGGACTAAAAAAAGTCAAGAATTTACAGTTTCTTGGTATGAAGTGCCTGATTTTACAATTTTATCTGGTTTGATTGATTTTGATGTTTGATTTGGGATTTGAGAGATACCTAGGCTTGTCCTATGCACAGGCTATCTCTCTGCATGGTTTCTTTCCAGTTTTGATGTGTTTTGGTCTATTGAAAATCAATTTCTATGCCAGTTTAGCAATTTTTGTCTTTGATCTGTATTCAGATGATTTGACAAGTATTTTGAGGTTTCTGGCTCTAGGTCCTTTAGACTTTTATATTTGTATACACTTGAGGATACCACAGCTGAAATCTGGCCAAAATCTGGCACTTAGGTACACCGATCGCGATCGTAGTTTGGAGCCCAAATTAGACCAAATTTGGCATGCTTGTAGACATTGATTTTTTAAGGCTATCCCCAAGTCTTTTTGCATTTGGATCACCAAAAGTCAAGATTTTACAGTTTTTGGGTCTGTCAGGCTAGTTTTACCCAAGTGGCCCGATTTCCTTGATTTTTGATGTTTTTGGGTGTGGTTGCTTTAGACAAACTTGTTTAGAATCTTATCAAGAAGGCACATGTCAAATCTTGTACAATTCTGACACTGAGGTATACCGATCGCGATCGTAGTACCTGGGCCAAATCTGATGAAATTCTGTCTGCTCCCTCTGACAAGTATTTCCCAGTGTTTGGTGCTACCACTTTGTGATTTGAATCAATTTCAGCTCTGTTTGGTTAGATTTTCTAATTTCAGAGTCTTATGGCCCTTTTGCCAAAGTTATGGTTTTCTGGTGTTTTTGACTCTATCTTTTGCCCCAAATCTGACTGGAATGTGATTTACTTATCCTACTCCTAAGTATAGAAATGAAAGAACACAAGAAAATGAATCAATCAAAACAAACAGGATAAAAAACGGATGATGGATCAGTACTCAATCAATACAAAGAAATTTGAAGAGAAAAAATGCTTAAAGCAACGTCACTCACAACTCCCTATATCTCTCAAGAGTAGATCTAGCCAGTCCACCGACCCTAGACTCCACTAAGCACTAAACCAATGTCTAGATGCTTCACTGAATAGTAAATGGAATGGAAATTATCTTTTGGAACAATAAGAAAACTCTGAATACGCACTCGGTCACTCATCACCTAAGATTCATTCCCTGGCAGCGGTGCCAATGTTTGCGGGTCGCCACGACGGACGTCCATAGCATAGCTCTCAAGCATCAACATAAAATTATTGATACAAGGGAAGCGACTCGGATGAGACATGGAAACTCACTAGGGTGTCAATCCTAATGAAGTGAACTCGAAGAGATGCAACTACTAACTCTACAAGAAAATCAAACGCACTAAAGCCAAGTAATCTGCCTATGTCCTTCTACACAGCTCTACAGTCATCACGCCCGTTTACCATGCAAATCATATCGGAATCGCACGAAACTTGAAGGGAAGCTACAGGGGACTATCAGGAACATATCCTATCACTGTCACAGCATTCTGGAGAGGTACAAAGATCGCGATCGTTCGTCCCACAGTACGCAAAAACAGTAAACAGATGATCCTAAAGGTCGTTTTAGGGTCCCTAAAGCCTCTCCTAGGGTCAAAACAACATAAAATACGCATATAAACACTCAAAACAGCGATTTAAGTCCTAAACGGATGCGTTTGAAACCTTCACCGAATCTTGAATGCTTACACTTGAATGAAAGAGCAGACTAAGAGGAACACAATGCAAGAAACAAAACTGAATTTGGATTACCGTAGCCACAAAAGCGATGATTACAAGTTTGAGCAAAGAGGCAGCTCTCTATGCGTAACGCAATAGTCACTTATCTTCCAAAAAAAAACTCCCTTTCCCACTAACCTTAGTGTATTATATACCTAGGGCTTTCTAAAGTGGCCGGCGGACAACTTCTCATGGACCTTTACATACATCATTGGAAAAATTACATCTTTGACTTAGACTTGACATAGACGATTGTCATTAGACTTTTACAGGGTTTGATGTATTAAACATTGGAAAAATAATGTGACCACATCAAAACTTTGGCCGGCTGACCCAACGGTGCCTTGGCTAGGTGGGCACTTGTATGTTGTTATCACCTCCAAACATATCCCTTCATGCATTCACAAGAAAATCCACTAGCAAATAAACTCCACACGAGTCCAAACTCAATAGACAATTTCCTTCAGCTATTCAAGATAGATCTGGGTCATCAAACTCACAATCCAACCACGTGGAAAAAGCACAATTTTCTCCAGTAGGCTAATTTCTGATCATCATCTTAGAGTTTGGACTTGTCTACTAGGTTCTCCTAAGTGTTGGGAACCTTGTGTAATCAACAAAATCACAATACAACACTCGGATAGTGAGATATGTCACTGAGAAGGTTGTGAAATTTGTTGCTCAATTCTTGTGACGCGCTTGCAATGTAGATATCCACACATAGAGCTCAATGAGATGAACACAATGGTGTGCTCAAAAATCTATGCAACAACTATGTGGTGCATTGCAAAGAGATGAGTTCAAAGTAGAAAGAAGAGTCACACAATGTACAGAAGAACACCTTATCTCCTTGCCTTATTCATAATAATGTTAATGTCAAAAACTTTTCAAAGTTTCCTTTTATACCTTGGCTCTAGCTTTAATGGTACAAAGGCTAAACTTTTCCGCAATAGTAACAGGAATTACATCTCAAGCTCATAACATTGGCGCCTTCAAAATTACAAAATGATAGTGGATACTAGTTTTGATAAAAATGTTGCAATCAATTGTGATTGCAAAGATGAAAATTTCCCTTGGTACACACTTGGACCTTATTGTCATTGAAATCTTCCAACAAAGCCATTCCTTGACTTGTCATTGTTTAATGGAGATTTGTTGTTGTTTTTGAAGATAAGAGTTGCTCTTTGACAAGCATATATGAGACATGTAGTTGTTGCTCTAATTCTTTGAAGATTGATATGGGTAGAAATTTCCTTATTTCTAGTATCTGATGTAGAAGTAATATATACAAGAGTATATCAATGAGTGTTTCTAGATTGGGTTCTAAAACCAATATAATCAAAGGGAAAAAACATGGTGGAAAAAAAGTGCCTTTGGTATACGCTCTTATTGGAATTGAGCAGCTGGACTTTAAGTACTTGTTCATGCAAGGTGGGTTCTTGGGAAAAACAAAGGAAAAGTGTCTAATGCAAGTGTCAATTATGGGATTCTATATGCATACAAGAAATTTGTCAAACAAAAACATGGAGTTGATGGGTGTCACAATAGCTTCCATATTTCCAAGAAGGGTTTTCAATGTAGAAGCTTTGCCACTCATATCTCATTGTTCTTAGTGTGTGAGTGTCTTTTGGACTTCTTCGTTCACTTCACCAGACTTAAAATACATAGACTTATTTGACTCTTATATTCACCTATACTAGCATGAGTGACAAGATGTAATTATGCTTAAGTCTTCCATCTTGAGGAGTATCTAAAATAGCTAAGACTCTTAGACCATAGAAAATATTACTTGAAGCTTTGGGACTAATGCCTTGCTCATTTAGTGGCTTAGCTGCTCGACTCTGACTCTTATGCCATGTATTTTAATGGAAACTTGGGCGTACATGTTCAAGGCCCAAAACCCAATTCCATAGGTTCTTCAGATTTAGGCTTCTTTCATTGTTTTGGTCTTTGGATGCCACCATTGTTTCTAGTAGGTTGGCATACTTCTCCTCCTCTTGATTTTTCTGTCTTATGTTGACACTACTTTGTGAAACACCTTCTACGATTATAGTAGGGACCGATGGAGACTTTGGTTTATCTCCCATGAGAAGCAATTGTATATTTTTTTGGGTTCTTTGTGATTAATTTTTCAATAGCAATTTTGGAACCCAGCTTGTTTTTGGTCTTCTTGTGACGATCGTTTGTATTTTCCCCTTTTGCTCTATGACTTGATGGACACCAGGCTTTGGTATACAAATCTGACTATTACTATTGTAAAACCCTTGCTTTTGTAGTAGACAAGGTACCCATATGGAGGTTGTATTAGCCTTGGTTGTGATTGGAGCCTTGTTGCTACATGATTGATCTTAGGTATTCCAAGTTGAGCTACTGCTTTTGGTAACCATATTTGAGAGTTACCTTTATAAAATCCTTGTGCTTTGAGTAGCTTAACTGGGATCATCCGTTGATTCACATGTATTTTTTGGGTAGCTTCGTAGAAGTATGACTTTGGTACCCATACTTGTCACATTGGTTATTTCTTTGAAGGTCTTTTCTCTTGCCTTTTGTGGTTGTTTTTTCTCCTCATTGAGGTATTTGTCTTTTGTTGAGAGATGAGCTTGCTCTTTGTAGAACCTTTTTCTTGAAGTGAGTAGATCCACACTATTATCTTAGGCTTTTGGCCCAAAAATTAGTGTTTCTTTGCAAATAGCCTTGAGTAGTGATTGACTCGCTTGATGCTACCCACACTACTACCTTTGGTTGTTGATATTGAACTTGTGATTGGTATATCCAAACTAGATCTTTGACTTTGATGTGCTCTTTGCATACTAACACTTGGTTGATTCTTTTTGGATTATTTTGGAGGCTTTTTTGTGATGGAAACTTTGGTTGATAAACTTTTTGCTTAGGATTCCATTGCATTGTTGATGGTTTGTATTTTGATGTAGAGGCTGCTTAGGAAGTTTGATGGAGACTCATTGAAGGTAAAGTTGACTTGCGAGGTTGATTTGCTTCAATGTTTACTTTAGCTTTACCTTTTATTTCTATGGTTGGTTATTTCTTTTTTTCATGGATTTGAGATGCTTCTAAGACTATCACTGTTGTTGTTGAAGCTTTTTTTTGTTGTCAAAAAAATATGTTCATTGAGATTTTTTCAAGACCAAACTCTCTTTGACATGATATCAAAGTTGTTGCCTTTTTGAAAATCTAGTGCTGCAAAGGTATGCCCGACTCAATTCTGCATGAGGGTACTATGATATGTTCTAGCATACCCAAAGGTCTTTCTACAAACCTGTCTGCTAGTTGTAATTTCTTCTTGACAGTTGGTCTTCCCCACTTCTTTTAGATTTGTTTTGTGGCAATGGCCACTCTAACCCCAGTATCAAGTATATCAAGTGTTGTGTTCTAGCGGCAAGGTGGTGTTCCCTTCTTCTCCTTCACATTAATCTCCCACCTTGTTTACATATATTGGTTTCACTTTTGGATTCTTTGGTGGAGTTTTACCCATGTTTTTATCTATATGCATATCTTGAAGACGAACTTTCAATCCCATCTTCTCTAGATATTTACCTAGTTCTCCCCATAGATGTGGTCTAATTTTCAAAAACTCTGAGAGAGTAATCTTGCATTGTATAGGAGAAGAGTTCAAATCATTGTATAGGAGAAGAGTTCAAATCATGAAACCTTTTGGTATCCATAATTTTTGGTGTGGATTTCCATTGAAAAGGTACTATTCTAACCTCGGATTTTATTTTGTGTTCTCCTATGAAGGATAGTAGAGTCTATAGAGAGTGTAGTTTGGTCTCTTTAGATGCTATAGACCCAACATCTCCATATAGAGATCATATATCTCTAGGGTAGAACTCTTTTCCATGTTGATTTTAGTATTAGGCGCATACTTAACAGTTGCATTGCCATTCTTCTCATTTATTATCATTGGTGAAACTAAAGTGTGTCGATACTAGCAGAGGGCATATGCAGGGCTATGTGGGTGTACAATTGCATGACATGGTGCTAGAACATGTATGAAGTGCCACTGCATCCAAAGGGGTTAGGAGGTGTATGTTTGATATATTGTTTTAGGCCAAGGGGGTGCTATTTGGGGCTAAACAAGATGATGACTTCAAGTGTCCAAAGTGATGAGCTTTTGTGGCAAAAGTATGGTCACTTAGGTGCTCTCCATGCACTAGTCTAGACGGCTCCTCAAATGGAGCTATCAGGGGTTCAGTCTTAGTTGAAAATTTTGATGAGCATTTAGGTGCCATGATGCAAGCATACAAGGCAAGATTGAAAAACAACTAGACATTAGAACAAAGATGGTTGACGTATTTGTATTCAAAAGTTGAGACAAAATGATTAGAAATGTGATGACGGCTAATAGAGGCATCCCAAGCTCTAGTGGAGCCAGAAACATTGAATATTCCCAAACAAGTAGTGATGATACCTGAAAAGGAGGACAAGAGCATGCACAAAAAAAAATAAAAAATGAACTAATGAAGCATGATTCTAAAACACGATTGCACTCAAGGGTAGTGGCTAACACCACTGATAATGCAAGATCACAATTTGTGGCACCTACCCTAGAGGTAGAGGAGCCATGACACAAATGATGGATTCTCTTTGCTATAAAACCTATTTACAAAGCTTATCCCACCAAAGCCATGGCCTTCTCTCTTTGCACTCAGCTCTATCAAGATCTCCACTTTGTGGCTTCTCCTTCTTCACGTTAAAAAATAAGAGCCTCCGAAAAGCCCAATTTTTTTTTCCTTATAGGGATCTTTAATCCCCTTTTAGCATGCTCTTTCGCCTCCAAAAAAGTGTCCATTTTTCCCTTTCGAAACCACATGAGAACCTCCACATTGCATTTCAGCTTCATTTGCATGCCCCGGCACGTGTGCACCCGATGTCAGGGCATCATGATGAAAATCCTCACAAGAACATTTCCCTTTAATAAAAGGCTGGGGCCTTTGAGGCCGCATGGGAATAGTGTCCATGCCTCGTCATCCCCTGGGGGGGGGGGGGGGGGGGTTCACTACAATATAACAATACCTATCACGTGGGTTTGACAATAGGGATTATTTTTTCCTATATTGTCTTACATTTTTACATATAGAAGTCTTTAAAAAAAATTTACATACAGTTTAGACTCCTCCACTTCCTCAATTTTTCCTTTGTTTTCTTTTTCTTGTTTCAACTTCTCTGTGGTTTGTTGCAGCTTGGTTTCTAAGGTGGTTTTCTCCTTCAACCTTTTTTTTTCATTTTGTCTCTTTTTGCTTTCTAGGATTTTCTTTGAGTTGTCATCAGTAAGCTCTCAATTTCTGTTTGAATAGGAAATTTGGTTCCTCAACAAGTTTGTTTCTGGTAGCTTCTTAAGCTTGAGCTAGAGTCACCACATTTATAAGGATCATGGGTTCATTAGGAAGAGGATGGGGTCTAGGAGGGCCTCTTTTTTTTTCCATGAGATTATGATGGTGATTCACATTTTGACAAATAGATGCATGCCATGCGTGCAAGAATGGTGGGTGTGTAAGAGAGGTGTAAGAGTGGACAAAGGATGCACTTTTCTCCCCAAAAAAGGGGGTGGACGACTTTATGATTTTCTATCTTTCATAACTTTTACAGATGATCTTTGATTATAGCGGAAATTAGAGATCTATAATCTACACATCGAGCTCTTTCCATGGATATGTTACATGCTATGGTTTTGCTCGCTAGATTTTAATTTTCTTTTTGGGGGGAACATTTGAATTCAAATAAACTAGCCCAACCAAGAATTTGTAAATTTTGCATTTTCTTAAACCATTCACCATGGCTGGTCATGTGATTTGATGCACTAGAATCCGCATACCAGACATTATCACTTGATTTTGCCACATTTGCAGACATATTATTCAACATGTGCTGCATCACAAATAGCCTCTCGGGCTCATCTGCATTCCTACTAGTGGTTGCATAATTCTTTTGCAGCCTCCTTTCTAGACAATCACGTTCAAAGTGACCATGTCTTTTACAACCCCAACATACTACATTTTCTTGTTGACCTGCATTATTGCGCTGCACATTTCCACGACCTCTTGGACTCCCCCTACCTCCAAAGTTTCCTCGACCACCACCTCTATTTTGACAATGATTGTTATCCTGTTGTTGTCATTGGTGGTAACCTCTTCCTTGGCCTAGTCCATGACCTATATCACGTCCTCTTCCTCTTCCTCTGCTGTTGAAAAGGACTTGTTCAGAATTGTTTCCACCCTATGTAGAGGAGTCTTCCTCAAGTTCCTTCTCTTCTACAATCAATAAGGACACCAAATCTGTAGACGAGGGAATGTTCTCTCAAAGATGGATGCTTGTTTTGAACTATTTGTACTCAAGACCCAAACCTCGTAGACAAACTTCTACTGTATCATCATCATTGTTTGTTACACCAATCGATTCAAGTGACTCACATATGTTCTTTATCTTCAGCGTAGTCATTGATGGACAAGGTTTTCTTCTGCACAGTATTTAGCTCAATCTTCAACAGGGAGCGTGATCACGATGATCGTGTAGTTATGTTAGTAACTCTCTAATTACACAAGAAAAACACATTATCAAGTTCATTGCTAATGCGACTTTGATGATGAACTGCAAAAACCCATAGAGCTGGTTATCTTGCCAGGTACGAGCATATTCCTTGAGGGTTTCGACGGGTTTTTTTATTTTCCCGACAGGCTCATCGGGAAAATAAAAAACACTGGAGGGTGTAATTATATAAAGTAGAGTTCATGCTTACTGTGGTGCTTTGACTAGGCAAATCCCTGGGGAGTGTATCCGAGTGCCAGGTATAGTCATCTCCTTGTGAATTGACCTAAGGTTACAGAGTCACATGTCCTTTTTTTTTGGGCTGAACGTGATTCTTAATATGGTAACCACTTTTAAAAATATTTAGTTCCTTTACCGAACATAAAGGTACAAAACCAAAACAATTGAAAATTTGGAGGGTCATGCTCATTTTGGGACGAAGCCATTGGTCCAAATGAGGGTTGTAATTGGTTTTAGAAGATGAGCATATGCAAATGACGAGACGATAGTCAAGGGTTGGATGTCCTGTACCAGTGTACTGTGCATATAAAGATCCTTGAAGTCTTGCATTTTTCACCATCATAGATTTGACTTTATATACATTATCACTGCACAATATAAGAGCTATAATCCTTAAATGGGTGAAAATAGCTTTTATATATTGATTGGTTGCATAAGGGGGCTACAATCCTTGACTGGGTACAAGCAGTCCTCAATTGTGTAATTATATTGAAGATTTGCGTTATTTCATGCATTGGTTTGTACAGAGAGTGCATTATGTATTATGAAAGATTATTAGTGCATGACATGACCAATCATAGATACTATTGCTTTTATGTGTTTTTTGCAAATAACTAACATCGTTTAGTGTAGAAGTTGATTATTATTTGTAGCATTTGAAATCAGATGCGTCTTATTGTTTGCAAATCAAAGAGGACGTATACATAATCATCATAATAATAATTACATAGAGAATTTCATAGCAATGTTGTATTTATTATGCCGTGAAGAGAGTGCATTGCAATGTGTATGTTTGCTCACAACATAGGTGATCGATATGTGGATTGACTAGCTTGCATTGCAAATCTCATATTGTGCAGATTTGATTACTTTCCTAGTGAATGGTTTTTTAACATATATTGAAAAGAAGAAAAATGTTTTAAAAATTGAATATCTATTTCTTTTGTTTTCAATTTTAATTCAAAAGCAATCGAGAAAAATATCGGCACACGTGGTACGAAGAAGCCAAAGAATAAAAAATCTCCTGGAAAAGAGTGGGATTATGCTCACAACATATGCGGTCAATATATGGAGTGGCAATGTAAATTTTGCTTCACAAAAAAATTAGGTGGTGCACCACGTATTAGGGACCATTTTCTAGGTAGCATTGAAAAGAGTTGTAAGAAATGTGAACATCCTCAGGCATTGCGAAGCGTTTGAGAGAAGAGCTCACTAAAAAAGGTGTCAAGAGACAACAGATATATAGCTCTATTATGGATGCAAGTCAAGCGCAGTCAGAGCCATATATTAACTCTGTTGATCCTGTGGTGACACCAACTAACCTTGGAGAATAGCTTGCACAAGGAGAGGAAATGTCAAGAAGTGTTCCTTTTAAACTCACAATGAAGGTGGACAAGCTGTCTTAAGGATGATCAATCATATCTTTCCTAATTCAACCAGTTTTAACCCAAACAATTCTTTCCTACATTATAAACAAATGCACGTTGGAAGTTACCTTTCGTTTTGGTCAATTATTCCTTTCCTGATTCTTACTCACTCCTTATGTATGCAATGTTAACTTATAAAAGAACTTTAAACTATTTAAAGACTTAATTGAATAATGGGAAACCCACCTGGGATTGATCGGCCATTTGTTGCAGTGCTGGCGGCTGAAGACTCTCCTCCGTAGGCCTACTACTAGGCCCAGCTTTGTCGTCGTGCGACGTTCTAGTTCTTTTTGGAGCTACATCCTTATCATCAGATGTAGGATTTGCTCGGGTCCTTTTAGGTGCCATAACTTCTGATCCTTATAAAAAGGACGTCTAATCATTAGGTAAATTATTTGAAATCTAAACTTAACCTTTGTATTCAACCGTAACCCATCCAAGGTTAAATTTATAGTCTTAATTGGTAAATTCTTGACCTAGTAATTTCTTATTTTCCTATATAGGCATGATAACTCTTTCCAAAACTTCCCCAAGGGTTTTTTAAGCTATCCTAATTTTTCTTATAATTTTGTATATCTTTTTCCTAATTTTCCCATCGAATTTTATGCTTGGAATCTGCTTATTTTGAGATTAATATTTATTCTATTTATTTTCTCTTAAAGATTTCATTTCCTCAATTTTATATCATAGGTTTACACTTACTATAATTTTCCTAAAAACTTTTGTCCGCAAAGTCTATTTATTTTAATTAATCTTTTACTAAAAATAGGACTTTTGGTCAATTATAATTTTTTTAACTCGCTAATTAACTATGGTATATTTATCACAAGTATATAAAGATGTTTTTGACCTTTGGTAATTATCTTATTATTTTCCAATTTAATTATATAATTTTCAACTTCAATTTTTAGCTAAAATTAGGATAATTTGACTTAAATAAATATTTATACTACTTTTCTAACCTTGACATAATTATCACGACCTCTTTATTATATAAGCTAACTCTAATAAATAGAATGTAATCATATAACATGATTTACTAATTGCCCCCTTTAAATTTCAACCAGAATTGGTATATTTTGACTTAGATAAATATCTATACTAAGTTTCTAACCTTGATATAATTATCACGGCTTTAGCTCTGATAAATAGCATGTAATCATATATCATGATTTACTAATTTCCCTCTTTAGTTTTTTAGCTAGAATTAGTATAATTTGACTTAGAGAAATATCTATACTACTTTTCTAACACTGACATAATTATGACGGATTTTTTATCATGTAATATAGCTCTGATAAATAGCATGTAATCATATAGCATGATTTACTAATTTTCCTCTTTAGTTTTTAGCTAGAATTAGTATAATTTGACTTAGATAAATATCTATACTACTTTTCTAACCTTGAAATAATTATCACAGCCTTTTTATCCTATAATCTAGCTCTGATAAATAGCATGTAATCATAACACATGATTTACTAATTTCCCCTTTTAATTTACCCTCAATAATAGTGGTTTTCTAGTAGGATAATTATCTTAAATAATTATCTGTGGTTAAGATAATTATCATGCTTTACTTAAGATTTAATTTACCTTTGAAAATTATCTCAAAGCTTTTTGAGTTAATTTTCTAATTTTCACCTTTTATTTTCTCCTAAAACCAGTGTAATTTTGCTGAGATAATTAGTTAAACTATTTATCTGAGGTTAAAATAATTATCATGAGTTTTATATCATGTGATATACCTTTAATAATTATGTCAAAGCATTGTGGATTAATTTGCTATTTTCTGATTTTTAATTTGTCCTAAAAACAATGTAATTTTGCTAAGATAATTAGGTAAACTATATATCTTAAATTAACATAATTATCATGGGTTTTCTAAGATGTGATTAACCTCTGATAATTATGTTAAATCATTTTGAATCAATTTGCTATTTTTCTTCTTTTAATTTGTCCTTAAAATAGTATAATTTTTTTAAAGATAATTAGTTAAACTAATTATCAGAGGTTAACATAATTATTACGGGTTTCCTAAAATGTGATTTACCATTGGTAATTATCTCAAATCATTTTGAATCAATTTACTACTTTCTCTCTTTTAATTTGTCAGAAAAACAGTGTAATTTTGCTAAGATAATTAGGTAAACTAGTTATCTGAGGTGAACATAATTATCATGGGTTTTCTAAGATGTGATTTACAATTTATAATTATCTCAAAGTATTTTGAATCAATTTGTTATTTTTCCCCTTTTAATTTTTTCTAAAAACAGTGTAATTTTGCTAAGATAATTACGTAAAACTAATTATCTGAGGTTAACATAATTATCACGGGTTCCTTAAAATGTGATTTACAACTAATAATTATCTCAAAGCATTTTGAATCAATTTTCTATTTCCTCCTTTTAATTTGTCCTTAAAACAATGTAATTTTGCCAAGATACCATAATTTTCACGGGTTCCCTAAGATGTAACTAACCTTTGATAATTATCTGAAAGAATTTTGAATCAATTTGATCATTTTCCCCTTTATTTTTCTCTAAAAAATAGTGTAATTCTGCTTAATTAATTATGAAAACTACTCAAAAAATTATAAGATAATTTTTCTAGCATAATGACATTCTAACACAGCTGTGATAATTATCTCATCTTAATCTAAACTTAATTAGTAATATTACCATTAATTTATGGTTAAAATGGATAATTTCAACCCTAATATGATATAATAATTTAATTAGCTTAATATCCCTAAGCTTAATAACAATAATCAGCAGAGAATATTTAATTAAGAGAAGATTTTTGAGTATACATAAGATTAATCTTCAATTAATTAAGAAAATTGTAAATAGGTTAACCTAGCTTTGCTAATTAAGAAAGATTAGGGCTAATTATTGTTTAGTTAACCAACGAGAGCTTGATGTCTAGTGATTTTTGCATAGAGGTCTCTCTAGATGAGAGAGAATGTGTCAAGGCTCTGAGTCTGTCTGAAATTGTGAAGCAAGGGTCATATTTATAGGTTTCTAGGCACTCACAGGCTGGAAAATGGCAGTAACTTGCATGCCAAGCAGCCCTACAGCTCCAAAAACTTCCCCTGCTGCTAAATCTAGTCCTGGGCAAGTTCCCCACAACTCCACACAGTCCCCCTAGCTTCCAGAATCATTTTTTACTAATTTCATTGATTTTTAAGGATGAAAATTGAAAATATCAGTAATTTCTAGAACCTTAGGATAAGAAAGTCTTTATTAATACTAATTACTAAAACCATTCAATTTTACTTAACTAATTAAATTCATAGTGTAACCTTTCAAAGCCTGTAACTTTTCCAGATTTTATCGAAATTCGGTTCTGAAGAATTCTAGCCCGGGGTTTGCTGTGCTTAAGATTCCAAACATACCAATATTTGCCACGGTCAGACAATTCTCCATTTCTTTTTCCATAATCATATCAGTTTGATTAAGCTTTATACAATCTTTAAGGTTTCAAAAACTGGAAACCTTACAACTAAGCACACATGCCTATGGTCTCAAACCCCACTTTAGGTCAAGTTCCAAAATCGTGATTATTAACAACAGTGGATTTTTGACCTAGTCATTTTCGACCCAGAATGCATCTAAATGCTTAGCAATGATGCCCCAATACCCTGCCTATGCTTAGTTTTTTATTTAAAGGTGTAAATTCCTAATTATGATGAAATTAGGCCACGGGTCGACGATGCCAAAAGCTACGAAATACGGTGAATGGCTTATGTCAATGCGTAGAGCTCTTACCTGCGGTTGCAATGCAACAAACGCATTCGCAATGTGACAACCGGAGAGGGAGTAGGAAGTGCGAGAAGGAAAGGAGTGAGCGCCGTTAGCTCACGCTGTGTATTTCTTATCCAAAAACTTATAAAAAACTTACAAAAATTGGCTTTTATACCTTAGCCAAGGTTTTTAGGTGGTCAAAACTAATAATCTGGAGTTCTATCAACACTGGGAATTGACCGTGACTAATACAATGGTGTTCGTGTTAGCTTGCTGCTAACATTCTCCCCTCCTCGCCTATGTCGTCCCTTGGCACAGCTTTATGGGCTGAAGTAGTCTTTGGGTTGACGGCGTGCGAGGCGGTCTTTAAGTGCTTCCAGTACCTTCTGATATCTGATTCTTCATTCTTTGTCGGGCACTTGCAAAAATTGCGTGGTGACTTGATTCTTCAGTTCCACCGTGGAGTAGCCTACAAACCTGGATGTTAGGTTGCTCCACAAATACTTCGTTTTCCAGGTCAAGAATCCAGTGTAGAATGCTTCTTCAAAGGCTAGCATATTATTCGAGGGTAGGAACATGCATCTGACATAGAATCCATAAGGATTTCTTCTGAAGGTTGCCCACTCAAATCGTAGCATAAGCCTTTGTTTCCTTCCAAGAATGAGAGCCATGGGGCTCCTGTTTGCTCAGGATCATTGAAAACTTGTATGCATGTGAGTAGCATCCTGTAGATCTTATATAACATTGCACAGAGAGATTTGGCAAACTCTTGAAGAATGACATGGCGCCCGTTAGGGTTGTCACCATGTATTCCTATGTCGCTTGGCCTCTCTCTGGAGCTGGTATCCTGGGGAAATTGAGCCAAGTTGGCCTCTTCTTCTGTAGTGCTTCATGCGCTTGCCATGTCCTTACTCTGGGTACAGGACAGAATGTTGGATCTCTTTGTAGGGCTATAGGTGCTCTTGTGAACAGAGTCAGGTATCTCGGATTCTTGTTCAACCAGCTTAACCTCCACTTTGGGTGGTCTTTATCTACGTCGTCTTCTTGTATATCCTTGTATAACCTTTCTTTTACCTGTAAAAGTTCTACTTTGATGAGAGGGTACGGAAGGGATTGTTGGTGCCATTGAGCGTTGATCTGATTGGGAGTGAGTTGAGTGACGTTGACAGAGTGTAAAACTCTCAACTCCCAATCCATAGCGGCCTACCACTGCTCATCCACCTCTAAGGTGATCTTCTCCTTCAGTGTGTCTTCTTCAGCTTTTGACAACTAGACCATTGGCACTGTATCTGAAAATCTTCATCACCACTCGGCTTTGCTGTGGACTACATCTCAAAATCAGCAAACGAGACCGAGGGAATGTCTATTTGTGGTGGCTCTGAAGTGCCTGCCTCTTCCTGTGTGTCTGGCCTTCCATCTCTGAGGATCTGATTTACCCGCTTGAGTTCTGCTATCTCCTTTAGGAGCTCCTCCTCTCTTTGAACCCGCATCAGTGCCAGGTCTCTGCACTGTGACTGTTCAAGCTTTAATTCCAATTCTAAGTCCTTGTTTTTGTTTTCAAGTGCCTTGTACACTTCATCAGTTCCCTTGATCGAGGCCACGGCCGGGTTTTCTCTGATTTTTCGTAAGAAAATGGCCTGATGATTGATTCTCTTTTCAGAATATTGAAGGGAAACATTGGTAATATCTAACTGCACTTGAATTTTCTGAGCTGATAGAGAGGTCGTAAGAAGTTCATTTGTGAATTCTGTCAGCTGCTCGTCTTTTATCATGCAGACATCAGATAATTTGGTGAGGAGATCACCTAACTCCTCCATTTCTTTTTGTTGTTTATCCCTGACTATCTGATGCTATTCTGCTTCTGCTTTCAGCTGTTGCACTTGCCTTTGGAGATCAGTGATGATAATCATCCTGTCTTCTAGCTCTCCTTGAAGAGCGTCGATCACCATTTCTAATTCCTTGGCCTTTGTGCTGTGGTTTAAAGATGCTAAACAGAGTCTCTCCGTCATTTACTGCATCTGACGTGCATATTCATTGACCTGTATTATCTCTTCATTATTTGATTGCCACTCCTCTTGTCTTGCCAGTTGGGATGTGCCTGCAGCCTCGTGTGTTGCTTCTGGCTGCGTTATAATTGCTAGTGGTTTTTGTGTGGAGGTAGATGGTCGGTCTCCTTCTTGACTATCCTGAGGCTTTGATGCCTCGACAGTTTCTGGCTGAGTAGAAGTAGATGGTGTGGTCTCAACCCTTCCTGTCTCTTCACGTGCTAGCCTTTCTTCCTTCTTTGGCTCGGGCTCCGTCTCATGTGTAGTGGTAGGCTCTTTTTCTGTATCTGCTTCCTTATCAGTTTCTTGTTTCGATTAACTTGTCTTTTCTTCTTCCAGCTTTTGAGTCTCTTCTGCTTCCTGCTCCGATTCTGGCTCGGCTTCTTTTTCCTTTTGCCCGTCGGGGTGGTCAGCTTCTTGTGTAGATTCTGTTTGTTGGGTGGACTCAAAATTTCTCTTTTTTAGTCTCTGCTTCTTCATTGGTACCTTTGCCTGCTGGTGATGGTGGTGGACTAGGCATGGGATGGTCTTGTTGTTTTGGAGGTGGTGAGGAGGGTCGGGGAGATCCATGGATTTGCTCTTGTGTAGCCGTTTCCTCAACTTTAGCTTCTTCTGCCTCTTTCAGCTTTAGGGCTTTGGCCTCTTGGTACATTCTTTCTAAATATTCTGTTGGATCATCTGCCTCTTTTCTGGTATGATGCTTTGTTCGAGGTCCTTTCAGTCCTGTGGGTACCCACTTTTTTGGGTCCTTCCCTTGTGCTTGCCTACTACGCTGGTAAGCTTGTTTTTTTCTTTCAAAACGTGCTTGTTTTTGAGCTGGCTCCTCTTGGTGTGCAGACACAACTTTCCTCTTCATCTCTTCTCTCCAAGCTCTCTTTTCTTCGTTGTTAGAGCTCTCGCTACTGTGCCGTTCTAGTGAGCTGTCAGTTGACTCATCATCTAATTTCTGTGACCTTTTACCTGAACTTGTAGCTCCTGGATAGGATTGTGTGGCCAAAATCCATGTATTATGATCAGGGGCAGGTGGTAGGTTGTCGGCCATGCCGATGGCATGATAGGCTATTCTAGTCAACACCTTTGGGGCGCCCAAGTATGTGATTTTTCCTTCCTTCTTAGTGCCCTTCAAGGTTGTCAAGACATACTACGTGTGGTCCACAGGCTGCCTTGTTGTTGACTTAAGAATCTGAGTGAAGGTGGGGGCCACAATGTGATTTGGTGTAGTGTACCTTGGTGGCCTTTTTGCCAGAAAATGGAAGTGTTGATGGTAAAAACGGGCCGGCTCTTCCACCTGTTTGTGGATAAGATTAGCGAATGTAGCCGCGACTGTTTCCTTGGTAAATGTGCCTGTGGTTTTCCTATCTCTTGCCCACATGGTCATTCCTTCAGTGGGCAATATGAGTGCCTATGCCACCATCTCTTTTGTGATTACCAGCTCGACCTTGTTTCTTGGGTGTCGGATATTTGTGCGGTTCCGTCCTCTTTAATGGTGGATAGAAGCTCGTAAGCTTTCTGAAAGTCCACTCCGCAAGGCTCTTGTTCGTAGAAATGCCTGAGCGCCAACCTACGGTTAGCCTCTTTGGTCTCTGGCTTGGAAGCTACATCATAGACCTCTTTGAGCAGGAGTTGCAACTCCACCTGATGCCCTTCTTTACTCTTGAACCTACCAGTGAAGACCGTAGTGTGGTGCTCTTCCAGCTGTTCTCTAGAAAGGTAGGATTCCTTTGCCGCTTTGACTGACTCGGGGTCCAGTTGATACGCAGGCAGTTCTTGTAGTTTCTCTTTCTGGTTTAGCTTCTTCTTGGCCCTCCCCACTGCTTGCATTGCTCCTATTCAGTGAATAGAGTGCAAATTTAGCAGATTTGTCGGATTTTTCTCTGGAATGTCTTTGTAGACTGAAATACTGACAATTTGGTCAAATTGCTTCAAATCAATTTTTGAACAAGCAAAGATGCATAAAATCATGCAAGGAACAAAACTGTATGGTTAGAACAAAAATTTGTAACCAAAGTAAATAATCGTGATTATTTACAGCTGAGGAAAATTTCCAACTTTTTGCAATCTTGGATTTATAGGCTTGAAGTATATACCCAATACATGCTCTGAGTGAATTATGGGCTCATTTGGATGCACAGGTTGAAAATGGTACCAAATTTTGGCTTTAGGTATCTGAAACAATAGATATAAAGGAAATTTGAGATTTTGAACTCCAAATTGATTTAAAGTTGGCTAGTGGGCTTATCACAATATGTACTTTGGATGTATGATGTCAAAATATCAAAATTCCCCAATTTTGACCAAAAAGTAAATAATCGTGATTATTGACTTTTCTTCCAAAATTGACATTTTTTGGTACAAATTGGTTCTAGGCATGGTATAGACCTTGGGTATGAGATATGAGGTGATTTGGATCAAGAAAAAGTTTTTCATAATCCAAATTTTGGCTTGCAAAGACTTCTTTGAGTTTTTTGGCAATTTTACAAGTAATGGGTGGTTATTTTGACTCATACTTGATTTTGGGCATGTAATAGGTGTGTGCACATGATAGGTGAGATGATTTGACAGTTTCCAAGCAAAATTGATGCAAAAGTAAATAATCGCGATTATTAACTTCAGTACAAAAACTTTGCAAAACCCACAAATTTTGACCTAGACATGTTTCATACACCTAATACAAGTCCTAAATTGAATTTGGTGAAGTTTGGTCATGCCGGCATCACTTTGTGCTCTGTCGACTCTGAAATCACCATTGTTTGTGACTACTCTATCTATTGGGTTGGTCAGTCAAGTTTGAGGCTTTGGACTTGTCCACAACATAGTCTGAAGCAGCTTGTTCAATTCTGGCTTATTTGGAGTCAGTTTGGCCTCTTATGTCGAATTTGATGCTTTGTAACCTTCGAGCCGTTTTCTGCTTTTCGAGGTGTTTTCTGCTTTTTGAGGTCTTTGCTTGATGTATTTCACCAAACATATACATTTGTATATGGACCTCATTAGCAAGCCATCTCTAGAGCCAAGTCGGAATTCTTGCATTTGCCAAAAATCTAACTTTTCTACTGGGGACCCCCTTGACCCTATCCAAATGGTCATGTGAGGGTATGAAAGGTTCTATTATGTTAGGGCATGCTATGGTTCAAATCTCATTTGATTTGGTCAAGTTGGCAGGCCGCTATGGTCAGTTTTAGGTTGTAGGCCTTCGTGCACTGCTCGGTCTCTAGGGTTTTTTCTAAGGCAACTTTAGACTAGCTACTGGCCGTACAAAATGGATCATTATTGAGTAGAGAACTTAACCCTCATGTCTTGTGTGTGATGGTGCTGAAAATGGTCAACTGTGGGCTCCGAAAATATTGCACGAAAGAGGCCGAAATCTCTCTCTACAAAGGCTCCAAGTGGAAATGAGGTGGTTTTAGCCTACCTTGGATATCTATACCTGAACTTCCGGAACCAAATTTCCCTAGATTCCCCCGTTAGTCCTACTAAGCCGTGAAATCTATGTTAGACTCAAAAATTTCCCTGATCAGATTCGTGTAGCTCATTCTGCAAGAATTTTACAAAAGTAGGCCTGGCCGCCTAATTTAGGCTTCGTGCTTCCATCTTCTGATTTCATTGAAAATTTTTGTGCTTGTCCGCTTTGTCTTTTTTATCACCATCATGTCTTCCATTTTTCCACCTGAGTTTTTCTGCTATTTATTATTAATTTTGACCTGTTTATTTGAAAAAATCAAAGAAAGTAGCAAAATGCTCTAAAAAAGTAAAGTAAAAATCCAATAATTAAGAAAATCCCTTGAAAAACATAGCTTTATTTATTTTTGTTGGATTTCTCTATTTGAACCTCCTTATCAACAAAAATGATAAAAAATACCCAAAAAGGACTATTTTTAATGATTTTCTGATAGTATATACACTATTTACACTCATCGGGAAGACATTATTGTTGGGGTATAAAGCCCAATGTGGTCGCCCAGGTAAGTGGGCGGGCCGCCAGGTATGTACACATATTCTTTTGTAAAAACCTAATAAGAACTCACTATGCTCTACACATTACAGTAGAGCGAGTTCACCATATCGTCGTGCTCTTCTTCTCGCACTCTCTCTCGCGTCGCACTTCCGCTCGTACTCCTTCAACTGGTATCAGAGCTCAGATCGAGGCTCGGGGAAGCACTGCAGGAGGCTAGAGTCACCAACTCAGATTGGAGTGAAATTCGACAGGCGAAGACACGGCCCCAAATCTCGTGGGCAGGCCCGAAGGACTCGGTGTTGTCAGAATTTCATTCTGAGGTCATCTCGGCCACCGTTCGACTTCGACAAAGGTCTGCGCAGGCCATTTTCGACTACGTGGTCTCGACGGGTGCAGATCCGACTCTGCAAATTTGGGGTTTTCGGCCTACGACTGCAGGTGCTGAGGATATCGACACTCCCAGAGTGTTGATTTGTGGATGTCTACACATCGAAGGACGGCTCACAGTTCTTGGAGGCGTGTCACATACGACACGGGCGCATCTACACACAGACTGTAGGCGACATCCACTAGTTCATCAGGTAGCTTGTGTTTGCTGCTTGATATTCCAGATTTCATCCTGACATTGCAGGTACTTCCACATGGGATGTATTGTCAGAGATGATGTATGTCTGTTGAGGGTTTGCTGGCTGTGAGTCACGCAGCAAACAACCGCCGCAGCGGTTACAGCATACAGTGGGAAATTTGTGGATGTATGACTTTGTGGGAAGTCTATGTACTGTCAGATTTACTGCAGACTTTGTTGAGGGTCGAGTGAGGTTTTATTGAGCTGGGGGATTCTCGAATGTTGAGATCCTTTCGGTGATACAGGTCTTGGAGCGATCCCTCGAGCACCCTTAGATAGGCAGCTAGGATGTATTGACTGTGAGTTAGACAGTTGGGATTGCATCTTTGCTTTACTGCCGTTGAGGCATTGTCACAGTCTATGCTTATAGGACAGTGATAGGACAGTGAGAGACAGTACAGGTGCAGGACAGGTTTACCCGCAGCTTACAGTGTCAGAGAGACAGTGTTTTTTGAGCTGTTTTTTGGTCTGTTTTTAGTACACCAGAGCCATTTTACAAAGGAGACTCTGCCAAAATTTTTGCAGAATCTGAAGCTTTCTTGGTTCATTTGACAGGTTGATATTGGTTCAGAGGTCAGTTTACAAGGGAAACTCTGCCAAATTTTTCCCAAAAAAGTAAACTATTGTGAAGCGTAGCTATGGCTGGATCACAGGACACTGCTCTTTACAATATCAAGAAGCTGGATGGAACCAATTTCCCATTGTGGAAGAAGCAGATTTGGCACGTGTTGGTACAAAAGAAGCAGATAAAACCTATAAAGCTCAAGGGGATAAAACCAGAAGATATGGACGAAGATGAATGGAGCGAAATGGATGAATTGGCACTTTCTACCATTATGCTGACTTTGGCAGAAAGCGTTTACTTCAATGTAGCAGACGAGATGTCAGCTTATCAAGCATGGTTAAAGCTGAGTGATCTTTATGAGAAGCAGAGTGCAGCTTCACAGGTATACTGGCTTAAGAAGCTTGTTGACTTGAAGATGAAAGAAGGGACACCTATGTCCAATCATCTGAATGAATTCAACACAATCTATAGTCAGTTGTCAGCTCAAGGTGTCAAGTTTGATGAACCTGTTAGAGCTATGTTCCTGTTGATGAACATAGCAGGTGTAGAAGGAAGTCTGCTTACTGAAGAAACCAATAGAAAGACAATGGACAAAGGCAAAGGAACAACCTTAGTTGTCAGGGGAAGGACCAAAGAAAAGTACAAAGGTGGAAAGAGGAATCAATCTCGTAGCAAGTCCCGCAATGCTAAAGGCAAGAGTGACATAGAATGCTACCATTGTGGCAAGAAGGGTCACATGAAAAGAGACTGCAGAGAATGGAAAGCAGAAAAAGGCAAAGAGAAAGCTGAAGACCATGGTGAGAAGAACAAGTCCTCAGTGAAGATTCAAGAAATAAATGTGACAAACACTGTTGCAGAGGATGACAGTCTAGTGCCAGGAGACATCTACTTCTTGAAGAATACAATGGACTCAGCTCTTCTTACAGCATCTGATGGAAATGCACTGAGTGACTGGATTATAGACTCAGGGGCATCACTTCATGTGTCTCCAAACAAGGAGTGGTTTACTTCTTATGTGACCACTAAAGATCATTTTCGGCTAGGCAATGGACAGACATGTGAGATCTTAGGTGTTGGAGATGTTCAATTGAAGTTTCAGAATGGATCTTCTTTCACGCTGAAGAATGTGAGACATGTTCCCGCAATTACAAAGAGCTTGATCAGCACAGGTTTACTTGATGATGCTGGCTACGTCACCATTTTTGGACAGAACATGTGGAAGATATCCAAGGGTTCTATGACAGTAGCACATGGAGTAAAGTATGGAGGACTTTACATGATTTATGTATCAAATGTCTCTAAAAATGTAATCAATGTAACCGAGCAGCCGAACGTTTCTTTGTGGCATAGCCGGTTAGGACATATGTCCAAGAAGGGAATGGAAATCTTGTCTCGTTCTGGTTATTTTCCTGGCTTTTCATTTAATGATTTTGAATTCTGTGAACATTGTCTGTATGGTAAGCAAACACAGTAGCCACATAAGCATAGAAGCAGTAGAAGAGATACACAGTTGGCACTTGTTCATAGTGATTTGTGTGGACCTATGCCTAACCTATCTCTAGGGGGAGCTTCTTACTTTATGACATTTATAGATGATTACTCGAGGAAAGTATGGGTTTACTTTCTCAAGCACAAGGATGAAGCGTTTAGTGTTTTCAAAACGTTTGTGACACTTGTGGAGAATCAGAGTGGCAAGAAGCTTAAATGCTTACGCACTGACAATGGTGGAGAGTATGTTTCAAAGGCCTTTCAGGACTTTTGTGAGTCAAAAGGTATAAAATGTGAACTTACTGCTCCTTACAATCCTCCTCAAAATGGTGTTGCTGAGAGGATGAATAGGACCATACAAGAGAAGGTCAGAAGTATGTTGTCTAATGCACAGCTACCAAATGGGTTTTGGGCTGAAGCTGTATCAACAGCTGTTCATCTTGTAAATAGATCTCCTAGCAAGGTTTTGCAGAAGGATTCAGTGCCAGAGATGGTATGGTCAGGCAAAATGCCCTCATACAAGCATCTCAGAGTCTTTGGCTGTGAGGCATATACTCACGTTCCAAAGGAATTTAGGAACAAACTTGAGCCAAAGAGTAGAAAGTGCATCTTTCTAGGCTATGGTAATTCTGGTGAGATGGGGTAGAGACTTTGGGATCCCGAATCCAGAAAGGTTGTCCGCAGCATTGATGTTGAATTTAATGAATCCAAATATCATTCTAAACCAGAGAGGGTTGAGGAGATTAGAAGAGTTGTCTTCCAAGAAGATGGACCTGCACGTGCAAGACAAAATGTCAGGGCTCAAGAGGAGCAAGGACAGGATAGAGTGGAACCACAGGTTGTGGCTGAGCCTGAGCCACCTATTGTGCGTAGATCTGGACATGTCACGCGACCTCCTGATCGGTTTTTTCCATCTATGAATTATGTCATATTGACTGATTGCAATGAGCCTTCATGTTACAAGGAAGCAGTGCAAATGAAGGACTCCGGGAATTGGCAATTGGCCATGCCTTCAGAGATAACAGCTCTGCATAAAAACCTGACATGGAAGCTAGTTAAATTACCACGGGGCAAAAAGGCTCTACCCTATAAATGGGTTTACAGGTATAAGATCACCGCTCATGATAGTCAGCCAAAGTACAAAGCAAGGCTTGTTGCCAAGGGCTTTAAGCAAGAACAAGGCATTGACTTTGATGAAGTCTTCTCTCCGGTGGTCAAGATGACTACATTGAGATGCTTTCTTGCATTGGTTGCCATATTAGATTTGGTGTTGCACCAAATGGATGTCAAGACCGCGTTCTTGCATGGTGATTTAGATGTGTAAATTTACATGCAGCAGCCAGAAGGATTTGTTGAGAAAGGCAAGGAAGATTGGGTATGCCAGTTGTTAAAGAGTCTTTATGGCTTAAAACAATCACCGAGGGCATGGTACCATAAATTCCACAAGTTTATGCTTTCTCAAGGCTACAAACGTAGTGAGTTCGATCACTGTCTATATACAAAGAAGGCTAAGGATGGCAGTTGGCTGATCCTTATTTTGTATGTGGATGACATGTTGATTGCTGGCAAGCACTTGGAAGAAATTTCAGCTTTGAAGTCAAAGATGGCAAAATTGTTTGACATGAAAGACATGGGTGAGGCAAGTCATATACTTGGTATGCGCATTGAGAGAGACAGATCAAAGAAGTTGATTTGGTTATCTCAAACAGAGTATATTGACAAGGTTTTGCAACGTTTCAATATTGAGAAGTGAAAGGCATTGAGTGTTCCATTGCCACCATATGTGAAACTTAGCAAACAAGATTGTCCTGTGTTTGAGGAAGAACAGGCTGAAATGGATAAGATTCCGTATGCGTCTGCAGTGGGTAGTTTGATGTATGCAATGATTGCTACTCACCCAGACATTGCATTTGCAGTGGGAGTAGTAAGTCGATACATGTCAAACCCAGGCAAGAAACCTTGGGAGGCAGTGAAAGGAATATTGAGATACCTGAAAGCTACAAAGAGTATGCGTATATGCTATGGGAGTCAGGAGCTAAGTGTAAAGGGTTTTACAGACTCAGATTATGCAGGTGACTTAGACAATCGAAGGTCTACGTCAGGGTATGTCTTTACATTGGCTGGTGGAGCAGTATCATGGCGTTCTAGATTACAAGATTGTGTTTCTCAGTCTACTACAGAGGCTGAATATGTTGCAACATCAAAGGCATGCAAAGAATCAATTTGGCTTAATCGACTAGTAACAGATTTGGGAATCAAAGAAGAGATGCCTGTGTTATATTGTGATAGTCAAAGTGCTATACAATTGGCTCGCAATCCAGTTTATCACTCAAAGACAAAGCATGTGGATGTGACGTATCATTTCATCAGGGAAATGCTCGAGGATAAGCAACTTCAGCTCGTCAAAGTTCACACCACAGAAAATCCTGCTGATCTACTTACAAAAGGACTTCCCTTAGAGAGCTTTGCGCATTTTCGCAAGCAGTTAGGTGTAGGGTAGTACATCACTTCTCTACATCTCTTGTATATTAGCTTGTATAGTAGCTTCTCTCACACTTAAAGTACCACATTGGACTTTAAGTGGGAGGTTGTTGGGGTATAAAGCCCAATGTGGTCGCCCAGGTAAGTGGGGGGGCCGCCAGGTATGTACACATATTCTTTTGTAAAAACCTAATAAGAACTCACTATGCTCTACACATTACAGTAGAGCGAGTTCACCATATCGTCGTGCTCTTCTTCTCGCACTCTCTCTCGCGTCGCACTTCCGCTCGTACTCCTTCAATTATCAGTGAATTTTCCCTTGATGATGAATTATAAGGGCATTATTAGGTAATTTTGCAAAAAATCACACGTTAACATAGAACTTTTTCCTCCCTCTTCAAACATTGCCCTTAATTGCTTAGTACTTAGTGCCCTTCCACCCCTCCTAGATGGCATACTCCGAGACAACTGTGTGCATGGGTTGAACAATTGTGTCTATGCATAGTTGTGATTGGCTCTACCATGATATGAAGATCAATGCAATTCAAACCAATATGCTGTGCAAGATCTAGGTCTTGAGTAATTAACTCAAGGGTTTCCGATGTCGAGGTTTGCTGCTGATGTCTTCCAAAGTGCAAATCTTGTAGCTTTTGTGCTCTCTGCTTGATTGTACCATCAGGGTGATTTAGCACCCTGATTGCTTGAGCGTTTGGTAGCACTTTCAACTGTAGTCTAGTGTTTTCTCTCCATTGGTAGCTCAATCGGCTTGGTGGTGCATGGTGTGGTGGAGTCTATTGAGACTTAACTCGCCATTGCTTGAATGGTTTCGTGGGTTGTGGAGAAGATAAGTGCTCTTTTTTCTTCTAATCCATTTTCATGTTAGGTTCCTTGGCTAGAGACGTTGAACCCTTGGAACCTTCTTTTGTGTCGTATGTGATGTTTTAGGCACCCAGATCTGATTCGGTTTATCCGTAAGCTGTGCTTTTGGTACCCAAATTTGCCTGACTCCTTGCATGCTACATGTAGCATTTGATTGTCGAGGGGATGGAGAAGATTGCTTCGTGGATTGGTCTACTGATTGCTTCTTTTCCATTCCTCCTTGCTTGGTGCAGTTGGAACAGTGAGTTGCCCTCCTTTAAGTGATAGCTTTAATTGATTCGTATCCCAATCTGGTATAGCTTTGTATGTACGCATCCAGGGAATTCCAAGAATAATCATCTCATTCATGTGTTCATCTGGCAAGCATACAAACTAATGAGGACATGAACATCCATGTACTATCACGTTCAAGTTGACTACTCCAAATGTTGGAGTTGGATTCTTGTTGCATCCTTTGATTGTCACTATTCCTGTTGTCAATGCTTGACTTGTTGCCTTCTTGTATGTGGAATAACTGATTGCATTCACTCTAGATCATGTGTCTATCAAAGTATTGGTGCTATGATTGTTGAGCTGTACTTTGATGCACAGATCAATTCCATCTAACCAGACATCATCTGTTGAAATTGCATCTTTAGTTAATTCCCATTGTCGATCATCTATTTCCACAGTGTTGATGGGAATCGGTATCTGTTGATTCTTGAGAGCAGCTTGACACTTGAGTACCCAAAGTCTAGCTTCCTCTTGGGCTTCATCAATAACCTGTTGTCGCTTGATCTTCTTTTGTTTGGCTGCATGCACTCTCTCTAGCAATTCATTGGTTAGTGGCAAATTGTATTTGTTTAAACAACATCCACTAATCCAATTAGTCATTGGTTCACCATCTAGGGTGGACAATTTTACTGCCCCACTTGGAGATACATCTTCAATGATAAATGGTCCGTTTTTCCTTTTTCTTAATCTTGGGAATGTGTTGCTTAAGGGAATAGACTAGAACTAAGTCCCCTTTTTTGAAGATTTTTGTGAGTAAGTGGGAATCAAAAAACTGTTTTTTTTTCCGCTTTTGTGCATATATATGAGCTACAGCAGTTAGCCTTTGCTCATCTAGCTTTTCCAAATCTTCAAGTCTTTCTGACAATTCATGTCTAGTCCACTCAAGATTCTGTGCTACCCTTAATGTCGACAATAGAAATTCTATTGGTAGTATGGCATCAAGACCATAAACAAGGTTAAAGGGTGTAGCATTTAGATCTATTTTGAATGAAACTCGATAAGCCCATAAAGCAGCATGGAGATTCATTTCCCAGTCTGTCCTTCCTGAACGAACCACTTTCGTCAGCACCGAGCTAAGAATTTTATTCGTATGCTCAGCTTGTCCGTTTGCTTGTGGATGATAGGGAGCTGATTTGTTATGGATGACCATAAACTCATTAAGTAAATACTCTATTACCTCATCGAGGAAATGAGTTCCTCGATCACTGACAACCTCTATTGGCAGTCCATATCTCGTGAATACATACTCATATAAGAATGCAACAGTGGTTTTGGCATCATTCTTTTGAGTCGCTTTAGCCTTGGCCCACTTGGTCAAATAGTCCGTAGCTACAATGATATATTGAGCTTGGGTTTTATAAGCAGGTGGCTATATCGGTCCAACAAAATCTATATCCCATTTTGCGAAGGCTCTAGCCTCCATCATTGGTCTTAAGGGCATGCTGTCTACTCGTGTTGGCATTTTTGCTCGTTGACAAGCATCACACCTTTGAACATATTCTTTGGCATCTACAAAAAGTGTTGGCCACCATATGCCTGCCGTCAAGATCGCTCTTGCGGTGGTCTCACTAGAAAAGTGACCTCCAGCTAATCCAGCATGTGCTTGTTCTATAATCAAAATATACTCGTTTTCATTTGCACAAAGACGCAAATGTTGATCTTTATCTCTCCCATACAATTGGTTCCCAATAAGAGCATAGTCTCTTGCTTCAGTTTCAATTGCTCTTTGACGGCATTTACTCATATCCTCAGGAAATGTTCGGCTCGATAAGTAAGTAACCAGATAATTACTCCACTTAGGAACAGGTGACATTTGAAACAATGTTACATGAGGAATGGGTGTTTGTTTTTGACATTGAGGGCAATCATTTACAAAAGATCTAACATCTCTCCTCATAGTCGACCAAAATACTCCAAGTCTCAAGATTTGTTGCATAGTTTAGTCTTCCGCAAAGTGAAGTCCTACTATGGTAACAAGTACTTGACTTAGGTATTGTTCATGTTCTTCAGGGTTAATGCATAAAAGCAATATCCTGTCCCGATTTTTTTTGTATAGCCTACCAGCTAGTAATTGATACATAGCCGATTGCTCAATCAAATCGATTGTGATAGGAAGTGGTATCCGTGGATCCTTTTGAGCTATTGTCATCAATGACACAATGTTTTCTGACCATCTAGGTATCATTTCCACGGAGAACAAATAGGCATCTGGTAAATCATCGTCTACCCCTTTAGGTAATTCTCCTGAAACAATCCTTGACAAATGATCTGCTCGTTGATGTGTAGTGTCTTTTCTTACAACCAGAGTGAAATCAAATTCGAGAATAATGATGAACCATCTCACTATTCTCCCTGTGCTGCATGGCTTGTTGACCAAATACAACAAATCTGGTGGTCCACAACGAACATAAACTTGTTGGCTAATAGGTAATGTCTATACTTTTTAACGGCATACATCATAGTCCTTCTCTTTCGGTGTAATTCTTTTCTGCCGTGTTCAATTGTCTGCTAGCATAAGAAATAGAAAGTCAATTTTCCCATCTCCTGGTTAAGCTAGTATACAACCAATAACAAAGTTTGAAGCATCTACATGTACGTGGAATACCTTATCCCAATCTGGTGCTTTCAATATTGGATCTGAGGTGAGAGCTTGCTTAAGCTTCATGAAGGATTCTTCACATGTCTCGGTCCATTCAAAGTGCGTAATCAAGCTATACATGGGTTTTGCAATTATAGCATACATGTAGATGAATCGTCGGTAATATCCACAATGTCCCATGAAGGCTTGTACCCCCTTGACTGTTGTTGGTCTAGGCAAATCAACAATGACATGAATCTTCTCAATATCAGTAGCTATATTATTTTAGACACTATATGTCCAAGAAGTTTTTCTTATCTTCCCATGAATGTGCACTTTTCAGGATTTAAGCAAATCCTATAAAGTCTACATTTCTCGAATACCTTTTTGAGGTGTTCAAAATGATCAGCCCGGATTGACGAATGTACGCATAGATCATCCATATATACTTCTAAGAATTTCCGAAGATACTCTTTGAAAGCATGGCTCATCAACCTTTGAAACATGGCTGGAGCATTAATTAACCCAAACGGCATAACCCGATAGGCAAATATATCCCATTTTGTTGCAAAAGCAATTTTATGTTGATCTTTTGGGTCCCGGGGGGTTCACTATGTCTAAAACTACTATATCACGTGCATTCAAGACATGTTTGTAAAACCCCTTTACTGTGAATTTTGTTAAGAATATGATGTACCCTTTTCTTTTAAAATCTGTAAGGTTTTTTCAAATTTGAAAAAATAATGCCCTTCTGTATATATATTTCTGTAAGTTTCAAGAACTCTATAAGTTTCAAGAACTTTAAATATCCTTTTGTTGAACTCATGTGATAGGTTACATTTTTAACAGGTGACCTCCCCGGGTTTTGGGTCAACCAAAAGTTGATTGTATCCCAAAAAGTTGTCTAAGAAGCTGTAAGCTTCTTTTCCCACCACTTGTTCTAAAACATGCTCAGTTATCGGAAGAGGAAAGTTGTCTCTAATGGTAGCTACATTCACATTTTTGAGATTAACACACACTCGTAATTTCTCATTTTTCTTAGGTACTACCACAATTGGAGATACCCAATCTGTGTGTTCAATTTCGTAAATGAATTTTGCTTCCTTTAGTTTTTCAATCTCTTCTTTGATCTTCCTGGCAAATGTTTCGTTATAAGTGTATGGTCTCTGTCTACTTGGTTTTGCATCATCTCTCATGGGCATCGTATGTTGACAGATTTCTGGATCAACACCCTTGAGATCCTTGTAAGACCAAGATAAGATATCTTGGTATTCCTTTAACAAGCTCAAGAAAAGATTTTCTTCTTCTTCTGTTAGGTCATTTGCAATGTAAGCAGGTCTAGGCTCTTCTCCTGGTTCAGCCAAGTCTACCCTTTTAGTGTTTTCAGGCCCTTCGTAAGATTCGCCTTGTTTTCGTAGTTTCCAAACAGGTTGTTCAATTATGATTTTTCGATCTTGGAAAGTATACTTTTTGTAATGGGATGGAACATGCATTACATCCTTACCATCCTCTTCCGTGGTTTCCATTTTGGTTGTGTATATCTCCTTTAGAGCTTTTTTTAACTCTTGATATTTCTTTTCCCGCTCGACTCTAGTTAGGAGTGGTTTTTTATCCTGAGATTTTTCTTGAGTACCCTTCCTTGCTTTTCTCGATGTCTAAGACATTTCTGAGTTTTTGTTTGAAGGATATCTGCAAGTTATTTTGTCCTTGGCACAATCATTAGCATCTATCTGCATCAGGAATTCTGTTTTACTGGAGACTGATGGCATAGGTCGTGTCTTCACAATTTTGGTGTCTCTCTTTCGTCTATACCATTTTTGTCTTCTTGATTTCTAGTTTGGTAAGTCAAAAAATTTTTCCTCCCCTCCCTTTAAGAGTAACTTAGCTCTCGTATGCTCTTTTTCTGACCCCAAATATTTTGAGGTAGCTGAGTGTTCATCTAACTCATCAGTTGCATCGTAATAGAGGTCTGGAAAGACTTGTTGAGCTTTCATCAAGTCCTTGAGTTCCTCATCTTTGTTTTCAATGTTGAAGACTGACATCATTTGGATGGCAATTATGTCGTAGCCATCCTCATTGCAAAATTGAGTAGGCATAGACGTATTTACACATACATCCATTGTCGCTAAAATTTGAGTCCACTCAAATGACTCAAATAAATGCTATGGAAAGGGTTCAGGTGCGTAGGCTTCATCTATACAATCTCTTTCTAGGATACATTTCTCTCGTCTTAAGCTTCCATTTTCTGAAGCTCCGTACATCCAAATAGGAGTGTCTTTGTTTGACTAGGATGGGAGTTTAGTTTCAGTCGAAGAGACTGAATCAAAATCTTGGATGGGTGTTTTCAAGACATCATATAAGTGTGATCTTTTAGATTGACTATTGTTATAGATCCCACCTGCTTCAAGTACAGATAGTTGTTTTCCCAATCTTGGATAAGCTGTACCTGTCGCATGAAAGGTCTTCCCAATATAATTTCATAGTTGAGTTTTTTCCCAAAGTCTACTATGGCAAAAGTGTGTTGATATTCAGTTCCACTAGGAATTGGAATTGACTATCACTTTTTCAAGCAGCCCTAGTGGTCTCTCAATGTCTTCGTCAGCCAACTGCAATTTCATTCGAGTTTGTTTAATGGCTAGCTGTCCCCAAGATTCCCATACTGCTTTAGTGGCTATGGCTATGCCAGCTCCACTATCCAATATTGCCATGGTTTCAATGTCATTATATTTCACTGGGAGGGTGGTGTTTCCTTCTTCTCCTTCATAATGTTCTCCAACCTTGTTCATAGGAACTGATCGAATCTCTTTGTTTTCCATTTCATATTTCAATTTCCCCATATTCTTAGAGATTAACCCCGTTATCCCCACCTTCTCTAGGGTTTTCTGTAAATCATTCCACAAGTGTGGTCTGAGTTTCAACAGTTCTCCCAAAGTAAGAGTGCATTGGATAGGTGTAGACATGATTGACTGAATGTTATCTACTTCTAGGATCTATTCAACTCTTTTTACTTGAGTGGTTTTGCAAACAATGGATTCATCTTCGTTATCTTCCAAGTAAGAGGGTAATGTTTTTAATGTCATTGGTTTAGACATTCCTGAAGCTTCCGATCCGCAATCCCCGTACAAGGATTGTAAATACATGTTCATATCAGAAGGTAGGTTATCCAACCAGACTTCCTCTATAGGAGCTGACTTTAAAGTTAGGCTCCCATCATTGATTTCTCTCACTTTTTTCCATAAGTGTCCTGGCAATTCTTCCTCTACGAATGGAATTCCATCTAAGGCATCTTCGCTGTCAGGCACTAAGCACTGGTTCATTTGTTTGAAGGTGGGGTTCTACCACCACATTGGATTTTGCTTTCGTTTCTTCTACCACAAGCTCTTCAGGTTTTACAATACTTTCAAGCTTGGGTTTTTGTTTATTAAGCATTTCTTGCGTGATTCTTACAAAATTTTGATAAGCCTCCAGCTTTTCCAGCTTTGCTACATGGTTTTTCCGTTTGTTTTCCATGTTTTGGTCTGCTTTAAGTCCTCCTTGGTAGGCTTCCAAGGCAGCATTAATAGGCTCAAAAAATTTATCAACCAGAATGGATCCTCCAGATTTCACGGTTGTTTCCTTGAATTCACTGCCAGTTTCTTTCAACTTGTCCTGGGCTAGCATTTTTTCTCTCTCTTTGATTTCAACCCGTTCTTTTTGTTTTCTCATCTCATATCTTTTGCTTCTACTCCTTTTGATTCTTTGAGAAGAAATTTTCGTGTTCTTCGAATCATCATAGGAGTTGTGTTTCTTTTTCTTTGCCTGTGCTCTAGTGATTACGTACCTTGATTGGAACAATCGGTTCACTCTCTGATGAGCTACTAGGCATCACTTTGACTACGTTTACGACAGTTTTTCCCTTGTTCAAAGGACTCTTAGGACAATCTTCCGGAAAGTGTCCTCCCTTTTTGCAACATTGTATGCAATAGGCTTCAATTGGTTTGAGGTTTTTGTCACACTCTGGGAATTTGTTCTTCCAATGGTCATCAACACCATAGTTATGAAAGTTTCATGTTCTAGGCTTCATCATGGGTCTTCCCATGGGAGGTCTGACACCTTGATTAGCTACATAATACATTGGTGCGACGGCTGGTGGAGCATAAGTCATGGTTTATTCCATTGGTGATGGATGTGGACTATACCAATCTCCTTTTACCATTACTGTAGATGGACTAGGCTCTGCAAAGGGTGTAACAGGCACTAATGCTTGTTCATCTATGACTCCTTCAGAGTGCATGTACTTTACAGGCACTGGATTATGTCCTAGATACGGAGGTTGTTGTCTCAACACAGGTTGAGGTCTTTCCATACCCATTGGTGGTCTTTGAGCTTGGGCAATATTAAGCTGATATTTGTACATGGGTTGTCCTTGTGGCCTCATGGGCACGTTGGAATGGGGGAAGAAGAAAACCTACACAACACGTTGTAGACTTGCCTCTTTATAGCTCAGCGGATACCCAGCACCCCAAACCACACAAACTCACACTTAATGTAGTCCAATTTACAAGTTCCAATTGTCTCGACTCGCTCTCGGACACCATCAATTACAAACATTCACAATCAAGCACTTTTTATCTCATACACCTAAACAATGATATTCAATCACATAGATACTTATGCTTCAAATATACTTTAGCTCATACCTGCCATACCTCTTTTATCCTCTCATGCAACCTATCTCACACTTTCTTGGCACGCACACACACGTAACTTGGGGGAGATTCACGCACACAACCAAGCCAAGGCACAAGATGTCGTCGAGCCAAGAATAAAGAAGATGATGGGGAATAGAAGGACCTTCAGGTCCTCTTCAATTCATCTCAAAAGTCTGAGCGCAAGGTACAATGGTATCGTCTTCACAAAAAAAAAAACTTTGGTCAACCTTCCTCTTCTGAGGATTTTGCAGACCGGAGGTCCTCTTAGTTCTTGAGTAGCCTATACTGGCTTAGCCTCTCTCCGGTAGCGCCCTCTTTGTTGATGGCCTCTGTTTGCAGCGTTGGTGATTACCTGCACATGAACAACCTCCTCATAAAGCCTTTTTTTTTTTAATGCAGCCTGTCGGAATATCAAAATCTAGCCTGTATTTTTTTTTTCGCCTTCTATCTGCTTACGGGATTCCTTATCTTCTGCTGCATCTCCTATGGTGCCCCTTCTGAATTCTCTCCCCTTCCAGGTTGTAGCCCTGGTTGCTCTTGCTGGCCTCCGTCTCAAAATCCTTGCCTCTGCACTACCGCCACTAGATGGCTCTCTTTACCCCAACTTGCGGCCTGCTTGCAACATCTAAAGACCCTCCAATATCGCACTACTTGGAAGCCTTCTTTCAATAGTGACAAGCGGCCTTTTTCTTTGCAGACCCGTGGCATCTCCAACTCTCGCCCTGGTTATGGATCCCTTTCACCAGTACCTCGAATGGCTTCGATCTATTCCTACATAAGATTTGAAGGTAGCCTCATCTTTGTTGTAGGCGACCCTCAAGCCCCTTGCTCCTTCTTTTATTGATGACCCCAGCTCTGCAGCTCGTCACCCTCCAACCTATAGCGCTCTCCTTGTTGATGGCCTTTTGCGTCCTTGCTTGCAGCAATACCCCCCGCCACACCTTTGTCTTTTTCCCTTTCCAGGTCGTTGATGACCCTGGCAGCTCCTCACGCTCCCCTCTCTCAGAGAGTGCCCTCCTCGTTGATGGCTTTTTTCGCTCTTCAAGCTTAACTCAATCCCCTAGTGCCCTCTAGTGGCACTCCCTTGCATGGCCGGATCTCCTGCCCCTTGCTCACGCACTTGGAAACCCCCCATCTGGCGCTATTTTCCCTCATCTTCTCAAAGGCTGTGGATGACTTCTCCCATGCATGGCTTCCACCTGTTGGTCGCTTCAATCCATGCGCCACTTGGTGGCCTCGAACTGCATGGCTGCCCCTTCATCGACTTGCCCTGCTTTATCCCGCCATCTGGTGGTGCCACCCTAAATCTGCATCGTTCTGGTTTTTTTTAAAAAAGCATGGCATTATTTTAGACTTCCAAGATTTTCACTTACACAGCACGTTGTTCCCACCCAAGGACGACCGCAATCCAAAGCACCACCAAATGGGTATAACTCAAGGTCGTGGTAGCCGAGTCCGAATACTCCCGGCTTCAAGTAGCCCTAGACGCCCCTTTGCAGTCGCACTTCAATTGCTCTGTCATTTGCCGATAGTGGCAGCCACTCCAAGTGTGGACCACCCCGAACTTGCCATAATCACGACAAATAGCCTCGTTCAATCTTTAATCCTTGAAACAGTCCTCCAAAAGGAACCTCGTGGCCAAATAATTGGACCATAGAGCAACCGGATAGCATGTTTTATGCATCTACGAACATACCGATCATTAGAGATTAAAACCCAGTCTTTGACCTGCTAATTATTGCCACGTTTGGCATACACATCATGATCAAGCTTGCCACTACCAGCATCTGGTATTGACTTCACCGCCTCGACGTGTATCTGCATGACTCCATACCAATGCAAGAACCATTCTACTAGAGCGACATAACTTTGTTGCACCATCATTGCCCAACCCACTGGTTGAACATTTATGTTGAACCAATGAAAGCTCTAATTATTCAAAATTGTAAACCTGCTAAAACTATGCGAAGATGAAATAAAGTCATATGTACAAAGTTTTATTCATGTAATTTTTCTATCTTGGACTGCATCCTTAAGTGGGATGCCCAAACCCTTCAACAAGAACCTGATGAACATCTGGCGTGAGAGCTCTGTCAAAATAGAGCTTGAGACGAACTCCATTTACCCTGTGTCGAAGGAGCTTACCATTGGACCGCTCTAACTGATAAGTACCATTAGGGAAAGCTCTGGAAATTTTGTAGGGCCCAATCCACTTCTCCTTGAACTTTTTTTGGAACGTGAAGTCAAGGTAGCTCTCGTACTTCATGACCAAATCCCCTTCTTGTAGATCCTTCTTTGGTAACCTGTGGTTGAACTTCGCCACACGTTTCTCTCTTTGTTGCACATAGAAATCTGCTACAGCCTCTTGATCCATCTTCAAAGTCTCCAATTGTGTGATCCTGTCCTGCAAAACATCTCTTTGATTCACATTAGCTCGCCATAAACCTTTTAATGCCTCTAGTTGGATGTGCACAGGTAAGACAACTTCTTTGCCAAACACCAATTCGTAGGGAGTGACATTGGTGGCCACTTTATAGGAAGTTCGGTAGGCCCATAAGCATTTATCAAGATTCCCCTCCCAGTCTTCCACATGTTTATAATATACTTGGTGAGCATGTTAATGATCTGACCATTTGCACTTTCAACCAAACCGTTACACTGTGGGTGATAGGGAGATGAGAATCTATGTTGAATTCCCATCTTCTCTACCAAAGCACGTACTAGCTTGCTGCAGAATCCCTGTCCTCTATCTGATATCAAAAACCATGGCACTTCAAATCGACAACAGACATAATCAAATACAAACTGAGCAACTGAAAGAGCATTTACCTCCTTGACCGCTTTGGCTTCTACCCATCTAGTGAGCCAATAACTTGGGAAACGGGCCAATAGCATCCAATCCCCACTTTTCGAATGCATTTTGGGCCAAGATAGCCCCTTGTGACTCTGCTACTAAACGCCGCTCACCCATAACTTGACATTCATGACACGTCTTACACCAATAATGAACATCTTGTACAAGAGATGGCCACTCTGAGAATGCAAAAGAGTACTTGATCTTTACCTTGATGCCCGCTTTCTTCATGGCATTGTGTCAAGACCATGCCGATCTCCTCCTTGTAGAGAACTCTCCTCAATACACCATCATGGCCGTATACCATAAGGTCTTCACCTATCAAAGTGAACCTGCTAGCCTTTTGGGTAATCCTTTTTCTTTGTAGCTTGGACATGCTTGCGGGACCTGGACCTGTGCTCAAGAAATTGTCAACATCTTTCAGTGTCTCCCTACCTGCATAGCTGGCAAGCGCCACATATAAACCTACCACGTGCATCTGTACCCGGCTACTGGCTAACTGGTCAGTTTCTTGATTTTTCTCCCTCCTAACATGCTTGAATTGCACCACTTCAAAAAACTTTAGCAACTTTTTAATAGAAAAAACCAATGCTTGAGAGAGCCCCTCTTCACCTGCCATTGCCCTAAGAGTTTTTTGATAAACAAAAGATCATCTCCCTTCACTATGAGCCTGGATATCCCAAACTTGATACACTGCTTAAGGCCCAAGTGGAAAGCCAAGTACTTTGCCTCATTGTTTGTATGCACATCCTCCAAATCATAAGCTTTTGAAAAAATCGTGTTACCTTGTGGATCATGTATAACGACTCCGCCTCTAGCTTTTTGGACAACCCTCCTATAAGCACCATCGAACCACATGACAAAAGCTTCTTTTAGATCCGGTTCATCATTTGCCTCTTCCCAAACCACCTTGGGATACATAGGCAAATCCACACCCTTATTTACTAGCACGTCTGCGAGATGTGACCTGCAAGTGTGATCAATTTTAAACTCAAAATCGAACTCTTGTAATTCTAGCACCCACTTCATAATGCGCCTCCCTGGTCGTAGGTGAAGCACCACTTCAGGTAATAAATTGTTAGAGGTAAGCACATAAAACTTGCGAACAATTATATGCACTTTGAACTTCCTGCAAGAAAACACGTGCTATTATTAATTGAGTATTGACCACAAGTTAATCTAATTTTGCAGAATGCTAACAAGCAAGTTTAGTATTTTTTTTTTTATAGTGAACGAACATAGTTGATATAGATGATTTCCTATAGGCGAACCCCACGAAGACAAAGGGTCACAGATCAGCGCTTTGCACGTTTGGTTGGACAAGGCCTACTCTATACTATGTCTAGAGTGATTCTAGCTTGGGCCAATTAGAAGTTTCAATTGATCTGGCTGACATTGCAAACTGGAAGGGGTACAAGTAGGTGTAGATATCTGAACCCACTGCTCAACCTCTATGTAAGACATCTCTCCTGGACTGATGACCCGACTCTCAAAGTAGACGGGTTTGTAGCACCGCCCTACCTTTTGTAGTAGGACTGCACCAATTGCAATTGTACCCACTATCATAGCAATATAAAAATCATCCTCACGGTTGGGAGGACAAACAGTAGGCAATTGACATAAGATTTCTTTAACCCTGTCAAAAGCTACCTGTGTGTCCTCATTCCATTGAAAGCCATGAACCTGTTGACTCATTTTTTTAAGAGGGTATACATACTATGAAAGCATCCAAAAGAATTGAGAGACGTACTTCAATTTATGCACAAATGATGCCAAACCTGTAGCACTTTTGGGAGGCTCCATCAACACAAGAGCCTTTACCTTCCCGGATCCGCTTCGATACCATTCTGTGAGACCACATGCCCTAGCAAGTGAGCTCGAGGTTGAGCTTACTTACACTTTTTGGGATTCAATTGACCACCGCTTCATCCAGTTGATGAAAACATAACTTTAACTTTGACAAATGATCATTCCTAGAGCTGTAACACCCTATGTCATCCATGAAAACTCTGATAAACTTACCAAGGTAGGGACCAAACACTTTATTCATCCAATCTTGAAAAGTTGCATAAGCATTCACCAAGCCGAAGGGCATTCTGCGGTAAGCAAAACAGCCCCATGGCGAAATGAAAGTGGTTTTTAACTGGTCTTCAAGTGCAATGCCTATCTGGAAGTATATAGAGAAGCCATTGGTGGAGCCAAAGTGTGTCGACTCTAGAAGGTGGCATGGGCAGATGTGTACAGGCAAGCAGAGGCATGGCAAAGGACTGGAGCAGCTAGGAAAATCATGGGATGGCAGGTAGCAACGGAAGTGTATGCATGATGCGGATTATTGGCCAAGAAAGGCTCCATGAGGGGCTAATTTGGGTTGCAGGTGAAGGAGATGCAAAGTACAGCTTTTGGGTCGAGGAATGAAGAGCTTGAAGTGTTGAAGGAGCAGATCCAGACGACTCATCAAACCGAGATACGTAGTCCAAGTTATTGAAGGTTAAAGTTTTAGCGGTTTGCAGATTCTTGCCGGACAGGGAAGTTGGGGACAGGTGATCCAAGTGGAAATTGAGGTATAGATGTGTAGATCTCAATTCATGGAGCCTACCCTTTTTTTCGGATTGCGAATCGGAGCCATGGTTTGCAAGATATGATCAATTGAAGTTTTTTCGGGGGCCGGGTTTGAGTCCACTTGGCCGCATTGGAGAATGTGCCATCTGGCATCTTTTGTGCACTGACAAAGTTCTGGAGCAAGGGTGTGCATCATACGGAGCTAGCAGGAATTGATTGCATGTCAAACGAAGTCCGGAGCAAGAAGTTACAGCAGTCGAAAAGTGGGGTGCCTTTGCGCAAAGTTGGTTGCAGATGATTTTTTCATTTTTTGAAAGCCTTGGTTCGAGGGTGCCGAGGAATCAAAATGCAGAGACAAAAAATGGGGTTGGAGCCGGGAAGATGGAGTTTTAGTAGGTTGTTACGGCTTGGCAGTCCAACCTTGGAGCAGAGAATGGGAGTCTAGAAAAGGAGGCCAAAAACAACATGAGCTTTTTATCAATATGAGGTATTTTCTTGGAGGGTTTTTGGAGAGCCCAAGGGCTTTTGCTTGAACAGTTGCCACATGTCCTGCGAATATCCCACATGCACAAGGGGAACCCTGGGGGCCGCGGTATATATTCCAAGGCATGAGCCCTCATTAGCACACAAGAGAGGAGAGAGAGGGGAGCTCTCCCTCCCATGGCGATGGCGGTTGGACGCAGGCGCTGCGCGCGCGGACTTGGTGGCGATTTTGGTGGCCAGCAAGGCGGGGCGGCACGGGTGCCTGCGTGGGGAATTTCGGTGATGATGTGGTAGCCCGTAAGGGGATGTGCCCACGCCCGTTAAGGGTCAAATTTTTTGAGGATAGGGGTGTACCCCGCCGCCCCCCCCCCCCCAATAGCCACATCACTATTGCCTCGACAGGGGAGGGGTCTCGCTACAAAGAGGTGATGACGGGGGAGTTAAAGAGAAGGCAAGGGAACTCAAAGGCCCAAGGGGAGCTCCGGGCGGCCAAATGGAAGGGGCAAAGGACCAATGTGTACACCATGGAATTCTTTCCAAAAATGAACTATGCCAAGTGTTGGCAATGCAATCAAATTCTAAAAGAAGCTCTAAGTGAAGGCCACGGGAGGGGAAACTCACCCATTTTTTCTTTTTTTGGGCCTCCTAGAGACACCCTTATAAAAGGAGGTTTATGTTCATTTTTTGGGGGTCTTTGGACCAATGTGGGCTTTTTTGCTTGAGTGTGTGAGTGGAAGCTTGAAGCTTGTGTGTTGCTAAGCTTGCCATTGAAGCTGCATACTTGATTGTACTACTCCCTATGCAATAATACCACTTGTTTGCCCCAATCTCTTGTGTTGCTTCTCCCCATTCCCCTCCTTTTCTCTCGCTCTTCATGTATTGGGCATTGCTTGCAGAGGGTTTGCCTGCAGCTCGAAAGGTGCTACCAAGAGGGCAGATTAGGAGTGTTTGTGAGTCGGAAAGGGTGAGTTGAGTAGTGTGGGTGCATTTGTGTTGTGGGGTGTTTTTTGCAAGGTGTGAGGTAGTTGTTTTGTATGCTAAGGTGGAGTTGTTAATGCAAATTAGCCAATTTGAAGGTGTTATTTGAGAGGTTAAGGGTGCTGTGGAATCCCTGGGCTATAGAGAGGCAAATATTTTGTGTACTGGGTGTGTTCCCTATTCCCCCTCTCCATCTTCTGGTGCCCCCACTGAGGAGCTATCTGATGCTCCAATTTGCGGTTGAAATTGGTGTTTTCTAGCCGACGAAGTGGTTGGCAGATGGTCGAGCCGTTTAATGGTCGGGTTTGAAGCTGACGGAGATGGTGGAGCCAGGTTTTGGCCTCATATTTACGGGCGTTGAAGATCCCGAGGATTGGTTAGTAGATTTTGAATTATGGTTGTTGTCGATGCATATGTCGACGGATGCAAAAAAGTTACAGACGGTGCCGCTGTTGATGCGAGGGGGAGCCAAGGTGTGGCTCGATGGTTTAAAGAGCAATGATCGAGAATCATGGCAAAGGTTGCAAAGTCAGTTTTTGGAGCAGTTTTGAGAGGTGATTACGACAGAAAAAGCTGGCGCAAGGCTGAAGGCGGTACACCAGGATGTAAGTATGGATTTCTCTATTTTCATTGAGAAGTTTGAAGCTTGTTGGAAGCAGTTAGAGATTGCTCCTCGGGTCAAAAGCAATCAATCTTTGAAGTTGTCAAAGCTATTAGAGTGCTTGCATCCGAGGATTAGAGAAAAGGTCGAAGATGGCGCAGATACCTATGAAGAAATGGTCTATCTAGCAAAGATAAAGAGCACAAAGGTGAATCCAAAGTTGGAGTTGGGAGTGTTCAAGCCAGCATATTATGTGCATGTTGTTGCGGAGGTAGCGAAGTGCTCTTGGGTCCAACCAAAGGTGATTCCAGTTGTGCAAAATGCAAGGCCTGTGGAGGTAAGACCTACTATTGATTATGTTCCTTGGAGGTTTCCAGTTTGTGATGTGCATGTGCCGAGGGTGGAAGAGCTTGTCAATGAGGGTAAGCTCCATGTCGAGGTGAACCAAGATGAAAAAGGGGTAACGAATGTGGAGGTTACGGTACGGATTGAAGAGGTAAAGCATGTTCTTGTTGAAAGTTTGCATGAAAAGGTAGCAGAATGATCGAGATGCAGATACCGAGGGTTCAGAAGTTGATGGAAAAAGTTTACAAAGCGGTGAAGATGGTCAAGCTTTTGTGGAGCAGCAATTGAATGCAGATGCTGATACGAAGTCGGTATATGATGCTGATGCCGATGATGATATAAGATCGATTAGCTGGGAGACAAGCGAGGAGAAAAATACGGATGAGTATACATCCTATGACGAGGAGACGGAATCTGATGAACCCGAATTGGTAAAGGTAAAGATGCCCTCTTATATGTTTGATGATATGGTAATAGCACATGTGCAAGAAGAGCAGGGAATAGAGCAGGCCGAGGTGCTTGATGAAAGCCAAGTAGTGCGTCTAGGCCTACAGATGATGATATGCAGGTAAAGGTAGTGTGTGGTGCCATGCTAATGTTTGTGCTGATGAAAGTAGCGATGGAATGTGCCATGGTGGTTCAACATGTGCAAAATTTTGTCAAGAGAGATAAAGAGGCTGTGTCTATGAAGGAAGTCAAGGTGGATGCAGTAGAGAACGAGTTGCTCTTTTCCTTGGAGGAGCATAATGCAGCGGTAGAAAAGGTGCTTGAAGAACAGGTAATTGAAGCTGACCAAACGGAGGAGCTATCTGATGCTCCAATTTGCGGTTGAAATTGGTGTTTTTTAGCCCGACGAAGCGGTTGGCTGATGGTCGAGATGTTTGATGGTCGAGTTCTAAGATGACAGAGATGGTGAAGCTAGGTTTTGGCCCCATATTTACGGGCATTGAAGATCCCGAGAATTGGTTAGCTGATTTCGAATTATGGTTGCTGTCGATGCGTATGTCGACGGATTCAAAAAGGTTACAGACGGTGCCATTGTTGATGCGAGGACGAGCCAAGGTGTGGTTTGATGGCTTAAAGAGCAGTGATCGAGAATCATGGCAAAGGTTGCAGAGTTAGTTTCTGGAGCGCTTTCAAGAGGTGATTACGGCAAAAAAAGCCGGTGCAAGGCTGAAGGCGGTACACCAGGATGTAAGTAAAGATTTCTCTATTTTCATTGAGCAGTTTGAAGCTTGTTGGAAACAGTTAGATATTGCTACTGGGGTCAAAAGCAATCAATCTTTGAAGCTGTCAAAGTTGTTAGAGACTTGCATCCGAGGATTAGAGAAAAGGTCGAAGACGACACAGATACCTATGAAGACATGATCTATCTGGCAAAGATAAAGAGCAAAAGGGTGAAGCGGAAGTTGGAGTTGGGAGTGTTAAAGCTAGCAGATTATATGCCTGTTGTTGTGGAGGTAGCAAAGTGCTCTTGGGTCCAACCAAAGGTGATTCCAGTTGTGCAAAATGCAAGGCCTGTGGAGATAAGACCTACTATTGGTTATGTTCCTTGGAGGTTTCCAGTTTGTGATGTGCATGTGCCGAGGGTGGAAGAGCTTGTCAACGAGGGTAAGCTCCATGTCGAGGTGAACCAAGATGCAAAAGTGGTAGCGGATGTGGAGGTTCCAGTACGGATTGAAGGGGTAAAGCATATTCTTGTGGAGAGTTTGCACGAAAAAGTAGCAGAATGCAATCGAGATGCAGATACCGAGGGTTCAGAATCCGATGAAGAAAGTTTGCAAAGCGATGAAGATGGTCAAGCTTTTGTGGAGCAGCAAGCGGATGCAGATGCTGATATGGAGTTGGTATATGATGCCGATGCCGATGATGATACAAGCTCGATTAGCTGGGAGACAAGCAAGAAGAATAGTACCGATGAGTCCACATCCCATGACGAGGAGACGGAATCTGATGAACCCGAACTGGTAAAGGTAAAGATGCCCTCTTATATGTTCGATGATATGGTAATAGCACATGTGCAAGAAGAGCAGGGAACAGAGCAAGCCGAGATGCTTGATGAAATCCAAGTGGAGCGGTCTAGACCTACAGATGATGATATGCAAGTGAAGGTAGTGTCTGGTGCCATGCTAATGGCTGTGCTGATGAAAGTGGCGGTAGAATGTGCCATGGTGGTGCAACATGTGTAGAATTTTGCCAAGAGAGATAAAGCGGCCGTCTCTATGGAGGAACTTGAGATGGATGCGGTAGAGAATGAGTTTCTCTTTTCCTTGGAGGAGCATAATGCAGCGGTAGAAGAGGTGATTGAAGAGCAGTTGGTTGAAGTTGATGAGCAGATGGTGTTGGTCGACCTTGAAGGGACGGTTGACAAGGAAAGGCTCGATGATGCTGGAATGGAGTGTGCGGCCAAAGAGGAGGTTGTGATGCCAAAGACGGAGGAGATTCCAATGCAAGGAGAAAGGAGAATCTCAAATAGTGGCTTTGCTTCCAGTGAAGGTATGTGGATTATGGTTGATGAAAAAGATGGTAGATACAGCTCTATGGAGACTAGTTCAGGAGGTACAGGGGTATACGCTCAAGGCCTCCACTTTATTTGGTTGGGAGGGAGGGTCAGACATGTGTTGTAGCTTGGTCTCAGGTACATGTTTTTTTTATGATAATATGCTTGGTATGGAGTAGACAGGTTCCAAAGGAGTGCGGAAGGTAGGCTATGGGCAGTCTACACACATGGTGGTCTAGGTGTTGGGGTACGACACTCTTGTGAGCAGTTACAGATGGGTGAAAGATATCAAAGGTAGGTGTTTGATCCAGGTGGAAGCTATGTAATGTAGGGGGTGGGGCAACCCACTTGAAGGTTTGGCAATAGGATGCAATAAAACTATGTACATATGGTTTTAGTTTTCTCATAGTGTGTGTGAGGCTTTGTAGTTACAAAGAGAATAAAGCTTTTATTTGGTTGAGCATAAATGCTCAACAGGGGGGTTGGAAATGATGGTGCATCCAAAGTGTGTCGACTCTAGAAGGTGGCATGGTCAGATGTGTGCAGGCAAGCAGAGGCATGGCAAAGGACTGGAGCAGCTGGGAAAATCATGGGATGGCAAGTAGCAGCGGAAGTGTATGCATGATGCGGCTTATAGGCCAAGAAATGCTCCATGAGGGGCTAATTTGGGTAGCGGGTGAAGGATATGCAAAGTACAGATTTTGGGTCCAGGAATGAAGAGCTTGAAGTGCTGAAGGAGCACATCCAAATGGCTCATCAAACCAAGCTACGGAGTCCAAGTTATTGAAGGTTAAGTTTTAGCGGTTTGCAAATTCTTGCTGGACAGGGCAGCTTGGGACAGGTGATCCAAGTGGAAATTTAGGTATAGATGTGTAGAGCTCAATTCATGGAGCCTACCCGTCTTTTCGGATTGCGAATCGGAGCCATGGTTTGCAAGATATGATCAATTGAAGTTTTTCCAGGGGCCGGGTCTGAGCCCACTTGGCCGCATTGGAGAATGTGCCATCTGGTATCTTTTGTGCACCGACAAAGTTCTGGAGCAAGGGTGTGCATCATACGGAGCTAGCAAGAAGTGACTGCATGTCAAACGGAGTCCGGAGCAAGAAGTTACAGCAGTCGGAAATAGGGGTGCCTTTGCCCAAAGTTGGTTGCAGATGATTTTTTCATTTTTTCAAAGCCTTGGTTCGAGGGTGCCGAGGAATCAAAATGCAGAGACAGAAAATGCGGTTGGAGCCAGGAAGATGAAGTTTCAATAGGTTGTTACAGCTTGGCAGTCCAACCTTGGAGTAGAGAATGGGAGTCTGGAGAAGGAGGCCAAAAAAAAAGAGCTTTTTTTCAATATGAGGTATTTTCTTGGAGGGTTTTTGGAGAGCCCAAGGGCTTTTGCTTGAGCAGCTGCCACATGTCTTGCGAATATCCCACATGCACAAGGGGAACCCTGGGGGCCACGGTATATATTCCAGGGCGTGAGCCCTCATTAGCACACAAGAGGGGAGAGAGAGGGGAGCTCTCCCTCCCATGGCGATGGCGGTTGGACGCAGGCGCTGCGCGCGCGGACTTGGTGGCGATTTTGGTGGCCAGCAAGGCGGGGCGGCACGGGTGCCTGCGTGGGGAATTTCGGTGATGATGTGGTAGCCCGTAAGGGGATGTGCCCACGCCCGTTAAGGGTCAAATTTCTTGAGGATAGGGGTGTACCCCCCCCCCCCCCCCCCCCCCCCCCCCCCCCCCCCCCCCTCCAATAGCAACATCGCTATTGCCTCGACAGGGGAGGGGTCTCACTACAAAGAGGTGATGACGTGGGAGTTAAAGAGCGGGCAAGGGCACTCAAAGGCCCAAGGGGAGCTCCAGGCGGCCAAATGGAAGGGGCAAAGGACCAATGTGTACACCATGGAATTCTTTCCAAAAATGAACTATGCCAAGTGTTGGCAATGCAATCAAATTCTAAAAGAAGCTCTAAGTGAAGGCCACGGGAGGGGAAACTCACCCATTTTTTCTTTTTTTTGGGCCTCCTAGAGACACCCTTATAAAAGGAGGTTTATGTTCATTTTTTGGGGGTCTTTGGACCAATATGGGCTTTTTTGCCTGAATGTGTGAGTGGAAGCTTGAAGCTTGTGTGTTGCTAAGCTTGCCATTGAAGCTGCATACTTGATTGTACTACTCCCTATGCAATAAACCACTTATTTTCCCCAATCTCTTGTGTTGCTTCTCCCCATTCCCTTCCTTTTCTCTCACTCTTCGTGTATTAGCCATTGCTTGCAGAGGATTTGCCTGCAGCTCGAAAGGTGCTACCAAGAGGGCACATTAGGAGTGTTTTTGTGAGTCGGAAAGGGTGAGTTGAGCAGTGTGGGTGCATTTGTGTTGTGAGGTGTTTTTTTGCAAGGTGTGAGATAGTTGTTTTGTATGCTAAAGTGGAGTTGTTGGTGCAAATTAGCCAATTTGAAGGTGTTATTTGAGAGGTTAGGGGTGCTGTGGAATCCCTAGGCTATAGAGAGGAAAATATTTTGTGTGTTGGGTGTGTTCCCTATTCCCCCTCTCCACCGTCCATAATAGAGTACCTTTCGTGACCTGCAACCTGATTTAAAATTTCATCCTGAAAGGGTAAAGGATAATAGTTCCGCTTGGTAGCAACATTTAAAGGCTTATAATCAACACACACTCGCCATTTTCCGTTCTTCTTAGGTTTTATGAAAACTGGGGAGACCCATTCAGATTCTTGCGCAGGATAGATAATACCTGCATCAAATAGCTTGTTGATTTCCTGCTAGAGAGCCTCTTGTTGAATTTCCCCTAACCTCCTTAGCTTTTGCACCTTTGGTTTATGCCCCTCCTTGAGTATGATCCTGTGTTCGACTTCCTTGGCACCTCGTAAATCTTTATACTCAGTGGCAAGCAAATTAGGATAGGATGCACATAACTTTCCTTCTCTTGCTTTGGTAAGTCTTCTCCTAGCATACCTCTTACCTCTTGGGCATCAATAGGGGAAACTTGAGCTTGCATACCTTCTTTTGGAATAGAGTTATCGATAGTAACCCCAAAGAGATCAGCATCAACATGGAGGAGATCGTCATCACTCTTTCCCTCTTCTGTATCTGTGTAGCCTTCATCATAGGTTGACTCCGTTTCGTATTCATAGCTTGTTGTAGAATCATCTCCCTCATCCTTCGCCATGGGATGAGAGCAACTCTCCCTCGTCCGTAGATCAAGCATCACCTGTCTATCATTATCTTTATCAAATAAAATAAATATCCCTTTTCCCAATCCTGCTTGGCCCCCATTGCAAGAAGCCATGGTCTACCCAATATGATAGGGTAATCATTGTCTCCAGCTTTCATAACAAAAAAATAAATAAGGAATTCAACATCCATAACCTTTACCTTCACATCTTGTGCTATGCCCAAAAATCTGGCCTTCGTATGGTTGGCCATCCTCATTCGCACATTAGATCTTCCCATTGCTTTAACTCCTGCATCCTTCATGGCGGATTCGGTCACGACGCACACTTGGGCCCCTCCATCGATGTATGCTTGTACCTGCATCTTCTTTTCAATAAGAGCATCAACAACTGGAAGCACATCCGCTGGACACCAAACGATTAATGCTAGATTCCCCACATTATGCACTCTTGTTTTATCCCGTGGAAGCCTAGTGCTAGCACTAGTAGACCATTGACGTCTCAATTTAGGATTTAAGGCAAGCAATTGACCGAAAGTAATATTAGCCTTTTGGTTCTTGACATCACTCACATATTCGTGATGATCCTTCCAAGCTGGTAGTCGGATTGCTTGATTTTATGCCTCCTTATTTTGCTCGTCTCTGCCTGCTCTCTATCTTCGCCGATTTTCCCTTTGCCTTTGCGAGCTCTAGTCTCCCGCTCTGTCTCCGTCTCTCTTCCTTCACGTGCCCTCTTGTTGGACAAAACTTCCACTACTTGCTCATCTACTCCAATTATGTTAACACGATGAACTTCTTCATTACCTTGAGGAGCGGGAGGCGCAAGATTGTTAGATTGCTGATCTCTTTGCCCGTTGAATTGCCCTTCTCCTCTCCCTCTTCCAAACAGTGGGTACATACCTCCTCTTTCCCTTGGTGGATGCGGGCAATCCGATGCGTAGTGTCCTTCTTCGCCGCAATTATAGCAACGGCCAAGCAACTGCCTAGCTCTTCCTCTGCCCGCTCTTTGCTGCCCTTTGTCCATCACACTCAAGCAAAGCTCTTGCATGTGTTCCGATAAATCTTGAACAATACGTACCCAGTGTTGAGGAATAGGTGCCACTCCACGATTTGCTTGATCCTCTGCACGAACCTCGCCTTGAGGGCTTGGTTGCTGCTCATATCCCATCATACCTTGTTTGATCTTCTTCTTGATCTTCCTACTCTTTGCTCGAGAAATTGCTACAGCACCGTTGTAGTTCTCGGGGCTTTCAAAATCCACCTTTTCTCGTACCTTGGGATATAGGCATGACATAAATTTGTCCATCTTGAAATAGTCACCGTTGGCCAATTGCATTGATGTGGCTAATTCTGCCCAACATTCTTCAAACCGATTAAGAAAAACAATAAATTCTTCACTTACATCTTGTCTGAGAGCTTTTAGCTTTGCGTCCACATCGATAGGTGATACTTCCTTTCAAAAATGTTGTAAGAAACTGGTCCATAGAGCCGGCCATGCATGTCGCGGCTCACCCTGCAATGTAACGAACCATGCTTTTTCCATGCCACCTAACACAAATGGAATAGTGTCCATCTTGTTGTCTTCATTAGGAATCCACAATGATAGCATGTATAATTCAAAGTTTGCAATCCATTTGACTAGATCCTCCTCACCTGTGAAAATAGGGCCATAGCTTCGAGCTGCCATGGTATCCTTCGGTTGATCTTTGCACTATTTTCTTCAAAGCTACCACCGGGTCCTAAGTGGGGGCACCACTGATGGAATGGGGAAGAAGAAAACCCGCACAACACGTTGTAGACTTGCCTCTTTATAGCTTAGCAGATACCCAACTATGCGTGTATGTCGCACGTGTCAATGCAAGGAACTTGTCGATACACCGTGTGCGAGCCACAAATGGCTCCAAGCACACAACAAGACTAAACTAGTAAGCTCAAAGAAGGCGATGGTGTGTCACTCACCGCTCTATGCTTGCTTCGTGGAGGATTCCTCGCCGCGAAGAAGAATGAGACGCCGCTACGCCGCACTCAACCGCTTCACCGCCGTCGTGCCTTCGTAATGCTCGATCGCCCACTCACTCCCTCTCTCTCCCTCTCACTCTCTCACTCTCTCTCTCTCTCTCTCTCTCTCTCTCTCTCACACACACACACACAAACACACACACAAAGAGATGATGAAGAAGAAGAAGGAGATGGAGCAAGAGCACTCTTCAATTGCACAAATGAGAGAATGAGTGAATTTTAGGTTTAGTTGACTTTTATATGAGCTCGTCCCATTCACACTTGGGCGCCATGCTTAGCCAACTAATCCCTTGAATGTTCCAGTTAGAGTGCGCCTCTCATCGGCGATCACTCTTACCCTTTTCCTATTGGACCGACAAGCCCGGTACCTGACTCTACCAAATAAATAATACAATGTCCACCGTAGGTTACAACGTCCGTCGTAGGTGATAGGGTGTCCGTGAGCCGTGAGGGTTAACATGCCCCCCTTCTTGATGTAGATTCCGTCCTCAGAAGCTATTGAGTTGAAGCTCGTTCGTCGAGGTGGAAGAGCATTTGAGATCAATGTCCTTGGCCTTCTTCAGTCACTGCAAAATCAAACAACATTGGCACAGTAATTGCATTCTCATAAGCGATTAAAAAGCATATGCAGTTTTAGGCAGAAAAATTGATTGGTAACAGAATTTTAAACAATTTATCAGCAATAAACATTAAATTGCAATGTAATCAAATGCATAAACAGATGTGAAGGTAAAAAATTAAACAAGTATGGGGTCGCTAATTTAACGGTCGAAAGGTACTAAAGATCGACTATTAATACCATGGGTAAGCTTCTTAATTTTCTCTGGTCAATTAAGTTGTTTAATCGCGAGAGCCAAGTATTTCATGTTCGAGGGCTGACTAGAGGCTATACTTAGAAGACCTTGTAGTTAAGCTACGATAAAAGGAATTTCTCATGAAATCATCGCCTGACTGATTACCTTTTCTTTGACCCCCCAAAGTCTTTTCACAGTGATTCAATTTTGATGTGTGTGCTTATTTTGTATGCCTTGGGTTTTTTGCTTTTCAAGGAAAAGCACCCACACTGGGCACCTCTAGGGCTCTAGTACCATAGGCGATACATGTGAGTGAAGTACCAAATCAAGCTGAAATTTCTCTTCCAGCTTAAGATTTTACAATGTGGCACTTTGATTTTTTGTTTGTTCATTTTCAGCATTTTAATTTTGTAACTTTGGGGGGTCATATAACACTGATACACCTCCCCAAGCTCATCACACAAGTAAACTCCCTTTATAATACTTAAGCTAAAGGTCAATAGGGTCTAAGCCCACTAGAAAGCCCTATTATATTTCACACAATGCTTCCTAAATCAGATTAAGAACCTAAGTAACCATTGATTATTAGGAACGCATTCACCATGGTATTAAGAGAAGATCTCTAACACCTAGCTTGGTCAAACTAGCTTAGTTGGACTGCTTGATTTTTAAATCTAGACAAGTGATTATGATTGAATTTAATGTTTGGTACTAAGCAAATGTGTTGAATATTATGCTACCAATCACAATTAAAGCAGACAAACACATGGATGCAAAAAAGATAAGGGGCAATGCTAATGGACAAGAAACACCTGTTTGTGTTGATGATCGCGCTTGATATGAAAAGTGGATGAGAGAAAGATTCCATGAAGGTCCAGATCCTAACAACAGCAACATGTTCCTGTACACACTAATAAACACAAAGAATACCTCTCGGAGGCACATCAGTGGGAAAAAAGAACTTTGCTAATCACTCAACTCTAAAACAGAAACACTCCTATTGTACTAATTATACCTACCCTCCATCACTCGAGTGATGAGGATCAAAGGTGTTTTATGGCATAGGTTTCTGTTTCACTGTACCAGATGTGACATGTGTAGGTCTGAGTCAATGTTTTGACTTTTAATGTGTATACTCGTTTGCTAATTTCTCTTGCTCTTTATTATATATATATTTTTTGTGAGTATAAAGCTTTATATGTACATTCCCTAAGATTGGGAGATTGAGAGGTCAGGGAGGAAGGTTGAGAGGGAAGAAAGTGAATGATGACTGTCATCAAACACTCCCCCCTTCCTTGGGTAGATCATACCGTTTGAAATATGAGCTCATCACCCTTTGAAACCAATCGTTCCAGTTGATAATAGGTGAGGATTTTTGCCAGTATTTTTCTATTACCTTAGGTGCCTCGTCGAGTTTCAAGGGTGGTAAGGTACTCTCCCAAGATCGAACTTGAAGTGGTTCATCAAGTGATTCTTGAACACTGGGAGGTGTGGATTCCTTTGTAACTTTATGGAGGTCCACTATTGTAGGTGGAGGCTGTGGAGAAGATTTTACCTCTATGGATGCATTACATGAGGAGCTAGAAGCTTCATGGGACTCCCCCCTTCCTGAGCTAGGTGGAACAAATCGTTCTTTCTTTGGCACCCAAACTAGCTCTGGAGCGGGTGTGTAGCATTCAATGATTTTTTTCTTTCCACGATGGTCAATTCATTTTGGAGCTACAGGATTGGGCTCACATGGGTCAGGTGACAGGTAAGAACACAATCTACATTTTGGCACCCAGATTTGATCATTTCCTTGATAGTAGCCTTGGGCTTCCAATAGTTTTTTAGGAATCCAACGCAACGGTTCCTTACATTTCTTGGAGCGAGTGGTACGTTTCTTATAAGGCTTTTGTTTTTTAGCACTGACTATGGTCGCTAAAGAAGCTTTAGGGACCCACTTGTATGTTTTCTTCTTTATATTAGGATGAGTCTTGTCAGAAGCTATATGCATTGCTTGTAGCATATTTAAGGGTACAAATGGTGGTATTTCATCCCCCTCAAGTGTTACCCAGGTCGTCCCCCTATTTCCCCAAGTGTCTATGGTTGCTGCTAGGTGGACCCAATCCACATTGTCCGACTCAGTCATCCCAGGTAGTACATCCATATAAGGAGAATCTTCCCCAACATCAGTGTCCGATTTACACGTGTACAAATACTGCAATGGGGCTGAGTGAACTGTGGTGTCAGATCTATAATCAATTATAAACCTATTTCCTAGAGGATGTGCTCGACCCGTCACAAGATCCACTCGAATGACAGAATCTCGGAACTGCAAGTAGACATGGTTTTTAGACCAGTCATACACCATTTTTGCTTCCCTCATGAAAGGACGTCCTAAGATCATCTCCGATGCCATAGTGTGTTTGGAGAAATCCATAACAATAAAGGTAATCCTTATTTTATGTCCAAAGACCTTGATCTTGAGATCTTCTAGCATCCCAATAGGTTTAACAATAGACCCATTGGCCATCTTCACTACTATGGTTATGGTCGCAAGGTGAGGTCTTCCCATAGTTTCCCAGCAATTTTTAGTCACAATGCTAACCCCAACGCCACCATCAAGGATTCCCTTCACAGCTAATCCCTTAGTAGTGATTAGTATAGTCGCATTGGATTCATCACCCTCAAACTATTGTCCCAACTTGTTAACAGGTATTTCTATAACAAGGTTCTCATCTAGGTTGGGTTGTGGATCTATGTATTCCTCCTCTATTGGCATCTCCCCAGCTCCATCCATCTGTGCAAATTGTGGTAGCCCAAACTTCAGTTCTCCATTGAGGAAGGCTCGAAGAGCTGAGACTAGCTCAGGGTCTTTATATAGTTTGGACATGATGGTGGTTCTAACTTCTGAAGACATGAAATCCATCAATTTGGCAATGTTTAACGGCACCTTTTGGACTTGAGTCCTTTGACGTGAAGAAGATGGGATCTCCATTTCTTCGATAGGATCAGGTAGTCCCTCTGTAAACATTCTTTCCATCAAGAAGTGAGTACGCCCACTTTCCCATGACTTTAAGTCACTTTCTTCTTGGATGACACTAGGTATGGCTAAGGGTCTATGGTCTTGGTGAGGTTGTTGTTGCGTAGGAAACACGGCGTCTGTAATCTGGATCTTCCTAGGTGCTGGTTCTAGATCCCTTTGGGTATCTTCTACCAAACTACTTAATTGATTGACTCGCTCAATCTCCTCTGTAGGGGTTGGGTAAGTTCCTATCTTCTTTTTGGATCCTGGCCATTGTGGCTCATGAACATCTTCCTTGTTGGTTTCTATGTTAGTGGTCGTTTTGGTCTCCATGGTTTCACTTGAATCAGAATCTTCTTCAGCGTCGTGCATATATACAGGGTCTTCACCAGTCCCTATGTTGCTCCTTGAACTGGGGTCTGACTTCGCTGCCTTTTGCGATCTCTTTCTTCGTGTTTTCTTCTTTTTCTGAGATTGGGCAATTGATGCCGTGTCTCTTTCCTCAAGAATATAATTTTGTTTTTGGAGCATCGATCGTGTGATTACGTTTACTGGTACCACGGGTGTACTTGGTGATGGCTCCTCGGTAACTTCAATCAAGTTTAATGGCGTGATCTTCGGTACACTTGGATTATTTGGACATTGGGCAATCAAATGATCTATGCCACATCGATTACACATGAGTATCGGCATAGTAGACGTGCTCGCTTGATTGGTTTGCATTAGTGTGGCGTTCTTTTGTAGCCTAATAGGACACTCGGCTACACGATGTGGACCTCCACACTCATAGCATTGAAGAGGTGGTCTCTTAGCAGTGTAGTTGATATTTTGGCCTCTTGCCGCAAGAGAAGCTACTTGATATACAGGTTTGACTTGTCCCCAATAGTCCTCCATGTAGTATTGTGGACTTTCTTCAAGCAAATCCATCCCATAGGCGATATTAGGATCTATATCTTCCTCATAGCCTTCCAAACAAGAAATAGATGACTCACAACCCACTTGATTCATAGAAGTGATTCTTGGATGTGGTGGTTGCGCTCCTAGCACTGGAGGTGGTAAAGGTGTTGTTTGAACAAAATTTTGGATTCTATGGACCATATGTTGTGATGTTTGTTCAAGAGGTGGGACCGGCATCAATGCAGGCACTCGAGGTGTGTCTGTCCATGCTAAGGTTGGTCTATTGGCCATCGTGCGCTTAAATACTATGCAATCCTTAGCTTGATGACCATACCTTCCACATGCATTGCAGTTCCCATTGAATTTTACTCTAAAAGTAGGGCATTCACTGGTACTATGCGGTCCATAGCATATTGAGCACCATAGCATACTGAGCACCATTGCTGCTCTCTTGAATAGCCTTGGTGAGATCTGCTAAAGTCATCTCAGATATCTTTGGCTCCTTAGCAATAGGCTTTAGGGTCATTGGCTGATGCCCCGATGCTTGTGAGCTAATAGATTTAGGCTCAACAGACACTCTTTCTTCTTGAATCATTAAATTATCCTCCAATTGGATCGCATTGGTGGTGACTGCTTCCCAAGTGGTGATACCTCTAATGACTAGGCCATTGTAGATATCTTCATGTCGTAATCCCCTAATGAATCTATCAAGCAATTGGTTATCGTTGAAGCGCTCATTTGGATTACAACAAGAATTCAAATGCTTCAAGCGACTTATAAAGTCTCTCACCGACTCTCCTTCCTCTCGTTGGGATTTCTGGAGCTGAGAGGCTACACCCCAAAGCACTCCCTGTCATATGTATTCTTTTAAGAACAGTCTCCTAAGAGTAGGATAAATCATTTTTTCTTCCACCCTTAGGGTTCTATACCAATCCCCAGCCTTTCCACTTAAGGTTAGGCTTAAAGCATTGCTCTTATGTAGGTCATTGTGTTCTCCTAGAGAATCGCATATTTGTTCAAACACTTCGATATGCTTTCTCACATCCCCGTCTCCACTAAATTTTTGTGTGAGCTTGGCTATTTGTACTGCCTTACTTATAGGCTCTCTATCAGGCGTGTTACGTATATTCTCAGCAATAGATCGACCAATAGCTTGAGCAAATGTTGCCAAGTCACCTAAGTGAGCAGGCACCGTGGGTGAAGGTGCTCCAGAGACTACATGTGGAGTAGGTATTGGCATTGGGCTTGGCGCATAGGAAGCCCTTGGGTTCCACGTTGGGTACGATGTTGTGCCATGTGGTGGTCCATAGTTCATATGAGTGGCCCTAGGCATAGCAGACGTCGGATGTGACACGCTAATGCTACCCGGTATAGTCCCATGGAAATAGGAACTTGTGTATTGTGGTTGTGGAGCATAGGTAGTTGAAACAATGGGAGGGGTAGGGACTACATGAGTACGTGGACCCATAGGTGCATACGATTGGTACGCACTTGTAGGTACTATTGCAGGCATTGAGCTACCATGTAGCGGTGCTTTACTAACAAACGAGGTCCATGGTGTGTTTCTTGGCATGCCCATCATTGGGGTAGGCATGGTATCCGTGGTGTCATCCAGGGAAAGATGAGCTAGACTTGAAAAAGTAAAGCTATCACTTGTGGGCTTAGATTGCATTGAGACCCTTGGCGAAACAACATATGGGGGATCGATGGGACTCACTGGGGGAGTCTCCATTTGTGATAGAGTGGGTTGTTTCCCTTTGCCCGTGTCTAAAAATCGCATAGGACCCGTCGAAGGTATGTTTATTCCTCAATTTTGCCTCTCGGACTGGATAATCCTATGGATGACATTGCAGATCATGTGTTGTTGTTCCTCTAGACTAGTGGCACTAGATGTGGATTGTACAACTTCTAACCAACCCACATGGTATGTATAACCCATGTATAGGTCGGTCAAAGTCTCCGTGTGTAGGTCATATTCCCAATTTTCATTGAGAAATACCCCGTCCAAACCTGGTGTACTAGAGGGTTGCCGTGAGGTGGATGCAATGTTGCTTCTCGTGTTTTGACTTTTAGTCACCGCTACCTTAGAGGCGACTTTGGAAGGTGGTAGCTCGGTAGGGCCCTCATTAAATGAGGTAGGTAGAATGTCCACGTGGACACTCTGAGGGAGTGTGGGGTCTACAGAAGATGTGAATGGTGATTCTACTTCCCCACCCCCTTCGTTTACTTCAGTAGCCGTAGGTTCAGAGCACGTAGCTCTACTAAAAGTTTCCATCAAAAGGCTAAAAACACTAGTTCCAGGTTGTTGGGCCCAGCTAGGCACGGTTTCATTTGTTCCCCCGGGGCTTTGTGTAAGATGCTCTTCCATAGTATCGTAGTCAGAGGAAGAGTCGCTGGCCGCTATATTTGGGTCTTGGGTTGCACTACCTTGGGTCCCCGCTGAGGGCGTAGACCCTAGCATGGAAGGATAGTGAGAACCCCCTTAAATCGAAGCGCTAGCTAGTTGTTCGGACTCTAGCACACGACCAGAGCGTAGATACATGTGCTTTAGGTGCCCTACAAGTGTCATCAAGTACCCTCAAAGGTTACTTGCTTTGTTTTGTGGGTGTTTTGCACCCCGTTTTCTACTTGATTTTTTTTTATGTTTTTTTTATGTTTGATTTTTTTTATTGAAGTATGATAGCTCGAAACGAGCGTATCACTTAATGGGTCGTTGTGTGCTTTACAGCACAATTTTCGGGCATCTGACGTTCTGTTGGTCCTCAAAAATCAATTTTTAGCTACGTGTGAAGCTAAAATTCGTTTTCTTAAAAGGCAACTGAGACATAGGCTTGAGCGTGAGCTTGGGCTTGGGTCTAGGAGATATTCCCGATGCCGATCCCGATCCTATCTTTAAATTTTATTTTTTTTAATTTTAATTTTTTAAAGGATAAGGTCGCCACGGCTTGCGCGAGAGTATCATGTATGGCATTCCCCGACAGCGGCGCCAAAAATGTGCGCATATGTCGCACGTGTCAATGCAAGGAACTTGCCGATACACCGTGTGCGAGCAACAAATGGCTCCAAGCACACAACAAGCCTAAACTAGTAAACTCAAAGAAGGCGATGGTGTGTCACTCACCGCTCTACGCTTGCTTCGTGGAGGATTCCTCGCCGCGAAGAAGAATGAGACGCCGCTATGCCGCGCTCAACCGCTTCACCGCCGTCGTGCCTTCGTAATGCTCGATCGCCCACACACTCCCTCTCTCTACCTCTCTCACTCTCTCTCTCTCTCACACACACACACACACACACACAAAGAGATGAAGAAGAAGAAGAAGGAGATGGAGCAAGAGCACTCTTCAATTGCACAAATGAGAGAATGAGTGAATTTTAGGTTTAGTTGACTTTTATATGAGCTCGTCCCATTCACACTTGAACGTCCATGCTTAGCCAACTAATCCCTTGAATGTTCCAGTTAGAGTGCGCCTTTCATCGGCGATCACTCTTACCCTTTTCCTATTGGACCAACAAACCCGGTCCCTGACTCTATCAAATAAATAATACAATGTCTGCCGTAGGTTACAACGTCCATCGTAGGTGATAGGGTGTCTGTGAGCCGTGAGGATTAACACCAACATCCCAAACCACACAAACTCACACTTAATGTAGTCCAATTTACAAGTTCCAATTATCTCGACTCGCTCTCGGACACCACCGAATACACACATTCACAATCAAGCACTTTTTTCCTCATACACTTAAACAATGATATTCAATCACATAAATACTTATGCTTCAAATATACTTTAGCTCATACCTGCCATACCTCTCTTATCCTCTCATGCAACCTATTTCACTCTTTCTTGGCACGCACACACAAGTAACTTGGGGGTGACTCATGCACACAACCAAGCCAAGGCACAAGATGTCGTCGAGCCGAGAATAAAGAAGATGACGGTGAATAGAAGGACCTTCAGGTTATGATCATCTTGAATTCATCTCAAAAGTCTGAGAGCAAGGTACAATGGTATCGTCTTCACAAAAAAAAAACTTTGGACAACCTTCCTCTTCTCAGGAGTTTGCAGACCGGAGGTCCTCTTTAGTTCTTGAGTAGCCTATACTGGCTTAGCCTCTCTCCGGTAGTGCCCTCTTTTGTTGATGGCCTCTGTTTGCAGCTTTTGTGATTACCTGCACATGAACAACCTCCTCATAAAGCCTTTTTTTTTAATGCAGCCTGTCGAATATCAAACACTAGCCTGTATTTTTTTTCGCCTTCATCTGCTTACGGGATTCCTTCTCTTATGCTGCATCTCCTATGGTGCCCCTTCTGAATGCTCTCCCCTTCTAGGTTGTAGCCCTGGTTGCTCTTGCTAGCCTCCCTCTCCAAATCCTTGCCTCTGCAGTACCGCCACTAGATGGCTCTCTTTACCCCAACTTGCAGCCTGCTTCCAACATCTAAAGACCCTCCAATATCGCACTACTTGGCAGGCTTCTTTCAATAGTGACAAGCGGCCTTTTGCTTTGCATACCCCTGGCACCTCCAACTCTCGCCCTAGTTATGGCTCCCTTTCACCAGTACCTCGAATGGCTTCGATCTATTCCTGCATAAGATTTAACGGTAGCCTCATTTTTGTTGTAGGTGACCCTCAAGCCCCCTGCTCCTTGTTTTATTGATGTCCCCAGCGCTGCAGCTCGTCACCCTCCAACCTATAGCGCTCTCCTTGTTGATGGCCTTTTGCCTCCTTGCTTGCAGCAATACCCCCCGCCACACCTTCGTCTTCTGCCCTTTCCAGGTCGTTGATGACCCTGGCGGTTCCTCAGGCTCCCCTCTCTCAGACAGTGCCCTCCTCGTTGATGGCTTTTGCGGCTCTTCAGGCTTAACTCAATCCCCTAATGCCCTCCGGTGGCACTCCTTGCATGGCCGGATCTCCTGCCTCTTGCTCACGAACTTGGCAACCCCCCCATCTGGCGCTACTTTCCCTCCTCTTCTCACAGGCTGTGGAAGACTTCTCCCATGCATGGCTTCCACCTGTTGGTCGCTTCAATCCATGCTCCACTTGGTGGCCTCGAGCTGCATGGCTGGCCCTTCATCGACTTGCCCTGCTCTATCCCGCCATCTGGTGGCGCCATCTAAACCTGCATCGTTCTGGTTTTTTTATAAAAAGCATGGCATTATTTTAGACCTCCAAGGTTTTCACTCACACAGCACATCGTACCCACCGGAGGACGACCGCAATCCGAAGCACCGCCAAATGGGTATAACTCAAGGTCGTGGTAGCCGAGTTCGAATACTCCCGGCTTCAAGTAGCCCTAGCCGCCCCTTTGGAGTCGCACTTCAATTGCTCCGTCATTTGCCGATAGTGGCGGCAACTCCAAGTGTGGACCACCCCGAACTTGTCGTAATCACAAAAAATAGCCTCGTTCAATCTTTAATCCTTGAAACAGTCCTCCAAAAGGAACCCCGTGGCCAAATAATTGGACCATAGAGCAACCGGATAGTATGTTTTATGCATCTGCGAAACCAATCATTAGAGATTCAAACCCTGTCTTTGACCTGCTAATTGCCACGTTTGACATACACATCATGATCAAGCTTGCCGCTACCGACATCTGGTATTGACTTCACCGCCTCGACCTGTATGTGCATGATTCCATACCAATGCAAGAACCATTCTACTAGAGCGACATAACTTTGTTGCACCAACGTATTGAACATTTCCATCATACTTTGGTCCGAAGTAGCACTCGTGGGTCTCATGGTTGGTCCATTTACCCTCGATTGCACACCATTTTTGTGCCCTAATTGGTTGTCCCTGTGGAGGTATCCCTTGTCCTGGTCCTCTCATAGATGCTTTTTGCATATTGTTCATCATGTCGTGCATCCTTTTTAGCATATCTTCTATGGCTGAGAGTGGTGCCGCAGCAGCCGTTCCCACTTGTGCTGGTTTTGTGGATGTTGTTTTCTTACTTTGGTTATCCTTAGGGACATCTTTTTCATTGAAGGTCTTGCAATTGTCTCCTAGGTCAATTGCATCAGACACACATGCTTCTAGGGTTATATGCTTTTTACTATAGAGTATAGCATGAAGTTCTTTGTTTAGCAGTCCTTCCAGAAACAAAGATACAAGTCGTTCTTCTTCAGGTATCTCCATCTCTGGGCATCTGGCAATGTATTGTTTGATTCGAGTTGCACAATCCCGAACAGACTCACCATGTTTCCTTTTAAAGCTATAGATTTGAGATACCGTATTATGTTTAATCCCCGTTTTGGAACAAGCAGCTACAAATCCTTGAGCTAATGTATTCAAGTCCATGATTGACCTTGGTGGAATGTTTTGAAACCATGTCAATGCTTTTCCTTCTAATGTCATTCCAAACCCCTCGAATTGAGTATGAAAATCGAACATACGCTCTGCTCTTAGCACTTGCTTAAAGCTTGCTAAGTGGTCATATGGATCCCTTGATCCACTATATTTTCTGACCCATTTTTAAAAATCAGCTGCTCTGACATGATTGTTTGGTTCAACTTCAGATCTTCTAGGAGTTCGTCATGTTTCGAGTCCTTCAAACCAGTCTGTTGGAAATAGTGACTCATGTAGCCCTGGACTGGCCTTAGTGCCACCCGATTTTCTACGTGATGAGGTGGTTTCTAGTTTCTTCACATTACTCTCAGATGATCTCTCACGGTGTTCATCTCTTGGAATTGTTTCTGGTCCTTGCCCCAATATCCAATCCCGTATGGAATACCCTTGGTATTTGGTTTGTTCTACCTCCTTAGGAGTCATCATAACAAAGTTGTTGTTATAGCAATCCCTAAACAGGTAGGTTGGTAGGTCTGCTAATCCCTTATCTTTGATCTTGAAGATATAGATGATCTTCGTGGCAGTTAATTGTCCTGGTTTGGCATGAGAAGTTCACAAAAAATCTTTTATGTTTCTATCTTCCCAACAATAGACTCCAATCCTAGGAATATCCGTACTAACCGTTTCAAAGGCTTCAAGTCTACTTGATTGTATCCCTCGAATTCTAAAGTAGGTGGTCCTTCTTTTGTTGACATATCTGGGATTATAGTGTTTACTTCTAACCCCCATTTGTTTATCACGTCAGGGTTTTCGACCTGTAAATACTGAGTTCCGTTTCGATCCATGTACATTTTTCCTTGTTTATTTGCCCTAACCTCTTCTTCAAACTCAATACCATTGAACCTCTTCTTCAAACTCAATACCATGGTCATCAATGCAAATAGCATACTCCTCGTTAGGGTCCAAATAAACTTGGGCTCCATGACAGTTAGTCTTGTAAAAAGATAGTATATGCTTATAGCGCACTGCCGTTCTGGTTTCCGAGTGAGTCGAGTAAGAAGACATTTCAAATATTAAATGTGAAAAGTGTCTGAGACTTTTTCAGGAATTGTGTGCAAGGAATTCCTTGATTCACGCTTTCTTCGGTTGATACTCTACTGGAGGTTTCTTTGAGTATGCCCTGATTTCCTAGTACACAACCAGATCTAAGGTTCATATAGACTTATGAAGCCCTGGATAGAGTAGTCACCTTGGATTGACTTCTCGTCAATTTCCACTCAATTCAATTGCAACTTTCTGTCAAGCCACTAATTCCTCGCCTACAACTTGATTCCTGTACAAATTTAATCAAGTTAGCTATTCTTCTATAAAGAGCTCTTGAGAACTCTCGTGATTGGTCTCTGTGTATCACTCCAAATCGAGCTATGAGTTGACTTTCAGATTTCCACTTTAGTAGAATTCAAAGGTTTGATCTGCAATCTGGAAACTGAGTGTATCTGTACCAATTTTGATATGATTGAACCCAAATTTTCCCTGTGGCTTTATGTTATGTTGGTCTATCACTATATAAGTTCAAAAGTAAAAAACGATGTCTCTGGATAGCAGAAGTAAATCATCGCGATTAGTTATTTTTGTCAGTTTTTTGCACTTTTTTGATAGGTTTGGCAAGTATACAACTTGTTAGAGTCTCTGGGCCAATTTCAACAAGTTTGGATCAGATCAAGTTTATCAACTATTCGGTGTCTGCAGACTCTGATTTCAAGAATCCGGCTTAAGTCTCACTTTTGGGATCCAAATTTCACCAAAATTGATTTGTGAGGTCTACTTGATGTGCTTGACCTTGTGGTGTACTCAAATTTGCAAAATCATCAAGTTTTGAAGCAGATGTAAATAATCATAATTATTTACTCCAGCTATATTTTTGCAAGTTTTTACCCCAAATTTGACACAGATCTGTTAAGCACCTTAAGTTAACGTCCTTGGGCAAGTTTGAACAAGTTTGGACAATTTTTGGTCAAATGGTCATCAATTATCTATTTGCAAACTAACTTTGCAATTCTAGTCACAAATTTCACTCCAGTGGTCCAAATCTTACCAAATTTGGTTTGTGGGCTTATTACAACTTGGTGAAGCTAGTGGTATGTAGACCTGGTCAAAAAAAGTTGAAAAATAGGACAGATGTTCATAATCGCGATTATTTACTTCTAACAAATTTTTGGTCACATGAACATATACACATGTTTATCACCTCAATATAAGCCTATGAAACAAATTTCAACAAGTTTGAATAAATTTTTCTCAAATTTATACTCAAGATTCAAAAAGTCAGTACAAACTTTAGTTTTTACCCAATTTTTTGCCAGTTTAGTGATCCAAATCTTTTGGGCCTTTACAAAAGTTGTTTGTACACATGCAATGAGTCAATGGTATGAACCCTGGCCAATTTAGAGCAGAAAGTTAATAATCGCGATTATTAACTTTAGGCTTGAAATGAGCACTTTTTTGCAATTTCCTCAAAGACAGTCTTTTTATGATGTTTTCAAGCCTATGAATCAAGTGAAAACTTAATTTGGCCTAAAATGTCAAGAAAAAGTAAATAATCTGAGTTTTGGCCAACTCTCGAAATTTTTACCTCAAAGTGTCTTTGAGCTTACCCACCGGTTCGGACAACTCTTAGGCTTACTCTCCAGTCGGATTGAGTGGATTCGAGCCTTTTCAGGCTATTTCTAGCCGTAGATCTGAAATTGTGCAACTTCCAATAACAACTCACACTTGATTCTTTCAAAGAGAGCAATGTTCTGAAATCCACCTCGGATCCTACTTACCCTACTCCTAGATTCTCATGCAATGGGATTGTGGAAAGTGTCCACAAACACTCGTTTCTTGTGTTTTTTATGTTTTCCAGAGTCTTGATCTTAAGACTTGTCTTGTCTACCAATCATTCTCCAAATCCTAATCTAAATCTACAATCCTACAGTCCTAAAGGTACTCAACAAGTACGATTACTTCCAAGCTACCTCTACACAGCAAAAGACGACAATCTTCAGCTATGCGGTTTCTTAAAGAAAGTTTTACTCCAGGTGAACTTAGAGGAAGTTAATGGACAACTACACAAGACACTCGTGTTTTCTCTAGTTTAGGTCTCTTCGATCCCGGCAGCGGCTCCAAATGTCAGAAGCATGTCTAACCTCACCATCCTATCTTATTGTAGTATTAGCGAGAACCACGATTAATTTGTCAAACCATGGGACGAACCTGACTCGACTAGTGCATAGAGGCTACAAGAGGTTGTCAATCTCTTAGAAAACAACTAACAACTCGCATCTAACTCAAGCTATACTCAAGTGACTGAAATCACCAAAAGCCAATAGCTCATCGACAAGCAAATCACATCCGTTACAACATCAAATGACATCCAAACGTAATGAAACTTCCAGGACAAGTTTATAAGACCTAAGCACACATGCCTATGGTCTCAAACCCCACTTTAGGTCAAGTTCCAAAATCGCGATTATTAACAGCAGTGGATTTTTGACCTAGTTGTTTTTGACCCAGAATGCATCTAAATGCTTAGTAATGATGCCCCAATACCCCGCCTATGCTTAGTTTTCGATTTAAAAGTGTAAATTCCTAGCTATGATGAAATTAGGCCGCGGGTCGACGACGCCAAAAGCTACAAAATACTATGAATGGCTTGCGTCAATGCGTAGAGCTCTTACCTGCGGCGGTTGCCATGCAACAAATGCATTCGCAATGTGACAACCGGAGAGGGAGTAGGAAGCGCGAGAAGGAGAGAAGTGAGCGCCGCTAGCTTACGCTGTGTATTTCTTATCCAAAAACTTATAAAAAACTTACAAAAATTGGCTTTTATACCTTAGCCAAGGTTTTTGGGTGGTCAAAACTAATAATCTGGAGTTCTACCAAAACTGGGAATTGACTGGCTAATACAATCTGGAAGCTTGTAGCCCCAGCTCATTAATTACAAAGTTATCCGAGAAAATAGGAGTTACAATATTCCCGATTTATCAAAATAATAATTGTTTTATAATGAGAACTCCGAAAAATTGTGACCGTGTTAGCTTGCTGCTAACAGCGGAAGCTATTCCTGACTGAGATAATGAGTAGAAAGAACCAGAATTAACAACATAGGGAAAATAAATTGCGGCAAATCAACATGTTTGATCTTATATTCATCGACACCGATCACTGGCAGACATCTTGAATCATTGTAGGCTAAAATAATTTGGCCTAGATTTTGTAAACGAGAGCTTAAACTTCTTAATCTGAATTAATTAAGTTAACGGTGCTGTTAACAGCACTGCCTTGGCTAATGTGTGTTGGATTTTTGTCGACATCATAAATTTTATTACTTTAGCACTTTGATCCTGTTTCGAAGAGGTTGCTTGATAATTTTGCGGTGTAGTGCATCTTTTCCTGTCTTCTCCCATAGCTAGCAACCCGCCGGCGCTGACCTGGCTCACATTTTGAGCACATATCCCCTGACAACGTTTAGGACCGAATTGATTGTATCAAAGAAATGAGTGCATTTAGATTAAAAGAAGATCATTTTGCGAATGATTTTGTACAGTCAATGGCAAAAGAGCAACCTGCATGGAAGTGGTGGATGATGAATGGTAGAGAGCATTACTCGACCTTACGTCCCTTTGCAATGAAAGTACTGGCACAATGTGCAGCAAGCTTAAGTTCAGAGAGAAACTGGAGTATGTACAAGTATGTTCATAGCACTATTCACAACATAATATTAGCAAACAAAGCGGAAAAAATTAGTGTATATGTTTTGCAACAAAAAAATATTGCATCACATCGAAAGTTTTGGCTACGAGGAGGAAATGTCAACCTGGTTGTATGATTGTCAAAACAAAGACAAAGAAGAGTTCGATGTCGGTATATCTCAATGCACTATAGACAAAATAGCAGAGAATCTGGTAATAGATGTGGAAGTTCAATTACAGGAGACCCACAACACTCGGACTTAGAACTAGATAACAACTTCATCGATTCAATATAGCTTGAGAGTAAAATGAAGATTTTGTCAAAAACCATTATGAAAGAGCTTGTATTCAATGTGTTTTGATCATATAAAATGCTTTATATTCGCGATTATACATGGTCTGTCAATCTCAATTGTTATGCTCAAAACCAACATCTTGGTCACCAAACAGATTTGTAATTATGCTAGGGACATCTTAGTGGGCTTGCTTGAATTTATACTCATTTTCCATGCCATACATAACATATATTCCTTGTGGAATATCTTGTGAACAGATTGCACATCGCTACTATTTTGCATCAAACGAATAAGACAAATGAAGTGATAATAATGACCACATGTCAATGTATAGTATCCACTTTATCCATCATAATTCTTGTAGCAAACTGGACATTGGGAAGATGAAGATGCATCCAAAGTAGACGAGGGGACCAAATCTGTATGCAAGACAAGGTGACTGATGTGTGTCCCTTGTACAGGTGGAGGATTCACTTGCTGTGTCAGATCCTAAACGTCTTAGCTTAAGTGGTGAATACTTTTCTCCCTCCGGACCTGTGCGGGTTGGGGTGTTTGGGTGGCTATAGAAATTCGTGTTATTTCTACATCTTTCTCTGCTAGTTGTATCGTGTAAATATCTTTCTCTCCCTTTAACTGTAGGTCAGTGCCTTCAACTATCAATAGCTCATCTCGGGTGAAAATGACATAACTCTCCTTGATATCATGGGTGGCAATAGTTGTCTCCTTCGATGAAAAGTATACTGGTCGTTGTTGCACAAAATGAACATATAAATTTTTTTGCAAAATATAACACACAATCTGCATTGTGCAGTAGATGGCCATAAACTTCCGAGTAGATTCTCGCAGTGTTTTCTTTGATCACTTTGTGGAGGTACTTCGATACCTTCTACCTTCCTTTCTTTACCTCCACGTCCTCACATGGCCATATTGTTTAATCATGTCCTTGATCACTTCTTTATTGATATCTTTCCATTGCATGTGGTTTGGATTTGCCCATTTTGAAAGTCGTCGAGCAGTGCGCGTCACTTTCTATGCCAACATACCGTGTGCTAGAGACTTCATGCGCTGAAATGCATTAACAACAGCTTGTTGTTGATCATCAAGAACTGATTGGGTGCCACAAATTTGTTCTTCATCGGCCATTTTATCTTAGAGCTACAATGGAAAAAATATAAATATTCATTATCATTGACAAAAATATATTCTCACGATTAAACAGTCTCATAGATACACAAAGTAGATCTGTCTCGTCCACTACTTAAGACGTCGTAGGCCGACTAAATCAAATCACAACTAATGCGACTAAGAAAAATCACAACTGACGAAACCAATTGAACCATAAGACAAATTTGAAATACCCCGAACAACACGACAAATTTGAAATGACTAAAGATAATTGATCCAATCAAAATACAAGACAATTGATCCGATTAAAATACAAGACATGACTCAATGAGGTGAATCACCCCAAACCAGATAATACACTTCAATACAAATGAAATACCCCGGATAAAAAGACAAAAGTATATCACAAAAATGTTTAGGTCAGGTAAAAAGATGGCGCAAGTTCAACAAGTGGTTGTTGGACAGGATTAGGAACTGTCTTTATATGTTCTTTGATCAAAACATCAGATGCATTTATTCAATTTTTTTTCTCTCATAACTTCATTCAACAATTTACTTTAATCTGAATGGCCCTCATAACATCTTGGTCGAGGTGGTAAAATACTTCTTCTGGAAAATAAACTCTCCTGGTTGCACTCCAAAAATCAATCAACATGTCAAATAGATAACCCAATGCATAAATGTTGCTCAATTTTGTGTATGCATCTGTGCACCATGGATTTTATAGTTCTGGAGCAATCTACGGTTGCTTTGCAATCTCTCCTTCCGCTGCTTTCTGTGCCTCCAAAACTGCAAGGTCCGATTGTTTGCTTGGATGCAGATAATTAATTAACACGCGCTTAGCTAGCGTTCTAAGCATCATTCTCCAATCAATGATGCCAACACACAGTTTATTTACATGATTAAAGAAGTAGAGGATTGGGTTACATGTCAGTGGAAAAAGCAAGAACAAAGCAAAGCTTCACAGGTTCAAGATGCATGGGAAGCCATGGAGGAGGCCTAGGAATTTTCGTGACGCAAAAGGGCACCCGAGACCAGCGTCCCCCAAGGGAGAAGGAGCAACAACCAAGGGAGAGGGCAGGGGAGTAGTGGTAGCAACAAGGGTAGGGGACAGATGAGCAATGGTGGGTGGATGCATGAATAGGTGGCCCGGTTTTAACCTTTTGAAAGTTTCTTTTGGAGGCTTAAAATTTAGGGGGTATGAAACTGGTGTTATGGGCAAGAATTGTTTGAATTTAATAATTGTGTGGAGGATATAAAATCTTAAAAATCATGTGGAGGATTCAAAAACACGTGTGGAGCCCACATCAGAACAAATTTTCAGTCGAATGTTTTCATGACTGTGACTTCTCTGTATCGCTGTGCCTTTCTCCTTATGCGCCTTTCTCAGCTCACTCTACAGCCCCCTGTGCACGCTGCTTATCCTTTGCTATGGATAGCAACCTAAGAAAGAGCCCAAGGAATGCAGCCCGACAGGTCTCCCCCACAAAGACTCGACATTCTCCCACGAAGGTATGTCACCTCTCGCTGTCTCTCTCTGTGTTGTGTACAACGGACCTGTATGTGTAGTAGAGTACTGAGGTGTGGATACATTGAGTAATGAATATGGATTTATTCCTTTGAGAGACAGAAGTTACAGCCTCCTCCCAAAATCAGCTGCTTTGTTCACCCCAAGGATGTGGAGGTGCCATTAAAGGCATTCTGCAGGACAAAGTGGGATTTTCACAGGGAATATGGGTTAAGTCTTGAGGGGAAAGATGTTAGGAAGTTGACAGATGCAGATGTGCCCATATCTGACTGGATGAAAGTTTTCACATGTCTTCCAATGAAGGAGAAAAAAGTGCCGATAAAAGCAGCAAGGTCGGATCACTACAAGGCACTCTACCAGCTCTACAAGCAGGTGTACCAATCCAAACCACCAAAATATCTGCTGGGAGTCAAGTTTGCACGCGGATATGTTTATTTCGTATGCACAGGTCCGGTAAAGTGGGATGAGTTTGCATCTGAGGTGGTGAAGAATGTGACCAATGAAGATCACTTAGATAGGAAAAGAGAACAATGGAAGTTAGAGACTTCCCAAGTATCCACAAGAACCCCAAGTGGTTCTGCTATCTTCTTAGTAAATACCCCATCCGGAAGTACACCAGTCAGAAGTGGTCTTTTTGCGACTACTCAGTCTGCGTTTAGTGTTGAAGTATCCACTTCCTTGCAAGAACTTCTTGTTGAGGTTAGAAAATCTCATGACAATGTATCAGCTGAGTGTCACAAGGCTAAGGATTCAGTGGTCAAATCTGTTGTTGATGTGCACCGTTGCGAGGGTGCCCTTGACACCATCCGAATGCACTTCCCTGACGATGCCAATGTACCAACAGGCTTGCTTGAGAGCCTCCAAGAAAAATTTGACCAAGCAAAAGCCACCCTACAGCAGGCACATGTATGCTTTTAACTCCATCTAATTATAGTATAATACCTGCAAAGTACCATACGGTATGATTTTTCATACCGGTAGGATTATATCATATTCGGTAAGGGTAGATGACAATACCGGTAGGATTATACCCTACCGGTATGATTACATCCTACCGGTATGATTACATCTTACCGGTAGGATTTAGGATATAATCCTACCAGTATGATAACATCCTACCGGTATGGTTACATCCTACCGGTATAGTTAGATCCAACCGGTATGATAAAATCCAACCGGTTTGATGTTATCTTTCCGGTATAATGTTATCCTACCGGTATGATGTTACCGGATGTTATCCTACCGGTATGATGTTATACTATCCAGTATAATAACATTATACCGGTGGGATAACATCATACCGGTAGGATGTAATCATACCGGTATGATAACATCATTATACCGATTTTCAAGCATTCATACCAATTTTATACCTGTTTGACATTGTCTAATAACAGAGGTCTCTTGCCTACAGGAAGAATTATCCAAATGCTTGGACCGTGAGGAAACCTTTGGTCTCTATGTCACGTTTGTGACAGACATGATTAGTCAACCAATGCTACCTGAAACCATAGTCTTGCCTGCACGAGTTTCAGCTCCTGGACATAGTGTTGTTCTGATTGATGTGTGCAATGCTTGTGGTGTAAAAATTCATGATCACAATCACTCAAGCCATGTTGTTCTATTGCCTTTTTCACATGCATACCATGCATTCTGCTATGCTCACTTGGCTGAGGAAGGAAAGTGCATGCTTAAGGATTGCCCCGGAGTTATTTCTGCAGAAGACCAATCCCTTCTAAAGAAGAAGCCAGTTGAACCATGCCCAAAAACAGGTGAGAAAATTGTTTCAATGGGTAATGAGGTGGTTGATTTTTGTCTTCTCTGATGTTTTTTCAGGTGGTTGATTTTTGTCTTCTCTGATGTTTTTTCAGAGTCAAGCTGCTTCAGAACTACTGCCGGTAAAGACACAGGGAATGATGCAGTGACACCTGCATACAAGACACCTATGGAGGTATTGCTTGATGAAAATGTCCCTGGTAATGCTGAGAAACCTGTTTCGGAAACAACAGAAGAAGAACAAAACTTTGAGGTAAAGGAGCAGAGTACGACTGGTGCTGAGGGGAAAACCCAGAATGAGAAAGACGATGTGTTGCTAGACACTGGCGTGTGGGTGACAAGATCAAAGACCCTGAGAAAACGAGGCCAACGTGACAAGAGTAAGTTTTTTCATTGATTATGGCTCTAATAAGTGATCTAAAGCTGATGGTCGTGTAGATGTCAGGCTGGAGGGAAGTCCCGAGGAGACCCTTGCTCAGCATATAAGAAAGGCAAAAAGAAAAAAAATCGAGAAGACTGGAGATGAGAAGCCTGAAATGGAGCAAAAAAGCAAGGAAGAGGAAGATACCCAGGGGCAGCCAGAAGAGGAGATGGACATAGAAGACACTAAGGAGATGCAGAATACCGGCACAAGTTCTGACCCTAAACCCAGAGCCTGCAAAAGATTACAGTTTGCCCCCCCTATGTTTCTTTTTATGTAACCACTTCAAAAATTAATATAACTTTCTTTCCCATTCGACGTCTCTTTCATCTTGTGACTAATTTTTGAACATTGTGTATTTTTATTGTATGATTTCAATCTATAGATATGTCCTAATTGCATATTTAAATTTGAGTCTTGTGTAATTTTGCATCTGCAGATATGTTTTCAGTTGAAGAATGGTGCCTTGCAGATATGTTCAGGGCTGACATTCGTGCAATATGGAATTGCGTGTTGTCTCCTGCAATGCTCGTGTTTCCTCTATGGTATAGACAAATTAAAAGAATCCCACAGATATGGCCAAGGCCACCACCTCCGTTGAGCGTCCAGCGTAGGGTTCTCATTTTGGACCTTAATGGAATACTGCTCAAGAAATTTGATGGAAAATATGGTGAAAAATTGCCCCACTTGCCAGAAATGCGGTATTTTGATGAAGGGGATACACAGTTTTGGGTAAGGCCTGATGCAAAAGTGTTTCTGAATTTTTGTTTCAGATGGTTCGAAGTGTGGATATGGAGCTGCTGCGAGTTTGAGAAGCTCAAACACACGCTAGCAACAGTGTTCCCTGACCACCACAAAAGATTCAATAGAGTGGTAAGTCAAGCTCAGTGCACAAGGGCCCCTTTTAAATTGGGCGCGACAAATAAACCGGTGTTCCACAAGAATCTCAAAAATTTTCCTGACCTACCACCTGACACGCTTATCTTTGATGATTCTGGATATAAGCTAATGTTTAATCCATTGGGATCATTTCTTGTTTTTCCCAAACTAGAAAAGCAGTCTAAAGAAGTGTGTGCCTGTTTTATGTCAACCACTGTCATAAACTGGTTGGCACACTGGTTGTACTCTAAGGACAGAATTGAGTATACAAAGAGGACTGTAATTTGTGCAGACGGGCAACTTGACGACACCTATGTGCGTCGTTTTTATTGGAAATGGAGGATTGACTTTTTCAAGAAGAAAGGAACAGATTTTTTTAATAAAAAGAAAGCTTCATAAAGTCTGTGAAGTGGGCGACTTTTGTCGATGGATGTAAATGGAGAATTACTCAGCCTTCTTGTCAATCAATGTAACAAGTTTCATGTATAATACATTTACAAGCAAGTTGCACGGATATACGTTGTATTCCCAAGTCACCTAAGTGAGCAGGCACCATGGGTGAAGGTGCTCCAGAGACTACATGTGGAGTAGGTATTGGCATTGGGCTTGGCGCATAGGAAGCCCTTGGGTTCCACTTTGGGTACGATGTTGTGCCATGTGGTGGTCCATAGTTCATATGAGTGGCCCTAGGCATAGCAGACGTCAGATGTTACACGCTAATGCTAGCCGGTATAGTCCCATGGAAATAGGAACTTGTGTATTGTGGTTGTGGACCATATGTAATTGAAAAAATTGGAGAGGTAGGGACTACATGAGTACGTGGACCCATAGGTGCATACTATTAGTACGCACTTGTAGGTACTATTGCAGGCATTGAGCTACCATGTAGCGGTGCTTTACTAACAAATGAGGTCCATGGTGTGTTCCTTGGCATGCCCATCATTGGGGTAGGCATGGTATCCGTGGTGTCATCCAGGGAAATATGAGCTAGACTTGGAAAAGTAAAGCTATCACTTGTGGGCTCAGATTGCATTGAGACCCCTGGCGAAACAACATATGGGGGATCGATGGGACTCACTAGGGGAGTCTCCATTTGTGATAGAGTGGGTTGTTTCCCTTTGCCCGTGTCTAAAAATCGCATAGGACCCGTCGAAGGTATGTTTATTCCTCGATTTTGCCTCTCGGACTGGATAATCCTATGGATGACATTGCAGACCATGTGTTGTTGTTCCTCTAGACTAGTGGCACTAGATGTGGATTGTACAACTTCTAACCAACCCAGATGGTATGTGTAACCCATGTATAGGTCGGTCAAAGTCTCCGTGTGTAGGTCATATTCCCAATTTTCATTGAGAAATACCCCGTCCAAACTTGGTGTACTAGAGGGTTTCCGTGAGGTGAATGCAATGTTGCTTCCCGTGTTTTGACTTTTAGTCACCGCTACCTTAGAGGCGACTTTGGAAGGTGGTAGCTCGGTAGGGCCCGCATTAAATGAGGTAGGTAGAATGTCCACGTGGACACTCTGAGGGAGTGTGGGGTCTACAGGAGATGTGAATGGTGATTTTACTTCCCCACCCCCTTCGTTTACTTCACTAGCCGTAGGTTCAGAGCACGTAGCTCTACTAAAAGTTTCCATCAAACGGCTAAAAACACTAGTTCCAGGTTGTTGGGCCCAGCTAGGCACGGTTTCATTTGTTCCCTCGGGGCTTTGTGTAAGATACTCTTCCATAATATCGTAGTCAGGGGAAGAGTCGTTGGCCGCTATATTTGGGTCTTGGGTTGCACTACCTTGGGTCCCCGCCGAGGGTGTAGACCCTAGCGTGGAAGGATAGTGAGTACCCCCGTAAATCGAAGCACTAGCTAGTTGTTCGGACTCTAGCACACGACCAGAGCGTAGATACATGTGCTTTGGGTGCCCTACAAGTGTCGGCAAGTACCCTCAAAGGTTACTTGCTTTGTTTTGTGGGCGTTTTGCACCCCGTTTTCTACTTGATTTTTTCTTGTTTTTGATGTTTTTTTAATGTTTTTTATGTTTGATTTTTTTGATTAAAGTGTGTGATAGCTCGAAACGAGCGTATCACTTAGAGGGTCGCTGTGTGCTTTACAGCACAATTTTCGGGCATCTGACGTTCCGTTGGTCCTCAAAAAATCGATTTTTAGCTACGTGTGGAGCTAAAATTCGTTTTTTTTAAAGGCGACTGAGGACTAGGCCTGAGCGTGAGCTTGGGTTTGGGTCTGGGAGATATTCTCGATCCCGGTCCTACCTTTAATCTTATTTTTTTATTTTTTTTAAGGATAAGGTCGCCGCGGCCTGTGCGAGAGCACACACACTCTCTATCTACCTACTTCTAACTAATTTACCTACTCTTACACACTAACACACTCTATTAACTCTCACTAATCTACTTCCTACTTACTGTACACAGAAAACTAACTACCTTAATACACAGAGAATAAACACAGAACCTTTGAAATCTCTATTAACAAAGAAAACTAACTACCTTAATACACAAAGAATAAACACAGAACCTTTGAAAACTCCATTAATAAAAAAAACACACAGTATAACACCAAATCCCTCTTCTCAACACACACACACACCTTCCCTACCTTTCCTATAATTGAAATTGCACCACGGAGAAGCATAGAGTGCTACTCGAGCTTAATGCACGGCATTCCCTGGCAACGGCACCAAAAATGTGCGCGTATGTCGCACGTGTCAATGCAAGGAACTTGCCCATACACCGTGTGCGAGCCACAAATGGCTCCAAGCACACAACAAGACTAATCTAGCAAGCTCAAAGAAGGCGATGGTGTGTCACTCACCGCTCTACGCTTGCTTCATGGAGGATTCCTCGCTGCAAAGAAGAAGGAGCCGCCGCTTCGCCGCCGCCGCGCCGTCGTTGCAATGCTCGATCGCCCACACACTCCCTCTCTCTCCCTCTCTCACTCTCTCTCTCTCACTCTCTCTCTCTCACACACACACACAAAGAGATGAAGAAGAAGAAGAAGGAGATGGAGCAAGAGCACTCTTCTATTGCACAAATGAGAAAATGAGTGAATTTTAGGTTTAGTTGACTTTTATATGAGCTCGCCCCATTCACACTTGGGCGCCCATGGTTAGCCAACTAATCCCTTGAATGTTCCACTTAGAGTGCGTCTCTCATCGATGATCACTCTTATCCTTTTCCTATTGGACCGACAAGCCCGGTACCTGACTCTACCAAATAAATAACACAATGTCCGCCGTAGGTTACAACGTCCGTCGTAGGTGATAGGGTGTCCGTGAGCCGTGAGGGTTAACAGTGCGTGTGCGGAGAGTGAGAAGGAGAGAGAGGGAGACAGAGAGCAGGACATAGGATGTGGGGTGGGGCTCCCAAATCTCACTGTGTGAGCACCATGTGAGAATGTGAGTGAGAGCTCCTTATTCTTTGTATGAGAAGGAGAGAGAGGGAGACAGAGAGCAGGACACAGGATGTGGGGTGGAGCTCCCAAATCTCATTGTGTGAGCACCATGTGAGAATGTGAGTGAGAGCTCCTTATTCTTTGTATGTATAAAGAATAAGGAGATAAATGTGGGCAGCCAGACACTAGCCGGCGGACATGAGTAAAGCACGGTGAGGTACACCGCCTTTACCTAACATTCTCCCACTAAAGACTCTGTGCCGATAAGTGGCAAGAAGACTAGCCTACAACTAGTATATACAAGAGGTGAGAGAAGACGGCTCTCAACCTATGCCCACTGGCTCACTCTGTAACCGCTCTAGTGTAGATGCAACATGCATACCACTACGGCTAGAGCTATGATGACACTCCTAATGCAGGTATCGAGTGCAACCTGCATGGCTCCACAATGCACAATGCCAGTGTCAGTCATTGCACGACTGACAACTCCCACTGCAACACCAACCGCATAAGCAAGATCACGTCTTGAGACCAAAAGGTCAGACATGAGAGACCCAAAAGCCGACGAAACATGCACTATGTGTGCCAACCTATCCCTGTCAGAAACCTCAGTGCCATATGCATCCTCATCAGGAACCACTTGACTATGCATCACCATGTCAGCATCATCTGGCAAAGGCATGTTCATTGAGAATGACTGCAAAACCGAAAAATCAGCACCACTACAATCACACACAGCTGTTTGAAGGACATTGTCGCCCTCAAACGTATCAGATGCATCATAGAACAATGCATCGGTCTCTGGATCAATTGATGTCATCTCAACTGATGACTAGCAAAGCTATGCATCCCCAGAGATACCACTGTCTCCATGAACATCACCACAAGACAAATGCATAACCTGCTCTCCATGCAGCACATCCGCAAAAGAGACACGCCTCGTCTCTCGCTCCAAACATGGCTGCAAATACACAGATACTACACCGCCTCGTGTGTCAAAAATATGCAAAGGGTATACCAGACCACTCCTAGCACCTCTGGCTATCACCAGTGATCCCCTATGCATCTGAAATGATTGCTCTCCAAGCAGTACACGATGTCCACTACTCTGCAACTGACGCACTGAAATGAGACTCTGACTGAGTCCTGGTACATAACGTACATCTCGTAGCGTAAGCAATGCACCGCTAGGTAAAGACATGCATACATCTCCAACACCCTCTATGTCACATGCTGAACCATCAGCAAACTGCACACAACCAAGTCTCCCACTAGAGAAAGAGCAAAACAAATCACGACGTGGCGTCACGTGAAAAACTGCATGCTCGTCTGGTAGAAAATGCATAGACAATGTGCTATCCCAAGACACAAAGTAGTCTGAAGGCAAGCTAGACTCAAAAGTGACATGTCCGTCATATGTATACTCTCTAGCATCTGTCCTCATAGTAGCACCATGCATCTTCCTCTTCCGCTGCCTCATACGCCTGAAGCAACGGCGCCTAATATGCCCCTTATGGCCGCAGTGCCAACATGTCAGTCTCGCAATTGTGAACGAGAACCGCCTCTTACCTGAAGCGCCTCCATGCCAAAACTATGGCAAACAATGCTCGAGATCACAAGACTCTCCCACCCAAGAGCAAACCACTGTCTCAAGCAAAGAAGGATACAAAACTCCTCACTCTTGCGAGGGTGGATACAAAAAATACAAAGCTGTGTCCAAACTGACAAAACTTGTCAAAGTGAGAGTAAACACTCGATCACAAACTATGGCAAGAATCTGGGAAAAATCTGACAGAGTTTCCCCTGAAAACTGAGCGAAAACTCAAGTACAATCTCTACCATAAACCATAACACTACTCAATGCCAATGAGTAGAAATGCCAAAATGGCTCCACATTTTCACATACTATGGCAATCCGCACTCAACGTACATCAACGGAGTGACCGCGCATAAGCAAGCGCCAAAAGAGTTGCAATCTGAAAACTTGATCAATGTGAAAACAATGCTCTCAAGAGAGCTTACCGGCACTTGAAAGTGCTCGCCAAAATGCATGTATAATGGGCATCAACCATGCGCCATAACCATATGCAAACCATCCACAAAGACCATGAATCCAAGCACAAAATCACTGCCAAAGTATCCTGTGAAAATCAGTGAAAGAAGCTCCACCTGTGTGCTCCAAAAAAACTGTGTCTCTCAAGAGACCGCTTCTGTGGTGTGTAAATGCCTTCGTACTTCGTTGCCAAGATCTACCAAAAAACCCTCAAACCACAAGCTTAACACAAGCTGCAATTGCATCTTCAGCTCAGAATTTATGCACTCAACTTCAAGCATCTCCCGTGCTTCCAAAAGTGCATCAAACTCGCACACAATGCGACAACAGAAAATCTGGAATTTCTGTATATAGTCAGTCTGAGCTGAATATCAGCAAAACGGTGAGGAATTTGCAAAGCATTTCTTCTGCAAAGTTGTAGATCACGTCGAAACGGATGGGCATAGCGGATATAATTCTTAGATATACATTCTACAAGGAGGAAAACAAATCTGAAAACATTGCTACTGCGCACACAGTTTTTAGGGCAGCACCTTCACTTACACACAATCTTCCACACTCCTCTCTGAGCTTCCACAAGAGCATACATCACTCTCAACTGAGCTCACAAGCTCCCATTGAATTCTCACAAAGCTTCCAAGATTTCTTAATCTCTCCACCGCCGAGAGCGAGCGAGCTATCGCCTCGAAGCTCTCAAAGCCGTCGTGCTCTCCGTGGTCACCATAGCTCTGATACCAATTGTGAGTGCGCGGATGCGGTGCGTGTGCGGAGAGTGAAAGGAGAGAGAGGGAGACAGAGAGCAGGACACAGGATGTGGGTTGGAGCTCCCAAATCTCACTGTGTGAGCACCATGTGAGAATGTGAGTGAGAGCTCCTTATTCTTTGTATGTATAAAGAATAAGGAGATAAATGTGGACAGCCGGACACTGGCCGGTGGACACGAGTAAAGCACGGTGAGGCACACCACCTTTACCTAACACATGGCACCAGCTCAAAGACCACCGATGGGTATGGAAAGACCTCAACCCATGTTGGGTCAACAACCTCCGTATCCAGGACATAATGCAATGCCTGTAAAGTACATGCATTTAGAAGAAGTCATAGATGAACAAGCACTAGTGCCTGTTACACCCTATGCTAAGCCTAGTCCCACCTACAGTAATGGTAGAAGGAGACTGGTATAATGCACATCCACCACCAATGGAAGAACCTGTGACTTATACTCCACCAGAGCTCGCACCAATGTATTATGTGGCTAATCAAGGTGTTAGACCTCCTATGGTCAGACCCATGATTAAGCCAAGAACATGAAAATGTCATAACTGTGGTGCAGATGATCATTGGAAAAATGAATAGCCTCACAAGAAACTTAAGCCAGTTGAATCTTATTGCATACATGTTGCAAAAAGGGAGGACACTTCCCGAAAGATTGTCCTAAAAATCCTTTAAACAAGGGTAAAACAGTAGTAAATTTAGTCCAAGTGATACCTAGTAGCTCATCTGAGAGTGAACCGATTGTTCCAATCAAGGTAATCACAAGAGCCCATGCTAAGAAAAAGAAACATAACTCCTCTGATGATTCGGAGAGTACAAAAATTGCCTCTCAAAAGACCAAAAGAAGCAGAAGCAAAAGGTATAAGACGAGAAAACAGAAACAACGAGCTAAAATTGAGGAGAAAAAAAAGCAACTATTCCAAGAAAAGGTAAAAGAGACTGGAAGAAAAATCAAAGAAACAACCGTGAAATCTGGAGGATCAATTTTGGTTGATAAAATTTTTAAACCTATTACTGCAGCCTCGAAAGCCTACCAAGCAGGACTTAAAGCAGGCCAAAACATGGAAAACAAATAGAAAAACTATCCTTCTCCAAACATGGAAACAGGTGAGCTTGAAGCTTATCAAAATTTGGTAAGAATCACACAAGAAATGCTGGAAAAACAAAAACCCAAGCTCAAAAGTATGGCAAAACCTAAGAAGCTTGTGGTAAGAGACAATCAAGAAAAATCCGAAGTGGTGGAAGAACCCCACTTTGAACCAAAAGAGCCAGAATTTATAGTGCCGGATAGCGAAGATGCCTTAGACGGAATTCCATTTGTGGAGGAAGACTGGCCAGGACACTTATGGAAAATAGTTAGAGAGATGAATGATGGGAGCCTAACTCTAAAGTCAGCTCCTATAGAGGAAGTTTGGTTAGACAACCTACCTCCTGATATGGACATGGATGTACAATCCTTGTATGGGGATTGTGGATCTGAAGCTTCAGGAATGTCTAAACCATTGACCTTGAAAACATTACCCTCTTACTTGGGAGATAACGAAGATGAATCCATAGTGTGTAAGACCACTCAAGTAAAAAGAGTGGAACAGACCCTAGAAGTAGACAACATTCATTCGATCATGTCTACACCCATCCAATGCAATCTTACTTTGGGAGAACTGTTAAAAATCAGACCATATTTATGGAATGATTTACAGAAACCCTAGAGAAGGTGGGGATAACGGGGCTCATTGCAAAAAAATTGAAACATGAAATGGATAACAAAGAGATTCAATATGTTCCAATGAACAAAGTTGGAGAATATTACAAAGGGAAAGAAGGAAACACCACCCTTCCAGTGAAATATAAGGACATAGAAACCATGGTAATACTGGATAGTGGGGCAGGCATAGCCATAGCCACAAAAGCAGTATGGGAATCCTGGGGACAACCGGCCATTAGACAAACTCAAATGAAATTGCAATTGGCTAATGGACACATTGAAGACCCTTAGGACTGCTTGAAAAAGTGATAGTTAATTCCTATGTGATTAAATATCAACACACTTTTACCATAGTAAACTTTGGGAAGAAACTCAATTATGAAATCATATTGGGAAGGCCTTTCATGCGACAGGTACACCAAGATTGGGGAAACAATTATGTGTACTTGAAGCAAGTGGGATCTATAACAAGGATTAATCTAAAAGATCACACTTATAGAGATGTCATGAAAACAGCCATACAAGAGTTCGATTCAATCTCTTCGGCTGAAAATAAGCTTCCATCGTGGTTGAACAAAGACACTCCTATTTGGATGTGCGGAGCTTTAGAAAACGGGAGATTAAAATGGGAAGAATGTATCTTAGAAAGGGATTGCACAGACAAAGCCTATGTACTTGAACCCTTTCCAGAATATTTGTTTGAGCCATTGGACTCAAATTTTAGCGACAATGGATGTATTTGTGAATACGTCTATGCGTACTCAATTTTGCAATCAGGACGGCTATGACATAATTCCCATCCAAATGATTTCAATCCTCTACATTGAAGATGAAATTGGGGAGCCCAAGAACTTGATGAAAGCTCAACAAGTCTTTTCAGACCTCTACTACGATGCAAAAGATGAGCTAGAAGAACACTCAGCTACCTCAGAAGATTCGCAGATAGAAAAAGAACATGTCAGAGCTAAGCTACTCATGAAAGGAGGGGAGGAAAAGTCTTTTGACTTTCCTAACCAGAAACCGAGAAGACAAAAATGGTATTGACAAAAAAGAGAAACCAAAAACGTGAAAGCTAGACCTATGTGTTCAATCTCCAGTAAAACACAGTTCCTAATGCAGATAGATGTACATGATTGTGTTAAGGATAAAATCACTGGCAGATATCCTTCAAAGGAAAATTCAGAAATGTCAAAAACATCGAGAAAAACGAGGAAGGATACTCAAGCAAAGCCAAAAAAAAAAAAGGACAAGGAGTCAACCATGACACAAGTCGAATAGAAAAAGAAGTATCAAGAGTTGAGAAAAGCTCTAAAGGAGATATATACGACTGAAATGGAAACCACAGAAGAGGATGGTAAAGATGTAATGAGTGTTCCATCCCATTACAAGAAATATACTCAAGATTGAAAAATCATAGTCGAACAACCTATTAGAGAACTACGAAAATAGGGCGAGTCCTACGAAGGGCCTGAAATCGCGAAAAAAATAGATTTGGCTCAACCAAGAGAAGAGACTAGGCTTGCCTACATTGCAAATGACCTAACAAAAGAATAAGAAGAGATTTTGATAAGCTTACTAAAAGAATACCGACATATCTTCACTTGATCTCACAAGGATCTCAAGGGTGTTGATCTAGAAATCTGTCAACATACCATACCCATGAGAGATGATGTGAAACCGAGTAGACAAAGGCCATACACATACAATGAAACATTTGCCAGAAAGATCAAAGAAGAGATTGAAAAACTAAAGGAAGCCGAATTCATTTATGAAATTGAACACACGAATTGGGTGTCTCCCATTGTGGTAATACCCAAGAAGAATGGAAAATTACGAGTGCGTGTCAACCTCAAGAAAGTGAATGCAGATACCATTAGAGACAACTTTCCTCTTCCAATCACTGAGCATGTTTTAGAACGAGTTGCAGGAAAAGAAGATTACAACTTCTTAGATGGCTTTTCGGGGCTACAATCAACTTTTGGTTGACCTAAAAGATCAGCATAAAACTGCTTTTGCAACGAAATGGGGTATTTTTGCTTATCGGGTTATGCCTTTTGGGTTAACTAATGCTCTTGCCACATTTCAAAGATTGATGAGCCATGCTTTTAAAGAATATCCTAGGAAATTCTTGGAAGTATATATGGATGATCTATGCGTACATTCATCTATCCGGGCTGATCATTTTGAACACCTCAAAAAGGTATTCGAAAAATGTAGACTTTATAGGACTTGCTTAAATCCTGAAAAGTGCACATTCATGTGTAGATAAGGAAAAATTATTGTACATATAGTGTCTAAAAATGACATAGCTATTGATATGGATAAAATTCATGCTGTTGTAGATTTTCCTAGACCAACAACAGTCAAGGGGGTTCAAGCCTTCATGGGACATTGTGGATATTACCGACGATTCATTTACATGTATGTATAATTGCAAAACCCATGTATAGCTTCATTACACACTTGGAATGGACTAATGAATGTGAAGAATCCTTCAAAAAGCTTAAGCAAGCTCTCACCTCAGCTCCAATATTGAAAGCACCAGATTGGAATAAGATATTCCACATACATGTAGATGCTTCAAATTTTTCCATAGGGTGTATACTAGCTCACCCAAGACACGAAAAAAATGATTTTCCTATTTCTTATGCTAGCCGACAGTTGAACATAGTGGAAAAGAATTATACCACCAAAGAAAGAGAAGAATTAGAAATGATCTATGCCGTAAAAAAGTATCGACATTACCTATTAGCAAACAAATTCTTGTTCTTTGTGGACCACCAAGCCTTATTGTACTTGGTCAACAAGCCATGCAACAGAGGAAGAATAGTGAGATGGTTCATCATTCTTCTAGAATTTGATTTCACTGTGGTTGTAAAAGATGGCACTACACATCAAAGAGCAGATCATTTGTCAAGGATTGTTTCAGGAGAACCACCTAAAGGAGTAGATGATAATCTATCAGATGCATATCTGTTCTCCGTGAAAATGATACCTCGATGGTCAAAAAATATGGTATCATTGATGACCATATCTCAAGTGGATTTGCAAATACCACTTCCTATTACAATTGATTGACTGAGCAATCGGCTATGTATCAATTACTGGCTGGTAGGCTATACAAAAGAAACCGAGAGAATATTGCTCTTATGCATTAATCCTGAAGAGAAGACCCAATACCTAAGTCAAGCACATATTACCATAGTAGGACTTCACTTTGCGAAAGACCAAACTATGCAAAGGATCTTGAGACTTGGAGTATTTAAGCCAATTATGAGGAGTGATGTTCGCTCTTTCATAAAAAATTGTTCTCAATGTCAAAAACAAACACCCATACCTCATGTAACATTGTTTCAAATGTCACCTGTTCCTAAGTGGAGTAACTATCTAGTCACTTAATTATGGAGCCGAACACTTCCTGAGGATATGAGTAAACGCCGTCAAAGAGCAATTAAAAAAGAAGTAGATACTATGCTCTTATTGGAAACCAATTGTATCAAAAAGGTAAGGATCAACATTTGCATCTTTGTGCAAATAAAGACGAATATATTCCAATTATAGAACAAGCACATGTTGGATTAGCTGGAGGTCACTTTTCTAGTGAGACCACCGCAAGAGCAATCTTAATGGCAGACATATGGTGGCCAACAATTTTTGCAAATGCCAAAGAGTATGTTCAAAGGTGTGATGCTTGTCAACGAGCAAAAATGCCAACACCAGTAGATAGCATACCCTTAAGACCAATGATGGGGGCTAGCCTTCGCAAAATGGGGTATAGACTTTGTTGGGTCAATACAGCCACCTGTTTATAGAACCCAGGCTCAATATATCATTATAGCTACGGATTATTTGACTAAGTGGGCCGAGGCTAAAGCAACTCAAAAGAATGATGCCAAAACCACTGCCACATTCTTATATGAGTATGTCATTCTTATATGAGTATGTGTTCACAAGATATAGACTGCCAATAGAAATTATTAGTGATAGGGGAACTCATTTCCTCAATGAGGTAATCAAGTATCTGCTTAATGAATTTATGGTCATCCATAACAAATCAGCTCCCTATCACCCACAAGCAAACGGACAATCTGAGCATACAAATAAAATTCTTAGCTCGGTATTGACTAAAGTGGTTAGTTCAGGAAGGACAGACTGGGAAATGAATATCCATGTAGCTCTATGGGCTTATTGAGTTTCATTTAAAACAGCTTTAAATGCTACACCCTTTAACCTTGTTTATGGTCTTGATGCCATATTGCCAATAGAATTTCTATTGCCGACACTAAGGGTAGCTAAGGATTTTCAGTGGACTGGACATGAATTGTCAGAAAGACTTGAAGATTTAGAAAAGCTAGATGATCAAAGGCTAATTGCTATAGCTCACATCTATGCACAAATGCGGAAACAAAAATAGTTTTTTGATTCCCATCTAATTACAAAAATCTTCAGAAAGGGGGACTTAGCTTTAATCTATTCCCTTAAGCAACACATTCCCAAATTTAAGAAAAAGAGAAATGGACCGTTTATCATTGAAGATGTATCTCCAAGTGGAGCAGTTAAGTTGTCCACCTTAGATGATGAACCAATGGCTAATTGGATTAGTGGATGTCGTTTAAAGAAGTAAAATTTGCTACTAACGAATGAATTGCTAGAAAGAATGCATGCAGCCAAGCAAAAAGAAAGAAAAAACGATAGCAGGTTATTGATGAAGCCCAAGAAGAAGCTCGGCTTTGGGTACTCAAAAGAAAAGCTGCTCTCAAGAATCTACAAATACCTATTCCCATCAACACCCTGGAAATAAATGACCGACAATGGGAATTGCCGAAAGATGCAGTATCAACAGATGATGAATGGTTAGATGGAATGGAACTTGCATCAAAGTACAACTCAACAATCATAGCACAAATGCATTGGTCGACATAGGAGATTGAGTAAATGTAGTCAGTTATTCCACGTACAAGAAAGCAACAAATTAGTCTCTGACAGCAGGAATAGCGACTATCAAAGGATGCAACAAGAACCCAACACCAACATTGGGAGTAGTCAACTTGAATGTGATAGTACATGGATGTTCATGTCCTCATTAGTTTGTATGCTTACCAAATGAACACATAAATAAGATGATGATTCTGAGAATTCCCTGGATGCGTACATACAAGGCAGTACCAGAATGGGAAACAAATCAACTCAAGCTATCACCTAAAGGCGGACAACTCATTGTTCCTATTGCACCAAGCAAGGAGGAATGGAAAGGCAATTACCAGTAGAGCACACCATGAAGTAAAAAATCTTCTCCATCCTATCAACAAGAAAATTCTACAAGTACCGTGCAAGGAGTCAGGTAAATTTGGGTACCAAAAGCACAGCTTAAGGACAAGCCGAATCAAATATGAGTGCCCAAAACATCATCGACAATACCAAAGACAGTTCCAAAGGTCAAAACACAAAGACGAGCATCTCCAAGCAAGGAACCTAACACGAAATGGGTTTGGAAGAAAAAAAAGCACTTATCTTCTCCGCAAACTAGAAAACCAATCAAGCAATGGAAAGCTAAGTCTCAGAAACCTCAACCACGCCATTTTGACCAAGCCAAACTAAGATACCAATGGCAGCAAAAAGCTCGATAACAGTCATTCTTGATACTAAAAGCTCAGAAAATCAGCGTGCTAAAGCATCCTGATGGCACAATCAAGCAAAGAGCACACAAGTTACAAGATTTTCTCTTTGGAAGACAACATCAGCAAGCCTCGACATCAGAAACCCTTGAGTTAATCACTCAAGACCCACCTCTTGCACAACACAATGGTTTGAACTGCATTGATCTTCAAAGCATGGTAGAGCCAACCACGGCTATGCATAGACACGATTGTTCAACCCATGCGCACAGTCGTCTCGGAGTACGCCATCTAGGAGGGGTGGAAGAGTACTAAGTAATTAAGGGCAATGTTTAAAGAGGGAGGAAAAAGTTTGATATTAACGTTTGATTTTTTGAAAAATTACCTAATAATGCCCTTATAAATCATTAACAGGGAAATTTAACTGATGATATCTCCCCGATGAGTGTAAATAGTATATATACTATCAAAAAATAGTCCTTTTTTGTTATTTTTCATCATTCTTCTTGAGACTTAAAAATGAAGAAATCCAACAAAAAACAATAAAGTTGTTTTTTCAATGGATTTTGTTAATTATTGGATTTTTACTTTGCATTTTTAGCACATTTTGTTATTTTCTTTGAATTTTCTATAAACAGGTCAAAATTTAATCATAAATAGCAACGGAGCTCAGATGGAAAAACTGAAGATCAGAAAAATAAGGCAAATAAGCACAAAAAATTTCGATCAAATCGGCAGATGGAAGCGGGAAGCCTAAATTAGGCGGCCAGACCTACTTTTGCAAAATTATTGCAGAATGAGCTACAGGGATCCGATTGGGAAAATTTTTGAGTCTAACATAGATTTCACAGCCTAGTAGGACTAACAAGGGAATCTAGAAAAAGTTGGTTCGGGGAGTCCGAGTATAGATACCCAAGATAGGCTAAAATCACCTCATTTTCACTTGATGCCTTTGGAGAGAGACATTTCGACCCTCTTCACGCATATTTTTCGGAGCCCACAGTCACCTGTTTTAAGTGCCATCTCACACGAGACATGAGGGGTAAGTTCTTTACTCATCAATGATCCATTTTGTACGGCCGGTGGCTAGTCTAAACCCCTAGAAAAAACCCTAGAATCCAAGCAGTGCATGAAGACCTACGACCAAAAATCGACCATAGTGGCCTGTCAGCTCAACCAAATCGGATGAGATTTGAACTGTAGCATGCCCCAACATAATAGAACACTTCTATAGCAACAGTTGACCATTCCACAAGGATCGAGGGGGTCCCAAGTAGAAAAGCTAGGTATTTGGCAGATGCCATATATAATTGGATTCTGACTCCACAGACAGCTTACCTATGAGGTCTATATACAATATATATGATTGGTTTTGTAAAATCAATCAAGCAAAGCCCTCAGAAAGCAGAAAACAACTTGAAGGCTACAAAGTGTCAAATTCAACATACGAGGTCAAATTGACTCCAAATGGGCCAAAATTGGATGAGTTGCTTCACAATAATGTTGCGGACAAGTCCATAGCTTCAAAAGTGACTAACCAACACTACATGCAGTGTAGTCACAGAAATCGGTGATTTTAGAGTCAACAAAGCACAAAGAGATGTCGGCAAGACAAAAAGTTTATTAAATTCAATTTAAGACTTGTTTTAGGTGTATAGAATGTGTTTAAGTCAAAATTTACAAGTTTTACAAGAAAATATTGACTGTTGTAAATAATCGTATTTTTACTTTTGCACTATTTTGGCTTGAAAATTGCATCATCACCTCACCTATCACTTGTACACACCTACTACATACCAAATTTCAAGTATAAGCCAAAATGATCAAATATAACTTGAAAAATTGCCAAACCAAGTTGTACCAAAAAATATTTATTTACAATTTTGTTATCATAGATCCAAAGTACATGATGTCATAAGCCCACATGCCAAGTTTGAACAAATTTGGAGCTCAAAATCTCAAAATCTCTTTACATCTACTTCAAGCTTGTAATGCCAAATTTTGCAAAAAGTTAAAAAATTTACTCAGATGTAAATAATCGCGATTATTTACTTTTGTTGCAATTTTTTGTTTGAACTTCATAATTTTGTTCTTTACATATTTTTATGCATGTATGCGTGTTCAAAAATTAAATTTGAAGCAAATAGGACCAAATTTGTCATCATTTCAAACTGAAGGACATTTCAGAAAAAATCTGTCAAATTAGCTAACTTTGACACTCTATTCACTCAACAGGAGCCATGCAAGCCACAGAGAGGGCCAAGAAGAAGCCGTCGCAAAAGGAGAAGTTGCAAGAGCTACCACCATACCAACTGCACCCCGATTCAATCAAGACTGCCAAAGCGACCTACCTGTTGAAGGAACAGCTTGAAGAGCATAACACAACAGTGTTCACCGGAAGATTCAAGAGTGAAGAAGGACATCAGGTAGGACTGCACATCCTACCCAAAGAAGAAGTATATAATGTCACCGCAAAGCCGGAGACCAAAGAAGCCAACAAGAGGCTTGGTCCGAGAGAATTTTATGAACAAGAGCCGTGTGGAGTGGACTTCCAAAAAGCTTATGAGCTTTTGTCCACGATCAAAGAAGATAGATAGTCACACATGTGCATGCATACAAACCCCTTGACCCATTGTACTTTGTCTTAACACATTTTTTTCACTTGATATGGTCTCTGTTTTTGTGGTTCAGTCACTAATCTGACCAATTTGGGGACTCTTGCAAAGACGTCTCTTGCTTTCTCTTCTCATCTTGGAGAAAATCTCAGTGGAATCCTCTCTTTGATTTATGCTCTAGAATTAGTTTTGGAATTCTATACCCACATCATGGTCGTATTGACCCCATAGATTTAGTCTTCAAAACATGAGTATATCTAAGAGACTCGTTGAATCCCATTCTTCCCATAGACTGGGTCCCAACCCCTTGTGTTTTGGTTCTTGTAGTGCTTGATGACTAAGGTGCTTGAGGTGCTTGTCGTGCTTGATGACTAAGATGCTTGAGGTGCTTGTCGTGCTTGCTGACGAGGGAGCCTAAGGTGCTTGTGGGAACACTACCCAGGCTTGAGGTGCTTTGTCATGCTTGCTGAATAAGGTGCTTGGGGGTAAGGTGTCCAAAAGTCAACAACTATCCCTACAAGGAGGGGGTGAGCCCTACAAGAGGGGGATAGAGAGGGAACACACACAAGGCAAGCTTGGTACAAAGAAATAAAAAGGGACACTTGTCAAGCTCCTCCTCATGCTACCCTCATGGTGTGCCTAAAGCCTATTGGTTGGCCTCCCAAGGGGTCCAATGATAAATTAATTAATTTAATTAATTGTTTTAGCATTTATCAAGTCCTCTCTCTGCAAAGGAAAGGGGGAAACTTTTCCTAAGGCTACCCTTGTTGCTTGATATGCCCCTACATGTGATTGGCTAGGCCTGGAGAGGTCCAATGAAATCATGAGCTACAAGGGGGGTCGACCAAAGAAAGCTAGGGAGTTGCTTGAGGGGTATACTCTCCCACTCTCATTCCGTGAAGTGTAAAGTTAAAAGAGCTCTATCTCCTTCTCCAAGATAGTAGAGAAGTTGAGAGCCTACACCAACACTCTTGGCTATAGAATGCAAATCCAACCAAGAGCCATGCTTCAATGCTTAAGCTTTCCATCTTCTCCGTATTCATTCCTATGCTATTATGTATGCTAGCAAGAAGAGTGATGATAAGTGAGGAATTAATTCTTTCTCCTATGAAATGTTTCTTCTTCCTCTTCACTACCCTCATTTCCTGCTAGCTCTCTCCACCTTCGAAGGTGTTTGAGGTCTTGGGACTGAGGCTTAGGATAGTTAATGCTTTCCACAAAGTTTATGTTATGCTCGTGATGCATGAAGATTTCCATCTTTATTGCATCTCCTAGGTAGAGGACAAATGCCTATTGGAAGGGGGACCTACTTCACATAAAGCTGGTCCTCAACTATTGTCATGGTCTCTAAACTCTCTCTCTTGCAAAAGTGTTGTTCATGCCAAGTTAACTAAATGTTATGTTTATTTTGCTACCATCAATTAAGTTCACCCTCTATGCTAACAAAGTGATTCCACAAAAGTGCTATCTCTAATTTTCTCTACTCTCAAAGTTAATAGGCCATTTCCATTACAGATATAGACAGATGTGAGGGGAGTTTTCCCTAAATTCCTTGTATGTTGGAAAACCTCCAAATGACACAGATGGGATGTCTGGCAAGTGTTTGGTTGTATGCTTGAACCTCCAAACAAAGCAACCTATGGTTTGAGGGGCTTTTGGTTGTACAAGGTGTGGGACACATGTCTAACCTCACTATCCTATCTTATTGCAGTATTAGCGAAAACCATATGATGAAATTAGGCCGCGGGTGGTGATGCCAAAAGCTACGAAATATCGTGATGTGTTTACGTCAATACGTAGAGCTCTTACCTGCGGTTGCAATGCAACAAACGCGATTGCAATGTGACAACCGAGAAGGGAGTAGGAAGCACGAGAAGGAGAGAAGTGAGCTCTGTTAGCTCATGCTGTGTATTTCATTATCCAAAAACTTAATAATAACTTACAAAAATTGGCTTTATACCTTAGCCAAGGTTTTTGGTGGTCAAAACTAATAATCTGGGAGTTCTACCAAAGATGGGTAATGACAGGTTGATACAATCTGGAAGCTTGTAGCCCCGACTCATCAATTAGAAGGTTTATCTAAAAAATAGGAGTTACAATATTCTCGATTTATCAAAATAATAAGTGTTTTTACAAGGAGAATTCCACAAAATGGTATCCGTGGTATCTGTGTTAGCTTGCTGCTAACATTCCCCCTCCTCGCCTGTGTCGTCCCTTGACACAGCTTTATGGACTAAAGTAGTCTTCGCTGGCGAGGTGGTCTTTAAGTGCTGTTAGAGCCTTCTGATATCTAATTTTCTATTCCTTATCTGGCACTTGCAGGAACTGCATAGTTACTCTGTTTTTCATCTCCACTATTGAGTAGCCTACAAACCTTGAGGTCAAATTGCTGATCACTGTGCAAATATCTTCGTTTGCCAAGTGAAGAATCCCATGTAGAACGCTTCCTTGAATGCCAACATATTGTGAGAAGGTAGAAACATGCATCTGGCATAGAAGCCATAGAGGACTTCTTTGGAAGGTTGGCCACTAAGATCATAGCACAACTCTTTGTTATCCTCAAGGAATGACATCCAAGGGGTGCCTGCTTTCTCTGGCTCATTGAACACTTTGATGCAGGTGAGCAGCATTTGGTAGATTTTGTATAGCATAGCACATGACAAATCTGGTAGACTTTTGAAGAATGACATGGCACCCTTTAGGGCTTTCACCATGTATTCTTCAGTCGCTGGTCCCTTTTCTGGAGCAGGCAATCTGGGGTAATTCAACCAAGTTGGCCGTTTCTTTTGTAGTGCTTCATGTGCTATCCAGGTCCTTATTCTTGGTACAGGACAAAAGGTAGGATCCTTTTGCAGGGCCGCAGGTGCTCTCGTGAACAGAATCAAGTACCTTGGGTTCTTGTTCAGCCAGCTCAACCTCCACTTCGAGTGGTCTTTATCTGCACCCTCGACTTTCATGTCTGTGTAAAGTCTTTCTTTTACTTGTAGCAACTCAACTTTAATTAGAGGGTAGGGCAGGGATTATTGGTGCCATTATGCATTTATTTCATTGGGAGTGGGTTGTGTGACATTGACAGTATGAAATACTCTCAGCTCCCAATCCATTGCTGCCTTCCACTGCTCATCTACCTCTTGTGTAACTTTTTCCTTTAGTGCATCTTCTTTAGCCTTTGAGAGCTAGACCATGGGCACTGTGTCTACTTCGGTAGTTGGTATTTGAAATTCTTCATCGCCGCTCAGCTCTAGTGCGGCCTGTGTCTCCATGTCAGCAAATGATACTGAGGGGATTTGTATCTGAGGTTGCTCCGAAGTGCCTACCTCTTCTTGCGTTTCTGTCCTTCCCTCTCTCAGTAGCTGGTTGACTTGTTTGAGTTCAGCTATCTCCTTTAGTAGCTCGTCTTATGTTTGGACCCGCATCAAGGCCAGGTCTCTGTGCTGAGACTACTCTAATTTCAGCTCCAGCTCGAGGTCTTTGTTTTTCTTTTCTAACGCCTTGTAGACCTCGTCTGTTCCCTTGATTGAGGCGACGAGTGGATTTTCTCGCATTTGCCGCAAGAATATTGCCTGATCATTGATTCTTTGTTCTGAGTACTATACAGAATCATTGGCTACATCTAACTGTACCTGGATCTTTTGAGCTGATAGGGTTGTAGATAGAAGTTCATTTGTAACTTCTGTTAGCTGATCATCCTTCGCTTTTGCATGCATCTGACAGTTTGGTAAGCAGCTTACCCAGTTCTTCCATTTCTTTTTGTTTCTTATCTCTTGCGAGCTGATGTTGTTCAGCTTCCGCTCTCAACTCCTGCACTTGCCTCTGGAGATTGGTGATGACATTAAGTCTGTTTTCCAGCTCCCCTTGGAGTGTGTCAATCACCATCTCTAACTCTTTGGCCCGTGTGCTACGGCCAAGTGCTGTTGAGCGAAGTCTTTCTATCATCTCCTGCGTTTGCTTAGCATATTCATTCACTTGCAGGATGACTTCATCATTTGATTGCCAATCTTCGCTTTGTGTTATTTGGCTTGATGTTTCTACAGATTCTTTTACCTCTGGCTACATCATGGTTGTTGTTTGTTTTTGTTGCCCTTGTGGCTGTTGTTCTTTCTCTGTTGAGGTAGAGGGTTGTATCTCGGTCTTGGCCTCTTGTTCTCTTGTGTGCTCAAATTTTGTGGAGTCCTCTTCTGGTGCAGGACTGGTAGACTTTTTTGTCTTTGGCTCTTTCTCTATTTGCTTCTCTTGATTAGAGACAGCTGCCGGTTCTGCTCTTTTTGCTTCTTCTTGTTCTTTAGATTTTTGTGCAGATTCAGGTGTTTTTTCCTGTTCACGCTGTGCTTCTTTTATTGGCTTAGTTGTTGTGGTTCTAATTGGTGATGGTGGTGGGCTCGGCATTGGTTGATCTTGGTGTTCAGAGACAAGAGAAGAGATGCGGGGAGACACATCACCTTGGGCATGTTGTGCTTCTCCTTGTGCAATGGTCTCCTCTGCATGCTCTTGACGTTCTTCCACCTCTTTTACCTTCTTTACCGCTTCTTCGATTTCTTTCAACTTTAAAGCTTCTGCCTCTTGGTACATCCGTTCCAGTACTTCAATGGGTTCTTCAGCCTACTTCTTGGTGTGATGCTTGGTTCTTGGTCCCTTAAGCCCACTAGGCACCCACTTTTTTGGGTCCTTTCCTTGTGCTTTACGGCTGCGTTGGTATGAATGTTTTTCTCTTTCAAACCAGGCTTGCTTTTGAATAGGCTCTTCTTGGTGTGCTGCCACTGCTTTCCTCTTCATTTCCTCTCGTCGTGCTCTCTTTTATTCATTATCCGAGCTCCCACTGCTGTACCTTTCCGGAGAGCTTTCAGTAGACTCTTCATCAGATTTGTAGGATCTCTTGGCTGATCTTGTAGCTCAAGGAGATAGTTGAGCTGACACTACCCAAGTGTTTTAATATGGGGCAAGTAATAGGTTGTCGGCAATGCCGATGGCATGGTATGCAATTGTTGTCAACACCTCTGGTGCACCCAGGTATGTAATCTTTCCTTCTTTCTTTATTCCTTTAAAGGTGGTCAAGACGTATTGAGCATGGTCAACCAGTTTCCTGGTTGTTAACTTGAGGACTTGTGTGAAGGTGGTGGCAACCGCATGATTGGGCGTGGTATACCTTGGTGGCCTCTTAGCCAAGAAGTGGAAATGTTGGTGGTATAACCTTGCTGGCTCTTCAATATGTTTGTGAATAAGGTCCGCAAAGGTGGCCGCGGAAGTTTCTTTTGTGATAGTTCCGGCCATCTTCCTATCCCTTGCCCTCATTGTCATTCCTTCTGTGGGTAATCTGAGTGCCTCTGCCACTATTTCCTTGGTGATCAACACTTCAACTTTGTTCCCTTGTGGGTCAGAAATCTTAGCAGTTCCATCTTCCTTGATCGTGGACAAAATCTCGTAAGCTTTTTGGAAGTCCACTCTGCACGGCTCTTGTTTGTAAAATTCTCTAAGTCCTAGCCGTTGGTTGTATCTTTGGTTTCGGGCTTTGCGGCGACATCATACACTTCTTTTGGTAGGTGTTAGCGACTGGACACACCCAACAGAGGATGATTGCCCAGCGGGATACTAATTTCCTTTGTAATTATTTCTTAATTGAAAAGAAACCGTCATTTCACCTTTGTAAATAGTGGGGCTTGGAGAAGCTTCCAAATTGTATCCCATTTTTGACATTTAAACTTAGTAAATGGTTAAATTGGAACATTAGGGTTTAAGATTGTAAGGTATTTATACCACTTTTGACCTTAATGCAAAAAAACCTTTGTCATTTTTATAAGTTTTGTCTGTGTGAGTTGAGCGTACTCTGTGTACGAAAGAGAGTGAGTTTTATCTTGACGCTATGCGCGCACTGGTGGTCAGAATCGAGTGCGGAGAAGTGCAGCGTGTTGCCCCCGAAGAGAGCTACGTGCCAACACCTACATTGCAGGTGTATGGCCCGGCTTTGCGAGATCGACCCACGAGCTATATCTGGTGATTCGGTGAGCATACATTGTCCGTTTTTTTCATTTCAGCATATCCACGCGTTCGCAATGAGTAGAGCTACACATTAGGCACTTTAGTTTTCAAAAACGTTGACTTGTAAATTTCGACAGACATCCTACGTGATTTTGCACCAGGTGTTTAAGTTGGAATTTTGGTTCATGGACCTTAAGGAGAGTGACCTATTGGTGTTAATAGGATTTTCCTCAAGTTCCGTAGCATTTTGAGAACGTTTGATGGGTATTTGGCTCTTGCAAGCGTTGTAGGAAATCTCCTCTTGTGTACTCTTGAAGGCTGTAACTTAGACATTGGGTAGAGACCTCTGTAGGAAGTAGTCAATAGTCGGTCAAGTGTAGGTTGACACCCTATGCTTGCTTCCACGCACCTGCGGGTCGAGCTTCATCCTTAGCTGACAAATCTTGTTAGGTGAGTTCTCATTGTGCTGATGCCCGTCGCGGCCTATCCGCCAACATTGGCGCCGCTGCCGGGGACAAAAACCCTAGGTAGGTGACCGAGACTAGTCCTTGAGGATAGGGATTCTCTGGCGTGCCAAAGTCTTGTTTTACATTTAGATAGGATCAGAGGGTGGGGGACTCTCTAGGTCTTAGGAAGAGTCTAGGGAGCGAGTGTCTGACCTAGATCCTTCGACTTAGGTAGTATTAGGTAGGAGAGTAGGATTTGGAGTGGTAGAGGTGATGAAAGGATAGCTTGAGAGTCCAAAGAGGCCAGGAAGCAACCGAGACACCAAAATCACCATCTCACATGATGAGTAGGAGTAGAGTAAGTAGGACATCATGATTTATGATATGGAGCACTTCATGCATGTTATATTTGCTGTTAGGCTCATCAAAGAGTTGTAAAAGACGGAAAAGAGTGTTTAGAAGCGGAATTTAAGTTCAAAAGTTTCTGTGAGTATTTCTGAGAGAGCTGCAGAGCATAGGGAGTACTTCTGTCAGAAAAAAATTTAAATTTTAAAACAGTAGACATCCTACGCGTAGCATGTCTCCAGAGGGATTTTAGCAGGGAATTTGGGGAAACTGAGTTCACCTGTGTGTTCAGAAGGTGGGTTTCACCCTAGTAACATATAGACTTGAGTGTTTTTCCCTTATTGGATTGCCCAAAAGCTAAAAGGCGGACTCAAAAAACATAAAAGTTCGGAAAAGGTTTAAATTGAGAGAAATTTGCATATTTTTGCACTTGTAAGGCATATTAGCACTTTCTGAGAGCATAGGGAAGGCAAAGTAGCACTTTAGTCTGAGAAAAGGAGCAGTAGACATCCTACACGTAGGATGTCTCCAGGGTGTTCTGGTGAGAATTTTGAAAATCTGAGTTGATCAGTGTGTTTAGAAGGTAGCAATTACCCTATTTTCACCTGGAAGGGGGAATTTGACCATCTCTTGACAGTATAAGGCCAAAAGAAAGGAAATTGCTAGACATCTTACCCAAATTGTGCCAAGGCATTATTTAAACACCAAAACCATAGGATGTCTTCATGAGCATGATCTACATGATTTATTGAGTACATGAGAAAAGTTTCATCTCAATTGGGTGAGAAAATTAGGTTTTAAGCAGACTTTAGCATTGTTGACTGAAAAAGGCTAGAATAGCTAAATTTGGGGTCTTTTGAAATCCAAACTAAAATCTAAGCATAGCATTGGGTTGCTGACATCAAGGGGAAGATGTGGCTCAAGTTTGGAGTGAAACAGAGCACTTAGACATCCTACACGTAGGATGTGTTCACAATGATTTAGCACTCCAAATCCAACTTTGAGCATACCAGAGTGATCAGCACCTTAAGTGGAGTCTGTGGTTTGAATTTGGAGCAATTTTGAGCAGTTAGACTAGCTACACGTAGGATGTCTACTGCATGATATTGAAGTCAAAATCTAATTGTAGGCATAGCAGGGTGTTGTATAGCCTTAGGCAAGCCTCCTACTCAATTTTGGTCCGAATTGGAGTTGATTTGACTAGCCAGATCAACATCAGGCTGCTAGAACAGATTTCTGATCAGTTGACCAGCTTATAGGTGTCCAAATCAAAAAGTGGGAACAGTTGTGGACTCAGCACATCAAGGAGAATCTATAGTGTAAATTTCATCCAAAACAGAGCAGGTAGACATGCTACGGGTAGGATGTCTACAGGGGCTTATTGAAGTCAAAATCTGACTGTGGACATAGAGTGATGTTCCAATTGACTTAAAAGTTCCAGAACTTCTTTCAGAAGTGAAATTGGACCTTGTTTGACCTTTTAACGGAGCAAAGACGGAATTAAGACTCTCCCTCTAGACTGACAAACACTCGAGTAAAGTACAGTTCCAGATTAGTAGATCTAATTAAGAACATCCGAAGTGTATAGAGTACAGTAGTGGTTCAGGTTAACCCTCCAGCTATACCAATCATTACTAAGACCACCTCTAGATGTTAAATGCTTTGATTCGATTGCCGAAATTAAACGCTTGTGTATTGGTATATTCAGCGGGCAAGGCAAGAAGTTGTGCGGAAACTGATCCCTCGCCGGGTGAGTGGTTGGATTTGTGATAAATTGCATTGCTAAGTTTGATGAATTTAAGATCAGGAAGACACATCCTAGAGACCAGAAAGTGGCAGGTGATCAAGGTAGCTTAGTGTCCACTAAGCAGAGTGTAACTCAGGCAAGGCTAGATCCATTAGCACCGATCATTGAGGAGGGTAGTGATACTGACACTTCATCAGATAATTCCTTCTTCATGATGGGTAGTCAATAGCTAGGAGGTTTCTCCGGTGAAGGACCAATGCTAGGAGGAAGTACCTCCCAAAACCCTTTGAACGATGCCAAGTTCACTATAATCTTCTCAGAAGGAACAAACTCTAGGGGAGCCCTAGTTTATTCTGACTATCGGGGACGCAAGTGTATTTGTATAGAAGAAAGACCTTCTCAGAGACTGGAGATAATTGGAGTCTATGATGATGGAGATAGATTCTGAGACAAAAAGGGGAACCACTATTTGATAGTTAGTAACCCTGAGGATTACAACAGATATGGAGATAATGTGGCAAAAGGAAAAATGGTCTCAGAGGCTCAAGAGCCGCCTCCAAAAATTGATCGACTTGGAGCTCTTTTTATGTATGATACAAAAACAACCACGATCTTTACCTATAACGAGAATGTGGGAGTTTACAAGCATGAGAGCGAGGGACTAGTCTCTTATTTTCGATGCAAAGAACCCTGCCCAAATAAATTAAGCAAGGACAAGGTTCTTTACTTATTCTCTTATGAAATTGCTATGGGGAAGGATATCATTTTTGTTGACAGGTACGGGTGAGAATACAAACAAATTCTCCCAGAGGAGGTAGAAAAGGCAACAGTTCCAGAAACATCAACATATGTCCCCGAAGAAGTACCAAGGTCCACCTATACCCCTAGCAAGTCAACAAACCCTTTTTCAGAAGAGTACGACGCAACATCACATTCTAACCGACAACAGACGTTCAACTACCAGAATCAACAAGCAACCCAACCATCATTGCAGTCATGGCTTCAACAAAGTGCGACATTAGAACAAGACCGAAACAGAGATGGTTATCCAGCCGCACAAGGGCTAAGAGATTTACAAGAACCACCACTCTATTCACATTATCAAGGCGAGAGTAAGCCAAAAACTCAAGAGTCGACAAAGTCTAGAAGACAACCCATAGAACGAGTTCAAAGAGATGAACCACCTCTTGCAAGAACCATCAGAAATCATGGCTTAGGGGCACCTCTGGGAGAGGAACCCTCCCACTACCGAAGGTCAGAGGAGATATATCGAGTAGAACGAGGAGAACCATGATGAGATTTGTAGACCATCGTAGAATTAGACCTTCCCAGGTGCAAAAATGGGTAAATAAGAAATACACGGGAAACAGAGATCCTAGGGATCATGTAGCAGCCTTTGTGCGTGTAATTAGAGATGAAGAAGTGTTGGACTTCCCTACTCAATTTGCAGGGTTTGGACTTACCCTAGAAGAGGACGCCGCTACTTGGTTTGACTTTGTGGAGCGTAGAGACTTTGAGTCTATGGAGGAGGTGTTTGACGAGTTTATTGAGAAATTCTCACAAAGGGGGATAGCTCATAATACAGTCTCACAAATCCATAAATTCAAACAGAAAGAAGGGGGATCTATGCGAAAGGCAACCCTACGACTAAAAAGATATGTGAAGTTCTGCCCTGTGGAAGAACTGCCTACTCAGTCCAGACTTATGCTTATATTTATTCAAGGACTAAGGAACGCAAATCTCCAAAAGGACTTACATATGAAGAGGAGCACGACGTTAAATGAGTTAACTAAGGAGGCTCTTTACCTTGTAGACAATTGTGCAGTCTACAAGGAGGGTGAATTCAAGGATGTTGATGATGATTCATCCTCACAACAAAATGGAAGCAAGTCCGCTAAGACAGCACCGAAACGAGAAGTAGTTGTAAGCCAGGAGCAGCTTGTGGAGGAAGTGCTAAAAATAATTAATATATATGCCAAGCCTCATGCTAAACAGCCAAAGTGGAGTGCTATTGAATAAAAATGGACAAACCATGTGACGGAGGAATGTTATTATAACAAGGCATATGTGAGAGAGCGACCATATGCTCCCCAAGCTCGGGTAGCATCTCCTCAACTTCCACCGGTGCCTAGGTATCAAGCAGGCAACCTACCAGGACCTATAGGTGTTGAAAGACCACAACCAGTATTGGGGCAACAACCACCCCTACCAGGATTACGACCAGTCGGCATAAGACACACACCAATGGTAAACGAATCAGAAGAGAAGGCTTTGGTACCTATACATGCATATTACGAAGATTCCAATGGATACGCAGCAAATCCTATCTATTATCCACCAGAAGAACCCGCAACACCAGAACCTTGGAGCATGATTGGAAGTACAGGACCACCAACAGCTGCACAGGCAGCAGGAGAAGGAAGATATAGCTTGGATGAACGAACACCGTTGTTCATAGCCAACAGAGGCATGGGCGGGCAGAGGCATGCATACCAACAAAGAGGAGCTCAAGGAGCACCCCAACAGCCTAAGGGACCCTGCTACAAGTGTGGTGCAGACCATTGGCTAAGGGATTGTCCTCATGATGAAATCATTAGAGTCAATGCGTATTGCACCTAGTGTGGAATTACTCACTTCATTCCTGATTGCCCTAAGAACCCGAGCAAAGGAGCAAAAGCTACTTTGAACATGCTGGAAGCAGTGCCTTCCAGTGGAGGGTCAGAAAACGAGACAGTAATACCTATTCAGGCAGTGACACGAGCCCAAGCTCAACAAATGATAAACAAACCCATAATTGAAGAGCCAAAGATTGATGCCCCAAGCGCAGAAATGAAAAATCAGAGAAGCACTTGGAAATCTAGAAAGGTACGTATGAAAGCCAGGAGAGAACGAGAGCAAACGGCTCTATCCGAGGAGTTTAACACAAAGGATAGATTAGAGCGGTTAGAGGATCTAACTAGTTTAAGCTCACACATTGCGGCAACAATAGGGCCCAAGGAAGTAAAGGAACCCCGAAGTGCAAGATCAAGAGGATCAATGCTGGTAGAAAAAGTAAATGAGCAGCTGGACGCACTTTTAAAAGCATACGAAGCCAGACTCAAAAACAACCAAACCCAAGAGCAAAGATGGATGACTTATCCATATGCAAAAATAGAAAAACAAAGGTTGGAAATGTGTCGAAAGATGATTGAAACAGCCCAATCCTTGATAGAAAATCCGCTTGGAAACCTGCAAGTTGGCACGAGGTACCAGCACCAACCCCTATCAACCCAACTCTAGAGAAACAAGTAGACACGAAGGAGAGACTCACGACTCCCTTTGAGTCTAGGAGAGAACCTATCATAGTGCCCAATACAACAGATGAGACAATTGATGGTTTCCAGCCTAAAACATTGGTAGAAATGGGTAAGGATTGTAACAGTCTAAATGACTTGTGGAAGCAAATCCGGGAAGCAAATGAAGCTAATAGGGTGAACCACCAAATAAATAGCACGAGAAAGGAGGAAAATGAGATCTTACCTCCCATTGAAGAGTTTGAGTCAAGATCACAAATGAACTTTGATATGCATTCACATGGGGGAGACCAGGGTTCAATTAGTTCGGGGCACAGCCAACCAGACCCGCTAAAAACTCTACCCTCTTACCTAGGGGAGTATGAAGCTAAGTCTGAGGTGAGAGCAATCCCATCTCAAAGACTTTCTTCCAACAGAGTGATGGATTCACAAGGGTTGATTGAGTTATTGTCCACCCCTGTGGTATGCACAATCACGTTACCCGAACTCTTGAGGTTACGACCAAACATGTGGACCACCGTAGGCAAATGCTTAGAAAAATTTGGAGTAAAAGACGCTACCTCGAAGCTTCAAGAAGGGGTCAGAGAATCGGACAAGCCTCAACTAAACACTAGGCCAGTACCTTTAAACGAGGTTGGAGAATATTGCGAGGGAGAAGATGGAAATACCACACTTACCAGTAGAATTCCAAGGAGTAGTTTCCAAAGCTATTCTTGACAGTGGAGCGGGAGTCGCGATCGCCACCAAAGAAATCTGGAAAAAATAGGGAAAATCGGCTTTGAGATCTACCAGAATGAAATTGCAACTGGCAGATGGGTTCATGGAAAAGCCTCTAGGACTTTTAGAAAAAGTAATTGTCACCTCTTGCGGGATCGAGTATGAGAATACATTTGCAATAGTTGATTTCAACAAAAAGAACAATTACGAAATCATCTTGGGAAGACCATTCATGAGACAATTAAAGATGGTCCGGGATTGGGGTTACGACCACATATACCTCAAACATGGGGAGACTACAACCAAAATATACCTAAAAGACCATAGTTACAAGGATGTGAACCAGACACCAGTGGAAGAGTTTGATTCAGCTACATTAGCAGGGTGCGAACTCCCAGCATGGTTAGGGCAGAAAAAAAGAGCTATGGATGTGCGGAGCTTCACATTGTGGGAGATTAAAAAGAGAGGAATGCATCTTAGAAAGAGCTATTGAGGACAAGGATTACATTCCAGAACCTTTTCCCGAAGATGCTTTAGAACCTCTGAAATGGGAACAAATACTAGCAACATTGGATGTCTCTACCATTATAGATAGCCCAACAATAAAATTTTGTGATAAGGATGGTTATGATGTGCTACCCTATTACATGGTAAGCCTTATACCAGCAAGAGATGAGAATGTAGACTCACCAGAACAAGAAGAGTTTTATGACAGCTCGAGCGAGCGTGGGGAGACAACCGCGAATATCAAGTTTTATGATTTTGCAAATCAACACCCTAGACGCCAAGAACGCTCTAGGAAAAAAAGAGCAAAAAACAAAATTAGAGAGAACCTGATGCCCAGGATAAAAGATAAAACTCACTATCTAATGCTTGTCAAAACAGAGGATTGTGTAAAAGACCAAATATCAGGTAGATTCTCAAGAGTTCGAAGGGAAAGGACACATGAGGAAATAAAACAAGCACGGAAAACTAAAACAGAAACAAAAACAAGATAATCTCAACAATCAAAACAGAAAAAGATAAAAGATCCAGAGTGGACCAAAATGGAGAGTAAAAAGAAATACCAAGAGCTAAAACGGTTGTTACGAGAGGTATGGACTACTGAGGGAGAAAATGATGGTAAGAAGGATTCAGAAAAAGGAAACATGAATGTACCATCCCACTATCGAAAATTCACCATCCAAGACAGAAAAATCATAATGACACCACCAATCAGGGAAAGAATAAACCAGAAATCTTACAATGGGCCAGAAAATGCAAAACGGATAGACCTTGCTGCACCAGGCGAAGAGCCTCAGTCTGTCTATATAGTAACTGATTTAGAGCCTAAAGAAGAAGAAAGGCTAACACAACTTCTCAAGAAGTATAAAGATGTGTTTGCATGGTCCTACAAAGACCTCAAAGGAGTTAATCCATCGATATGCCAACATACAATTCCTTTGAAATCAGATGCCAAACCTAGCAAACAGCGTCCTTACATATATAATGACACATTCGCTAAACGAATCAAAGAGGAGATTGAAAAGCTGATGGATGCTCAATTCATCTATGAAATTGAGCCTACAGATTGGGTGTCACCCATTGTGGTTGTCCCCAAAAAGAACGGAAAGCTATGTGTGTGTGTGTGTGTGTGTGTGTGTGTGTGTGTGTGTGTGTGTGTGAACCTCAAAAAAGTGAACGCAACCACAATAAGAGATAATTATTATCCCTTGTTGATCATAGAACATGTGCTTGAGAGGGTGGCTTGAAAACGGGCTTATTCCTTTTTAGATGGGTTTTCGGGGTATAACCGATTGGCAATTGCAATAGAGGATTAACACAAAACAACATTTGCCACAGAGTGGAGAATATATGCGTATAGATTTATGCCATTTGGCCTAACCAATGCCCCATCTACCTTCCAAAGATTAATGACTCATGCGTTCAAAGAATACCTAAGAATATTCTTAGAAATATATATGGATGATCTCTGTGTCCACTCTCTCATACGAAAAGAACATATTGACCATTTACAAAAGGTATTTGAGAAGTGCAGAACATATCGAATCTGTCTCAACCCGGAAAAGTGCATTTTTATGGTAAGTCAAGGCCGCATCTTAGGACATACTGTCTCAAGAAATGGCATAACCACTGAGGACAACTGTACCATCTAGGCTCGGACCAAATTCTACGATTATGTATGAATCCAGAGGAATTCGAGTGTTATCTTGAAGAAGCACACATCCAGGATTGTGCATTTCATTGTTCAACAATGAAAACACACCAAAGATTGAAACACTTAGAAGTTTATTGGCCAACTATGTATGTTGACACACATGCTTATGTTAACAATTGTACTATATGTAGTGCCAAACGATCGGTGGATCACGTGACATTTTTTCAGGTAACCATTGCACCTGCATGGAGTCAATATATCATTGATTTCTTAACAACAAGGACATTTCCTGAAAACATAACAAAAGCGCGAAAAAGGGCTATAGAGTTGGAGGCTCGAGACTTTAATTTACTTGAAAATCAACTCTACAAGAGAAGAAAGGACAATCAACTTAGAATCTGTGCAAGTGAAAGTGAATACCTGCTGATTCTAGAACACGCACATGGAGGAATAAGTGGAGACCATTTTTCAGGCGATAAGACGGCCAAAATTATCTTAACCGCAAGAATATGGTGGCCTACATTGCACATGGATGCCGAGGAGTTTGTAAAGCGTTGTGACGCATGTCAACGCACTAACGTGCCAATAAAGAGAGATGAGATGCCACTACGGCCAATGATGGGAGCACGGACATTTACAAAATGGAGAATTGATTTTGTGGGACCTATTTCACCCCCTGCATATCACACCCATACCCAATATATCATTGTGGCTACAGACTATCTCACAAAATGAGCTGAAGCCAAAGCAACACAAAAAGCAGACGCAAGAACCACTGCACAATTTTTGTATGAAAATGTCTTTGTACGATACGGGTTACCAATAGAAATTGTCAGTGATCGAGGAACACATTTTCTTAATGAAGTCATTGAATACCTGCTGGAGGAATTCATGGTCATACATAGAAAATCTGCTCCATATCATCCACAGGCAAATGGACAAGCTGAGGCCACAAATAAAACACTATGCATTGTTTTGACTAAAATTGTACCAGAGTCAAGGACAGACTAGGATCAGCAATTACACTCAACACTATGGGCATACAAGGTAGCTTACAAAACATCAATCGGAACAACAACGTACAACATGGTGTTTGGTCTAAACGCTATATTACCCATAGAGTTTTAAGTTCCAACTCTACGAGTAGCGAAACGCTTAGAATGGACAGGGCATGAGCTCTCTTCAAAAATAGATGATCTTGAAAAGCTAGATGAACTTTGACTAAGAGTTGTAGCTTCGATCTATGCTAAAAGAGAAGACAAAAAGAGTTTTTTGACAAGCATGTGCATACGAAAGAGTTCAAAACAGGTGATTATGTACTTGTTTATACTTTGGAGCAACATGCCAAGAAACTTAAAAAGCGAGGGATGGGACCCTTTGTGATTAGTGATTTATCACAAAGTGGAGCTGTCAAACTTGCTACATTGGCAGGAGAAGAAATGCCAAATTGGATTAGTGGGTGTCGGTTAAAAAAGTATCATTTACCACTAACACAGGATATGCTTCAACAAATCCATCAAGAAAAACAACGGATGAAGGAGAAACAGAGGGTACGAGAAGAAGCACAAGCAGAAGCAAAAGAACGCATTGCAAAAAGAAGGCTTCTAAGACAACAACAATACAGTGGATCACCGTTGCGAATAAATGCTATTCAGTTAACGAATTCTGGTGAAGACACAGGGGAACCAATAATTGTTGTCAAAGTGGGTAGCAATCAAGTTGAATCGACGGCATTGCTTGATTCCGAAGCTCAAGCAAATCTGATCTCTTACAAATTATATAAACAGCTCAAGATCGAAGATCAACTACATCCTACTCAACAAGTGCTAGAAAGTAGTACATCACATTCGCTAGGAACTTTGGGCTGGACGATATTGCATGTACAAATACATCAATATGTTTACCCCCACAAGTTTTATATGGTTGAGGATGCGAGCACACTACACCCCATGTTATTGGGATAACATTGACAGAAAGAGTATAATGTGCAGATAGATTGGAATTTGGATACAGTCAAAATTACACAAGAACAACAGGTGGTAGTCTTTGCTCAGCCAACCCGGAAGAACCAGATGATAGCATCACCATCCCTGGATAAAGAACAAAAAGGATGGGTGCCAATAAAGCACAACACGATACCCATGGAGAACAACTAGGGAACTACCAACCATGTTCACTACAAAAATAAGACAACACAGACCACAGTGAATAGATCAAGGTTAGCACAACGCAAAAAACAAGTATGGGTATGGAAGGATAGAGGCAACCTGGCATACAAATCACAATACAACAGCAGAAGTCAACAGAACACGGTTAAACCAACAACCAAGGGAATAAAAAAGATATGGATCCCAAAGAGAATGCTCAGTAACCACTTAAATGCGACTCGCATTTGGATCCCCAAACCAAAGAAACAGGAAGTCCCTTCAGTACAAGCAACACCAGCAGGCAGATACTCACTACATATGAAACCGGCAAACCGATCTATGTGGGTGCCGATCAACATGACAACAATGACGACCAAGGACGAGGCAATAAACCTACACAAGCCTCCACAACAAAACTCCAAAGGGTAATTAACAGAGAACAAGATTATAGCTACAATGGAAATGACACTTCCAGCCACGGAAACAACCACGGACATATCGACAGTAGCAGCAACCCAAGCAAATTTTGCAAAGAAGACGATCAAAGAAAGAGCTGTAGAGTCACAAATTTTACTTGCAAAGAAAATCCGCCAACCAAATCAACAACAAACAGGAAACCTTGACGTTGAATGCCAATAAGCATCTTGTTTATTCCCTCCTCTCGCACAGCATTAATTTTTCCACGCATTGACTGAGTATGCATCAAATAGGGCCACATTACAAGGCTGCACATTAGCACAATTTTTAACCCATGCACTGCACATACCCCGAGGCGATATCTTGTCGTCCGGGAGGACTCCGACTAGGGGGGGGGAGACATTCTCAATGCGGACCCAATGAAGGTGAAAAGAGAAAAAAAAAGGGCATGTTTTTTGACTATTTTGAAGGGTTTTCGTTTGATTGCAAAATTTTCTGGACTAACCTAAGTACATATGTCCTTATACAGCACGAGTCTGCAAGTATATGGGGCCAAACGCCAAATTAGGCCTCTAGGTGCATGTATGTATGTAAAAATAGCCATTTTTCGGGCAGAATATTGATAAAATGGAGAAATCTTGCCATAAAAATTGCATGTGAGTGTACATAGTGTTTTGTGGTGATGTTTTTGAGTTATTGTGATTTTTGGGGATTTTCTAGGTTTATTTTTCTATTTTCTTTTTAGATTTACTAATTATCGGCAGAAAAACTTCAAAAATACAAAAAAGCAGGTGAAATACGGTCGTAATGAAAAATAATGGGGATAATCAGTGACTATAGAACAACCTATGGTACAATGGGGGTGCAATTATGTGAATGGAGCGGAAGGCATGTTTTGGCCAGATTTTGACCGAAACGTCAAATTTCTCGGAAACTGGGCAAATGGAGTCCAAATCAAGAACTTTTCGAGCCTAAACCGCATCTCGCAAGAAGTCAGGAGCACATGTCAAATTTCATAGAAAGTGGTCCGGGGACTTCCATTATAAGATTTTTTCACTTCACTTAGAGCTCATTTCTACTATTTCCTTCTTGAGAGAGAGCTCTTGCCACCTAGAATGAACCGGTGCGCACGACCACCCGATAGGCTCCAGATATGAGAGGTAGGCTCACCACCTTGGGCTTTTCGCATATGTTTAATGTTTTATCGTGAAAACTAGTGTAGGGTTCACACGGGGAACGGGCAGTAGAGACCTACAGGTAGAGGTAGCCACCTAACGGCTAAAAGGCTTCACAGGGGGTTTACCCTAGCATAGGAGACCACTCTTGAATGCACAAAGGCAGCAACAAACCATTGGGAAAAACCCTAACTTCTAGAGCCCTGCAAGAGGCCACCAAGTGGTAAATCAGTGGAAAGTCGCCCAAATGCAACCAAAACTCATGGGTAGGAGCATCTCAACATGCTCTACAAGGCTATATAGCCCACATGGCCATAAGGGGACCCGAAGCGGGACTAAGCTTCAAAAACGGCATCGGACACACAAAGTGTCAACTGGCTCTCACGGCCAAACCATATGTCCGTTTGCCACTAAACTTCACGAGCGGCTTTCCTAGACCATCAACAACCAAGTCCTATGGTGGTAGACCACCACAAGTCATCGACGACATGCAAACGCAACCACGGGCGCTTCCAAAGCGACAAATAGCAAAACGGAGCTCCGGTGAAGCCAAAGCCAACAAAAACCATATGGCAAGGTTCCCCAAGGAACCATGAAGCTATGGAGACTAACATCAAGAAATTTCATCGCCGAAAAGCACTCCAAGAGTCAGAAAACGACTCAGAGGCTCTGAAAGCCAAACAGGGAGTTTCTATCTATCTTTTTTACTTTTTTATTGAAATAAGGTTTGAAAGGGACTCAGGGGGGCTAAGGGCATATACTAGTAGAACTTCTCCAAAAGAATTCATCAGGAGACATCCTATGCGTAGGATGTCTCAAGGCCATGTTTGGGCACCAAACTCAATATCTCACCTCATACACAACTTCTACATAGCTTATACATGCTAGCCATCAAGTTTCATCACATTTGGACAAGAGTTGACCTCATATGCATCAAAAAACAGAAAGTCGGAGCATAGAGGCAATAAAGGGTCATAGACCTACCAAAACTAGTCCAAATCACATGAAACTTGCACAATATACTCATTATCACATTGTCAAGCTAACTGTGGAGTCAGATATGAAAAATAATGAAATAGACATCCTATGTGTAGGATGTCTAAATGCCCTATTTGACCTCCAATTGGTGTTTTTGAGTTCCAAATATCTTTATAACATCTTCACAAACTCATATATCAAATCTCAAGCCAGACCCATCACATTTGGCCCCCAAAACCTCAAAGATGCACTTTTTTTAGCCTAAAAACACTACACATGCTCCTAACAACACCAATGCTTATCCAAATCAAAATCTAAGAGCAGGGCCATGTTCTACATGCTAAGGGCTACCCACAGAACCAAAATCAAGTCATTCTGAGAAAAGAGACATACTACGCGTAGGATGTCTCCAGGTTCATATTGACCTTCTGTGCAAGAATTGACATCATGGGAGTCTTTTACATGGTATAAGAAGCCTATATATAAAACTTCAATCCAATTGGATATCATTTGCCATCCATATAGGACATTCTACCCATTTTGTGAGCCAAAAGCCTAAATCTGCTCAAAATTGCACTTTTTGATGTCCAAACCAAATTCCAAGTACATAGCCATGTTGCATAGGTCAAGGGCCACAAGCCTGTCAAGTTTCATCAAAATCAGAGAAGGTAGACATCCTACGCGTAGGATGTCTACATGCTTATTTTTCAGCCAAAAACCTATTGTGGGCACATGCATGGCTTCCCTAGTCCCTTTTGAGTTCTTATTTCAATTTTCAAGTCATTTGGGTAGTGAGAACTCAGTTTATCAGCTAATCTGTAAAAAAAAACGCTAACTTTCGACTACTGAGTGCAACAGGATCCATGGCAGCCACAAAGTCGCCTGCAAAGAAAAAGAGGATAACTATCAAGGACTACTTAGAAGAAGTGGAGCCTTTTGTTATCCCAGAAGGAACCCTGAATCCCACAAGCACTTGGATTCAAGATGACCTACTAGAAACCAATGATCTGAGAATCTACCAAAGAGTGTTTAAAGATCCGGAGGGAAATGCAGTGGAGCTACCCATGATCGCTCAAGAGCTCAATGAATTTGTCAGAAGCAAGATGGGGGACTACTTGGAGAAAGTGGATCTCCACAATTACTTTGAAGCCTTGCCAACAGGGATTGATGTTAAAAGAGTGTGGGAATTTGTCACCACAATCAAAGAGGACAGCATAGCCAGAGTTACAGATCTATAAGGCAAGCCTAATACAATGATTGTCATCACAGAGAAGGTGGTGGCAGCAGCAGTTGACCTCTTCAACAAAGGAGACAGTGTGACTAAGAGGCGGGATGACATTAAGGTCTACTCAGAGAAGAAAAGTAAATATACATTTGAAGATATTGCAAACCCGAAGGTGGCCATCATGAGCCAATTATACAATCAGTACTTCCACATGTGTACCAAGCGGCCACAGAAATACACGATGCCACCTGGAGCTATTGCCACCACTTTCACTTGGGCGATGCAGAAGAGCCGACCGAGGAAGATAAAGTGTGCCGCTTACATTCACGACAACCTTGTGAAAATGGGGACCAAAAATCCCACTTATATTGTGCCTGGTGAGTTGATAACCAAAGTCATCTATGGAGCATTGCATGCCAAGGGAAATTGGCCTCTACCTCCCTCCCATAATGATTGGCTCAAGCTGAAGGAAGACAAAGAAGAAGAAACTCCTAAGGCTCCAAGGGTAGCCACAAGGTTGAAGCGTCGTTTAGAGACACTGCCAGAAGAGCCGCCACAGCCCAAGAAGGAGAAGAAAGAAACTATACAGGTGCCACTAAAGGAAACAAAGTCACAGAAATCAGCAAGGCTAGAAAGACTAATGGAAAGTTTCAGAGCTAAGAGAGCGCTAAAAGGGGATCTGAGCGAATTATGGAAGCCCTCACTTGAGGCTATGTCTGGATCATCTCGAAGGACTCAAAGGGATCGCTTTGAAGATTATATAAAGAATTTCAAGATCTTAGATGCTACAGCTGAGAATATCCCAAACATACCTTTTACTGAAGAAGAAGTTGATGATGTGAGACGCCACCTGCTAGAAGAGCAGGAAGGCCAAGAAAGAGAGAGGAAAACAAAAGTTGATCGGGACTTCAAGAAGAAGCAACCAACCCTACCATCAAGCTGAGAATCCAGCCCTCCACCATCACCACCTCCTCATAGTCCTCCTCAAACCCGACAAACTCAGGAGTTGAACAATTCTGATGGGCAACAAGACTCCAAGGAAGAGAAGAACAAAGAGGAAGAGTAGAAGGCAGAAGTTGAACCAAAATATGAGAAGCCAAATCCAGAAGAAAAAACTATAGAATATTTCTTGATCTACTAGTTGCTGCATACTCTCGAGAAGAGGCAGCTAATGCAGCTTTTGAGTTGTCGAGCACTAGACCCAAGGAATATATGATGAGCCCTCGATTGGTTGAGTTGAAGGAAATGGCCATAGATACAATGGATTTACAGCCACAAGCCAATGATTGGGATGAAGTGATGCAAAGACTCACTGGGCTCAAAGCAAGGTCTATGGCCACTAAGAGTGAAATTGATAATCTCAAAGTAAATGAAGTTCAAATCAAAGCCGAGGTGGACTCGCTGCAAAAGCAATACCAAGAGCACACATAGAAGCAAGCCAAGCTGGAAGCTGATCTGGACGCGGCACTAAAAAGATGCCAAGAGCTGGAAAGTCAGAGTCAGGCAGCAGACCAAAATCTTTAGAGAGCAGAGGAGGAGTACAAGAAAATCAGCAAATCACTGACGGATGCGGACAAAGAAAGAGACAACTTGACACTTCAGCTTGCTGATGAGTCCAAAGAACTAGAGACTTTAAGGAATGATAAGGAAAAAGCTGAGCTAGAACATGAGGCTAGCCAGGACGAAGTTATAGAACTGAAAGATCAAATAAAAGTGAAAGATTAGACAATCCAGAGGCTAAGGGCATCTCCGAGCAGAGTCAGAGCTACTACCTCAACTAGCACTGCTTCAGAGACGGATATGTATGAAGAACAGATGAAGGAACTTCGAAAGGAGTTGACACTAGAGAAGAGACAAAGATTGATGTTGGCCGAGGGCTCCCTAGTGATGCAAAGCCGTTTGGAGGATGAGAACAAGGCCATGAAAGATGAGCTAGCAGCCTTGAAAAAGAAGATGGACGAGGATCTAAAGATTTGCAAACTGAAAATGAAGACACCAAGAAGAAGCTAGAAGAGGCTGAGAAAGCCAATGCTGAATTGAATGACCTTTTAGTGACCATGGGGGATCAAGCTGAATAGGAAAAGAAAACATATCAGAAGTAGATTGATGAGCTAAAAGGCCAACAACAGACTGCAGAGCCACACTTGAGCATAGGGACAGCAACAATGGAAGGAATTGACATAGACAATGTGTCAGATCCAGTGGACACAACAATGCAAGAGGACATCCTTGTGGGACCATCCCAAGAGCCTCGGGATCTGGCACAAGAAGAAGAAGAAAATCTACAAAAGGTAATAGAAGTGGCAATAAAAGACACCGCCAAAGAAGCAATGGAGTGGGAGCAGAGGGTATTGAAGTCTATGACCATTTAGAAATTAGATGCAAATGTCGTTCTACATGAATGGCTACAACCCTCTCTCCCATATCCTCTTCTCAAGTACGAAGCTGTTACAATAAACAAGAGGATTAAAGAGGAGCCGATAGTGCCACTATACGAAGAAGATATCTCCAAACCAGAAGGTGTTAAGCTTATTGTGGACTCTCGGCCAAAATGGAGAAAGGCATGGCTAACTAAATACCCACAGTATTTAGTACATCTGGTAGAGGCGCCTAAAATAATCAGAGACAACCTTAGCTTTTGTCCTCTACCAAAGATGTGGACCTGGAAAGAACAAGAGCTGCTGAAGTAAAGCCACCCCACGTGGCTCAACTACCCAAAGCTGCCAGGCTTGAAGGCAGGTGAGAGAATGAGTGAGCAATATATGGTGAAAACCCTAACGAGTGCCATTAAATTGTTCACTGGCTTGCTTGACCTCTCTTGCATCATGCTCAAGAAAATATGTAAAACCCTACTGGCAGTTTTTGAGATCTTTAAACCTGGACAGGCAACAGACAGCATATTCTTCTTCCAAGACACATATAGATGTGCGTATGAACTGTTTGCTCAACCTTCCCATGAGGTGATACATGCCCTCTATCAGCGGATAATGTTTTTGCCCTCGTACCATCTCCAGGCCTTTGAAGAAGCCTTCTACACCGATTTCTTCACCATAGATACAGATATATTTGGCCCTACATTACTGGCCCAGCATGCACGGTATGAGTCTGTTCTGAAGATGCGCGAAAGCCTCTACTGAAGAAGAAGCTCTATTGTCATGTCGAGGAAGACATGATCTAGGAGGGGGGGAGTGTTAGCGGCTGGACACACCCAACGGAAGATGATTGCCCGGTGGGATACTAATTTCCTTTGTAATTATTCCTTAAATTGAGAAGAAATCGTCATTTCACCTTTGTAAATAGTGGAGCTTGCAGAAGCTTCCAAATTGTATCCCATTTTTGACATTTAGACTTAGTAAATGGTTAAATTGGAACATTAGGGTTTGAGATCGTAAGGTATTTATACCACTTTTGACCTTAATGCAAAAAACCCTTTGTCATTTTTATAAGTTTTGTCTGTGTGAGTTGAGCGTACTCTGTGTACGAGAGAGAGTGAGAGTTTTATCTTGACACTATGCGCGCACTGGTGGTCGGAATCGAGTGCGGAGAAGTGTAGCGTGTTGCCCCCAAAGAGAGCTACGCGCCAACACCTACATTGCAGGTGTACGGCCCGGCTTTGTGAGATCCACCCACGAGCTATATCTGGTGATTCGGTGAGCATACGTTGTCCGTTTTTGCATTTCAGCATATCCACGCGTTTGCAAGGAGTAGAGCTACACATTAGGCACTTTAGTTTTCAGAAACGTTGACCTGTAAATTTGGACGAGACATCCTACGTGATTTTGCACCCGGTGTTTAAGGTTGGAATTTTGGTTCATGGACCTTAGGGAGAGCGACCTATTGGTGTTAATAGGATTCCCTCAAGTTCCGTAGCGTTTCGAGAACGTTTGATGGGTATTTGGCTCTTGCAAGCGTTGTAGGAAATCTCCTCTTGTGTACTCTTGCAAGGAGTAGAGCTACACATTAGGCACTTTAGTTTTCAGAAATGTCGACTTGTAAATTTGGACGAGACATCCTACGTGATTTTGCACCCGGTGTTTAAGGTTGGAATTTTGGTTCATGGACCTTAGGGAGAGCGACCTATTGGTGTTAATAGGATTTCCCTCAAGTTCCGTAGCATTTCGAGAACGTTTGATGGGTATTTGGCTCTTGCAAGCGTTGTAGGAAATCTCCTCTTGTGTACTCTTGAAGGTTGTAACTTAGACATTGGGTAGAGACCTCTATAGGAAGTAGTCAATAGTCGGCCGAGTGTAAGTTGACACCCTATGTTTGCTTCCACGCGCCTGCGGGTCGAGCTTTGTCCTTAGCTGACAAATCTTATTTAGGTTGAGTTCTTGATGTGCTCACGTCCGTGGCGGCGTATCCACCAACAGTAGGAGTGCAACCCTACGTGATGCCCCTCCTCACTCTTGAATCTACCAGTGAACAATGTGGTGTGATGCTTCTCAAGCTGTTCCTTTGAGAGATAGGTTGCCTTGGCGGTTTTGACTGAATCGGGGTCCAGTTGGTATGCGGGTAGTTTTGCAACTTTTCTTTCTGGTTGAGCTTCTTCTTGGCTCTCTCTACTGCTTGCATGGCTCGTGTTCAGTGAATAGAGTGTCAAAGTTAGCAAAGTTGTCACATTTTTCTCTGAAATGTCCTTTAGTCTGCAATGCTGCCAATTTTGGTCCACTTTGCTTCAAATCAATTTTTGACAACCATAGAGGCATAAAAACATGCAAGGAACAAAATTGTAAAGTTCAAACAAAAATTTGCAACCAAAGTAAATAATCACGATTATTTGTAGTTGAGTAATTTTTTCAACATTTTGCAAACTTGGCATCACAGGCTTGAAGTATATACCAAATACATACTCCGAGTGAAATATGGGCTCAATTGGATGCATAGGGTGAAAATGGTGCCAAATTTTGACTTTAGGTCTTTGAAACAGTAGATATAATGGAAATTTGAGATTTTGAGCTCCAAATTGGTTCAAACTTAGCTAGTGGGCTTAACACCATCATGTACTTTGGATGTATGATGGCAAAATATCAAAATTTCCCCATTTTGGCTAGAAAGTAAATAATCACAATGATTAACTTTTCTACCAAAATCAACATTTTTTGGTACAAATTGGTTCTAAGCATTGTATAGACTCTGTGTATGTGATATGAGTTGATTTGGATAAAAGAAAGTGGTCCATAACTCAAAATTTGGCTTGCAAAGACTTCTTTGCGTTTTTTGGTAATTTTCCAAGTTATAGGTGCTCATTTTGGCTCATACTTGATTTTTGGCATGTAATAGGTGTGTACACATGATAGGTGAGGTGATGATACAATTTCCAAGCAAAAATAGTACAAAAGTAAATAATTGCGATTATTTACAACAGTCACAATTTTCTTGCAAAACTTAAAAATTTTGACCTAAACACATTCTATACACCTAAAACAAATCCTAAATTGGATTTGGTCAAGTTTGGTCTTGTCGGCATTACTTTGTGCTTTGTCAACTCTGAAATCACCGATTTCTATGACTACACTACCTATTGAGTTGGTTTGTCTCTTGTGAGGCTTTGGACTTGTCTGCAACATAGTCGTGAAGCATTTCATCCAATTCTGGCTCATTTGGAGTCATTTTGACCTCGTATGTCAAATTTGACGCTTTGTAGCCTTCGAACCGTTTTTTGCTTTTCGAGGGCTTTACTTGATTGGTTTCACAAAACTAATTATATACATTGTATATAAACCTCGTAGGCAAGCTGTCTATGGAGTCAGAACCAAATTCTTGTATCTGTCAAAAACATAGCTTTTCTATTGGGGTCCCCCTCGACCCCTACCGAAAGGTCAACTGATGATATAGAAAGGTTCTACTATGTTAGGGCAGTTCAAATACCATCTGATTTGGTCGAGCTGACAGGCCGCTATGATCAGTTTTTGGTCGTAGGTCTTCGTGCACTGCTCGGATTTTAGGGTTTTTTCTAGGGGTTTAGACTAGCTACCAGCCATACAAAATGGATCATTGATGAGTAAAGAACTTACCCCTCATGTCTTGTGTGAGACAGCGTTGAAATCGGGCAACTGTAGACTCCATAAAGTATGCGCGAAAGAGGTCAAAAAGTTCTCTCTACAAAGATGACAAGTGGAAATGAGGTTGTTTTAGCGTACCTGGGATATCTATACCCGGACTTCCTAAACCATTTCTCCCCAGATTCTTCCAATCTATGTTAGATTCAAAAATTTCCCCAATTGGATTCTTGTACCTCATTCTGCAAGAATATTGCAAAAGTAGGTCTGGCCGCCTAATTTAGGCTTCCCGCTTTCATCTTCCGATTTCATTAAATATTTTTGTGCTTGTCTGCCTTGTCTTTCTAATCACCACCGTGTCTTTCATTTTTTTCATCTGAGCTCTTTGCTATTTATTATTAATTTTTAACCTGCTTATTGAAAAAATCAAAGAAAATAACAAAATGCACTAAAAAAGCAAAGTGAAAATCCAATAATTAAGAAAATCCATTGAAAAACACAAAGTTGATGTCTTTTGTTGGATTTCTCTATTTTTAAGTCTCATTATCAAGAAAAATGATTAAAAATAACCAAAAAGAACTTTTTTTTAATGATTTTCTGATAGTATATATACTATTTACACTCATCGGGAAGATATTATCGGTGAATTTTCCCTTGATGATGAAGTGCCCACATCCAGGGAAATCCAAGAATCATCGTCTCATTCATGTGTTCATCTGGTAAGCATACAAATTGATGAGGATATGAACATCCATGTACTATCACGTTCAAGTTGACTACTCCCAATGTTGGGGTTGGGTTCTTGTTGCATCCTTTGATTGTCGCTATTCCTGCTGTCAATGCTTGACTTGTTGCTACGTGGAATAATTGACTGCATTTACTCTAGCTCATGTGTCGACCAAAGCATTGGTGCTATGATTGTTGAGCTGTACTTTGATGTGCAGGTACATTCCGTCTAACTAGTCATCATCTGTTGAAACTGCATCTTTAGGTAATTCCCATTGTCAGTCATCTATTTCCAGAGTGTTGAGACACTATGTGTCCAAGAATTTTTCCTTGTCTACCCATGAATGTGCACTTTTTAGGATTTAGGCAAATCCTATAAAGTCTACATTCTTTGAATACCTTTTTGAGGTGTTCAAAATGTTCAGCTCTGATTGATGAATGTACTCATAGATCATCCATGTATAATTCCAAAAAATTTCTCAGATATTCTTTAAAACCATGGCTCATCAATCTTTGAAATGTGGCTGGAGCATTAGTTAACCCAAAAGGCATAACCCGATAGGCAAAAATACCCCATTCCGTTGCAAAAGCAGTTTTATGTTGATCTTTTGGGTCAACTAGAAGTTGATTGTATCCCAAAAATCCATCTAAGAAATTGTAAGCTTATTTTCTTGCAACTCGTTCTAAAACATGCTCAGTGATTGGAAGAGGAAAGTTATCTCTAATGGTAGCTGCATTCACTTTTTTGAGATTGATACACACTCGTAATTTTCCATTCTTCTTGGGTACTACCACAATTGGAGACACCCAATCTGTGTGTTGAATTTCATAAATGAATTCGGCTTCCTTTAGTTTCTCAATCTCTTCCTTGATTTTCCTGGCAAATGTTTCATTATATATGTATGGCTTTTATCTACTTGGTTTTGCATCATCTCTCATGGGTATGGTATGTTGAAAAATGTCTGGATCAACACCCTTGAGATCCTTGTAAGACCAAGCGAAGATATCTCGGTATTCTTTTAGAAACCTAAGCAAAATCTCTTCTTCTTCCTCTGTTAGGTCATTTGCAATGTAGGCAGGCTTAGGTTCTTTCCCTGGTTCAGCCAAGTCTATCTTTTTCGCGTTCTTGGGCCCTTCCTAGGACTCACCTTGTTTCCGTAATTCCCTAACAGGTTGTTCAACTATGATTTTTTATCTTGGAGAGTATACTTTTTGTAATGGGAGGGAACACTCATTACATCCTTACCATCCTCTTCTGTGGTTTCCATTTCGATCGTATATATCTCCTTTAGAGCTTATTTCAACTCTTGATATTTCTTTTTCCACTCAACTCGTGTCATGATTGGCCCCTTATCCTGTTTGTTTGGCTTTACTTGAGTATCCTTCCTTGTTTTTCTTGATGTTTTTGACATTTTTGGATTGTCGTTTGAAGGATATCTGCCAGTGATTTTGTCCTTGACACAATCATTTGCATCTATCTGTTTGGCGGACGAAGCAACAGAAGGCCGTGGCCAGAAGGACCATATTTTTCTCAGAAACCATTGTAAAATTCTTTTGTAAGGAAGCATCTCTAAGCCGAGAAATTGTTAAAAATGTATGATTATTCTTATGGGAGCAATTGTATATTAGAGAGCCAGTTTGAAGATTAGGAGTTTATGGCCGGACAAACCATTTTGTAAAGACCTAATCTATAAAGGTCATTTTTTTGTAAGTTGGGGATAATCTTTTTGAATGGGAAACTGTGAATACAGCGTACGTTTGAGAGCTCCTTCTTGTTCAAACTTGTAATCTTCGCCATTGCTGCTACGGTAATCCAAATTCAGTTTTGATTATTGCATTGTGTTCCTCTCCTCTTGCTCTTTCATTCAAGTATAATCATTCAAGATTCGGTGTAGGTTTTTGACTACGTGTTTGAGGCTTTAAATCGATGTTTTGAGTGTTTATATGCATGTTTTATGTCTTTTCGACCCTAGGAGGGGCTTTAGGGACCCTAAAACGACCCATTAGGATCAATTGTTCACTGTTTTTGTTGACTTTGGGACGAACGATCGCGATCGTTGTACCTCTCCAGAATGTTGTGACAGTGATAGGATATGATTCTAACAGTCCTCTGAAGCTTCCCTTCAAGTTTTGTGCGATTCCGAATAGATTTGCATGGTAAACGGGCATGACCACTGTAGAGCTGGGTAGAAGGACATAGTCAGATTACTTGGCGGTGATGTGTTTGATTTACTTGTAGAGTTAGTAGTTGCATCTCATCGAGTTCACTTCATTAGGCGTGACAACCTAGTGAGTTTCCATGCCTCATCCGAGTCGCTTTCCCTGTATTGATAAATATGTTGATGCTTGAGAGCTATGCTATGGACGTCCGTCGCGGCGACCCGCAAACATTGGCGCCGTTGCCGGGGAATGCACCTTAGGTGATGAGTGACCGAGTGCGCAGTTAGACTCCTTAAAAAAGATCAATCCACAAATCCATTTTACACCTCAGTTAGGCTGCTAGACAAGGGTTTAGAGCCTAGGGGAGTCTAGAGCCAGTGGACCAGCCAGATCCTCTCTTAGGAGATTTAGGGAGCTATGAGTGAACGTGTTAAAGCATTTTTTCTCTTCAATTTCTCTAATTCGATTGAGTACTGAAATCTTACCCGAAATCCATCGTGTTTGTTTTTTTTTATTCAATTTCTTATGTTTTTTCAGTTCTGTACTTAGGAGTAGGATAAGCAAATCACATTCCAATCAGATTTGGGGCAAAAGTTAGAGTTGAAAAACCAGAAAACCATAACCTTGGCCAAAAAAGCCATAAGACTCTAAAATTCTAAAAATCTGACCAAACAGGGCTAATATTGATTCAAATCACAAAGTGGTAGCACAAAACACTAGGAAACACTTGTCAAAGGGAGCAGACAAAATTTCATCAGATTTGGCTCAAGTACTACGATCGCGATCGGTGTACCTCAGTCTCAGAAGTGTACCAGATTTGACATGTGCCTTCCTAATAAGATTCTAAACAAGTTTGTCTAAAGCAACCACACCCAAAAACATCAAAAATCAAGGGAATCAGGCCACTTGGGTAAAACTAGCCTGGCAGACCGAGAAACTGCAAAATCTTGACTTTTGGTGATCCAAATGCAAAAAGACTTTGGGGATAGCCTTAAAGCATCAGTGTCTACAAGCATGCCAAATTTGGTCTGATTTGGGCCCAGAAGTACGATCGCGATCGGTGTATCTAAGTGCCAGATTTTGACCAGATTTCATCTGTGGAATCCCCAGGTATCTACAAACATAAAAGCCTAAAGGACCTAGAGCCAGAAACCTCAAGATACCTGTCAAACCACCTGAATACAGATCCAAGTCAAAAATTGCTAAACTGGTTTAGAAATTGACTTTCAGTTGACCAAAACACATCAAAACTGGGAAGGAACCATACAGAGGGATAGCCTGTACACAAGACAACCCCTGGTATCTTCCAAATCCCAAATCAAACATCAAAATCCAGTCAAACTGATAAATTTGGGAGAAACAGGCACATCCAACCAAGAAATGGTAAAAACTTGACTTTTTTGAGTCCAAATATAAAAGTATCTAGCAGGTAGTCCTAAAATAGCCTAGTGAACAAGATGGTGAAGTTTCATCTGATTTGGGCTAAGAAGTACGATCGCGATCGGTGTACCTCTGGCCCAGATCCAACTCATTTTTGACCTGTTCATAGACCTAGGTTATACAAGATACCAGGAGTTGTCAAAACTCAAATTGGACATACTGTCAATAATCTGCAAGCAAAATTGTGTTGAGATCATTTTGAAGTGTTGAATCTGCTAACAGTTGGAATGATACAGTGATCTCATAGCCATCCAGTGTATTCATTTGCAAAGACCGGTCAAGTAACAGTCCATGCAGTCGTCGGAATTGGAAGATCTCTCCATCTCCAGGTAATAGGTTTGGATTCAGTCAATAAATCCCACTTTCTTCATGTTTTTGAGATCGGGAAAACAAATCAACACCAGACACCTAAATTTAGTGGATCAAACGAGTGTCGCGTCAACGGAGGAGAGTGTAAACCAAGGGATAGTACGACCGTTAGAGCCGATCCTTGAAGAAGTCATTTCCGATACTTCTTCAGAGAGATCTTCTGAGTACTCCACAGAACACTTGGGGCAAATAAAACTTAACGGGAGAGAAAACATGGCGGCAGGACCATCAGACCCCTCGGCCACACTAAAGCTATTGTTCATCAAGTATCAATATGACAACAAGCAAGGTGCCAAGATATACAAAGATGGTATGGACCGCTATTGTGTGAAAATAGAAGATAGACCAAGCGAGTTCAGGGACTTAGTGCCTGTGAGCTATAGCGGAGACAAGGACCTAGATGACAAGGGTATCATGTATTTGGTAGTCCTAAATCCTAACATTGTAGACAAGTGGGGATTGATGGGCACAAAAGCCAAAATAGACGAGGAACATGAGGAAAGGGCTCCAACAATGAGCTTATCGAATGCGAAATTAAGGCGAGAAAACGAAACGATGCGAATCAACACGGATAATGTCTACTTGGGGTTATACAAGTATAATAATGGAGAGAAAGATCTCTATTATAGATGCGAGGAACCCTACGTCAGAGAGATGACTGAGCGGAAAACTTTATGTCTTCACTTACACCGAGGGAGCGGAAATGAAAATTGCCGCATATGACAAGTATGGAAGACGATATGCAGCAATCGATAAAAAAGAATTGGAGGGATATACGTACTTTGGGGGACCACTTCACCAGTACTATGTCACTCCAAGCCCTCTTAGACCAGCACCTACAACTGTTGTGCCAGAACCGTTGACCACAGGTGGAGGGAAGACTCATGTAGCTGATTCTTTCAATCGACCTCATTATTCGATGCCAAGCCCCATGGGAACGTTACATTCCAGAGAATCGATGGCTACGAATCGAGGTAGTACGGTTCCTATCTCTACACATACGGCTGTAGGTCCGACATTTGCAGCCATCCCATCACATTTGCCTCCTAGTAGTAGATTTGGGGCAGGTGAGCCAACGAGAGCAACCTACAACCTCCCCGAGGCACGAGAATTATTAAGTCAAGACATGGGAGAAATGAGATTGACCGTGGACTATAGACGGATCAGGCCATCCCAAGTAGCGAAGTGCATGCCGAAGAAGTATAGCGGCTCGGGGGATCCATATGCCCATGTATCGCTTTTCAAGCAAGTTTTAAGAGCGGAACAGATCACTGATTTCCATACTCAATACGAGGGATTCAGGCTGACCTTGGAAGGGATGGCCTTAACATGGTTTCAACCTATAAACCCTAAAACTTGTCCGAATATTGAACATGTATTGCGCGAGTTCGCAGAAGAATTCTCAAAACAGGGTATAAAGCATAATACTGTATCACAGATATACGCTTTTAAACAAAGGGAGAATGAAAAAGTGAAGGAAGCAACCTTGAGATTCAAGCAATACATTGAGAGGTGCCCGAGGAGAGAATTACCGGAGGACAAGAGATTGTTTGTGCTCTTCGTCGAAGGACTTAGGAATGAAGCCTTGAAAAGGACCTTCACCTGAAAGCCTGTAGCACGTTTCAACAGGTTACAAGGGAAGCGTCATATCTTGTCGATAATTGCAAAGCATATGGAGAGGTGTCAGAGGATACTGATTCAGTAGCCAGTGGCTCTTCATCGATTAAAAGCGAACCCTCTACCAAGAAAGATGCCCAGGCATCCTTGATGCCGACAGTTGATCAATTGATAGAGGAGGTAACGAAGAGAATGCAGCAACATATGAGATCAAATCCGCTGATGAGACAGCCTCAGACGAGGAAGTGTGACACATGTGGGGGGGATCATCCGACACCGTGGTGCACTCAACAGCCGAAAGCACCAGTTGCGAAAGGACGAGTATTGAAATGGTGTGCCATAGAGCAGAAATGGACGAATCATAGCACTGAAGAGTGTTTTTATAACAAAAATTATGTGAGGGAAAGATCGTATGGACCTCCAGCAAGACCATCCCAACCACCTCCTCCAAGGTATCAAGTTGGACCAAATATGAATCTGGTAGTAGGAGCAGACAGACCTCAACCTGTGTTGGGTCAACAACCTCCATTACCACAGGAAAATAGGGCCATGATTAGGTACACTCAACCTTGTGAAGCATCACCGGGAACAAATAGTACACTTCAAGTGTCTTATTACGAGGAACCGAATGAGCCTTACGCAACCGAACCCGAATCACAAATATACGCAGACGAAGCATATCAACCGTGGAGAAATAGCGAGGGTATGGCACCACCAACGTATGTAGCACAACCTTCGAGAGATCAATATTTGGTAGACGAGAGAACGTTAATGTTCATTGCGAACCAGAATTACAAACCAAGAGGGTATCCTAATAGAGCAGGACAACCTATGGGACCACCTTCTCAAAATCAACCACCAATTGGACAATGCTATAGCTGTGGAAGTACGGATCATTGGGAGCGCAACTGTCCTTTCAAAGGCGAAAGAGTGAAAATTTTTGGGTTTTGCGACGGATGTGGCGTGAATCACATATTACCAGATTGCCCAAAGAATCCGGACAACAAGGGAAAAGCAACTATGAATATTGTGGGGGTGATACCAAGTGCTAGCAGCGGATCAAAAACCGATCCCATGATCCAAATCAATGCGATAACCAAAGCCCAAGCCAAGGACTTAAGGGAAAACGAGTCCATGGAGGAAAAGGTCGAGCTGCCGATACCCACAGAAAATGAGAGCTTATCCGTGAGAACCCAGCAAAAATCCTGGAAGGCGAAACGAGACAGGATGAAAACGAGAAGGTTGAAAACTCAAATTGCCATGCAAAACGAGTTGCATGAAACGAAGGAGCAACTCAAACAAGAGAGAGAGAGAGAGAGAGAGAGAGAGTAAGACAACTAAGGTCAACAACAAGCCGAGGAAAGCGTCCTCAGGAGGATCAGTCTTGGTTGACAAAGTGCTAGAGCCTTTAGATGCTCTATTACAAGAATACAAAGCAAGGCTAAAAACAAACCAAACCTTAGAGCAGAGATGGTTGACTTATCCTCAACCAGAAGCGGAAACGAAACGTTTGGAAATGTGTAAACACCTCATTGAGACAGCCCAGGCGTTGATGGAACCTGAGATAGCTAGAACCCCAGAACAAGAAGTATTGATTCACAAAGAGCGAGAAAAACTAAAAATCGATGAACCAAAACAAGTAAACGAACCCAGACCTGAAACAGTATTGCCACTGGATCATCGAGTTGTGCCAAACACGACTGATGACTCTAAATCATTGACGATGATGCCAATTCCAGAAGTTGAAGAACAATGGCCACAACACTTATGGGAAATCATTAGAAACAAAAAGAATGTAAGCGCGACGTTACAATCTGCTCCAATTCCTGAAATTAACATCGATAACGGATTTTATCCAGCCGATATACAATCGTTGTATGGGGATGCGGGAACAGAAATTTCGGTGGAAAGCAAAGCCCAATCCTTGAAAACCCTGCCTTCATTTATAGGTGAACATGAGGCACAATTGGAGATAAGGTTAGTTCCATCCTAGATGAGAACTATCCCACATATGGTTGACTCAAAGAGTCTTCAAGATACGCTGTCGACACCTATAACATGCACAATCACGTTGTCCGAACTCTTGAGAGTCAGACCACACTTATGGCAAGACATGGGGAAACATTTGGAGCACAAGGGAGTAAAGATTCCTCTTCAGACAAACCCTACGGGAGAAGAGAACAAACGGGAAAGTCAACCCAAACCCCAACCAGTGCCCATAAACAAGGTAGGAGATTACAGCGAAGGAGAGGAGGGTAACACAACATTACATGTTGAATATCAAGATATAAAAACAATAGCTATCCGAGACAGTGGAGCGGGAGTGGCGATTGCTACAAAGCAAATCTGGGAGAAGTGGGGCCGTCCAGCTCTCAGGAAAACTAGAATGAAACTGCAACTCGCACATGAGTATGTAGAGAGACCATTGGGGATCCTGGACCAAATAGTTGTAACTTCGTGTGGAATTAACTATGAGCACACCTTTGCCGTGGTGGATTTCGGAAATACGAACAACTTTGATATTATTTTGGGATGACCATTCATGCGTCAACTCAAAATGATACAAGATTAGGGTTACGGTCAAATCTACCTAAGGCACGAAGAGCTAATAACGAAAATCAACATGAAGGATCACAGCTATAGAGACGTTGCGAAAACACCAGTGCAAGAATTTAATTCGACCACTGTAAATGACAAAGAAATACCTGCATGGATGCAAACAAAAGCGCATGTCTGGATGTGTGGAGCATCTAACTGTGGTGAGATAATCAAAGAGGAATGCGTTCTAGAAAGATCCATTGAAGACGAGGCATATTTTCCAGAACCTTTCCCGGAACATTTATTTGAGCCATTCGGGTGGACTCAAATATTGTCAACTTTAGACGTATGTGTTAACGAATGCACACCTACGAAATTTTGTGACGAAGAAGGATACGACCTAGTAACGTTGCAAATGGCTAGCGTTACCCTTGAGTCGGGATCGGAGAGCGAGGAACAGGAAAACCTCCACGTGAGACTGACTGTAAAAGAATAATTGATGAAATATCTGTAGTGAACGACAGGATTCAAACAGAGGAGGAATTCACGGATTCACTATGCTGCGACCTTCCATCATTGGATGATGAAATCCAACTGAAAGATCATGCGCATCAGAGACGAACAGGAAATCCAGGTTGACACAGGATAGGTTTTACGAGTTTCATAACCAAAAACCTAGTCGACAGGAGCAGTATAAATCAAAGAGAACGAGAAAATCAAGGGCGAATAAGCATAATCTGATGCCTCTTGTCAATGACAGAACGGGATATCTAAAGCTTGTCAAAGCTGAGGATTGTGTCAAAGACGAGGTCACTGGCCGGTTTACCAAAACTAAACCGGGGAAAAACAACAAGAAGAACAGACACGAAAAGCGGATGACTAAGTTGCAAACGGAGAGGAAAACAGGGTCTGGAATGACCAAAACAGAGAGAAAAACAGGGTACAATAAGCTCAAGCGAACCCTCAGAGACATATGGACGACCGACTTTGAAACGAATGAGGACACGAGTTCTGACAAGATAGATGCACCGTCCGATTATAATAAGTATACCATACAAGATAGGAAAATCATAGTGCAACAACCTATGAGGGAATTGAAGAAACCGGGTACATCGTTCGACGGTCCTGAAAAAGCCAAACGAATAGATCTAGCGGAGCCAGGAGAAGATCCAAAACCTGCATATATTGCCACGGATCTTACTCAAGAAGAGGAAAAGCTTTTGGTAACTACTCTTCAACAGTATAGAGATGTGTTTGCGTGGTCGTACAAAGATCTTAAGAGGGTGGATCCTAGTATCTGTCAACACACGATACCCCTTAAGAATGACGCCAAACCCAGCAGACAACGTCCCTATACTTACAATGAAACATTTGCCAAAAAGATCAAGGAGGAGATAGATAAACTTAAGGAGGCAGAGTTTATTTACAAAATTGAGCACACCGATTGGGTTTCACCAATTGTGGTGGTCCCGAAGAAAAACGGAAAGTTGAGAGTGTGCGTCAATCTCAAGAAAGTAAACGCTACTACAATTCGAGACAACTATCCCCTGGACATTACTGATCATGTAATAGAAAGGGTAGCAGGCAAAGAGGCTTATAGCTTCTTAGATGGCTTTTCGGGTTACAAACAACTCGCAATAAAGCTAGAGGATCAGCACAAAACGGCTTTCGTAACTGAATGGGGTATTTTTGCATTCCGGGTAATGGCTTTCGGCCTAACAAATGCCCCAGCCACATTTCAGAGGCTAATGGGTCATGCTTTTAAAGAATATCTAAGACAATTCTTAGAAATTTACATGGATGACTTGTGCGTTCACTCCCTTGTAAGACTGGAGCACATAGAGCACTTGACAAAGGTGTTCGAAAAATGAAGGTTGTATCAGATTTGCCTGAATCCAAAAAAATGCGTCTTCATGGTAAGACAGGGCAAAATATTGGGACATATAGTGTCCAAAAACGAGATTTCGACAGACATAGAGAAGATCAGCGTAGGTGAAAGAGGTACAGGCATTTATGGGTCATTGTGGATATTATCGCAGATTTATCTACTGATACGCTATAATTGCAAAACCACTTTACGCGCTGATAACTAAATTTGAGTGGACAGAAGAGTGCGAGGAAGCTTTTCAAACGTTGAAGCAGAGATTAATTTCCGCTCCAATTTTGAAGGCTCCGGATTGGGAAAAGATCTTTCACATTCACGTGGATGCATCAACATATGCAATAGGATGCATGCTTGCACAACCTGGAGAGAACAACATGGATTTTCCAATAAGTTACTCCAGTAGACAATTGAAAAATGCAGAGAAGAATTACACGACAGAGGGAGGGATTGGGTATGGTCTATGCGGTAAAAACGTTTAGACACTACTTACTTTCCAATAAATTTGTATTCTTCGTTGATCACCAAGCATTGTTGTACTTAGTAAACAAACCTTGCAGTACGGGGAGGATTGTTCAATGGTTCATCATACTACTTGAGTTTGACTTTACAATAGTGGTCAAGAAAGAAACTACACACAAAAGAGCGGATCATTTATCTAGAATGATGCATGGAGAAAACCCTGTAGGAGTTGATGATGATTTACCAGATGCATATCTTTTCAACATAGAAATGGTTCCAAGATAGAGTGAGGACGTAATTCGTTTGCTGACTATCGGGTCTTTGAATATGACAAGACAACCATCTACCATTGCAGCATCCAAATCATTTTTGGTAATGTTGGCGGGCAGGCCATACAAACAGGGATCGGATCAAATCCTTAGGTTTTGTGTTGAATCTAGTGTACGGGAATTGTACCTAAATCAAGCTCATGTACAAACAACGGGAATTCACAATGGACATGCACAGATGTACCAGAGATTGATGAGAATGGGTGTGTATTGGCCAAAAATGCAACATAATGTTCATATGCATGTCAAATCTTGTGTTAAATGCACGCTTCAAAAGCCAATAGAGCACGCGACTCTATTCAGATTGTCTGTAGCACCCCGATACTGTAACTACATCGTTGAATACATCACCACCAGGATACTGCCTAAGGGGATGAGTAGATCACGAATCAAAACGATCATGAAAGAGGCAGAAAACTATGTATTGATTGAGGACGCTCTTTACAAGAGGGGAAAAGACAATCAATTGAGAATGTACGCGACTGAAGAAGAATACATTCCTATCTTAGAGCAAGCACACAGCGGACAAGCTAGTGGACATTTCTCAGCTGACAAAACGGCCAAAGCAATTCTTATTGCACGCATATGGTGGCCTACACTATTCATGGTCGCTGAAGAGTTTGTGAAACGATGTGATGATTGCCAGAAAACAAAAATTCCGAGAGCGTGAGATGATATGCCCTTAAGGCCAATGATGGGGGCAAGAGCGTTTGTGAAATAGGGAATAGATTTTGTAGGACCGATATCGCCTCCGGGATATAAACCTCACGCTCAATACATTATTGTGGCAATGGATTATCTAACAAAATGGGTGGAAGCTAAAGCAACAGCCAGCAATGATGCAAAAACAACAGCACAGTTTTTGTATGAGAATATTTTCACCAGATATGGCTTACCAATTGAGCTCGTGAGCGATAGAGGCACTCACTTCATCAATGAAGTGATCGAATTCCTATTGGACGAATTCATGGTAGTTCACAAGACATCAGCCCCCTATCACCCACAAGCGAACGGCCAAGCAGAAAGTACGAATAAAATTTTGGTGACAATTCTCACCAAAATTGTCGGCGAATCAAGAGATGACTGGGATCAAAAGCTGCATTCAGCTTTATGGGCATATCAAGTAGCTTACAAAACATCCATCGGAATGACTCCATTCAACATGGTTTATGGAATTCAAGAGATTTTGCCACTTGAATTCCTTATTCCCACGCTTCGAGTCGCTAAACAATTAGAATGGACGGGCCATGAATTATGCAATCAGGTAGATGTCCTAGAAAAACTGGATGAAACTAGATTGAGAGCCGTTGCATCAATCTATGCGCAAAAATGAAACATGAAATCATTCTTTGATCAACATGTTATCAGCAAGGAATTTGCTACTGGGGATTATGTCCTAATGTATACCCTGAAACAACATTCCCAGAAACTCAAAAAGCGAGGAAATGGACCCTATGTGATTCATGACATATCATCTAGCGGTGCCATCAAACTTGCGACATTAGAGGGAGAGGAAATGCCTAACTGGATTAGTGGTTGCAAACTAAAGAAATACAACTTACCACTAACCACAGAGATGCTTGCCAAAATACACGCTGCGAAGGAGCGCAAGAACAAAGCAAAAGAAACAAAAGCTCAAGCGCGGGAGGAGGCCAAAGTCAGGATTTTAAAAAGAAAACAAACCTTACAACAACAAAGACTTCCTCCACCAGCGGACACGGCTCAAATTCCTTTATCTATAATTCAAAATGATGAGCAATGAGAAACAGGAATCGATGTTCGCATCAATGTCAGACTCCCGCATGGCAGGTATCAGCGAGCATTAATTGACACAGGAGCAAGAGTTAATGCGGTCAACTTCTCCACTTACAGGATGCTTACAGATGAACCCCTCGTGCAATCCACACGTGATCTACAAGCAGCAAACGATGCAACAATGCCAACATTGGGGATAGTAAACTTACCAATCAATCTTGATGGAACTAGTTGTCCTCATCAATTTTTCGTCATGAAAGACGGAGAAATCAGAGAATCAATATGCTTGGGAGTTCCATGGATGAGAACGTACAATGCAGTCACTGAATGGTCAGAACATGCGTTAAGGTACACACACGACTCTAACGTGTACATGACTCCATTCACCAAAACAGATCACTCGTGGCCAAGTATCCCCATCGACAATAAGCAACCGGCTATTCAGCCAAAAACACCCCCAAAGGTTATCCAGAAGGTCTGGATAAAGAAATCATTGATGACCAACAAACCGAGCAAGATATGGCTACCTAAGGACAAACTCCAGACGGAAGCAGCATCATCTCCAAAACCTTCAAAAGTTACTTCAAAGTGGAAATGGAAACCAAAAAAAGATAACACTAGAGTTTCAATGCCAGAGCTCGAAAGGAAAACCAAAACTCAAACCAAGAAGCCTGAATCTTCCAAATGGCACTGGAAACCGGTGAAAACTAAAGCAGAATCTGTAAAGCAACAAACCACATATACATGGGTTCCAAAAATAGTTGCCAGCACAACACCCACAATCAAGGAAAGAGCAAATCAACTGCAATCTCTCATGTTCCATAAACAGCTACCCTCGCCATCAAAAGCCAGTGAAAACTACGTGCAGTTCCCGCATCTTGCATAGCATGTCGTTACCCAATGCATTGTCTCAACCATCAGAATAGGGCCACATTACACGGCCATGCATAGACACAGAGTTCAAAACCCATGCACATGCACCACACTTCGTCCGGGACGACTCAGACAAGGAAGGAAGGAGTAATTGATGAATCTGATGAATCTAGCAACAGTTAGGGCCATTAAGGGATCCAATGTGTATATATGTATATAATGTGTGTGTTTTTTCATTATTTAAAGTTCAATTTTGAACAAATTCGATCAAAAAACTGGCATTTCTAGCGGTTTTTTTTTGTATCATCCGACTAGCATAATAATGAGCTGTAATGACAAGTCCGGAGCATTGGGATGCTTCTAGAGAAAACATATGCTTAGGGGTGAGTATAATAATTTTGGCTAATTTTTGCCAGTTAATGAGTATTTTCATTTTATTGTGTTTGATTTTCGTTAATAAAACATCAAAAATTAAAAAAATCTCGCTCACAAGTATCGGAATCAAGTTCTGGAAGCAAACGCCGAAGTATCATGATAAGGTTATCAAGCATGGAAGATATGAAGCTAATCTGAAGATGTCAAATTTTGGCCTCAATGATCATGACTACATTTCGCCAAAATCGCATCAAACGGTCATACGACGCCGGAATGATAAACGGTTCGACCCACAAGTGGTATGCAGATTAAATCAGGATCAATGGTGAGAAAAATCAACCCTGTGTTATGAAAATCTCGGGAAGATATAGGTCACGTAGGCCAAATTCTAGCTCATTGTTCATTTTCACCTTTTGAGAGAGAAGGAGAGAGCTTTTTGGACCTAGAGTGAGCTACCACGTTTCTGCACCGTACGGACCGTCGGAGCCAGCATTTCACACCAGATTTCACAGGTATGTTTCCTACAAAGTAAAGATCAAGTCTATTATGCATGCAAGCGCGAATTATTGCACAAACGGGCGAAGGGATCGAATCAAAGCCGAATTGGGTCAACGAGGTCGAGGGCCCTTAGAGGCATCCATACAAAACTTTTTTCAGCCACAAAACACATCAATGTGCTCCCCACAAGGTCAGAAACAAAGCCATGTGGTCAAAACCAAATTTGGTGGTGGTACACCGATCGCGATCGGTGTACCTCCCTGACAAAAACTGGGACAGATCTTGCAAAACACCTCCCCTCAGCCTCGCCTACAACCTGCTCGTGTCAAAACCAATTTTGGCCTCCATGGTACGATCGCGATCGGTGCTACCAGATGCAGGTTTTGCAACTTTTGGTTTGGCACAGGCTTGGAACTCAGTTAAAAGTACACTCTCTTGAAATTTCAAGGAAAATGCACAAATTTTGCTCAGGGAATGGACCCAATTTGTCAAACACAACCAAAAAGGGAAAATTTGACCTACAACTACCAAATCTGGTTAAAAATGATGATGGATGGTTTGGAAGGAACACTTGTCCGACCAAGAGTCAGGACAGTTGCAGAAAACCTCGGATGGATCTCAGAATCTCCTACAAGTACAGATATGGTAATTTCAGTCTCGAATGATCACCCAAAGCTAGAATTGGGGCCGAGCCAATGCCAAAACCAAAAGGTCATTTAAGGATGCTCAAACATCACATGGATATCCAAGAAATGCTTGAAAAATGCCCAAATCTGGAAAACCTCCTAAGATAGGGTATAAAGTGCCTGATAAGGTCAAAATCAGACAATGGAGTAGGCTGATGGTAGCAGAACATCATGGGAGCAGTGGGAGCTCTAAAACTAACTTCAACTAACTCCAGGATCCAACCGGAATTCATCAGGAAAACCAAATATGGTTAGACTTAGTAAAATATGGTCAAATAGTGAAAAATTGCTCTAAATTGTTCATTTTAAGTCCAAACTTGAAAATAAATCATCAGTGGGCTAGGCAAGCATAGGAGTTCATGACCATCTAGTTTTCACCAAAAACAGGCCCAGAACACCGATCGCGATCGGTGTACCTCAGCTTCAGAACTTAACCAAAACCTATCAGATCCCTTGTACACATCTTATTCAAGTCACCATCCAAGTTTCAAGCCAATTGGACATCAAAAACTCATAAAAAATCAGAGTCTAGTCCAAAACTCCCTTGTAACCCAAAAATGGGACCTGGAAACTCAAAAGTGGTTCAAAAGACACACAGAGTGGACCAAAATGACCCTCCAACTATCAGCAACCCACTCATATGATCAAATCCAAATTTGGTCTCTGTACTACGATCGCGATCGGTGTACCTCAGACCTAGAACTGGCTCAGATTTTTATCAGTCATAGCTCTAGTCTTCCTAGTCCCACTGGTGAAATATGGACAAGAATGGATGAAATTTGTTCAAGTTATGATCAGTTTTAACTTTTGCACTGTTTTTTACTAAAAGTCTAAATGCGATTGATTGCAAAGGGAAAATCTTGACAGCTTGTGATTCTCCTGACACAGAATGCCTCGCCCAAAGAAAGACAGGCAGTGGACAGCAGCACCATATGAAGTGGAGGAGCTCGCCACAAATGAGAAGGCTCACATCTCGGATGAGATACTGGCTCAAATCCCTGCCCACATCTTCATCTCGAAGTTTAAGGATGTGGATGGTGACTTGGTAAAGACAACTATCATGCCACGGGAGATATGGAATCTCCACCAAAGGTCAAAAGTAATAGAGGCTGTGCGAGCGGTACACTTGGAATAATTTTTCAGATTACAGCCATGGGGAACAGATTACATGAGGGTCCACGAGCTCATGAGCTCAATACGATATGATGGGCAGGCAATGCTCACAGACAAAGATGGGTCAAAGGTTAAAGTAAAGATCACAAAAGAAATCATCAACGAAGCCTTGCATTTCCTCCCGGGGCAACACGATTTGCTAACAAACACAAAGTCACTGGACAATGAGAAGGCATTCGTCAAAGCGAAGGGGAACAAATACAAATACAGTGACATGATCTACGGAGAGCTGGAATTGCCGATGAGATTGATATCTCAGCATTTCAGAGTTCAAAAGCCTCCTGGCTACACAGAGCCAATTCTGCACATTATCGTAGTCATGGCTCTAGCGACAGCACAAAATAGATCCATTCGCTGCGACTACGGTTCCTACATTTTGGACAATCTGATTGAAGCAAATTTGAAAAGTTCGGCAAAAAACAAAACCTACATGAGTGTAGGGCCGATGCTAACCAGAATAGCATACCAGGCTTTGGGAATGATCGAAGATTTGCCAGCTGCCAACTCACAAACGGCCTTGATCTAGAAAGCTAAGCTGGTTGCACACTCTGTAAGGACGACCCCTGGCGCTACGTCATCGCGCTCAGCAAAGGCCACCAACAAAATTTCGAGTGATGAAGAGAAAACGGAGACAAATGACGAAGGGAAGTCTCCAGATTCTAAAGACGAAGTGCCTTCAGAGTTTGAGGAAAGTGAAGAGGAAGATTCAACAAAGCCGCTCGAGAGAAAAAGAGGAGAGCGAAGTGCAATACCGCAGTTGGACATGCAAAAAGCATATGCAGAAGCCCAGAAAAGAGTCGAAGAAAGATGAACCAAATTGCGGGCTGACAGACAGGCTCGAGCGGTTGAAACGCAACAGGCACAAAAAAGAAGACTCGAAAGGGAAAGGCAAGAAAGGATAGAAAATGCAACTCGCCTACGTGCTGAGAAGCGAAGGTTAAAAGCAAAACAAAAGGCTGCTGAAGTAGACATATCTTCGCAGTTCACTGAACAAACGAAGGAAAAGGACGCTGTTGATGAGCAAAATCAGGCGAAACAGCTTAAGAAGATCCAGAGAGATAGGAATCTGGAAGTGCGACGCGCGGCAAATCTCACCCGCCAAAGAATAATAAGGATTGTAAAGAAAAGAAAAGCGGAAGCATCTGCTTCGCAACAAGGTGAAGGGACTTCCAAGAGGAGACATGTGCGAGAAGAATCGAGTCCGCCTCCTCCCTCGCCCAAGTCACCTCCTCCCTCGCCTAGAAAATCACCTCCGCCCTCACCAAAATCTCCACCTCCTCCCCCTTCTCCATCGAACAAAAAGCAGCCAACTCCTCCCCCTTCAACCTCGCAAAAGGAAGTTTTACCACCTAAGGAATCCATCGGATACCAAGAAGCATGCCAAGCGGTGGTTGGATTTGATTACAAGCAAATTCTATGGGATTTAGAATAGTAATTCCAATGTTAGCATGTGGTGCTGAGTGAGAAAGAAAGGCAGGTACAAGAAGCCCGACAAAAGCAAGAATCGGGGCAAGAAGAGTTAGACAGCCTCAGAACGCAACTAGAACGCACAACGGAGGAAAGAGACCTTGAGCGGCAGCAGGCTCAGTCTCTGATCAAAGATTTGGTGGACGTCAGGACAGACCTGACTGTCAAAGAGAAGGAGTGCCAAGAGCTGACGACAAGAGTCCAGAAAGCGACAGAGCAGCTTGCCTATGAGAGTGCAAGATTCCAAAGGCTTAGCAGCTCCTACAACACTGTCAAGGGCACTCTGACGACTTTGATGGCTAATCAGGAACCTGCTGGGGCATTGGTCTCCACATCTGACAATGCCACAGCAGTAAACACTATAGCAGCGCTAAAAGCAGAGCTAGAGCAAGAAAGGCTTCAAAGACAGCTGCTCGTATCAAGAATGGTGGCCCAGACAGCGGCAAACAAGCTAAAGTTAAAAGAAGTGGAGCAGCAACTCGCTCAAGCAAGCGCTGAACTACAGATTCAAAGACAGATCGGTGACACGTTGCTAAAGGCAAAAGAAGATCTACTTGTCCAACATCAGATCAAAGCAGACAAAGCCAGACTCAACCGCAACTGCTGCCTAGACAACATGCACCAGATTTGCCTGGAACATCACACCAAGGGCAACAGGAGCAGGAATTTGAAGGGCCCGATCTAGACATAAGAGATGAACTCGGTGAAAGCATTCAGGACATGTCAGAGGGGCCAGCCAAGGAGTATATGCTCTATGAAAAGAAGATACTGGAGTCAGCAGCCCTGGCATATTTACAACCAGAAGAGCAGGTGGAAGGATTTGGCCACGAATATCTCCCGTTTCCTCTGCTATGCCATGAAGCAAATTTGTGGAAAGAAAAGATGCGGCCTGCCTTGCCACGAAACAAAGAAGGGGGTTACGAAGGCATTGCACTCACAGTGGAAGAAGCTCAGGTGCTTGTCGATGACCACCCCAAGTGGAGGCAGAAGTGGTTGGACAAAAGGCCACAGGATCTAACAAATTACCCCAACGCTCCTCAACATATACAAATAGATCCTACATTCTGCCCTACCCCTCGAAGACGCTCTTGGAAAGATTTCACCACATGGAAGGGGTCGAGGCAGCACAAGCTAAATTACCCGGTTCTGACAGCGCAACAACCCCCTACAATGGCTTACATGGTCAGCACACTGAACTCAACAGTTACTTTGCTATGGGATGTCCCCGATTTGTCCTACCAAATGTTAGTAAAGATAGCCCGGATGATCGTCACCTGCATCCAGGTGTTTAAAGACACTGAAGGCGACGATCATCCCTGGAATCTGTTCTTGGAAGGACACAGAGGCATCTGCTGGAATCTACAGGATTCACCACCACGGCACATCTTGATGGCCATGTACTCCAGGCTAATGTACCTGCCATCACACTACTTGCAAACATTTGAGGAGGCCTTCGTCACAGGATTCTTTGAAATGGATTTGAGGATTTTCCATCCCATGGCGAAGGACCTCAAGGCAAGATACGTGGCATACCAACACACATTATCTAAAAATCCATTCAGACAACACCAAGAAGCCCTCAAAGCCGTCCTGCAAACAAGAAGCTTTTCAGCGACTCTCGCTTCATTAGAGCCACATCAACGGCCAAAGCACTGAACATGCACGAGGGCATGCAAGGATAAGGAAGGGGGGAGTGTTTGGCGGACGAAGCAACAGAAGGCCGTGGCCAAAAGGACCATATTTTTCTAAGAAAGCATTGTAAAATTCTTTTGTAAGGAAGCATCTCTAAGCCAGGAAATTGTTAAAAATGTATGATTATTCTTATGGGAGCAATTGTATATTAGAGAGCCAATTTGAAGATTAGGAGTTTATGGCCGGACGAACCAGTTTGTAAAGACCTAATCTATAAAGGTCATTTTTTTGTAAGTTGGGGATAATCTTTTTGAATGGGAAACTGAGAAGATAGCGTACGTTTGAGAGCTCCTTGTTCAAACTTGTAATCTTCGCCATTGCTACTACGGTAATCCAAATTCAGTTTTGATTATTGCATTGTGTTCCTCTCCTCTTACTCTTTCATTCAAGTATAATCATTCAAGATTCGGTGTAGGTTTTTGACTACGTGTTTGAGGCTTTAAATCGCTGTTTTGAGTGTTTATATACGTGTTTTATGTCTTTTCGATCCTAGGAGGGGCTTTAGGGACCCTAAAACGACCCATTAGGATCAACTATTCACTGTTTTTGTTGACTTTGGGACGAACGATCGCGATCGTTGTACCTCTCCAGAATGCTGTGAGAGTGATAGGTATGATTCTAACAGTCCTCTGAAGCTTCCCTTCAAGTTTCATGCGATTCCGAATAGATTTGCATGGTAAACGGGCATGACCACTGTAGAGCTGGGTAGAAGGACATAGTCAGATTACTTGGCAGTGATGTGTTTGATTTACTTGTAGAGTTAGTAGTTGCATCTCATCAAGTTCACTTCATTAGGCGTGACAACCTATTGAGTTTCCATGCCTCATCCGAGTCGCTTCCCCTGTATTGATAAATATGTTGATGCTTGAGAGCTATGCTATGGACGTCCGTCGCGGTGACCCGCAAACACTATCTGCATCAGGAATTGTGTTCTACTGGAGACTGATGGTATAGGTCATGTTTTCACGTTTCTGGTGTCTCTTTTCCTTCTATACCATCTTTGTCTTCTTGATTTCTGGTTAGTCTGAGGTAGGTGAGTGTCCGTCTAACTCATCTGTTGCATCATAGTAGAGGTCTAAAAAGACTCGTTGAGCTTTCATCAAGTCCTTGGGTTCCTCATTTTCATCTTCAACGTTGAGGGTTGAAATCATTTGGATGGGAATTATGTCGTAGCCATCCTCATTGCAAAATTGAGTAGGCATAGATGTATTCAAACATACATCCATTGTCGCTAAAATTTGAGTCCACTCAAATGGCTCAAACAAATGCTCTAGAAAGGGTTTAGGTACATAGACTTCGTCTGTGCAATCCCTTTCTAAAATACATTCTTCTCGTTTTAAACTCCCATTTTCTGAAGCTCCACACATCCAAATAGGAGTGTCTTTGTTTAACCAGGATGGAAGCTTAGTTTTAGCCGAAGAGACTGAATCAAACTCTTGTATGGGTGTTTTCAAGACATCTCTATAAGTGTGATCTTTTAGATTTACCCTTGTTATAGATCCCACTTGCTTCAAGTACAAATAATTGTTTCCCCAATCTTGGATAGGTTGTACCTGTCGCATGAAAGGTCTTCCCAATATGATTTCATAATTGAGTTTTTTCCCAAAGTCTACTATGGCAAAAGTGTGTTGATATTCAATTCCACAAGAATTGACTATCACTTTTTCAAGAAGGCCTAATGGTCTCTCAATGTGTCCGTCAGTCAATTGTAATTTCATTCGAGTTTGTCTAATGGCTGGTTGTCCCCATGATTCCCATACTTCTTTTGTGGCTATGGCTATGCCTGCTCCACTATCCATTATTGCCATGGTTTCAATGTTATTATATCTCGCTAGAAGGGTTGTGTTTCCTTCTTCTCCTTCGTAATATTCTCCGACTTTGTTCATTGGAACAGATCGAATCTCTTTGTTGTCCATTTTGTTTTTCATTTTTTCCAAAATTTTTGAGATTAGCCCCATTATCCCCACCTTCTCTAGGGTTCCATAAATATGGTCTGAGTTTTAACAGTTCTCCCAAGGTAAGAGTGCATTGGATGGGTGTAGATATGATTGAATGAATGTTGTCTACTTCTAGGGTCTGTTCCGCTCTTTTTACTTGAGTGGTCTTACACACTATGGATTTATCTTCATTATCTCCAAGTAAAAGGGTAATGTTTTCAAGGTCAATGGTGTTGGGATTTTTAGGGTGGATACACACATGTAGCATTCATGTTGTAGACACAAAATGAGGAGAGATGAGAGAAATAAAATGCCTATGCAAGAGGAGAACTTACACCATTGAAATGAAAAAAATAACTAGTGCATAAGCAAAGCTTGTAAACTACAAGTGATGTCTAGAGCTTGTGGAGGGTGCCTTCTTATGTAGGCTCTCATGAGATGTTCTAGAGTGTTCTAGGGCTAGTTCCCACATGGCTAAAAGATGGAGTGAAGGCATGTGTTTAATCCTTACAAAATCCCCCTTAAACTCATGCTTGGAACTCCTAAGGTTGCACAAAGGTATGTAGAAGGTTCATACATTTTGGATACGTCATTTTTGGGTCTAATGTGGTACATAATGGTTCTCATATGGATACAACATTATGCCCTACATTGATACAACATAAAACGGTGCTCAAAGAGATACAAAGCATCATCACCCTTAGGATACAACTTAAGGAGTGGGCAACATAATGGGCTGAAAATGAACATTTAGTAAATATCATCATACTCATAATTGGATTTGAATTTTGAGCCATATTTGGGGTTACCCTCCACATGCTTTTTATTAGAAAAACTAGAGGAAGGAGAAGAGATGGCTGAATGGATGTAGTTGATGCTCTCGGCATCCTCGTTGTCGTCATCTTTATCGTCGTTATCATCACTATGCATATAGTGAACCTTGTTGGAAGACCTTTTACTGCGTTGAATATCGGAGGTAGTGTCAGTGTAGAGCACATTGTGGTTACAAAATTGAGGCGCATGCCCCACTTTACCACACTTCACACACTTCTTGATTTTGTAGCAATTGAAAGACATATGATTTGTCTTTCCACAATGCTTACATGCTTTGAAGTTATTTTTAGAAGAAGATGAAACATACAAAGCTTGTGAGGTGTTCTCTTCTTTATGTGGGTGTTTCTTCTCTTGTTCTCGTAAAGAGTTGACAATGCTCTCAAGTGAAGGAATTGGTTCCTTCTCTTTTAAGACCGTCACGATATTATCATATTGCAATGGAAGAGACTTAAGTAATACGGAAATTTTGTCTTCTTCTTCAATGTTGCATTCTATGTAACTTAGTTGCGTGCAAATGCTTTTTAGTCTATTGACTAAGCTAGATAAGCTTTCACCCTCTTGCATAACTAAGCTATGGAGTTGCATTTTAAGAGAAATCTTAGAGTGTTTTGATTTTGCCCTAAAATTCCTCTCAAGTATCTCCCATGCATGCTTAGCGGTAGTGGATTGGTCTAAATAGTGAACTATCTCATCCGCTACACTTGTGAGAAGAATGCCTAATGCTTTTTCATCCTTAATTTAAAGTTCACGTTGTTGTGCATGTGAAGGTGGGTTCTCTTCATCAATATTAGATGTGATTATGCTCCATAACCCTTTTTTCATTAGATATCCCTTTACCTTAACTTGCCAAGCGTGGAATCCTACCCCATTAAAGATAGATAGATTATCATTACCCATAGTGTATGATGGTAGGTGAATATGCAATGGCAAGAGTGGTCCTATCAAGATACTCTCTTGATGGTGTCTTGGCCCGTTACAATAGCATACAAATGAAGCAAGTAAAATGTAGCATATAGAGTTAAAAAATGCTTGTTTTGGGTTACCAAGTGCGGCAATGTATTGCCACTTCAAGGTAGAGTTGAAGCGTCCTTTTCCCCCTTTGTTGAAGAGTGTGGAATAATGAGAAATCAGCCTATTGCTTGCTATTTTTGCTGATTTGAAATGTCCCACTTTTTTGAAGTAGAATCAGCCTCGAACTAGTGATGTAGACGCTCCAGATTGATGTAGTCTTTGTCGACAAGTGTCGTAGAGTGTTGCCAAGCCTTAAGAGTGCTTAATAGAGCATAAAAATTAGATTTAAGGGCCTGTTTTCCACTTTTAATTCTCTGATATGAAAATAGAGAATTAATGAAGCTTAAAACTCATGAAAATGTGACTAGTAGCTAGTGACTAGTTAGCTAGTCTTGTACTATTAATGTACGGAGCTTTAGGCATCAAAGGAGCATGAAATGGGGCTTATTAGAGCAAGTAAATGGACTGTTTTTGAAGAAAACACAACCATGGAAACTTAGAGAGCTTATTTGTGAAGTAGAGAATAAGATAGATGAAGATAGGAGCTAGTACAAGCCTAGTCTTGCAAGAATGAAGCAAGTGAGAGTAAGGAGCATTGAGATCAAGCTTGGGGTTGATGAAGAGCTGAAGCTTTCCATGAAAGCTTGGTGGGAAGAAGGAGAAGCTCCCAGAGGAGAGAGAAAAACCAACGATTTTCTTCTTTTGGGTAGTAGGTGGTTGAATGAGCAAGAATCAAGTGAAGAGCACTTTCCATATGTCAAGGCCACTTGTCCACTTGCCTACCCACTTGTGAGGCTTGAATTTCTCCTCTTTTAGCTCTTCCAAAAAACGTTTTAGAGAGAGAGTGGGAGAAAACCACCTAAAAGTGAATGCTAGTGTGTGCTAGTGAGCCCATGAGGGTCTTTAATGCTCTGATACTAGTTGTTGGGATTTTTACGGTGGATACACACATGTAGCATTCATATTGTAGACACAAAATGAGGAGAGATGAGAGAGAAATAAAATGCTTATGCAAGAGGAGAACTTACACCATTGAAATGAACAAAATAACTAGTGCATAAGCAAAGCTTGTAAACTACAAGTGATGTCTAGAGCTTGTGGAGGGTGCCTTCTTATGTAGGCTCTCATGAGATGTTCTAGAGTGTTCTAGGGCTAGTTCCCACATGGCTAAGAGATGGAGTGAAGGCATGTGTTTAATCCTTACAAATGGTTTCGACATTCCTGAAGCTTCAGATCTGCAATCCCCATACAAGGATTGTACATCCATATTCATATCAGAAGGTAGGTTATCCAACCAAACTTCCTCTATAGGAGTAGACTTTAGAGTTAGGCTCCCATCATTGATCTCTCTAACTTTTTCCCATAAGTGTCCTGGCTAGTCTTCCTCTACAAATGGAATTCCGTCTAAGGCATCTTCGTTGTCCGGCACTATAAGTTCTGGTTCTTTTGTTTCAAGGTGGGGTTCTACCACCACATTGGATTTTTCTAGTGTCTCTTACCACAAGCTCTTCAGGTTTTGCGATACTTTCAAGCTTGGGTTTTTTTTTCCAGCATTTCTTGCGTGATTCTTACCAAATATTGATAAGCTTCCAGCTTAGCTGCTTCCATGTCTGGAGAAGGATAGCTTTTCCATTTGTTTTCCATGGTTTGGTCTACTTTAAGTCCTCCTTGGTAGGCTTTCAAGGCTACATTAATAGGCTCAAAAAATGTTATCAACCAAAATGGATCCTCCACATTTCACGGTTGTTTCCTTGATTTCACTTCCAATTTCTTTCACCTTTTTCTGGAATAGTTTTTTTTACTTTCTCCTCGATTTCAGCCCGTTGTTTTTGTTTTCTCATCTCATATCTTTTGCTTCTGCTTCTTTTGATCGTTTGAGAGGAAATTGGAACAATCGGTTCACTCTCAAATGAGCTACTAGTATCACTTGGACTATGTTTACTATTGTTTTACCCTTGTTTAAAGGATTTTTAGGACAATCATCTGAAAAGTGTCCTCCCTTTTTGCAACATTGTATGCAATAGGCTTCAACTGGCTTGAGGTTTTTGTCAGGCTCTGGGCATTCATTTTTTCAATGATCATCTGCACCACGGTTGTGACAGTTTCCCGTTCTTGGCTTAATATCAAGGGTCTTACCATGGCAGGTCTGACACCTTGATTAGCTACATAATACATTGGTGTGAGCTCTGGTGGAGCATAAGTCATGGTTTCTTCCATTGGTGGTGGATGTGAATTATACCAATCTCCTTCTACCGTTATTGTAGATGGGCTAGGCTCCGCATAGGGTGTAACAGGCACTTAAGTCTTGTTCATCTATGACTCCTTCGGAGTGCATGTACTTTACAGGCACTGCATTATGTCCTGGATATGGAGGTTGTTGACCCAACACAGGTTGAGGCCTTTCCAGACCCATCGGTGGTCTTTGAGCTCAGGCCATATTAGATTGATATCTGTACATGGGTTGTCCTTGTGGCCTCATATGCACATATTGAACATTTCCATTACACTTTGGTCGGAAGTAGCACTCGTGGGTCTCATGGTTGGTCCATTTATCCTCAATTTCAGGGCAATTGCACACTATTTTTGTGGCCTAATTGGTTGTCCCTGTTGAGGTATCCCTTGTCCTGGTCCCCTCATAGGTGCTTTTTGCATGTTGTTCATCATGTTGTTCATCCTTTTGAGCATATCTTCTATGGCTGAAAGAGATGCTGCAGTAGCCGTTCCCACTTGTGCTAGTTTAGTGGATGTTGTTTTCTCGCTTTGGTTATCCTTAGGGACATCTTCTTCGTTGAAAATATCACAATTGTCTCCTAAGTCAATAGCATCTGACACACACTCTTCTAGGGTTGTATGCTTCTTACTATAGAGTATAGAATGAAGTTATTTGTTTAGCAGTCCCTCTAGAAACAAAGATACGAGTTGTTCTTCTGTAGGTATCTATAGCTCTGGGCATTTGGCAATGTATTGTTTCATTCGAGTTGCACAATCCCTAACAGACTCACCATGTTTCTGTTTAAAGCTGTAGATTTGAGCTACCGTATCATGTTTGATCCCCGTTTTGGAACAAGCAGCTACAAATCCTTGAGCTAATGTGTTCAAGTCCATGATTGACCTTGGTAGAATGCTTTGGAACCATGTCAATGCTTTTCCTTCGAATGTCATTCCAAACCCCTCAAATTGAGTATGGAAATCGAATATACGTTCTGCTCTTAGCACTTGCTTAAAGCTTGCTAAGTGGTTGTATGGATCCTCTGATCCACTATATTTTCTGATCCATTTCTGAAAATCAGCTATCTGACGCGTCTGTTTGGTTCAACTCCCGGTCTCCTGACAGTTGGTCCTGTTCTGAGTCCTCCAAACCAGTCTGTTGGAAATAGTGACTCATGTAGCCCTGGACTGGCTTTAGTGTCACCCGGTTTTCTTCGTGATGAGGTGGTTTCTGGTTTCTTAACATTACTTTCAGATGATCTCTCACGGTGTTCATTTCTTGGAATTGTTTCTGGTCCTTGTCCCAATATCCAATCCCTTATGGAATACCCTTGGTATTTGGTTTGTTCTACCTTCTCATGAGTCATCATAACAAAGTTGTTGTTATAACAATCCCTAAACAGGTAGGTTGGTAGATCTGTTGATCCCTTATCTTTGATCTTGAAGATATAGATGATCTTCATGGCCGTTAATTGTCCTGATTTGGCATGCAAAGTCCATAGGAGATCTTTTACGTTTCTATCCTCCCAACAATAGACTCCAATCCTAGGATTATCCGTACTAAGCCGTTTCAAAGGTTTCAAATCTACTTGATCATATCCCTCGAATTCTAAAGTTGGTGGTCCTTCTTTTGCTGACATATTTGGGATTATGGTGTTTACTTCTAACCCCCCATTTGTCTATCACATCAGGGTTTTCAACGTACATATTGAGTCCCGTTTTTATCCATGTATATTTTTCCTTTTTTGTTTGCCCTAATCTCTTCTTCAAACTCAATACCATAATCATCAATGCGAATAGCATACTCTTCATTAGGATCCAAGTAAACCTGAGCTCCATGGCGATTAGTCTTATAAAAAGAGAGTATATGCTTATAGCGCATTGTCGTTCTGGTTTTCGAGTGAGTCGAATAGGAAGACATTTCAGATATTGAATCTGAACAAGCGTCTGAGACTTCTTCAAGAATAGTGTGCAAGGAATTGCCCTAATTCACGCTTTCTTCAGTGGATACTCTACTGGAGGTTTCTCCGAGTATGCCTTGATTTCCTAGTACACGACCAGATCTAAGGTTCATATAGACTTATGAAGCACTGGATAGAGTACTTACCTTTGGATTGACTTGTTGTCAATTTCCACTTGATTCGATTGCAACTTTTTGTCAAGCTACTGATTCCTGTACAATTTTGATCAAGTTAGCTATTCTTCTATAAAGACAGTAGATTTTTTGCTAATTGTCGTGATTGGTCTATGTGTATCACTTCAAATCAAGCTATGGGAGTCAGCGATTGACTTCAGATTCGACTTTGGCAAAAATCGGCGACGCTAAAAGCTACGACATATCGTGATGTCTTTACGTCAATGCGTAGAGCTCTTACCTGCGGTTGCAATGCAACAAACACAATTGCAATGTGACAACCGGGGAGGGAGTAGGAAGCACGAGAAGAAGAGAAGTGAGCTCCTTAGCTCACACTGTGTATATCATTATCCAAAACTTAATAATAACTTACAAAAATTGGCTTTTATACCTTAGCCAAGGTTTTTGGTGGTCAAAACTAATAATCTGGGAGTTCTACCAAAGATGGGTAATGACAGGTTGATACAATCTGGAAGCTTGTAGCCCCGGCTCAGCAATTAGAAGGTTTATCCAACAAATAGGAGTTACAATATTCTCAATTTATCAAAATAATAAGTATTTTTACAAGGAGATTTCTGAAAAATGGTATATGTGGTAGCTTGCTGCTAACACAAGGCCTCTATATCTCCCGGATCAGACCTTTTTAGGTTATACGGGAGGAGTGGTGAGGTAGTCGATCAGAAACTCATGGCCCAGACGTGGATGTTTATTTGTGGGAGGAGTGTTCATCGGTGACTTTATCTTTCTATGTCTTGTAACATGCATATGTAAGCATTTGTGTTGCATTGTGATGTGCCAACCACTGAATACTCCTTATTGGATGATATTTTTTGGGAAGCCAATGACCCAGGATATCAAGAGCTCCAATCTGGAATGAGACTCCTTATTGGATGATATTTTTTTGGGAATCCAATGACCCGGGATATCAAGAGCTCCAATCTGGAACAAGAAAATTGATTGTCCCTTAGAACGACCCTCGAAAATTCTTTTGAATTAACTTGAGTTGTTTTGTAGATATGTTCTAATTGCGAACGATTACTTTCTTTTAAGAAGGGGGGATGTCACAAACTGCTGACATGTCAAGCCATTAAAGAACGGAGGCAACCTGTAGATCTCAGCCAAGGGGCCTAAACCCTAAGTGAAGAATCAACAGCAGGAGAAGTTTTATCAACTTGCAAAGTCTTACCAAGTGGCCTATTTTCAAAGAAGAGTTTCGACCTACTTACGGGACCCCGTCTGATGGGGCCCAGGGGACCTAAAGTCATTAAAAAAATGCAGGAGCACATGCACACACTCTCTTGCAAATTTTTTGATGATGTGGCAAGTGTACAAATGCTGACATTTTACGATGATGATGTGGCAGGCTATACAAACTTCCATGAATTGCACTGGCAGATGATGACATGGTAGGTGCGGGGTAGGTGTACGGATTTCCATGATTTATGTTGGGTAGCTTTTAACGCCAGTTTTTGGGACCATAAGCGTTGAGTTTGAATCTTTTCATGTGACTACTTTTCATAGGCCAAGGGCCTTTAAATTTGTGCCATGGGATCATTGTTTGGCACGCTTCAGTGTGAAGGTACAGAGGATGGAGTACCATCAATGTACTGAGTTCAAGAAATATAAAGAGATACCAAAAGGGGCGTGAGCATTTGGGGCCAGTGCTCTCTCCTTTATAAAAGATAGGGTGCCTCCATAAGAACTAGAATATAGACATAATCATTTCATCTAATATCAATGACTCAGTTTGTTTCATTTGTCCACAATTGTACAATTAGGTTGTTCATCAATTTTGTTATTAGCATATTGAAAATACTAACTACCATATTTGGTGTGCAAACTAAGCATGCTTGGGGGTATGCAGGGCATGCTAAATAGCATACTTGGTATGCTAATTAGCATGCTAGCTAGCATGCTAACTAGCATACTGGGTATGCTAACTAACATATCGGGTATGCTAACTAGCATACATGGAATCATAATTAGCATCCTGAGAATAGTAGAAGTATGCTACATAGCATGCAGGGTATGCTAGTTAGCATATTGAACATACCAACTACCATATTTTGTGTGCGAACTAAGCATGCTTGGAGGTATACATGGCATGCTAACTAGCATACTGGTTATGCTAACTAACATACTGGATATGCTAACTAACATATTGGGTATGCCAACTAGCATACATGGAATTAGAATAAACATTATGAGCATAGTAGTAGTATGATACATAGAATACAGCGTATGCTAGTTAGCATATTCAACATACTTACTAGCATATTTGGTGTGCCAAATAAGCATGCTTGGCGGTATACCGGACATGATAACAAGCATATTGGGTATGCTAATGAAAGGGTGGTGGTAATGCGTGTGCTAGTTCCAACCATGCTACCTTATAGCCTCCCCCTAGCGTACACACTGTCCGACCGTGGCGGTGGCCTTTCCCGTAGGACCCATGTCCTTACACTACCCACCCCCCCCCCCCCTTGGAGAATCATTTTTGTCCTCAAAAACAAACATAGGAAAAATTTTCTTAAGTGCGGAGACATTCTCCCATGTAGAACCTTCTTCAGGTCTATCTAGCCATTTTACCAACACTTATCGTCTGACATGATATCTGGTGCGAAGCTCATGAGAATCCAAAATCTTTTCGGGATCATGAGGGATGCTTGGTGGTTTGATAAGGTTAACTAACACACACTTGTGTCATGACATTATCATTTTGTCCTAGTTGTTTTCGTAAACGACTAACATGAAAAACAGGATGAACTCGTGAGTGCTCTGGAAGAGCTAACTCATAGGCCACTTGACCTATGCGTTTGAGATGGTAAAGGGTCCACCATAGCGTGGTGAAAGTTTAACAACTTTTCCCATCTTCAGACTTTTTGAATGCTCCGAAACTTTGAGGAAAACCTTGTCTCCTTCTTTGAAAGTAGTAAGACGACGATGCTCATCTGCGTACTCCTTATATCGATCTTGAGCTTGCTTATCATTTTGTTGAGCAACTTGAAGCATGTTAAAATGGTCTTGGAGAAAATCCTTCACTTGCTGCTTCTCTCCCACGTTCCAGAGACAGCGACGTATGTGCTATGCAGCAAAAAGAAGACAGGAACAGTTCAAGGGGTTCCAGAGACAAGCACGTCTTTGCTGTGCCCCCCTACTTTTCGCCATAGGATCACATCCTTTAATCATGACGCTCGAAGCTAGTGTGGAATGAGGGGAGTTGCAAGGCCTCGCTTTGTCAGGAAATACCCAACTCCTAGCAAAACTTTTTGCAAACGATTCTCTCCTCTTCTTGAAGACGTGCCCCCAGGTCATCAGAAAAGCTTTGGAGATTGTGGAAATATTCTCAAAAGCTTCGGGGTCCCAGTGTAATATAGAGAAGTCAAGGTTGATCTCCTTATCAAAAAATGACTCATTTGACCCTTCTATCTGGTCGGGGGAGATTGTCACAAAAGGGAATATATTCAGGCATATGGGAGCCCCCTTGGGGGTGGACGTGACTCACAAGCAAAGATTTGTGTGGGTGCTTGAGAAAATAAAAACAAAAATGAGTGGGTGGGAGTATGCTCTTCTCCCATTCCCAAGTTGGATAAAAGTGATGAATGCCTTTATGATTCCTTACATTGCCTTCACTAGCCCGCTTCTCAAGATGGCTAAGTGTCACTGGAAAGAGTTCCTAAAACCAATAAAAAGGTTTTTATGGAAAAACAACACGAAATCCTCCAAGCCATGGCAATGGGCCCGATGGGAATTAGTTGCTCGACCGGTGAATCAAGGAGGCCTCGGAATCCTCAACCCTCTGGCCCATGCAGAAGCTTGTTGCGCCAAGTTTTTTGTCTCCTTTGCTAAACAGGATCAAGTTTGGGTTGTCATGGTCAGAGATATGATAGAAACATCTAAACTTGACTCGGATGGTGGAAAGTGGAGAGGGGTGGAGGTTCATGACAAACTGTTTAGCCCCAGAGTGGTCTACCTTAAGACTGGGAGGCAGCTCAGGAGAATTGGTAAGAAAATGCAAGAGAACAGCAGGAGTCTTAAAGTAGGGGGAAGAAGTCAGATACTTCAAGAACTCCATTTTGCATTGGTCCCCTTGGCTGTTCAAAGTTGTAGATCTGCCACAAACTCCCTATTAGATTGAGACAGCCAGGAAACTGAATAATAAGGGTCTGAAGCGGCTTGGACACTTCTAGGACAGTGGCAACAAGAGTTGGAAAACCATTGACCTTCTGGTTACCCAGTACCAACTCAATAGCTTGGAGGTCTTGCTGGTCCACAAAGTGATGAAGGAGCTTGAAAATTTAGTGATGCCAATCTGTGATTCGGTGTTTGACTAGAATGCCTGGAAATGGCGTGGAAGCAGTCTATTAGGGAAACCCCATCGTAAAAGCATTTATCAGACAATGATGCATAAGAAGAATTGGTCTAGCCCCCTAAACAAGCTATGGAAAAAGCAATGGCCGCAGGAAAGGTGGGAGAAAGTATTGGAGTACATATGGAAGCCAAAGGTTCCGCAACACATGAAGGTCTTTCTATGTAATGTAATTTGGGGTGCTCTATCGATGGGGGTGAAGATTCAGGAGAGAGGGATTGGGTCAAGAACTAGAAGGTCTAGATGTATTCCAAAAGATACAGGGTTTTAATAGGGGTCTTAACAAAGACTATCGTCTTCATGTCAAGACCCAACATCCAAAAACTTTGGAAGAAGCCATCAGTCATGCCCAAAGATATGATGATGACCAAGAGAGGAAAGGAAATGTTTCCTACTCTAAGAATACTTTGCTAAGATCAATGTGGCTAAGAGCCAATGGCAAGGTAGATCTCCCACACGTTCCAAGAGGAATAAGAGACAATCTACCTCTCCACACCCACAAGAGGCTAAGAAGCCTAAGCAATCACGAGATACTCCACGTGGGTCTCTCAGCACTGCTGATTTTGAGCGTGCAAAGAAACACAATTTGTGTTTTAGATGTCTTTCGGACAAACATAACAAGAAATATTGTCCTCTTTTGCAAGGCAAAGAAAAGGCCATGCACATCGGTGCAACGCCTCACATTAGATTCATCTCCTAAATATTGTGTTGTAAAGGTTCTTCATATGGAAGCAAAGCACAAGTGTTGTGTGCTGCTTCAATGTGGCAGCCCACCTTTGGCCCCCATGATTTGATCTGCATGCATGGCACTATTAATGGACAACGTGTTCATATTTTAGTGGATGATGGTGCAACTCATAACTTCTTGAACTATAAGCTAGTCAAGAAATTGAAGCTTACACAGACTCCCTGCTCTCACAAGTATGTGGTGGAGCAGATGACTGGGAATGATAAAGAAGTATGGGACACGGTAGTTCAAGGGGTTGAGCTTATTGTTCAAGATCATACGATGACCCTTGACTTCGAAGTTATGAACATGGACCGTGCTGATGTAGTTTTAGGATGGGAGTGGCTACATGGTTTAGGAAACACATTGCACACTAGTTATGAACACAACTCCTTATCCTTTATGGCCAATGGTAAACATGTGCTTTTGCTTGGTGAGAAAAATATACCATATGCACCTCTTATATGTACGGTCGAGCTTTCTATTTTGCAGAAAGCAGATTTAATAGATGAAGTCTTTTTGTGTTACTGCTTGTCTCCAAGTCTTCTAAATTCTCATGAGCAAAGTGCGGTGAATTCTAGTAATGGTATGCAAAGTCCAATGAATTCTAATGGTATGCAAAGTGCAATGAATTCTAATGATAAACAAAGTGTTAACAAATCTAACGAGAAAAGTGCTTTCAATTTTAATTCTATAGAGCAACGTGCAACTGTTGTAAAACAAACATTACAGGAATTACAAGATTCTCCATCCCAGCATAACTCTAGTTTCCTTTTCTTTTGCACGGCAAAAGCTAACTCACTTACTCACGAAGTATAGTGATGTGTTCTCAAGTGATTTACCATCGGGTTTACCCCCTACACGTGATGTGCAGCATGGCATAGATGTCTTGCCAGGCAGTAAACCGGTGAATAAACCACCTTGTTGTATGAGTGCTAAAGAAGCCAAGGAGGTTGAGAGTCAGTTGGCTGACTACCTCGCTCATGGTTTCATTAGACCTAGCACTTTGCCTTGGGCATCACCAATTCTATTGGTAAAAAAGAAAGATGGTATTATGCGCATGTGCGTAGATTATCACGGATTAAATGCGATAACCATCAAGAACAAGTATCCTCTGCCTCGAGTGGATGAGTTGTTTGATCAATTCCACGGGGCAAGATACCATACAAAGATAGATCTTCGTTCAAGATACCACCAGGTGCATATCCTACTACAAGATATCTCCAAAACTGCCTTTAGAACACGATTCGGGCATTTTGAATTTTTGGTTATGCTTTTTTGTCTAACCAATGCTCCAGCTACATTTATGACACTCATGGATAGTGTCTTACGTCCCTATCTTGGAAAATTTGTTGTGGTTTTCCTTGATGACATTCTCATTTACAGTAAAACTGAAGATGAATACATAGAACACTTACGATTAGTGTTCGAATAGCTACGAGCTATATGCTAAGCAAAGAAAGTGCGATTTCTTTAAAATAGAGATACATTACCTCGGTCATGTGATCACTTATTCTAGCATCAAAATGGACTCTGATACCAGTGGAAGGGCAGTGGTAATGTGTGTGCTAGTCTCCACCCAACCGTGCTATCTTATAGCCTCCCCCTAGCGTACACACTGTCCGGCCGTGCCGGTGGCCTTGTCCGTAGGACCCATGTCCTTACAGCTAACTAGCGTGAAAACTAGCATACTGGGTACGCTACCTAACATAGAAGGCATATTGGGGTTGCTAACTAGCATATTGGGTATGCTAACTAAACATATTGAGCACAATAATAGTGTCATAAAAACTAATGTCTAATTCTCCTAAATGATTTTCTCATCTTAAACTGATCATTTAATATGGGGCAGTGCCAGGGAAGAAAAAGCTAGAATATTGGTTAAGCTGGGAGACCGGCCACAGTAGAGATCCAGAGGAGGGAAAATAGAGATCCAAAGGGGCGGCCATGTGCAAAAGAGCAATGTGCAACAATGGGCTAATAAGACCCTAAGGTTTAGCCCATTAAGACTTCCAAAATGCTAAGGTTCCAAAATTCAAAGGTTGTGTCCAAAGGTCAAAAATTAGGGAAATTGGATGCTTTGTGTGTCCCAAAAGTCTTCATGCATCCCTACATAGGAGGATGCAAGTCCTAGTTGTAGGAGATGAGAGAGAAACTCACGCACACACACACACACACACACACACACACACACACACACAAGCTCCCTTTACACAAAGGGAATGAGGGACACATGTCAGCTCCCTAGCCCAGATGCCCACAAGGTGTACTCAAATCCTATTGGATGACCTTGGAGGTGGACCAATGAGAATTAGGCTCAAGTAAATCTAGTTTAATCAATTTAAAAACACTTAATAAAAGTAACAATAAGAATTAAGCTCTCTAGAAGACTATTGGACAGTCTCCCAAGGGGTCCAATGAGCATTCAGCAGCCTAATGGCTTGCTTGATTCCTATTGGCAAGGAGGCAAAGGGGTCCAATGAGAGTCTAGTTGCATTTATTAATTACCTAAATCTCTCACAAAAGGGGAAAGGGGACACATGTCAGAAGTCTATCACTTATGCTGCTTAATTTCCATTGGTTGAGGCTGGGGAGGTCCAATAGGATGTGAGCGTGAGCAAATAGCAAGAGGGGTCGACCAAGAGAGAGAGGGGGCTGATTTTTCAAAGGCATTATTGACTTACACACTCACACAATCTATGTGTGAAGCAAGAAGACTCTCTCTCTCCTTCTCAAGCTTTAATGGAACGCTTACCACCTACTCCAAGCTTGTGAGAAGGGAGGTCTACACCAACAACTCTTGGCTTTGTGATGAAAATCCAACCAAGAGCCAAGCTTCAATGCATGCTCATCTCCTCTACCATGCTAATTACTAAGCTAAGTTATGCTAATATGAGTGATTATGTGAGGAGATGTATATCTTTCTCGTAAGAATACTCCTTCATCCTCTCAATCTACTCTCATACCCCGCTAGCTCTCACCATCTTCAAAGGTGTGTGAGGCCTTGGGTCTAAGACCGTGAGGGAATTGATGTTGTGTTTAATATGTGTTGTGCTTAGTGCTTAAAGTTTCCATCTTCATAGCACTCGCTAGTATTGAAGGAACACAAAGAATTGTATTGTAAAATGTCTCTCTTGATGGGAGAAACCGTAATACAAAGCCTTTTGGAGGGGGGATGGCTCCATGCAAATCTGGTCCTCAAATGTTGTCAATCGCTTAATTTCTCTCTCTTTTGAAGTATTGTTCATGCTATCTAACTAGGTGCTATACTTTTTGTTGCTCTCTCCACCCAAGCACTCTTGTTATTCTCATTGGGAATCTATTCTAATGAAATGCTCACTATGTTCATGCTATTTTCCGCTACACACAAGTTACTAGGCCATTACATGTTTCATTGGTATCAGAGCACAAGGTTTCTCTTTTCTTGCTCAAGAAGGGAGGTCCTCAAGCTAGCTATAAATGGTTGGTATTATTATTTGCATGTGAGTATGTAGAATAGGGTTTTTTTAGCCTTGCAATGCGCCTCCCTTTGTGCAAATAACGGGGCATCACCGTCCAGAGTTATGGTCTTAATAGTGGAGTCCTACGAGGCTTGCCTACGGCTTAACCACTATTGAGCTATTAGAAGCTTGACAGGAGCCGGTGTTGTTTTGGTGTTGAATGACCCTCTCTTCTATTCCTTGCAATCAATGGTATTTGAGCCACGAGTATAGTAGCTTGAGTGCTTTTTCTAAAGAGGTAAAGAAGAGTAGCAACTGGGGCTTGAAGTGCCAAAGTACACCTAAAAATTTTACATCTAAAAGTTTTTAGAATGGTTGACAATAGTAAAGAGAGTGAAATTAATGTTGATAACTTTGATTTTGCTAATGAGTAGGCTACTAATGATGCCCCTATGCTTGTTAACTACCTTGTTTCTAGGCTTCAACAATCTATGGGTAATCCATCCCTCCAAAATGAAGTGCAATGGCAGCTTCGTGCTCATGGGATTCTCCAATCTCCCCACCATGATGAGAGAGCACCTAGGAAGCCTCCTTGTGAGACTTCCAAAAGAGGCCTCTCTCCGATTCGGGAAGAAGAAGAGGATGCATACGAAGGGCTCAAAAATTTACTCCTTGATGACGCATCTCCTTCTCAAAGGAGAAATCAAGAGCCTCCACCGAAGGAACGAGAAAGAAGTGAGTCTCCTGCCACCTTGGTGGAGATGGCTCCACAGAGACGGCGGGCTAAACGCTCTCCATCGCCTCTAAAATAGAGAAGACCATCGCATACTTCTCCACACCCTACTTCAAAGAGGGATGACAAAAAGCAAGAGAAGAAAAAGGTGAGAAAGAGGACACCCTCTTCTCCATCTTCTTCATCCTCTTCCTCTTATGAAAGTGATGGTGAAGACAAAGAAGATCAAGGCAAGAAAAAGGCGAGAAAGAGGTCACCGTCTTCTCCATCTTCCTCAAATTCTTCACCTTTTGAAGAAAGTGATGGTGCAACCTTTGAACCATCAAAAAGAAGAGGCCATAGGAAATCCTATGCCGCTGTTGAGCCAGCAGAGGATCACACCCACATTTTTGCTCACACTCATCATTTTTGTAACCATTGATTGTAATAAATGTCTTTCCGACATTGATTTTGAATTTAGCCATTCATTAAGTAACGGGACTCAATTGAGTTTCCAGCTTGTAATCCCGAAGTAATTTCACTTGCTGATGTAATTAGTTAGAGATGTTCTCACCTCCAAGGCTGAGGTATATAAGCCAAAGTTTTGTAACCTAAAGGAGATTCAGATTATTAATCAAAGTGAGTTTTTGAGCGCCGTGACTGTGTCTGAGAGAGAGTGAGAGAGAGAGAGAGAGAGTCTTATCTACTTGCTACGCGAGCTACGGAGCCACCATTGGAGAAGCGACACCGCCATTGTGTTAGCAACGGCAAGAGCTACGCACTGATACCAAGAGTGCGCGCTATCGACTTCTATGTGTGGTAAGTTCCTACGAGCTTCGGTGTGAGTTTTCTTCCAACTCGTGTGTCGGAATGGGGCGTGCAGCATATCTATAGAACCACAACGAGTAGAGCTACGTATTAGTACCATCGGGGTCAAGTTTCAGTCACCTGTATTTTTCGGCCTGTCTTCATACGCGTTTACCGCACGGAGTGATTATAGGTTGATTTTGCAGTTCAAGTCTTTAGGGTGTTGTTCTTACCTAGTGCATAGACTTCCCCTTGAGTTTGAGATCGATTCAATGATTCTAGATCCTGTTTCGTATAGCATTCGTTCGAAGTACGGATTTTAGTCACTTGCGTATTTTAGAACTTAGATTTGATTTCCTTAGTAGTGATTGTCATTAGAAGGTCGAGTAGGTGATTTGACACCCACCTAGTTGTTTCCATGCGCCTGCAGGTCAAGCTTCGTCCTCGTCTGACAAATTCTATTGTTGGTTGAGTTCTCGCTATTTAGCTTCCGCTAGCGGCGTAACCGCCTTAACATTTGGCGCCGCTGTCGGGGACGAGAGCCCTAAGTAGGTGACCTTAGACTAATCCTACGAGGTGAGTCGTATAAACTACTTTTTATACTTTAGTTAGAAAAGATCTAGGAGTGGTGGACTCCGAAGATCTCGAGAGATACTAGGAAGTGGGGTATTCCTGGGTCTTCCGTGTTGACAGTATTTCTAGTTTAGCTTAGATTTGTTTGTTGTTTTGTTGGTGTGGAGTAGTTGTTGATAGAAGAAGAATTTGCTAGTCCGTGAGTGGCAGTGGATCTCTTTAAAATCACAATTACCAAACCCATTTTATGATTAGGAATAGCTTAGGTAGGACTTCATTTGATCCTGATCTAGAGCTAATAATCATTGGAGTATTTGCTTGATGTGGTTGATTGCATGTTAGATCACTAAACCGTCGAGTTAGTAGTGAAACTTGCAATAAACAAAAGTCAGAGAAATTTTCTGTGTATCTGTGAGTTGTTGAGCACTAGAGAAAGCTTTAGGAAGGATTCTGTGCCAAAAAACTGGAAATCTGCAACTTTAGACATCATACGCGTATGATGTCTAAATGACCAAACAGAGACCAAAACAGAAATTTTGACTTTACCAGAGTGTTCAAAAGGGGGGTTATACCCTAATTTCAACTTAAAACAAGAGCATTAACACTCAAAGAAACCCGAAAAGACAAGTCGGAGTCCAAGAAACGCAAAGAATAGAAAATTTTGGATTCAGATCTTGTTTTTACATTCAAACCTGACAAAAACACTTGAAACTCAATTATAAACATTGGAGAAGGCTTAAAACCAAAAATAGTCAAAATCTGGGACAAAAGACATCATACGCGTATAATGTCTTTTGGCACATCCACTGCTTATTTTTGATATCTGACCTGACAAGATTGTTACAAGCACTGTAGAAAGCATAAATATCAAGTTTTGACCCAAATTGATGAAAAAGACATCATACGCGTATGATGTCTTTGACCTAATTTTGGACATATTTTGATACTTTGCTAACACAGATCCATTGTAATAGCTGTCTAGAGGTTATATTTCAAGTTTAATCCCATTTGGATCACAATTGACCCAAAAAACAAGTCAAAAGCGGAAAATTGCCAAGAAAAGCCTAAATTAGCCATAACTTGCTCAAACAGAGTTCAAACTGAATTTTGTGAGTGGAAAGAGCATAAGGGGGCTACTGAGAGTGAGCATAACCAAAATAGTCTAAATCTGTGAAAAAAGACATCATACGCGTATAATGTCTTTTTCAGCATAACTGCAACAAAATTCTCACTTGATGAAACAGAAGTTGTCCAACTGACAAGATTAAACAATTGACCAAGTATCAATCAGTTTGGATCAATTCTGACCACAACAACTTGGGAAAACAAATTGTCGAGACGGAAAAGTTAAAGTCCTTTAGGGGAATTGATGAATTTGAGATCGGTCAGGAACCTCCAGAATAACCAACCAAAACAAGGGGAACCAGCAAGTGTCATATCAACCGAGGGAAGTGTAAACCAAAGTTGGGTGCAACCATTAGAGCCGATCTTTGAAGGAAGTGTCTCTGATACTTCTTCAGAGAGATCTTACGAGATTTTCACCGAACACGTGGAACACCTGAACCTGAACAACAGAAAAAATATGGCAGCAGGATCATCAAACCCTTCCGCCACCATGAAGCTATTGTTCATAAAATACCAGTACGACAATGAGCAAGGTGCCAAGATCTACAAAGATGGAATGGACCGCTATTGTGTAAAGATAGAGGAGAGACCTAGTGAGTTCAAGGACTTAGTGCCTGTGAGCTATAGCGGAGATAGATATCTAGATGACGAGGGTACCATGTACTTGGTAGTCCTAAACCCTAACATTGTGGACAAGTGGGGATTGATGGGCACCAAAGCCAAAGTAGATGAAGAACTTGAGGAGAAAGCACCAATAATGAACTTCCCTGATGTGAGGTTAAGAAGAGAGAATGAAACTACAAGGATCAACACTGATAACATCTATGTGGGGCTATACAAATATAATAATGGGGAGCAGGATCTCTATTATAGATGTGAAGAACCCTACACTGGAGAGTTGACAGACCAAAAAAGACTTTATGTCTTTACCTACACAGAGGGATCGGAAGTGAAAATTGCCGCTTACGACAAGTATGGCAGGCAATACTCAACAATGGGCAAGAAAGAATTAGAAGGATATACATACTTTGGGGGACCACTACATCAGTATTATGTTACTTCTAGCTCACAAAGACCAGCACCAACAAATGGAGGGCAAAACCCAATGACGACAGGAGGACAAAGAACTCAGGCTGCTGACTCTTTCAGTCAACCTCAGAACTCGAAGCCCGGACCAATGGGATCATTACATTCCAGAGAGTCAATGGATACGAATCGAGGTAGTGCAGTTCCAATCCCCACGTATACCACTCCAGGTCCAAGGTTCGAAGCGGAACCATCACATTTACCTCCTAGTAGTAGATTCAGAGCAGGGGAACCGACAAGGGTAACCCATGAAGTCCATGATGCTAGAGAAAGCTTTAGCCGGGACACAGGAGCAATGAGATTGGTAGCAGACCATAGACGTATGAGACCATCTCAAGTCGCGAAGTGTATGCCAAAGAAGTATGGTGGTTCAGGAGATCCGTATGCACATGTGTCACTCTTTAAGCAAGTCTTAAGAGCTGAGCAGATAACAGATTTCCATACACAATACGAGGGATTTGGTCTTACTCTAGAAGGTACGGCATTGACATGGTTTCAACCACTGAACATAGGGGGATTCCATGACATTGACCATTTGCTAAGAGAGTTTGCTAAGGAATTCTCAAAACGAGGGATTAAGCACAATACGGTCTCACAAATATATGCTTTTAAACAGAGAGAACACGAAAAAGTGAAGGAAGCTTCACTTCGCTTCAAACAATACATTGAGAGATGTCCAGTACGTGAACGACCACAAGATGACAGACTATCTGTTCTCTTTATTGAGGGACTTAGAAACGACACTCTCAAGAAGGACTTGCACTTGAAATCTTGTACAAGTTTCGAGCAAGTAACGAGAGAGGCATTGTACTTAGTGGATAACTGTACGGTTTATGGAGAGGTGTCAGCGGATACAGATTTTGCATCCAGTAGCTCCTCCTCCGTAGCGAGCGAGACTACCACTAAAAAGAATTTTCAAACAACAACCATGCCAAATGTAGAGCAAATGATAGAAGATGCTCTAAAAAGGATGGCACCATACCAAAAACCATTGCCAAAAACACTGAAATGGTGTGCTATTGAACAAAAATGGACAAACCATCCAGCAGAGGAGTGCTATTACAACAAAGGGTATGTAAGGGAGCGTCAGTATGCACCTCCTGCTCAATTAGCACCACCTCAAGTACATCCAGTACCTCGATACCCAACGGGAAATGTACCACGACCTATGGGGATAGAAAGACCGCAACCGGTATTGGGACAACAACCACCTTTACCAGGAGCAAGACCAGTAGGCATTAGATATGCACCAACCTTAGAGAATCAGGAAGAACAAGCCCTAGTGCCTGCTCAAGCCTATTATGAAGAATCTGGTGCACACATGTCTCCAACTGTGTATTACCCACCAGAAGAACCCAAACAACCAGAACCATGGGGCATGATTGGGAATGTTGGAATACCAACAATTACAAGTGCTTCTGATGAAGAGAGATACAATTTGGACGCAAGAACATTGATGTTCATAGCTCATGGAGGGTTAACAGGACAAAGACCATCCTATCCACAAAGGATGAATCAAATGGGACCAAGACCAGCACTAGGACCCTGTTACAAGTGTGGAGGTGACCATCTGATGAATGTTTGCCCACATACGGAAATCATTAGAATTAACGCTTATTGCACTGAGTGTGGGGTTACTCACTTCATTGAGGATTTTTCAAAGAATCCAAACAAAGTGCAAAAGACGACATTGAATATGCTAAAAACTATTCCTACCAGCAGTGGGTCTGAAAATGAAACTCTGATACCAACGCAAGTTGTTACTAGAGCTCAAGCTAAGAAAACCACTAGAGAACCTGAGAATGGAAAGTTAGCGACTGAAATGGTTAGTCCAGGACCGCGGAGTCAGAAAAACACATGGAAAGCTAGAAAAGCACGCATGAAGTTCAGAAAAGAACGTGAAGACGCTATTCTAGCTGAGGAACTAAAGCGAACTAAAGATAGATTAGAAAAACTTGAGAGTCAAAACGGGAAACGAGAGATGAGCCCGATAAGAACGAAACAAAAGAGTATCAAAGAAACAACGAGCTTAAGCTCAGGGGGATCAGTGCTAGTCGACAAAGTACACGAACCATTGGACGCACTGATGAGAGCTTACGAAGCTAGGTTAAAGAACAACCAAACACAAGAACAGAGGTGGATGACATACCCAAACGCGGAATTGGAAAAGCAGAGACTTGAAATGTGCCAAAGAATGATCGAGACTGCACAAGCCTTATTAGAACCACCAAAAGAAACAATGAATTGTGGAACGGAAAACCCAATTCAGCAAGAGACTATCGTTTCACGGGTAGCTGAAAAGACTCCCAGTGCACAAAAGCCTGAAAATACACACAAGGATGACCGCATAGTGTTGAACACAACCGATCAGGAGATAGAGAGTTTTCATCCAGTCATACAGAGGTCTTACGGAAGAGATGAGGATTACAATGAATTTTGGAAACAAGTGAGAGAGGCAAACTTTGCAAACGAGCTAAGTTGCCAAGCTAATCAGACAAATTGGGAAAAGGACATCAGGAACCCTCCCATAGTGGAATTTGAGGCAGGATCTCAAGTGGACTTGGATCTGCAATCTTACTGGGGAGATGGGGGCTCTGTTAGAACAACGGAGAGCAAACCTCATTCACTGAATACCTTACCTTCATACATAGGAGAGTATGAAGCAAAATCCGAGATTAGAGCACTTCCCTCACGAAGAATCTCATCAGAAAAATTCATGGACTCGCAAGGATTGATAGAGATCTTGTCAACACCACTGACATGCACTATCACTCTAGCTGAGCTTTTGAGGCTAAGACCACATATGTGGACCACTGTAGGAAAATGCTTGGAGAAATTCAGGATAAAAGACCCAACATCGAGAGTGAAAGAGGGTATACAAGAGCTGAGTAAACCACAAAAGAACGCTAAGCCTGTACCCTTAAACAAGGTCGGAGAGTATTGCGAAGGTGAAGAGGGGAATACAACCTTACCAGTTGAATTCCAAGGAGTAAACACGATGGCAATACTAGACAGCGGAGCTGGGGTAGCCATTGCTACAAAAGAAATCTGGAAAAAATGGGGGAAACCAGCAATAAGGAAGACTAGGTTGAAACTCCAATTAGCAGAGGACACATGGAGAAACCTATGGGGTTATTAGAGAAAGTTGTAGTGACTTCTTGCGGCATTGAATTTGAACATACTTTTGCTATTGTCGATTTTGGCAAGGAGAATAACTATGATATCATACTGGGAAGACCATTCATGAGACAGTTGAAAATGGTCCAGGATTGGGGCTACGATCACCTATACCTGAGAAATATGGAAACCACTACACGTGTGAACCTGAAAGACCATAGCTACAAAGATGTGAACCGAACACCGGTAGAGGAGTTTGATTCAGCTACTTTGGCGGGATCCGAATTTCCAGCTTGGTTAGGTAAGCCCAAGGAGTTATGGATGTGTGGAGCTTCGAAATGTGGAAGTCTGAAATGAGAAGAATGTGTTTTAGAAAGGGCTATCGAAGACGAAACTTATATAGGAGAACCCTTTCCAGAGGACACGCTTGAACCACACACATTCTAGCAACCCTAGATGTTTGTGCAATTCCGGATGGTCCCACAACGAAATTTTGCGACAAGGACGGGTACGACGTGGTTCCGTACTTCATGTTGAGAACTGTACTCGAAAAAGAAACTGATAGAATAGATGACCTGGAAAAGCTAGACGAGCTTCGCCTAAAAGCAGTAGCTTCTATCTACGCTCAAAAAAGGCGACAAAAGGAATTTTTTGATAAGCATGTGCGGACTAAAGAGTTTAAGGTTGGAGACTATGTCCTAGTTTACACTCTGAAACAGCATGCTAAGAAGCTTAAAAAGCGAGGGATGGGACCTCTGGTGATTAAAAATCTATCACCAAGTGGAGCCGTCAAGCTTGCTACATTAGACGGAGAAGAAATGCCCAATTGGATTAGTGGATGCAGAGTGAAAAAGTATCTTTTGCAGCTAACCCAAGACATGCTTCTCAAAATACATCAAGAAGAGCTGCGTGTCCAGAAAAAGAAAAAGATTGAGGAGGAAGCGCAAGCCGAGGCGAAGGAAAGAATGGAGAAAAGAAGACTACTGCGTCAGAAACAGCGCAATGAAGGAGCAATACGAATAAACGCAGTCAGTATAACAGAAATGGATAATGACAAAGAAGAACCCATCATTGAATGCAAAGTAGGAACCAACCAAATCAAAGCCAGAGCACTATTGGATTCAGGAGCTCAAGCTAACCTACTTTCACTCAGTTTGTATAGACAATTGACAAATGACACTAAACTACAAACTGCCAAGCAAGAGTTAAAGAGTTACTCTGAGAATTCAATCAAAACTGTCGGATGCACAGTTTTACATATACAGATTAACCAATATGTGTATCCTCATATGTTTTACGTGGTTGAAGACCAAGCTACACAACAACCATTATTGCTAGGACAACCATGGCAGAAGCAATACAATGCAATGATTGACTGGAGTTCTAAATCAGTGCTTATCAAATACGAAGGTGAAAGTCAATCAGTTAAGTTCACCAAAGGATCAGAGACAACTCCAAAGGAAGAATCCAAGAACAAAGGTAAACAGCAACCAGAGAAAAAGAAGAAGCAATGGCAACCAAAAGTTTCTATACAACCGGATTACTCTTCGACGAGGAATTCCCAACAATGGATAAGGAAGACAAGCAATAATATAACAGCTCAACCTTTGGAAAAAACGGAGTCAAAGTTGGTATGGAGACCAAAAAAGGTTGTGCCAGAGAACACAAAGGTGGAAAGCAGAGTCTTCAATACCAGACAACAGAGTGATTCCAGACAATCAAGGACAGTGAAACAGATCTGGATTCCAAAGAAGTTCATGACGGCACAAAGCTATAGCAAGCAAATTTGGATCCCAAAGATTTGTAAACAGGAACTCCCTTCAGTACATTCAACGGAAACTCCTAGGTATTTCAAGGCGAGGAAATCAACACACGGAACAAAGCAGGTTTGGATCGCAAAGAGTTTGTGGCAAGCACAAGCAAAGCGGAAGCAGATTTGGATTGTGAAAAAGAACAACAGGGTAAAGAAGAATCCATCGACTGATTCTACTACCAAAGTGCCAAAACCAACCCAAAACCCGACCACCAATCCTTCAATCAAACAAAGAGCAGCTTTATTGGAAAGACTGTTGTATCATCGCTCTGCAATTGCATTGGGAATTTATGACCAAAACAACTACAATGCTTCGTCCACAGACACTTCATAGTCGTCTTGGAGGACTCAGACTAGGAGGGGGGGAGGTATACAGGGATACAGGAGTTACAAAGCAGCTACAAGCGCCAAAAACAAAGAAAAACAAAAATTATATTACAAGGGCAGTGTCTTACATGATTTTGCAATTTTTATGTTTGATTGCGGATATTGATAATATTTATGCCCTTATATACCTTGTTTTGCAACAAGAAGAGATCAAATGATGAATTTGGGTCTCTAGACGTGTAAATATCACTAAATAAGAGTGTTTTTGGAGCTAAAAAGTGGTAATCCAAGTCCAGAAATCACAAATAAGTGTATATTCATATACACAGGGTTACCAGCTATTTATTGTGTATGTTTGGAATTTTTTGGCTTCAATTTGCTATTTTCCTTTATTTTTTATGATTTTCTTAATAAAAGTAAAATAAAAATAAAAAAGCAGGTGAAACGAGATCGGAAAAAAGAAAAGAATAGACGGTGATGGTCCTAATGACAAGGGCAACCCATGGTAAAAATTGGGTACAATTCTGAAAAAGTTGCGGAAAGCCCGAAATGACAGAATTTTGGCAAAGTGGACAGATTTCTCAGAAACAGGTCAAACGGAGTCCAAATTGAGAAATTTCAAATCCTAAAGTGCATTTCACGACGAGATAGGAACACATGTCAAATTTGGTAACAAGTGATCCGGGAAGCCCGAAGTTAATTATTTTTCACATCACTTTCAAGCTCATTTCCACTACTACCTTCTTGGAGAGAGCAAAGAGCACACAGGAGCATCCGACCTTCTACCGCCTTCTACGACTGCTACGAGATCTCAGAGGACACCAGACATGAGAGGTAGACTCGTTGCCATAAGCTTTTGATGCTTATCGTTAACTTCTGTGGCGAAAACTGACCAAAACCAAGAAACAAGAGCAGACGGGGAATGGGGAGGAACGCTAGGTAGGGGCACAACCGCCTAACCAAACCTTGCAAGAACTTATAGGTGGGTTACCCTAACATAGAAGATGGGTTTCTAACACTCAAAGCTCGAGAAAGAATGACTTGAAAAACCCTAGGTCAACAGAGCCTGCAAGAGGCAAACAGAAAAAAAGTTGTCGAAACGACACAAAACTTCTCAGGAAGCTTAACAACATCGAGGGCAATGCAACCATGGAGTATCTCCGGGTTTGGATCACCAAAAGTAGGTCGGAACAACCGATTCGGCGGCGGACACACAAAGCGTCATTTTGGCATAACGGCTAAAATTGACGACCAAATGACATGAAACTTCACAAGCAGCTTCAAATATACATGGATGACTTATGTTTGCAAGCAAAACCCAAAAGAAAGCTGATTCACTTACCAATGGTGAAAAAGACGCTTTCGGGCAACCAAATGGAGAAAGATGGAGAACGGGGAGCCAAAGTCAAGTTCAACCAAATAGGTGGCTTCACAACATATCCAATGAGCTGGAAATGCAACTCTCGAGAAGAAAAGTTGAAGAAATTCAACTCCAAGGCAAAAAAACGACTTCGGAGACTGAAATGCCTAAAGGGGGCTTTTTAGCTAAACTAATGACTTTTTAAGTTGAAAACTAGTTAGCAGGGCTTAGGGCACTAGCAAAAAGCATTCTTTGCACAAAAAGACCAACATTTCAAGAAAAGACATCATACGCGTATGATGTCTCACAGCATGATTTTCACATCCATTTCAACATTTGAGTGCATAGCCTCATTCCACATGTTAATCACATCCTATGAACCAAGTATCATGAGAATTGGAGTTAGAAAACCCAAGGAAAACCAAAAAGACGCAAAGTAGGCCATAAAATTGATTTTTGGTCCTAATTTTGTCAAAATAACTCCAAACTCATTGAAACTTTGTAGGATTGTTGATTAACACATCTATAAGCTATCTGGAACCAAAAAGCACCATTTTGACACAAAAGACATCATACGCGTATGATGTCTATTTGCACTTACAGAGCCAAAACTGCTCATTTGTCATCATACATCCATTATATATATCTAATACATGCTACATATGAAATTTGGAACCATTTGGTCAAGAGGATCACCCCATTAGCCCAATTGAGGAAAATCCTTCACCTAAAGCCTATTTTTGGCCCAAATCCAACATACTCAAGTCCAAACCAAGATTTGAATAGATATAGTCCTTCACTAGTACATGGGGAGTCCACAGAATCAATCCCATGAAAAATTGATGAAAAAGACATCATACGCGTATGATGTCTTTAGAGCCATTTTTAGCCCAAAATATATCCAAAATTCATAAATCCACTGAATAAGCCTATCTAAAGCCATATCCAAGCTTATAGAGAAATTTGGTCCAAAAATACACTAAAAGACATCATACGCGTATGATGTCTTACCATGTGATTTTGGCACCTCAGGGCTTCAACCACCAAACAGAAGTGATCTACATGCCATTTGAAGGTGAACCACCAAGTTTTATCCAATTTGGATCATAAAATCCATTTCCCTTTCAAAATTTTGCCAAGAGCCTGAACTGGACTAAATTGGCCAAAACTTGACCAAATGGGATCCAAACTCAAATCCAAGCATATGATACTCATGTATACACTATCAGCTACAAGCACAACCAATATGAAGTCATTTTGACACAAAAGACATCATACGCGTATGATGTCTCCAGCATGATTCTGAGCCCAGTTTGCATATTTTTTCACCTACCCTGCATCCTTAGGCCCTGAATAGCTCATGTTTCAATTTTCAAGTCATTTGAATAGTTAAAAGCTTCATTTCGGCTTTCAGTACTAAAAAGACGCTAACTTCTGAAATTGGAGTTACAGGATCCATGGATTCCGCCAAGTTATCGGCAACGAAGAGAAAAAGACCGACAATCAAAGATGCTCTTGCAGAAGCGGAACCCTTTGACATTCCAGCAGAAACCCTCAAGCCAACCAAAACATGGGTGGAGGAAGCAGTACTGGAACAAGAGGGAATAAAGATCTACCAGGGGACTTTCAGAGATCCTCAAGGGCAAGCGGTGGATATACCGATGATCCCACAAGAATTGGTGGATTATAGCAGGTCAGAGAACATCAGCAGGTACCTGGAAAGGGCAGACTTGCACAGATTCTTCACCTCGAAACCATCAGGTGTAGATACAAGAAGAGTGTATGAGTTGGCAACCTCCATTCAGAAGGATGGGAAAGCCACATTGACAGCAATAGATGGAGAGAAAGTAGAGGTACAGATCACTCCACAGCTCATTGCAGATGCATTGAAGCTGAACAACAAAGGGAGCTCTGTCAGGGAAAGAAGGGAGGCTATAGAGGTTTATGGGTCCAAGAAACAGAATGCAACTTATGGAGATATGGCAGACCAAAGAGCGGCAACCCTTTGCCGACTGTACAACCAATTTCTCCATATTTGCAGTAAAAGACCTTAAAAGTATACGACACCGCCCCATGCCATTGCAACTACCATCACATGGGCATTGAAGAGCAATATGCCAAAAGAGGTGAATTACGCTCAACACATCCACGAGCAAGTAATTGCCATGCACAACGAGAAGCCAAAGTATATAGGAGGAGCTGAAGTTCTGACAAGAATAGCTTATGAAGCTATTGGAGCTAGAGATCAATGGCCAAAGGTTCCCTCCCAGAATGAATGGCTTAGAGAAGCCGATGAGGAGGAAGAACAGCCTGAAGTATCCAAGAGGGCGTCCACAAGAGCACGCAGGAAACTAGAAATAGTTTCAGAACCTGAAGAGAATGTGGATGAGCCGATTATGAAGAAAGCAAAGAAGAAGGTTGCTCCCAAGCAAACCAAAAGTCAGAAAGCGGCAAGAATGGAAAGACTCGTGGAGCAGTTTAGAGAGGAAAGAGCTCTAAAGGGGGACTTTGAAGAAAAGTGGGTGCCAGACCCCTCTAAAGTCGGAACTAGCTCAGCCAGGCCACATGTTGATCAATATGATCAATATATTAGAGCTTATGAGGAGTCAGAGGCAATACTGGAGCAGCAACCTGTCGAGCCATACACTAAAGAGGAAGTACAGCTTTTAAAAGCTGAGCTGCAAAAGGACGACAAGGGAAAGAAGAAAGTAGATGAGTCTACTGAACCTCAAGAGAAAGACGGGCAAGCAAACAAAGGGAAAGCCAAGATGACTGAGGACAATCAGCCCTCCTTTATTGATGTACCCAGTCCAAAGAAGACGGAAATCATTGTGGAAGAGACCACAGTAGAGATGGACACGGCTGGTATGGAAAAGCCGGAGGCCGGGACCAAGGAAAAGGAGATAGATCCAATTCAGCAAAAGAAAAACGATTATGAGGATCTGGTAGCGATAGGGTACACTGAAGAAGAGGCCCTTGAGGCGGTTTATGGGATCACCCTACAAAACGAGATGATCGGAGAGGGACAGAGGAAAATACAAAGAGTACAAAAGAAAGTGATGAAAAACTGGACGAGCAGAACGTACTAGAAGAGCCGAAGCCAGTGGAGGTGGTGGCCAAAAAAGCTTTAGAGTTGACAGATGAAGATGAAAAAGACATGCACATGGTGCATGAACTGCTCAACAAGATCAAAGAAAGATCCAAGGCAAAGGAAGTGGAGATTGAGACAGCCAAACAAAGGGAAGCCGAGTTGCATAGGAAATTAGAGAATGCTATGACTGAATCTGAAAGTCATAAAGCATCACTCTACGACGTGGAAAACGAGAGAGACGGCTTGATACTCCAGCTAGCCAAGGCTTCAAGAGAAGTAACAAGTGCACAGGAAGCAAGGGAGCGGATGGAAGACGACTTGGAGGCGGCTAAAGATGAGCTCATTGAGCTAAGGGAAAGAGTCGAGCTCCAAGAAAGAACAATCACTAGACTCAAGGCTACCCCTAGAGCTAGCAGAGCAGGAACCGAACAAGAGGGAGCTCTTGTACCAGCTCTGGAAGACCAGGTCCGAAGCTTACAAAGAGAGCTAAGATTAGAGCAAGTGCAAAGGTTGCACATTGCGGAAGGATCATTGGCAGCAGAGGAGAGGCTCACTTTAGAAAATCAAACACTAAGAACAGAGAATGAGACCCTCCGCAAACAGCTCCAAGATCTACAAGAGCAACAAAGAAGAGAGACAGAGACACCACAAGAAGAATCAGGTGGAGCAGCCATAGAACTACCAGAAACTGGAGAGGCAACCACAATTGAAGATCCAGCCCCAGTTCAAGAGGTGGCCTCAACTTCAGGAATCTCTGAAGAAGAAGAACAAAGGCTCCATGACCAAATAGAAAAGTCAACAGAGGAGAGTGCCAAGGCGGAAATGGAATGGGAGAGGAGACTCCTCATCTCCATTAGACTTCAGGGATTAGACACAAAAGTGCTCCATGAAGAGTGGATGCAACCCAGCCTGCCTTTCCCTTTGATGAAGTTTGAAGTGATAAAAACGAAAAAGAGAATAGAGGAGGAGCAGTATGTCGCTCTTTACGAAGGCAACATCACAAAGGAGGAACAGTCAAAGAAGATAGTAGATTCACAACCTAGATGGAGGAAAGGTTGGCTGAACAAATACCCAGCCTACCTCATCTACTTGGTAGAGGCACCAAAGGAGATTCGGGAGGATGCAACCTTCTGCCCGGTGCCAAGAGTCAGAAGCTGGAAAGAGCATGGCAGGATTGCAGAAAAGAAGCCAAATTGGCTTAATTACCCAAGGATGCCAGGACCAAAGGCAGGAGAGAGAATAGGTAAAGCCTACATGGTGAAAACCCTAACGGGCACCATCAAGCTCTTTACTGGCTCTCCTGACCTTTCGTGTCAGATGCTCAAGAAAATTTGCAGGACTCTCTTAGCTTGCATTGAAGTGTTCGCGCCAGATAAAGCCACGACCTCGAGTCTACTATCGACGGCCGACACAGTGACTGATATGATGTATGATCTTTCATTGCAGCCTTCTCCAAAAGTGTTGCACCTCCTATACCAGAGGATTCTGTTTTTGCCTAGCTTCCACATGCAAACATTCGAAGAAGCTTTCTACACCGGCTTTTTCACCCACGAAAGCAAAATATTCGGCCCAACCTTGACCATCGGCAACCTGCGATACGAATCACATTTGCAGATGCTCAAGACGACAGGACTTTATTGACCAAGCATAAAGGTCATGTCAGGGACGACATGAACGCGGAGGGGGGGAGTGTTGAGCCAGCAGAGGATCACACCCACATTTTTGCTCACACTCATCATTTTTGTAACCATTGATTGTAATAAATGTCTTTCCGACATTGATTTTGAATTGAGCCATTCATTAAGTAACGGGACTCAATTGAGTTTCCAGCTTGTAATCCCGAAGTAATTTCACTTGCTGATGTAATTAGTTAGAGATGTTCTCACCTCCAAGGCTGAGGTATATAAGCCAAAGTTTTGTAACCTAAAGGAGATTCAGATTATTAATCAAAGTGAGTTTTTGAGCGCCGTGACTGTGTCTGAGAGAGAGTGAGAGAGAGAGAGAGAGTCTTATCTACTTGCTACGCGAGCTACGGAGCCGCCATTGGAGAAGCGACACCGCCATTGTGTTAGCAACGGCAAGAGCTACGCACTGATACCAAGAGTGCGCGCTATAGGCTTCTATGTGTGGTAAGTTCCTACGAGCTTCGGTGTGAGTTTTCTTCCAACTCGTGTGTCGGAATGGAGCGTGCAGCATATCTATAGAACCACAACGAGTAGAGCTACGCATTAGTACCATCGGGGTCAAGTTTCGATCACCTGTATTTTTCGGCCTGTCTTCATACGCGTTTACCGCACGGAGTGATTATAGGTTGATTTTGCAGTTCAAGTCTTTAGGGTGTTGTTCTTACCTAGTGCATAGACTTCCCCTTGAGTTTGAGATCGATTCAATGATTCTAGATCCTGTTTCGTATAGCATTCGTTCGTAGTACGGATTTCAGTCACTTGCGTATTTTAGAACTTAGATTTGATTTCCTTAGTAGTGATTGTCATTAGAAGGTCGAGTAGGTGATTTGACACCCACCTAGTTGTTTCCATGCGCCTGCGGGTCAAGCTTCGTCCTCGTCTGACAAATTCTATTGTTGGTTGAGTTCTCACTATTTAGCTTCCGCTAGCGGCGTAACCGCCTTAACAGCCGCGTGGAAGAGGTTGTCCAAGAAGTTCAAAGAGGGAGGGAAGAGCATCTCTTTCCTTACCTACGATGGCACCTTTGGTGCTACGGACAAAGTCTTGGCCTTTATCCAACAGTTCAATGCGGTGTTTGGAGATGAGGGCTTCACGGAGTCCTCTAAGCTATGCCATGTAGCTATGCACTTTCAAAATTCCGCCATGCAATGGTGGTCTAGCCTACGAGCCAACGGTGAAGCTCCACGAACATGGAAAGCTTTAAGAGCTTCCATTATGAAGGAGTTTTTGGCCACCGATGCCAAAGACAAAGTACTCACCGAATGGCGAAGCTTGAAGCTCTCTCCTTACGAATCCATTAACAAATATGTAGACAAGTTTTGGGAATTACAACTCAAAGCCACTGTCTTCAAGAAGTTGGATTTTGGAGAGCAAAAGCAACAATTTTGTGTGGGCTTAACTAAAGAAATGGCGGAGTATGTCAACTCCCAAAGGCCATGCACCATATTGGTGGTTATACACCACAATATGGTGGCTTCTCGAATCAATTTCCAAACGAGGGCTAAAAGAAATTCTAAGCCCACGGAAAACAAGGGGTCCAATGAGCCTAAGGGGAAGGACAATGTCCAAAAGTCTCCTAAGGACAACTCCAACAAAGCTAAAGAGAAGGGAGTTTACAAAGGCAAAAATAAACTCTATCCTAAAGAGCTTGAGCGTTATCGCAAGGATAACCATTGTTTCAAGTGCGGTGAGCAAGGGCATGCGTGCCACACTTGTCCCCAAAAGAACACCCTCAATGAACCTCCTAGAGCTACCTTGCTCGAAATCCAAGAGGAGGAAATTCACCACAAAAGATCTCCTCTATGCCATGCTTGGGGAAAGGTAAGAGAACATGATGCTTTTATTCTCTTTGACCCTGGTTCTACTCACAATTTTATATCCATAGAGTTGGCCACAAAGCTAGGTATACAAGCCTACGAGATGGGAGATGTCCTACCCGCAGATGGTGCTTTCAAGGGGCAAGAAGCTTCAATCGCTCCCTTAATCGGTAAATTGAGGCTCCATGTCCAAAGCTATGTGGACAAAGAGCACTTCTTTATCTCTCCTCTCAAGCATGAGGATGTAATCCTAGGGGCACCGTGGTTTGATCGCGTGGCTACCAATGTTAAATTCCCTGAAAAGGAGAATCTCCTTTAAATTTAGGGTAAAAGATATGTACACAGATGCTATGGAAATGGGTAACACCATACCCATTGTACATACACAAGCTTTCAACAAGTCAATAAAGAGCTCTATTTCCGTGTACATGATTTTTGTTAAAGATTCTCAAAATGAACCTAATGTTTTAGCAAAAGAAAATATACACAATCGAAAGGAATTAGAATTATCCAATTTTCTCAAGGGGTTTCAAGATGTCTTTATTGAAGACATCCCTTGTGAGCTACCTCCTAAACGAGATAATGATGACCATGCAATTGAACTTCTTCTAGGAAGTTCACCACCTAACAAACCTCCTTATAGAGTTTCTCAAGCTCAACAAGAGGAGATTATGCGGCAAGTGCATGAGTTAGTTGAGAAGGGCATGGTTAGGCCTAGATCATCTCCATTTTGTTCTCCTGTGCTATTAGTGCAAAAGAAAGACGGCACATATCGCATGTGTGTCGACTATAGAGCACTAAATAGGATCACTATCAAGAATAGGTTTCCCATTCCACGGGTAGAAGACCTATTTGCTAAGCTACAAGGGTCCACCTACTTTAGTAGGATTGACCTAAAAAGTGGCTATCATCAAATAAGGATAGTTGATCAAGACATTGTAAAGACCGCATTTTGCACTACGCTTGGTCTTTACAAATACATTGTCATGCCTTTTGGCTTGACCAATGCACCAGCCACATTCAACCGCTTGATGGAGAAGCTATTCAGGCCTCACCGAACCTTTACTGGAGTGTTCTTTGATGATATCATCATCTACTCTAATTCATTAGACGAACACAAGCAATACCTCTAGGTAATATTTCAAGTTCTAAGAGAGAATAAACTTTATGTTAGTCGAAAGAAAAATAATTTTTTCTTACAAGAGATTCAGTATTTAGGTCACATTATCTCTCAAGATGGCATCCAAATGGATCCATCACAATTAGAGGTAATAAAAGGATGGCCTAAACCAAGGAATCTTCATGAACTAAGAAGGTTATGTGTGCATATTATAGACGGTTCATAAAAAGTTCTCTCTAATAGCAGGACCATTACATGACCTAACAAAGAAAAACGTTAGGTATACATGGTCTACCAAGGAGAATAATGCTTTTGAAAAGCTTAAAGAAAAGCTTATCTCTCAACCTATGCTTAAACTACCGGATCTCTCAAAGCCATTTGAGGTCCAATGTGATGCTTGTGGTGATTGCCTTGGAGCTGTTTTGCTCCAAGAAGGGCACGCCATAGGCTATGAAAGTCAAAGGCTTGACCCTGTTGAGCAAGCTCTAGGCATATATGAAAAGGAAATCCTCGCAGTTCTACATGCCTTAGACTCACGGAAGCGCTATTTATTGGGGATTCCTTTCATTCTGCGAACGGATCACCAAAGTCTTAAGTACTTCATGACGTAGACCAAGCTCTCTGACAAACAAATGAGGTGGGCATATTTCCTTTCACAATTTCATTTTCATATTGCTCACATTGTTGGCAAGCATAATCAACTAGCCGATGCACTCTCAAGACGACTGAGAGTGAATGCGGTTTCCATAGCAACTCACAATGATCTATCTTCTATGATAGATGAGTATGCTGTTGATCCCAATTTTAGAGATGTTATTTCAGCCCTTGCACTAGGGAATAAAGAGGAACCATTTACTTTACAAGATGGTTATCTTCTCTATGGCAATAGACTATGCGGTACTAATTCACTCTGTGAGAAAGTAATGTGTGAATCGCATGCTCCTCCTTACGCGGGGCATAGAGGGATTCAGTCTACCCTAAAGGGGATTGAAACATATTTCTATTGGCCTACCATGAAACCAAACATACAAGAGTATGTTTCTAAATGTGTGGTATGCCAAAAGACGAAGTTTGATAGAGGGAAGCAACCTGGATTGCTTCAACCTTTGCCAATCTCCTAATTCACCATGGGAGAGCATATCCATGGATTTTATCTTTGGACTTCCTAAGTCTATCCATGGGAATACGGGAATATGGACGATAGTAGACAGGTTCAGTAAACAAGCTCATTTTATACCTGTCAAAAAGACTATCAAAGCCCATCAAATGGCAACCCTCTTCATTTCACAAATCTTCAAGTACCATGGCTTAGCATGTCTATAGTGTCGGATAGAGATCCTAGAATGACCAATAATTTTTGGAAGGGTCTCTTTGAGAATTTAGGAACAAGGCTAAATTTCTCTTCAGCCTATCACCCGCAAATGGATGGCCAAAGTGAAATAGCTAACCTAACAATTCTCGATTACTAAAAGCCTATGTAACGGAAGTAGATCAAAGATACCAATGGGAGAAGTACTTACCCTTAGTGGAGTATGCCTACAATAACACTATACATACTTCCATGGGAAAAGCACCTTTCGAGGTAATTGAGGGAAGATCAAAAAGTCCCCTGCTACTTTAGGTACACGGGAAGATCTTCGCTGCAGATGAGTATAGTCGAGACCTACAAGATTAAGGTTAAGGTTAAGGTTAAGTTAAAAATGAACAAAGTTTTTGTCTTATAAGACTCTCTTTTTCTTTATTGTGCACAAAAATGAAGTAGTATGCATACTTAGATCAAGTTTGCGGAGATGACGTCTCCCAAATACCAAATACAGCTTGTCACTCTACTATGGAAGATTAATAGGACTAATGTGCAAACATGCTTGCGGCAGCTTAGGCTCTCAAGCGCCAAATGGACTATTCATCCATTCTAGAACGATGTTGTATGGTAACATAGGGATCCTCTACTCGCTGCAAAAAAGGACTAATGAATATGCTTTATCTTCTCTACGCCATAGTCGAGGACGACTATGATTTCAAGAGATAGGTAATGTCATAAAAACTAATATCTAATTCTCCTAAATGATTTTCTCATGTTAAACTGATCATTTAATATGGGGAAGTGCCAAGGGAGAAAAAGCTAGAATATTGGTTAAGCTGGCAGACCGACCACAGTAGGGATCCAAAGGGGGGGCCATCTGCAAAAGAGCAAGTGCAACAATGGGCTTAAAAGACCCTAAGGTTCAGGCCATCAAGACTTCCAAAATGCTAAGGTTCCAAAATTCAAAGGTTGTGTCCAAATGTCAAACATTAGGGAAATTGGATGCTTTGTGTGTGTCCCAAAAGTCTTCATGCATCTCTACATAGGACGGGGCGAGCCCTAGTTGTAGGAGATGAGAGAGAAACTCACACACACACACACACACACACACACACACACACACACACAAACACACACACACAAGCTCCCTTTACACAAAGGGAATGAGGGACATATGTCAGCTCCCTAGCCCAGATGCCCACAAGGTGTACTCAAATCCTATTGGATGACCTTGGAGGTGGACCAATGAGAACTAGGCTAGAGTAAATCTAGTTTAATCAATTTAAAAACACTTAATGAAAGAACCAATAAGAATTAATCTCTCTAGAAGACTATTGGACAGTCTCCCAAGGGGTCCAATGAGCATTCAATAGACCAATGGCTTGCCTGATTCCTATTGGCTAGGAGGTAAAGGGGTCCAATGAGAGTTAAGTTGCATTTATTAATTACCTAAAGCTCTCACAAAAGGGGAAAGGGGAACACATGTCAGAAGTCTATCACTTATGCTGCTTAATTTCCATTGGCTGAGGCTAGGGAGGTCCAATAGGATGCGAGCATGAGCAAATAGCAAGAGGGGTCGACCAAGAGAGAGAGGGGGTTGTTTTTTCAAAGGCATTATTGACTTACACACTCGCACAATCTATGTGGGAAGCAAGAAGACCCTTCTCAAGCTTTAATGGAAAGCTTACCACCTACTCCAAGCTTGTGAGAAGGGAGGCCTACACCAACAACTCTTGGCTTTGTGATGAAAATCCAACCAAGATCCAAGCTTCAATGCATGCTCATATCCTCTACCATGCTAATTACTAAGCTAAGTTATGCTAATATGAGTGATTATGTGAGGAGATGTATATCTTTCTCGTAAGAATACTCCTTCTTCCTCTCAATCTATTCTAATACCCCGCTAGCTCTCACCATCTTCAAAGGTGTGTGAGGTCTTGTGTCTGAGACCGTGAGGGAATTGATGTTGTGTTTAATAAGTGTTGTGCTTAGTTCTTGAAGTTTCTATCTTCATAGCACTAGCTAGTATTGAAGGAACACAAAGAATTGTATTGTAAAATGTCTCTCTTGATGGGAGAAACCGTAATACAAAGCCTTTTGGAGGGGGGACCGGCTCCATGCAAATCCGATCCTCAACTGTTGTCAATTGCTTAATTTCTCTCTCTTTTGAAGTATTGTTCATGCTATCTAACTAGGTGTTATACTTTTTGTTGCTCTCTCCACCCAGGCACTCTTGTTATTCTCATTAGGAATCTGTTCTAATGAAATGCTCACTATGTTCATGCTATTTTCCACTACACACAAGTTACTAGGCCATTAAATGTTTCAAGTAGTATGCTACATAGAATTCTGGGTATGCTAGTTAGCATATTGAACATACTATTTAGCATATTTGTTGTGCCAACTAAGCATGCTTGTAGCTATACAGGGTATGCTAACTAGCATACCCTGTATGCTAACTAGCATACATGGAATTATAATTAGCACTCAAAGCATAGTACCAATATGCTACATAGCATAATGGGTATGATAGTTAGTATATTTTACATACTTTCTAACATATTTGGTGTGCCAACTTAGCATGCTTGGAGGTATATTGTGTATGCTAACTAGCATACTAGGTATGCTAGCTAGCATATTAGATATCTTAAGTATCATATTGAGTACGTTAGCTAGCACACTTGGAATCCTTACAAGGATGCTATGCATGCTAATTAGCATACTCAACAAGCATACTTAACATGCTAACTAGCAAAATTAGTATGCTAACTAGCATACTGGTTTTGGGATTGCATACACTGTATAATACCTACCATACACAATACTAAAAATCACTAGTATGTTTACTAGGGTCAAGCATCTTCATTGCTAATAATTCTCAGTAGACTCTCTAGGCTAGTTAGCATATAAAGGTTTTATCTTCTTTGAAATAATTTGTTTTTCTTGCCATTAAAGCAGTTTTTATCATTTTGGTTGATCTTAAAGGTTTTAATAGAAGGTACCTTTTTTGCAAGTCTATCAAAGTATTTTGATAATGTGGCCCATGCGTATGACAAGAAACTTGGCAAAGAAAAGATTGAACAAGACAAGCCCTCGGTTCAGGAGCTGGATGAGCAGGTTAACATGAATGAAGGGGTGGATGTTGTAGCGCAACATGCGGAGAATTTTGGTGGTGCAGTAGACAATCAACCATTGGAGGAGGAGGATGACTTTGTCATGATTTTTCATTGGGATGCTAAGACTGCTGCAACTCAAATAGTGAGCACCTCAAAGAAAACAGTGGTTGGTGCTTCAAAGGAAAAAGTGAGGATTACAGCTTAGGCAAGGCACATTACACTGGCAAAAATAGCCCTTTGGGGAGTTTTGTGAAAATTGCAAAGTCAAAGAGGAAAGATGGCACTGAAGCGATACCAGGAGAGGCTACAATGGACAATTTTTTTTCCTCTAAGAGGATTGTGGAGGACATAATGCAAAGCACCAAAGGTGAAGAGAAAGCCCCCCGCTCACGAGCTTGCAAGAAACTTTGTTGAACCTGATCTACCCTGCTCAAAATCTGTAATGCTTGCAAGTTAGTGTGCTCGTAATTGTTATGCCCTTACTGAGTGTGCCCATTCCTATCATCATTATGGCCATACCCTCATGTGTAGCTTATTGCACCTCTTGTGGCATCATGTAGCTATTTGAAAATTTATAATGAAAAAAGTTTTTTGAGTAAATATATGTGTGACAGTCTAATATATTTTGCCTGTCCTTTATGCTTTCTCATTTGATACATGTGTTGTGTTGTAGGGGAAGAGAATCAAGAATTAATTGCCTTGCATGATTTAATTTTTTCCCTTGATTGCAAAAACCTATGAAAAAGGTGAATTGCCAAGGCCAGGCGGCTTAAAAGAGAAAAACTTGAGATTGAGAGGCACCGAAACCGCTACTATCTACGACTCTCAAAAATTATGGAGTGCTTGAGTTATGTGCATCCCTCTTGGGAGCTTATATGTGCTAAGTGGTATCCTCTACCGGACCCAATATGGGTGCCAAAGCTTCTGGTAGATGACGGGTTGTCATACTTGACTTGAATGACCTATTGGTCAGTGTTGTAGAGGGTCAATATGGCAAAAAATCCCCCTGCATATGTAGAGGAAATGGTTAAGTACAAAGTCGATGCTCAGCGAATAGTGTTTCATCAGAGAGATAGCCATAAATTTTGGATTGGTGCCTCCGGTTTTTCCATGTTTTTATAGGGAGCACCAGCATGCTAGATAAGGTGAATGCAATTCTAGATAGTGAATTCAAAGAGAAGAAGTCAAGGCTAGCAGGTGTTTTTGCACAAATCCATTGCACTGGCCCGAAGTGCAAGATTAGGGATAAGCTTGTGTTCTTCTAGAATTTAAAGCTCTTCTGGAAGCGCAATCCACATTTCGGGCCTAAAAACCTTATTATCATTGATGATAATACATACAAAGTGTGCCAGAACGATGAAAGAAACTTGGCTTATTAGTCCCAATGTCAGGACAAGGGTCCTAAGCCTAGGGGGTCAGGGACCTAAGCCAGGGGCTCGGACTGGACTAGTGTGGAATGGGGATCCATATTATGGCTAGGGCTAGGAGCCAGTCTATAAGTTGGTTGGGCGGTGGATCCATCATCACAGTCTCCTAGGCTTTACACTGGTATCAGAGCATGAGAAGGTCGTGGACCTATTTTGAGAAGGAGGGGTTTTGCATGTTGCATGGTGGTGAAGACGAAGCTTGGCTGTGCGGGCATGGCCGCTTAGTCGGGGTCGAAGACGAAGCAAGTAAAAACCGTGTGTGCAGGGGGTCTTGGGAAGGAGGAGCTCGCTGGGTCGAGCTGTAGGAAAGCCATCGAGGGTGGTCTCATTTGGAGTGCAACGCTGGAGGGAGTACTTCCCGTCACAGGCGCGAGCACCGGGCCACACTGCAACAGGAACTCTCTCTCTCTCTCTCTCTCTCTCTCTCTCTCTCTCTCTCTCTCTCTCTCTCTCTCTCTCTCTCTCTCTCTCTCTCTCTCTCTCTCTCTCTCTCTCTCTCTCTCTCTCTCTCTCTCTCTCTCTCTCTCTCTCTCTCTCTCTCTCTCTCTCGGCATTCTGCAGCGCCATCGCCATGCCCTGCGTTCATCATTTTGTTTTTTTTTTCCATTTAAGCGCCCAAAGGCCTTTGGCCTTAGGGCGAAGGACATATTTTTGTTTCCTCTAAGGGTCAGTGCCCACGGGCTTCTACAGCTGACGGTGACATACAAGATTAGATGCATGATTCTATGCATGATTGGATGCATCATGTTCGACATGCACACATGATTCACCAAGGGCAAAGCCACCCTATATGGCTGTATCGACATTACATAAGCCATTCGCTCGTCGTACAAATCCGCAAATTATCGGCAAGCTTTGGCAAATTCGGCATGCAAAAGGGGCATTAACATGATTCAACTCGTCATGGTCATGCGGCTAGCAGGGTAAGTCGGCACAAGTCAGTAATGAGTATGCATTTGTTTTTGAAATTTTTTGGCAAATTTGTTCAAACATGATGAGTGATTCTTGTCCCAGCAAGGCTGTTGTACAAGTAATCAATCTCCATTCATTGGCATGGTTTTGCTAGCATGAATGATCAGCACTTGCACATGCAACTGCATTATGCCTATAATGTGCATGCTACATTGTTACTTTGACAGTTATATAATATTTCGGGCAAGCAAGGCTTGCATTGCCTTCTAGCAAGGCTCGCATGCAATCGAGGGGAGTGCACTTTAGGCACTCCAAACACAAGCAAGGCTTGTGACATTTATCTTCAGCATCAAAATTTTGTTGCATATATTATTGGCAAAAGTTCAATGATTAATTGCAAAGCCATATCAAGCATGGCTTGGATACACAAAAACCTCAACAACACACAATTGTCGGAGGTTAAATGGAGTAATACTAGGCCAAGGGCCAGGCAAGACTACTTGGACCTCATGCAGATCATCACGGCTTGTACCTCGGCTTGATGCGGTACAATCCAACCCGCTTACTCCAATCCAACCCGCTTTCAACCTAGTTGGTCGTCTCCACTCTGACTGGATACTCAATGGTTGAGTCCTAGTTTATCATTAGTCGTGGAAGAGTGTTTGTAAGTGGTTGGGGAAAAGCACCTCACTCTTACTGCTACTATTTTTTGCTAAAGGATCTGCTAAGAGCATACGTTAGCACAACGCATTTTGAATGGGCGATTCGCTCCCTATTCTAGAATTTTCTTACGTAAGGTTTTCAACTTTGAACACATGTTGTGGTGGGGTTGGATATCGTTTCCATAAGTGAGACCATAAATCTACAAATTTGGAAGTTTGATGGTCAGAACTCAAAAGATAATCTAAACCTAAAAATAAGTGTAAAAAGGGGATAACCAAACCAAAAAGAGTAAACCTAAAAAGTTTCAATCCATTTGGTGCATAAACATGGATCGCGATCCATGTACCCCTATGACTGTTTGAGCAAAAGCTGAGACCATTGGGTCAAGTGTGGTTCTTAATGACTGAATACACACTTTGGGTGAGAAATTGACATTGAAAACTCGCTCAGATCAAGAAATTGGACAAAAGGCACAAAAAACCTTGAAAATTGAATGTCTCTAAAATGAGGCCAAAAATTGCAAGAGTAAGTCCGACGAGAACTAGAGTGGAAGACTCATACATTCAATGACATTTTTTTGTACCTAGAATGATGGGATCCTTGAGTTTAAGGGCTCCTATGACCATACATCGGGTTAGCGAGGCTTCAGACATGATTCAAACTATTAGGGTACCAAAAACTTGGACCAAAGCTAGAGATGCAAGACCTGATGAGAGAGTAATTGACCAAACTCCCTCGAGAGCACCTATTGATGGTTATGAGGCAAGAGATGTTGTAGTAGAGGATCCTAGAATGGTGATAAGGTAGTAGATATGCAAAGAATGTGACCATCTCAAGTGGCAAAGTGTGGATCCAAAAAGTACAACAGATTACCCAGGAGATCCTTACACACATGTTTCCCTTTTTAAGAAAGTATTAAGAGAAAAACAAGTCATGGATTTCTATATGTAGTACAAATGGTTTAATTTGACATTGGAAGGAACAACATTGAGCTGGTTTCAACCATTGAACAAGAGAGATTTTCTAAATATTGATCAACTCCTGCGAGAGTTTGTTGAGGAATTCTCCAAAAGAGGAATCAAGCACAATACAATTTCCCAAATCTATGCATTTAAGCAAAAGAAGAACAAAAAGGTGAAGGAAGCTTGAGCGAAGTAACTACGATTCTCAGAGACGGAGCTAGTTTTTCGCTTTTTGTTGTACCTGACTTTTAAGTTGGTTTCCTTCTTGGCAACCATTTGGGATGCTTGCATATCTAGGCGAGAGGATCCCAAAAAGAGGGTTATTTTCAAGTCTATTTCTACCCAGACCTTGAGTGTTGATGACGATGTTGGTGAGCCTTTAGGTTTTTGTAGAATTTGGGATAAGTTTTTAGCCCACTTGAGTGACAAAGTGATTGAAGACAAGGGCATTTCCCTTCAGGATATTGCTTGGAGTGAAGTGATAAGAGAAAGAGTGTGACTCTTGACGAGTGCATTTGGGATGGCTTTTTAGCCAATTTAGTTGAGGAAGTCACTTCTGGCCAATGTATTCTTGAGGAGGAGGATGTTACCAAACCTCTTGTTTTTTCCTAGCCACCCACCCTAGTTGAGGAGGTGTCGTATGGTGGGGGATTTGATTCTTTTGAGCATGTTGATGATGTTATGCAACCTTTAGAAAGAGTGGCCCTTGTACTAGCCATTGGTTGACGCTCGTGTCTATGAAGATGATGTTCTTATTGAAGATGTGCTTGATGCTTCTAGTTTTAGTTCTCTTGATGTTTCTGATGACGATATGGTTACCATTGAAAATATTCCTTTGAAAGAGCAACTTGATCCCCCTCCTATTGTTCTCCAAGCTATGGAGATACCTATTGATCAACGGATTTTCAAGCTGACACTCTATGATGGATTTGGAGTTAATGCAGCAGATTCTCATTTATTGCAATTTGTGCAAGCTTGTTGGTTTGAGGGTTATGTCAAGTCATGAGGTTCTTTCCTGCCTTTCTAACTGGGGTAGCAGGCAGTGGTACTATAGTATGCAACGATATTCTCCACTTTTGATGCAAACTAGGGATGGAGTGGATAGAGCTTTTGTTGCTAGATTCTCTCCTATTTTGCCTTCCTATTTAGCCTTTGGGAACCTGTTAAACTTCTTCCAAGGGGAGGGTGAATCAAATGCTGAGTATGTCGATCGTTTTCAAAGTTTCAAAATGAAGCATTGTGATCCCTACTGTTTTGATGAAAGGGGTTTATTGGAATGTTTTCTTAAGGGCATTTTGAGGGATTTTCAACTCCATGTGAGGTTGTCAGATCCAAAGAGACTTGAGGATGCATACGCACGAGCTCGGGTTGTGGGGGAGGCCTTTGAAGCTACCACCCTAGCAGCCTCATGGAGGGTAACCTTTGAAGCTGAGAGATACAAGAGAGAGGCTTGTTTTAATTCTATGGCATGTGCTCCTATGGTTCCTATTCCACCATCCCTCACCCCAACACCTTTGCAGGCTAGTGAGTCACTTTCTTTTGGAAATACCATTTTACCTACTCCACATTGGGTACCAAATGTGCCAAAGAGTGAGTTTGTTTCCCATCCAAGGGGGTTATGGCAAGATAAATGGAAGAGAGAAAGTAATAGAAACAGAGTGAAATTTAAATGAAAGGAAAAAGAAAAGCAATGGATAAAGCACCGGTCTAACCGGAAATTCTAGGTTCACACCAGCACGCTAGTTTTCCCCGTTGGATGCCACTGTTGCACTATTAATGGCCAAGGGCATGGGGATTTTGACAGAGAAAGAGAACATTTGCATGAGATATTGAGCACTTGAAGAAAGTTTTAAAGATTTTTTTATTATGAATTTCCATGATGATACTCTCACTTGATTTGCCTTGAGGAGTTGTTTTGACAAAAAATGACATGCTTGAAAATGTTGCTATAAAGCCCTGGACCTTGACGACTAAAGATCAAGATCGATCACTGCTAAAGAGTACCATGGAAGCCGAGCAAGACTTTGAAGAGGATGGTCGCCAATGGCCCCCTATTGTTTTTTTGCATATCATCTATGATTTTATCATACTGTGCGAGTGTAGTGCGAGAGTGTGTGTGTTTGTCAAAAGGAGTTTGGAGGAGCCATTGTCAAATATACAAAAAAAGTGCTTTATAAGGTTTGTTTAATGTGCTACGGGGAGGGTGTTAAAGCTCTCAAGAGGGGGCCACCACCGTATGTAGGCCATCCGAGGGGTGGTGGGCAAGGGAGAGTCGCCAAGCCGGAGTTGTGTGTGTGTGAATAGGACCTTGAAGAGCCTTTGTTTAAATAATAAAAAGGGGGAATAGTTCTTTTTTACAAAAGAGCTGAAGGCGGGTGTGTCGATCTGTCGAGGAGGCACCACAGGTTGCAGGAGCGCGCAAGAGAATGGCTAGGAGTCGCGAGGTGCCACAAGGTCGCCATGAGAGGGGGTGTCAATTGAGGCTCTGGCTATGCCAAGAGCCAGAGAGGAGAGCATTTTTGCTAGTTGTGATGAGAACATGAGGGGGTGTCAATTGAAGGAGGGAAGCACTACAATTTGCAGCCCATGAGAGAGAGTGACGAGGGGTATGTAGGGCAGGGTTGCCAAGCAGGAGAACTGAGGGTGAGAGTATGGGAGGCATGGCCGTAGTGAGGCGGGAGCCAACGAGGCCAATTGGATGACGAAGCTCTGGTTGTGTCAAGAAGGAGGAGGGGGTTTGCAAGGGAGAAAGCATCGTTTGCAGGCCATGAGAGAGATGAGAGGGAGATCCTCACTGTGGGGGTAGCCGAGAGAGAGAGAGAGAGAGAGAGAGAGAGAGAGAGAGAGAGAGAGAGAGAGAGAGAGAGAGAGAGAGAGAGAGAGACTCTGCATGCTCTTCTCTGTTGCAAATCGAGATCAATTTGAAAGAGAGATGTTTTCTTTCCTTTTTTTTTTAAGCCTTTGGGGTGCATTCTTATGCTCGAGAAATAGAGAGGGTAGAGAGAAAGTTCCCCAATGTTGAAAGCGAAGGACGAATTGTGGAAACGAGAGTTGAAGGGTGAGGGAAAGAGAAAGAGAGATGTTAGAAAGAGGTCTGTTGGTGGGCCATATTTCATAGAGAGAGAGAGAGAGGATACTTTGTTGTGAGAGAGAGAGCGAATATTTGGTACTATTAAACAAGAACAAACCACGCTGCCCTATTGGGTGTAAGCCAAAAGTTGTTGCGCTGCCCTATTGGGTGTAAGCCTTGAATATCTTAGGCTATCGGCATCTTCCATTGCAAAGCTGGGAGCTTGCAAAGTTGCCTCGACAAAGGTTTTGAAGACAAAAGATAAGTTTTGTTAAAACGTTGTAAAAACAATATTTTCAATATTCAAATTGCACGATAATTCACACCGTCTCTCGTGCTCATCTCATCTTTCTCTCTCTCTTTTGAAATAACGATGACGTTCAATCCCTCTCTCTTCTTCATCTCTGTTGTTGAATGGTGAAGTAATCACTTTCTTTGTGAATAATCATTGATACGTTCTGACACTAAGACTGCATTGCACATTCCTTGGCAGCAAATTTCAACAGCACATCTCCAACCATAGTTCCTTGTTGGTGGGCTTGGGTTGGGGGTTTGAGTATTAGTCTTTGCTTGGATTTTCTTGTATGGGTCTGCTTCATGGCCTAGGCATAGAAAAATATCCATCACATAGCTCCTCCATTTATCCTTCTCTTTTCTCTCTTGGGTGGCAAGTCACTATCCTCTGAGTCAGAAGATGGTGATTATGATGAAGAGAAAGAGGAGGAAGAAGGAAAAGATGGTGGCCGCTTTCTTCCCTTCCTCTTGCTTGGATTTCTTTCTCCCTTCTTTGAATTAGCATGGGAGGGAGTTCTTGATGACTTCCTCTTCTTTTTAGGACGAGTAGGTGACCGCCATGCGCGTCATCTTCTTGGGGCAGTATCACTTTGAGAGGTAGGTGGTTCACTTTCATCATACCTCTCCCTTGAAAGTTCATGGTGCAATTCTTCTTGAATAGTTTTCCTTGGAGGTCCCTTTGGTATTTCCTCCTCGTTACCCAAAGAGATTCCTTTTTTGGAGGTCTCACTATGAGGCTTCGTAGGAATTCTCTCTTCTTGGGCATTTGGGGGAACTTGAGCTTGAAGGACTTGAATTTGTCTTTGAACCTCTGCTTGAAAAATAGGGTTTGAAGGGCTTGATCTTGAGGGACTTGAATTTGGCTTTGCCTCCACTTGCAAAATAGAGTTTCCCATTGCTTCTTGTAACTTTTCAACAAGGTAGTTGATGACTTTGCAACCATCATCAAATGTTATAGCACAAGCCAAATCTAAGTTATCAATATTAATTACATTCTCTTGATTATGTTGGGCCATAATTAAAGTTCCTTATATGTATATGCTAAATCTTTCCTTGGCACTTCCAAAACTTTGGCTACCACTTCTCTTATCCCCTGAAATTAGCACTCGAGTAACTATACCCGTGGTTTAGAATATTGTTAATTGCAAAGAGTAGTGGAGTGGGTTTAATAGTACGAGTTTGGCACTGGTATTGATCAAGCTTCCTAATAGCTCAATAATGGTTAAGCTATAGGCAAGTCCCAAAAGACTCCATTATTAAGACCTTAGTTCTTGATGGTGTCCCATGTACCTTGTAAACATGCATACCAACCAAGTTAATAAATCCCAATCCCACTCACCCTATTGCAATGAACAAATCCAACCTTTCATAGATTACTCAAGGACCTCTCTTCTTAGGCAAGAAAAGATAAATCTCAACTCTCATACGAATGTCAGAGAATCTAACACTTACTATAGATTCTGTGGAATTGAAAGGAGAGAGTTTTCCTTTAAGAGAGAGATAGCAAGGAGAACATATGTTGTGTAGGACTGAATTCTTTACAAAAAATCACATTAAAAACACTTTAACCATGCACAAATTTCAAAGACCAATTAAGATTAACAACTTGATGAGAACCGGATTTCCTTGGACCCGGTCTTGCCCTCCAAAAGGACTTGTATTATAATCTTCTCAAAAGAGAGCTTTGTTACAATACATGTTTGTGCTCTTGTGGAGCCTTTCTGAATCAATAATATGGTGTCTTCAAGATTCCATAGTACAACCCTCCTTCCAAAAACCTAAACACCCCAGTGGGGAGAAAGGAACGGGGAAAGAGCAAGATGAAGATGGAGAGAGTATTTTGAAACAAGAGAATTGATATTCCATGTACATGTGCTCATGGACAAGCTCTTAGCATAGCTTAGTAATAGAGTAATAGAGATGGACAAGAAGAAACTTTCATTGGCTTGGATTTGCATCCATCACCAAGAGCTTGAGCATAGAGTCCGTCTCTAGAGCTCCCATGAGAGAGAGAGAGAGAGAGAGAGAGAGAGAGAGAGAGAGAAATCTTTGCCAATCTTGGACACTTGAGAGAGGAGTAAGAGCTTCAAAAATACAAATATCCCTCTCTTATATAGCTATGCAAGTGTGCAACTAGACTTGAATTAGAATGCTTCACACTTGACCAATGAGGTGAGAACACCCCCTAATGCAACTCAAGCATTCGCAACACTTATCCCCTCTTGCCTTGCATGCTAGAACTCATGCCCCCTCCCCCTCTCTTGGGACTCATCTTGGCAAGTGGAAACACCACACACACACACACACACTCACACACACTTGTCAAGTTCACTCAAAGCAAGTATAGGCTACTTTGGACATGTGGCTTAGTTAAGCTTTGTAAACCAAAACTAGAGTCAAATTACTAAATGAGGAGGGGCTGATCGAATCTTAGTTTTTAGCTTTTTCTCTTTTGTTTAATAAAAACCATAAACTTACCTTTTCATTAATTAGCTCACGTGCAAGACCTTTGCACAAACCTTGGAGGCTTACGAAACTGTCCCGGAGCTACACTCTACCTACTAATGTAGGACCTACTAAATTAGGATAAAATTTGACAAGAATAAAACTCACCCTTTAGGATTTAAATTTTTCACCTCCTATGCAAAATCTTAGCACATTGCTTTGGAGATGCCGCCAACCTGCTCCCAAAACTTGCAAAATTTAGATATTTTGTGGCAAGTTAGAATCTCACCCAAGGCTCCCCTAGACTTCATACTTAGATTCCAAAGAGTTATTCTAATGACTTGAGCTTAGCACTATCACTTTCTATTTTTAGACTCCTATAATTGCTCTCGATCATCTCCTTTGCTTTGTAACTTTGATTAAGGCTGCTTGGGATACATTTATCCTTCCTTGACCGATACCTATGACTGAGATAATTAATTAGTAATTACCCTTTCTCTTTTATGGACTTTTCCCTTTTGGTCCCAAGCCTTGATCGGTTGGTCCATTAGCACTTCATCAAGGTCACTTGTTCTCTTTTATATTCCCTAAACTTAAGTGGCCAATTTAAGTTGGAAAATACTTTTGGAAGGTTAGAAAATAATATTCATGATAGTGTAGGCTTGCAGACCAAAGGCTGCCTTCAGCTTGCCCAAGCCTGATCAAAACCCCAACCAAACCTACCAGGGCGCACCTGCAACTTGCAACCTAGACTACCCTGCCATTGCTAACCCTCAAAATTTGCCATCACTAATCCTCATATCCTCATCCATCCTAGCAAGAGAGTGAAAAGAGGAAGATTTATTTATCTAAGATGAAAAAGTGCTCATCAATATTGACATGAAGTTGTGATCAAGCAAACCCTAGGGATAGTTTTTGGAGGTTGAGGATTCCAACCATTGAAGAGAGAGAGAGAGAGAGAGAGAGAGAGAGAGAGAGAGAGAGAGAGAGTCAAAGTCCAAAATTCCTAAAATTTTCTAGTTCTTTAGTAGATCTTAGTCCAAATGCTCTTATTGCATAAGATGCTAGCTTTGATTAGAATTTGGTCATAGATTATGGATCCTGTTCCATGTAGCACCTCATAGAGACTAGTTGTTTGTGTATGCATAAACTCTTGGTAAAGTGAAGCTTGATGATGTCTATGAGCTTGAGATACATGGTGTTGGAGAAATCAAGCTATTTATGCATAATGGAATGGAATATATATTAAAACATATCATACATATTCCAAAGTTAGCAAAGAGTTTGATATCTATTGGTCAGCTTGATGACTTGGGCTACACGACCACCTTTGGAAAATATTCATGGTCAATCAAGAAGGAAAATCTTGTGTTTCTCAAAAGTCAAAATCTAGGAATGGTTTACTATATGTTTGTCTCGTGTGTAAAAGAGGATTGTATATCCATAGGCGAGCTACCATCTACTGAGTTGTAGCATAGCTGGCTAGGCCATATGAGCCAAAAGGGAATGAAAACACTAGCTCTTTTTGGTTACTTTCTCACGTTAAACCATTCAAATTTTTTCACATGTGATCTTGTATATAAACAAAAACTAGAAACACCTCATCGCCATTGAATAAGAAGTGTTTGCAATCATTAGAACTTATTCATAGTGATGTTGTGGTCCTATTCCAACCAATTCTCTAGGGAGAGCTAGCTATTTTATAACTTTCATAGACAATTCCACTAGGAAGGTGTGGGTTTATACTTTGCATCATAAGGATCAAGTCTTCTCTACTTTCTAGAAATTCTTTTCATTGGTAGCAAAGCGAGGAGGAAATATCTCTCTCTTACTCTATTTTCTTTAAGCTCCATGAAAAAAATTTCTCCAAATTTCTTGTACTTCAAAGTTAAAAAAATTGCATCCATGGCCCACTACCATCTTATTTGATACTAGCAAAGAAGATTCTCCCAAGTCAAATGCAGAGAGAGAAAGTGCCAAATGAGTTTCTGTTTGCAGTTTCTCGAATCTATGACAAGGCGATGTGTCAATTGAGCATGGGAAGAGGAATTTTAGAAATTTTGTAAGCACTATTGGGGTTAAACAAGGATGTCCTTTGTCACCAACTCTCTTTGGTCTATGTATTGATCAATTGGAACAAATGGTACTTGACTTTATGCAAGAAGAAGGCATTGAAGAGGTCACTATTTGCAATGTGGTAACCATGATTTTGTTGTATGCAGATGATGTAGTGCTTCTATACACACGTTAGAAGATGCACAAAAACTTATGATTGTCCTTGAGAACTTTTTCTTGCAAAGTGGACTGATTGTGAATGAATCCAAAACAAACATTATGCTTGTGAAAACCAACCATAAGGAGAAGCCATGCATTATGTACAACATTGAGACACTTGAAGTTGTTGAGAGATTTAAGTACCTTGGCCTTGAGGTTCCGGCCAATCACAAGTGGCATGAATGTGCTATGCGTCATTTGGAAGCGGGAAAGAGAGCATACTATGCATTTGACAACATGTATAATGCGGGAACATCAAGTGTTTGGTTCTCAAGAAGTACCTTTTTGACATATTGTCGACACCGATTCTTCTTTATGGAGTTGAAGTGTGGGGTGGGAGCATCTCAAAGTCTACTTGGAAAGCGTTTGAGAATGTCCAAAATCATGTTTTTACAAGCTTTTTCCGAGTGGGAGATTGTTAAGTATGGAGCCTGATTTACCCCTTTGTAATTTTTTGTATTAAAAACGTACATCTGCGTTGAGATATTTCTTTTTGCCGGAATATCATGGCTGGATGGCGGTCGGAAAACGGCCGACCGTTTGGCCGGTTGGGCAGTAGCCGGTAGTCAATGGCCGGTGGCTGGTGGTCAAAAGTCAATGGCCAGTGGGCCGATGGCTGAATTCAATGGCCAGTGGCTGATTCCAAAGGAGGACTTGTCTTCTCAAGGGTAGCTTGGAGGGTTCGATTTGGACTTATCTAGACAAGGGCGTCTACACATGGCTGCCTCTCATGAGAGAGGTCAGCCCTTGGCCTATAAAAGGAGGCCATTTCTACACACATTTCACAGTGTGAAGTTAATGCAACAAGGTGGGTGTGAGGTGGTGAGAGTGAAGCAAGGCGGGAGCTTTGTTAAGGGTATAATCCCTTTGTGACCTACTTCTTGTTCGAAGTACTAAAGCCATTAAGTCACTGCTTTCCTGTGGATGTACCCCACATTGGGTGAACCATGTATATTGTGCTCTCTTTCTCTCTCTTTCTCTCTCTCTCTCTCTCTCTCTCTCTCTCTCTACTCTATAATCTCTTATGTGTGAAAATTATCTCTCTCCATTAAGTAATCTACTCAATTGTCTACTTAGCTACGTCATATTTTCTAACAACTGGTATCAGAGCAAGGTTTGCTCGTAGCTAAATTATCTCAAGGAAAAGATTCCTTGAATTGAGTGGAAGTAATGTGGAGGAAGGGAAGCTAAAGATCAAGAAGTTCAACGGCAAAAACTACCAACATTGGAAGATGCAAATTGAAGACTATCTCTACTAGAAGGACCTTTATTTGCCACTAGGCGGTCTTGCAAAGAAGCCAGCAACGATGGCAGATGAAGCATGGATTGTCCTTGATTGAAAGGCATTGGGAACAATCCGGTTAAGCTTGGCATCAACGATGGCCTTTAATGTTTCGGAGATGAAGACCACGGAGGACTTGATGAAGTCACTTGACGACTTCTACGAGAAACCATCGGCATCCAATGAGGTATTTCTCATGAAGCGCTTGTTCAATCTAAAGATGGCAGAGAATGGTTCAGTTGCAGAACAACCTAAATGGCTTTAACACCAACATAAGTCAACTTTGATTGGTGTGAATAAATTTTGATGACAAAGTGCGAGCTCTCCTTATACTATCGTCTCTATCGGATAGTTGGGACAGCCTTGTGATGGCTGTAAGTAATTCTATTTCTGGCACAAATACTCTTAAGTTTGATAATGTTTTGGGTGTTCTCCTAAGCAAGGAAATGCGAAACAGAAGCACAGGAGAATCATCAAGCGCTGCACTGTCAACAAGAGGAAGGCCTAAGGAGAGGTTCAAAAACCAAAAGGGTCGTGATCGCTCAAGACGGAGCAAGTCACGCACAAAGTCAGTTCTTGAATGTTGGAACTGCGGCAAGAAGGGCCACGTCAAGAAGGATTTTTGGTCCAAGAAGAAGAAGGAGTCGGAGTCTCAAGACAACAAGCCAACATCGGAGGCCAATGTAGCAGGTAAAGTAGAGCAAGATGCTCTAATTCTCTCATTAGACAATGTGTCTAATTCCTAGATAGTAGATTCCGGGGCTTCATTCCATGCGACACCACACAAGCAACATTTCCAAGATTACAAAGCTTATGAAATTTTTGGCAAAGGTACAGTTTGTGTCAAAACTGCTAACGAAAATGAATGGAAGCTTAAAGATGTTCGGCATGTTCCTTCTCTTCGCAAAAAATTGATATCTACAGGACAATTAGACGATGAAGGTCACAACATTGCGTTCGGAAGAAAACAATGGAAGATCTCAAAGGGATCTTTGGTGGTTGCCAAGGGAGAAAAGGTCGGTACACTTTACTTGTGTACTGTTAGCACGCAATCTTCAACTTGTGCAATAGCTACGAAAGTCAACAGTGCGGTGTGGCACTATCGGCTTGGGCATATGAGTGCCAAAGGAATGCAAATCCTTCAAACAAAAAAGCTTCTACCAGGTTTGAAAGAAGTGGACTTAGAGTTCTGTGAAGATTGTGTTTATGGTAAATAAAAGAGGGTAAACTTTCAAAAATCAGAAAATGAAAGAAAAAAGAAAAAACTTGAGTTGGTTCATTCTGATGTTTGGGGTCCTGCAAGTACACCATCACTTGGTGGCTCCTTGTATTATGTAACATTCATAGACGATATGCAACTAGGAAAACATGGGTTTATGTCATGAAGAATAAATCCGATGTATTTTCCATATTTCAAAGGTGGAAAGCCTTTGTGGAGAATGAAGTAGGTACCAAGGTTAAATGCCTCAGATCAGACAATGGAGGTGAATATTGCAGCCAAGCTTTTGAAAGCTTTTGTGCTAGCAATGGCATTCGGAGGCAAAAGACAACCCCAATGACACCTCAACAAAATGGAATTTCAGAAAGGATGAATAGGACAATCATGGAGCGAGCACGAAGCATGCGGCTACATGCAGGCCCACAGCTTGAGCTTTGGGCAGAAGCTGTAAGTACGTCTGTGTACTTAATCAACCGGTCACCCTCAACGACATTGGATGGGGGAGTTCTAGAAGAGGCATGGACAGGTAAACCGGTGAATTATGCATTTCTCAAAGTGTTTGGGTGTGAGGCTTTCATGCACATAGATAGAAGCCTAAGATCAAAGCTAGATGCAAAGTCCAAAACATGTTTCTTCATTGGCTATGGAGAAGGTGACTTTGGGTATCGCCTATGGAATCCTGAAGACGGTAAAATCTTTAGGAGTAGGGATGTAATTTTTAATGAACAAAATATGTACAAAGATTACTTGGAAAGAAAACAAACAAAAGAAACAGGTGATGAGTACATGGAGCTTGAGGACGGTGAAGACTCAAAGACTGCAAACGGTGACAATGTGCAACAACGTCGACCAAATGAGGAGCCTCAACCTATTTCCCAAAGATCTACAAGAGCAAGTAGACCTCCAAAAAGGTTCATTCCTTCCTTCAACCATCTCTTGATCTCAGATTTTGGAGATCCGGAATCATACGAAGAAGCTATGCAACATGAATCCAAAGAAGAATGGATGAAGAGCATGCAAGTAGAGATGGACTCATTACATTGCAACCAAATATAGGAGTTGGTTGAGTTGCCTAAAGGTAAGCGGGCACTTCAGAACAAATGGGTGTATAAGCTGAAGGAAGAAGGTGGGAAGAAAAGGTACAAGTATAGGCTTGTGATAAAAGGGTTTTCTCAAAAGAAAGGTATTGACTTTAATGAAATATTTTCTCTTGTTGTAAAAGTGAACTCAATTAGGCTTTTCTTAAGCCTTGTGGCTGCTCATGATCTAAATCTTTAGCAGATGGATGTAAATACGGCATTCCCTCACGGTGACTTAGAGGAGAAAATTTACATGCTTCAACCAAAGGGGTATGAAGTAAAAGGTAAGGAGAAAATGGTTTGCAGATTAAAGAAGAGCTTGTATGGTTTAAAGCAAGAATCAAGACAATGGTACTTGAAGTTCGACCGATGGATATTGGATCATGGATTCACAAGATGCAACTCGGATCACTGCGTCTACACGAAGAATTTGGGAGATGGGAAGTTCACCATCCTAATGTTGTATGTTGATGACATGTTGATTGCAAGTGCTAACATGCAGGACATCAAAGACCTAAAAGAGGAGCTATCTAAATCTTTTTCAATGAAAGATTTAGGTGTTGCAACGAGGATACTTGGTATGAAGATATCAAGGGACAGGACGAGGAAGACAATAAAGCTATCTCAAGAGGATTACATCAAGAAGGTACTAGAAAGGTTTGCAATGCAAAATGAAAAAACGATTTCTAAACCTTTGGCTGGTCATTTTAAACTAACCAAGGATATGTGTCCAAAGACACAAGAGAAGATAGCCTATATGTCTAAAGTTCCATGAAGTTGAGCTTTTGCTCATCTTCAATTGGCATTCAAGGATAAGAAGCCAGGATGGAAAGCAGTCACAGGTTTGGTTTGGAGATCAGTCTCCAAGTGGGAGATTGTTAAGTATGGAGCCTGATTTACACCTTGTAATTGTTTGTATTTAAATTGTACATTTGCGTCGGAATATTCCTTTTTGTTGGAATATTATGGGTGGACGGCGGACAAAAAGTGGTTGAAAAACGGCCGTTCGTTTGGCCGGTTGGTCGGTGGATGGTAGTCAATGGCCGGTGGCGGATTTCAAAGGAGGACTTGTCTTCTTAAGGGCGGCCACACATTGACGGATTGGAGGGTCCAATTTGGACTTATCTACACAAGGGCAGGTACACATGGCTGCCTCTCATGAGAGGGGCATCCCTTTTGGCCTATAAAAGGAGGCCATTTCTACACATTTCACAGTGTGAAGTTAATGCAACAAGTTGGGGTGTGAGGTGGTGAGAGTGAAGCAAGGGGGGAGCTCTATTAAGGGTATAATCCCTTTGTAATTTACTTCTTGTTGGAAGTACTAAAGCGATTAAGTCACTATTTTCTCGAAGATGTAGCCCACATTGGGTGAACCATGTATATCGTGTGCTCTCTCTCTCTATATATATATATACACTCTATAATCTCTTGTGTGTGAAAATTATCTCTCTCCGTTAAGTAATCTACTCAATTATCTACTTAGCTACGTCATATTTCCTAACAAAGACACAAACACCATTTATGCTCCTACTGCTTGAGTCGGGATCTCTTCCAATTGAGGTTATGGGCATGGAAAGGATTGTGGAGTACACGATAAAGATGCGTCAAAACCCCTCACATCGACTTTCTACAATTGCATGGCAAGCAAGTAAAAAAGTTCAAAAGACGCATAAAAGCAAGATTTTGAGCATGGGATGGATGCAAGACATAAAGACGTGGTTTGCGAGATGGGATGCATTACACTTGCTACATGATGCCTCAATTGACTCCCAAGTGAATGAAGCTTTTCTACGATGCCAATGCATTACGGCTTGGGAGGAATTGGGTGGGTCACGCTTTATTACAAGAGTAGAGGATTGGAGAGAGATTTTTGAGGGAGCTTTTTAGGGTGCTTTTTTTTAAAATTTTTACTTGCAGTAGGAAAAATTAAAAAAAACTCCCTCCCATGGTCCCTCCTTGAGAGAGCTTTAGAGGGAGTTTTCTCTCCCTCTCTCTCTGTCTCTCTCTCTCTCTCTATAACCCTCTCTCATATATATATATATATATATATATATATATATATATATATATATATATATATGCATACAGATATAGATGTATGTATATATGCATACACACATACACACACATATATATACATAACACACATATGTATTTATGTATGTATGTATGGATAGATAAGAGGAGGAATGTGAAAATATCCACATACATATTTATATTTATATATATATAATATTTCCCTCCACCTCTCCCTCTCTCCCTCTCCCTCTCTCTCTCTCTCTCTCTCTCTCTCTCTCTCTCTCCCCCACCATGCTCACAAGAGAGAGAGAGAGAGAGAGAGAGAGAGAGAGAGAAAGGGAGAGAGAGGAAGAGGGTTGAGAAAGAGAGAGGGGGAGGGAAATATTATATATATATATATATATATGAGAGAGAGAGAGAGGGGGAGATAGATAGGCGGGGTGAGAGAGAGAGAGAGAGAAGGGAGAAAGCTCCCTCCTAAAGCTCTCTCCACGAGGGAGCTTTTTTTTTTTTTTGCTACTACAAGTAAAATTTTAAAAAAAACTCCCTAAAAATCTTCCTCGAAAAGCTCTCTCGATTCCCATCCCCACATTACACCACCCATATTGCCCCCAACTACAAAACCATGTTCTTTGCAGAAAGGAAAAATCATACTCACACTTACATGCTTGAGTCTATCCCCTTGTCAACGATACACAATATCGTAGCTATTCTGCTTAGCTTCCACTCCCTTCGATGTGAGACAGGCCAGGTGTTCGGGCAATGGAAAAGAGTCAAATCGATTGTGCACATTATGCTCACTGTAAGTTCTAGAGTCTGACTATCACACACTACTAGAGTGCTCAGCTTTTGGTCACATCCGAACTTGCTTCCCTCACCTTTTTAGCCATGACTTAGAGCTACACACTTTCCTCTCCCAACCACAATGTGGGCTCTCCATTGCGACTCTCATCACCACAATTTTGGAGCATCGAGAGTCACTCATCAACCACACACATACTACATCACATGTAACTTTGGTCCCATAAGTCATATTTGACCTCCGAAGAAGATAGTAAAATCTCTCTCTCTCTCTCTCTCTCTCTCTCTCTCGTTGGTGCGTGCACACACGCACACACACAAATAGGTTGAAATAGTAAACTACACTGCAACCCGTCTCTCTTTTGGAATCAGAAACCTTGTCACATTTTGGAGGCTCTCTTTCTCTCTCTCTCTCTCTCTCTCTCAAATTCATTTGCATACATACAAGGCATTGATTCAAAAGAAGAAGAAAAGATGAGAAGTAAAGCAAGAATTTTTTCAAGATCAAGAAAAGGCACGTGCATGTGGAAGATTTTGGAAAAACTTTAAGGGGCAAGCGGGTCAAGAATTTTGGTAACTTGAGTCTTGTGGACATGTAGACACATCGTAGGAAACTATATGAGCAACCAAATGCTGAAAAAATGTCATTTTATGGTTAACTCCCATATATGCCCTCTTTTTTACTATCGAGGATGTAAGCGGTGGGCTTTAAAAGTTCGCCACTCGTAAAGCGGGAGATCTTCAAGGTATCAAGCCACAGATTATCAAATGGACGGAAAATTTTACACACGAGTGGATGTGTGATATTTCAACCTCGCACTTCAACATGGTATGCCTTATGATTGGAGTACTAATTGTTGGAATTAGGGTTGCAGAGAAACACACACAGCTTGGAGAAGACGAAGGAAGCTCAAGGCACACAATAGAGAGTGTGTTACTTAGTGTGCAATGGAAAGATAGATAGCCCTAGAGTGATGGGCGTATATACAATGCACGGGGGAAAAAAACCTTCTAAAGAGAGAAAAAATGCCCCAACGGTCCTAGTGTGTTCACACACATCACTACCACATGTATATGGTAACAAATCCCCCCCGGAGTGATGCGGTGAACGAGAGCTGGCACATGAGTAAAGGGAAGTGCCATGCCCTAAGGACATGATCAGTCCACAAAGGGGAGTAAGCCCAAAGCTTTGCGGAAAGCTTCAAGCTTCTCACGAGACAATGCCTTTGTGAAAAGATCTGCAAGGTTGTCCTGTGTTGGCACATAAGCCAAGCTGATCTCTCCTGCTGAGAGCCTCTCCCTGACATAGTGGTAATGCACCTCAATGTGCTTTGTGCGAGCATGAAAAATTGGGTTCCTCGCAATTGCCAATGCGCTCTGGCTGTCAGTGTAGATAGTGTTGGCAGTGTCCTGTCCAACACCCAAATCAGCCATAAGGCGTCTGAGCCATACACACTCAACCGTAGCTATGAAGACTGCCCTACACTCAGCCTCACAACTCGAAGTGGCCGCAGTAGGTTGCTTCTTGCTCAACCATGATATACATGAACATCCAAGCATGAAACAAAAACCTGATGTGGACACTCGCGTGTCAAAACAACCAGCCCAATTTGAGTCCGAAAAAGCATGTAAGTCTGGCGGCAATGATCCCCCCTTGGGATAAAACAAGTCAAGATGTAAAGTGCCACTAAGGTAGCGGAAAATCCTCTTGACAGCCTGCCAATGCTTAGACCCTGGGCTATGCATAAATCTACTGACCTGTGAGACTGCAAACTGAATATCTGGCCTCGTGTTGCATACATAAATGAGGTAGCCAACTGCAGTTTGGTAAAGAGTGACATCAGCAGGATCGCCAGCATCATGTAGACTCAACTTCAAACCTGTTTCCATGGGAGTGGCAATAGGTTTGCAATCCTCAAGTCCAAACTTACATAGCAATGTCTTTATGTAACTTTTTTGACACAAGGCAATACCACCATCACACTGCTTAAACTGTATACCCAAGTAATGATGCAACAGCCCCAAATCTTTCATCTTGAAAGTAGCATTCAAATCAGCCTTAAATTCAGCAATGTGTCTCTCATTTGGTCCAGTGATCAGCAAATCATCAACATAAAGAACCACAATGAGAAGTACATCACCCTCACTCTTTACATACAATGTGCTTTCTGTTGGACTGTTAGGAAAGCCTTGTTTGACCAAATGAGTGTCAACTTTCTCATACCAAGCACGAGGAGATTGCTTCAACCCATACAAAGCCTTGTTACATTTGCACACTTTGTCCTCTTGTCCTTTTATGACAAAACCGCGAGGCTGCGTTACATAAACTTCCTCAAATATGTCACCATTCAAGAAAGCAGTAACAATGTCTGATTGATGTAAATCCCAACCAAAATGAGCTGCCAATGCACATAGAAAACGCACAGTAGTCATACGACAAGTGGGAGCAAAAGTCCCTTCATAATCTATGCCTTTTTGTTGTGCATAACCCTTTGCAACAAGTCGAGCCTTATGGCGATCGATCTCACCATCCGGCTTGCATTTCAACTTGTAAACCCACTTCGTACCAATGGCCTTTTTGCCAGGAGGCAAATCACATAAAGTCCATGTGTCATTTTCTATAAATGCATCATATTCTGATTAAATGGCAGTCATCCAATTTTTTGAATTCTGTGCTTCATCAAAAGACAGAGGCTCCTCAACATCATGTAAGCTAGACACAACCAAATCATAACAATCTGATGCATAAGATGCATGGCAAGAGCCTGAACGAGTACGACTAGACAAAGGTGAATCCAATTTATTGTCACGCAAAGTGTGCACCAGCCATTTTGGCATACCTCTAGCCTACTCATTTTCAGCCCTTTCCTCATCAAGTACATCATGTACATCTGCATCAGTAATAGGCTGATCTAAAACATTTTCAGAAACCCCCATAGGTTGTACATTTTCCTCATTGGAACTTACATTCGTATTTCCACCACTGAAAAGAGGCAACAAAGTGTCATAAATGTCCTGTGAGCTTACATTATTGTCTCTAGTACATGACAGCAAGGGCTGAACAGAATCTTCCACAAACACTACATCCCGTGAAACCAGAATACGTTTTGTTTGCGGATGATAAAACCTGTATCCTTTGCTTTCAACAATATAAACAACAAAAATACATTTGACAGCCTTATCATCTAATTTTTTGCGCTGCACTTGTGGCACCAAAGCATATGCCAAACAACCAAAAACACGCATGTGCTCAATAGTAGGCTTTCTATCATGCCATGCTTCATATGGATTAATAGACTGCAAAGCTTTCGTAGGACACCTGTTAAGTACATAAGTGGCACACATGATGGCCTCAAGCCAAAAAGAATGCGGCAAAGCTTGACTTTTGACCATACATCGTGCCATTTCCATCAGTGACCTATTTTTCCTCTCAGCAACACCATTTTGCTGAGGTGTATAAGGCACTGTACATTGGTGTTTTATCCCACGACTAGCCAGAAATGCATTAAATTCATGAGACATATACTCCCCCCCTCGATCGGAACAGAGGGTGCCCCCTAGTACATTTCGAGACATTTTTAGCCATCGCCAGAAATTGTTTGAAGCACATAAAAACTTCGGACTTCGCTTTAAGCGGAAATACCCATGCATGCCTTGAGTAATCATCAATGAAAGTCACGAAGTACAGGTAATTGCCCAAGGACGGAGTTTGCATGGACCCACAAACATCACTATGCACAAGCTGCAACCTGCATGTGGCCAGAACTGAACCATCCTTTGGAAATTTAGAACGCTGCATCTTACCCAAAATACAGCCTTCACAAACATGTTTGACAGGTGCTTCAAGAGGCGGAAAAGAAGCAACCATATCAGATTTCTGCAAACACAGCAAACTGGCAAAATTCAGATGACCAAAACGTGCATGCCAAAGTTTTGCATCTAAAATAGCCCTTGAATCTGCAACAGCATTTGCAAAATTTTGTCCACACTTGTTATACAAAGTGAGCTTATACAGCCCACGGCACAAAAGCCCAGATGCAACAATTTCATCACCAAAACTGAGATCATGAACTGTACATCTGTCATCACAAATTTGACTACAAGTCCAAGTCTAGCAAGTGCGGATACAGATAAGAGATTCTTCTTGATCCCAGGTACATAAAGTGCGTCAACAAGTGTGAAGGAACTGCCATTAGCAGCAATGAGCACAATCTTTCCAACTCCCTGAACTGGATAAGAGGCGTTGTTGGCACAAGTGACTGAATTCCCATGAGGGACAGACTCAAGAGAGGTAAACAATTCACGATGTGAGGTAATGTGCTTTGTAGCACCACTGTCGAAATACCACACATGTGAATCTGCAGCAACTGACAAGCATGCATCATGGACAGCAGGATTGTAAGTGCACTTTGCGCTAAAATCCCATTCTGCATCAACATCAGCAACACAGTCTCCTTTCACAGAAGACTCAACAATGGCTGCATTTGTAGTGGAACCAGCATTTGCAGTGGAACCACCCTCTTTCTTCTTAGCCTCTTTGGCTTTCAACTTAGGACACGACTTGATCAAGTGATCATTGGATTTACAATAATGGCAACGCATCTTTTTTTTGCCCTTATCACCAGAATTTCCAGACGAATTGCTGCCAACAGAAGCATTAGGAACATAATTTTTGCCACTTGCAACAGAACCATAAGAAGTGGCTGCATTGCTGTTACCACCCTTTCTTTGAGAAGCAATAAAAGCTTGTTCAACTGCACACTGTCTAGTCATGTTTTTTCTGGACAGTGACTCGTGCAACAGCAATGTGCATAATGCATCAAACTTGACAACTTCTGGATTTCCTTGGGTCATAAGTCTCCAAGTACTAGCAAAAGTCTGGTAAGAATCTGGTAAGGCATCAAGAACAGTCTGCACAAGGGAACTGTCTGAAATAACTTCACCTGCAGAAATAACTTGCTCATTGATATCCTTGACACTGGCAAGGAAAGTGTCCATATCATCTTCCTCATGCATAATCTTCGACTCCAGCTCTTTACGCAGCAAAGCAATTTTAGCCTCATTGCGGCTTGCATAAAGACCTGCTAGAATATCCCAAGCATGTCTTACAGATTTTGCTGAACGGATGTGAGGAACAATGGTGCGCTTCACAGACAACGCAATCAATGCATGAGCTTACGCATCCTTAACATCCCAACGAGCTTGTTCTGCCGTAGGAAAAACAACTCTAACAGCTGCAATCCTTGCAGCAAGACCTGCAACATCCTCAACATCGCCTACATCCTCAAAACCAGGACGTACATCAATGCCCTGCACAATGTTCCAGACACCCTTTGACACAAGAACATGTTGCATCATATAAGCCCACATAGGGTAGTTGTCCCCATCCAACCTGTCCTCAACAGCAAACATCTTGAACACATTTGTGTTGTTGTTGTCAGCCATGGTAAATGCTGCACCTGATGTGAAAACTGCCCGAAAATAGGAGAAATGGAGCGGGAACAACCTGTGCTATATAGCACAAACCGTAGAAGACTATAAGACACCTGTTATGCAGAAAACGACACTAACAAAAATTCTGCACAAAATGACGAAATAGCCTGTGCAGTACTGCCTGTAGTGGAAATGGAGGCCGAAATGAGCCCAAATCAAAATTCTGAGCAGACCGAGCTCTTTGAGCATACCCAAAATTTTTGTCAACCTGCGAACACTCGCCAAAGCTCACTGAAATCGGAGAAAGTGAGCAGGTGTGTGCTGGAGCAGCTGGCGACTAAGCCCGGGAGGACATGACCTGCTCTGATACCAATTGTTGGAATTAGGGTTGCAGAGAAACACACACAGCTTGGAGAAGACGAAGGAAGCTCAAGGCACACAATAGAGAGTGTGTTACTTAGTGTGCAATGGAAAGATAGATAGCCCTAGAGTGATGGGCGTATATACAATGCACGGGGGAAAAAAACCTCCTAAAGAGGGAAAAAATGCCCCGGCGGTCCTAGTGTGTTCACACACATCACTACCACATGTATATGGTAACACTAATTGGGTCAAGCCTTTGCATGAAGGAGGGGACGTCGTGAAGAATGTAAACAACTACAAGATTTTAATGATTGAGTCTCTTATGGCAAAGTTGTTTGGGTGCATAATGGAGATGAAGGTGAGTGATTAGGCTGAAGAAAATGACTTTCGGGTTTTTGTCGATGCCATTGCACAATTGATCATCTCGTCTCACTGTTTGTGTTCTCTTGGAAGAAAGTCGATTGAAAGGCAAGCAATTGTATTGTTGTTTTGTGGACTTTAAGAAAGCCTTTGATATGATCCCACGTAACAATTTGTGGAGAAGGATGGAAGAACTCCAAATTCCAAGTGAGTTTACGCTTGCGGTTTCTCGAATCTATGAGAAGGCAATGTGTCAATTGCGCATGGGAAGAGGAATTTCAGAAATTTTTGTAAGCACTATTGGGGTTAAACAAGGATGTCCAATGTCACCAACTCTCTTTGGTCTATGCATTGATCAATTGGAACAAATGGTACTTGACTTTATGCAAGAAGAAGGCATTGAAGAGTTCACTATTTGCAAATGTGGTAGTCATGCTTTTGTTGTGTGCGGATGATGTAGTGCTTCTAGCACACACTGTAGAAGATGCCCAAAAGCTTATGGTTGTCCTTTTGCTTGCATAGTGGGCTGATTGTCAATGAATCCGAAACAAAGGTTATGCTTGTGAAAACCAACCATAAGGAGAAGCCATGCATTGTGTACAACAATGAGACACTTGAAGTTGTTGAGAGCTTTTAGTACCTTGGGGCTTGAGGTTCCGGCCAATCACAAGTGGCATGAATGTGCTATGGATTGTTTGGAAGCAGAAAAGAGAGCATACTATGCATTTGAGAAGATGTGTAATGCGGGAAACATCAAGTGTTGGGTTCCCAAGCAGTACCTTTTTGACACATTGATGACACCCCTCATTTGCAACTCATCAAAACAACCTCCTACAGGCGGCGCTGCCTCTACACCCTCTTTTCCTCCAGACTCATTCTAGTGCTCTTACCTTACTAAGACCTAAAGGCCTGAAAAACATAGTCTTCTTCTTCTCTTTCCCTTGTGTCACCAACAGCCCCGACTAGCAGTCGGATGTGAATTCTCTCTAAGCTGGAATTGAGAGAGAGAGAGAGAGAGAGAGAGAGAGAGAGTAGAAGCACCAGCAATGTCAAGGGCAGAGCGAGACTCATAGGCTGGTCACCGCCTTTGGACAACCCCCTTCTTGAGCGCATGGACGAGGTTAGAGAGAGAGAGAGAGACATACACCGAGAAGGAAGCTTCAAGAGAGAGCACAACTGGCAGTGAGTCTTGAGCCAACAACATGGCAAGCTTGAGCACGTCTACTACCCTAGGAACCCACATCACCAGTCCCGGGCTTGTTGCAAGGATTTCTCTCTCAAAACGTATCGTTTCCACCACATTCGTAAATTTTATGATTTTTAGAAATATGTGACCACATATTGGAGAAATAATAAAACAAGGCATCCCAAGGATGAAAGACATTGCCAAAAGCGAGATGTGAAGACGCAGCCTAGAAGGCAAACACAATAACCGAAAAGCCCTCGTCCCCCCCCACCCCCCTCAACACTATCTCACACGGGCATGGGCTGGATGGGATCAATGGCCTACGCCTTTTCTAGGGAGCACGGGCATCATGGGCCGTTGATCTCGCGGTGCACCCCGAATTTACCAGTTTGCCCGAATTTACTAAAGCTGACCCGAATTTACACAACGATGGGTTTATCATAAAAGGAACCCTTCTCCCATTGCTTTCAACGAACACGCGTAGGTGAGGTGGTTAAGGTGATAGGCTTGCAAAGGTGGCGTCTGGGGGATGAGAGGGGGAGAGGGAATTTACAAGTTTTGGTGCGCCCAAATTTACATGTTTTCCCGAATTTACACAAATAGCATCGGACGGTTTATATCGCACCCGATCCTCGAAATGCCCCCCCTCCCCCCCAAACCAAAAAAGCAAATATAGAAACGTTGCATTAGCAAGAACTGGCCGGCACTGCCAATAAGTTTTTAGTGAAGACAATTGCTCACAAATACATGCCCTCACCGCTAAAATCGATGTGCTGCACAGCTTCCAAACATCCATGACAACATGAACCCTGTCTTTTCGAGGAGTTTTCTGGTTCAAGCGCTGAAGAAGTCCTCCTCTCACTCCAACCTCAGCTGCACCACTTCTGTTGGGTAAGCAAGACTCCCTGCATATACGTGTTCGCGTGGGCGTTTGTGCGTGCTTGCGTCTTCTTCTGTGATATGCTTTGGTTTTAACATGGATCTTCGTATAAGTACATGTTTGAACACTCTAGTCTCTCTGTCAAGCATTTGCAGAGTGGCTTTAATTAATGGTTATTGGCCTTAATTTTATGTATACTTCTCAATTACGGAAGTTTGCAGCATGTCTTCTGTCTACTTTTTGGCACATATTCATCTGGGTTGCTCATCATCAATAAACTTTTGCATGTGCAAGTTTCCTTAAAAAAAGAGACTTTGTTAGTTCGTAAAGCAAATAAAGGCCAAAGGTCACCAATCTACGTGCTTCTGTAGTTGCCCCTCTCTCGAATGGAATGAGCACTTGTTGTGTCCTACTTTTTTTGCCCGGAAAGCTCTTTAGGTTAGTTCTCAAGTTGCTCTTCTTACCTGCCTGTAATACAAAGACAGAAGGGGCACATAATGCTAATTAGGTACTAAAGGTCCTATGACTTCTGGCCCTTAGCCTTTTGAAAACAAATATCTGTTTGATTTAGAAAAGGCACAATGTCACGTGACACATCCCAACCCTATGTGTCTGTGGACAAGCTACACCACAGCAAGGTTCAATCAGTCAAGTAAAGTTTAGATTAGCAGTGATCTGGCACTTTTGTGAGTCTATTCGTAGACCGTGCATGCCCAGTCACTTAGCATAGATGCATATCCTCTGGTTGCACACAGCATGATCATCGGAATTCCCATCAGAATCCATTAGCATCAGTTAGGGGAAATTTTCAGTGCATTTAGCCTAATTTCCTATTTATTGGTATTTTCACTTATTATTTTTAAGTGACTTTCCAACAAAAGTAGGTAGGGCAATTTTGCTAAGTTAATATATAAGCAAACCCAAGTTAGCACTTTCTAGCAGAAGAGGCAGCAAGAGCTTCCCGCTCAACAGGCAACTTCTCAACAGAACCCCCCTATCAACACGTAGCCTCGCCATACCTCCCATCCCCTTGGCGTTTTTCATAGAGCATCCCTCGCCTTGAAGTCTCCCCCCTTTCTGGCGATAGATACCCTGCAGATCAGCCTTCCCTAGCGTTTTTCCCGCGACAGTCACCTCAGCCTTAGCGTTTTTGACCTACAGCATCAGCCCCAAAGGACCAGCGTTTTTGGATTGCTAGAACCAGCAGACACCAACGTTTTTCATCAGCTTCCCAGCCTTGTAAAAACGCAGCATTTGGTAGCAGTTGAACGGCAGAAGTTTAGCGATTTACTAACGCTAGGTACTTGTAGCAGTCAACGTTTTTGATCAGCAATTTCAGCCTTGAAGAAAATGTAGATTTTCAGCCTTATGCACAGTAGCAGATTCCCTCTAAGATGGTTGCAGATGCTCCCCCATTTTGAGCCATAAAAACGCAGCCAAAACAGTCATTTTCAGCCACCGAAACAGTCCCAGAATTCAGCGATTAGAAGATCACAGATTTCAGCCATCAAATCGTCGTCGTCGTCATCGGCATAGTCCCATTGCATACGCATTGTACACCTTTGTGCAATCAAAGTAGACCACTCTCGCCGACGAGAGTGGGGCCTGCGGAGGAGGGTTTTACAACCTCTCGGGTGTCGTATCTCTTCCCTCTCCTTCTCTCAGTCTCATTCACTTGCACGCACAATATCCATCACTTTGTTCGTGATCATAGCACTCTCTTTAAGACGGAAAGCTCTCTCTTTCCCTAAGAACTAAAAGGAACCTTGAGCAATAAAGATCACTAATCTTGAGAAAATACAACATTCATTCCGCTGCACCTTACATTGGTATCAGAGCTTTGGAAGTGTTCTGCATTACTCAAGGAAAGAACCACAAGAATTTTTTTTGCTTGTTGCGATCGCACGAACCCAAGTTCACTTGGGCGTGGCGATTCCTAATCGTGTTTTGTTGAAGAGTGATAGGAATCCCAAGAAAGAAGGGCTTGTCGAGCCTCCCCTTGTGTCTCTTTTCACTCATTGAGAGCGGACTGTGCACTTAGCGGCCGGCCAATCGACGTGAGGTGGGAAAAAGCAACCTTGGTGTGAGCGCAAGGCCGCCAAGGGGTGCACCAACAAAAAAGGGAAGAACTCGGGTGACGAGAAGATCCTTCTCCAACGCGATTTGCAAGCGAAAGAAACCCTCAAGAACCCAAGACCCCCGAGACTCAAGAACCTCAAGAACCCAAGATTCTCACGAATCAAGGACCTAAAGAACCTCAAGACCCTCAAGAACCCAAGTTCCTCGCGAGCTTAAGACCCCAAGATTTTAGTGCATGGTCGTCACCCGAAGTGGAACGGATACTTCGCATATAGGTAATGAGCATGAGAGAGGCGACGAAGACTCGTCCCCACCTGGAGATGATTTCTTTAATCCTCGCCCTTCGCCATCTACGCCACCAAGTGCACCAGACCCTATGGAGGCAATGGTCAAGTAGATGATGGCCATGATGGACAGACAGGACGACAAGCCCTTGCTTTAGAACGTGAGCTCCTTGCTCAGGACCGTGAGCGCGATGACAGAATTGCAAGAATGGCCGCAGATCAAGCAGCCAAGGACCGCGAGCGCGACGAAAGAAACGCAAGATTTGCCACACAACAATAAGAAAATCGACTTGCTCTTGAACACGAGTGCGTTGAACGAAAAGCAGAAAAGGAAGCCGAGCGTGAAGCTCAAAGGGAGCTTCGCAATCAAGAATTTATTGCCAAAATCCTAGCCTCGAAGATCGAACCACCCAAAGATTGTGGGAGTTCGTCAAGTGGCGCAAGCCACTATGCGAGTTTCCAACCATCCAGTTACAGAAAAGTTGATTTTCAGTAAGTATGACAGTAAGATGGATGCTACAATTATTCATTCTTGGTTGCAGCAATTTAATGCTTATTTTGCGACAACTAAGAAGATAGGAAATAGCAAAGTTTTGACGGCAGCTATGTACCTTGCCGGTGATGCCATCTGTCACGTGACACATCCCAACCTTATGTGTCCGTGGACAAGCTACACCACAGCAGGGTTCAGTCGGTCTAGATTAGCAGTGATCTGGCACTTTTGTGAGTCTATTCGTAGACCGTGCATGCCCAGTCACTTAGCATAGATGCATATCCTCCGGTTGCGCACAGCATGATCATCGGAATTCCCATCAGAATCCATTAGCATCAGTTAGGGGAATTTTTCAGTGCATTTAGCCTATTTTCCTATTTATTGGTTATTTTCACTTATTATTTTTAAGTGACTTTCCAACAAAAGTAGGTAGGGCAATTTTGCTAAGTTAATATATAAGCAAACCAAAGTTCACACTTTCTGGCAGAAGAGGTAGCAGGAGCACCTTGCTCAACAGGCAACTTCTCAGCAAGACCAACCCCCGCGACTACTCTGGCGTTTTCTCCACAGAAGACCTAGCGTTTTTGCATCAGATCAGCCTTGGCGATTTGTGCACAGCAGATCAGCCCCAGCGTCATCACGACACAGCAGATCGGCCTAGCGTTTTTGCATTTGCAGAACCCCGGCGACAGAAGGACCAATTTCAGCCCCTGGCGTTTTTGGATTTCAGCAGCAAATTAAGACCGGCATCATTCACCTAAAGTGTAGCAGATTCAACCCGTAAAGACCATTAGTTTTCAGCCCTAAGAAACCTCATTTTTCAGCCAAGAAAATGCAGCCAAAACATTCATTTTCAGCCACCGAAACAGTCCCGAAATTCAGCGATTAGAAGATCTCAGATTTCAGCCATCGTCGTCGTCATCGGCATAGACCAAGTTACATAGTCCCTTGCATTGCATTGTACACCTTTGTGCAATCAAAGTAGACCACTCTCGCCGACGAGAGTGGGGCCTTCGGAGGAGGGTTTTACAACCTCTCGGTGTCGTATCTCTTCTCTCTCCTTCTCTCAGTCTCATTCACTTGCACACACAATATCCACTCACTTTGTTCGTGATCATAGCACTCCATAAGACGGAAATCTCTCTCTTTCCTGAAGAACTAAAAGGAACCTTGAGCAATAAAGATCACTAATCTCGAGAAAAAACAACATTCATTCCGCTGCACCTAACATTGGTATCGGAGCTTTGGAAGTGTTCTGCATTACTCAAGGAAAGAACCACAATATTTTTTTTTTCTTGTTGCAATCGCACGAACCCAAGGTTACCTGGGCGTGGTGATTCCTAATCTGGTTTTGTTGAAGAGTGACAGGAATCCCAAGAAAGAAGGGCTTGTCCAGCCTCCCCTTGTGTCTCTTTTCACTCATTGAGAGCGGACCGTGCACTTAGCGGCCGGCCAATTGACGTGAGGTGGGAAAAAGCAACCTTGGTGTGAGCGCAAGGCCGCCAAGGGGTGCACCCGCAGAAAAGGGTAGAACTCGGGTGAAGAGAAGATCCTTCTCCAATGCGATTTGCAAGCGAAAGAAAACCTCAAGAACCTCAAGACCCCCAAGAACCCAAGTTCCTCGTGAACTTCAAAACCCAAGACCCTCAAGAACCCAAGTTCCTCGTGAACTTAAGAACACAAGAACCCACAAGAACCCACGATTGCAGAATGGTCATCACTCGAAGCGGAATGGATACTTCGCTTGGAGGTGATGAGCATGAGAGAGGCGAAGAAGAATTTTCCCCACCAGGAGGTTTTTCCGACCCTTCCCCATCTACGACAATGATTGCACTAACTCCTATGGAGGAGTTGGACCAAGAAAGAGAAGCAGAAAGCAAAGCCTACGAAGAAGATATGGCAGCCATCGAGTGTAAGTACCAAGAAAGAAGGGCAGCCATAGAAGCAGAATTTCATCGCGAGAACAAAGCACAAATGCAAGAGTTATGGCGACTCTTTACTCAAGCTCAGGCACAGATGCAACAGAATCGGAAAAAGGAGACTCTCTCAATCTCTTCTTCTCCACAGCATGACACACAGGATTTGCATGATTGTGTAAAGCATGATGATGATTTGATTAACCATGATAAGCATGATGATTTGAATGACAAGCATGATGATTTGAATGATATTGCTAAGCATGATGATTTGGATGCCAATGACAAGCATGATGATTTGCATGATCAAGATGTGAATTATCACAAGCATGATGAGTTGCATGAAGATGATGGGATTGTTCACAAGGATGATGTGTTAGTTGATGCTTTTTCTAGCGAAGCTAATCTCGTTGTAGATTCGATCAATTACCAAGAATCGATCTTGGCTTTCGAGTCGAGGTCCACAGATTTTCTAGATCCCGAAGAACCAATCTTGGCTCTCGAGCCTTGGTCCAAAGAACCCTCACAGGAAGTATTATGTGTTCGCATGATTGATACGCACGCATTGTTCGAGTGTTTCATTCGTGAAGGTTTCCTGTATTTTAGTCAACATCGTTATGTGATCCCTTTTCCTAGGCATGACATATTGTATGTTGAGCACGTTTCTCTCGTATGCGGATTGTTCATGAAAAGCTGAAAAGTTTGTATGTCAAGAAGTCACATTCCATGTCTCTTCCTTGGCCTGACACAGTTTCCGAAAGAGCACATGATTGTATGAGCACCAAGCATGGGCATTTCCATTGTGATTTGCCACAGTTGATTGATTTCGATCAAACAGAAAAGATTCGACCTCATTGTTTGCATGTGTTTGATGAACGGGTTGTCACTCCGTCTCTATGTTCATCGACATTGCATACACAGTCTTTAGAGAAGACAAGTTTTTTTTCCTTCACTTTACATGGAATAGGTATGTTCATGGTTTTGTGTTGGAGATGGTTTCAGGAATTTTCAGCCATGGAGATTCTTGAAGACGCACGAAGCACGACTCTAGACGAAGTTGAAGCAAGAAAAGAGATTCTGAAGACTTTGCGTCGCTTTCGGCGCTGCCCAAAGAAGCAAGCGTTGTAGGACCTTTATGAAGTTCAAGTACCGCACGACCCACACATCAGAGTCGGCAGGTGAAGAGTCTCTTCTAGGATTCCGGATGCTGTTGGCGATCTCCCTCGACGCCATACAGTTCGGTACCAGTACCTCACTTTGAAAAGGAGGGGATGTCACGTGACACATCCCAACCCTATGTGTCCGTGGACAAGCTACACCACATCAGGGTTCAGTCGGTCTAGATTAGCAGTGTTCTGGCACTTTTGTGAGTCTATTCGTAGACCGTGCATGCCCAGTCACTTAGCATAGATGCATATCCTCCGGTTGCGCACAGCATGATCATCGGAATTCCCATCAGAATCCATTAGCATCAGTTAGGGGAATTTTCCAGTGCATTTAGCCTATTTTCCTATTTATTGGTTATTTTCACTTATTATTTTTAAGTGACTTTCCAACAAAAGTAGGTAGGGCAATTTTGCTAAGTTAATATATAAGCAAACCAAAGTTCACACTTTCTGGCAGAAGAGGCAGCAGGAGCACCTTGCTCGACAAGCAACTTCTCAGCAAGACCAACCCCCGTGACTACTCTGGCGTTTTCTCCACAGATTACCTAGCGTTTTTGCATCAGATCAGCCTTGGCGATTTGTGCATAGCAGATCAGCCCCGGCGTCATCACGACACAGCAGATCAGCCTAGCGTTTTTGCATTTGCAGAACCCTGGCGACAGAAGGACCAATTTCAGCCCGTGACATTTTTGGATTTCAGCAGCAAATTAAGACCGGCATCATTCACGTAAAGTGTAGCAGATTCAGCCCGTAAAGACCATCAGTTTTCAGCCCTAAGAAACCTCATTTTTCAGCCAAGAAAACGCAGCCAAAACATTCATTTTCAGCCACCGAAACAGTCCCGAAATTCAGCGATTAGAAGATCTCAGATTTCAGCCATCGTCGTCGTCGTCATCGTCATCGTCGTCGTCATCGGCATAGACCAAGTTGCATAGTCCCTTGCATTCGCATTGTACACCTTTGTGCAATCAAAGTAGACAACTCTCGCCGACGAGAGTGGGGCCTTTGGAGGAAGGTTTTACAACCTCTTGGTGTCGTATCTCTTCTCTCTCCTTCTCTCAGTCTCATTTACTTGCACGCACAATATCCACTCACTTTGTTCGTGATCATAGCACTCTCCATAAGACGGAAATCTCTCTTTTTCCCTAAGAACTAAAAGGAATCTTGAGCAATAAAGATCACTAAATCTGAGAAAAAACAACATTCATTCCGCTGCACCTAACACCATCAATTGGTACCACGCATGGCAAGAGGCACAGCTAGCCGCGCACCTAGAGGCAATCGACGATTTCACGCCTCTCTTTTAGTTGGGCTGATTTCCAAGACAAGCTCAAGGCACGGTTTATGCCACCTGAGTACCTCGCACGGTTGAAAGACGATTGGCGCGCTCTCAAGCAAAATGGTATGCCAGTTATATCTTTTTCTAATCGTGTTTTGCAGCTAGGTACCCAATTACGCATGTCGGATGAAGAGCGCAAAGAGGCTTTTCTCTTTGGATTGGACGAGTATATCAAGTACGATGTCGAGGTACTCGATCCAATCGATCTCAACAAGGCGGTAGCGATTGCTCTCGCACAGGAGATGAAGCACAATAAGGGAAAGCCTAAGGAGAACAAGACTTCCATAAGTACCTCGCAGACTTCTTAGAACCCTCAGAACGGTAAGACCAGTAAGAATGGTAAGAATGATAACTCTTCTAACCAATCTTCCAACAATATCTCATCAAAGAATTCTTCCAATGAATCTAAGGGTAAGGCTAACACAATTGCTAAACCTAAGCTTACTCCAGATGAAAAGGTAGCACAAGGAATTGTAGGAGGATACATCACGTCGGAAGAACAAGCACTTATTCTAAGGACGGTCGTTGTTTTCATTGTCACATTAAGGGTCACATAAAACGAACATGTCCTAAGCTTGAATCGAATGAATCTAAAGAACCCACAATACCCACTACATCTGTCAATGCAATGAATGATAACACGATTGTGCCCAAAGTTTCTCAGGACCCTCCCATTGATGATTCTCTCATTAAATGTTATGGTCGCACGTCGGGGCACCGTTTTGTCATATTGTTTGACCCAGGTAGTATGCATGATGTGATCAGTTCCTCTCTTGTTGAGAGAGCCCGCCTCGAAGTTAGTCCGAGATCTCCTATCGAGGTCTCTGGCTTTCGTCCTGGTATGGACGCTCTCATCACGAAGGAATGTCTTGATGTGTTGTTTGCAATTCAACAGACTGCCTTCACTAGAAGATTTGTTGTTTCTCCTCTCTCAGGATGTGATATGATTTTGGGTATTCTCCCATTGATGATTCTCTCATTAAATGTTATGGTCGCACGTCGGGGCACCGTTTTGTCATATTGTTTGACCCAGGTAGTATGCATGATGTGATCAGTTCCTCTTGTTGAGAGAGCCCGCCTCGAAGTTAGTCCGAGATCTTCTATCGAGGTCTCTGGCTTTCGTCCTGGTATGGACGCTCTCATCACCAAGGAATGCCTTGATGTGTTGTTTGCAATTCAACAGACTGCCTTCACTAGAAGATTTGTTGTTTCTCCTCTCTCAGGATGTGATATGATTTTGGGTATTCGATGGTTTCGTGATAATGACGCTCTCATGAAATTTGAGGCTAACACTATAACTATCAATGCCGACAGTGATTCTCCTATTGTCTTTCATGGAGAGGACATTGCTCCTTCTCCATCTCTCATTGCTACTATGCAGGACAAGGTTGAAAGGATTCGGGATAAGGAGATTCTCTCAATCTCTGTTTATCCACAACATGATACACAGCACGTGCATGATTATGAGAAGCATGATGATTTGAATGCTAATGATTTGCATGATGATTTGGATGGAAAAGACAAGCATGATGAATTGCATGAAGATGATGTGATTGTTCACAAGGATGATGTGTTGGTGGATGCTTTTCCTAGCGAAGCTAACCTCGTTGTAGGTTTGATCAATCACGACGATTTGATCTTGGCTTCCGAGTCGAGGTCCACAGATCCCCCACAAGAAGATTCGATAGATTTGGAAGAATTGATCTTGGCTCTCGAGCCTTGGTCCAAAGAACCATCACAGGAAGTATTATGTGTTCGCATGATTGATACGCACGTATTGTTCGAATGTTTCATTCGTGAAGGTTTCCTGTATTTTAGTCAGCATCGTTATGTGATCCCTTTTTCTAGGCATGACATACTATATGTTGAGCACATTTCTCTCATGGATGAGCACGGATGTATGCGGATTGTGCATGAAAAGCTGAAAAGTTTGTATGTCAAGAAGTCACATTCCATGTCTCTTCCTTGGCCTGACACAGTTTCCGAAAGAGCACATGATTGTATGAGCACCAAGCATGGGCATTTCCATTGTGATTTGCCACAGTTGATTGATTTCGATCAAACAGAAAAGATTCGACCTCATTGTTTGCATGTGTTTGATGAACGGGTTGTCACTCCGTCTATTTGTTCATCTACGTTGCATGCATAGTCTTTAGAGAAGACAAGATTTTTTTCCTTCACTTTACATGGAATGGGTATGTTCATGGTTTTGTGTTGGAGATTGTTTCAGGAATTTTCAGCTATGGAGATTCTTGAAGACGAAAGCAGCAGGATACTAGACAAAGTTGACGTAAGAAAGGAGATTCAGAAGACTTTGTGTCGCTTTCGGCGCGGCCCAAAGAAGCAAGCGTTGCAGACCTTTATGAAGTTCAAGTACCGCACGCCCCACACATTAGAGTGGGCCGGCGAAGAGTCCCTTCCAGGATTTCGGATGCTGTTGGCAATCTTCCTCGACACCATACAGTTCGGTACCAGTACCTCACTTTGAAAAGGAGGGGATGTCACGTGACACATCCCAACCCTATATGTCCGTGGACAAGCTACACCACGGCAGGGTTCAGTCAGTCAAGTAAAGTTTAGATTAGCAGTGATTTGGCACTTTTGTGAGTCTATTCGTAGACCGTGCATGCCCAATCACTTAGCATAGATGCATATCCTCCGGTTGCACACAGCATGATCATCAGAATTCCCATCAGAATCCATTAGCATCAGTTAGGGGAATTTTCCAGTGGATTTAGCCTATTTTCCTATTTATTGGTATTTTCACTTATTATTTTTTAGTGACTTTCCAACAAAAGTAGGTAGGGCAATTTTGCTAAGTTAATATATAAGCAAACCCAAGTTAGCACTTTGTGGCAGAAGAGGCATCAAGAGCTTCCCGCTCAACAGGCAACTTCTCAGCAGAACCCCCCCCATCAGCATGTAGCCTCGCCACCTCCCATCCCCTTGGCGTTTTTCATAGAGCATCCCTCGCCTTGAAGTCTCCCCCCTTTCTGGCGATAGATCCCCTGCAGATCAGCCTTCCCCAACGTTTTTCCTGTGACAGAGTCACCTCAGCCTTAGCATTTTTGACCTACAGCATCAGCCCCAAAGGACCAGCGTTTTTGGATTGCTAGAACCAGCAGACACCAGCGTTTTTCATCAGCTTCCCAGCCTTGTAAAAACACAGCATTTGGTAGCAGTTGAACGGCAGAAGTTTAGCCATTTACTAACTCTAGGTACCTGCAGCAGTCAGCGTTTTTGATCAGCAATTTCAGCCTTGAAGAAAACGCAGATTTTCAGCCTTATGCACAGTAGCAGATTCCCCCCAAGATGGTTGCAGCTGCTCCCCCATTTTCAGCCATAAAAACGCAGCCAAAACAGTCATTTTCAGCCACCGAAAGTCCCGGAATTCAGCGATTAGAAGATCACAGATTTCAGCCATCAAGTCGTCGTCGTCATAGCCGTCGTCGTCATCGGCATAGTCCCATTGCATCAATCCATTGCATACGCATTGTACACCTTTGTGCAATCAAAGTAGACCACTCTCGCCGACGAGAGTGGGGCCTTCGGAGGAGGGTTTTACAACCTCTCGGGTGTCGTATCTCTTCCCCCTCCTTCTCTCAGTCTCATTCACTTGCACGCACAATATCCATCACTTTGTTGGTGATCATAGCACTCTCTTTAAGATGGAAAGCTCTCTCTTTCCCTAAGAACTAAAAGGAACCTTGAGCAATAAAGATCACTAATCTTGAGAAAATACAACATTCATTCCGCTGCACCTTACACACAATTTTCGCTCTAAAGCTGTAGCACAGGTATGCGCCAGCTTCTATATGAAGGGATCCTTTTGCTTCATTGTTCATGAGATTAGGAGCACGATTGTATGACAAGTTTGAGACCCCATTTATTCATTGTGGTTTCAATTGATTTGTGCTCAAGTCTTCCAAGCTTCCTATCGGGTAAGGGTCATGTAGTTTATGTCCAAATGAGATGGATGGTCATGATGCATCTACTCGCAAGCAATGGACGGTAGTTTGGATCAACGATGCCCTTGGTTGGTTACTGACAAACAATAATCTTCGCTACCCTAACTTGGATGTTGTGAACCAAAACACAAACCAGATGGATGCTCATTGAGCGGATGGATGGATTATACCAACGCCGATGTCTAGGAAGGCTACCGGTAAGCCTATGTTGCCCTTGTAATCACTTCTTGTGACGGACCGGACAAAAACACAGAGATAACTGCAATCTACACACTTGGCAACACTTCAACACTTCGAAACTCTTAAGTGCAGCGGAATGAATGTTTGCGCTTTGCTCAAGATGAGTGCTCCGAACTGTGCTCAAGGTTCCTTCCGTTCTTATGGAAGGGAGAACCTTCCGTTCTTAATGAGAGAATGCTATGATCACAAACAAAGTGAATGGACACTGTGCGTGCAAGTGTATGAGACTGAGGAATAGAGAGAGAAGAGAGATACGACACCAGAGACGTTGTAAAACCCTCCTCCGAAGGCCCCACTCGTCGGCGAGAGTGGTCTACTTATGATTGCACAAACTGGTACAAACTGTATGCATGAGACTGATGCAAGTCTAGGCTATGTCGATGACGACGACGGGGACGACGAGACCGACCTAAGGGCTGTCTGCAATCTTTTATCTGCTGTCCGAAAACGCTATGGGCTGAAATCTGCTGTTGCCGAAAAACGCTGATTTTGGGGGCTGTTTTTGAAGGTCTTTGTCGCTGAAATTCTGCAGGTTTAGGGCTGAAAACTGAGGTTCTTAAGGGCTGAATCTGCTACTCTTTAGGGGCTGAATGTGCTAGTCTTTCATTGCTGAAAAACGCCATGCTGAAAATTGTAAAAAACGCTAGGTGATGGGTCTCCAAAATCGCTAGGCTGCTGAGCTTTTGCTGGCGATGGTTGCTGATGCAAAATGCTAGGGCAGGGCTTGCTTCTGGCGATGATGCTGTTGCAAAACGCTAGGTTGATGCAGATCTAGGGCGATGGTGCTTGATGGAGAAAACGCTAGGGATGAGTCCTTCTTGCTTGGAGGGGAGACCACCAAGTTCTTGCTTGAGAAGTTGCTTGCTGAGCTTGGCTCCTGTTGCCTCTTCTGCCAAATAGTGCTAGTCTAGGTTTGCTTATATACAAACTTACTCAATTTGCCCTACCTACTTTCCAACAAAAGTCACTTAAAAATAATAAGTGAAAAATGTCAAAAATAGGTGAAATAGGCTAAATGCAATGGAAAATTCCCTTGAAAGATTCTGATGGGAATGCTTATGATCATGTTGTGTGCAACCAGAGGATATGCATCTACACTAAGTGCTTGGGCATGCACGGTCTGCGAACAGACTCACAAAAGTGCCGGATCACTTCTAAATCTAGACTGACTGGACTGACTGAACCCTTGTCGTGTTGTAGCTTGTCCACGGACACATAGGGTTGGATGTGTCACGTGACATCCCCTCCTTTTCAAAGTGAGGTATTGGTACCGAACTGTATGGCGTCGAGGGAGATCGCCAATAGCATCCGGAATCCTGGAAGGGACTCTTCGCCGACCCACTCTGATGTGTTGGTCTTGTAGTACTTGAACTTCATAAAGGTCTGCAACGCTTGCTTCTTTGGGTTGCGCCGAAAGTGACACAAAGTCTTATGTGGCTCCTTCAATGCTTCAACTTCGTCGAGAGTCGTGCTTCTTTCTTCTTCAAGAATCTCCATGGTTGAAAATTCCTGAAACCATTTCCAACACAAAACCATGAACATACCTATTCTACTTAAAGTGATTGGAAAAAATATTGTCTTCCTAAAAGATTGTGCATGCAATGTAGATAAACAAAGAGACGGAGTGCCAAAGCGTTCACCAGACACACGCAAACAATGAGATCTAATCTTTCTCTTTTGATCTAGATCAATCAACTATAGCAATTCACAACGGAAATGCCCATGCTCGATGCTCATACTTTCATGTGCTTGTTCTATGAATGTGTCATGCCAAGGAAGAGACAGGGAATGTGACTTCCTTGAATGCATACTTTTCAGCTTTTCATGAACAATCCGCATACATTCGTGCTCATTCATGAGTGAAATGTGCTCAATGTACAATATGTCATGCCTAGGAAAAGGGATCACATAAAGACGCTGACTAATTACAGGAAACGATCACGAATGAAACACTCGTACAATGCGTGCGTATCAATTATGCGAACACATAATACTTCTTGTGAGGGTGCGTTGGACCTAGGCTCGAGAGCCAAGATCGGTTCTTCCTGAGGGGGTTCTTTGGACCTCGACTCGAGAGCCAAGATCGGTTCTTCGTGATTGATCCAATCTTCAACGAGGTTAGCTTCACTAGAGAAAGTGTCAACTAACACATCATCCTTGTGAACAATCACATCATCTTTATCCAAATCATCATGCTTGTGAGAAATCACATCTTGATCATGCTTGTCATTGTCATGCAAATCATCATGCTCATCATTATCATTCAAATCATCATGCTTATCATTATGCAAATCGTTGTTATTCAAATCATGTGTGTCATGCTTGGGAGAAGAAGAGACTGAGAGAGTCTCCGTTCCCCAAATCTCTTGCATCTGTGCCTGAACTTGAGAAAAGAGTCGCCAGAACTCTTTGTTTTGTCGGTTGCTCTGTTCTTGTCTTGCTTTGGCTTCCTTTCTTGCTGCTTCTCTTTCTGCTCTTCTTTCTGCGTGTCTGCGTTCCATTTCTACCATTCTTTCTGCATATCTTGCTTCGCGTTCTAACTTCCTTTCCATAAACATCTGGTCTAAAGCCTCCATAGGGGTTAGTGCAATCCTGGATATAGATGGGGAAGGGGGAGGGTCGGAAAAACCTTTTGGTGGGGAAAATTCTTCTTCGCCTCTCTCTTGCTCATCACTTCCAAGCGAAGTATCCATTCCGCTTCGAGTGATGACCATCCAGTGAAGTCGTGGGTTCTTGTGGTCTTGGGTTCTTAAGTTCACGAGGAACTTGGGTTCTTGTGGGTCTTGAGGTTCTTGCGGGTCTTGAGGTTCTTGAGGTTTTCTTTCGCTTGCAAACCGTGTTTGAGAAGGATCTTCTCTTCACCCGAGTTCTACTCTTTTCCGCGGGCGCACCCCTTGGCGGCCTTGCGCTCACACCAAGGTTGCTTTTTCCCACCTCACGTCGATTGGCCGGCCGCTAAGTGCACGGTCCGCTCTCAATGAGTGAAAAGAGGCACAAGGGGAGGCTGGACAAGCCCTTCTTTCTTGGGATTCCTGTCACTCTTCAAAAACACGATTAGGAATTGACACGTCCACTTGGGTTCGTGCGACCGCAAGAAGCAAAAAAAATTCTATGGTTCTTGTGGTTCTTTCCTTGAGTGATACAGAACACTGCCAAAGCTCTGATACCAATGTTAAGTGCAGCGGAATGAATGTTTGCGCTTTGCTCAAGATGAGTGCTCCGAACTGTGCTCAAGGTTCCTTTTGTTCTTATGGAAGGGAGAACCTTCCGTTCTTAATGAGAGAATGCTATGATCACAAACAAAGTGAATGGACACTGTGCGTGCAAGTGTATGAGACTGAGGAATAGAGAGAGAAGAGAGATACGACACCAGAGACGTTGTAAAACCCTCCTCTGAAGGCCCCACTCTCACCGGCGAGAGTGGTCTACTTATGATTGCACAAACTGGTACAAACTGTATGCATGAGACTGATGCAAGTCTAGGCTATGTCGATGACGACGACGGGGACGACGAGACCGACCTAAGGGCTGTCTGTAATCTTTTATTTGCTGTCGAAAAATGCTATGGGTTGAAATCTGCTGTTGCCAGTCAGTCCAGTCAGTCTAGATTAGAAGTGATGTGGCACTTTTGTGAGTCTATTCGTAGACCGTGCATGCCAGTCACTTAGTGTAGATGCATATCCTCTGGTTGCACACAACATGATCATCAGTATTCCCATCAGAATCCATTAGAATCAGTTAGGGGAATTTTCCAGTGCATTTAGCCTATTTTCCCTATTTCTGGTATTTTTCACTTATTAATTTAAGTGACTTCCCAACAAAAGTAGGTAGGGCAATTTTGCTAAGTTAATATATAAGCAAACCCAAGTTAGCACTAAATGGCAGAAGAGGCAGCAGGAGCTCCCCGCTCAACAGGCACCTTCTCAGCAAGAACCCCCGCAGGACCCTGGCGTTTGCAGATTCCCTTCATCGCCAAACTTTTCCCCCACTTGGCGTTTTCAGCCCTACTTGATCGCCATCAACCGTTAGCCCTAGTGTTCTCCAGTTTGGCATCGCCATCACCCCCAGAACCTCAGTATTTCACTAACGCTAGGAAGGCAAGCAGCGTTTTCTATTTTCAGCCCTATCTGCAGCAGGAGGCCAGCGTTTTGCTAAAGCTACAATCGGCCATCAGCGTTTTTGGTTTTCAGCCATTATGAAGCAGATGCAACAGCGTTTTCAGCAGTCTCCATAGTAGCAGATTCAACCCTTGAAGCATGTAGAAGAACATCATTTTCAGCCATTAAAAACGCAGCCAAAACAGTCATTTTCAGCCATCGAAACAGCCCTGAAATTCAGCAATTAGAAGACCACAGATTTCAGCCCTAAAGTCGTCGTCGTCATCACCGTCGTCGTCATCGGCATAGTCCAAGTTGCATCAGTCCATTGCATTCCCATTGTACCAGTTTGTGCAATCATAAGTAGACCACTCTCGCCGACGAGAGTGGGGCCTTAGGAGGAGGGTTTTACAACGTCTCTGGTGTCGTATCTCTCTTCTCTCTCTATCTCTCAGTCTCATACACTTGCACGCATAGTGTCCATTCACTTTGTGATCATAGCACTTTCCATTAAGAACGGAAGGCTCTACCTTCCATAAGAACAAAAGGAACCTTGAGCACAGTTCGGAGCACTCATCTTGAGCAAATCATTCCGTTGCACCTAACATTGGTGTCAGAGCTTTTGGTAGTGTTCTGTATCACTCAAGGAAAGAACCACAAGAACCACAATAATTTTTTTTGCTTGTTGATGTTGCACGAACCCAAGTTCGCTTGGGCGTGTCGATTCCTAATCGTGTTTTGTTGAAGAGTGGCAGGAATCCCAAGAAAGAAGGGCTTGTCCAGCCTCCCCTTGTGTCTCTTTTCACTCATTGAGAGCGGACCGTGCACTTAGCAGCCGGCCAATCGACGTGAGGTGGGAAAAAGCAACCTTGGTGTGAGCGCAAGGCCGCCAAGGGGTGCGCCCGCAGAAAAGAGTAGAACTCGGGTGAAGAGAAGATCCTTCTCAAACCCGGTTTGCAAGCGAAAGAAAACCTCAAGAACCTCAAGACCCTCAAGAACCCAAGACCCGCAAGAATCCAAGTTCCTCGTGAACTTAAGAACCCAAGAACTTACAAGAACCCACGATTTCAGAATGATCATCACTCGAAGCGGAATGGATACTTCGCTTGGAGGTGATGAGCATGAGAGAGGCGAAGAAGAATTTTCCCCACCAGGAGGTTTTTCCGACCCTTTCCCATCTACGACACCGATTGCACTAACTCCAATGGAGGAGTTGGAGCTGTTGTTTATGGAACAGAATTTACAACGCGAAGCAAGAAATGCCGCAAGAATAGCAGCCATAGAGCGTACACACCAAGAAAGAAATGGCAGCCATAGCGCGTGAGAGCGAGCAAGCACGCTTGGAAGCCAAAGAACGACAAGCCAAATTTGATCGTGAATTCAAAGAAAGAAAAGCAGAAATGGAATGCAGACACGCAACAAACGAAGCAGGAAGACAAGCAGAGAACAAAGCAAGACAAGCAAAATTTGATCGCGAGATCAAAGCAAGAAGGCAAGAGTTCTTGTGACTCTTTTCTCAAGCGTAGGCACAGATGCAAGAGATTTGAGAAAAGGAGACTCTCTTAGTCTCTTCTTCTCCAAAGCATGACACACAAAATTTGCATGATTGTGTGAAGCATGATGATGATTTGCTTGACAATGACTTGCATGATGATTTGAATGACATTGATTTGGATGATAAAGACGAGCATGATGATTTGCATGAAGATGATGTGATTGTTCACAAGGATGATGTGTTAGTGGATGCTTTTTCTAGCGAAGCTAACCTCGTTGCAGATTCGATCAATTACGAAGAATCGATCTTGGCTTTCGAGTCAAGGTCCACAGACCCCACGAAGAAGATTCGATAGATCCCAAAGAACCGATCTTGGCTCTCGAGCCTAAGTCCAAAGAACCCTTATAGGAAGTATTATGTGTTCGCATTATTGATACTCACACATTGTTCGAGTGTTTCATTCGTGATCGTTTCCTGCATTTTAGTCAGCATCTTTATGTGATCCCTTTTCCTAGGCATGACATATTGTATGTTGAGCACGTTTCTCTCATGGATGAGCACGAATGTATGCGGATTTTTCATGAAAAGCTGAAAAGTATGTATGTAAGGAAGTCACATTCCATGTCTCTTCCTTGGCATGACACATTCGTAGAACGAGCACATGATAGTATGAGCACCAAGCATGGGCATTTCCATTGTGATTTGTGAAACCGGCCTGTTAACTTCAAAAAGGGCGGTAGACTTTACTTCAAACCTTGATTTAGCTTTCACCCATTATTAGTCGTCTATTCTACCTGTGCTATAATGACACAAGAGAGGGGAATGGGATACAGATGCTAGAATGCATCTGTATGCGAGTCAAACACCAGATTGGCCCCTAAATAGGCGTCCCTTTCGATATTTCTTTAATCTTTAAAAGAGGGAATAAACGGTGTGGTTCCCTATAAGCTGCCCCGCACAACCTGGGCTGAATTTCTTTTGTTCTGGCCCGATTTCGGTAGCATAATTGTACTAGGACCCTTCACAATCAGTATCCCCACGCATTAGATGACTTTCCCGACGCATACGGACACTTTGCAAAACCTGGCGAGAATCTGCAGCACGCTGAATTCTCTGTTTTCTGCCCTGAAAATGCGCCAGATCACCTGTACAACGGTCCCCTCGCGTCCCCGAACCTCCTGGGGGTATTAGGGTCCGTTTAGGGCCGAAACCCTAAACCTTCAAAAATACACAGCTGTGCAAGAGGCTCTTGCCTCGGCAATCGCACATGAACCCACATAACTGTACATGGTCAATCTGATGAGCCCACTAGAGGGGCATAACCATAAAGAATAGGGGAGAGAGAGAGTAGTGAGAGGTATGCAGGTCGTGACATCCTGCACCTCACTGTACATAGAGGGTAAGCAAGCACTCCATTGAAGCTCTTCCACCTGTGACAGCACTCAAAAACGAGCTCACCGCTGAAAATCACGTTTTTGCCTTCTCTTTAAGTAGTAAACTGGCCTCAGAGTGCCAAGTGTCACTCATTTGTGCATTTTCCCGCTTTAGACCCTCGGGTCTAAAAATATCTCACTTGCAGCCTCTGTCGACTTGGCCACAGAGTAACAAAATGATCCCCGTGTCAAACTGCACGTAATGACGCGAAGACATTTTGCCGTCCAAAAATAGCAGTCCCTAAAATTTAGGAGTTTTTGCCATTACATTCTTCTAGGTCATTTGACCCTCTTTGTACAGTGCAGCCACACCCAGAACTGAAATGTAGCCTATGTAGCAAAGGATTCCGCTTTGGCTGGCCAATGACTCCACTTTGGCTAACCATAGTCCTTGTTCAACCTTAGTGTTCTTTAGCCCTCAGGCCTGGACTCTCTCTGAACAGTTTAGCCCTCAGGCCTGACACTTTGGCTAACCATAGTCCTTGTCCAACCTTAGTGTTCTTTAGCCCTCAGGCCTGGACTCTCTCTGAATTTTCAGCCATGGAGATTCTTGAAGAAGAAAGAAGCAGGTCTCTCGACGAAGTTGAAGCATCGAAGGAGCCACAGAAGACTTTGAGTCGCTTTCGGCGCGGCCCAAAGAAGCAAGCGTTGCAGACCTTTATGAAGTTCAAGTACCGCACGACCCACACATCAGAGTGGGCCGACGAAGAGTCCCTTCCAGGATTTCGGATGGTATTGGCGATCTTCCTCGACACCATACAGTTCGGTACCAGTACCTCACTTTGAAAAGGAGGGGATGTCACGTGACACATCCAACCCTATGTGTCCGTGGACAAGCTACAGCATGATCAAGGTTCAGTCAGTCCAGTCAGTCTAGATTAGAAGTGATCTAGCACTTTTGTGAGTCTATTCGTAGACCATGCATGCCCAGTCACTTAGTGTAGATGCATATCCTCTGGTTGCACACAGCATGATCATCAGTATTCCCATCAGAATCCATTAGGGGAATTTTCCAGTGCATTTAGCCTATTTTCCCTATTTTTGGTATTTTTTTCACTTATTAATTTAAGTGACTTCCCAACAAAAGTAGGTAGGGCAATTTTGCTAAGTTAATATATAAGCAAACCCAAGTTAGCACTAAATGGCAGAAGAGGCACCAGGAGCTCCCCGCTCAACAGGCACCTTCTTAGCAAGAACCCCCGCAGGACCCTGGCGTTTGCAGATTCCCTTCATCGCCAGACTTTTCCCCCACTTGGCGTTTTCAGCCCCACTTGATCGCCATCGCCATCAACAGTTAGCCCTAACGTTTTCCAGTTTGGCATCGCCATCACCCCCAGAACCTCAGCATTTCACTAACGCTAGGAAGGCAGGCAGTGTTTTCTATTTTCAGCCCTATCTGCAGCAGGAGGCCAGCGTTTTGCTAAAGCTACAATCAGCCATCGGCGTTTTTGGTTTTCAGCCATTATGAAGCAGATGCATCAGCGTTTTCAGCAGTCTCCACAGTAGCAGATTCAGCCCTCGAAGCTTGCAGAAGAACATCATTTTCAGCCATTAAAAACGCAGCCAAAACAGTCGTTTTCAGCCACCGAAACAGCCCCGAAATTCAGCAGTTAGAAGACCACAGGTTTCAGCCCTAAAGTCGTTGTCATCATCACCGTCGTAGTCCAAGTTGCATCAGTCCATTGCATTTCCATTGTACGAGTTTGTGCAATCATAAGTAGACAACTCTCGCCGACGAGAGTGGGGCCTTAGGAGGAGGGTTTTACGTCTCTGGTGTCGTATCTCTCTTCTCTCTCTATCTCTCAATCTCATACACTTGCATGCATAGTGTCCATTCCCTTTGTTTGTGATCATAGCACTTTCCATTAAGAACGGAAGGCTCTACCTTCCATAAGAACAAAAGGAACCTTGAGCACAGTTCAGAGCACTCATCTTGAGCAAAGCGCAAACAATCATTCCGCTGCACCTAACAGCTGGTCTTTCATTGCTGAAAAACGCCATGCTGAAAACTGTCAAAAACGCTAGGTGATGGGTTTCCAAAATCGCTAGGTTGCTGAGCTTTTGCTGGCAATGGTTGCTAATGCAAAACGCTAGGGCAGGGCTTGCTTCTGGCAATGATGCTGTTGCAAAACGCTAGGTTGATGCAGATCTAGGGTGATGGTGCTTGATAGAGAAAACGCTAGGGATGAGTCCTTCTTGCTTGGAGGGGAGACCACCAAGTTCTTGCTTGAGAAGTTGCCTGCTGAGCTTGGCTCCTGTTGCCTCTTCTGCCAAATAGTGCTAGTCTAGGTTTGCTTATATACAAACTTACTCAATTTGCCCTACCTACTTTCCAACAAAAGTCACTTAAAAATAATAAGTGAAAAATATCAAAAATAGGTAAAATAGGCTAAATGCACTGGAAAATTTCCCTGAAGGATTCTGATGGGAATGCTTATGATCATGTTGTGTGCAACCAGAGGATATGCATCTACACTAAGTGCTTGGGCATGCACGGTCTGCGAAGAACAGACTCACAAAAGTACCGGATCACTTCTAAATCTAGACTGACTGGACTGACTGAACCCTTGTCGTGTTGTAGCTTGTCCACGGACACATAGGGTTGGATGTGTCACGTGACAAAACACTTGAATAATTGAGAGAGAAGAAGAAGAAGAAGAAGAAGAAGAAGAAGAAAAGAGAATTTTAACGTCGTAGGAAACTATCCCAAGAGACCTTAAAGATCTATTTGACGAGGAGAGTTGAACTCAAGACTTGTTATTCAAGAGGGAAATGGCATAACCAATCTACCACACTTGGGTGATAGAAAGGTTATACCATTTTCCTCTTTTTTTTAGTGCACGCAGACACACATCGACCCACACACACACGAAAAGAAGAGAATTTTAATGTTGTAGGAAACTATCCGAAAAGACCTTTAAGATCTATCCGATGAGGAGAGTTGAACTTAGGACTTGTTATTCGAGAGGGAAATGGCATAACCAATCTACCACACTTGGGTGATAGAAAGGTTATACCATTTTCCGTTTATTATTAGTGCGCGCGCACACACACCCCGAAGAAGAAGAGAAATTTAATGTGGTAGGGAACTGAGACCTTGAAGATCTATTCGACGAGGAGAGTTGAACTCAAGACTTGTTATTCAAGAGGGAAATGGCATAACCAATCTACCACACTTGGGTGATAGAGAGAGAGAGAGAGTAGTCAACACGTCACGACAGAGTTCCGAGCCTGTTGCTAAATCGGCCCTATCTGACAGAAAAAAGTTCTAAATGAATTATTGGAATTTTAAGTGAGGGTTTTTCTCACTGGAGACATCCAAGTACAATATTTCTAGTGCGTCATTCAGAGCAATGATTGTCACAAATTGATGATGTGGCAGTACGGAACCCCATGCTTTAAGCTGACGTGATAGGCTGTACGGACGTCGCAAAACGTGTTGACTGTTAACGTGGCAGAGCATACGGAATTTCGCGGTTTGCGCTGCAGCTTTTGGGAAAGATGCTTTTGAGTTGAAGTGTGAAGAACATGCTTACTATGCGTGTTTATTCATACTTAAACTTAGATGAAAACTGAACTCTGAACAGAACTCGAGAACAAGAGACTCAGAGATTGAATGTGTTTGATTGATTGAAATGTGTTACAAGGGCGTTCTTATATAGAATTTGAAGAGACACGACGAAGAGACATGACCATAGGTCAAAGACATGACCCTAGGCCAATAGTCGTGTCCCTCTACTGTAGAGTCGTGACCATTCGGTGTAGAGGTGCAGCCATTCGTTGAATAGGTGTGATTCTTGGGCGAAGAGGCACATCCTTTCGAGAACATGGGTCTCTGATCTGGTACGTCTTCGTATCGGCAAGAGAACCAAGCGAGAAAGGTAATACAAACATGAAGAATACGTCACAATCGTGACATTCCCTCCCATTTAAAATAAAACCCTGTGTATTAAATTATAGACATTCGTTTATCAAAGAACTCTTGTAGAAGCTGATTGTATTGTTACATCTCTTCATCCGTTTGCCATGTAGAATTTGATTCATCAAGATCCATCCACTTGACTAGGAATTCTGTAGTAATCTTCCGTCTTGTCTCTTTCTGACGAACATCAAGAATAAGTTCTGGAACTAGAATCAAGTGTTCCTCCTCTATTTCTGGAACATAGGATGAGACATTTGGAATGTAAGGTGCAGCGGAAGTGAATGTTACACTTTACTCAAGATGAGTGCTCCGAATTGTGCTCAAGGGTTCCTTTCCCTTACGGGAGGGAGAGCCTTCCGTTGCTTTAGTGAGAGAGTGCAAATGATCACAACCAAGTGGATAAACACTGTGAATGAAGGTGCTGAGACTAAGAGATAGAGAGGGAAGAATACAACACCAGAATGTTGTCAAACCCTCCTCCTAAGGCCCCACTCTCTATGGCGAGAGCGGTCTACTATTGATTGCACAAATCTCTACAATGCAATGGACTTGCCGACGTGATGAGGACGACGATGAGACGGTTGAAATCTGGAAACGCTAAGGGCTGAAATCTGCAAATCTTGTATCTGCTGAATTCTGACTCTATGTCGGTGACGACGGCGATGATGACGATGCGACGATGACGCGCTAAAAATCGCAGATGTTGAAATCTGCGAATAGCGTGCTGAATCTGCAAACTCTTGCTGATCCGACCGTGCGGCGGGGATTTGCTGCGGGAAGGTGAGATCTGCGAGTTTTGGGGGTTGCGATATTGAGTCTAAGTGCTGAAAATGCAAAACTTTGATGCTCTATGCCGATCTGTCATCGGGAATTTGCAAAACGTTGAGGTTGGTCTGCAATGCAAAAACGCTGGGCTGATCTGCTGCTTGATGCAAAAACGCTAGGGAGTCTGCTATGATATGCTATCGCCAGGCTTCATTTGCAACTGCAAAACGCTGGGCTGATCTGCAAATGCTGAAAACGCTGGCTTCTTTGGTGGTTGAAAACGCTAGGTTGCTTGTCGGGGAGTTTTGCTGAGAAGGTGGTCTGTTGGACACTTGGTCCCTGCTGCCTCTTCTGCCAGAAACTGTTAGCGCTAGGTTTTCTTATATATATCCTTAGCCAATTTACCCTACCCAGTTTCCGAACAAAGTCACTTATTAATAATAAGTGAAAAATGGCTAAAATAGGGAAAATAGGTTTGTGCACTGTAAAATGCTCCTGATGGTAATCTGATGATCATGCTGTGTGCAACCAGAGGATATGCATCTACTCTAAGTGCCTGGACATGCACGGTCTGCGAACAGACTCACAAAAGTGCCAGAACACTTCCTAAGCTAATTGAACCCTTGTCATGAAGTAGCTTGTCCATGTACACATAGGGTTAGATGTGCACGTGACATCCCCTCCTTTTCAAAGTGAGGTACTGGTACCGAACTGTATGGCGTCGAGGGAGATCGCCAACAGCGTCTGGAATCTTGGGAAGGACTCTTCACCGGCCCACTCTGATCCGTGGGTCATGCGATACTTGAACTTCATAAAGGTCTGCAATGCTTGCTTTTTTGGGTTGCGCCGAAAGCGACACAAAGTCATTTGTGGCTCCTTCAATGCTTCAACTTCGTCTATAGTCATGCGTCTACCTTCTTCAAGAAATCTCCGAGGATGAAAATTCTTGAAACCACTTTCAACACAAAAACATGAACATACCCATTCCATGTAAGGTGACTGGAAAAATTATAGTCTTCTTTAAAGACTGTGCATGCAATGCAGATGAACATATAGACGGAGTACCAAACCGTTCATCAAACACACGCAAACAATGAAATCGAAACTTGTCTTTCTGATCTAAATCTATCAACTGTGGCAATTCACAATGGAAATGCCGATGCTTGATGCTCAATCCTTCTTGTGCTCTTTTTGAGATTGTGTCATGCCTTGGAAGAGACATGGAATGTGAATTTCTTGAATGCAAACATTTCATCTTTTCATGAGTTATATCCGTGCTCATTCATGAGTGAATCGTGTTCATCGTACAATATGGCATGCCTATGAAAGGGATCACATAAGGACGGTGACTTAAATACAAGAAACCATCACAAATGAAACACTCGAACAATGCGTGTTGACTAATCATGCGCACACATAATACTTCCTGTGGGGGTTCTTGGGACCTCGACTCGAGAGCCAAGATCGGTTCTTCGTGATTGATCGAATCTGCAATGAGGTTAGATTCACTAGACAAGGTATCTACTAAACCATCATTCTTGTGAACAATCACATCTTTATCATGCAAATCATCATATTTGTGAATAATCACATCTTTATCATGCAAATCATGTGTGTTGTGCTTTGGAGAAGACAAGACTGAGAGAGTCTCCTTCTCCTGATTCTTTTCAAGCTTCGCCTGCACATTAGAAATGAGAGATAAGAATGAACAACTTCCTCCCCATGAATGACAATGGGAGTCACTTTTGGCATTGAAAGTGAAAGTATTGGTTGCCCAATCAATGAGAGGGTTATGCTCACGAAACCATCGAATGCGTAAAAGCACATCACATCCTGAAAGAGGAGAGACTAGAAATTTTCAACGGAAGGATGCTTGTTGAACAGTGAACAAAACATCAAGGCACTCTTGCTGATGAGAGAGTCCATGCCGAGAGCGAAGCCTGACACCTTGAAAGGAGATGTGTTGCTAAACTCCAAGCGAGCTCTTTCGACAAGAGAGTCACTAATCACATCATGCATACCGCCTGGGTCAAACAGTATGACAAAGGGTTGACCTTTCACATGACCATAACACTTAATGAGAGACTCATCAATGGGAGGATCATGAGAAACTTGGGTCACACTCGTGTTCTCATTTATTGCATTGACAGAGGATGTGGGTTTTGTGGGTTCTTTAAATTCATTAGAGTCAAGCTTAGGATATGTTCTTTTTATGTGACCCTTGATGTGACAATGATAACATTGACCTTCCTTAGAATAAATGCTTTGCTCTTCCGATGTGATGTATCCTCCTAAAATTCCTTGTTTTGCCTTTTCATATGGAGTGAGCTTAGGTTTAGCAATTGTGTTTGCTTTACCCTTAGGTTCATTTGGAGAATTCTTTTCTGAGAGACTAGAGGAAGATTGGTTAGAAGAGTTACCATTATTACCATTCTTACCGTTGTGAGGGTTCTAAGAAGTACTTTGCGAAGTCTTGTTCTCCTTAGGATTTTTCTTATTGTGCTTCATCGCCTGTGCGAGAGCAATCGCTACGTCTTGTTGAGATCTACGGGGTCGAGGACTTCGACATCAAACCTGATATAGCTGTTCAACCTGAAAATGAAAGCCTCTTTGCGCTCGTCATCTGATTTGCGTAATTGGGTGCCGAGCTGTAAAACACGATTAGAGAAAGACATAACTGGCAAACCATTTTGCTTGAGACTGCATCGATCGTCCTTCAACCGTGCTAGGTGCTGTGGTGGCATAAATCGCGCCTTGAGCTTGCCTTGGAAGTCGGCCCAATTGAAGAAAAGGGACGTGTCTTCGTCGGCTATCTCTAGGTGCGCGGCCAACTGTGCCTTTTGCCATGCGTGGTACCAATTAATGGCATCACCGACAAGGTACATGGCTGCCGTCAAAACCTTGCTATTCCCCGTCACAAAGTGATGACGTGGCGGACAACAGAAACCCTAATTTCTGCCAAAAACCCTAAAATTCTTGCAAACCCTAATTTCTGCCAAAAACCCTAATTTCCGGTAATCGTGGAATCTTTATTTTATTTTATTTTATTTTGGAAATGATGAGCGACGTGAATTTTGCTTTTTTTTATTAAAAAAAGAGAAAAGACTCTCTTAAGAGAGAGAGAATTGATGCTTTTTATTTTAAAAGCTTTTGGGGCTCTGCTTTTGGGCATCCCTTGTATCTTTAAATAAGTGGTGAGGGCTTGACTTCTCAGAGCATCTGGACGCAGAGTCTGAGAGTGAAACCCTAACTGCTCTCTTGTACTTTGATGATTGATTAATACAAAAAGAAATACCGAAAGGGGCGCCAATCTTTGGGGCCAATATCTCTAGGCACGGAACTCCACCGGGCCAGTGCACATCTATTGTGATCTGTGCTGTCGTGGTTGATTCTTGACTTGGAGTGTCCAAGTCTGTTACAGTGGTATCAGAGCACGGCCGATTTCTCTTCTACGGGAAATCCGATCTCCGATTTTTTTTTTGCGCGGCACCTATGGCTTCAAGCAATGATCAGTCGACTCCCTTTGCATTTGGAGATGCGGGCTGGGATCACAACGAAGATTCAGATAGAGAGTATGGTGTCACAAAGTGATGACGTGGCGGACAACAGAAACCCTAATTTCTGCCAGAAACCCTAATTTCCGGAAATCGCAGAGGCTTTTTTTTTTTTTTTTGGGGAAAATGAAGAGCGACGCGAATTTTGCTTTTTTTTATGAAAAAAAGAGAAAAAGACTTTCTAAGAGAGAGAGAACTGATGCTTTTGATTTTAAAAGCTTTTGGAGCTCTGCTTTTGGGCATCCCTTGTAATCTTTAAATTAGTGGTGAGGGCCTCACTTCTCAGAGCATCTGGACGCAGAGTCTGAGAGTGAAACCCTAACCGCTCTCTTGTACTTTGATGATTGATTAATACAAAAAGAAATACCGAAAAGGACGCCAGTCTTTGGGGCCGATATCTCTAGGCACGGAACTCCGCCGGGCCAATGCAAATCTATTGTGATCTGTGAATTGTTTTGAAGTGGTTATTTGGTGTTGTCGCGGTTGATTCTTGACTTGGAGTGTCCAAGTCTGTTACAGTGGTATCAGAGCACGGCCGATTTCTCTTCTACGGGAAATCTGATTCCCGAATTTTTTTCCGCGGCACCTATGGCTTCAGGCAATGATCGGTCGACTCCCTCTGCATTTGGAGATGCGGGTTGGGATCACAACGAAGATTCAGACAGAGAGTATGGCCCGCCTCGGCCTACTCAGGCGGAGCAAAGAGAGATGGAGCGTCGTCAATTGATTGGCGATGCAACAAAGATGATGCTCAATTTTGCCAAGGATCCAAAGATGGCAAAATATATGAACCAGACCTCTTTGTAAGAGGTACAGATGGAGTGGCAAAGAACCACAACACCACTCCCGAAACCCGCTCTCAAGAAACCTTCTGCCTCCAAGAAAATATATGGAGAAGGAACTGGAGAACGTGGTTGATGCACGGATTGCTCAGCTTTTTGACGCACAAAAGAAAGCCAAAAAGCACTGCAAAAAGCAGAAGAAAAGCAATGATTTCTCGGGATTTTTGGGTTGTAGGTCGACATTTGACAAGGCAAAGAAATTGAAGAAGTGCGTCAAGTTTGAAGACCTACCCAGTTCTTCTTCTTCTTCTTTTGATAGTTCTTCTAGCTCCTCGGATTCGAGCGAAGAAGACAGAAAAGGTAAAAAGCGAAGCAAGAAACAAAGCTTCGGAAATGGCAAGAAAAAGGGAAAGAAGGCTACATCTCGCCCAGAGACTGACAGTTCTACTGAGGACTTGTCTACAGACAGCTCAGATTCTGATCATGGAAACTTTTATGCGAACAACAAGAATTTTACAAAGCCAACCAGTATGACTTTCTCGAAGATGAAAGCAAGAAAGTCCGAGAGTTTAAGGAAGGTGGCCACTCGATCAAGTTTGATACGTTTCAGGATACTCAAATGCTTCGAAGGCTTTGTCTTTTATACAGCAGTTTGACATCGCTTTCGCGGGAGGACGCTATTCAGAGCACTCCAAGATTCGGAGAGCTACCTCTTACCTTAAGGGGAATGCTCGTACTTGGTGGTCCACGCTTCTTTTAACAAGAGTGCGCCAGTTAAATGGCTGAAATTTGAAAAGCTTTTTATTTCTTCTTGGTTGACGCAAGAATATGAACGAGATATACGAGCTGCTTGGAACCATCTTCGGATGATCAAGAAAGACACAATCAATGCTTATTGTGAAAGATTCTAGAGCTCTTTTCTACCCGCCTCTTCATTTAAGAAGATCTCGTTTAGAGAGCAGATTGAGCGGTTTACCTTGGGTCTACCTACAGAGATCCGAGCTCACTGCTTGGAACAGAAGTCAGCTTCTATTCAGGAGTTGATGAGTCATGCGAAGCGGAGCTTTGCCATTCACTCTGGCAGTTTGACCTACCCCACAGATAAGGCCATGACACAACGAGCCGAACAGACTTCTGGGAATGAAAGTAGAAAAAAAAGAGCAACCCAAAGAAAAAGGATGCACAACCCAAGCTTACTCCTGAGGAGAGAGCTCACTTCATCAGAGAGGGGAAGTGCTTTGGATGCGGGGAACGTGGACATATCTCCGCGAAGTGCCCTAAAAAGGCACAGAAAGAACAGAATGATAAAGACGACGACAGGTCTAAGAGTTCGAGAGCAGCTGAGGAATGTGACAGAAAAGGCAGATCGAAAAGCAGAAGTGGTACCACATGGCGTGGGACCTGCACCGAATCTAATGAATGAAAGTACAAACTTTGCCACTTTTGGGGCAAAGTGAAGGATCAGGAAGCCCTTTTGAAGGAGCCAAGGCCAACTTCTTTTCACTTGGAATTGGTGGCTCGATTTGGAACTGCGCCCGACAGACTGACGCCACAGGCGGAGGTAGTTCGACTTGCACCCGGATGGGATGTTGCCATTACACCGAGCATTGGCAAACTTCGTTTGCAATGACAAGGGGTGTTCAGGGCACGCGAGTGACGTTCTACTCAGGATCCCTTGGTACCACAAGAACTACGCCGTGGTTGACTACCGGGCCGAGAAAGCGACTTTGATAAATGAAGGGCTTAGAGATTATACTCGATGAACTTCAGTCTCTTACTCATTCTTTTGGGAGAGAACTGAACGCTGGATAAAGGTTGAATATGTTTTGACTTGATCAAAAGAACGCCAAGATTTTTCTCCACACTCATGCCGATTGCTTTTCAGAGGGCTTGAAGATCAAACCATTGATCTGATACTTGGAAGCACGCCACCGAATCGGACACCTTATCGTGTGAACCGAGTACACAATGAAAAGATTATGAACCAAGTGAAAGACCTCTTGGAAAAGGGTCTTGTCCAGCCTAGTACTTCACCGTATTGCTCTTCAATGTTGTTGGTTTTGAAGAAAGACGGATCTTGGAGAATGTGCATCGATTATAGCGCTCTCAACAAAATCACCATCAAGAACAGATTTCCGATTCCTAGGATCGATGATATACTTGACAGGTTACAGGGATCCTCGTGCTTTAGCAGGATTGACTTGAAGAGTAGATATCATCAGATCAGGATAGCGCTGTGAGATGTCTACAAGACAGCTTTTCGAACGACTTTTGGGTTATTTGAGCTTTTGGTGATGCCTTTTGGCTTAACCAATGCTCCTGCGATGGACAGGATTTTTCGAGAGTACAGGCTATTTGTTGGCACTTTCTTTGACGACTTCATTGTTTTCTCTAAGAATAAGGCAGAACACAGAGATCATCTGCTTCAAGTCTTTCAGGCATTACGAGATCACACGCTAGTGATTAATGCAAAGAAAAGTGAATTTTTCCTACCAGAGATACACTTTTTGGGACACATTGTGTCAGCAGCAGGAGCGCAAATGGACCCGGCCAAGATAGAGACTATCCGTGATTGGCCCGATTTGAGGAATGTCCATGAAGTTAGAAGCTTCTTGGGACTGTGTTCGTACTACAGGCGGTTGATACGAAAGTTTGCAGAGGTTGCTTCCACTTTGCATACCTTGACACAGAAAGGAGTACCTTTTTCGTGGGGACCCACAGAGGTGACTGCCTTTCGGACTTTGAAAGAGAAATTGACTACGGGACCTGTTTTGACTTTGTCGGACTTGTAGAAGTCATTTGAAGTGTATTGTGATGCTTGTGGTCGTAGTCTCGGTGCGGTCTTGATGTAAGAAGGCCATGTCATAGCTTACGAGAGCCGTTTGTTCTCTAGGCCGGAGATGACAGCACAGATGTATGAGATAGAGCTATTGGCGGTTATCCATGCTCTTACTCAATGGCGGCATTACCTACTCGGAGCGGATTTTACTGTCTTTACAGACCATCAGAGTTTGCGCTACTTCTTGTCACAGAAGCAGCTTTCGGAAAAGCAGATGCGGTGGGCGAACATCTTGGCACAGTTCCACTTCCAGATTGTCCATGTGCAGGGACAGAAGAATGTGGTGGCAGATGCTTTGTCTCGGAAACCGTTGGTTCTGGCTATTTCCGCGATACATTATAGGAGCTTCGAGGATATGGTCGATCAGTGTGCCACAGATACAAATTTTGCAGATATTTTCACATGGATACGGGATGGATAGAACAGTAGCTGGATACTCCCTTCGGGAAGGCTACTTGATGAAAAAGACTATGTTGTGCGTTACACAGCCGTTGAGGGAAAGGGTTATGAATGAATGCCACTGTCCACCTTTTACGGGTCACCGCAGCATTGCTACCACCATGAAGGGGGTAGAGAGATACTTCTTTGGGCCGAGACTCAAAAAGGATGTGGAAGAATTTGTGCGCAGTTGCTTGGTATGCCTGAAGGTCAAGTTTGACAGGCATAAGGCACAGGGATTGTTACAGCCTTTACCCATACCCACCCGCCCTTGGGAAAATATTGAAATGGATTTCATTTTTTTTGATCTCCTGAGAACACAAAATGATTACGATGATTTTCCGATTACATGGCACGTCTGAGACGATTGTCTCCGACAGAGACCCTAGATTTATGAGTTTGTTTTGGAAGGCAATTTGGGAGAACATTGGCACGCGGTTGCAGTTCTCGTCATCGTTCCACTTACAGACTGACGGGCAATTTGAGATTGCCAATTCAGTGGTTTTAGATTTATTGAAGTCTTGTATCTCGGATCAGAAGACTCAATGGGAAAAGAACTTACCTTTGGTGGAATTTGCCTACAATAACACGATACACTCTTCGACGGGGAAGACGCCATGTGAGATTGTTGAAAGTGCTACGAAGGTTCCATCCTTCCTGAGCACGAAAGATTAGATATTTGAAGCGGATGAATATTCGCGAGATTTGGATACGGCTTTTGCCAAGGTTCGCGAGACTTTGCAGGAGTCTCAAGAACGACAGAAAAAGGCAGCGGATCGCCATCGTCGCGACTTGAAATTGAAGGAGGATGATTGGGTGCTCTTGCGTTTTGAGAAGGCACGGCTACGAAAGAAAAATGGAAAGGAGAGGCTTTTTTCAAAGCTTAGTATGCGATACTACGGACCTTTCCAGATCACTGACAAGATAAATGATGTCTCCTTCCGATTGAAATTGCTAGATACTTGGAGGATTCATAATGCATTGCATGTGAGTCTCTTGAACCCTGGTAAGGGTGATGTGCCTGATGATGGGGAGCCTGATGAGCAACCCAAAGTGGAAGAAAAGGAGGAGATCCTTGTTTCTGAACAGATTTTGGCACATAACGATACGAAGAAAGGTAACGTCCGAAGGCGGTTCTTGGTTAAGTTCAAGAACTTTCCTGCATTTGATGCGAAGTGGATGGAGGAGGAGGACCTAGCAGATACTCCTCGGATTGTGAAACTTTACCTCGATGTTTTGTTTTAGCACGTAGGTACTAACAGTTAGTGTCTGCTAAGAGGGTTTATGGCTTTTGTCGGTTTTGTAGGCGTAATCGCGGTCGATTACAATGCTTTCAAGAGGGGGGTATGTCACAAAGTGATGACGTGGCGGACAGCAGAAACCCTAATTTTCGGAAATCGCGGAGGCTATTTATATATATATATATATATATATATATATATTTCTTTTTTGGAAAATGAAGAGCGACGCGAATTTTGCTTTTTTTTATAAAGAAAAGAGAAAAAGACTTTCTAAGAGAGAGAGAATTGATGCTTTTGATATTAAAAGCTTTTGGGGCTCTGCTTTTGGGCATCCCTTGTAATCTTTAAATTAGTGGTGAGGGCCTCACTTCTTAGAGCATCTGGACGCAGAGTCTGAGAGTGAAACCCTAACCGCTCTCTTGTACTTTGATGATTGATTAATACAAAAAGAAATACCGAAAGGGGCGCCAGTCTTTGGGGCCAATATCTCTAGGCACGGAACTCCGCCGGTCCAGTGCAAATCTATTGTGATCTGTGAATTGTTTTGAAGTGGTTATTTGGTGCTGTCGCGGTTGATTCTTGACTTGGAGTGTCCAAGTCTGTTACATATGGCCCGCCTCGGCCTACTTAGGCGGAGCAAAGAGAGATGGAGCGTCGTCAATTGATTGGCGATGCAACAAAGATGATGCTCAATTTTGCCAAGGACCCAAAGATGGCAAAATATATGAACCAGACCTCTTTGGAAGAGGTATAGATGGAGTGGCAGAGAACCACAACACCACTCCCGAAACCCGCTCTCAAGAAACCTTCTGCCTCCAAGAAATATACGGAGAAGGAACTGGAGAACGTGGTTGATGCATGGATTGCTCAGCTTTTCGACGTGCAAAAGAAAGGCAAAAAGCACGGCAAAAAGCAGAAGAAAGGCACTGACTTCCCGGGATATTTGGGTCGTCGGTCGACATTTGACAAGGCAAAGAAATTGAAGAAGCGCGTCAAGTTTGAAGACCTACCCAGTTCTTCTTCTTCTTCTTCTGACAGTTCTTCTAGCTCTTCAGACTCGAGCGAAGAAGACAGGAAAAGCAAAAAGCGAAGCAAGAAACAACGCTTCGGAAAGGGCAAGAAAAAGGCAAGGAAGTCTAAGTCTCGCCCAAAGACTGACAGTTCTATTGAGGACTCGTCTACAGACAGCTCAGATTCCGATGACGGAAACTTTTATGCGAACAAGAAGAATTTTTTTTTACAAAGCTAACCAGTATGACTTTCTCGAAGATAAAAGCAAGAAAGTCCGAGAGTTTAAGGAAGGTGGCCACTCGATCAAGTTTGATACTTTTTCAGGATACTCAGATGCTTCGAAGGCTTTGTCTTTTATACAGCAGTTTGACATCGCTTTCGCGGGAGGATGCTATTCAGAGCACTCCAAGATTCGGAGAGCTGCCTCTTACTTTAAGGGGAATGCTCGTACTTGGTGGTCCACGCTTCTTTTAAACAAGACTGCGCCAGTTAAATGGCTGAAATTTAAGAAGCTTTTTATTTCTTCTTGGTTGATGAAAGAATATGAACGAGATGTACGAGCTGCTTGGAACCATCTTCGGATGACCAAGAAAGATACAATCAATGCTTATTGTGAAAGATTCTGGAGCTCTTTTCTACCCGCCTCTTCATTCAAGAAGATCTCGTTCAGAGAACAGATTGAGCGGTTTACCTTGGGTCTACCTACAAAGATCCGAGATCACTGCTTGGAACAGAAGTCAGCTTCTATTCAGGAGTTGATGAGTCATGCGAAGCGGGGCTTTGCCATTCACTTTGGCAGTCTGACCTACCCCACAGATGAGGCCATGACACAACGAGCCGAATAGACTTCTGGGAATGAAAGTAGAAAGAAAAAGAGCAACCTAGAGAAAAATGATGCTCGACCCAAGCTTACTCCTGAGGAGAGAGCTCGCTTCATCAGAGAGAGGAAGTGCTTTGGATGCGGGGAACATGGACATATCTCCGCGAAGTGCCCTAAAAAGGCACAGAGAGAATAGAATGATAAAGATGACGACAGGTCTGAGAGTTCGAGAGCAGCTGAGGCACGTGGCAGAAAAGGCAGATAGAAAAGCAGCGCTGGTACCACATGGCGTGGGACCTGCACCGAATCTAATGAATGAAAGTACAAACTTTGCCGCTTTTGGGGCAAAGTGAAGGATCAGGAAGCTCTTTTGAAGGAGCCAAGGCCAACTTCTTTTCACTTGGAATTGGCGGCTCGATTTGGAAATTACGCCCAACAGACCGACGCCACAGGCGGAGGTAGTTCGACTGGCACCTGGATGGGATGTTGCCATTACACCGAGCATTGGCAAACTTTGTTAGCAATGACAAGGGGTGTTCAGGGCACGCGAGTGACGTTCTACTCAGGATCCCTTGGAACCACAAGAACTACGCCGTGGTTGACTATCGGGCCGAGAAAGCGACTTTGATAAATGAAGGGCTTAGAGATTTGTACTTGATGAACTTCAGTCTCTTACTCATTCTTTTGGGAGAGAACTGAACGCTGGATAAAGGTTGAATATGTTTTGACTTGATCAAAAGAACGCCAAGATTTTTCTCCACACTCATGCCGATTGCTTTTCAGAGGGCTTGAAGATCAAACCATTGATCTGATACTACAGGCGGTTGATACGAAAGTTTGCAGAGGTTGCTTCCACTTTGCATACCTTGACACAGAAAGGAGTACCTTTTTCGTGGGGACCCACAGAGGTGACTGCCTTTCGGACATTGAAAGAGAAATTGACTACGGGACCTATTTTGACTTTGTCGGACTTGCATAAGTCATTTGAAGTATATTGTGATGCTTGTGGTCGTAGTCTGGGTGCGGTCTTGATGTAAGAAGGCCATGTCATAGCTTACGAGAGCCGTTTGTTCTCTAGGCCGGAGATGACAGCACAGATCTATGAGAAAGAGCTTTTGGCGGTTATCCATGCTCTTACTCACCAGCGGCATTACCTACTCGGAGCGGATTTTATTGTCTTTACAGACCACCAGAGTTTGCGCTACTTCTTGTCACAGAAGCAGCTTTCGGAAAAGCAGATGCGGTAGGCGAACATCTTGTCACAGTTCCGCTTCCAGATTGTCCATGTGCAGGGACAGAAGAATGTGGTGGCAGATGCTTTGTCTCGGAAACTGTTGGTTCTGGCTGTTTCCGCGATACATCATAGGAGCTTCAAGGATATGGTCGATCAGTATGCCACAGATACAGATTTTGTAGATATTTTCACACGGATACGGGATGGGGAGACAGTAGTTGGATACTCCCTTCGGGAAGGCTACTTGATGAAAAAGACTATGTTGTGCGTTACACAGCCGTTGAGGGATAAGGTTATGACTGAATGCCACTGTCCACCTTTTATGGGTCACCGCGGCATTGCTACCACCATGAAGGGGGTAGAGAGATACTTCTTTGGGCCGAGACTCAAAAAGGATGTGGAAGAGTTTGTGCGCACTTGCTTGGTATGCCAGAAGGTCAAGTTTGACAGGCATAAGGCACAGGGATTGTTACAACCTTTACCCATACCCACCCACCCCTGGGAAAGTATTGCAATGGATTTCATTTTTGATCTCCCAAGAACACAGAATGATCACGATGATTTTCCGATTACATGGCACGTCTGAGACGATTGTCTCCGACAGAGACCCCAGATTTATGAGTTTGTTTTGGAAGGCAATTTGGGAGAACATTGGCACGCGGTTGCAGTTCTCGTCAGCGTTCCACTTGCAGACTGACGGGCAATCTGAGATTGCCAATTCAGTGATTTTAGATTTATTGAAGTCTTGTATCTCGGATCAGAAGACTCAATGGGAAAAGAACCTATCTTTGGTGGAATTTGCCTACAATAACACGATACACTTTTCGACGGGGAAGACGCCATGTGAGATTGTTGAAAGTGTTGCGAAGGTTCCATCCTTCCTGAGCAGGAAAGATTAGATATTGGAAGCGGATGAATATTCGCGAGATTTGGATACGGCTTTTGCCAAGGTTCGCGAGACTTTGCAGGAGTCTCAAGAACGACAGAAAAAGGCAGCGGATCGCCATCGTCGCGACCTGAAATTGAAGGAGGATGATTGGGTGCTCTTACCTTTGAGAAGGCACGCCTACGAAAGAAAAAGGGAAAGGAGAGGCTTTTTCCAAAGCTTAGTATGTGATACTACAGACCTTTCCAAATTACTGAAAAGATAAATGATGTCTCCTTCCGATTGAAACTGCCAGATACTTGGAGGATTCACAATGCATTGCATGTGAATCTCTTGAAACCTGTTAAGGGTGATGTGCCTGATGATGGGGAGCCTGATGAGCAACCCAAAGTGGAAGAAAACGAGGAGATCCTTGTTCCTGAACAGATTTTGGCACATAACGATACGAAGAAAGGTAAAGTCCGAAGGCGGTTCTTGGTTAAGTTCAAGAACTTTCCTGCATTTGATGCGAAGTGGATGGAGGAGGAGGACCTAGCAGATACTCCTCGGATAGTGAAACTTTACATCGATGTTTTGTTTTAGCATAGTCTACTCCAAACGGAACCCAGAATTCAGCTTGGCCGGAGATCTGGTGCAGTGGGATGCACGAGAGGGGAGTCACTCCGCTCCTTTGTCAACAGATGCCTCGATTTTTATACTAAAGTCACTGATGTCTCTTTGAGCTTCAGGGATACTGAGAGCTGACAGTATTCTGCTGGATGACTTTATGAAATGGAATTCTTGATAACGATACTGATTTGTTCTTGACTTCTTTTGAGTGCAGGAACTGATAGACGAAATGACTGCAACATTTTGGTCTGATTGATCTCGAATAGACATGGTTGCGATAGGGGTTAGTCAATCGGACATCGATGAGGTCCCGATTGGACCTAGATGTGATTGCTAGCTACATTGCCGATAAATCATGGTCTAAGATCCGAATGAATGTTGAATGTCATGTGATGTCCTGTGATGTCTGGTGATGTGATTGTCGATTTTGTACATGTGCTTGATGTGTGTTCCTAGTACGTAGGTACTAACAGTCAGTGTCTGCTAAGACGGTTTATGGCTTTTGTCAGTTTTGCAAGCGTAATTGCGGTTGATTACAATGCTTTCAAGAGGGGGGTATGTCACAAAGTGATGACGTGGCGGACAGCAGAAACCCTAATTTCTGCCAGAAACCCTAATTTCCGGAAATCGCGGAAGCTTTTTAATTTTTTTGTTTTTGGAAATGATGAGCGACGCGAATTTTGCTTTTTTTTATTAAAAAAAGAGAAAAGACTCTCTAAGAGATAGAGATAACTGATGCTTTTTATTTTAAAAGCTTTTGGGGCTCTGCTTTTGGGCATCCCTTGTATCTTTAAATAAGTGGTGAGGGCTTGACTTCTCAGAGCATCTGGACGCAGAGTCTGAGAGTGAAACCCTAACCGCTCTCTTGTACTTTGATGATTGATTAATACAAAAAGAAATACCGAAAGGGGCGCCAGTCTTTGGGACCAATATCGCTAGGCACAGAACTCCGCCGGGCCAGTGCAAATCTATTGTGATCTGTGAATTGTTTTGAAGTGGTTATTTGGTGTTGTCGTGGTTGATTCTTGACTTGGAGTGTCCAAGTCTGTTACATTCCCTGTCTTCTTAGTTGTCACAAATTAAGCATTAAATTGATGCAACCAAGAATGAATAACACTAGCATCCAATCTTACCATCATACTTGTTGAACGCGATCTTCTCTGTGACGGAATTGTTGGAGTTCGAGTCTCTTCTACTTGATGAACTACCAACATATTTGCTCGTCTTTTCGTCTTCCAGGCCGCTCCACAACAAAGTCGCCGCACCCTCTACTTGTGTTGCCTTCTTCGAACTCCACCTCTTCCAAGCCGCAAAAAGTTCCCCAAGCCACACAATGTGTCTCCTCCGATGCCCCTCTCTTGGGCGTTGGGTCACCAAAGCAAGGGGCCGTCGACTCCAAGGACTTGCCCGACTTTAACCCTCTCAGCAGACAAGTGCCTACCAACACTTGCAGGCCCATAGTGTTTTAGAACGTTAGAGGGGAGTTTTTGCCAAGGAGCTGCCTTGAGCAGCGTATCAAAACGCAGGCGATGGGGAGTTCAGCGGTGCCATCCAAGGGCCTTAAGACGATATCAAGGGGCTGCCTATGACAACGTTTTGAGATGCCGCAGGGAGGGGAAATGCCGATGACGAGGTAGTCTTCTCCTCTCAAGGCCACTCTTCTTCCACCAAGGCTCTTCAAGCACAGAGCTCCACCAAGGGCTCTGATACCATGTCAAAGTCGATGATGCGGAAGCGTAGAGAGAGAGAGAGAGAGAGAGAGAGAGAGAGAGAGAGAGAGAGAGAGAGACTCTTGAACCAATCAACCTTGACAATGAATAATTGAATGTGTAATACATTGGAGGTAAGGGGTTATTTATATAGCAACCTCAATAAATTTCCCTTCCCAGACTTTGACAAATAAGTAACATAAATACCTAAAAGCCAAAATAAATAATGGGTTCACATTGGGCAGTTCACTTGAGATGCCAAAACTCTTAACAACCCCATCGGGTGTCATTCTCCTCCTCCTCTCTCTCTCTCTCTCTTCCCCCCCCCCCTCCCAACCCCCCCCCAACAACAACACATCTCTATCTCTCTATATTATTCTCTCTTTAAAAGGAACCATCATTCGTGCTAAGTAGCACACATTCAAGTAAGGAAAGAAGTAAAGATTTGTGGAAGTGTAAAGTCTATTTCGATTCGGCCGCACCTGACAGAGACGGATCCAAAGGTGCATCAAATCAGCCCCGGAGGTGCTTTATCTTGAAAAGTTACTGCGGCGACATTCCCATTCGAATCAGTAGAGTTTGCGCTTGAGGTATTGCATGTGTGTACATTCCATTTACGTAACCAAAAGAAAATACCACATTGGCAAGGCTGTGGGGGGCCCTTGAGAGGGTTGGTCGGGACTCCATCGGGTGTCATTCTCCTTTCCTCTCTCTCTCTCTCTCTCTCTCTCTCTCTCTAGGAAGTGTAATGTCTAGATCCTCACCATTTCAATACTTGACAGGATGGCCTCAAGAGTGCCCGATGCGTGATTTCTCGACAATAGTTTGGACATAGGAGAGAGACTATAGATGGGAGTTGATCAGTAGCGTTGGCCTAAAGTTTGTGTGGCTGGCGCGATGCTTAAAAGTCTTCAACAGTAGACCAGCGCCTCTTGTGATGTCTACGCGCTTTTTGGTTGGAGCTATTCACATTTTCAGAGGACAATATGGTAGCATACACGGCGGCTCTGACAGTGCCGACAGATGAGGCGAGGCATTTGTTCAGCTGTGGCAGCCTGGACCCTTCTTTACAGTGGATCACGGTATCTATCGACATTACAAGCCACCTATGTGGCTCCTCCCCCCTCCCCCCTCTCTCTTTCGTTTTGCAAATTAGGCATTGTACCTATTTTATGGATACTGGGAAAGTCTCCCTTTTTTTGACAAGCTGCACCTAGAGTCCAAAGATTGCAACGTGACCTTGGTGACATGGTCATGGTCACCATGAACTGCTTTCGGCAAGGGTCAAACATTGAAACTCTTGAAACGTTTCAGGTGGTGCTGAAACGTTTCACATGAAACCTTTGCTGAAACCTTCGGTCTCCACTTTCCTATGGGGTGAAAACATCAAGAAACTTACTTCTTGGTGGGACATAACTTGTTTTTAAGGTCGCTTGTGTGGGACATCTGTTGTGACATCCAGAGGGCCATGTGGTATCTTGTCGAGAATCACTGTCAGTTGTGCTTCGGGCCACCATGTGGCTTTAAGTTAAAGCACTATAGCTTCACCTGTATTCTTGCTCTCTCTCTATCCGCTTAATTATGTCAAAAGGGTTCATTTGAATCTGCCGCATTTTAGTATCTAATTTCTTATTGTATTCTTTGGATGGGTGTTTCTATTCACTTCTCCAGCTATTGCCTGTGTTTGAACTGCAGGGTTTCTTCAAAAGCTTTCAATTATTCTACGTCTTGCCAGCCATCTCTGGAAGGGGACATTTCGAACGGTGAGGTGCATGAGGAAAGTCAAATGCAACAGGCTGGTCTTGTTAAAGAACATGTTGAAAGAAGCAGAGAGGAACTCATATCAAAGACACGGCTGGTCCAAAATATGCAGTCCCATCTCAAGCCAGATCAGGAAGAACATTTGAAGCAGTTTCCACTAAAAGTTGTAGTTCAGAGTTGTGTGAAACGCTGGTTCAAGGAGCATTTGAGAAATGCAGAGAAAGGTGATTCAGGTGCTCAAGTTATGGTTGGACAGATGATCTCCCATGGGTATGGAGTTCCGAAGGATGTTCTGAAGGCATGTCTCATTTCCCAAACTGTGCATTTTTAACCACTGTAGGTTTAAATTAGACGCATTTTTCATGAAGGCCTTTTTTTCAGGGAAAAGCATGGATTAAGAGAGGACACAGCAGACAAAGCCAGATTAAAGGTAGTTGTCTGCCTATTGAATTGCTGACAAAGTAGCACTAAAAAGAGGTTAATTTGCTGAATGAAGCTTTTTTTCTGGCTGGCGTAGAGCTGTGTGAAAAAAAGAGGTCGGAGGAAGAGGAACTCTATTTTATGTGATGATATTTTGTGGAGCCTGTTACCTGCGTGCCAAACAAAGTTTCTCAGAGCCGAGCATTCAATTGGTAACATTCGGCTTAACCTGCAACCTTGTATGAGCCATGCCTGCTGCCCGTTGATTGTGGCTGAGAACAAACCTTTCATACCCGCTAGAAAGGTAATGTGTTTGTAACAATTTGTTTCATGTTGATTGATTTGTTGAAGCTAGTGGATTTACTATCTAAGGTTTCTGGTTTAATGGGATACTCTGGTTATGCTGCAGGGAGCAACATATATGAGGAGCTCTGACAGTGAAACTCACTTTCAGTGAGCATGGAGGATTGATAAAACTTTGCCAAGGCCTTGGCGTTATGGTGATGGATCAGTAGTAAAGAACTCTTCTTGTTTCATACTTATGTTTTGTATTAGTTACTGTTTCATGAAAGGTGTATTGATCAATCTGAATGAACATGATTAGCAGAATCATGTAACTTGGTGCTGTAGGGCATTAACATTAAATGCTTAGTCGTCAAAAGGAACGCCCCCCCGACCCTTCCCCTCTTCCCCCTTTCTTCTTCCCTTCACTTTCTCATGCCGCTCCCAACACACACACACACACACGGAAAAAGGGGGAAAAAAAGATGAAAACCCCAGGGTGCTAGCATCTGTCAACATGGTCCTCCATGTCTGGCGCCTTTGGAGTGTGTGCAGACAGTGTCTAAACCTAGTTGCCATAATCTGGTTGATATGGTTGAGACATGTTTCACAGCTGTCGGTTACTCGAAACTGACTGATAAAATACATGTTGCCACTTGGTCAGGAAACTGACATGTTCTCTAGTAGACATGTTGGTATTGGCAGTCCCTTGATTTTGTTGCCCACAAAATGCTGAATCAGTTTTGTCGAAGGACAGTGGATGTGACTTCACAAAAAAGATGTCGTCATCATGCTTGGTTTATGGAAAGCTGCAAAGTGGGGAACGGTAATGCCTGACCACACACTTTGGTTTCCTTCATCTTTGTTCATGAAAAAAAAATCTCAAGAGGGTTCATGCCCAAAGAGTGCATCTACAATGAAAGAGACCAACTGCAAGAGGCACGAAGGAAAAATTAGCTTGAATAGATTTCTTTCGCTATATCTTAGTTAAATAAGGTGTTACTTTTTTGAACTTAGCTCTAGACGAGAGACGTCTTGCAAGAGTTTGAGAAAGAATAGGTGCTGGTAGGGCAAGTTGTCTATTACAGCCAATTGCATATGTGGGTGGTATGTACCACTGAATGGGCATCTGGAGTTTTCTTGCACAGCTTGAAGCTCATGACCTCTTTGAAGCAACGTATATTTGAAGTTTGTCCTTTGTTCATGTTGAAACTAATGTTACACAATAGAAAAATACCTTGTGATTTAGTTGTGCTAGCAACCAGAGAGAGAGAGAGAGAGAGAGAGAGAGAGAGAGAGAGATTTTTGACCAAGTGAAACATATCACATGCTCTTTTTTGAGATGATCAGGGACTCTCAATGCTGGAGGGCTGTAGAGATGATGGTGGCAAATTAGATCACATGCGGTGGTTGGGGGAGAGGTATGTAGGGAGTGGTTGAAGCGGATACGGTATGATGCTTAGGCTCGAACTTGCAAGGGACAATGTGCATAAGTGGAGGAATTGTTCCCTATTGCCCCAATGTGCTATCTTTCATTGAAGGAGTATGGGTGAGTATGGTCTAAGGAGGGAATGTTCCTTACTTACCCAATGCCTCGTCTCCCATGGAAGGACCATGGGTGAGAACGGTCATACTTTTGCAATGTGTAAAGTGCTAATCTCCTTACTTTCCCTCCTGAGTGGTACATTTGTGTTATGAAGCAAGTGCATTGCATACTGCCTTCCCAATCACTTCTTAATAACTTGCATCCATCTTGAGCTCATTTTTCTACTTATATGCATATAGCCAGCTCTTAGGAGGATCCCACTACTCGAGAAAGTTCAAGAAAAATGTTAGACGCAAGTCCAGGCACACAACATCAATGAGACAAGACGGGGGTTGATGAGGGAAGATTTCTCCAATGCATTCAAAATAAATATAGGAATTTCAAAAGGCATTGAGTGGATCGCTCATTGTCGTGTTGCTTTGTGAATTACCAAGCAAGCTAAACATTCAAAAGCATTAAGAAATTATGTTACAAGACAAAAACTTATAACATCAACGTTGAGAAACAAAAACAGAAGACTACAAAATACAAGTGATGGTAGATGTTGTTGGGCAAAAGAAAAAGTGGGACACCTCTATAGCTATATAGCCCAAGAGCGTTCAAATTTCAACCTCAGTACTAAAACGTATACCAAAGCCACTCTTAGCAAACCCCAACCAACAGGCCTATGCTCCCTTGGGAATTTACAAGCACACGTCTATCCAAAGGACCATAGCACATAGGAGCAAAATTTTGTCAAACCATGGATTTATAGTACACATCAATCAATGCATATGAAGACAAGGGCCTTCCCTTTAACAATTGAATATCACAAACTCACAACTTCCAACATAAATTTTGCAATTCATAGATACATGCCCTCCCAATGTGTTTGCACATAATTTGCCACCATGTCATCATAGCCATAGCCCTGTAGAGAACTAGTCATAACGTGAAGAGCACAACTCCAATTGGAGCACTTTAAAGCTTGGAAGAAATCTTGAAAAATGATAGGCAAGAAAGTTGAAGATGATCAAAATTGAATCTACACGCTATTACATGCAAAATTGATGCGAACAGAGAGCTGTTCCGGTACGACTACACGTAAAGAAGGATGCATGACACACCCTTACTTGCATTCTCCTCATCCATCTCAACTTGTGGATCATCAAAGCCCCAATCAAGACTTCCATCACAATCCACATCACTAACCTCTTTCCCACAATAAAAATCATAACTAGCAAAAAACTCAGTGCCACCAATAGCATCATCAACATCACAAACATCAATCTCAACATCCCAAATGGGCCCACATGCCCACAAGTCATCTGGATATCATGTCAACTCATTTGAATGAGAAGAAAAATTTCACCCATAATCTCCACATGCCTGTCATTTGCATTACAAGCAGGAGAACTGATAAGCATGTGATTCAAATACATAGAAGTATGAAAGACCTCATCTTCACAAGTATTTGTATAGGAAACCAAATTAGCCATGTCATTGCTCTCTTTGTCATACATGTACTCCAAGGTATTTTCTTTCACAATATTGCTTGCACGTAACTCCTCATCAATATCTACATCATCAAGAGAGAAAACCTCATCTTCTACGTCTGACTCAACTTCATCATCACTACTACAATTAGCACTAGTGATAGAGGAGCTCTTGTGTGAAATGCATGAAGAAGTAGAAGATTGATTGACATCTTCTAACCATCTTCCTTGCTTCAAGAAATCAACAATGCTCTTCACACCCAACAAGTCAGTGCAAGCAACCTCAATTCCCAGACATCCAAGAAGAGTACCAATAAACAAGAAATTCTCCTCCTCTGTATCGAGGACTATATCCTCAAGAACATCTATCTCCTACTTCAGAGAGAAAAACCTCATGTAGTGCATGTCTATCTCTATTATGTTGCTTAGCTTCAACTTATTCATCATATCATTCATCCTCAACAAGGTATCACTGAGCTTGACCATGGCTGCACTTCTATGTATGAGCCACCAAGATTGAAGATAACTTGTAGCAACTCCTCACTGGCGGGCACCAAAACACTCTTGGGCAAAAGGAAAAGTGGGACACCTCTATCATGACTTTTATAGTCCAAGAGGGTTTAAACTTCAACCTCAGCATCAAAAAGTATACCAAACCACTCTTAGTAAACCCTAACCAAAAGGCCTATGCTCCTTTGGGAATTTACTAACACACGTCCACCCAAAGGACCATAGCACATAGGAGCAAAACCTTGTCAAAACACGGATTTATAGCACACGTCAACCAATGCATATGAAGACAAGAGCATTTCCTTTCACAATTGAACATCACAAACCCACAACTTAAACATCAATTCCACAATTCATAGATACATGCCCTCCCAATCTGTTTGCACACAATTTGCCACTAGGTCGCCATAGCCATAATCCTATAGAGAACTAATCATAACCTGAAGAGCACAACTCCAATTGGGACACTTTAAAGCTTGGAAGAAAGCTTGAAAAATGAATGGCAAGAAATCTTAAGATGATCAAAATTGAAGCTACATGCCGCTACATGCAAAATTGACGCGAACAAAGGAGTTGTCCCGATACGACTACACGTAGAGAAGGCAAGGCGAGCGCAAAAACTGCATCAAAAACCATCAAGGAGGCACAATGATAAAAAAATTATAATTTTTTAGAGTTTGTCTGAACTTTTTTAAGTTTTAACATGAGTTTTGATTATATACAAGAAGCACCTCAAATAGCACATATATAGGCACTTGTAACCCAATAGCTGGCGCTACACTAGCGACTTGCACTGCACGTACATGTGCTTGCTCTAAAATGACCAAAGCCCACACACACTTTTGACATCGGCTGCCATGTCTATATGTACAAATTTACAAAAAACACGGTTCTCAAAATGCGCGCAACAACGTAATCTAGAGGATTCTAGACTTTACATGGTATTATGCCTTTTCAGTTGAATTACCATTTCAAGGAGTCCAAAGTTCTAGTGACCTCTTGTAGATAATTCTTGTGTATCTTAATAAAGGTACATGAAGGCAATAGCTTCTTAGGGTGTCATCCATTTTGAGTGTTGTTCTTATGTATACACGCTTAATTGTGATGTTCCACTATTGGACTAGCCGTCCATACTCAAAACCTCAAGGTATTATTGACCCCTAGATTGACCAATTTATGCAACCCCCATAGGTGGGAACCATTGATAGTTCACGAATTAGGTTTACCCCAACAACCACCCTTTTAAGCCAAACTTGGGAGTTCTTCTCGATCCTTAGTACCAACATAGTTGATCTCTTTTTGATTCATACGTTGTAGTCATCCATAGCTTCCACGTGTCCTTGACTTAGATGTTGAAGTCATCCACACCTTCAAAATGTCCCTTTCTACGGAATCATAGGTTGGCCTTTGAACCAAGGTCTTGATGCCAATTAAAGGCTTAGCAATGTGCATGCACCGGGGAGAGAGAGAGAGAGAGAGAGAGAGAGAGAGAGAGAGAGAGAGAGAGTGTCTTTGGTTCGACTATTGATATTAATGAGCAACTCATTTCTGCAAGAAAAGTCATTTCAGACAGGTTCCTTGTGTAGAGTGTTCTTGATGCATTGCCAAATTCCTATTAGACTTTTGCTTCTAGTACTTGGAGACTTGTGACCTAAGGAAATCTTGATGTTGTCAAGTTTGATGCATTATCACATTGCTGTTGTAGGAGCCACTTTAAAGAAAAAACACGGCTAAAGAGCATGCGGTTGAACATGCTTTTATTGCTACTCAAAGAAAAGGTGGTAATAACAATGTAGCCACTTCTCATGGTTCTTCAACGAGTAATGCTTTTGCCGGAAACATCTCGTCAAAGAATTCTGGTGGAAAGAGAAAAAAGAAGATGCGTTGCCATTATTGCAAAGTTAATGATCACTTGATGAAGTAATGTCCTAAATTGACGACAAAAGAGACAGGGAAGAAAGAGGCAGGTTCTACTACGAGTGTAGCTATTGTAGATTCTTCTGTGAAAGGAGATTGTAATGCTGATGTAATGTGGAGTGGACATTTAGTGCAGAGTCCACTTATGATCCTTTTTTCCATGATGCATGTATGTCGCTGCAGATTCACATGTGTGGTACTTTGACAGTGGTGCTACAAAGCACATTACATCACATTGTGACTTGTTTTGGCATGCATGTTTTGGGCATCTGAATTTTTTCAGTTTGTTGCGCTTGCAAAAATTTGATATGGTTGCTTCTTTGCTGCCTCTTGAAGCACCTGTGAAGCATGTTTGTGAAGGATATATTTGTTAAGCTTTGAGGGCTATGGCAGGTGATGGCGTGCAGACATGGCGAGCAGAAGGTAACGAGAGAGATCAGAGAGATTCAACACAAAAAAAACACGCTATGTTATTATTTAAAATCCCTTACACATATATAGAGGAGCAACCTTACCATGCAAACTAAAAGTGTATCTGCATGCCTTATGAGGCGTTTCCCGCAGATAGATATCCGAGGCCGGGGCTTGAACCTAACAATCCCCCCCTCAAGCCCAAACATCACTCTCATGATACCTCGAGTTTTTGGTGTACTCGTCAACTGTGAGTTTTAGGTTCTCTCACAACCAAGAATTTTGGTGTATCCATAACCTGGTGCTATGATAGTGACCCCCCCCTTGAACAGATAGGATGTAGGTTGAAAAATTAGCTACCAACAACAAATGGAGTTTTTTGTTCACTGCTAAACCTTGGGTTTAAGGTGTACCCAATAACCTCATGAGAAGCAGAACAAAATAGGACTTGAACAAAAAACTGATAGTTTGGGAGGTCTTACCACTCATTTGTGGCAGTGTCTCTAGCCCGTACAATTTATTTTGACTAACAAAAAACATGAAAGTAGATTATATAAAAAACATCATTGTCAATAGAAAATATTGGAGATTCGATGTCTCTCTCAATCACATGAATTTGATTTTTACCCTTTTGAAAGAATCTATTTGAAGGATGTTTTGATATGCTTTGCTATGTTGTATATGCAAGCAACCACCTTAGACAATCTCTCTTCATGAGTGTGCTTGTCAACGATGATACGTGATACTCCCTCCTCACAAGTGTGTTGAGAAATTGTGGATGGCTTGTGCTTGTTGCCCTATTAACGAGCTCAACTGCTATCTTTTTGATATGCTGCAAAAACTCCTCACCTAATTCATCACCTGCCGTACCTGCCTATAAGGCATTTCGAGATGCTGGAGAACAACCTTGCGGGCTAGTTGCTCAAACAGGCATAGAAGACCACGCTGTCTAAACTCCACTGTAGGGCAATGTTTTGAGATGCTACCATAACTGCCTCTGCGTCTTGACCGCCTGGGAGCTGCTTGAGGGATAGTGTTTTAGAACACCTACTCCTGCAATTGCCTTTCAAGACGCATCGACTTGTCGACTGCGCCCTAGCCAACCTCTTATGCTCTGCAACTTTCTCCGCCTTCTTGTCCTGCGTCTTGAGATGCTGTCGGGTCACCTCGCCTGCTCGACCTAGCCGACCTGAGCTTTGATACCAATGTCAAGCTTTGAGAGCTATGGTCGGTGATGGCGTGTAGACATGGTGAGCAGAAGGTAACGAGGGAGAGAGTCGACACAAAACACACACGCTATGTTATTATTTAAAATCCCTTATACATATATAGAGCAACCTTACCATGCAAAGTAAAAGTGTATCTTCATGCCTTATGAGGCGTTTCCCACGGATAGATATCCGAGGCTGGGGCTTGAAACCTAACATATTTTGGGTAAGATGCAGCATTCAAAGTTTCCAATGGATGGTTCAATTAGGGCCACATGCAAATTGCAACTTGTGCATAATGATGTTTGTGGGCCTATGCAAACTCCGTCCTTGGGCAATTACGTTTACTTTGCGACTTTCTTTGTTAGAGCATCCACTGGGCTGTGCGTGTTTCTTTGCAACCCTAATTCCAACAATTGGTATCAGAGTAGGTTGCGTCCTCCCGGGCTTAGTCGCCAGCTGCTCCAGCACACGCCTGCTCACTTTCTCCGATTTCAGTGAGCTTTGGCGAGCGTTCGCAGGTCGACAAAAATTTTGGGTAAGCTCGTAGAGCTTGGTCTGCCCACAATTTTGACTTGGGCTCATTTCGGCCTCCGTTTCCACTACAGGCAGTACTGCACATGCAATTTCGTCATTTTGTGCAAAATTTCTGTCAGTGCCGTTTTTTGCATAACAGGTGCCTTATTGTCTTCTACGGTTTGTGCTATATAGCACAGGTTGTTCCCGCTCCATTTCTCCTATTTTCGGGCAGTTTTCACATCAGGTGTAGCATATACCATGGCTGACAACAACAACACAGATGTGTTCAAGATGTTTGCTGCTGAGGACAGGTTGGATGGGGACAACTACCCTATGTGGGCTTATATGATGCAACATGTTCTTGTGTCAAAGGGTGTTTGGAACATTGTGCAGGGCATTGATGTACGTCCTGGTTTTGAGGATGTAGGCGATGTTGAGGATGTTGCAGGTCTTGCTGCAAGGATTGCAGCTGTTAGAGTTGTTTTGCCTACGGAAGAACAAGCTCGTTGGGATGTTAAGGATGCGCAGGCTCATGCATTGATTGCGTTGTCTGTGAAGCGCACCATTGTTCCTCACATCCGTTCAGCAAAATCTGTAAGACATGCTTGGGATATTCTAGCAGGTCTTTATGCAAGCCGCAATGAGGCTAAAATTGCTTTGCTGCGTAAAGAGCTGGAGTCGAAGATTATGCATGAGGAAGATGACATGGACACTTTCCTTGCCAGTGTCAAGGATATCAATGAGCAAGTTATTTCTGCAGGTGAAGTTATTTCAGACAGTTCCCTTGTGCAGACTGTTCTTGATGCCTTACCAGATTCTTACCAGACTTTTGCTAGTACTTGGAGACTGATGACCCAAGGAAATCCAGAAGTTGTCAAGTTTGATGCATTATGCACATTGCTGTTGCACGAGTCACTGTCCAGAAAAAACATGACTAGACAGCGTGCAGTTGAACAGGCTTTTATTGCTTCTCAAAGAAAGGGTGGTAACAGCAATGCAGCCACTTCTTATGGTTCTGTTGCAAGTGGCAAAAATTATGTTCCTAATGCTTCTGCTGGTAGCAATTCGTCTGGAAATTCTAGTGATAAGGGCAAAAAAAAGATGTGTTGCCATTATTGTAAATCCAATGATCACTTGATCAAGTCGTGTCCTAAGCTGAAGGCCAAAGAGGCTAAGAAGAAAGAGGGTGGTTCCACTGCAAATGTTGGTTCCACTACAAATGCAGCCATTGTTGAGTCTTCTGTGAAAGGAGACTGTGTTGCTGATGTTGATGCAGAATGGGATTTTAGCGCAAAGTGCACTTACAATCTTGCTGTCCATGATGCATGCTTGTCAGTTGCTGCAGATTCACATGTGTGGTATTTCGACAGTGGTGCTATAAAGCACATTACCTCACATCGTGAATTGTTTACCTCTCTCGAGTCCGTCCCTCATGGGAATTCAGTCACTTGTGCCAACAACGCCTCTTATCCAGTTCAGGGAGTTGGAAAGATTGTGCTCACTGCTGCTCATGGCAGCTCCTTCACACTTGTTGATGCACTTTATGTACCTCGGATCAAGAAGAATCTCTTGTGTATCCGCACTCACTACACTTGGACTTGTAGTCAAATTTGTGGAAGACAGATGTACAGTTCATGATCTCAAATTTTGGTGATGAAATTGTTGCATCTGGCCTTTTGTGCCGTGGGCTGTATAAGCTCACTTTGTATGACAAGTGTGGACAAAATTTTGCAAATGCTGTTGCAGATTCAAGGGATATTTCAGATGCAAAACTTTGGCATGCACGTTTTGGTCATCTACATTTTGCCAGTTTGCTGCGTTTGCAGAAATCTGATATGGTTGCTTCTTTGCCGCCTCTTGAAGCACCTGTCAAACATGTTTGTGAAGGCTGTATTTTGGGTAAGATGCAGCGTTCTAAGTTTCCAAAGGATGGTTCAGTTCGGGCCACATGCAGGTTGCAGATTGTGCATAGTGATGTTTGTGGGCCCATGCAAACTCCGTGCTTGGGCAATTACCTGTACTTCGTGACTTTCATTGATGATTACTCCAGGCATGCATGGGTATTCCCGCTTAAAGTGAAGTCCGAAGTTTTTATGTGCTTCAAACAATTTCTGGCTACGACTGAAAATGTCTCGAAATGTACTATGGGCACCCTCCGTTCCGATCGAGGGGGGGAGTATATGTCTCATGAATTTAATGCATTTCTGGCTAGTCGTGGGATAAAACACCAATGTACAGTGCCTTATACACCTCAGCAAAATGGTGTTGCTGAGAGGAAAAACACATCACTTACGGAAATGGCACGATGTATGGTCAAAAGTCAAGCTTTGCCGCATTCTTTTTGGCTTGAGGCCATCATGTGTGCCACTTATGTACTTAACAGGTGTCCTACGAAAGCTTTGCAGTCTATTACTCCATATGAAGCATGGCATGATAGAAAGCCTTCTATTGAGCACATGCGTGTTTTTGGCTGTTTGGCATATGCTTTGGTGCCACAAGTGCAGCGCAGAAAATTGGATGATAAGTCTGTGAAATGTATTTTTGTTGGTTATAGTGCTGAAAGCAAAGGTTACAGGTTGTATCATCCGCAAACAAAACGTATTCTGGTTTCACGGGATATAGTGTTTATGGAAGATTCTGTTCAGCCCTTGCTGTCATGTACTAGAGACAGTAATGTAAGCTCACAGGACATTTATGACACTTTGTTGCCTCTTTTCAGTGGTGGAAATACGAATATAAGTTCCAATGAGGCAAATGGACAGCCTATGGGGGTTTCTGAAAATGTTACAGATCAGCCTATTACTGATGCAGATGTACATGATGTACTTGATGAGGAAAGGGCTAAAAATGAGCAGGCTAGAGGTATGCCAAAATGGCTGGTGCACACTTTGCGTGACAATAAATTGGATGCACCTTTGTCTAGTCCTACTCGTTCAGGCTCTCGCCATGCATCTTGTGCATCAGATTGTTATGCTTTGGCTGTGTCTCGCTTACATGATGTCGAGGAGCCTCTGTCTTTTGATGAAGCACAGAATTCAAAAAATTGGATGGCTGGCATGCAATCAGAATATGATGCACTTATAGAAAATGACACATGGACTTTATGTGATTTGCCTCCTGGCAAAAAGGCCATTGGTATGAAGTGGGTTTACAAGTTGAAACGCAAGCCGGATGGTGAAATTGATCGCCATAAGGCTCGACTTGTTGCAAAGGGTTATGCACAGCAAAAAGGCATAGATTATGAAGGGACTTTTGCTCCCACTTGTCGTATGACTACTATGCGTTTTCTATGTGCATTGGCAGCTCATTTTGGTTGGGATGTACATCAATCAGACATTGTTACTGCTTTCTTGAATGGTGACATATTTGAGGAAGTTTATGTAACGCAGCCTCGCGGTTTTGTCATAAAAGGACAAGAGGACAAAGTGTGCAAATGTAACAAGGCTTTGTATGGGTTGAAGCAATCTCCTCGTGCTTGGTATGAGAAAGTTGACACTCATTTGGTCAAACAAGGCTTTCCTAACAGTCCAACAGAAAGCACATTGTATGTAAAGAGTGAGGGTGATGTACTTCTCATTGTGGTTCTTTATGTTGATGATTTGCTGATCACTGGACCAAATGAGAGACACATTGCTGAATTTAAGGCTGATTTGAATGCTACTTTCAAGATGAAAGATTTGGGGCTGTTGCATCATTACTTGGGTATACAGTTTAAGCAGTGTGATGGTGGTATTGCCTTGTGTCAAAAAAGTTACATAAAGACATTGCTATGTAAGTTTGGACTTGAGGATTGCAAACCTATTGCCACTCCCATGGAAACAGGTTTGAAGTTGAGTCTACATGATGCTGGCGATCCTGCTGATGCACTCTTTACCAAACTGCTGTTGGCTGCCTCATTTATGTATGCAACACGAGGCCAGATATTCAGTTTGCAGTCTCACAGGTCAGCAGATTTATGCATAGCCCAAGGTCTAAGCATTGGCAGGTTGTCAAGAGGATTTTCCGCTACCTTAGTGGCACTTTACATCTTGGCTTGTTTTATCCCAAGGGGGGATCATTGCCGCTAGACGTACATGCTTTTTCGGACTCAGATTGGGCTGGTTGTTTTGACAGGCGAGTGTCCACATCAGGTTTTTGTTTCATGCTTGGATGTTCATGTATATCATGGTTGAGCAAGAAGCAACCTACTGTGGCCACTTGAGTTGTGAGGCTGAGTACAGGGCAGTCTTCACAGCTACGGTTGAGTGTGTATAGCTCAGACGCCTTATGGCTGATTTGGGCGTTGGACAGGACACTGCCAACACTATCTACACTGACAGTCAGAGCGCATTGGCAGTTGTGAGGAACCTAGTTTTTCATGCTCGCACAAAGCACATTGAGGTGCATTACCACTATGTCAGGGAGAGGCTCTCAACAGGAGAGATCAGCTTGGCTTATGTGCCAACACAGGACAACCTTGCAGATCTTTTCACAAAGGCATTGTCTCATGAGAAGCTTGAAGCTTTCCGCAAAGATTTGGGCTTACTCCCCTTTGTGGACTGATCATGTCCTTAGGGCATGACACTTCCCTTTACTCATGTGCCAGCTCTCGTTCACCGCATCACTCCAGGGGGGATTTGTTACCATATACATGTGGTAGTGCTGTGTGTGAACACACTAGGACCGCTGGGGCATTTTTTCCCTCTTTAGGAGGTTTTTTCCCCCGTGCATTGTATATACGCCCATCACTCTAGGGCTATCTATCTTTCCATTGCACACTAAGTAATACACTCTCTATTGTGTGCCTTGAGCTTCCTTCGTCTTCTCCAAGCTGTGTGGGTTTCTCTGCAACCCTAATTCCAACAAAAACATCGCTCTTTTGCTTCAAGAGATAAACCCACAGCTTTCTAGTAGAGTCGTTGTTGACAGGCCAACCTTTCAACAACGCTTCCACAAAGATTCGTCATCTCTAGCTCTCAAGAAATGTCAAGACATTATAGACAAAGTGTTACGGAGAATGGAGTGAGCCAATCTTCTCAACCAAGGGACCAACAACAAAAAAAAAGAAATTTTGACAACCAAGGTCACCCAGGTATGGCAAAAGAAACCAATATTGCCAATATGGTCCTTTACAAATCCTCTCTTCGAGGATGGGAGTTTTGAATTTCAAAACCTATTCTTGGTCGAAAGCTCCCGAGAGTAAGTCAAGTCGCCATAAAAATCATGGCATAAGAGACAAGAGTCAGGCAGCCGAGCCACCAAATGAGCAAGCATCAGACCCAAGCTTCATGTCTTAATTTTTTTTGTGGTCTATGAGTCTAGATATTTAGATTATAGCTCAAGCTGGAAGAGTTGAGCATATTGTAAAATTGAGTTGCTCATCCTGGATAGGTGAGCAAAAGAGTCAAAGTATAACAATTTTATTTGGTGGAGAGGCAGAGTAATCCACAAAACACTCAAGCACATGTACACAGTGAGGAGAGTGAAAAAACCTCGAGCATCAACAACCCTTCTTGTGAGTAACGACAGCTCTTGAAGTCAAATATATTTTTGCTTCTATATCTACGTTCACTCTTGGAAGCACCCATTCAAACTCTTCTCGCACAACATATTGTTTCCCATGCATCTATCTGTGCAAGAATATATAATGTCCCATCATTGTACATTTGCATTTGACACGATTTGTGTTCCACCCATGCACTTACACAACAAACTGACGATGACGAAGCGGTAACACGTTTCATAAGCATTTGCTCAGCAACAACGACTCTAACTTCAAGCTACTAACACTTATCCAATGTATATCCAGTCAATAATAGTAGCCATACGGCCATAAGTACTTTAACTCAACAAAACTCGGTTACATCAAAACATAAGTACATATAGCCTCACATTTAATTGTGACTAAAGGCATTTTTTTCCCAATGGGTTTTTCCCTTTAGTCCTATCCAGGTATCCAAGACCTTCATTTTGTAATATACGCCACATTTTATTTTTACTATTTTATCTTTTATATAAACACAAAAAAGTAGACCAACGACATCCCAAACAACTACATGCTCATCAATTAGAAAATCAAAGGGGAGCGGCCCAGAAAAATTTCAAAAAGGCTTCAAGTTTACAGGTACACATGCAGGATGACACCCAAAGAACAAACAATACAGAGCTACCAAGATAAAGACTTGCTGCAACAACAAACCTCACTCAACCTATTCACGATACATCAAACAATCGGAGGGGGAGAGCTATGGCTTCAACTACACTACATGTACAAGAAAAAGGTACCTCTACAACATACAAAGCATCTAGTAGAAGCAACTGCAACAACAAAGCTTCAACCAACACCAAAACATGAAGCACTCGTCAAGGCCACTGCAGACATAGGGTCTTGTCGGGGACGACAAGAATTCGGAGGGGAGAGTGTTGATAGGCCAACATTTCAACAACGCTTCCACAAAGATTCCATGAAGATTCCTTAAAGATTCTTTAAAGATTTCATGAAAATGTTGATGAAGTGATGAAGATAAAGATGGATGCTGTAATGTGAAGATACAAGCTCATGGACATCATCGAATATCCCGTTATTATCATTTTGAGCCATTACGGCCACTTTTGTAATCTTTACAGGAACTTCATATTTTAAGTCGGCAATTGTATTTTGGCTGCAGATGCTTGTTGGATGAGCAAAGCCAGCTCACGGTGTTGTAATTAAGCTCTATAGAAGCCTAGGGACAAATCAGGTCATTTTGGCCGGACATTAGCTTTTTTAAAGCTTAGTATATAAACCAAAACCTAAAGCTTTGTAAAGGGACTTCTAATAATCTTATCTTCTGTGTCGTCTGGGAGACTACGAGAGAGTGAGAGTGTGTGTGTGTGTGTGTGTGCTACAAGAGCTACGGTGGTCGAAATCGCTAACGGAGAGCAGCAGTGTGTTGCCCACGAGGAGAGCTACGAGTTGATGCTTACCTCACGCGCGTTCGTCTGTGTTTTGGCAGATTCACCCGCGAGCTACTTTTGGAGTTTCGATGAGTAAACGTTGTCCGTTTTTGCATTTTAGCATATCCACGCGATCAGAGCGAGTAGAGCTACGCATTAGGCATGTTAGATTTTAGAAATAGTGACGTGTAAAATCCAACCAGACATACTACGCGTTTTCTGCACGGAGCGTATTGGGTTAGGATTTGTGGTCAGAGACCTTAGGGATAGTAGCCTTCCAGTGTGTGTAGGACTTCCCTTGAGTTTCGTGAAGTTTTGAGATCGCTTGATGGGTTTTTGGCTTGCGATAGCATCATAAGAGACTCTCACATTCACAGAACCGATGGCATGCAGATTTGATTCTCTGTAGGAAGTAGTCATTAGTCGATCGAGTAGAGGTTGACACCCTTTGCTTGCTTCCACGCGCCTGCGGGTCGAGCTTCATTCTCAGTTAATATTATATGTTAGGTGAGTTCTCGCTATGTTAATGTCCGTCGCGACGTATCCGCCAACATTGGTGCGCGGATACACCGCGACGGACGTCAGCACAACGAGAACTCACCTAACAAGATTTGTCAGCTTAATCCGCAGGCGCGTGGAAGCAAGCATAGGGTGTCAACCTACACTCGACCGACTATTGACTACTTCCTACAAAGGTCTCTACCCAATGTTTAAGTTACAGCCTTCAAAAGTACAAAGGAGGAGATTTCCTACAACGCTTCCAAGAGCCAAATACCCAATAGACATTCTCGAAACGCGACGAAACTTGAGGGAAATCCTATTAACACCAATAGGTCGCTCTCCTTAAGATCTGTGACCCAAAACCCTACCCAAAAACACCCGGTGCTTGCGAACGCGTGGATATGCTGAAATGCAAAAACAGACATTGTATGCTCACCGAATCACCAGAAATAGCTCGTGGGTCGATCTTGCCAAGCTGGGCCGTACACCTGCAATGTAGGTGTTGGCGCGTAGCTCTCTCTAGGGGCAACAGACTTCACTTCTCCGCACTCGATCCCGACCACCAGTGTGCGCGTAGAATCCAGATAAACTCTCACTCTCTCTCGTACACAGTACACGCTTCTCACAGACACTTGATAAAAATCAACAAAGGGGTTGTCCGTTTTTGCATTTCAGCATATCCACGTGATCAGAGCGAGTAGAGCTACGTATTAGGCATGTTAGATTTTAGAAACAGTGACCTGTAAAATCCGACCAGACATACTACGCGTTTTTTGCACGGAGGGTATTGGGTTAGGATTTGTGGTCAGAGACCTTAGAGATAGCGGCCTTCCAGTGTGTGTAGGACTTCCCTTGAGTTTCGCGAAGTTTTGAGATTGCTTGATGGGTTTTTGGCTTGCTGTAGCATCATAAGAGACTCTCACATTCACAGAACTGATGGCATGTAGATTTGATATCTCTATAGGAAGTAGTCATTAGTCAGTCGAATAGAGGTTGACACCCTTTGCTTGCTTCCACGCGCCTGTGGGTCAAGCTTCGTCCTCAATTGACATTATATGTTAGGTGAGTTCTTGCTATGGTGAAGTCCGTCGTGGCGTATCCGCCAACAGTCGTCTATGAATGTTAGGAAGTATAACGCTCCCCCTAGAGACTTGATTGGCATAGGTCCGCACAATTTGCTATGTATGGGATCTAGAGGACTCCCTAGTTCTTTGTCCAAAGGTGCTGATGTCAACCTAGTCTCTTTGCCATAGATACAATGCTCTCATAAAGAGAAGTTAGAGTAATCTAACACAGGGATATAACCAGAACGTTGGAAGACTTTCATTCTCTTTTGACTCATATGTCCCAACCGACTATGCCACAACTCTGTAGACGGCAGCTCAGCTACACAAATAGAATTCTCGTTCAGAAAAGAGACATAAAGTGAGTACAAAGAGCCAAACTTCTGGCCTTTAAGCATGACCAGATTTCCCTTCTTGATGATCCAAGAACCATGAGCAAATATGGTAGTGGAACCCAAATGACCCAGCTGTCCAACTGACATCAAACTCTTTGTCAATTTCGGTACATGTTTGACATTATGTAGCATAAACTCAGTGCCATTACGCATAGAAAACTTGATGCTGCCCACACTGCATATATCAAGCTCATAAGAATTGCCTAGCTTTACCATGCCATGCGTTGTCGAGAAATTTGCGGTCTTGCCAGGAAAGCACCGGGCTTATGGCTGTGAGAGTTTGTGAGAGAACTCAACAAAAACTATATGAAGGAGTTAAACCATGGATGCCATGAAGACTAGGGTTTGGAAAGAAGTGCAATCAAAGAAGACTCACTCTTTCTCTCTTGCACTCACACACACACAAAGAAAGAACGCAAAAGAGAATGTCAAAACAATACGAAGATGAAAACATCAAGGCTATGGTCATACCGTATCATGGGTAATATGAAAGGGTTAATGGATGAGTTAATGGCATTCAATCTTGGCTGACCAAATAGGCTACGAATTGTTCTTTGGAATTGTAGTTTTGTGCTTACCATAATATATATATTTTGCCTAGTGATTGGGATTAATTGTGTGTACAAATCCTCTTGGTTCATAGCAAGATAACTACGCTTACATCAAAAGAAAAATTATAGTCTATGAGAGGTAGTATGATGGGATCCGGTGATAGAAGTATTTCATTGAGCCTTTCAGGGCCGAAGAGAAACACTATACGTTGTTGAAAGTGTATTTTACGGCTAATCCATACGTTAATTCTAATAGATCGTACAGAGTGAAAGCGATAGAAATGATCATCATGTGGGTTATTCATCTAGGATAGTATGTGAGAAATGTAGATACGAGAGAAGTGAAGAGATGAGAAGTTTCCCTCCCAAGCCCTATTCTTGCCCGTAGGCAATAAGGATACTGCGGGGAGAGATGTACCTGTAGCAAAGAGAACCTAGAGAGGATGAATTACTAAGAATGAGAGAGATAGGTTTGGTTAAGGAGATGAGATTAGGTACATATATATATGTTGGATTAGAGATGAAAATGAAAACAACAAGAAATCAAGAAAACATCAATGTAGAACACATCTTACTTGAAACCCTTCGGCACCATTATTGATGGGAGAGAGAAGAAGAGGGGAGAATTCAACGTTGATTGATACGCCAAGTACAACACCTTCTTTGATTAGAGTTGATCCTCCAAGGATGGCGTACAAGAATGGCTAGTTTTCCTCTAGGAGAAAGTGTAGGCTTGGGCTTATGTTAATGGGGCTAAGTACAATTAGGCATTACTACTCACTCCCTCAAGAATTCCTCTCATCAATGGCTTGAATGCTTCAGTTCCTTCCAAGGAAGAAGAGGTCCCCTTTTATAGGTGAAGGGAACCCACAAGGGTTTACACAAGAAGAGAGGAGCCAGTGTGAACAGGAATTGGAAAAGTTGGAAATGAGCTGTCCCTGCATGATGTGGGCAGACTGGGGTCTAGTATTTTGATCATATCTCCTCAACCGTAGCTCCAAATAAAAAAGTAAAAATATGGGCAGAAATTTCAGCTCATGAGCTACGATTTTCATTTTAAAATCATTTTCCAATTCGGATTGGAACCTTGTGTAAAAAATTCATCAAAATAGGGTCCATTTTTGGCAGCAAAAGTCTTCATGTGGTCCCCTTAGCCTAGACTTTCATTTGATTCCAAAGGACACCTCATGCCATATGAAAGCATGACATTGCTCCTTGACAAAGTTTTGTAATCATGCTTGCAATAATGCATTAAAATAAGTGTATCTTTGAAATCATGCCACCTAGTGTCCCACTAGGATTTGATTCCCTCCTAGTAGCTATTTAAAAAGAAATATAAGAAAAATATGAAAAATACATAGAATATATATAGATTGGAAATTACTCTAGATATAGGATCTAGATAGGGTGTGAGATAATAATGAGATGGTAGAAAGAAAGAATCAATGCTTTTTGCCTCAAGATAAAGAGGTGGAGCTATTGACACTTTTCCCATAGTATTTTTTGATGGTAAAGTAAGAATACATTACCCTTGAGATAAATAATAAGATGAGATAGAAAGCTTATGTTTATACTTACATATGCATATGTACATTATAGGAAATATAATTATGTATCTAAAAAGTTACAAGATAACTCTTGTAGCATGTGTTCCCACTATGTACATGTCACAGCACGACATCCACCCCCTCTAAACCTGCACATCCTCCGGTATGTGCCACATTGTCTCTTTGTAAGATTGTACATCTTCCTTGTCTTCTTCTTCACTGGATGATTCCAGGGCTTCATGTTCACTTTGATCTTCACCTGTGTTTCTCTCTTCTTCCTCATCCATATCTTCGAGATCATTGTCTCCTCTTCTCTTAAACATTTTAATCCTTTTTCCTGCAATGGGAATCTTTACTTCTGTACCATCTAGTTCAGACAAGCTGTAAGTAGCATTTTCATGCACATGCTTTACAACATACGGTCCAAACCATCTTTTTGAGAACTTACGCATGACTGTATGCTGGTTATCAAGGCTACTATCATACACTAAAACCCAGTCACCTTTGTCAATTGCTTTGCTCCTGAGTCGATGTCGCTTATCAAAATAGTCCTTGTTTTTCAACCTTGCATTTTTGAGTCGTTCTTTTGCAGCTTCAATGTCTCTAGGTCTTCTCTCTAGCTGCCTTATACGCAGTGCAAGGAGATCTTCCCTACTAAGCCCCTCTTGCCAAGGTAGTACATTCCATGTAGGAATTGTATCTTCAATCGGCATCACTGGCTTTTGACCATACATTAGCTCCGCAGACATGTAGCCAGTTACTGAGCTATGTGTTGTACGATCAGCCCATAAAGCATATGGTAACAGTTTTGGCCACTCACCAATTCTTCCTACCAAGCCTTGGCCAAAGCTTTGATGATAGGAGGATGCCCTCTTTCACTCTTTCCATTGCCTTCAGGGTTGTAAGCTGTAGTAAGAGAAAGCTTGATCCCTAATCTAGAAAAGAAATCCCTTGCTTCTTCGGCATCCAGTTCACCTCGATTTGCAGTGATTTTTCCCACACAACCATAACGGCAAATCACCTCATCAAGAAGGAATTTGCACACAGCTTCTGTGGTCTTAGCTCTTAATGCTCTTCCTTCAACCTGGTTAGTTAGGTCCTCTCGTGCAAGAACCAAGTATCTCATCTGCCAGAGTCCTAAAGGCATCGTGACTAGATCCACAACCCATTTATAGTGCATGGCTAGTGGATATGTAGGGTGCAATCCATCACGATGTCGAACATTTGAATACATTTGACAAGTTACACATGACTCTACAAACTGAGATACATCTTTATACATACCCTTCCACCAGTATGTTTCTTTCAACTTGGAGAAGGTTGCCCACACACCCCTGTGTCCAGTCCATAGACTCTCATGAAACTCTTGCATGAGCTTTACTTGAGTCTCTTTTTTACATATAACCCGTTGTGGTGTAGCACCCTTTTGTTTAGGATGCTTCCACAAGTAACCATCCCTTAAAAAGTACCCATATGCTTTCCTGCGTATTCTCTTGAATTCTTGTTCAGACCAATCATCCTGTTTTGTTAGAGTACTCAAGTACCTTCCAATAGAAAGCCAATCACCTTCATAAAGATCTTTCAAGAACAATTCAAGTGAATTAGTCATGCAGACATTGTTACCTTTGACATGAGAGATAGAATAGAATTTTGTGCCTACATCATCTCCCTCATCAATCATTTGTGACTCATCTTCATACCTTGCCCTTGATAGCATATCTGCCACTGTATTGTCTTTACCTGCAATGTGCTTAAACTCGGGATTTAAGGACTTAATGTAGGCAATCCACCGCAACATAGCAATGTCTGGTGTTGAGCAGCTTGTAATCATCCCAAGAAGTGGTAGACAATCTGTTTCTACAACCACACATGCACCAATTAGGTACTCTTTCCCACTTTTCAAGGCTGTAACCATACCCCATAACTCTCTCTTTATCTGTGGATAGTTTCTTTGGCGAGCACTTAGTACCTTTGCTCCAAATCTTACCACATACCTGTGTCCTTCTTTGTCATCTTGCCCTATTGCCCATCCAATCCCTGTAGGACTGGTATCGACTGTCACAATCACTGGCCTTTGACACTCATAGTCTACCTTTCTTAAAGTCGTTGCTGACTGGAGTAACTCCTTTAGCTTTTTCATGGATTTTACATGTGCTTCTGTCCATTTAAACTTTTGATTCTTTCTAAGCAGCTGATAAAGAGGATCAGCTACATGTGCATAATGTGGAATCCAAATAACATAGAAGACACATGCTCCCAGAAACCTTCTAACCTCAGTGATGCTAGTGCATGTTTCTTTCATTCTTTGGATGGCATCTACCTTTGATGGACAAGGTTTCCTACCATATGGCCCGCACATGTGCCCCACAATGAGCACTTCTTTGACACCAAACATAGACTTTTTCCCTGACAATGTAAGATTCACTTCTTCCAACCTAGACAAAATTTTATCACAATCATTTATGTGATTTACCACAAACCTGCGACATCCCTTGAGATCCAAAGCTTCATCTTTGTCATTTTCTTCACATCCTTTGATAGGCAAATCATCAATGAAAGGCATTGTGATTTGAGGAATAAAGTCACGTAAGACCTTATTCATCCCATTCATCATATGTGCAACCGAGTTGGTTGCTCCCTGTGGCAAGGTACACATCCTTACCAAACCCAAAGGTGTCCTCATGGTTGTCAAGTCTCTGCTTTCGATTGCAAGCTGAAATTGATCATACCCTGAGTAGAGATCCCCCATTGAGTAGATTGCCCTCCCTGCAAACGCCTCTGCAAATTCATCCACAATTGGACCTGTTCCTACATTTCTAATTGTAACCTTGTTCACTGGTTGCATATCTTGGATGAAGCGTAGAGAACCATTCTTCTTTGGAACTGTGAACCACCTGTTTGAGTATGGAGCACAAGAAGGCTCCAAGATTCCCATTTTGATTTTCTCATTCAGTAGCTACCAACTTTGGCAAATGAGCCTTTGGAACCGGAATAGGCCGCAGATTCCAAGGCACATGAGGTATTGTGAAAATTACCATAGGAGCTACAATATAAGGATCAACACATCCTATCTCATGTGGCTCAAATGCAAAAGCCTTACCATGCTTTGAAAGCATTTCTTTGAAGCACTTTGTCTCCTCCTGTGTTAGAAACTCCTCGCAACCAATCTGCAACTCTTGAAAAGACTCCTTTGTGAAGGTATGCCCAATCTTTTTAGGATTCCGCAAACTTGGTTGTAAAGAAGCCTGTTCAATCTTTTCCCTGTTGTTGGGTGGTAAGGGTGAAGCTACTGGTTTCACCTTCTTTGCTACACTCTTGTATTTAGTTTCAACATGGACTTCTGGGCCTACTGTTTGGCTTTCTTTAAAGGCTTCTATTACTTGATACATTTCCATAGAGCAAACTTCCACAACTTCATTTTCAAGATGCAAACTAGACCTCATTATAGCATCAAGCTCACCCATAGTATCTACAAAAGAAACTTGTTCACACAAACCCAAAACATTTTCAGTAGGCTCTAGCAACCCACTCTTTTTCATGCACATTTGTACATTATGCACATATTGCTTATCACATCTCTTCAAATCTTCAAGTTTTGTAAAACATACTGATCCATTCTTTGTTACCAAGGAGCTCTTTGAAAATGCTTCACCTATTTTTGGATCAGGCGAGACCCTTTTTCTTTCTGTACCACTGCAATCCCGCTTTACAATGGTACTTGGCCAAAACCCATCATTTCTCTATGATCATGAAACTCTTTGCTCACCTTTGGTAGAGGGTGTTCTCTGAGGTTATCACGATTTCTTTCATGGTTTACACAAACTGTGAGAAATTGGACAGCACGTTTACCATCTTTGCTACGTATCCTAGCATATGCTGAACCATCGTCCATTACCTTTGTTTCCATTCGAACTCCCACAATGTAGGGCTGTCCAAGGATGAGATGATATGAAGATGTATCCTGTACAAAGAAGTTTTGGTCAATCTTTACATCACCTATTGTCACCTTCACACCTGGACACGCTGCATACAATTCACCGGATGAATTGTTTGCCACTTTTACCATCCAACCATGATCTGTGTCCATTGGCCATTTGCACTTGTTGTAGAGACTCTTTGACATTATGTTTATTTCTGAACCATGGTCAATCAAGGCAACAAATGGCTCTTCAAGATCACCTACCTTGACCAAAGTTTCTGTAGTAGCCCTTGCCCAATGACTTCGTGAATAGTAACTCCTAGGAATATCTTCAACTTCTTCATCATCATTTGAGAAATGCACTTGCTTCACTCTCCCACTAGATTGGTAGCATCCTACCACAGCTCCATCATTCTCCTTATTTTGCAGTTGCATCCCTTGTGTCTTTGAGGTTTCCCCTTCAACCTGTGGACGAGAAACTTCAGCAAGGGTTTGCCTCTTTCTCTTGATGATGTCAATGATCTCCTCATGGAATTCACGCTTTGCAATGCCAAGAACTTCTCCCAAAGTAAACTCAATCTTGCTATTCAAGATCCTTTCCTCCAAGACTTTCTTTAAATCTGTAGCAACCTCAATATCAGATTGTAGTTTATAAGTTGGGCCTTTTGTCTTACCTTTCGTTGGCTCTTTCTTCTTTCCTGTTGTAGACTCCTCCATGAGTACTTCAGGTGGAGATGCTCCTTGTGTTGAGGGTGTTTGAGAAGGCATTGAGTCGCTTCTTCCCCCACTTCTAGAAGCTCTTTTTGATGGTCCTTCATCAGCATTCTCACGTCTGCGCTTCTCTTCTACAATTGCCTCATTTTGTTGGCATTTTGTAATGTAGGCATGCACTGACAATGAGTCCACTGGATCATTCCATCCCGTTTCTAGACGTATGCAATCACCTGCTTCATGTAGAATCTCTTTTGTAAGCTTTCCCTTTTTAGCTAATTGCATGACATTTGGCCAAATTTGACCATGATGGTCACTCACCTCTTCATCACAAAAATGTTCAATTTTTACTCCATAAGTAGCTGCCTCAACTGAAGAGGTGGCATGCTTGGTTGCCATATCTTCAACTAAGGTTTGCATTCCCCCCTTCCCCAAGTTAGTTCTCAAGGGTAGACCTGTCTCTCTTAAGTGGATTTTACCATCCTTAAAAAAGACAACATCTTTTGACAAAGCATCACTAAAATCATCACAATCCCTTCTTACATGGTTTGTACTATCACACCAAATACATCTATTAACAAACCCTTCTTTGGGTTGTTGTCTTTGCCTAGGAAGTGGCCCTGATGGTTGGCCTTTTTCTTCAAGCTTTGCAAACTTCACCTTCAAGTCACGCATTCCCTTCACAAGCTCATCTAGCATGGACTCATCAAACTTAGGAGCGATAAAAGTAGGCTTTACCATTTTGTCAGAAGTTGAGGTGGAAGGACTTGTAGTGTTTACTACCATCTTGTCCCTTCTTCTTTGTCGTTTGGCAAGCAGTGAGACAGCACCTTCAACCTCATTCCAGTCGGTCTTTAGTCCTTGCTCAGCATCTTTATCTTCAAGAAGAAGCTCCAAATTTTCTTGAAACTCTTTACCTGTAGCTTGTAAGAAAAGATCTGTCTTCTCTGCATCTAGTGTGGCCCTTTCTGTCCTAGTGAGTTGTGCATAGCGCCGCTCAAATTCCCTAAGTAGCTCTGTTATTGATAGTCCTTGCTTTGGCTTGACTACCCATTCTAAGAATGTCCTTTTGGTCACTCTCTCCGAGTCCTCCATGAAATATTCCTCCTTTAAAGCTACTTTGAGTTCTTCCCAATTTCTCCCATGCCCATTTTTAATTGCTCTAACATGCTCCCTAATTTCTGGAGCAACAACTAGCTCAAAGCTTTGAATCATCTCACCTTCTGACACGCGATGCAGCTCCATCTCCTTCACATACTCGCGTAAGTACTTGGTTACATCTTTGCCATATAACTGATCCATTTTGTTGACGACCGCTTGTATGGCCTTTGTTGCTGAAATCTCCCTTCTTTCAGTAGCATGTTGTTGTTGCATGAACATTGCAAATGCTCGAAACATTTGCATTGTTGCTGGGTCAAAATGCATACACTATTGCTCAACATGATCACCCATGGTTACCCACAAACTCTCACCCTAGCAGTTTCGCGTCGGGTTCACCAAAAATATGTCGAGAAATTTGCGGTCTTGCCAGGAAAGCACCGGGCTTATGGCTGTGAGAGTTTGTGAGAGAACTCAACAAAAACTATATGAAGGAGTTAAACCATGGATGCCATGAAGACTAGGGTTTGGAAAGAAGTGCAATCAAAGAAGACTCACTCTTTCTCTCTTGCACTCACACACACACAAAGAAAGAACGCAAAAGAGAATGTCAAAACAATACGAAGATGAAAACATCAAGGCTATGGTCATATCGTATCATGGGTAATATGAAAGGGTTAATGGATGAGTTAATGGCATTCAATCTTGGCTGACCAAATAGGCTACGAATTGTTCTTTGGAATTGTAGTTTTGTGCTTACCATAATATATATATTTTGCCTAGTGATTGGGATTAATTGTGTGTACAAATCCTCTTGGTTCATAGCAAGATAACTACGCTTACATCAAAAGAAAAATTATAGTCTATGAGAGGTAGTATGATGGGATCCGGTGATAGAAGTATTTCATTGAGCCTTTCAGGGCCGAAGAGAAACACTATACGTTGTTGAAAGTGTATTTTACGGCTAATCCATACGTTAATTCTAATAGATCGTACAGAGTGAAAGCGATAGAAATGATCATCATGTGGGTTATTCATCTAGGATAGTATGTGAGAAATGTAGATACGAGAGAAGTGAAGAGATGAGAAGTTTCCCTCCCAAGCCCTATTCTTGCCCGTAGGCAATAAGGATACTGCGGGGAGAGATGTACCTGTAGCAAAGAGAACCTAGAGAGGATGAATTACTAAGAATGAGAGAGATAGGTTTGGTTAAGGAGATGAGATTAGGTACATATATATATGTTGGATTAGAGATGAAAATGAAAACAACAAGAAATCAAGAAAACATCAATGTAGAACACATCTTACTTGAAACCCTTCGGCACCATTATTGATGGGAGAGAGAAGAAGAGGGGAGAATTCAACGTTGATTGATACGCCAAGTACAACACCTTCTTTGATTAGAGTTGATCCTCCAAGGATGGCGTACAAGAATGGCTAGTTTTCCTCTAGGAGAAAGTGTAGGCTTGGGCTTATGTTAATGGGGCTAAGTACAATTAGGCATTACTACTCACTCCCTCAAGAATTCCTCTCATCAATGGCTTGAATGCTTCAGTTCCTTCCAAGGAAGAAGAGGTCCCCTTTTATAGGTGAAGGGAACCCACAAGGGTTTACACAAGAAGAGAGGAGCCAGTGTGAACAGGAATTGGAAAAGTTGGAAATGAGCTGTCCCTGCATGATGTGGGCAGACTGGGGTCTAATATTTTGATCATATCTCCTCAACCGTAGCTCCAAATAAAAAAGTAAAAATATGGGCAGAAACTTCAGCTCATGAGCTACGATTTTCATTTTAAAATCATTTTCCAATTCGGATTGGAACCTTGTGTAAAAAATTCATCAAAATAGGGTCCATTTTTGGCAGCAAAAGTCTTCATGTGGTCCCCTTAGCCTAGACTTTCATTTGATTCCAAAGGACACCTCATGCCATATGAAAGCATGACATTGCTCCTTGACAAAGTTTTGTAATCATGCTTGCAATAATGCATTAAAATAAGTGTATCTTTGAAATCATGCCACCTAGTGTCCCACTAGGATTTGATTCCCTCCTAGTAGCTATTTAAAAAGAAATATAAGAAAAATATGAAAAATACATAGAATATATATAGATTGGAAATTACTCTAGATATAGGATCTAGATAGGGTGTGAGATAATAATGAGATGGTAGAAAGAAAGAATCAATGCTTTTTGCCTCAAGATAAAGAGGTGGAGCTATTGACACTTTTCCCATAGTATTTTTTGATGGTAAAGTAAGAATACATTACCCTTGAGATAAATAATAAGATGAGATAGAAAGCTTATGTTTATATTTACATATGCATATGTACATTATAGGAAATATAATTATGTATCTAAAAAGTTACAAGATAACTCTTGTAGCATGTGTTCCCACTATGTACATGTCACAGCACGACAGCGTGGCAGTGTACGTAGAAACCACTCCTTGTGAGGAGTCACATGAAAGCTAGCACTTGAGTCCACAATCCAATTTTGTGCATAACACTCGTGATGATTTAAAAATGCACCAGGACTCAAGTCTGATGTGAAAATCAACACATCATTTGACACTTCAGAAACTTTTTTAATGGCTAGAGACTCAACCACATTAAGCTCTTCAATCTTCACGCTGCTTTTAGGTTTGTCAGACGTTGCTTTCTCTTTGCCCTTATCATGCTGCATTGTGCAGAAATCTTTCTTCAAGTGTCCCTTTTTATGGCAAGAGTAACACTCTACATTTCACATGTCTTTGCCGTGACTCTTGCTACAACCTTGCCTGCGATCTTGTGAACAACCGCGACTATTACCACTGTGCTTTTGATATTCCCTCTTGTCACGATTTCCACTAGCCACATATGCATCACCATACCCACTTGCATCAAGAGATTGATGTCAAATCTCCTTAGTGAGCAATGCACCAACAACACTACTGAACTTTGGCTTGCCGTTGGGTGCATAATTACTTATGGCTGTGTTGAAAATATCCCATGATATGGCTGTGTTGAAAGTATCCCATGACGATGGTAACGATTATAGCAAGAAAATGATCTTCATTTCATCATCAAAGTTGAGACCTTTTCAAGTAAGCTATGAAAACACGGTTGTAAACTCCTTCAAATGAGAACTAACATTAATGCCTTCTTTCATGTTCATGCGCATCAATTTCTTCATCAAGAAACCTTGTTTCCCAAGCCTGACATAGAGTACCCCACAAATCTTTGGCATTGGTCTTATCCATTATGGTAAAGTAAATGGATTCACCAAGGTGCAGGCGAATGGTCGCCATAGCATGCTCATTCAAGTCATCCCTCTCATCATTAGTGTAGACATGTTCTCTTATTTCACGCAAAGGTGCGATCAAAAGCCTTTGTTGATAAAAAAGTCTTGCATACGCTACTGCCAAATGACAAAGTTTGAGCCATCAAACTTTTTAATGTAGTACTCTTCTCTTTCGGAAGCACTACTTGCATCCATGATTAAGAGAATGTAGCCAAAAACTTTATGGCAAATTGCTTGGGAAAATTTTAGCAGAGTTTCTCCTAGAATAGGAGAAAAAACTCAAACCAGAATGTACTACAATAACTATGTAAGAACAACTAGAAGTGCTAAAAGAACGCATAAAACAGACTCGCGAGAAAAATTCGATAGAGTCTCCTTTGTATGAGGAGTCATGACTCAACTCAAAAACACATAAACTGCTCAAAAGAAAAATTACTAGTCATATATTGCACAAAATCATTGTTGTGTGACCGCCAACTTGGCATCAAAAGCACAAAAGCCCGTCTAGCTATATGTCCTATGGAGAGGGTACCGTAAAGAGGAGCTCTAGCTACCTGTATCAACGAAGGTATCTCAACATTCAAGAATACCCCAGATCAAAGAAACCCTCACGTTATCGACCCTCCAAAGGCTAGTCCAGACACAATAGGACTAGCCACAGTCTCAGAAAGGGCTCTTTTGATACGAGTCTTTCCAAGTAAATCTCAGGACCGTGGATTGCAAGGATCTTCTATTGGGCAACTAGAAGGGTTTAGGTTTCCCCTTACGGAATATCTAGAGGGGGATCATCCTTTAGTTTATATGGCTTTAGAGAAATGCTTCATTTTTTTAGTACATTTCCTCCTTTCCCATGAACCTCCTCATGCATCATTTGCTGCAGTTAGCACTTCAGTTGTGTAACAAATCTGTAAATGCTCCCTTTGAATGTACATATGTTTCTTGTATTAAAAAATGCATCAAGTGGCAAAATTGATAAAAGCCCTAAAATTTTCACCTAAAACTGGGGAATTTCCAATGCTCACCTTTTTTGCATTTGTTGCTTAAAAAGTTTTTGGTGAACACTGGACGTGGGTGAGGCGGGTCAACATGTTGGCTTTTGTTTCAGCTGATTGTCCTCCTCAAAATTTGAGAGAGAAGACCAGAATAGCAAAAGAGAAGATTTCTCCAGGTTTTTAGAACCCCTACTATGTGTTTTGGCATGTCAAAAGGTTTACGTTCAAGCTGATTCTCAACAATCTTGACCAATGTTTTGTCCTCTTCAACTTTGTAGAAGAAAGTTTCTCAAAATCCTCAAAGATTTTAAGATATGTCACTCAGATTGCCTGTAGGTCGTGAAGGATAGGTTGCAAATTTTGTAGATCAGTTTTCTCTTGGTTGGAATCAACAAATCAAATAGATTTCAGCAAGTTCTTTGACTGTTTTTGCGTGCTCTACAACTTTGCATAATTTGTTTTAGAAATTCTTGACAGTTTGAAAGATATTCAGTTCGGACAACAGGATATAGGTTTCCATTGTAGATTCTTTGTGCAATTTCTGTCACATGCATATTTGATGTAAGATCTTGAGGGTCTGATAAATCAAACAAATCACTACAACGGTTACAGAAAAGGATTTATGTGTTTGATGTAAGGTCTTATGTGATTTATGTATTGTGATGGAAATATGCAAAGCCTATTGTTGAGGGTTATGGTAAGGTTTTATTGAGCTAGGGGATTCTCAAATGTTGAGATCCTTTCAATAATATAGGTTTTGGAGCAAGCCCCCTGACATCCCCATAGTCTCGGCATCAACATAGGATGTATGCTTATGCGGTTAGTGCAGTATTGGTGTGCATATGTTGATCCGCCATTGTTGGCATTGCTGTCATCTTTATGCGTATGCGTTTGACAGTGTTCAATTGGTTAGAGACACTCTCCTAGAGTTGGAGACACGGACATTGATAATTTTTTGAGATTCTATCTTGCCAATTTAGCCACTTGGATCAGCGTTTTAGTCATTGTACACATTTGTTTTGGGTTTAGAAGTCAGTTTTGTAGGGGAGACTTTGCCAAAAAGTTTCAAGTTTTCTATCATCTTGTTTAGTTCAACAGATCTATCAATTTTTTGTTCCTTGTTGAGTGATGGCTTCATCATCAAAGGACTCTTTGTTCAGCATTAAGAAGTTACATGGCACTAACTTCCCATTTTGGAAGGAACAAATTTACAATGTCTTAGACAAAAGGAACAGATCTGATCGATAAAGATGAAGGGGATAAAGCCTAAGGATATGGATGAGTATGATTGGTAGGAGTTGGATGAGATTGCCAGGTCCACCATCATGCTGACTTTGTCAAAGAATGCGTACTTCAATGTGAACATGAGAAGCAAAGTGAGCATTCCCAGTTTATTGGCTGAAACATTTAGTTGATTTGAAGATGGATAAGGGCACACCCATGTGAAACCATCTCAATGAGTTCAACACCATTTTTAGTCAGTTTTCTGTGCAAGGAATCAATTTTGACGTTTTGGTCAAACCAATGTTTTTGCTAGTTACATTGCCAGAAATTTGGGGATACTTTTTGCACATCCATAAGTAACTCAGCACCTCCTGATGGTTTAACATGTGATGATGTTGAGGGAAATTTGCAAATTGAATAGGTTAGCAAGAAGAATCTTGATGCTTCTCGTGGTACTAGCAATGCTCTCATTGTTCGTGGTCAATCACAAGAAAAGGGCAAGCAAAATCAAAGAGGAAAATCTCATAGCAAATCACGTGGCTATTAAAAAGGAGGCAGTTGCAAGGGGACTGTTCACTCTCTTCCTCTTGATCTGTTATGGACCTTGCTTTTGTGCATTTTCCCTTCCCTAGATCCTCTTGAACTATCTTGGGCGGAACGTCGCATGAAGAGGCTGGTTTGTGGGCTAAATGAATGAGTTACGGCAATAGGAGAAGCGTGCGGCTAATGCAATAATGCAACTTTGCTAGCTCTTGTTGTGTAGAGGTGCTCACTCGTGAGACAAAGTAAGTTGACACCTACAATATCACCAATAGAGAAATGAAACCATGGTAAAATGCTAAAATTGGGGGGGGGGGGGGGGGGGGGGGGGGGGGGGGGGAGGGGGAGAGAGAGAGATTTCACATCTTTAGCTTCCTTTCAAAGAGAAGGACGTGGCCACAATAGAGAGAGTGTAAGGGTGTGGGAGAGATTGTTAGAGAGAAGGAGCAAGTCGACATTCATACTGTAGGTTGGCGGGAGGGAGAGAGTCTGCAAAACAATGGTCAACAACTTTACATGTAGAAAGATATATATATATATATATATTATAGAGAGAGAGAGAGAGAGAGAGAGAGAGAGAGAGAGAGAGAGAGAGAGCCCTTGCAAGAAGAGCTGACCTAAGCTCATGTACATGGACCTACACATGAGATCACAAACAAAAACAATGATCTGAGAGAGAGAGAGAGAGAGAGAGAGAGAGAGAGAGAGAGAGAGAGAGAGAGAGAGAGAGAGAGAGCTTGCAAGAAGAGCTGACCTAAGCTCATGTACACGGACCTACACATGAGATCACAAACAGAAACAATGTGAACCACTATCACACTATAATGGTTGGTTCTTTGATGGCAAAGTTATTTGGATGTATCGTGGAGATGATGATAAGTGAATGGGCTGAAAAGAACGGCAAACGTGCGCTTGGCCAAGCAGGTTTTTGAAAGCATCATAGTGCTATTGATCACCTTGTCACTCTTAGAGTTCTTATGGAAGCATCTTGATTGAAAGGAAAAAAGTTATATTGTTGCTTTATGGATTTCAAGAAAGCTTTTGACATGGTACCGCGAGGAAATCTTTGGAGACGTATGCAAAGCCTTCAAGTGCTAAGAGAATTTATGCATGCAGTCTTTTGCATCTACCAAAAAGTGATATGTCGACTACGAATGGGAGATGGAATTTCAGAATTTTTTGCAAGCACCATTGGTGTCAAACAAGCATGCCCACTTTTCCCAACCGTCTTTGAGCTACTCATTGATAAATTGGAATGCATGGTTCTTGATTTTATGCAGCAAGACGGCATAGAAGAGGTCAAGATCAAAAATGCGGTGATCATGCTTTTGCTTTATGCCGATGATGTAGTGCTCTTGGCACATACTTTAGAAGATGCACAAAAGCTTATGAGTGTCATGGAACGCTTTTGTCTACATAGCGGGCTGATCTCGTGAATGGATCCAAAACCAAGCTTATGCTTGTAAAGACCCTCAATGACAAAAATCCATGCATTGTATACAACAATGAGCAACTTGAAGTGGTAGATAGCTTCAAGTACCTTGGACTTGAGGTTCCATCCCATCATAAATGGAAGGATTGTGTAATGTGTTGCTTAGAAGCCGGAAAGAGGGCTTATTATGCATTTGAGAACATGTGCAATGCTGGAGAGATAAAATGTTGGGCTCTCAAAAAGTACCTCTTTGACACATTGGTGACACTGGTGCTTCTTTATGGAGTGGAGGTTTGGGGTGGTAGCATCAGGAAGTCTACTTGGAAAGAGTTTGAGAATGTCCAAAAGTGTTTTCTCACCAACTTTCTCCAAGTCAAGACACAAACACCCTACATGCTCTTACTTCTTGAGTCCGGATCACTTTCCATTGAGGTCTTGGGCATGCAAAGGGTTGTGAAGTACATGCTTAAGACACAACATAGCCCTTTGTATCGACTTCCTAGAATCGCATATGAAGCAAGTGAAAAGATCCAAAAGACATGTAAGAGCAAAATACTAAGTTTGGGGTGGATGCTTGACATCAAAAAATGGTTTGGAAGATGGGATGCATGTCACTTGGTCAAGGATGCATCGATCGATTCCCAAGTTAATGAGGCCTTCTTACAACGCCAATGTATCACGGCTTGAGAGAAATCCGAAGGTTCTCGCTTCAGCCATTACACCACACACGTTGCCCCAAACTAGAAACCTCTCTTCCTCTCTGAACGAGGTAACCGAACCCATCCCTACATCCTTGAGCCCATCCCGTTGAGTGCGATCCGTACCATTGCCTCCATTCATCTTAGCTCCCATTCTCTACGCTGCGAGACATGATGTTGGGACACTATCGAGGAGTCTGATTGACTTTGCACCTTATGTCCTCGTCAAGTGTGAGAGAGTGAGTACAACACAGTACTTGAGTGCTCAGATTTTGACCACATTAGGTCCTCTTTTCCCCATATTCAGCCTTGCGCTCTCCCTACATACCTTCCTCTCTCAACCACAATGTGGACTCTCTATTGCGACACTCATTTCAACCATTTTTGAGCATCGAGAGTCACTTATGACCTCCACTCACACCACGTGACATGTTCATTTGGTCCCATAGGTCATATTTGACCTTCCAGGGTGATAACAAAACTCTCTCTCTCTCTCTCTCTCTCTCTCTCTCTCTCTCTCTCAAGCTCAAGAAGCTGCCAAAACTGCAATCATTGAGGAGGAACCCACATTGCCACCTCAAATAGAAATAGAAAACTTATCGGTGAGAATTGGAAGATAATTATGGAAATCCAAACAAGATAAATGAAAGCAAAAAGGCTGAAGGAGAAAACAACTTTAGAAATAGAACCATGGCCTTCGGATTTCTCCCAAGCCGTGATACATTGTCAAAGATCATACTTATAGAGATGTAGAGAGAAATCCGGGGGAAGAATTAAACTCCACAACTGAATAGGAAAAGGAGACACCTGCTTGGTTGCAAAGAAAAGCACACATTTTGATGTGCAGGGCATCAGAATGCGGGAGTCTTAAAAAGGAAGATTGCATCCTAGAGCGTTCATTAGAAGATGAAGCTTACATTAAGGAACCATTTCTAGAGGATTTGTTTGAGCCCTTTGGATGGGATCAAATATTGGCAACTCTTGATGTATGTATAAACAAGGTAACCATTATCAAATTTTGTGATGAAAATGGCTATGACGTAGCACAATAAAGGTGTTGAAGGAAGCTAATGAGTTTTGTGAGTGTGAAAGAAAAAAATGTGAGACGGATAGCTACGTCATGTAGCATGATGCCAAAGTGCAAATAAAGAAAGCAAAGCAACCACGAGAATATGTCATCATTGACATACCTGAAGAATCGACAAAAGTTGTTTCAAAGAAGTCGACTCAAGATAAAGCGCAAATAAAGTAGATGAAAGATAAAAGTATCCAAGCTCAAAGTCAAATGTTCAACAAATGCAAGTTCAAGAGAAAAACAAGGAACGACAAAAGATTGAGTGCCTCCAACATTGATCAAATTCATCATGTGCAATGAAACATGACTTAAAATCACGTGTTCAGCTATGATAGATCCTTATGTAACAAAGAATTTAATGTCTTATGGCACATGGACAATGATGGAAAAGCCACAAATCATTCAGCTAGAGGAGATAGTGTACACAAGCTATAAAATGCTGATTTCTAGCTTCGGAGTGGCACAAGTTGTACTCAAGTTGAGTGCCGGGGAGTATAAGAATAATTTCCACATAATCAACTCCCATCATATAAAAAAGAGTTTGATCTTGACAAAAAGCTAGAGGACCATCTTCTTTCAACCACAAGGAAAATTTTCAACAACAACACCACCAAAAGCCCCAAAAGAAGCTTAAGTCAATGCAAAAAGGGAGCAACCAAGCATAGCAAAAAAAGGTAAAGCTAAGGTAAACTTTGAAGTATGTCAACCTTGCAACAAGACAACTTTACCTTCACCGAGCCTCCATCAAACTTTCCACGTAGCCTCTACCTCAAGAGCCACACCATCAACAATGCAATGAAAACCAAAGCAAAAACTCTATCGACCCAAGTTTCCATCGCAACAAAGCCTCCAAAAGAAGTTGAAGAGAATCAACCAAGTGTTGGTATCCACATAGCACATCAAAGTCAAAGACCCAGTTTGGATACATGAAGCACAAGTTCAAGCTTAACAACAAAAAGTGATTGGGTGGGTAACATCAAATGAGTCAATCACTGCTTAGGGCTACTTCCAAGGAAACACTAAAATTTGGGCCAGAAAGCCTAAAGTAATAGCCTGGACCTACTCGCCTCAAGAAAGAAGTTCTACAAAGAGCAAGCCAAGCTATCAACAAAAGACAAAAAACTCAAGCAGGAGAAAGAACAACCGCAAAAGGCATCAAAATAAAAGATAAAAGAAGCAAACAATGCGACAAGTTTGGGTACCAAAGTCAATCGCTAGTCAAATTACACAAGAAAGACAGGTGAAGCAGTGGATGATTCCAATCAACCTACTCAAAGCACAAGGATTTTATGAAGATAACACACAAATATGGTTACCAATTTATAGCTCAAACTAGAACAACAAAGATCAATTAGGAAGCACAAGGCTCCACCCAAAGACACACAATCAACAGGAAGAGCCAACAACGGGTCACCGCTGAGAGTGGTAAGACCTCTAGATGGATACCTTGACTTCAACTACAAAATCAAGGCTTCTACAATGGAAATCATCAAATCTGGCTACCGAAGCCTAGTGTCCATCAAGTCATCAAGCAAAATAAGCAAATGCAAAAGACGGTCACACACAGACCAAAGACCAGGTGGGTTCCAAAATCGCTCGCAGAAAAGCAATTAGAAAGGACTCACACATCTCGCATAAGATTTTCTTCTACGATAACTTTCTCCATATTTATAGTTTCTTAGACCAATTGTGTCCATTTGTAGGTAGTAACCATATCTAATCATAAACTTCAAATTTTCCTAGATATTTAGTAGTTTTCATGGGATTCTAGAGGTCATAATGCTAAACATAATTTTTCATGTTTGCTGTATTTAGCACTTCATCATTGTCCCCAAAACTCCACTTGGTAAGAGATCTATTATTCTTTCTACATGCTCCATGGCTCTTTTTGAATGTAAATTCCAAAAGGAAACTTGTATATAGTATATGTATTGAGTGTGACTATAGAATCTTTGATGATAAGTCTGCAAAATGAAAAAAGTGCAACTATTTTGTACCTAATCCTTTTGCCAAAAAACAAAATAGTGAGGCAAAAGCAACCATATTACTAGATTAGCAACCCATTGAAAACAATGAGAAAATTTATCTCATGTCCTACAAAACCGTAAGAAAGTTCTGTGTTGGGCAAAATGAACTGCCCCATCAACTTTGGAGTCTTGTTGTGACCAAGAGCTGAGAAATTTTACAAGTTTCTCATTTTTTCCATATGTAGTAGTCCTTGAACTATGAAATGATTTTTCTAAAATAAATGGATCTACTATGGTTTTTAGAAGTTTTTTTAAAAATCCTAAAGGGACACTTTTATGTCATGTTAGGTTACCAAACTAGTGTTAAGAAAGTGGATATTGAATATTTTGTGGTCCTTAGATAACCAAGAGAAAAGGATTCACAAAAGAGAGACCAATGTAAACTCGTGGCTAAAAGCAAAGGACGACCATATTTGACTATGTGAAACACAAGGATGCGAGAGATGCATAGCCAAAAATAGCAATACGCAAGGGAAGAGTCAAAAATCATGCACCCAAAATAACGCACATTGGAGGCCTATTTAAAGGAGCAGAGAGTGAACACAACTCACACAAAGAGTAAGAGAACTATGTAGAAAAACCTCCACCTAGATGCAAGAGCACATTGTCCCAACCTCACAACCCCTTGCATCTCCCCCCTTACAGTTGCTGTGTTAATTGTCATTTTGGTGACGTCGATTATTGACTACACGCAATCACTTCAGTTTGTACTACTGAATGAAGAGAAAAGGAATATTTCTGTTGAGGTAATCAGAGGAGGGAGAATGAAGCAAATCTCCATCTTTGAATTAGTGGTTGGGGACATACTATTTCTCAAGATTGGAGATCAAGTGTCAGCAGATGGTCTGCTTATTGATGGGTACTCTTTATACATTAACCAATATTCTTCAATAAGTGAGAGTGAGCCAATACATGTAAGTCATAAGTCACCAGATCTACTTTCAGGTGGCAAGGTTGATGATGGGTATGGTGTCATGGTGATCGCTGCTGTGGGAATGCTAACAAAATGGGGGAAACTAATTGTTGGGGGCTATCGTAGCATCACCTAATCCACCCAAGACCAACAAAATTATCAATCCTAGGATCGACAACCCTGCTAGGGCATGGAAGCACGAGCATCAATGGATGTATCGAATGAGAGGATTCAAGAGAATGCTCTTCCAATGCAATAGAGATTAGCCGCCGTGAATCACTAACTCTAATCACATTGTAATCATCAATCAAGCATCACCTACACACATTAACCCCACCAAAGTCCGACTTGCCATAGACTAGAATCTCAAATCACACTCTTGACAAGCACACACTAATTGCATTGGTGTTGACCTCTCCAATCACCACATGCCAATCAAGATACTTCATGAAAAGCTACACACACAAGGTGAATGGTGCTCGAGTTTCATTAAAACCATCCACACACAAGCCAACAATAGGGCACATACACTAATCACAAGATTAAGAACCAACTTAATCAACCTAATTAGAGATGTTAAATATTGCAAATCGAGTGCTCATAGAAGGATAGGAGTGGTCAATAAGTAAGAAGTCATCACATACAATCAAATCTAGAATAATGAGAAGGTGAAACTACTTCATATAGAAGAATTGAGACTAAGGAAGAAAGTAGAGATTAGATTAAGAAATGCTTCTCTAATTACAATGGATTAGCACTAGCCTTCTAAGCATGGACATTAAGCTCAAGGCTAGGCCATCCTTAAAGTGAACACTCAAGAGAGAGCTCTCAAGAATGGATACTCAAAAATGAATCCTCAAGAATGAAGCCTCTTTGCATAGAAGGCTCTCTTATAGAGACTTGCACCACAATCCTTCCTACTATGGGATTAAGTTTGAGCCCTCTAGCTAGCATATACAATTTGGAACTCCCAATGAGCCCAAGACTTTATACAATGTGAATAGAAAAATATTGTGCACATCCATAGTACATCCCTCGCTTGATGCATAATTGGTGTCGCATGTGTAGCCGCTGTTAACATTCCCCCCTTTCTAATTTGGCACACGTCCTCGTGTGCCGCTAAAACAAAGCACGATGACATGGTAGAAAGCAAGTCCATGGAAGAATGTTGAGCTGAAAATCATAATACAAGTAATGAGTATCAAAGGCCAACAAGGATGAATAAAACATGGAGTGAAATGAATTATTATGCAAAGTGAATTTTTGCTTCTAAAATATGGGTCAATTATAGTCAAAAACTAAATAACATAAAGCAAAAAAACATCTAAACTATCATGAGGATTAAACCACTTGAAATTCTAGTTTTATGCATGAAACACAAGCAATCAATTATGTCCCTAGGCTAATGCAAATTCATAAACCTACTAGCCTAAAAACTATATGACCAATCTTAATAAAACATCCAAGTCTATCATGTCTATGAGCTATAAAACATTTTCTAATCTATTACTACATTGTCACAATTTTTTGAAGCTCATTGAAAGTTTTTTTTTTGTCATTCATAGAAACACGTAAAGCATAATACAAGGCTACCACCCCAAGGCAAGTCTAGTTACGATTCTTTGCTCCTTGAACCCTCGAGGAGGTGTTCCAAGAATCTACTAGCCTACCAAGGCGACGGCTAATCCCTATCATCCTAGGGCATTGCTTTAGGGCCTTGACCAAGCGAGCCGAGGTGATTCCCCTCGCCTGTCAAGTGTCAATAAGGTGCTAAGCCTCACAAGACACAACATAACATAGAAATTTTCTTTTCATGTGTCTAGTAGCATTTTTGCTACTTTTTCTTGACACCGTTTTTTTTTGCCTCATTGTTTCAGTTTTTAGCACTTTTTTATTGCTTCCAACATGAGATGTTTATGGAAAACGGACTAAAGGGACTAAAGCTTAATCATAGCCCTAGGTCATGCTAAAAAGGAATGGAGTATTAAGACTATCACTAAGAGTCTAGGACTAATGAACAATGATCCTACATTAGCCTAAGGTCAAGGCCAATTACCAGTGATTAGCACACATAAAATAAAATTTCTAACAAGTTTAATATTCACAAAGCAAAGTGCTGAAACTTTAGTATGCGTAGTTTTTGAAAATGAAAGAACCATAACTTAGAAGCAGATTCACTTAATCCAAGCATAGAGAATGGAGAGATAAACAAAAGAGCAATATCATGGAAGGATTTCACCTATTCATGCTCTTTTAAGCATCCTTGAGCAAGCATCCATTTGATAGAGAAGTCTCTTGATTCCTTTTATTTACAATCCAAGCTTCTTGAAGCTAAGTGTAAACACAAGCTCCAAAGGCCATCTATAGAAAGCCAAAACACACAAAAAACATTAATGAAATCCTAATGCTAGGTCTCAAATACCCAAATATGCCAAAGGAAAAAAACCCTAGGGAAAAAAGTGCCTTTGGTTATGCACATGGTGCTCTTTAGTAGCAAGTCTATGCATACACATAAAAAATGAGAGAGAAAAATGCTTCTAAATAAGCACATTTTGCAATGTTCAAACCTCTCATGCATGATAAAAAGTTGATTAATTTCTACCTCAAATGAAATGTGCAATTTAGATCAAGCTCTGAGCTGGAAACAATACAACTTTTTATGAAAGTAAGTGTCTCTTGAAAGCCGAATTTTACATTTCTAAAGTTCTCCAAAAAAGTTGGCTAACAACTAGCTCATATGAAAATTTTCATTTTTATTGGCAGTAAGCTAGTGATTACAACTTTAATCAAATGATATGGGATAGCTGTAGATAGCCAAATTTTCTAATATAATGCAATGCTAAACCCTCCTTAAATCAATTGAAAGCACACATGCATGAGAAACCACAACCCCAAATTTATTGCTATCGCATGGTCATTTGAGGAGGCCAATTTAGTGCTATGCAATGATTTTACATTAAAATCAAGCACTAAAATGCAAAAGCAATGCTAAGTTTAAGCACAAATTCCCGACCAAACAAGCACAACTCGTCATCCACAGTGTAACTCTCACATGAAGCTCACATGCAAATGACATAGAATTTCTTTCATTTAGTGCAAGGAGAATCTTTAATTAAGCCAAGCACTAGATCATGCATAAGCCAAATACTCACACAATCATCACCCCCACTATCCATGTCCACACCTTGCTCTATAGTAGCAAATATGTTCTTACAGCAAAGAGAGAAAATAAGATGATGAAATGAAGTTTCAAATCTCTCTAAAGTGATAATTCAAAAACCGAATCCCTATCATAGTCCAATGAATGCATATGAAATGAGTTCCTCATTTTCTCCATGACAAAAGAGGCTGTCATCATAATGAATTTTTCAGTTTTTAATTTTGCACGAGAGGTAGATTGATGTTAGCATGACAACAATGAACTCCTCGTGTGCAATAAAAATCAAATGAACTCTCAAAATTTATCGTGAACCCTTTTGAATGGTTATCAATGAAAATCCGCCGATTTAAACTAATCCTCAAGCTAACATTTTACACAGTCTGATTTATGTTTTTCATCGTTCTCTTCACATCGACAATTTTGACATATTGATAAGCTCAAGACCGTTCCCCACAAATGATTGACCTGACAAGGGTGGGAGATCTTCCCTTGATAAGAGTCCAAGTTTTATTTTTGCTTATTTTTGTTTATTTTTTTGATTTTTTAAAATCAAATGAGATTCGGCGAACTAAGGGAGAGATGGAGATGATTTGGATTCCAAATCGCGGTGAGGGTGGGAACACTCGCCAAAGTACTCTTAAAAAAAAAACACTGAGCTTTTTTTATTTTATCTCATGCTTGAATCGTGGCAGTAGCATGATCTATAGAGAATGAGGCAGAGGGAGAAGAGGAGTGGGTGGGTAAAGGGGTGTGTGTGAAGGTGTTTTTGGCAGTGCCAAGTGCTAATAGCATGTGAACGGCATCAACAATTTCAACACAGAAACAATGCTATAGTAACGTCTGTGAGCATGCATGTCTGATGGTGTGGTAGGTGCATCAGAATTTGCATGGCCCAAGGGAGCAGATATGTGCAACAAAAGCGGGGTGGATCCAGCAATCACGACCGCGTGTGCGTGTGCGTGTGTGTTTCCAGATAGAACATGGGCCTGATTTGGCGTTTTTGAAAAATAGTCTGTGTGTGTGTTAGAGTCCGTCATGCCCGTGTTTGCAGCGCAACGAGCAGGTCAACATCACAATTAGCATATTGGGATTTTTTCATGCCAAAAATGACACACAGTGGGTTCATCAATGTGTGTGTGCGTTGTGAGCTCATGAAGGCATGGCAAGTGAACTCATCAGGATGCATCAAGACTCCGAAAGCAGTTGTTCACGGCATCAAGGTGCAGACCAGGGCAGGATTGTTTTCACATGAGAGTAGGTTGGGGCAGTGTGTGTGAGGTGGTGGAAGACCAAAGCCATGACTACCAATCTTTGGCAAGAGAGAATGGGAGGAGAAATTGACCGAGAACTCAGGAGAGTTGCCGCATGTTGGAATTAAAGGGTAGTGTGTGTGGGAAAATTCTTGATCAAGTGGCAATGATGAAAACCAAACAAGGCCGCAACAGCGATCTAGGGACAACTTTGAATGCGACAAATGCGAGGATGTGTGCACTATGTTGAATATAGAAATTTTGTGCTAGAATTGAGGTCAATATTTCTCGGCATCACTCAATGCAAGATTCTTAGCAAGTGTGCTAGTGCCAATATAGGGCAACGCAAATCAAGGGCATGTGTGTGTTTGTGGTGTTTGAGAGCTACGAGCCAAAGCGGGTGGGGCCGAGACAAACAAAACCGAGAGAGAGAGAGAGAGAGAGAGAGAGAGAGAGAGAGAGAGAGAGAGAGAGAGAGAGAGAGAGAGAGAGAGAGAGAGAGAGAGAGAGACGGGGCAATTTCTTTTGTTTTTTTCCTTTTTATTAACCTCTTAAGAGAAGGTTCCCACACAGATTATTGTGTGTCACTTGTGTGTCTTTGTACCGATAGGAGTCTTCCTCCGAGCATGGGTCCTAGGGTAATGACCCCAATATATTTAGGATGAGAAGCTTGGAATAGAAATGAGTTACTCGTGTGTAAGAGGTGGCAGTGCATATGAACTAAATTCCTTAGATAGACCCAGAAAATGAGCTGAAGAACTCAAAACAGCCAAGATAAATTTCTCTCATATGCATAATTGAATGCTCACACACCATGAATCTACCAGATATGTCATATTCATTTCCATATTCACTTGATTTCAACACAAATCTCACCAATGACCCATGAAAACTCCTTTGTTTTGGCATCATTGATACATTCACAGTCCAATTTCAATCATTTCATAGCAAACAAACAAATCAATTAAGACATACATATTGCAATTAAACCATAACGCATACACACAATTAAGTGCAAAACTTCTCCTTATTTGCAAATCCATGTTCAATTTTCAATCATTGAAGCATAAGTTTCTCATATTCAGTAGGAATCATCATCCAAATCTAATTGGGTTTGTCATTTAAGCTTGCATCACTATTATGACAACTGATATGGAGACACTTTCACATAAAAACTACCATATCCAACTCATCTTGGCATACTTCATGATGGTAATACATAAAATCATTTTCAATTGCATATCAATTGAATCATCTCAAGTCACATACCAACTTTTAGGTCTTGCAATTATCATGATTAGTGGTGATACCAATCATTCATTTTCTCATTGGATAGATGATGCCCTTGGATGGGCACACACACTCAAATTTTTCCCAATTTTTTGGCAATTAGGCTTATCCAATGATTGAATCAGCCTAACATACACATCACTTACATGATTGCATACGCATATATCATCAATATTATCAATTTCTATGCATGCACACACTCAAGATTAGGTGCATACACATTTGAAATTTATGGATTTTTTCCCTCTTTGGTGCTTTACACACACAATGATTTCTATGCACACATGAATTATTGTTGCAAATCAAGATTAATCTTGACACACACATCATTCATTTGTCAAAATTGACCATCAATTTCATTCCAAAACAATCAAATTAGGTTCTCAAAGTATGTGAATTGATTTACACACCTAATTTTAGCAATAAATTAGCAACATTGAACCAAATTAATCACCCAAAAATTGAATGGAGTAGGCCAATGCACTTACAATCGATTGCATCCAAGCTAATCCTTGCTCCACGTGATGATTCCACCATGCAAACACATGTGTGGCTCTTCCAATTTCGGCCCAAAAAATTGACCATTGTAGGCCAAAAATCAAACACTCAAATCATCAAATCAGGTGTGGATTAGCACAAAGAACTTGTTAAAAGTATTGATTCCACATCTTGTAAGGGTATTTGACATACATTACACTTCAAATGTTAGCGGTTAGGTTAGTAAAGGTAGTAAAAAATTAGCATGGAAATGAAGCAAAATTAGTAAGGGTTAGTATGAAATTAGTGAAATTGGGGGTTCATAACTCAAAATTTAGCTTCAATTACTTGCACACACATCATCAAATCAAAAATGTTTTGAGTTACACACACTCAAAAACCGATAATATTAGTAGTGAAAATTACTCTATCTAAACATCCTTTACTCACTAGCTTAGGTTATCGATCCCTGGCAGCGGTGCCAAATGTTGGGGGCTATTGTAGCATAACCTAATCAACCCAAGGCCAACAAAATTATCAATCCTAGGATCGGCAACCCGGCTAGGGTATGGAAGCATGAGCATCATTAGATGTATCGAATGAGAGGATTCAAGAGAATGCTCTTCCCATGCAATAGAGATTAGCCATGAATCACTAACTCTAATCACACAATAATCATCAATCAAGCATCACCTACACACATTAAGCCCACCAAAGTTTGACTTGCCATAGACTAGAATCTCAAAGCACACTCTCGACAAGCACACACTAATTGCATTGGTGTTGGCCTCTCCAATCACCACATGCCAATCAAGGTACTTCCTGAAAAGCTACACACACAAGGTGAATGGTGCTCAAGTTTCATTAAACCCATTCACACAGAAGCAAATAATAGGGCACATTCACTAATCACAAGATTAAGAACCAAATTAATCAACCTAATTAGAGATGTTAAATATCGCAAATTGAGTGCTCATAGAAGGATAGGAGTGGTCAACAAGCAAGAAGTCATCACACACACTCAAATCTAGAATAATGAGAAGGTGAAACTACTTCATGACATAATGGATTACATAAGAATTAAGACTAATGAATAAAGTAGAGATTAGATTAAGAAATGCTTCTCTAATTACAATGGATTAGCACTAGCCTTCTAAGCATGGGTATTAAGATCAAGGCTAGGCCATCCATAAAGTGAACACTCAAGAGAGATCTCTCAAGAACAAATAGTCAAGAATGAATCCTCAAGAATGAAGCCTCTTTGCATAAAAGGCTTTTTATAGAGGCTTGCACCACACTCCTGTCTACTATGGGGGATTAAGTTTGAGCCATCTAGCTAGCATATACAATTCGGAACTCCCAATGAGCCCAACTATTTATAAAATGTGAATAGGAAATATTGTGCACATCCATAGCACATACGTCTCTTGATGCATAATCGGTGTCACATGTATTAGCCTTTGCTAACACTAATGGTAGAAATTGATGAAGACACTGGAGAGGAGAATCATTTGCAAGAAAGGCTTAATGGCGTAGCAATGCTTGTGGGGGAAGCTGGCCTTTGTGTGGCAGGTTTTGTCTTTGGGATATCAATCATCTTCAATTTTGTGGGTCACATGGATGGCGCAAGTGATTCTAGAAGGTTTAAGGCATGGAGAACTTCAGGTGGGGATATCTTCAACACGCTAAGATATATAAAAAATAAATCTATTCACTTGGACATGAGGCCTGGGAGGGGAGGCCTATCACATGATATGTTGGTAAGTTTTAAAACACTATTTGTAAATGTGTGTTCCTTGTTCTCTACTTCAATGCTTATTAGGATAATGACTACAGAGCTCCATTACCAAACCGTTGTTGATGTTTTTATTGTGGATATCTCGCAAATTTATAAGTATTCCCTTGATAGGTAGATTGGGGTAATGAATACTTATTTACATGCTATGCTACATAGTTCTAGGAATCTAAACGTGATTCATGTTTGGTTTTCTTGTAGCATCAATAGATTTTTTGCAACCCAAAAGACAAATCTATATAGCAGAGACGGTGTGCCGTGTTGTGAGGTTACTAGGCTTATGTTTGCAGATTTTCCTACAAGTTTACTTGTGGACGGTCTAGGACCAGCAGTCCCATTGTGTACTAGTACCTAAAGATCCCTATGGTTGTATATTTACACACCATCCATCTATTGTGTAGAGGGCATGAGTGTTCCCAAGTGGAACACATTTTCCAGGGGTCTAGTGACGGGGTGCATGGATCTTGCACATGAGTTTTTGGCCAATAAGGGGGTTTTGGTGACCATGTGCATGTCAGAGCACATCGGAGATTTTATTTGCAAATGCATTGAGGGTAGTACTTGTGCTCCTACGTACATGGATCCTCATGTGTAATAAGAAGACATATCGATATCCACTCACTAGAGAGGCGGTGAGATAACAAACTTAGTTTCCTTATTTAATATCACAACCAAAAACATTGTAACTTAGTCACTCATTCTTTGAGTTATTTATTAATGCAAGTACTTGAGCTTACCATGTGTCTTTGGTATCATGTGGGGCATCCCATGCCGCGGTATGATAGAGAGGCAGAGGAGACAATTGCTAAGAGGTTGTCTCCAGTGGACTATAGCTACATGATGGATGATTTAGTCGTACCCACAGAGATTGATGGTGTTATTGCTAGACGTGGGTAGAGAGGTCTGCTTTGTTCTTTCGATAAGACTAGTCAAATGTATGACATTAGTCATTGTTGTACTATATGTATGTGTTTGCAATAGGTTCCAAATTGACTTTTTTATATGGTCACGTGGTTGATGGCTACATTTATTGAGCATTACAACTACGTTTTGGACTTGTTTGAGAGGTGTGGCAGTCTGGGTTGAGCTTGTGCGGAGGATATGAGGCATTGCATGTGTCTAGAGCTAAATGATGTGCTTTATGAAAGATGTTTGTCCAACATAGCATGTAGACCAGTGATATGCTGATTATGGGGTGCGCACTTGGTTTAGGAAACTCTCTTAGACATTGAATTTTGATGTTTTGATTTATGTGTTTTATGGACATGACTGCGATATGACATGGACATGGCATTTTGATGATTATGTAGTATGATATGCATGACATACTAGCACTTGGAATGTAGTTTGGTTTTGAAGGTTCTTAAGTTGATTTGATAGGCTACTCTCTCTATACATTACATTTTTATGTTTTCATTTGTGTTTGTTTTTTGCATTATGGCCACATGATGTAGACATGGCATTTTGGTAATCGTGTGATTAGATTATGTGGTTGGAGGTTTCCTATGTAGTATGATTTGTATGTCATACTACCACTTTGAGGCTAGTTTGGTTTGGGCTTACTTGAGTTGACTTGTTAAATTACTTTGACACTACATGTTGTTTGGTATTCTTTACAACACATATTCACTTAAAATTAAATACAAATGGTGTTTTTTTAAAAGTTACATTATGCTTCAACATAGACGTGCATGCATGTCACATATAATAGTCTGGTAATTGAAAGAATGCACTATCCAGTCTAGACTTTTTTCATGTCACGATGATGTTTAAAGATATCATTAATGTAATGCAAGCATTCAAAATCTCAAAGAAAAATTTCAATTGCAAAATCTCAAAACTAAAGCTCGTAAATATGAAATCCCCCATGTGCATCTGCATCAGTAATAGGCTGATCCGTAGTATTTTTTGAAATCCCCATAAGCTATACATTTGCCTCATTGGAATTTGCTTTCAAGCTTACACCACTAAAAATAGGCAATAAACTGCCATAAATGTCATGTGATCTTACACTACTGTCTCTAGTACATGACAACAAGGGTTGAACAGAATCTTCCACAAACACATCATCTCGTGAAACCAAGATATGCTTTGTTTGTGGATGGTATAACCTGTAAACTTTTCTTTCAGTATTGTAACCAAAAAAATGCATTTAACAACCTTATCTGTTGGGTTTCTGGCCCATGGCCAGGTGAGCGACCACCCACTTATTATTTGGTTCATAAAGATAATAAGGACTGTGAGAGCTATTCTCTCACAAGCTCCATCAAACTTGCTCCTGCATCCCCTTCCCCCTTCTCCTTCCCTCTCTAGCACACACCTCTCAGCACCATCAATTGGTAATAGAGCTCAGGGCATCCGACCCCGAGGCCCGGCATCTCTCGCTCCCTACCCGTGTGTTCTCAAACCTCAAGCAAAGGAGGAGCATTCAAGATGCTGTAGAGGGAATCGATTCTGAGATTGGGAGATTGAGGTAGTGCTAAGCAAAGGCTTGCAAGAGAGATATGCAAATCGTAGCAAAGTAAAGACTTGAAGGCTTGAGAGAAAAGCCAAGGCAACAAAGCCGGATAGAATTTGGGCAGCAGGGATTGAGAAGCAGAGTGTCACATAGATGTACAAGGCAAAGAAACAAGGCAATCAAATCTAGTAGGGCCAAGCAAGGGGGGCAATCAAGCTTCAGGGCATTAAGGCAGGTGAAGAGCTCGCAAGCAGAGTCGACGAGGAGCTTGAGAATCACACTAGAAAATTTGGGGCATTGTCGAGCAGCAATGGACCAAGTAAGAAATACACACTCACATTACCTCCATCTGCAGTAATCAAGCAGGCAGAGTCGACACACAGTGCTACCATATCTTGTTAGAGCTGCAGGCTTTCGTTTGACAAAGAGTTTAATTTTAAAAAAAAAACTTACTTAACACCTTTGTGTGCAAGGGTGCACTTGTTAAGTATGGAGTCGGATTTACCCCTTGTAATTTTCTATGGTAAAAACGCACATTTATAAGGCCCCCATTATGAGGAGAAGCCATCGTGCGTGAAGAAAAATAACTTGCCAAAAAATAAAATCACTCGCCGGAAACCAAAATTTTCTCAGCCATTTTTCATCGGAATATTCCTTTTCGCCGGAATATTATGGCCGGACAGCGGCCGAAAAGTGGTCAGAAAACAACCGGCAGGTTGGTAGTGTGGTGTGGCACTACTGGCTTGGGCATATGAGTGCCAAAGGAATGCAAATCCTTCAAACAAAGAAGCTTCTACCAGGTTTGAAAGAAGTGGACTTAGAGTTTAGTGAAGATTTTGTTTATGGTAAACAAAAGAGGGTAAAATTTCAAAAATCAGGAAATGAAAGAAAAAATAAAAAACTTGAGTTGGTTCATTCTGATGTTTGGGGTCCTACAAGTACACCATCACTTGGTGGCTCATTATACTATGTAACATTCATAGACGATGTGACTAGAAAAACATGGTTTATGTCATGAAGAATAAGTCTGTATTTTCCATATTTCAAAGGTGGAAAGCCTTTGTGGAGAATGAAACATGTACCAAGGTTAAATGCCTCAGCTCCGACAATGGAGGTGAATATTGCAGCTAAGCTTTTGAAAGCTTTTGTGCTAGCAATGGCATTTGGAGGCAAAGGACAACCCCAAGGACAGCTCAACAAAATGGGATTTCAATAAGGATAAACAGGACAATTATGGAGCGAGCACGAAGCATGCGGCTACATGCAGGCCTACCGCTTGAGCTTTGGACAGAAACTGTAAGTACATTTGTGTACTTAATCAACTGGTCACCCTCAACGACATTGGATGGGGGAGTTCTAGAAGAGGCATGGACATGTAAACCGGTGAATTATGCATTTCTCAAAGTGTTTGGGTGTGAGGCTTTCATGCACATAGATAGAAGCCTAAGATCAAAGCTAGATGCAAAGTCCAAAAAGTGTTTCTTCATTGGCTATGGAGAAGGTGACTTTGAGTATCACCTATGGAATCCTGAAGAGTGGTAAATCTTAAGGAGTAGGTGTAATGTCTATGCCTGCAGAGGAGCAATAAGCATTACGGGAATGATTACCCGCACACTGTCTTACATTATTCAAACAACAGAACACAGGATGACAGAACATAAGACAGATTACAACAAATAGAACACTGCTTCCTCATTGATGTATATCAGAACACAGAGTACAAGCGAGATGTTGTATTTGATAACATGAACATTAGTGATTATCCCAAAGACAGGTATGCCCCCCCATATACAACCGCTACTCCAGCGCAGATCGGGAATGGTGGGTGCAGACCCCTATCTTGTCTTATGATATCCTATGAATAACTGCCCGAAGGCTGCATGACTTCTAGTCCGCAATGTCCAGACCTCCGCAGGACCGCACTATGCGGCTTATGCCGTAACACCTGGCATGCACGGTGGATTGTGCGATTGTTCTGATTGTTGTTCTTCGACATGTTCTAGTGAGGAGCAATGTCAATGTAGCCAAATCCTCAAAAATCTTCACGATGAGCCCGATACACCTCGGCCAAGAGATGTGGATCTATCTCAGTGTGCTCCAGCCAAGGATCCCTTGGAATAAATAGACTGAGGCGCCCGGCAAAGGAGCAAGAGGCGTACGCAGAGGATAATATCAAGATAAATATCTATTTAATGCAGGCCAAAAAGGAGGACATGGTGGAAGATTGAGGGAGAAGGAATGAGCCAAAGTCTCCACCCAAAAACATAACCTGCGTCGTTCCTTACGAAGACGATGTATCACTCGCTGCAAACGAGAGACATGAGCTTGGGCCTCAGCACAATCTTCTGCAGCTTGCACCCAATCAAAAATAGCAAAACCTTCTGGAACAACATTCTTACCTTTGTCAGTGTTCGATGGCTCAGGTTGCCTCATCACAACCTACTGAGTTGGTTGCTGCGCTATCACCTTAGTAGTCAACCTTGTTCTCCAACTCTGTAGTTGATTCTCCAAAAAACTGTGGAGGTCATGCTGCATCTCCACTGCTAAGGCATCCAAGTCATTTGTACTGATCATCACATCACCCGGATGAGATGCTAAATAAGTGGAAAGGCTATTCTGCGTTCGCAATTCATCTTGAATAGAAGCCACGAACGCAGAATTAGCCGCCCTGAGTGCTTGTATTTATTCAGTTTGTCTTCGAGCTGCCGTAGATAATTCCACATTTTGATTTTTTAAACTAGCAATGCTAGCCTGCAAAGCCGTACCTATATTTCTAGCTCTGTGACTCGTTCCTCAGTTGCGTGTTTGCGGGTCGCCGCGACGGACGTCCATAGCATAGTCTTCAGGCATCAACATAAATATGAATACCAGGGAAGCGACTCGGATGAGGCATGGAAACTCACTAGGGTGTCAATCCTAATGAAGTGAACTCGAAGAGATGCAACTACTAACTCTACAAGCAAATCAAACACACTAAAGCCAAGTAATCTGCCTATGTCCTTCTACACAGCTCTACAGTCATCACACCTGTTTACCATGCAAATCATATCGGATTTGCACGAAACTTGAAGGGAAGCTACAGGGGACTATCAGGAGCATATCCTATCGCTGTCACATCATTCTGGATGGGTACATGGATCGTGATCGTTCGTCCCAAAGTACGCAAAACAGTAAACGGATGATCCTAAAGGGTTGTTTTTGGGTTCCTAAAGGCTCTCCTAGGGTCAAAACAACATAAAATACGCATATAAACACTCAAAACAATGATTTAAGGCCACAACAATTGCGTTTGATACCTACACCGAATCTTGAATGCTTACACTTGAATGAAAGAGCAGAGTAAGAAGAACACAATGCAATAAACAAAACTGAATTTGGATTACCGTAGCCACAATAGCGATGATTACAAGTTGGAGCCAAGAGGTCGCTCTCTGTGCGTACAACAATAGTCACTTATCTTCCAAAAAATGATCTCCCTTTCCCACTAACCTTAGTGTATTATATACCTAGGGCTTTCTAAAGTGGTCGGCGGCCAACTTCTCATGGACCTGTACATACATCATTGGAAAAATTACATGTTTGACTTAGACTTGACATAGATGATTGTCGTTAGGCTTTTACAAGGTTTGATGTATTAAACATCGGAAAAATAATGTGACCACATCAAAAATTTGACCGACTGACCCAATGGCGCCTTGGCTAGGTGGGCACTTGTATGTTGTTATCACCTCCAAACACTCCCCCCTTCCTAGCTCGTGTTGTCCCTTGACACGACCATTTGTAGTTTGGTCTTCTTGTTGATGAGACTCCACCCTTCCTTGATTGAGTTATATCTGGCATGTTTTGCTTGTTCAAATGGGGTGCCCATTTGCCTTTGATTGATGAGTATGTGTTCTTTGTGATTTGGATGTTGTGGACGAGGCATTTGTGCATGTTGTTGCACATCCTGCTTTACCTTTCCATTTGTGCAGTTGGTCGATGATACTTTATTCTTTGGATACTTTGCCTCCTGGTACAGTTGACTTTTTATTGGAGCTCGTATCTCAAAATGTTTGAGACTTTGACATGTGTGCACTGGCATTGTTGGTATCTTTGAAGATAAGAGTTGCTCTTGTCGAAGCGTAGTTGAGAACAATGTGGCCCCACTTTATCTCTTTGAAGACCGTGTAACAAATTCTTTATTGGTTTCATTTGATGGAAGGAATATATACAATAGAATAGTGAGGGGTGTTTCTAAATTAGGGTCTAGAACCTGAATGACCAAAGGGAAAAACCCAGTGGGAAAAAATGCCTTTGGTATACGCTCTTATTGGGGTTGATCACTTGGAAGTTGAGTACATGTTCATGCAAGGTGAGTGCTTGGGAGAAATAAAGTAAGAGTGCGTAATGCAAGTGCCAATTATGGGACACTCTATATGCACACAAGAGTTCTTTCAAGAAAATCATGCGGTGTGAAAAATGAGTTGTTGGGTGCTTCAAGGAACAAATGTAGCACATGTGATATTCAAGGACATCTCAATAGCTTCCACATTTCCAAGAAGGGTTTTTGATGTTGAAGCTTCTCCACTCATTACTCACTATGCATAGTGCGTGAGTGTCTTTTGGACTCTCTTCTTCACTTTACCAGACTTAAAATACATAGACTTGGACTCTTATGCTCACCTATACCAACATGAGCGACACAACATAAATATGCTCAACTCCTCCACCTTAAGCAATACCTAGAATAGCTAAGACTCTTAGACCACAGAGAATATTACTTGGAGATTTGGGACTAATGCCTTGCTCATTTAGTGGCTCAGTTGCCTGACTCTTGACTTTTATGCCATGTATTTTTAATGGCGACTTGGACTTACCTGTTCATGGCCTGACACCCAATGCCATAAGTTCTTGAGATTAAGGCCTCTATCATTGCTCTGGTCTTTGGATGCCACCATCTTTTCAAGTAAGTTGGCATACTTTGAGTCCTCTAGCTTCTTTTGTTGCATGGGATGTTTCGTAAGGAGGCCGCATTGTTGTACCTTTACTTTTTCTTCTGTGTGAGGAGCCTGAGTTTTCAACAGTGGTTTTGGGACCCACTTTGTTCTTTCTTCATGAGTTGCTCCCTTGACTTGATGGACAGTAGGATTTTGTATCCATACTTGGCTATTACCATTGTAAAAGCCTTGCTTTTGTAGTAGAAGACGAGGGATCCATTTTGAGGTTGTTTCTCTCTTGGTTGTGCTTAGTCTCCATTGGCTCTTTGTTGTTGTTGATTGTCTTTGTGTGGGGTCCTTTGCTACTTGGATGGTCTTAGTGGCTCTAGGTTGAGCAACTACTTTGGGTAACCATATTTGGGTGTTACCTTCATAGAATCCTTGTGCTTCAAGTAGCTTGACGGGAACCATTCTATTCTTTGTCTTCATTTGGCCTTGTTGGGTAGCTTGATAAATCTCTGACTTTGGTACCCATATTTGTTGTATTGTTTGCTTCTTTGAAGCTCTTTTCTTTTGCTTCTTCTTTCTCCTAGTTGAGTTGGTTGTCTTGCGTTGAATGCTCGGCTTGTTCTTTGTGGGGTTTCTTTGTAAGGGTGAGAAGTTCCATGCCGTTACCTTGGGATTTTTGGCCCAAACATCATTTGAGGCCACCCACCCTGTCACCTTTTGTTGTTGAGATTGTTCTTGAGAGTGTATCCAAATTGGATCTTTGACTTTAATGTGTTCCTTGGATACCAACACCTGCTTGAAATTTCTTTGCTTCTTTTGGAGACTTTGCTGCGATGGAGATTTAGGTTGCAAAACCTTTTGTTTAGGGATCCATTACATTGTTGAAGCTTTCGTTCTTGACGTAGAGGCTTTGCTTGAGCTTTGATGTGGGCTTGTCGAAGGTAAAAATGACTTGCGAGGATGATCTTCTTCAATGTTTAGTTTGGCCTTAGCTTTTTCTGCTGCAAATGGTTGTGTCTTTTTTGTTGATGTCTCTTGGACCGTCTTTGTTGTTGTTGTTGATGCTTTTTGTTGTTGCCTGAAGAAGATATTCTTCCAACTCTTTGTTAGGACTAGACTTTCTTTGATGTGATGTGAGTCAACTATGTTGAAGTTGTCTTTGAACTTTCCATGACTCAACTTGAGTATTGCCTTCGCTATGTCAAAACTTGGGATTGGTGTTTTGGCACTGGTGTATACTCTTTCCTCCACTTCTTTAATTGTCGGCTTTCCCATCATTATCCAAGTGCCATATGACATTATATTCTTAGTAGCATAAGGATCAATTGCGGCCGAACATGTAACCTTGAGCCCTGTTTGTCCGCATAAATTGAATTTGATCAATGTGGGATATTTTTCATCTTTGGCTTCTTCCTCATTCTTCCTTTGATCTTGAGTTTGTAGAGCATCTGTTGATGTGGAGCTTTTCACATCTCATTCTTCCTGTACTTTCAACTCTGCATCATTTGAAGTTGGTTTCTTTGGAGTAGATGTTGTTGACTCTTCAAGTATGTCAATGATGACATCTCCACATGGTTGTATTGCTCTCCTAGTTTGTGTTTGTGCAGCATCCTCCATGACATAGCTATTTGTCCCTCTATTTTCATTCTCACAAATCTCATTAGCATTTCTCAACACTTTCAACATAAAACATGAAACTAGGTTGTAGCCTTCTTTATCACAAAACTTGGTTGGAGTTAGCTCATTTACACACACATCCAAGGTTGCCAATATTTGAGTCCATCTAAATGGCTCAAATAATTGCTTTGGAAAGGGTTCCGGTATGTAAGCTTCATCGTCCATTGATCTTTCTAGGATGCAATCCTCCTTCACTGAGCTTCCACACTTCGAAGCACCACATATCCAAAGTTCTTGTTTGGTTTTTAGCCACGCAGGTATCTCTTTCCCATTGACTATAGTAGAGTCAATTTCTTCTAAAGGAGTTCTATTCACATCTCTATAGCTATGGTCTTTTATGCTTATTTTTGTGGTGATCTTTTTATGTCTCAAGTAGATATAGTCATAGCCCCAATCTTGAACCATCTTAAGTTGACGCATGAAAGGTCTTCTTAAAATGATATCAAAATTGTTCCCTTTTCCAAAATCTAGTATTACAAATGTATGTTCATATTCAATTCCACAAGAAGTCACAATAATTTGCTCTAGGATACCCAGAGGTTTTTCCGTGTATCCATCTGCAAGTTGCAGCTTCATTCTAGTTTTCCTAAGCGCCGGTCTACCCCATTTTTCCCAAATGTCTTTTGTGGCTATGGCTACTCCAACCCCACTATCAAGTATAGCCAATGTTTTAACTCCTTTGTATTCCACATATAAGGTGGTGTTTCCTTCTTCTCCTTCACAATATTCCCCCACCTTGTTTATTGGCACAGGTTTAGCGTTTGCACTTTCTTGTTGAGTTTTGTTTGATTATTCATTTGAGGGTAGATCTTGAAGAGGTAACTTTAATCCCATCTTCCCCAAATTGAGGGTAGATTGTTCATTTGAGGGTAGATCTTAAAGAGGTATCTTTAATACCATCTTCCCCAAATTGTTTCCTACTTCATCCCATACATGTGGTCTAATCTTAAGCAGTTCAAATAGAGTAATGGTGCACTGTATTGGAGCTGACATCAACTCTTGCATACTCTTTGTATCCATCATCTTGGATATGGCTTTCCTCTGAGATGGCACCACTCTAGTCTCTCAGTCTGCCTCATGTTCTCCTATGTATGAGGGTAAGGTCTTCAAGGACTCTGGTTTGCTTTCAATTGAAACTTCCATCCCTGCATCTCCGTTTAGAGATTGAATGTCTCCCTGATAGACTTCATGCCCTGTATTGACCTCAGTTATGGGTGCAGATTGGAAAGTCGCACTTCCATCTTTTGCACTTCTAATTGCTTCCCACAATTCATTTGGCCATGGCTCATCTATCTTTGGGATAGGTGCCGTAAATTGCGATCTTGACCTTCCATCATTAGTGGTGTTGGCCACCACTTGATCATCTAGTTGAATTTCTAGGTTGTTGGTTTCTTGTGTTGCAGTCTTTGCTTGCACATCCTTTTGTGATTCTAGCTCAATGTTTCTTTGAGTTAATGTTTCAACAACCTTTGCCTTAGGCATTTCAAATCCAACACCTTTTGGCTTTGTTTCTGGAGGTGGAATTGGTGCTTTAGGCTCCATCATTGCCTGTGCAGTTTTTACCAATTCCTTACACATTTTCAATCTCTCAGTCTCTACCTCAGCATGAGGATATTTCATCCCTCGTTGCTCTAGGGTTTGGTTGGGTTTTAATCTAGCCTCATATGCTTCCAGTGCAACATCTAATGGCTCTAGGACTTTGTCTACCAACACAGATCCTCCGAAAGATGCCTTCCTTAGTTTCTTATCGCTCACCATCGTTTTGTTTTCCCGTTATTATTTTAACTGCTCCTTTGTCTCTTGTAATTCTGTTTGTAGTGCAGTTTGATTTGTAATTATTTTTTCTTTAATTCTGTCTCTTTTGTCTTTCCAGGATTTTCTCCCAGTCCTCACTGACACACTAGTTGTTTCCCCTTGTTTGGGTTGTTGATCTTTCTCCTCATTAGCTTGGTCCTCAGTATTTTCTTTTGCTTGGGCTCTAGTCACTACCTTCACAGGAATTTTGGGTTCTGCCTCTGATCCACTTGGAGAATCTAACACTCCCACAACATTCATTGTTGTTTTCCCCTGTTTGTTTGGGTGTTTTGGACAATTAGGAACAACGTGTGTAATGGCACACTCCAAACAATATCCAATTATCTCTATACGAGAACAATACTTGGCCCAATGATTACCTACACACTTGTAGCATGGTCCATCTTGTTGACTCACTGGTGGCACAATTGATGGTTGTTCTTGCTTAGCCAGAATGGTCTCTGGTCTACACTCTTGATTAGCTATGAACATCAGAGTGTCCTCATTCAACAAATAGATTTTTCTCATAGGTTTTTGCCCTAGCCTAGGTTGTGATACCTCAGCTCTTTGTAAAGCCCTTGATACAACCCTATTTTGAAATAATGGATGATTTGGTAATGGCATTTGTTTTTCTATTTGATATCCAAATAGTATCCCCCTCGTGTAGGTTTGATTATAGTAGCACTCACTCATCTCATGATTGGTCCATTTTTGCTCAATGGCACACCATTTTATTCGTTGTGCTACTTGCGCTACTAGCTCATCTAGGTTGGTCATTAATTGAGACATAACCACTTGCCTTGTGTTGGTTTCACTAGATGCTAAAGGAGCATTATCCATAGTGATCTTTGTATCACCAATTTCCTCGCCATAGGCTTTACAATTGTCAACTAGGTATAACACTTCTCTCGTGACTTATTCAAAGGAAGTACATCCTTTTAAGTGCAAATCTTTCTTGAGAGTTTCATTTTTCAAACCCTCTATGAAGAGAATTGATAATCTTTCATCCTGTGGTAACTCGCGTTCTAGACATCTCTCTATATATTGTTTGAAGCGTAGCGATGCTTCCTTCACTCTCTCATCTTCTTTTTTCTTGAATGCATAGATTTGGGACACTTTGTTATGCTTGATTCCCCTTTTAGAGAACTCCACAACAAATTCTTGCAACAGTTGTTCAACGTTTGAGAAGGCATTTTTGTCCAACGGTTGGAGCCAATTCAATGCTATACCTTCCAAGGTTAAGGCAAATCCCTCATACTGTGTATGAAAATAAAATACTTGTTCATCTCTTAACACTTGTTTGAACAAGGATGCATGTACGTATGGATCCCTTAATCCATCATACTTCTTCTTGACACATTTGGCCAATTGATATGGTCTCATTGGTTTTGGTTCAACCATGTATCTTATTGTGCTGGGGTCTCTCACAAAGACATCCGTCATTCCTTCTTCTCATCTTGGAGAAAATCCTAGTGGAATCCCCTTTGAGACATGTTTTGGAAATGTTGATGGATTTGTAAGTCTAATTGGTGGTCTCTTGGTTCCACTCAATGAGGTAGGAGCTACACTCCCGTGAATAGCTATTTTGGATGTTTGAGGTCCATTTGATCCCATAGTTTCAATGTTATCTTCTTGCAAATCAGTCTCAAAAAACCCTGGTATGCTTACACTCGGTTGAAAGTAGTAAGCAGAGATTGGAGTACCCATGTATGTAATATCCATGATCCATGCCTTGAGGTTTGGCGTGATATGACTGATAAGCCTCATGGTCTTGTCTCAACCCTCTTGTTATAGGTGTTGCAATATTTCTGGCTGTTTGTGTAGGTGGCATAGCTCTGAGTTGAGTGGGAAACCCTAATGATGGATGAGTTGTCATGTTTAAGCCTCACTCAATACTCTCAATATGGTCCTTGATAAGAACACCTTGGCTTAGTGCACACAATCCCTTTTTGCCCCTGGTCAAGTCTCTAAAAAGTCAGGCTTTGGTGTCCCACTGACCTTTGGATACTGGTTTTGGGTACCCTAAAAGTTTGTAAATGGGAATCCTAGCAAATTTCACTCTAAAATAGCTTCCTTATCTCACAAGATTTCTTCCTAGCTATAGGAGACTTAGTTTGGAGTTGTGTGTCAAGAGTTAGAGCAATTTTGGTAAACTGCACTTGAAACAGCACTCAAAACAGTTTCAGGATCAGGACACAAAGAGATTTTGTGCTTGTATCTTGGCTTCCAGAGGGTATTTTTCACTCAAACTTGAGATTTGGGATGTACTCAAGTAGATCTACAAACTTATGAAGTCAAATACCCTCACTATGTAGAGGTACACCGATCACGATCGTTGACCCCATGTTGCAGATTTGGAAGATTTTGCACAGTAGCTAGCCCTTGATGTCTTGATACCAAGTGTCTTTGTATTTTTGAATTTGGAGATGTTTTGAACAATGAAAACCCAGATCCCAGGTGGTTTTGCGGTTATTGGCTTGATTGTGTAACTGGGACTTTTGACCACTTTCTTTTGCTTTTTTGACCTTACTTCCTTTTGGAAAATATGTTGCATCAGCTACCTATTCACCAAGTCTCAACTCAAAATGTCACTGGGGTACACCGATCGCGATCGTAGTTCTAGCTCCTTTTCAAGTGAAACTTGTGGATATGGTAGACAATGATGTGTATCCTCAAATATTTTTGAATTTGGACAAGAAAAAGTCAAGTTTTTACCAGATCTTGGTCTGCTGCAGTGGTTTTCTAACTGTTTGCTGGTTTTGGATATTTTGGTGACTTTTTTTTTGAATTTTGACATCTCTTGATATCTTATATAACCTAGGTGTATGTGTGGGTCAAATCTGGGACTGAGGTACACCGATTGTGATCGTAGTTTGGAGCCCACATTGGATGAAACTTCACGAGCTTGTTCACTAGGCTATTTTAAGACTACCTGCCAGACACTTTTGTATTTGGACTCAAAAAAATCAAGAATTTACAGTTTCTTGGTCTCAAGTGCCTGCTTTTCCAATTTTATTAGGTTTGATTGATTTTGATGTTTGATTTGGGATGTGAGAGATACTTAGGCTTGTCCTATTCACAGGCTATCCCTCTGCATGGTTTCTTCCCAATTTTGATGTGTTTTGGTCTACTGAAAGTCAATTTCTATGTCAGTTTAGCAGTTTTTGACTTGGATCTGTATTCAGTGGTTTTGACTAGTTTTTTGTGGTTTTTAACCATAGGTCCTTTAGACTTTTATGTTTGTATACCCTTGAAGAGTCTACTCATCAATCTGGTACAAATCTGAGGTCTAGGTCCACCGATCGCGATAGTAGTTATGAGCCCAAATTCAACCAAATTTTGCATGCTTGTAGACACTGATGTTTTAAGGCTATCCCTCGAGTCTTTTTGCATTTGGATCAACAAAAGTCAAGATTTTACAGTTTCTGGGTCTGTCAGGCTAGTTTTATCCAAGTGGCCTGATTTCCTTGATTTTTGATGTTTTTGGGTGTGGTTGCTTTAGACAAACTTGTTTGGAATCTTATCAGGAAGGCACATGTCAAATCTTGTACAATTCTGACACTGAGGTACACCGATCGCGATCGTAGTACCAGAGCAAAATCTGATGAAATTTTACAAGCTCTCTCTGACAAGTATTTCCCAGTGTTTGGTGCTATCACTTTGTGATTTGAATCAATTTCAGCTCTGTTTGGTCAGATTTTCTAATTTCAAAGTCTTATGGCCCTTTTGCCAAAGTTATGGTTTTCTGGTGTTTTTGACTCTATCTTTTGCCCCAAATCTGACTGGAATGTGATTTACTTATCCTACTCCTAAGTACAGAAATGAAAGAACATAAGAAAATGAATCAAACAAAACAAACAGGATAAAAAATGGATGATGGATCAGTACTCAATCAATACAAAGAAATTTGAAGAGAAAAAATGCTTAAAGCAACCTCACTCACAACTCCCTATATCTCTGAAGAGTAGATCTAGCGAGTCCACCGACCCTAGACTCCACTAAGCACTAAACCCGTGTCTAGATGCTTCACTGAAATGTAAATGGAATGGATATTATCTTTTGGAACAATAAGAAAACTTTGAATACGCACTCGGTGACTCATCACCTAAGATTCATTCCCCGACAACGGCGCCAATGTTTGCGGGTCGCCGCGACGGACGTCCATAGCATAGCCTTCATGCATCAACATAAATATCAATACCAGGGAAGTGACTCGGATGAGGCATGGAAACTCACTAGGGTGTCAATCCTAATGAAGTGAACTCGAAGAGATGCAACTACTAAATTTACAAGAAAATCAAACACACTAAAGCCAAGTAATCTGCCTATGTCCTTCTACACAGCTCTGCAGTCATCACGCCTATTTACCATGCAAATCATATCAGATTTGCATGAAACTTGAAGGGAAGCTACAGGGGACTATCATGAGCATATTCTATCACTGTCACAACATTATGGATGGGTACAGGGATCGCGATCGTTCGTCCCAAAGTATGCAAAAACAGTAAACGGATGATCCTAAAGGCTCGTTTTTGGGTCCCTAAAGCCTCTCCTAAGGTCAAAACAACATAAAATACGCATATAAATACTCAAAACAGCGATTTAAGGCCACAATGGCTGCGTTTGGTACCTACAACGAATCTTGAATGCTTACACTTGAATGAAAGAGCAGAGTAAGAAGAACACAATGCAATAAACAAAACTGAATTTGGATTACCGTAGCCACAATAGCGATGATTACAAGTTGGAACCAAGAGGTCGCTCTCTGTGCGTACAACAATAGTCACTTATCTTCCAAAAAATGATCTCCCTTTCCCACTAACCTTAGTGTATTATATACCTAGGGCTTTCTAAAGTGGCCGGCGGCCAACTTCTCATGGACCTTTACATACATCATTGGAAAAATTACATGTTTGACTTAGACTTGACATAGACGATTGTCATTAGGCTTTTACAGGGTTTGATGTATTAAACATCAAAAAAATAATGTGACCACATCAAAACTTTGGCCGACTGACCCAATGGGCACCTTGGCTAGGTGGGCACTTGTATGTTGTTATCACCTCCAAACATTGCGGGAGCTGGCCAGGCCGCACGGATAGACTCCGCAAGCCACTGCAAAAAAGTGCCACGCGCCTGGAGTTGGTTAGAGGGATTTGTGGCCATCGCCTCCCAGGGCAAAACTGCGGGAAGGGTACCTTCCGTTGAAGCTGCTGTGTTAGTGGTTCTAGAAATACCTGGCTGCAAGGAAGTGTCCGCACCCACAGAGCCAGTCCCAGCCGGAGTAGAGGTTGCTGTCCTTTCCTGCATTCTGCGTCTCCAGCACGCAATAGTGGAATCCTCTGGTAGTGTGGATGTCAAAGCAGGAGGTGGTGTGGAAAACAAGGTTTCCTCCCGACCTCGTTTTCGGCTCGATGTTCTTGCAGTGGCCATCTCCTGTGCACTAGAGGCTACCACTACAGTCGATGTTCCGGGCATATCCACAATAGGAGTAGGAGTTTGAGTCACCCGCACATCTAGAACTTCCTGACTCTGAGTTTGTGCCAGGGGTCTTGCAGTACCCCGTACTACAAATCTATCATCTTCAAAATGACACAGAGGGCGTAGAGTGAGAGGAAAAACTTCTCTCAATGGAAACACAAGCGTCAGTAGAGCTGGCCGACTTTTGTGTTTGTTGGGGTGTTTCACCCCATCTGTGCTATGACTCGTTGGCACTCTGCAAGCAACCTCTCTCTGACAATCGCTGCCCACACGACCGGCCCAAAGTTGGCTGAATGCAAAACATTTCGTGCTTTGGCCAAGATTGTGTAAGTTTTGGCTTGCAGCCAAATTGCCTCAAGAAACCAGTGATAGACATCTCTTATCGCTGTATCTGTAAGCCCTGAAAGATTGTACTCTCCTTTAACTTTCAAGCCAAGCTCCTATTGAGCCTCTGCAGAGGGATCACATGTGATGCTCGCACCACACCGTCACTGGGCAAACAACAACATCTTGAAATTCTCTCGGCTGTCAGCTGGATTTGCCGGTTATTAATCTGCACCATGTCCCCAATAGCGAGTTGCTCAATCAACGCTGTGGCCTATAGGAGGACAGGTATCCTTGCCAATATAGGTTGACAAACACTCGCATGCGCAAATCTTGCAGCCAAGCATCCACTCTGGGAAGCGCTAGCTGTTGCACTGGAGTGAAGGGGATGCATTGCAATAGAGAAGCCGTCATGGTGGCGAAGAGACATAGAAGCAGTGAGAATGAGTCAGGAGCACCTTGCGAGCGTGATACAAGAAACGCGAGGTTCGTATAAAGTATTGACTGCATGCACTAAACCCCTCACAAAGAGTTCTCAAAATAGGACGTGCCACAGTGTCGCAATCATCATTGCCCTTTTCTCGCTTTCCAAGATTGCATGCAAAAGAATTCCCAATCATGATTAAGGTGGCTTCCAACTGTTGTACCATAGCAAAGGGACACTGAATTGAGGTAGGTGAAAAATAATGGCGTAATCAAAATCCATTCATCTGCACATAAATCACCTCCTTTCGCAAATCCGCTAAGTAAAAAGAAGTGGATCCACATGCTTTAAAAATCCAGAATGGTCCCGACCATCATAATTTTAGCTTCCCAGGCATCTTCCCAAGACGAGAATCAAATACCAGGACCAACTGTCCCCGTAAAAATTTCCGTGCTTTAGACTGATCTAGGTATTTCTTTCGCCTGGACTATAGATCTTGCAACACCGCAAAGCTCGCAATCGCTCTTCATCTAATTCCTACAAAACATCCAATCGATAAATTACAGAATCTTCCGAAAAAAGCTTATCCGCCATCAGCATCCACAAACTCGGAACCACATGCTCCACTGGGGTAATTGCCTCCATACCAAATGCCAATTTGAAAGGAGTCAATCGTGTTGCCACTTTATAAGCTGTCCGATAAGATCATAATGCTGAAGGAAGTCTATGGAATGTTGGGTATGGACCTTGGTTGATGCGTATCTGACACATCATTCACAACAGCTCTAATTAAAAACAGAGACGCATGCAAAAATTCATCAACGACTCCCGTCGACGGCTCATCGGAATCTAACCTGGATAGGTAGTCAGCCACCGCATGCTGGGCTCTTGGACGATGTATGACCTCAAAATAAAATTCCTGCAACAAGAGCACCCATCTGGCCAATCTGCCTGTCAAGTTCTACTGGCGCACCAGATATAAGAGAGCTGAGTGATCCACATGAAAGAAAAATTGACGGCCCAACATATAATGTCGGATTTTTTTCACTGAATAGATCATCCCTAAACATTCTCTTTCTGTCACTGAATAATTCATTTCTGTAGATGATAATCTTCTACTAGTGTAATAGACAGGTCGGAACCACCCATGAATTTGTTCCTGCACCAGCACACCGCCAATGGCCCGGTCCAAAGCATCCACAAATACATGAAAATCCTGTCTCCAATTTGGAGGAATCACAATCGGAGATTTGGATAGCTGAAGTTTTAATCTCCGAAAAGCCAGATCACATTCCTGATTAATAGGGATCGCCAAATGTGCCACAAACCTCAAATGCCTCCCATGCCAACGAGCTTCACCCAGAAAGACTTGACACCGTTTCGAATTCACCGGTGGAGGCGCTTCCATAATTGCGGCTATTTTATCCGGATCCATGGAGATGCCATCCTCAGATATTATATGACCCAATAACCTTCCACTTCTGACTGCAAATGCACATTTGAGAGGATTTAAACTGAATTTTACCTCTCGTCATTTCATAAAACATAACCGCAATTGTTTCAAATGCTCCAGCTGTGCTCCAAAAACACTGAGATCATCCAAAAAACCCCGCATAAAATCTATTAAATAGGGACCAAAAATTTGAAACATATCCCTTTCAAAAGTTGAGGACACATTCCTTAATTCAAACCACATCAATGTGCATGCAAAAACGCCCCATGCTGTGATAAAGGCTGTTTTAGGCTGATCTCGCAATGCCATTCTAATTTGGTTATATCCACTAAACCCATCCAAAAAAGTATACATCTCATGCCCTGACACATCATCCAAAATAGAATCCAAAAATGGAAGAGGAAAGGGATCTAGAGCTATAGCTGCATTCAGCTTTCAATAATCCACACAGATTTGAATTTTCTTGTTTTTCTTTGGTACCACCACAATGTGAGAAATCCACTTGAGATTATCAATAGGGGTAATAAAACCCACTTCCAAAAGATGATCAATTTCCACCTTAACTTGCTTTGCCACATTCAGATTCATCCTATAAGAATGCTGCTTCACTGACACCGCATCCGGTTTCAGGTTAATAGTATGCTGATAAAACTTTGGATCCAATCCTTTCATATCCGCATATTCCCATGCGAAAACATCTTTAAGTTCTATCAGTAAGCCAATCAAGTCTCCTCGGAAATTGCCTCAAGCTGCTTATTAATATAAATGGGCCGAGATTCCGCTTGTTCCCCTAGAAAGACCTGCTTCAATTCATCTTCCTTCACACGTGTAATTTTCCCCATCTATGCTTCGAACGCATGTTCCTGCTTCATAATATCCTCTAATGATTTGGGACTAGGCCAAGCTTTCTGTTGCACCCCTGTAGCCCCGAGAGATTTCCCCTCCGGAATCATAGAAATGTCCGCGAGGTACAAAGAAACTAAATCCGGGTTAGCCTTCAGAAATTGTTCCTCTTCATCTTCTTCTAATCCTTCTACCATATTGACTATTTCTGCTATCACTGGCCATGCTGCTTGAACGGGTTGCCTACATGTTCCCAACATCACCCAAACTTTCCTACGACCCTTTTTAACTGAAAGCATATTTGCCTCCCAATTGTGCTTTACCCTGGCTTGTCTTAACGATGGTATGCCCAAAATAATGTGATAATTCTGGCTATGATCCTCAATATTCAAGACTACCAAATAAACAGCAAAAGATAGGCCATATACATCCAAAAAAATACCCCGAAGTAATCCGACTGGCTGCACTCTTCCTTGATCTTCCATGCGGACTACAAAGGGTGCCGGTTCCCAATCACTGAGTCCAAAATGCTCACAAGCTGCTTGAGTAATAATATTTACTCCCGGTCCTCCATCTAATAGTACCTTGTCAATGTATGTACCATGACATCTGACTGAAAGCTCCGGAATATGGGTATCCATGATCCTATTTGCCAGCAACGGGGCTGACTCATCCCCCTCGCCTTCAGCTATCACAATGTCCACTTCCCTTAGCTCTTTGGACTTCTGGCTTAGCAAGGCATTATGAAAATTTGAAACGAATTTCAATAGTGAACCCAAAGATACTTGTATTGGTGATTTGAGGATCTCTTTCCAACCTGAATTCCAATCATCCTCTTCCCTAGTATCTTCCTTGTTTCTGTCTTTCCCTTCGTTTGTTTCCAAACCAATGGTCGATGGTCTTGATGATTTCACTGGTGGTACTGACTGTGGCATCTAGGTCACAGTCTTTTTCAGTACTTCTTCTTGACTCGTCCAATTCGGAAGCTTACCATCGGTTGTTGGAACCACATTTTTACTAGATCGCATGATTAGTGAAACCATCAGATCTGACTCCTCCAACCCTTCAATCTGGACCATAGCCACACTAGGCTGTTTCCCCGCAGCACGTTTCTGCTTCTTATGATCATATTCCATAGCTTCTGAACACTCTGACCGCCAATGCCCATCCCCTAAACAGAAAAGGCAGGTTTTGGGTCGATTAGGATCTTGGCCACCTCTCCCACGACCTCGACCCCCTCCTTGAACCTGTCCCCCTGCTTGTCCTTGAAAGGGTGCTTCTGATGTATGAGCATGAGCCATCGCCACTGCAGGATCTTGTCCCTGCCCTGACTGTGGTGGGTGCCATGTAGAAGAATCTCGACTCCTACGACCCCGACCATTGAAGTAGCATTCCACTATATTGTGAGTGTTGGCCGTGCAGATCGCACACCATTTTTGATTCATTGCACACTCTTGAGCAGCATGTCCCGGATTTTGGCACTGAGTACACCATAGTTCCTTCAGACTTTTAACCACCGTAGCAGATTCTGACGAGCCGGATGGAACACCTTTCCCTTGACGTTGGGATTTTCTCCGAGGTGCCTCCTCCGATTCTTTCCCTGAATCGCTGCTGCCTGAGTCTGAGGAATCTGATTTTGCAGTGGCCGACTCTGAACTATCACTACCACTTCCCTGAGACTTCCGATGAGATTTCTTCCACTCTTTTTTCTTTGATTTTTTTGGGGATTCCATATACTCCAAAGCTTCTCCTGCTACAACATCTCTGGCAATTACATTATCCAGTGGAGTAGTTACCTTATCCACTATTGCCAAAAGCAGTTCTAAGATCCTTATTAAGCCTGCGCAAAAAATAATCATTCAACACTTCAACTGTCGGCCTTTATATCTGAGGTACTCGTTGCAAAAGCATCCGGAATTTTGCAGCATAGTCCTCCATTGGCAACGACTTTTGACACAATGTACGAAGATTTTCCAGATGCTGAGAGACCATCTTTTCCATTCTGAACCGTCACAAGAACGCTCTGGATCCTTTGACATACGTCTGGAAGTGATCATCAGGGTATTCTGACACCATTTGGCAGCTTTCCCTAAAAGTGTAGATTTGAACACTGATTGTTGATGAAGAGGAATCACCACCCCAGGGTGATTCAATCCAGACACTTTATTGAATTGTCACAAATGTGCATCCAGATATTCCTTAGAAAGACCTCTAAAACGGATATACTTAATATGAGGCTGTGCCATCGTCCCCTACCCAACTGTACTCCCTCCTGGAAAAAGCTGATGAAGAATAGGAGGTGGGGACAATGGCGGCGAAACCCCATAACTGATTATCGGAGATGGTGGTGGAGCAATATGGGTAGGTGAGGGTGATAGCATAGCAGGAGGACATGACTGGGTACGTGGAGTACACCGCACACGCCGAATGCGTCTACCACGCACTGGACTTGATGATGGAGATACATGTTCCTTAGCATGTGGTGTAGAAAAAAAGAATTCGTCTGAACCGCTTCTCCTCCGACATCTCCCCACAATTGGAACCACCAGGTTAGAAGGACCCTGCAACCTAGTACGCACGCATATTCACCGCAGGCCGCCCATCGCACATCGTGGTCGCCAGATGTAATGTCCATGCCCATAGAGGAGAAATAAGCATTATGAGAACGATTACCCGCACACTGTCTTACATTATTCAAACATCAAAACATAGGAAGACAGAACATAAGACAGATTACAACAAATAGAACAGTGGTTCCTCATTGATGTATATCAGAACACAGAGTACAAGAGAGACGATGTATTTGATAACATGAATATTAGTGATTATCCCAAAGACAGGTATGCCCTCCCATATACAACCGCTGCTCCAACGCAGATCGGGAACGGTGCAGACCCCCATCCTGTCTTACGATATCCTATGAATAACTACCCCAAGGCCGCATGACTCCTAGTCCGCAACGTCCAGACCTCCGCAGGACCGCACTGTACGGCTTATGCCGTAACAGTAGGGATGTAATTTTTAACGAACAAAATATGTACAAAGATTACTTGGAAATAAAACAAAAAAAAGAAACAGGTGATGAGCTTGAGGATAGTGAAGACTCAAGGACTGCAAACGGTGACAATGTGCAACAACGTCAACCAAATGAGGAGCCTCAACCTATTCCCCAAAGATCTACAAGAGAAAGTAGACCTCGAGAAAGGTTTGTTCCTTCCTTCAACCATCTCTTGATCTCAGATTCTAGAGAGCTGGAATCATACGAAGAAGCTATGCAACATGAATCCAAAGAAGAATGGACAAAGAGCATGCAAGTGGAGATGGACTCACTACATTGCAACCAAACATGGGAGTTGGGGAGTTGCCTAAAGGTAAGCGGGCACTTCAAAAAAAATGGGTGTACATGCTGAAGGAAGAAGAAGGTGGGAAGAAAAGGTACAAGTCAAGGCTTGTGGTAAAAGGGTTTTCTCAAAAGAAAGGTATTGACTTCAATGAAATATTTTCTCCTGTTGTAAAAAGGAACTCAATTAGGCTTGTCTTAAGCCTTGTGGCTGCTCATGATCTAAATCTCAAGCAAATGGATGTAAATACAACATTCTCTCACGGTGACTTAGAGGAGGAAATCTACATGCTTCAACCAAAGGGGTATGAAGTAAAAGGTAAGGAGAAAATGGTTTGCAGATTAAAGAAGAGCTTGTATGGTTTAAAGCAAGCATCAAGAAAATGGTACTTGAAGTTTGATTGATGGATGTTGGATCATGGATTCACAAGATGCAACTCGGATCATTGAGTCTACACGAAGAATTTGGGAGATGGGAAATTCATCATCCTAATGTTGTATGTTGATGACATGTTGATTGCAAGTGCTAACATGTAGGACATCAAAGACCTAAAAGAGGAGCTGTCTAAATCTTTTTCAATGAAATATTTAGGTGCTGCAAAGAGGATACTTGGTATAAAAATATCAAGGGACAGGACGAAGAAGACAATAAAGCTATATTAAGAGGATTACATCAAGAAGGTACTAGAAAGGTTTGCAATGCAAAATGCAAAACCAATTTCTACACCTTTGGTTGGTCACTTTAAACTAACGAAGAATATGTGTCCAAAGACACAAGAGGCGATAGCCTATATGTCTAAAGTTCCATATGCTGCAACGATAGGTTCTCTAATGTATGCTATGGTCTAGACAAGGGCAGACATTGCACATGCAGTGGGAGTTGTGAGTAGGTTCATGGACAACTCAGGTAAAGAGCATTGGCAAGCTGTGAAGTGGATACTTAGGTATCTAAAAGGGACAACAACAAATGCTTTGTATTTTGGAGGAACTGATATTTTTCTTCAAGTGTATGCTGATGCAGATATGGTAGGTGACAAAGATACTCGAAGGAGCACTACGGGCTATGTCTTCACGGTTGGAGGCACAACAATAAGCTGGGCTTCAAAGCTGCAGAAAGTGGTCTCACTTTCTACCACAGAAGCAGAGTATGTAGCAATGGCGGGGGCAAGCAAAGAAAGTCTGTGGCTTCACAGATTCTTAGAAGATCTTGGATTCAAACAAGACAATTGTGTCTTGTACGGTGATAGCCAAAGCGCTATCCATCTTGCAAAGAACTCAGCCTTTAATTCAAGGACATAGCACATTGAGGTGAGATATCACTTCATACGCACTCTTTTGGAAGAGGGACAGATAAAGCTAGGAAAGGTGCATACAAGTGAAAATCTTGCAGACATGTTTACAAAGGTGGTCAACAAGGAGAAGTTGAGATTTTTCTCATCTTCAATCGGCATTCAAGGATAAGAAGCCAGGATGGAAAGCAGTCACAGGTTTGGTTTGGAGATCAGTCTCCAAGTGGGAGATTGTTAAGTATGGAGCCTGATTTACCCCTTGTAATTTTTTGTGGTAAAAACACACATTTGTAAGGCCCCCATCATGAGGAGAAGCCATTGTGCGTGAAGAAAAATAACTTGCCAGAAAATAAAATCACTCGTCGAAAACCAAAATTTTTACGGCTCGAATATTATGGCGGCTGGAAAGTGGTCGGAAACGACCTATTGGTTGGCCAGTGGACGGTAGTCAATGGCCGGTGGCCGGTGGCCGGTGGTTGGAAGTCAATGGCCAAATTCAATGGCCGGTGGCCGAATTCAAAAGCGGACTTGTCTTCTCAAGGGCGGCCATACATGGGCCAATTGGAGGGTCCGATTTGGACTTATCTACACAAGGGCGGCTACACATGGTTGCCTCTCATGAGAGAGGGCAACCCTTTTGGCCTATAAAAGGAGGCCATTTCTACACATTTTTCATAGTGTGAAGTTGATGCAACAAGGTGAGTGTGAGGTGGTGAGAGAGAAGCAAGGCGGGAGCTCTATTAAGGGTATAATCCCTTGGCAAACTACTTCTTGTTTTGAAGTACTAAAGACATTGAGTGGCTGCTTTTCCATGGACGTAGCCCACATTGGGTGAACCACGTATATCATGTGTACTCTCTCTCTCTCTCTCTCTCTCTACTCTATAATCTCTTGTGTGTGAAATATATCTCTCTCCATTAAGTCATGTACTCAAATATCTATTTAGCTATGTCTTATTTCCTAACAACACTCCCATCGGAAATCTCGACTACTCACCCCCGGACTCTCCGACTTCTCCTCCCCGAACCCCGAGTCTCGACAAAGGCTTGAGCAACAACCATGAGACATTGAGAGTTGTGTGAGAGAGATAGAGATTTTCTCAAAGGAAAACAAGTACAAGAGTTTTCTTTTTTGAGAGCGAGCGAGCATGTGTGTGTGTGTGTGTGTGTGTGTGTGTGTGTGAGAGAGAGAGAGAGAGAGAGAGAGAGAGAGAGAGAGAGAGAGAGAGAGAGAGAGAGAGAGAGAGAGAGAGAGAGAGAGAGAGAGATCAAACAGGGTTTTCTAGACTTCTTGGAATTGGATTTTTTTTAGCGGGCTCGACATCGGCGAGCTGGGCATCGTAGACTCCTGTCCAATGGCGGGAGGCAACATCGGTTTTTGTTTTGCAAAATTGTTGAGAGCGGCATCGACATTGGTTTTTTTTTTGCGACATCATTGAGAGCAACCCTGATATTGGTTTCTCTTTTGTGACATTGTTGAGAGTGGCACCGACATCGGCAATTTGCCATTCTCAACATTACTCCCATTACGGGTGGATTTTTGACATCCGACCCGACACCGATTTCATGTGAACGACATTTTCTTATGATCGACAGCTGTACTTGCCACACGCATGGGTGAGGTGCCTCTACCATAGAGGAGTGACACCTGGCATTAGCATCAAGTGCACTGATCGCCCTCTATGGCACGATTTTTGGCTATAACACCTTTGGCAGCTATTCTACTAGCACATTTTTGCCCGACAACGAAAATCGGCACATAGGGACACCGACATGCAAGTTACAAGTTACACACAGATTCAACCCATTTACACACAGATTCCCCGGGTTTCCAAACACGGCACTTTCATAGGCTATTTAAAAATCATTTCAACAAAAATTTCTTTGGGACAAATGCGTTCATAGATGCATTTTTGTGTGAGCACACCTAGTGCTACTGAGCTCTTTTGAGAGTAGATATCCCTGCAAGGATCACTTTTACTGCATGCAACAGTTCTTGGCGCCTGTTTGAGCATGGTTTCACTCATGTATATTGAGTTGCAAACACTGTCCATTCTACTACATGTGGAACCATTTTTTGGCTAGTTTGACAATTTTTCCCAGCGATTTGAGAGATTGAAGAAATTGAATGATTGCTCTATTATCCTTGCAATTTAATTAGATGTGAACACAGTCTTCAACATACCTGTTATATCTGATGCAAACATCATTGTTGAATCCAGCTCTGAGGGCTCTCTCTCCAATCCAAATGCCTTGATGCGGATAAGCCACATTAATGTGTTGTGTTTATTGACAATTGGGTATGCCCATAGACATTTGAACCTGTAGGACCATTTCTTATAGCTCCAACCTACCTTCCATATCTTGTTGAATTTTGTTTTAGTGCATTTTCCAGACCGTCTTTGGGGTAACATTGTGTGTAAACCTGAGCAACTAAGTGAGAGATTTTGCTAGTGGTTTGGGAAGCTTTGGCAGGGACACTGAACTTGGCCATACACTTTTTGGCTCTTTCCTAACACCATGCAACATCAACAAAAGTGATGAAATATTCCCCATGCAGAGTTTGAGGTGATTTAAGTTGCCCATTGTCAACAATATCATTCCATACTCTGATTCCATCCTTGAAGCATTTGTGAGCTTTCCCGTAGATTCCAACTTTAGCCTTGCCTGTAAAAACATCAAACCAGATGGAGTCTAGCAGAAAGGACAAGTGACTAACAAAGAATTCCTTGGGAGGTTGCCAAGATGATTTGATGGTATTCCATGCATTCCACACTTTTCACACCAACTTGGAGGTTTCCAAGATGATTTGATGGTATTCCATGCATTCCACACTTTGCACACCAACTTGGAACCACAAGGGATAAAAGGGGCGGGAGAAAGAAGAAGATCTCTAAGTTGTAAGCTGGTCCATGTTTAATAATTTTGAAGCTTGAACTTAGGTAGATCTCTTTTCAAGAGTACTGCCCATAAGTCATTTGAATCTACAACTCTACATATCCATTTTGCTACCATCTTGATTGATATATTCTCTAGGTTGAGAATGCCAAGACCTCCTTCCACTTTGGATAAGCAACAACTATCCCAGGAGACCTTTGAGACTTTAGGATGGTCATCATCTCCTCTTCATAAAAAGTCCTAGCAAGAGAGATTACTTGCTTCAATTGATATTTAGCTAGACACCAATAAGACAAAAAGTAAATTAAAGAAGGGAGGATATAGTGATTGAGCACAAATGCACGAGATGAAACAGATGCACAATGAGGATTCTAATCCCTCTAATTGTGCGTCTCTGTCCCACATTGTTCATATATCAAATATCCATGTGGATTTTAAGTGTTTGAAGGGTAATGGCATGTGTGAGGCTCAATTGGAGGATGAATTTTTTGAGTGTGGGTGGATGAATGCCAAAGCAAAGTAGCAGTGATGGGGTTTTTCACAAGCCAAGCTCCCATACCCCTCTTCTCTTGTCCCCACCCCATGGAAACCTCCTCTTAGGGAGGGAGTGATAAAAGGCATTGGAAAAAGTAAGAAAAAAATAAAGTATGATTATGTAAATATATAAGAAAGGTAAAATAGGCCACCTCATGCCACGGGGCAGCCCATCCCCACCTTGCCTCCTTTCTCTTCACTGTTGCCCCGCCCTGTGTCCCTTTTCCTCTCCTCCACTCAAAAGGTCAACCCCCTCTCTCTTCCCCTTGTCCTTTCTCCTCAAGCTACCCCACCTCTCACCAATAATGCATTCTAACTCACCAATAATGCACCCTAACTCACATGCAACTTATCCTATCTTCCAAAATAGTATACCCCACCCCCCCTTTCTCTCTCCTATCATATCCCATGACCCAAATACCCCCCTCTCTCTCTAAAGGGTGCCATGTCTCTTGTCTTGTAGCTAAATAACCTCCCCCACACTCACACACAGTCAGTTTCACTGAAAAAGGTTCCCACAGACCCATCCCCACCCATGGTTACCTGATTTTTCTTGTGTTCACACACATTTGCACACAGATTCACCTCTGAACACACTCCCCTCTCTCCCCTCTTGTAATTACTTTATTCTCCATGTCACCTCTCACTTTTTTTCATCAACCCATCTCTCTCTCTTAGTCTCTCTCTCATGAGACTGCTGTTGTGGCACATATACACACAGCCAGACAAGTGGGGCCCACAGTCACATGGCCTATGTAGATAATGATTTCTTCATTTCTAAATTCTAGAATTTCTCCCCCCTCCTCCCCTATATAAAGAGGGGTCACCATCACACAAAACACACACAACATCACCAAAGAGTACACTATGCACTGTGTGTGACTAGTGCACACACACACACACCCACACCATCACCATCACCGCAATCACCATGCTCGTCTTGAGCATGACCTCTACACCCTTGGGATATGGAAGATGAAGGGAAACTAAATGAAGGATGATGGCCATAAACCTCGTGCGAGTCTTCGCCATCAACTCCCACCTATCCGCCATGTGCTCTACCACTCTCTCCCTTCTCATTCCCCTACCCTATGCTCCCCATTTCATCGCCTTATTCTCTAAATAAAGCTTGAGGTTTTGTGAGTATGTTTTCTTGCAATGTTTTGCCCATGTGAGGTGTGCGGAATCGCCACCTAGTCTTGTGTTTGGAGTGAGCTTGTGTATGTGTGAAGGGTGTGCGGATTCGCCATCCTTTTGTGGTGCCTAAGTACTAAGCCGCTATACCCCCTCCCTCACTCTCTCTCTCTCTCTCTCACTTGATCTCATTTCCCTTCCTCTTCATCATTACTCCCAAGCATCCATCTCTCTAGGATGAAAACTTTGTTATGGTGGTGTGTTGTTTGCATCCTAGCCGGTGAAGCTAGGTGGTGCCCCCTGTTTGCTTTACCATGACAGGCTCAAGGCGCTCCATTCGGTCCCTGGTGTTTTAGAGGCTGTCGGGGGTTCGGGATTCGCTTTGCTCCTGTCATTTGGTGCCCCCACTGAGGATCTTTTCATGAAACCCTTCAGTTTACAAGACTGAAACCCCTAAAGTATTGTGAATGGATGAATGGATAGCAGGATTTGCTAATTGGACGACAGAAGAAGAAGAGCTCCAAGCACAACTAGACGAACTCCGCATCTCCATCGAAGCTCGAGTGCCACGCGTAACGGTAATCGATTTGCAGTGGGAGAGTCAACCAACACACCAAACCCAGTGGATATACATAGGCCAAGTGCCAAGAAGAAGAAGGAGAAGGTCGAAACCATGTCCGAAACCTACAACCAACCAACAACAACAAAATGGAAGGAGCTCTGCACAATAGAAAATCAACACTATTCTACTTTGAGAATCGGGTAACTCAAGTCACCGAGGTAATTATCAAAGTCAGTTTTCAAGTCGCACCTGATGCTGCAACACAGATAACGAAAGCATTGGCTCACACTCTCACTAGAGAAACTAGGGATCTACTGAGTTTGTTTCAGGAAAGAACACCACCCTCTCCCATAAGCTTGGACAGTGACTAAGCACCTCTAAGCTTCACATGAATCAGTACAACCTACCTCAAGACAGATCACACATACCAACACGTGTACGCTTAATCAAGGTAATACTGGACTTGAAGGCTCACTACCCGCACGTCATTGACACCATGCCGGGTGGGGAGCGGTTTTTTGAGGTTGTGGAATCATATCAGCCATTTGTCTTACCTTTGGTACAGGCAATGTACCGTTTGAAGTTTTAATCTATGTCCTAGTATAAGAGGGTATACATGCCTCCTTGTAAAGAAGAAATTTTTTTTTGCAAGTTAAGAAGTGTGTCTTTCTAGCTCTCTCTCAGTAATCATGGCAAGTGTAGCATTTCCAACATTTAAAGGAAAGAAGGGGGAGGATTTGGTAACAGACTTCCTAGATGACTTTGAAGTAGCATGTGTAGTGAGCAACAAAGATACGGATGAATCCCGGGTTAGAATCTTTAAGCATCTCATGAAGCTAGAAGCTAGATCATGGTACAATGCACTTCCACAAGAAACCAAGGATGACTGGGAACCCTTAAAAACCGCTTTTAAGAGGCGCTTTGGGGGAAGTACCACTTCAGAAAAAGTTGTGGGACAAGTTGAGAGACTTGAATCAGGAGGGTCTTTTAGAATATGCCACCTATGAGTCCAAATTTGTGGATTTGTGGGAACGGTGGGTTGAGTCACTGGCAAGGGGGGAAGCTGCACCCGATTTCCTAAAAAAAGATCGGTTCACGCATGGCTTATGGCCGCTTCTCAAGGAGAAGGTGAAAGGTAGATTCCCGGCTACGTACGAGTTAGCTGTTGAGATTGCTCGCCTTAAGGACAAGAAGCTGCGAATGAAAGCCAAAGAAACAGAGTCAATAGAAGTAGGAACATCGCGTCGACCAGCAACTATGACAACCACCATTCCACCACCACCACCGACTCTTGGGGTAAGAGGTGACCAACAAGATATGTTGGCCCATATTACTGACCAACTGCAGAGTTTGTCTGTCCACTTAATACAGCAAGGGAGGAGTCAAGAAAGAGATCAAGACCCTGGAAGAGCACGACGACAAAACAGGGAGTATCACTGCTACAACTACGGAGAAGATGGTCACGGTATGTACTACTGTCCCAAACCACAACAAAACTATAATAGAGAAGGTAGGAGGAACCAATTGTCACCCCCTAGAGAAAGAACACCCCCACCCCGAGCACCAGCCCCACCAACACAAATTCTACGTCCGCCACAATCAACACTTACAATCATCCCACGCCCACCACCAATTGGTACCCGCACACCAAGTATCATTGGTCTTGCAGAAGAGGTCAAGATGAAGGTAACCGAAGAAGGATCAAGCGAGAAGTTTATTCAAAGGACTGAAGCAGTAGAACAAGAGGTTAAAGAATCAAAAGATGCTACCCAAGTGGGGGAGGTAAGTCAAGAAAATCGTGTTACAAATGTAAGTACATCTTTAACCTTGAATGAAATAGGCACCAAAGCGATGAATTGACAACATTGGGCAGTAAGGGTAAGAAGGTGTAAAGTGTTGATTAGGACTCGTCAGAGTAAGAGGAATGCAAAGGTCATGAAAGATACAAGAGAAGAGGAAAACCAGCCTGCTAGCAAGGCTTTGCAGAAGGTGGACAACATATCAAGCAAAGGGGAGGGCTTTGAAAACGGAAGCCTGTGCACCAACATGGACCAAGAACAGTGTAGCAAGCTAAAGGAATCTTGCATCAAGACAGTTTCACTAGAGGACCATAACGAAGAGGTAAGTATGACTGAAGGTTTGGAGTTGGCTATTGCTCCAGAGGCTTGGCAACCGAGCAAGACTTTATTGTGTAGTGTTATAGACTTAGAGATGGGTAATGCCTCTAGTCTACTGAAGGGTGTTATAAACTTGGAGATGGGTAATGCCTCCAGTTTATGTGAGGGTGTTCAGAGTAAGTGTGATGATCAATATGTTGCCAACCTTTTAAGGATGTTCCAAACTCCTCCACAACACAGCATTGTGTTTGCATGGGATGCATCAGACCTATGGCTATGGCTAGCCGCTATAACATATAGAGAGAAGATCAGCATGGAGATAAGAGCAAAGGAGCCATGGATAGACAAAAGCCTGATAGAATGCAAGAATGAAGACCTCATTCGCAATTTGGTACAATTTTTTACAAATAGTGCATCCTCTCTTTGGAGAAAGGTAAGTGGATTCCGCTTGTATTTAAGCCGCAAGGTAGGTGGCTTGCTATTAGCATCAGTAAAGGAAGCTGACATGTTTGAGCACACCCAAAAGAAGCATGATATGCTTGCAGTTTTTTCTAGTCATGGTAGTAAGAAGGATTCTGAAGACAACTTGAGCTCACCACACCAACAAGGCGGCCATATATGGTGGATTCTTGGTACACTCTTGGGAATCATAATTTTCAGTTCTGTCTTTGCAGGAGCCAAGATGCTCATTTCCCCTCTCGCTACTGGTGGTTACAAATTTGGTCCAATTTGGCATGCAAATTTTATTGTTCGAACACTGCAGACAATGATCCTATTTTTCACTTGGGATCCAGGAGGACACTGGCACAAAGTTCTGGAAGCCATGGGCTTTCCCTTTAATCAACCGACACTATTCTAAGAAACAATCACCCGGACCAGTTACAGATTCATGAATATCCCAGAAATATCACCAATGGCCAAGTGGAATGGCTAGGTTAGAAGGCAACTCGATATCGTATCCTACAGCTAAGCGGAAGAAGAAGCAGATGAGCTAGAGGCATGAATGCCTCTAGCCAAAAGGGGAGGGCTAATGATGGGGGTTTTCACAAGCCAAGATCCCATACCCCTCTTCTCTTGTCCCCACCCCATGGAAACCTCCTCTTAGGGAGGGAGTGATAAAAGGCATTGGAAAAAGTAAGAAAAAAATAAAGTATGATTATGTAAATATATAAGAAAGGTAAAATAGGCCACCTCATGCCTGCGGGGCAGCCCATCCCCACCTTGCCTCCTTTTTCTTCACTGTTGCCCCGCCGTGTGTCCCTTTTCCTCTCCTCCACTCAAAATGATGGCCTAGATGAGATTTGGAGACACATACAAGAAGCAAACGATGCGAAAGAGTTGAGCTAGAGAGTCAACCAGACCTTCAAGGGAAGGGATGTTTTTCTTCCACCTTTTAAAAAGTTTGACGTAGGATCTCAAGTTGATCTAGAACGTTGCTCATACTAGGGAGATAAGGGGTCAGTATGCTCTTTAGAGAGTTAGCCTCAATCTTTGAAAACCTTACCCTCATACATGGGAGAGTATGAAACCAAATCACATGTGAAGGCAGTGCCATCACAAATGCTCTCATCAAAAAAGACTATGGACTCTAAGGGGTTGATAGACATATTGTCTACACCTATGACTTGTACCATTATTCTAGCAAAGCTCCTTTGAAGAAGACTAAACATATGGGTGATTGTTGGAAAATGCTTAGAGAAATTTGGGGTAAAAGATCCAACGTCACAGATTCAAGAATGGATCCGAGAACTGGAAAAGACTCAATTGAATACAAGACATGTACCCTCGGGGGGTTCATCGTTCAGTACTCCCCTATATATTGTGCATTCGCGGGATATTAAAAAAAACCCCTCTTTTAACATGTCTGAATGAATAAAATGACCTCTTTTTTAAGGATATTTTTCCAAAATTTAATGTAAAAGCCCGTTATTTTAATGTATCTTTGTTCTATATTTTTTGCGTTTAAAACCCATCCTATTGAACTCACAAAATACATTAACATGATTATATAGTGCACCCCCCGAGTCTGTACAATTAAACAAGGTTGGTGAGTATTGCGAGGGTGAAGATGGGAATACTACACTTATAGTAGATTTCCAAGGTGTAACAACCATGAGAATTCTCAATAATGGAGATGGTGTTGCTACCACCACCAAGAAAATTTGGAAAAAATAGGGAAAACCTGCCTTGAGGGCTACCATAATGAGATTGCAACTAGCAAATGGGTATATGGAAAAACCCTTTTGTTTGAGGACAAATCAAACGGGCGTCCACCTAGCTGGACACGTAGGTGAACACCACATTTGTAATCTATTAATTGTCCGAGCTAGTGTAGTAATACTCTGTGTAAATCCTGATTACAGAGTAGTGGATCAATTCCCTGATTTTTTAATGCTGTAATGAAGTTCCATGTGAGTCGGCCACTGGCCATTTAGAATGCCCTAAGTATAAAGGGCAATAACCTTAATGTGAAAGAAGGCTTATCTTTAGAAGAAGAGGGAGCTCTGAAACATACGCTCAAGCTATGAGGTGCTCCAAACTTGTAATCATCGCAGCTAATGATTTGGTAATATGTTTTTGATTCAGAAACTTGCATTGTGTTTCTTTCTCTTTGCTCTTTAAAGTGTAAGCATTGTCAGTTTTGTTGAGGTTCACAACTACGTGTTTGTGAGCTGTAAATGCAAATTTGAGTGCTTAAATCATTTTTTATAGTCATTTTGACCATAGGAGAGTGTTCTTAGACCATAGGACAACATTTCTGGCATGTTCTGTTACAGTTTTCAAGACCTTTCTCATGATGGATTGTGATTTTGGTACCTTGTCAGATTGCAACCAGACTTGCTAGGATAGTGCCCCTAGGTGTCGCTACAGATACACTTTTATGGAAGGACAAGCTTATGACGGGGGGCATACTAGCTGGAGCCACAATTGTGTACTTCATTTTGGAGCACTCTGGCTACACGCTGTTGGCAATCATTCGAAACCTTCTTCTCACGACCTTTGCTGTACTGTTTGTGTGGTCCAATGCTGCTATCTTCTTGAGCAAGCCTCCTCCCCCTTTGCCTGACCTTTATGTGTCTGAGGAGGCAGCCCCAGCAGCCTTTCCTTAGCTTTGAGAGTGGAAGTTAACAAGTTTTGGCGTTGCACATGATATAGCACTTGGAAAGGACTTCAAGCAATTTGTGAAGGTCATGGGAGTGTTGTGGGGACTCTTGCGGCTATGTGGGTATTATGCCCACACGTGTTGGTGTGTATGAAAATATTTATCTTGTCCAAGGATTACGACATATCGAATGTCCCAACAATGAAGATGGATTTGCTTTGAGCACTCAGTATATCAACAAAAAGTACAAAAAATTGTTTTTCCCTCAGTGTCATGGATCTATTATGTCAACACAATTATGTTTTCCAGTCAAAGCCTCTTTTACCTTATTTGTTGCCAGTCATGCTACGTCAAAAGTTGTACGGGTTATAGACACTGCCACATAACAAGTGGTAAGACCACCCTTTGTTGTTTGGTTGGGTTCTGGTATGTCTCACACTGATGGTTGTTTGAGGGAAGTACACACACACCCCTATGCTATAGTCACGGGGGGGACTTCTACTCATGGTCTCAGGTGAATTAACTCTACCATGGTATGTCTCGAGTCCATTGTCAGTAGTTTGGGCTTGAGGGGGGGTTGTTGGGTATGCAAGCCGAGATTCAATAGAGTCTAAGCCCTGTGAGAACAAGTCTCAAGGCATGCAGCTATAGACTAGTTAAAGTAGAGTCTGCATGGCCTTTTTAGGCTTAATATATACAATTGTAATAATCAATCAACTAGCGTGTTCTTTTGTTGCTTCGTTGTGTATCGAGTCTCTCTCTCTCTCTCTCTCTCTCTCTCTCTCTCTCTCTCTCTCTCTCTCTCTCTCTCTCTCTCTCGCTTCTGCTGCACTCTCAAGCTTGCCATGGATCCTCATCGAGAGCACCCGCCATAGCCGTTGTTCCTAACACTATGTTGGGAAAATCATCTCTATTTAGTGGTTGGAACCAAGTCAAAGCCGTTCCTTCTAATGTCAACCCAAATCCCTCATATTGAGTATGGAAATTTGCAATTTGTTCAACTCTTAGAACTTGTTTGAAGAGAGAGACACGCGCATAGGGATCCGCTGACCCATTATACTTTGTCTTAACACATTGAGCCACTTGATATGGTCTTAATTGTTTGTGCTTAGCCACCAATCTACCCAATTTGTGGTCTCGTGGAAAGATGTCTCTCGCTTTCTTCTCTTGTCTTTGAGAAAATCCCAGTGGAATCCTCTCTGATGTGTGTTCTGGCATAATTTTTGACTGAAAGTAAGTAGAGATCGGAGTACCCTTGTATGTGTATTGTTCTAAGTCAATTCGATCAACAAGATTGTACTGTGTTCCATACTTATCAACCATCAAAACTTGAATTTCATGAGCATCTGTATACGTGAATGCATAGAGATTCTTATGGAATGTCAACTCTCTAGCATAGGGTTCTACACACTTGTAGAAGATATATTGATACCCATTTGTGAATCTATATAAGCCCTCATAAGTGTAATCTATAAGCACTCTCATGGATTCATTGGCTTTGATGATGTGCGCTCCTTGCCGCACTGTCGAAGCAAGGGGCTTGCCGATACACCGTGTGTGAGCCACAAATGGCTCCAAGCACACAACAAGACTAATCTAGCAAGCTCAAAAGAGGGCAATGGTGTGTCACTCACCGCTCTATGCTCCTGCCGTGGAGGATTCCTCGCCGCAAAGAAGAAGGAGACGCCGCTACGTCGCGCTCAACCGCTTCACCGCCGTCGTGCCGCCGCAATGCTCGATCACACTCTCTCTCTCTCTCTCTCACACACACACACACACACACACACACACACACACACACACACACACACACATACACACACACAAGGAGGTGAAGAAGAAGAAGATGGAGATGGAGATGGAGCAAGAGCACTCTTCTATTGCACAAATGAGAGAATGAGTGAATTTTAGGTTTAGTTGGCTTTTATATGAGCTCATCCCATTCACACTTGGGCGCCCATGCTTAGCCAACTAATCCCTTGAATGTCCCAGTTAGAGTGCGCCTCTCATCGGCGATCACTCTTACCCTTTTCCTATTGGTCCGACAAGCCCGGTACCTGACTCTACCAAATACATAATACACGTCCGTCGTAGGTGATGGGGTGTCCGTGAGTCGTGAGGGTTAACATGCCCCCCTTCCTGATGTAGATTCCGTCCTCGGAAGCTATTGAGTTGAAACTCGTTCGTCGAGGTGGAAGAGCATTTGAGATGAATGTCCTTATCCTTCTTCAGTCACTGCAAAATCAAACAACATTGGCACATTAATTGCATTCTCATAAGTGATTAAAAAGCATATGCAGTTTTAGGTAGACAATTTGATTGGTAAAAGAATTTCAAACAATTTGTCAGCAATGAACATTAAATTGCAATGTAATCAAATGCATAAACAGATGTAAAGGTAAAAAATTAAACAAGTCAGGGGTCGCTAATTTGACGGTTGAAAGGCACTAGAGATCGAATATTAATACCATGGGTAAGCTTCTTAATTTTCTGTGGTCAATTAAGTTGTTTAATCGCGAGAGCCAAGTATTCATGTTCGAGGGCTGACTAGAGGCTATATCTAGACCTTGTAGGTAAGCTACTATAAAAGGAATTTCTCATGAAATCATCGCCTGACTGATTACTTTTTCTTTGACCCCCCAAAGTCTTTTCACAGTGATTCAATTTTGATGTGTGTGCTTATTTTGTATGCCTTGGGTTTTTTGCTTTTCAAGGAAAAGCACCCACACTGGGAACCTCTAGGGCTCTAGTACCATAGGCAATACATGTGAGTGAAGTACCAAATCAAGCTGAGATTTCTCTTCCAGCTTAAGATTTTACAGTGTGGAACTTTGATTTTTTGTTTGTTCATTTTCAGCATTTTAATTTTGTAACTTTGGGGGGTCATATAACACTGATACACCTCCCCAGGCTCATCACACTAGTAAACTCCCTTTATAATACTTAAGCAAAAGGTCAATAGGGTCAAGCCCACTAGAAAGCCTTAGTACATTTCACACAATGCTGCCTAAATCGGATTAAGAACCTAAGTAACCATTGATTATTAGGAAGGCATTCCCCATGGTATTAAGAGAAGATTTCTAACACCTAACTTGGTCAAACTAGCTTAGTCCGACTGCTTGATTTTTAAACTTAGACAAGTGATTATGACAAAAAATTACATTGAATTAAATGTTTGATACTAAGCAAATGCGGTGAATATTAGGCTACCAATCACAATTAAAGCTGACAATCATAGATGCAAAAAAGATAAGGGGCAATGCTAATGGACAAGAAACACCTGTTTGTGTCGCTGGTCGCGCTTGATTTGAAGAGTGAGTCGAGATAAAGATTCCATGAAGGTCCAAATCCTACCAATAGCAACACGCTCCTGTACACACTAGGAAACAAAAGGAATACCTCCAGGAGGCACATTAGTGGAAAAAGGTACCAACACTTATTGAACACAACAAAAAACATAAGGAACCCTAACCTAATTATTTGCACTCCCCCTAGAGAGTCAAGGGAATAGGATATTGTAGAGGTTGGGGGGAAACCCTAAGGCTAAACCCCTATCTTCGTCGTCGAGATAAACAAAGTCATCATCCATGAGACAATATGTGCCATCCGTGTAGTCGTGTAAATTTTCTTCTTCATCATAGGTGCCCATGTTTACTAAGAAGGTCACTAGACGCCTATAGTCATCTTGGTCAAAAGGGTAGGCTTGTGCAATGGGAGAAACGCTCTCTACTAAGTATGGATCAGACGTGGTCAAGAGACGTATCAGCCATTCTAACTCCTCAAAATTCCTCTCACATGCTAGCGTACCTATCAAATCCCATTCACATGCAAGCACTGGAAAGACCATGTGAAATATTTGTGAAAAGTAACGAGGGTACCTCTCACCCAAGGCAGGAGTGGATGACTCTAGCGTACTAGCCATATCTGTACACGCAAATAGATGATGGTTAGAGTGCAAATATTACAAGGGTCGTGTTCTTGTGCATAATTTGTTTTTATGATTTGTGTTATGGCTCTTGCTCTTTTACTTTTTTATCTTGTTTTTGGGAGTATAAGGCTTTATATATACATTCCCTGAGATCGGAGATTAAGAGGTCAGGGAGAAAGGTTGAGAGGGAAGCAAGTCAATGATGGATGTCCATAAACACTCCCCCCTTCCTTGGGTAGATCATACTGTTTGAAATGATGTCGTCACCCTTTGAAACCAATTGTTCCAGTTGGTAATAGGTGAGGATTTTTGCCAGTAGTTTTCTATTACCCTAGGTGCCTCGTCAAGTTGCAAGGGTGGTAAGGTACTCTCCCAGGATCGAACTTGAAGTGGTTCATCAGGTGATTCTTGAACACTGGGAGGTGTGGATTCTTTTGTAGCTTCATGGAGGTCCACTACTATAGATGGAGGCTGTGTAGAAGCTTTTACCTCTATGGATGTATTACATGAGGAGCTAGAAGCTTCATGGAACTCCCCCGTTCCTAAGCTAGGTGGAATAAATTGGTTTTGCCTTGGAGCCCAAACTAGCTCTGGACTAGGTGTGTAGCATTCTGTGATCTTTCCCTTCCCACGGTCCACCATTGGCTTTAGCGTTACACTGTTTGACTCATATGGGTTTGTTGTCGATAGGGAAGGACACATTTTACGTTTAGGTACCCAAATTTGCTCATTTCCATCATAGTAGCCTTGGGCTTCTAATAGTTTTTTTGGAATCCATCGTGATTTGGTCTTGACTCTCCTAGGGCGCGCTCTTGGTTTTCCCAGGAAATTTTTTCTTGGAATGGATGGGAGGGTTGAGGTAGTTGGAAGTAAGGCCTTGGGGACCCATTGATATGTACTCTTAGGTCGTGCAGGTTGAGTACTTGCAATATTATTGCTTGCTGCAACTACAACTGTTGAAGTGCTAGGTTCATGGGTAGCTAGCAAAGACATCGGGTTCATCGGTGGTTGCGTCGTGACACTACCAGTATCCCAATCAATAGTGCATTTGGTTGCCAACATCCACGTGCGTCCCAGGTTTACGTTGCCTTCCATAGCTCCCGCGGGCATGACTAGAAACCTTTGCACTATGCTTCCATTGTCATAGACAACAGGGGTCTGAAGGACTCCAAGAATAGTAGTTTTCTTTTTAAAATGCCCTTGACTTGCATCGTACTCGGGGATAGGGTCCGTTTCCCTAATTGACACCAAAATCCATAGGATAACAAATTGTGTTTAGCTCCCGTATCTAATAAGACATTGTATAGTACTTTCCCATAGGGGCTATTTAGCTCAATTGGGTATCGTAGGGGTGGCTCAGATTCTAATGAGTCGTCATCTGTGTCCTCGAAAAATGCTTGCGTGATTCCCAGATTAGCCTCTCGTTGGCGTTTAAGACGTTGTTGTTGTTCTCGAGCCTCAACTCTTGCTTGGATTTTTTAAAGCTCTGCTTGTTCCTTGGCAGCCTTCTTTTGATGGATGGCTTGCAACTCTTCCTGGCTTAAAGGATCATAATATCTTTTGAATTTACTCCCATTAAGGAATCCAATGGTTTCAACTCCATCTAGAGTCTCCACACGAATGGTACCTTGCGGGGTAATTTCACACACTCGATATGGTCCCTTACCATCGTATTTCAATTTCTTCTTTTCATTACATACCCCGTACATAAGAACTTTATCACCAAATTTGATGTCTTTATCCTTTAAATGGCTATCAAACCACTTCTTTCTCCTATCCTTCTCCACTAGAGCATTTCGCACAGCTAATTGCCTCTCTTCATCTAGCCTTTCCAGGATATATAATCGCTCCACTAAGGGGTTACCATCCCAACCTTCTTGAGAAGCTACTCAAAGACTAGGAATGACAAACTCCCATGGCATAACTGCTTCTTGGCCATACACCATCTTAAACGGTGTGCAATTAATAGCAACTTTATACGTAGTACGATAAGCCCATAAAGCTGATGTAAGCTTTAGGTCCCAATCAATGCGATGAGCCTCGACTGTCTTTGTCAAAATGGAGATGAGAGTTTTGTTGGTACTCTCAGCTTGGCCATTTGCTTGGGGATAATAGGGTGTAGACTTGTGGTGAGATATCATGAAGTTTGATGTGAGTTCTTTTATTACTTCATTTATAAAATGAGTTCCATTGTCACTCACAAGTTCAAAGGGGCATCCAAAACGTGTGATAATGTTCTCAAAGAGGAACTTAGCTGTTGTTTTTGCATCCGCCTTTCGTGTTGCTTTTGCTTCAGCCCATTTGGTTACATAGTCGGTAGCCACAATGATATATCGTGATTGCGTGTTACGTGCAGCCGGACTAATCGGTCCTACAAAGTCTAAGCCCCACTTTTCAAATGGTTGGGTTACCTTGATGGGATGTAGAGGCATCCTATCACTTCTTTGTGGCTTCTGGAAGCATTGGCATTCATCACATCCCTTTGCAAAAAGTGATGCATCCTTAAACAGAGTGGGCCACCAATAGCCTGACTGTAAGATCTTTCGGGCAGTCAAGTTTCCTGAAAGGTGACCACCAGCTACGCCCATGTGTGCCTCTTGTAGAATATATAAATACTCATCCTCGCGGGCACAACGTCTAAGAACATCATCTTTTCCTCTCTTATAGAGAGTTCCAGCCAGTAAGCAATAGGGTTCGCATTCCTTGATTAATTTTTGAGCTATATCTTTTCGCAGTTCTTTGGGTGGAAAACCATTAACTAAGAAGTTAACAATCTTTTCACTCCATTCAGGCATTGTCTCAACAATGAACAAAGGAGTATCAGGCAATTCATCATCAACCCCCGTAGGAGCTTCGCCATTAGGGATACGAGATAAATGATCCGCCATGACATGTTTCCTCCCAGGCCTCACAACAACGGTGAAGTCAAACTCAAGAAGAATTAACAACCATCGTGTAATTCGACCTGTGGAACATGGCTTGTTTACCAAATATAGCAATGCTTGATGATCAACATAAAACACAAACTTGGTAGCAAGAAGGTAATAGCGGAATTTCTTTACTGCGTAAATCATAGCTAGACCTTCGCGCTCTGTAGTAGTGTAGTTCATCTCGGCATCATTTAATTGGCGACTTGCAAAGCTGATAGGGTAGTCCAATTTATGTTCTCTTGGTTGAGTTAGAACACACCCAATAGCAAAATTTGATGCATCAATATGCACATGAAAAGGTGCATTCCAATCGGGTGTTCGCAGGATTGGAGCACTTGTTAGGGCCTTCTTTAATAACTCATAAGATTGATGACATTCTTCCGTCCAGTGAAACTTGATAAGAAGCTTGTACAATGGACGCGCTATCTCGGCAAAGTTTAAAATAAATCTTCGATAATAACCAACATGGCCCATAAATCTTTGAACTCCTTTATAGTTCGTAGGTGGTGGCAAATTGGCAATGGCTTTAATCTTACTCTCATCTGTGGATATCCCATTCTTGGACACTATATGCCCTAGAATGAATCCATGCTTAACCCAAAATTGGCATTTGAAAGGGTTCAATGAGATGCGATAAAATCTGCACCTTTCAAATATTTTTCGTAGATATAACAAATGCTCCTCCCAAGAAGAATAAACACAAAGGTCGTCTAGGAAAGCTTCACAAAACTCCCTTAGAAATTCTTTAAACGCAGTGTTTATTAATCGTTGGAATGTAGCAGGGGCATTTGTTAAGCCAAAGGCCATAACACGAAATGCAAACACTCCAAACTCTGTGATAAAAGCAGTTTTAGCTTGGTCCTCTAATGCAATTGTGATTTGATTGTAACCAGAGTACCCATCTAAAAAGCTATAAGCTTCCTTGCCTGCAACTCTTTCAAGCACATGTTCTGAATATGGCAAGGGATAATGATCTCTCCTAGTGGCTGCATTAACTTTCTTGAGGTCCACGCACACTCTTAGTTTCCCATTCTTTTTTGGCACAATGACTATTGGAGAAACCCATTCTGTGTGCTCAATAGGGTATATGAATCCACATTGGATAAGTTTTTCAATCTCCTCTTGTACAATTTTGGCGTACTTAGGATTCATTGGATAGGGTCATTGCTGGACAGGTTTAGCAGTGTTGATCATGGGAATTGTATGTTGCACCACAGAAGGTGGAACGCCCTTCATGTCATGATATGTCCAAGAAAAGATATCCTTGTATTCCTTGAGGAGCTCCTTAAGTACAGCCTCTTCAGTTTCGGTAAGGTCTTGAGCAATAAAGACTGGTTTAGACTCCTCACCTGGTTCTGCTAATTCTATCTCTTTAACTACCGCTGGACCATCATAGACTCCACTGCTTCCATTGGTAGGTATTCATTGGGCTTTGGCATACACAACCTTTCGCTCCTCCATGGTATAAGATTTAAAATGTTCAGGAGCCGTATGTAAGTCAGCAGGCTCTTGTCCTGACGGAGACCTTTCTTTTAGTTCTGCCTCCTTTTGTTGTTGTGCTAACTCTCGGTTTTGATGTCTTCTTATAGTTCGACTCAATTTCGGCTCTGTAACCTCCAATTGAGCGAGGTCAATGGGTCGCGGGCTGCACCACATGACACTCTGGAGATGTTCACCCCAATTGTCTACTAGCTTTCGATGAGCATCACATGCCCCTAGATAGCTAAGCCATTCTGCAGTAGATCTTTCCTTGTTTATCCTAGCTCTCACATTTTCTCGATATCGTCGTCTCTTATATGACCTTTGTTTCTTGTTAAGATTTTGATTTTGGTAAATTTTTGAACTCGACTCGCTTGATAGGTCTTCGCTTGTATCTTCTTCACTCTCATATAAATTACCATAGATGGTCGTACTAGACCTTGAGTGTTCAGTTTCTATACTTGGCTCACTCGATGTTTCCTCAGGTTCTGAATCCATTTCTCCCTGAGATTCCGTTTCTGATGTGTATTGGCCTGAAGCCTTTAAGGAATCATCGGTTTCACTCTCAGGTAGGTGTGCCTCTTTCTTATCATCGGATGTTACATGCGCTACACCTAACATGTTTACTGGTGCAATGTGTGGTATCTCTTCCCCATATGGTGTTACCCAGGTTGTTCCTCTAGCTCCCCATGTATCTATAGTTTCCGCTAGGTGTACCCAATCGACATTTTCTGACTCAGCCATTCCGGGTAGGATATCCATATAAGGAGAGTTCTCCCCAATATCCGTGTCTTCGTTACACATGTAACAATACTGTAATGGAGCTGAGTGAATTGTTGTGTCTGATCGATTATCAATGATGAATTTATTTCCTAGAGGATGCGTTCAATCACTTAAAAGATCAACTTGAATGACAGAGTCTTGGAACTGTAAGTAGACGTGGTTTTTGGACCAGTCATGCACCATTTTTGCTTCCCTCATGAATGGACGCCCTAAGATCATCTCAAATGACATAGGATGCTTGGAAAAATCCATAACAATGAAAGTTTGCCTTACCTTGTGTCCCAAGACCTTGATTCTGAGATCCTTTAGCATTCCAATAGGCATAACAATAGATCCATTAGCCATTTTCCACTACGCTTGTGGCTTCAAGGTGAGGTCGCCCCATAGACTCCCAACAACTCTTTGTCACCATGCTGACTCCCGCACCACCGTCAAGGACCCCCTTTACAGTTAATCCTTTAGTAGTGATTGGTAGAGTAGAATTAGATTCATCACCTTCAAAGTATTGCCCCAACTTGTTAACGGGTACTTCAATTACAGATTCATGTCCCGCTAGGTCAGATGGTGGTGCTAAATGTTCCTCATCATTCATTACCGAGTCAGGTTTGTTCATATATGCAAACTGTGGTAATCCGGCCTGTAATTCTCCATTGAGGAAGGCTCGAAGAGTTGAGACTAGCTCGGGGTCTTTATATAGTTTGGACATGATGGTGGTTGTAACTTCTGAAGACATGAAATCCATCAATTTGGCAACATTTAATGGCATCTTGTGGGACGTAGGACCCTGACAAGATAATGGTGAAGATGGAATCTCCACTTCCTCTAGGGGGTCGGGTATTCCCTCACCAAACATTCTCTCTAGTAGGAAAGGTGTGTGTCCACTTTCAGATGTCCTACCCTCACTCTCTTCCCGAATGATACTGGGTATAGCTAACGGCCTGTAGTTGTTGTCAGGTTGAACTTGTGTGGGAAACACTGTGTTCGACATCTGGATATGTTTGGGTTCAGGTTCTAATGTTCGTTGAGTTTCTTCCACCAAACCCCTCAGTTGTTGGACTCGTTCAATTTCCACTGTTGGGTTTGGATAGGTTCCAATATTTCTCTTGCAATCCTCATTTTTTGTCTCTCGTGGCTTATCTTGGGGGTTCACAACTGGGTGGTTTAACTTTGAATACTCTTTTGGTGCTCATCGTAATTCCCTCTCGTGATCCTCCTCACTGGCTTTTTCCTTTGTAGTAATAGTTTTGGTCTCCGTGGTCTCTATCGAATCTGAGTCATCCTCAGGGTCATTCATATACAAGGGATCCTCTCCTGTCCCTATGTTAGTCTTTGAACTAGGTTTTGAGCTAGAAGCATTAAGGGATTTCTTTCTTCGTGTTTTCTTCTTTCTCACTCGGCCAATGGATGCATCATCTCTCTCTTCAAGGATGTAATTTTGATTTTGGAGCATCGACTGTGTGAGTGCATTCACTGGTGCTATGTTTATAGTTGGTGGTGTCCCATCAAAAATCTCTATTATGTTCAATGGTGTGATTTTCGGTGCGTTTGGATTGTTAGGACACTGTGCGATCAAATGATCTATGCCACAACGATTACAAGTGAGTATTGGCATTGCCAATGCACTCCCTTGACTTGTTTACATTAGTGCGGCATTCTTTTGTATTCTAATGGGGCACTCAGCTACTCGATGTGGTCCACCACATTCGTAGCACTGAAGAGGTGGTCTCCTGGCAAAACTATTAATGTTTTGGCCTCTTGCTGCTAGCGCAGTAGCTTGATATACCGGTTTGATTTGTCCCCAATGGTCTTCCATATAGTACATGGGACACTCCTCAAGAATGTCGACTCCATAGGTGATACTAGAGTCTATGTCCTCTTTGCAATCTACATAAGTACTAGATGACTCGTAACCTATTTGGTTCATAGGTGTAACTCTTCGATGAGGGGGTTGCGGTCCTAGCACTGGAGGTGGAAACGGTGTGGTTTGGACCACATTTTGGGTTCTAGGGACCATGTGCTATAATGGCAACTGTTGCTCCATGGGTGGGGTAGGCATCAATGCAGGAACTCGAGGTGAGTCTTCCCAAGCTATAGGCGGTCTATTTTCCATGACGCGTTTAAGCATTAGGCAATCCTTCGCTTGATGGCCATACCTACCACACACGTTACAAGTCCCGTTAAACTTTACTCTGAAAGTAGGGCATTCACTCGTAGTATGTGGGCCCAAGCAAATTGAGCACCATTGTTGCTCCCTTCTTGGATACATATGAGTGTTTTGTGGAGCACGATTACCCCTAAGGCTTTCTTGGATGGCCTTTGTGAGATCTGCCAAAGTCATCTCAGATATCGTTTGCTCTTTCACGATTGGATTTATCTTCATTGGCTCATGCCCTGATGCTTGCGAGCTACTAGACTTCGGCTCGGCAGACACTCTTTCTCCTGCAATCATTAAATTATCCTCCAATTGGATTGCATTCATGGTGACTGCTTCCCAAGTAGTGATACCTCTAATGACTAGGCCATTATAGATACTTTCATGTCGTAGTCCCCTAATGAATCTATCGAGCAATTGGTTGTTGTTGAATGGCTCGTTTGGATTGCATCGAGAATTCAAATTCTTTAGGCGACTAATGAAGTCTCTCACGGATTCACCTTCTTCTCTTTGGGGTTTCTGGAGCTGAGAGGCTACACCCCAAAGTACTCCCTCTCATATGTATTCTTTTAAGAACAGTCTCCTAAGAGTAGAGTAGATCGTTTTTTCTTCTACTCTTAAGATTCTATACCAATCTCCAGCCTTTCCGCTTAGGGTCAAACTCAAAGCCTTACACTTATGTAGCTCATTGTGCTCTTCCAAGGAATCGTACACATGTTCAAAGACTTCCATATGCTTTCTAGCATCTCCGTCTCCATTGAATTTCTGTGTGAGCTTAGCTACTTGAACTGCCTTGCTCCTAGGCTCTCTATCAGGTGCACTACGCATGTTTTCCGCAATAGAGCGACCGATAGTTTGAGCAAATGCTGCCAAATCTCCTATTTGAGCAGGTATAATGGGTGTATGGGCTCCTGGAACCACATGTGAGATGGGAGTTGGCCTTGGCCTTGGCATACGCACGGCTCTTGGGTCCCAAATTTCGTATGGTGGTGTACCAGACGGTGGTCCAAAGTTTACAGGCGTGGCCCTAGGCATAGGGGGTGCCTGATATGGCATGTTATTATTAAATGGCATGGCTCCACTTGTATAAGAGCTTGGATAATTCCATTGTGGATTGTAAGATCTTGGAATAATCGGAGGTGTAGGAGCTACATGAGGCTGAGGTACGACAGGTGCACATGATTGATACATACATGTAGGTATAGTTGGGGGCACTGTGCTACTAGGCATCAACGCAGTGTTAACAAATGAACTCCATGGTGTACTTCTTGTCATGCTCACCATTGGGATATGCATGGTAGCCGTAGTGTCATTAAGAGAAAGAGGAGCTAGACTGGGAAGGTAAAGCTGCCACTTGTGGGCTCAGATTGTATTGAGGCTCCTGGCGAAACAACATATGGAGGATCAATGGGGCCCACTGAGGGAGTCTCCATTTGTGACAGGGTTGGTTGGTTGGCCTTTCCTGTATCCAAGAATCTCATTAGGCCTGTTGAAGGCATGTTGATCCCTGTGTTCTGTCTTTCTAACTCGACAATCCTATGGAGGACATCACAGACTTTCTGTTGTTGCGCATCTATGCTAGTAGCACCCGATGTGGATTGTAGAACATCGAACCAACCCACATGATAGGTGTGTCCTGTGTACCGATCAATTAAATATTCTGCTTGTAGGTCATACTCCCAATTTTTGTTTAGGAATATCCCATCTAGGCATGGCGTGCTGGAGGTTTCCCTTGAAGTGGAAGCATTATTGCTCCCCATAGCTTGCCCCTCCGTGACTGCTACCTCGGGAGAACTCGGTTGCTCGGCTGGCATGATTGTTGTCATAGGAGCCTTTGCTTTCAGGGCTCGACTTTGTTCTAGCCTTCATAGGTTCTCAATTTCCCTCTCCCTTGTTGCTTGCATATAGCGTTCGATCTCTTGCACTTCGGCAAGACTCCTACCATCGGGTAGTAAAACCTCAGAGGGAGATAGTCCTAAAGGATCCGTAGGTGCAGTGGATGGAACATTCACATGCACACTCTCAAGAAGCATAGGGTACATTTTAGGCATGAATGACGAATTTACTTCCCCACTCCCTTCATTTATTTCATTAACCGCATGTTCGGAGCGAGTAGCTCTACTAAGGGTCTCTTTTAAGCGGCTAAACACGCTGGACCCGGGCCGTGGGCCCATGGCATGCATGTCTTGACTTGAACTATCAAGGTTTGGTGTAGGATACCCCTCCATGACTTCGTAGTCAGAGGAAGAATCACTAGACGCGATATGAGGATCTTGGGTCGCGCTACCTTGTGTCCCGGCCGAAGGTCCAGAACCTAGGGTGGAGGAATAATGGGTGCCCGCGTAAATGGAGGCACTACCAATATGCTCGTGCTCTGACACTCGTCCAGAGCGTAGATTCATATGACTTGGATCCCCTAGAAGTGTCAGTGAGGGCCCGTGAAGGCTGCTCACCTAGTAATTTTGGGTGTTTTGCAACCCAAGTCTTTTCTTATTTTTTGATTTTTTGGTCCTTTTTTTCTGACCCAGCTATAGAATAGAACGTATGATAGCTCAAAATGAGCGTCTCGGTCAGAGGGACGTGCCGTGTTTTACAGCCCTCCGTTTGGTCACTTTATGCCCTCGGAATCCCTAAAATCGTCAATTTCTAGTAGGGAACTAGGCCCGAATTAGAAAGTCTAAGGGTGCAAGTGGGAAGAGAAGGGAGGAGAGTGGAGGACTTGCCCCAGATGCTCTCATTCCCTCTTGAGGGAGTAGGGTATATATATAAGAGTGAGTCTAGTATATATCATAGGACTGAGGACTGAGGCCTGGGCCTGGGCTTGGGCTTGGGCTTGGGGAAATGATCCCGATCTCGATCAAAATTTTAGCGTGGCCGCCCAGTCACTCACGCTTAAATATTTTCGGTTTTTTTTTTTTGTGGCGACGACCGCACGCAGTTTTGGTGACCCTTTCTTGGCCACACACACTGTCACCTACCTAACCTCCCAGTCAACAGCTCACAGCTCACAGATAGCTCACTACCTTATCTACTTACTAGCAGTGCTGCTAACCACTAACTAATCTACTAACTAATCTGTTAACTGCCTACTGACAGTGAGCTAACTGTCCACCTACTTCCTTTCTCACTACCTTACTGTGCAAAAACTGTGTGCAGGCAAACCTTGACAGAAACTGTGTGCAGACTGTGTGCAAGCAGAAATTGCTAACTGCCTTCCTACTTATTCATTCACTGCAAACAAGCTAATGACTACTAATTGTGCAAAGACTGTGTGAAAACAGAAAACACAACATTATGCAGAAATCATAGAACTTGCAGACAACACAGAAATTAACAACTTACAGAAAAACAACTCATTCCTCTTCCTCTTCCTCTTCTTTCCTACTACAAACAACTCATAGGAGAAGCACAAAGTGCCTCTTGGGCTTAGTGCAAGGCGTTTCCCCGGCAACGGCGCCAAAAATGCATCTGTATACGTGAATGCATAGAGATTCTTATGGAATGTCAACTCTCTAGCATAGGGTTCTACACACTTGTAGAAGATATATTGATACCCATTTGTGAATCTATATAAGCCCTCATAAGTGTAATCTATAAGCACTCTCATGGATTCATTGGCTTTGATGATGTGCGCTCCTTGCCGCACTGTCGAAGCAAGGGACTTGCCGATACATCATGTGCAAGCCACAAATGGCTCCAAGCACACAACAAGACTAATCTAGCAAGCTCAAAAGAGGGCAATGGTGTGTCACTCACCGCTCTATGCTCCTGCCGTGGAGGATTCCTCGCCGCGAAGAAGAAGGAGACGCCGCTACGTCGCGCTCAACCGCTTCACCGCTGTCGTGCCGCCGCAATGCTCGATCGCACTCTCTCTCTCTTTCTCTCTCTCTCACACACACATACACACACACAAGGAGGTGAAGAAGAAGAAGATGGAGATGGAGATGGAGCAAGAGCACTCTTCTATTGCACAAATGAGAGAATGAGTGAATTTTAGGTTTAGTTGGCTTTTATATGAGCTCATCCCATTCACACTTGGGCGCCCATGCTTAGCCAACTAATCCCTTGAATGTCCCAGTTAGAGTGCGCCTCTCATCGGCGATCACTCTTACCCTTTTCCTATTGGTCCGACAAGCCCGGTACCTGACTCTACCAAATACATAATACACGTCCGTCGTAGGTGATGGGGTGTCCGTGAGCCGTGAGGGTTAACAGATGAGTCTCACGTTCGGTTTGTTAATCAGAGGATGCCTCTCCTCTATGTATTCTCCCAATCCCCCTGTTGTCGGCATTGCAGTGTTTCTTGCATTTTTCATGTCTTCAAGTGGAGTAGAGAACCCTAGTGGTGGATGATTTGTCCTGGTTAAGGCTCTCTCAAAAGTCTCAAGATAATCCCTTACAAGCCCACTTTGGTTTAGTACAACTTATCCCTTTTTGCCCCTGGTGAGGTCTCTCAAAAGTCAAGAATTTGTGATTTTTTTGGTCTCTAGAAACTAATTCTGGGTACCCTAAAAGTTTGGAGTTAGGAAACCTAGAAAAACTTAGCTCTAAAACCAAAACCTGCAAGCTTTCTTCCTAGCTATATCTGACTCAATTTGGAGTTGTCTATCAAAAGTTAGAGCACTTTTAATGAACTATACTTGAACCAGCACACAAAACAATTCTAGGACCAGAACACTGGAACTTTGGCTTGTATCTTGGTCTCCAGAAGGTATTTTTAGCTCAAAATTGAGATTTGGGATGTACTCGAGTATGTCTACAAGATCACCAACTTAGATACCCCCACAATGCTGAATCCATGTTCCTTTGTCAATTTTTTTTCTCCAAAATTTCCCAAATTTTGACTGTGTGTAGACAAGGTCATATACAGTCTATACACCAATTTTCATCAAATGCTGAGGTTGAGATAGATGGATCGTGATCCATGTTTGACCACATCTTGACCACATCTGGACTTGATCTCTTAGCAGTTTGTTCAACTGTATGTCCATAAGCTAAATCTCAAATATTTTTGGATTTGGACTTGGTTTGATAGGTCAAATAGCCAACACTAGGTCTGCACAACGGTTTTTTGTTTGTCACTTGTTTTGCTCACTTTTGACCCAAATTTGTCCAAATTTTTCCAAAATTGGACCTGAGGACATGTTTCCTTGTGTATGCACTACTGATGTGGAAAGTTTTAGGTCAAGCTGTCACTATGGGTAGATGGATCGCGATCCATGTTTGGAGCCCAAATTGACTTCTCTTGGTATCATCAGATTCAGCATGATTAGTAGGTCCTATGGTACCAATTTTTTTGAAAATGGACCTTTGGATTAAAAGTTAGGTCAACTCAGGCACTTGCTCAGAGTAGTTGATAGTTCTGGGCTTTCGGCTTGGTTTTTGATATCCAAATTCAGTTTTGAAATGACCACTAGACTCCTTGTGATGGGCTCTAGCTATGGTGCAAATTTGGTATCAGTCTGTGAAAAAGGAACACGGATTGCGATCCATGTATCTATGTGTCATTTGGTAATAAAACTTGGCACATAGCTTCCCCTTGGTCCACTGATCCCTGCTATATGGTTTTTGTGTTATTTGGATTTGTTTAGATCAGGCAAAAGTCAATTCACAGGTCTGTTTTAGGGTCTTCCTTTTTGCAGTGTTTTTGGCTCTTTTCACCCACTTTTTGAATTTTTTTCACAATGCTTCTTTGGGGACTTTTGTTCACAATGGTCTCTGCTACAGACTGGAAAAGTTTCTATCCAAAAATTTCTCAGAGGTACATGGATCGCGGTCCATGTTGCACTACTTATGGACTTGAATTTTTTGGTGTGTTGATAGCTTATGATGTTTGTAGCCTGCTCCACAAATCTTTTTGAATTTGAATCAGTTTTGACAATCTTTAGTTTTTGGCTCTTTTGACCACTTTTTGTACCTTTTTTGCATTTGGTTCTTTTGGGAAAAGTGTTTGTCTATGTCTCAACTACCTACTGCCCAAATCTTAGCCAAAAAAAAAATCAAATTTTTTTCATGAGGTACATGGATCGCGATCCATGTTTGACCTCATTTTGACATGAAACTTTGTCAACTTATAGTCCATGTTATGGTGATACTCTTCCCCAAATCTTTTTGAATTTGGCCAACTTTTTCCTAGTTAAAAGTGAGTTTTTCTGTCTGCCCTGTGATTTTTGAATAGTTTCTGTATTTGACTATTTTGACATACTTTTTTCAAATTTTTGACATGATCTTTTTTGGCACAATTGTTCCTCTAGTTATCAACAATGTATTTGTCAATTATTAGCCCCAAATGTCAAAAAGGTACATGGATTGCGACCCATGTTTGACAACATTTTTTTCATGAATCTTGTTCTGTTGGTTCTTTTTGCCTTGTAGAAGCCAAATCTCACCCCTTTTTGAATTTGGATCCCAAAATCTCAAGATTTGGCCAATTTTGTGTCTAAATCCCTGTTTTTGCTGTTTTTGCCCTAACAGACAATTCTGATGTGATTTTTGAATTTTTCTTTCAAGCAAACTTAATCAGAGCAATATCCCACTGATGCTCACTATAACTGCTCACTTTTCACCAAAAATGGTTGGATCAATTTTGAGGTCTCTACCATCAAATTTTCACAATTTCAAAGTTATGGTCATTTCGCCAAAATATGGTTTTCACCCTTTTTTCCTTCAATCTTTTAGCCCAAATTTGATGGTGGCAGTTTCTACTTACCCTACTCCTAAGTACTAAAATGAAACATGAAACAAAAACAAACAAAACGATACAAAATAAAGTCAAAATGGAAAATGGTACAGCGCTCTGAAATCATAGAGAAAATCAAAGAATGAAATGCTTTTGGCTATCTCACTCACAACCCTCTTTACTTCTCAAGAATAGATCTAGAAAGTCCTCGCCTTCTAGACTCTATCAAGCATAAACCCCGTGTCTAGCTGCTTCACTGCTAAAGTGTAATGGAATGGAAGACAAATCTTAGAAAAAAATGCTCTAAATATGCACGAGGTCACTCACCTTTAAGGATCATATCACCGGCAACGGTGCCAATGTTAGCGGGTCGCTGCGATGGACATCTGCAACATAGCTTTCTGGCACTAACATAATGTCAATACTCAGGGAAAGTGACTCGGATGGGGCATAGAGACTCTATGAGATCGTTAATCTCACGAAGTGAACCTTAACATCAAACACACTAGCTCAACAAGCAAAAAACCACTCAATGATCAAGGAAATCTTCCTATCTCCTTTCTCATAGCTCTAGGTCATCACACCATTTTGGCACTCGAACGGACTCAAAATGCAACGAAAATTTAGGAGGAGGTGCTTTGACACCACCAAGTAAGTCATGCAGCGACCTATGTCTATTGAAAAGGCATGATTTGACAGGATGAGGAGGCTTGTCAATAGCTTCGCACCACTGCAGCGCCAAGTGTAGTGCTACCAATATTGCAGCATTTTAAAACGCCACACCATATCACTTTTCCTGTTGATGCCTTTGCTAGCAAGACGTTTTGATAAGCGGCACGTGTTGATGAGCTGCTGCAGAACTTGGAGATGTTGATTTTGTCACATGCACCATCCATTGCAAGGTCACCTTGTTAGCAATGACGCTTGGCCTCTGGTAGCGTCAACACCCTCCTGGGCTCTGATACCAGGTGTTGGGAAACGAGGGGGCTATGGGGGTGAAGGCGAGGAACTACCATCACGTGGCGCAGGTGCAGCAGAAACGAGAGAGAGAGAGAGAGAGAGAGAGAGAGAGAGAGAGAGAGAGAGAGAGAGAGAGAGAGAGAGAGAGAGAGAGAGAGAGAGAGAGAGAGAGAGAGAGAGAGAGAGAGAGAGAGAGAGAGAGAGAGAGAGAGAGAGAGAGAGACTTGATACACAGTGAAGCAACAAAAGAACATGCTACTTGATTGATTATGACAATTGTATATATTAAGCCTAAAAAGGGCATGCAAACTCTACTTTAACTGGTCTATAGCTGCATGCCTTGAGACTTGTTCTCACAGGGCTTAGACTCTATTGAATCCGGGCTTGCATACCCAACACATAGCACAACTCTAGAAAAAAAGAGTGAAGGAAGCTTTGCTTCGCTTCAAACAATACATCAAGAGATGTCCCGTGAGAGAGTTATCGCAAGATGAGAGGCTATCAGTTCTCTTCATTGAGGGCTTAAAAAATGAGATGCTAAAAAAGGAACTACATTCGAAATGATACACGATGTTTGAGCAAGTCACTAGAGAATATCTATATCTAGTTGACAATTGCAAGGCCTACGGAGAGGTTATTGATACAGACAACACAACTAGTAGTGTCTCATCTCCGAAGAGCGAATCAACCATAAGGAGAGATGTTCAAAATCCTTGGTAACCAATCATTGATCAAGTGGTTGAGGGGGTGATTAGAAGAATAAACCAAAGCTACAAACAAAACCTAAATGTGCAACATCCTCAATTGAGGAGATGCAATACTTGTGGAGGGGATCACCCCACTCCATGGTGTAGCATTCAGCCAAAGCCACAACATGTGCTAGGGCAACACCCGCACCTTTAGTGTGATGGTAGAGTAGTAGTCAACTACGCTCAACCAATGTATGTTTCACAACCCATGAGAAATCAGTACTCCATGGATACAACGATGCTCATGTCATAGCCAATCATCAGGAGTATGGTTCAAAGAACATTCTTACCAGGACAGAACAACCATTAGCTGGATCACCAACTATGAAACAAGAAGGTCCATGCTATGAGTGTGGAGGTGATCATTGTATACGAAGTTGTCCAAACAAGGGTCCACAAATTAAATTATTTGTATTCTGTGAATCTTGTGGGACAGATCATCTACGCCAACACTGCGATAAAAATCCAAACTACAAAGGAAAAGCAACAATGAATATTGTAGGCATAATGCCTTCTTTAAGCAGATTTGAGGTAGAGCCCACCATTCCTTTAAATGTGAGGACTCGAGCTCAAGCTCAAGAAGCTGTAAAAAACAAACCACCTGAAGAAGCAGCATTGCCTATTCAAACAGAAATAAAAAACTTATCAATGAGAACAGGAAGAAAATCGTGGAAAGCCAAACGGGATAAACTAAAAGCAAAGAGGCTGCAACATAAAGCTTCTTTGGAAACTAAACTAAATCAAACAAAAGAATAGCTTAGACGAGAGCAAGGAAGAAAGAAAAATGCAAAGGGACCTAAAGAGTCAAAGACTAAATTGGGAGGTTCAGTCTTGGTGGACAAAGTCTTTGAACCTTTGGATGCAATCTTGAAAGCTTATGAGGCTAGGTTAAAAACCAACCAAACCCAGGAGGATAGATGGCTAACGTACCCTCACGCGGGGTATGAAAAAGAGAGGTTGAAAATGTGCAAGGAGCTCATTCGGAAGGCCCAAGCTCTTATGGAACCAGTTCTAGATGCTCCAAAAATGGAGGTGCTAATCCGCAAAAAAATCCAAGAAATTGGAAAGTCGTGGTATTATAAACAGAGACCAGGAAGAGCTAGTAGTTGAGGCACCTTTAGATACAAGGGAAGTAGCCAATACCACACATGGGCTAGGCTCACAAGCAGTGATGCCTATTCCAGAGGTAGAATAACCATGGCCACAATCCTTATGGGAATCGATTAGAAACCGAAAAGATGGTAGTGCTACCTTATAGTCAGCACCTATCCCTGAGATAAACATGGATCATGGATTTTTCCCAGGGGATATAAGATCTTTATATGGGGATGCCGGGTTGATCGCATCTGAAGAAAGTAAACCATGCTCTCTAGAGACTCTGCCATCTTTCATAGGAGAACTCGAAACAAAATTGGAGGTTAAAATGGTACCTTCTCAGTGGAAAGCCACACCAAAAATGATGGATACCAAGAGCTTGCATGATGTGATGTCTTCTTTTATACAATGCACACTTTATCTCTCAGAATTACTAAAAATTAGACCGCATCTATGGGGCCAAATGGGCAAAAACCTAGAAAACATGGGGTTGAAAATCCCTTCACATCACCAACTTGCGGACAAAAACATGGATGACACCTTGCCTAAGAATCCACAGATAAAGCCAGTACCAGTAAATAAGGTGGGTGACTAATGTGAAAGAGAAGAAGGAAACACCATCTTACCACTTGAGTACAAAGGAGTAAAGAAGGTTTCTATATTAGATAGTGGGGCAGGAATTGCCATTGCAACCGAAGAGATATGGAAAAATGGAAAAAGCCTGCTCTTACAAAAACTCAAATGAAACTGCAATTAGCGGATGGATACATGGAGAAACCGATTGGAATATTAGAACAAATCATTGTGTCCTCGTGTGGCATCAAGTATGAGCACACCTTTGCCATGATGAATTTTGACAAGAGAAGCAACTTTGACATCATATTGGGCAGACAACTCAAAATGGTACAAGACTGGGGCTATGACTATATCTACATGAGACACAAAGAGGTCACTACAAAAAGTATTGTCAAAGATCATAGTTATAGAGATGTAGAGTGAACCCCAGGGTAAGAATTAAACTCCACAACTAATTTCGAAAGCAAAGCACATATTTGGATGTACAGAGCTCCCGAGAGTGTAAGCCTGAGGAAGGAGGAATGTATTCTCAATCGACCTATGGAGGACACACACTATGTTCCAGAACCATTTCCAGAGGAGTTATTTGAACCCTTTGGATGGGATCAAATACTTGCCACTCTTGATGTGTGTGTGAATGAGGTGACCCTGACTACATTTTGCAATGAAGATGGGTATGATATAACCTCCTTATTTACGATAAATGTGCTAAAGGAAGCTAATGAAGTTTGTGAGTGTGAAAGCAGAAAATGTGAAACAGATAGCTACATCCTGGAGAATGAGGCAAAATTGAAAACGAAAGAAGCAGAGCAACCACGAGAATATGTCATCATTGACATACCTAAAGAATTGCCAGAAATATAAAGTGGTTGCCACACTCTCGTGACATTGGGCTAGTGTCACAAATGTGATGATGTGGCATTTCAACTCAAAAGGAGCTGTTTTAACACTTGAAGGTGGTCGGAACAAATTTTCTCATAAAAAATGATGACGTGGCATGCTTTATGGACATCCTTGAATTCGCGGCGGATTTTTAGGGATCTGCTTGTGAGCGCGAGCTTTTCACATGTGATGCTTTTATGCCTTGGGCCTTTAAATATAAGCCTTGGGGGCCCTCTTTGGTAATCTACAGTGCGTAGTTTGTAGAGGATACTTTGTGAACCATCACTAAACTCTGCATCACTAGTTGTTTTTTCCCTATGGTTTGAAATTAGTGAATATCAACTGAAAAACATTAAAATCCTTCTTTAGGACGGCTAAGATTGGCCACAAAGAGGCGAATGCACAACAAGAAGAAAAGTTGCCTCAACAATCAAGCTCAAATCATGAATCAACAACACGATGGCTATGAATCACTCAAGGAAGGGGGGAGCATCATCAACTACAAAGCACTTCCCAAGCTGAAGTCTAACATTGAAGACAAAGTTGAGGACAACCCTATGACAAGACTGCACAAGGTCGTGTCAAGGGATGACATGAATTAGAAAGGGGGGAATGTTTGAGGACAAATCAAACAGGCATCCACCTTGTTAACCCTCGTGGCTCACGGACACCCTATCGCCTACGACGGACGTCGTATTATTTATTTAGTAGAGTCAGGCACCGGGCTTGTCGGTCCAATAAAAAATGGGTAGAGTGATCGCCAATGAGAGGCACACTCTAACTGGAACATGCAAGGGTTAGTTGGCTAAGCATGGGTGCCCAAATGTGAATGGGGCGAGCTCATATAAAAGTCACCTAAACCTAAAATTGACCCATTCTCTCAGTGTGCAATAGAAGAAGTGCTCTTGCCCTATCTCCATCCCCATCTCCATTGTGTGCTCACAGGTGTGTGTGTGTGTGTGTATGTGTGTGTGCGTGCTTGAGGGAGAGAGTGTGTGTGTGATCGAGCATTGCGACGGCACCTGCGGCGGCGAGACGGTTGAGCGCAGTACGGCGGCGGCTCCCTTTTCTTTGCGGCGAGGAATCCTTCACGGCGACAAGCGCAGGGAGATGAGTGACACACCCCTGCTCTCTATGAGCTTGCTAGTTGTGTGCTTGCAGCCTTCGTGGCTCGCACACGGTGCTCGGCAAGTCCCTAGCTCCGACATGTGCGGCAGACGCGCACATTTTTGGCACCGTTGCCGAGGAGTTGCCCTGCACCAAGCTTCGGGAAGCACTCTGTGCTGCCCCGTGGAGTCACTAAGCTTAAGTAGGAAGGAAGAAAGAGAAGCCTGGTGACTGTGTGCGCAGATCTTGTGTAGATTTTCAAGAGTTTTGTGTTGTGGGTTAGTGTGCAAAAGGTCTGTTTATTTGCACAGTCTATTACAGTTCTGCTACAACTCACACATTTCTGTTTGAGCTCACAGCAAGTTTGCACATTTCGATTTCTGCTTACAGTTCGGTTCAACATAGTCAATTCAGTTTGTTTTCGGTACATCTAGTCCAGTTTGTGTTCTGCACAGTCAAAACGGCTCAGATCTGGTTTGCACGATCCTGTTATCCACACTCAATTCAGTCCAGTGCGCAGCAGTTTCACGACCCACAGATCAACACGTTTCCGTCAACATTATCTTCAAAAAACAGAAAAAAAGAAAAAAGCAATTGTTTTTTTTAAAAAAGAAAGATTTTTTGGGCAAGGTTTCATGCGCAAGGCTCTCTTGTGAGGGGAATATTTATTTTCACAAAAGAAATTAGTTGTAAGTTTGTCCCAAAAAGATAGATCGGGATCGGGATCATTTGATGAGCTTGAGCTTGGGCTTGGGCTTGGTCTTATGATATAAGGTAAATGCTATTCACTATATATAGGTTAGTTCTCAAGTGAAAGGAGAAAGCATGTGGGGCAAAGCCTTCACCTTTCCCTCCACAAGTCACCCTTCAACTTTCTATTTTAAGCCATGTGCCCAAGTAGAAACTAGGAGAAATTGGCTGTTTTAGGGACTTGGGGAGCTTTCGATAGTCAAACAGTGTTCTGTAAAGTGTGGCTGGATCTCCTAAGCGATACGCTCATTTCGAGCTATCACACATCCCAATCTGTTTTTCGAACCTCAAAAAACATCAAAAACAAGAAAAAATCAAGTAGAAAACGGGGTGCAAAACACCCACAAAACAAAGCAAGTAACTTTTGAGGGTACTTGCCGACACTTGTAGGGCGCCCAAAGCACATGTATCTATGCTCTGGTCGTGTGCTAGAGTCCGAACAACTAGTTAGTGCTTCGATTTACGGGGGTACTCACTATCCTTCCACTCTAGGGTCTATGCCCTCGGCGGGGACCCAAGGTAGTGCAACCCAAGACCCAAGTATAGTGGCTAGCGACTCTTCCTCTGACTACGATATTATGGAAGATCATCTTACACAAAGCCCCGGGGAAACAAATGAAACCGTACCTAGCTGGGCCCAACAACCTAGAACTAGTGTTTTTAGCCGTTTGATGGAAACTTTTAGTAGAGCTACGCGCTCTGAACCTACGGCTAGTGAAGTAAACGAAGGGAGTGGGGAAGTAGAATCACCATTCACATCTCTTGTAGACCCCACACTCCCTCAGAGTGTCCACGTAGACATTCTACCTACCTCATTTAATGACGGCCCTACCGAGCTACCACCTTCCAAAGTTGCCTCTAAGGTAGCGGTGACTAAAAGTCAAAACACGGGAAGCAACATTGCATCCACCTCCCGGCAACCCTCTAGTACGCCAAGTTTGGACGGGGTATTTCTCAATGAAAATTGGGAATATGACCTACACACGGAGACTTTGACCGACCTATACATGGGCTACACATACCATGTGGGTTGGTTAGAAGTTGTACAATCCACATCTAGTGCCACTAGTCTAGAGGAACAACAACACATGATCTGCAATGTCATCCATAGGATTATCCAGTCCGAGAGGCAAAATAGAGGAATGAACATACCTTCGACGGGTCCTATGAGATTTTTAGACACGGGAAAAGGGAAACAACCCACTCTATCACAAATGGAGACTCCCCCAGTGAGTCCCATCGATCCCCCATATGTTGTTTCGCCAGGGGTCTCAATGCAATCTGAGCCCACAAGTGATAGCTTTACTTTTCCAAGTCTAGCTCATCTTTCCCTGGATGACACCACGGATACCATGCCTACCCCAATGATGGGCATGCCAAGAAACACACCATGGACCTCGTTTATTAGTAAAGCACCGCTACATGGTAGCTCAATGCCTGCAATAGTACCTACAAGTGCGTACCAATCGTATGCACCTATGGGTCCACGTACTCATGTAATCCCTACCCCTCCCATTGTTTCAACTACCTATGCTCCACAACCACAATACAAAAGTTCTTATTTCCATGGGACTATACCGGCTAGCATTAGCATGTCACACTCGACGTCTGCTATGCCTAGGGCCACCCATATGAACTATGGACCACCACATGGCACAACATCATACCCAACGTGGAACCCAAGGGCTTCCTATGCGCCAAGCCCAATGCCAATACCTACTCCACATGTAGTCTCTGGAGCGCCTTCACCCATGGTACTTGCTCACTTAGGTGACTTGGCAATATTTGCTCAAGCTATAGGTCGATCCATTGCTGAGAATATGCGTAACGCGCCTGATAGAGAGCCTAGAAGTAAGGTAGTACAAATAGCCAAACTCACACAAAAATTTAGTGGAGACGGGGATGTGAGAAAGCATATCGAAGTGTTTGAACAAATATGCGATTCTCTAGGAGAACACAACGACCTACATAAGAGAAATGCTTTAAGCCTAACCTTAAGTGGAAAGGCAGGGGATTGGTATAGAACCCTAAGGGTGGAAGAAAAAACGATTTACCCTACTCTTAGGAGACTGTTCTTAAAAGAATACATACGAGAGGGAGTACTTTGGGGTGTAGCCTCTCAGCTCCAGAAAGCCCAACGAGAGGAAGGAGAGTCGGTGAGAGACTTTATAAGTCGCTTGAAGCATTTGAATTCTCGTTGTAATCCAAATGAGCGCTTCAACAATAACCAATTGCTTGATAGATTCATTAGGGGATTACGACATGAGGATATCTACAATGGCCTAGTCATTAGAGGTATCACCACTTGGGAAGCAGTCACCACCAATGCGATCCAATTGGAGGATAATCTAATGATTCAAGGAGAAAGAGTGTCTGTTGAGCCTAAATCTATTAGCTCGCAAGCATCAGGGCATTAGCCAATGACCCTAAAGCCTATTGCTAAGGAGCCAAAGATATCTGAGATGACTTTAGCAGATCTCACCAAGGCTATTCAAGAGAGTCTTAGAGACAATCGTGCTCCACAAAATAATCATATGTATCCAACAAGGGAGCAACAATGGTGCTCAGTATGCTATGGACCGCATAGTACCAGTGAGTGCCCTACTTTTAGAGTAAAATTCAATGGGAATTGCAATGCCTGTGGAAGGTATGGTCATCAAGCTAAGGATTGCATAGTATTTAAGTGTGCGATGGCCAATAGACCAACCTTAGCATGGACAGACACACCTCGAGTGCCTGCATTGATGCCGGCCCCACCTCTTGAACAAACAGCACAACACATGGTCCCTAGGGCCCAAAATGTTGTCCAAACAACACCCTTACCACCTCCAGTGCTAGGACCGCAACCACCACATCCGAGAACCACTTCTGTGAATCAAGTGGGTTGTTAGTCATCTATTGCTTGTTTGGAAGGCTGTCAGGAAGATATAGATCCTAATATTGCCTATGGGATGGATGTGCTTGAAGAAAGTCCACAATACTACATGGAGGACTATTGGGGACAGGTCAAACCTGTATATCAAGTAGCTGCTCTTGCTACAAGAGGCCAAAATATCAATTACACTGCCAAGAGACCACCTCTTCAATGCTATGAGTGTGGAGGTCCACATCGTGTAGCCGAGTGTCCTATTAGGCTCAAAAGAACGCCACACTAATGCAAACCAATCAAGCGAGCACGTCTACAATGCCAAAACTCATGTGTAATCAATGTGGCATAGATCATTTGATTTCCCAATGTCCAAATAATCCAAATGCACCAAAGATGACGCCATTAAACTTGATTGAAGTTACCGAGGAGCCATCACCAGGTACACCTGTGGTACCAGTAAACGTACTCACACGATCGATGCTCCAAAAACAAAATTATATTCTTGAGGAAAGAGACACGGCATCAATTGCCCAATCTCAAAAAAAGAAGAAAACACGAAGAAAGAGATCGCAAAAAGCAGAGAAGTCAGACCCCAGTTCAAAGACCAACATAGGGACTGGTGATGACCCCGTATATATGAATGACGCTGAAGGAGATTCTGATTCAGGTGAAACCATGGAAACCAAAACGACCACTAACATAGTAACCAACAAGGAAGATCTTTATGAGCCACAATGGCCAGGATCCAAAAAGAAGATAGGAACTTACCCAAACCCTACAGAGGAGATGGAGCGAGTCAAGCAATTAAGGAGTTTGGTAGAAGATACCCAAAGGGATCTAGAACTAGCACCCAAGAAGATTCAGATTACAGACACCGTGTTCCCTACGCAACAACAACCTCACCAAGTCCATAGACCCTTGGACATACCTAGTGTCATCCAAGAAGAAAGTGACTTAAAGTCATGGGAAAGTGGGCGTACTCACTTCTTGATGGAAAGAATGTTTACAGAGGGACTACCTGATCCTATCGAAGAAATGGAGATCCCATCTTCCCCACGTCAAGGGAATCAAGGCCAAAAGGTGCCGTTAAACATTGCCAAATTGATGGATTTCATGTCTTCAGAAGTTAGAACCACCATCATGTCCAAACTATATAAAGACCCCGAGCTAGTCTCAGCTCTTTGAGCCTTCCTCAATGGAGAACTGAAGTTTGGGCTACCACAATTTTCACAGATGGATGGAGCTGGGGAGATGCCAATAGAGGAGGAACACTTAGATCCACAACCCAACCTAGATGAGAACCTTGTTATAGAAATACCTGTTAACAAGTTGGGACAATACTTTGAGGGTGATGAATCCAATGCGACCATACCAATCACTACTAAGGGATTAACTGTGAAGGGAATCCTTGATGGTGGTGCTGGGGTTAGCATTGTGACTAAAAATTGCTGGGAAACTATGGGAAGACCTCACCTTGCAACCACAACCATAGTAGTGAAGATGGCCAATGGGTCTATTGTTAAACCTATTGGGATGCTAGAAGATCTCAAGATCAAGGTCTTTGGACATAAAATAAGGATTACCTTTATTGTTATGGATTTCTCCAAACACACTATGGCATCGGAGATGATCTTAGGACGTCCTTTCATGAGGGAAGCAAAAATGATGCGTGACTGGTCTAAAAACCATGTCTACTTGCAGTTCCAAGATTCTGTCATTCGAGTGGATCTTCTGACGGGTTGAGCACATCCTCTAGGAAACAGGTTTATAATTGATCATAGATCTGACACCACAGTTCACTCGGCCCCATTGCAGTATTGTTACACGTGTAAAGCAGACACTGATGTTGGGGAAGATTCTCCTTATATGGATGTACTACCTGGGATGCCTGAGTGGGACAATGTGGATTGGGTCCACCTAGCAGCAACCATAGACACTTGGGTAAATAGGGGGACGACGTGGATAACACCTGAGGGGGATGAAATACCACCACTTGTACCCTTAAACATGATAGAAGCAATGCATATAGCTTCTGATGATCTACAAGATGAAAGTTTGACTGGCATTGAAACCAGTAGCGCCTCACAAGACTATAGCCCACACGATTTGGGGTCAGAATCATCAGTTGAAATTGACTATGAGGACGAAGAATCTGAGTTAAATCTTAGTGCAAATGTGGGGACAAACCATTCAGGGCCCAGTGGTAACCTAGATGATAATCTATCCAAGGGAGCAGAAGACACAAGTAGTCATTCATCTAGTGAGTCTTCACTAGAAATCGACCGTAATCGAGAATTAAACAAGAATAGTAAGAGATATAAGAGGCGACTGTATCGAGCAAATATGTGTGCTAGAATAAATGAAAAGAAATCTACCGCAGAATGGCTTAATTATATAGGGGCATGTGATGCTCATCGAAAGTTGGTCGATAACTGGGGTGAATACCTTCAAAGCGTTATGTGGCGTAGTCCACAACCCATTGACATCACACAACTAGAGGCTACAGAGAAGCCAAGGTTGAGCTGTACCGTAAGGAGACGACAAAATCAAGAGTTAGCTCAACAACAAAAGGAATCAGAAGTTAAATCACAGTCCACAGAACAACAGGACCCCACAGACTTACACCCTGCACCTGAACATTTCAAATCCTATACCAGAGAGGAACGTAAGGTTGTGTATACAAAGGCCCAAAGAAAACCTATCGATGGGAGCAATGGAGTCTATGATGGTCCAGCGATAGCGAAGGAAATAGAGTTAGCAGACCCAGGAGAAGAGTCTAAACCTGTCTTCATTGCCCAAGATCTGACAGCGACTGAGGAGTGTGTACTTAAAGAACTTCTCAAGGAATTCAAGGATATATTTGCATGGACATATCATGATATGAAAGGTGTTCCACCTTCCGTGGTGCAACACACAATCCCCATGAATAGCATGGCTAAACCAGTTCAGCAACGACCCTACCCAATGAATCCTAAATATGCAAAGATCGTTCAAGAAGAGATTGAAAAGCTTGTAGAATGCGGATTCATATACCCTATTGAGCACTCAGAATGGGTGTCTCCAATAGTGATTGTGCCAAAAAATAATGGGAAACTCAGAGTGTGCGTAGATCTCAAGAAGGTCAATGCCTCCACTAGGAGGTACCATTACCCCTTGCCATATTCGGAACATGTGCTTGAAAGAGTTGCAGGGAAGGAAGCTTATAGCTTTTTAGATGGGTACTCTGGCTACAATCAAATCACAATTGCGCTAGAGGACTAAGCTAAAACAGCCTTTATGACGGAATTTGGAGTGTTTGCATTCCGTGTTATGGCCTTTAGCTTAACCAATGCCCCTGCTACCTTTCAAAGATTAATAAACACTGCTTTTAGAGAATATTTGAGGGAGTTTTGCGAAGCTTTCTTAGATGACCTTTGTGTTTATTCCTCTTGGAAAGAACATCTATCATGCTTACGAAAAGTGTTTGAGAAGTGCAGATTGTATCACATCTCCTTAAATCCTTTCAAATGCCAATTTTGGGTTAAACATGGAGTCATTTTAGGGCATATGGTGTCCAAAAATGAGATTTCCACAGATGAGAGAAAAATTAAAGCCATTGTTGAATTGCCACCACCTACAAACTATAAGGGAGTTCAAAGATTCATGGGCCATGTTGGTTATTACCGACGGTTTATTTTAAACTTTGCTAAGATAGCTCATCCTTTGTACAAGATTCTTATTGAGTTCCACTGGACTGCGGAGTGTGAATATGCTTATGAGTCATTGAAAAAGACCTTGACTAGCACTCCTATTCTACGAGTGCCCGATTGGAATGTAATTTTCCATGTGCATATTGATGCATCAAACTTTGCTATTGGGTGTATTCTAGCTCAACCAGGAGAACATAAATTGGACTACCCCATCAACTTTGCAAGTCGTCAATTGAATGATGCCGAGAGAAACTACACCACTACAGAGCGAGAAGGGTTAGGTATGATTTATGCAGTGAATAAATTTTGCTACTACCTTCTGGCCAACAAGTTTGTTTTCTATGTTGATCATCGAGCCTTGTTGTATCTTGTAAATAAACCTTGTTCCACGGGAAGAATTACACGATGGTTGCTAATTCTCCTTGAGTTTGATTTTACCATTGTGGTGAGACCTGGTAAAAGACATGTCATGACGGATCATTTGTCTCGCATACCCAATGGTGAATCCCCTACTGGAGTCGATGATGAATTACCCGATACTTCTCTATTCCTAGTCGAAACCATACCGGAATGGAGTGAGAAGATTGTGAAATTTCTAATTAATGGTTTTCCACCCAAAGAGCTTCGTAAGGACATAGCTCAAAAACTGTTAAAAGAATGTGAACCTTACTCTCTCATTGCAGGAACTCTCTACAGGCTGGGGAAGGACGATATTCTGAGACGTTGTGCCCGTGAGGATGAGTATTTGTACATACTGCAAGAAGCCCACATGGGTATAGCCGAAGGACATTTCTCGGGGGGACTAACAACTAGAAAGGTGTTGCAATCAGGCTATTGGTGGCCAACCTTATTTAAGGATGCATCACTTTTTGCAAAAGGATGTGATGAATGCCAACGTTACAAGATCACTCAAAGAAAGGATATGATGCCCTTACATCCTGTTAAAGGGACTCAACCATTTGAAAAATGGGGTTTGGACTTTGTAGGCCCAATTAGTCCGGCAGCTCGTAGCACTCAATCTCGATATATTATCGTTGCCATTGACTATGTAACAAAGTGAGCAGAAGCCAGGGCGACACAAAAGGCTGATGTGAGGTCAACTTCCAAGTTTCTCTTTGAGAACATTATTACAAGATTTGGTTGTCCCTTTGAGATTGTGAGTGACAATGGTACTCATTTTATAAATGGAGTAATCAAAGAACTCACTACTAACTTCATGATAGCTCACCATAAGTCCACACCTTATTATCCGCAAGCAAATGGCCAAGCTGAGAGCACCAATAAAACCTTAATCTCTATCTTGACCAAAACGGTGGAAGCTCATCGCATAGATTGGGATTTAAAGTTAACTTCAGCTTTATGGGCTTATCGTACTGCGTACAAAGTTGCCATTAATTGCACACCGTTTAAGATGGTGTATGGCCAAGAAGCGGTTATGCCATGGGAGTTTGTCGTTCCTAGTCGTCAAGTAGCTTCTCAAGAAGGTTGGGATGGTAACCCTTTAGTTGAGCGATTATATATCCTTGAAAGGCTAGATGAAGAGAGGCAATTAGCTGTGCAAAATGCACTTGTGGAGAAAGATAGGAGGAAGAAATGGTTTGACCGTCATCTAAAGAACAAAGACATCAATGTTGGTGATAAAGTCCTTATGTATGGAGTGCGTAACGAAAAGAAAAAGTTGAAATATGCGGGAAAAGGACCATATAGAGTATGTGAGATCACCCCACAAGGAACCATTCGTGTGGAGACTCTTGATGGAGTTGAAACCATTGGATTACTCAATGGGAGCAAATTTAAAAGATGCTATGATCCTTTAAGCCAAGAGGAGCTACGTGCCATCCATACGAAAAAGACAGCCACGGCTCAAACAGAATTGAAAAAGATACAAGCTCAAGCTGAGGCGAAAGAGCGCCAACAACGCATAAGACGCCAGCGAGAGGCTAACCTTGGAGTTACACATGCATTCCACGTTGAAACAGAGGATGATTGGTTGGAATCTGACACGCCTCTACGATACCCTATTGAGTTAAATAGTACCTATGGAAAAGTGCTATATAACACCTTATTGGACACGGGTGCTAAATATAATCTGATATCATATGGGGTGTGGTGTCAGTTAGGGAAGCCACCTCTATCTGAGAGTATTACCCAAGTCAAGGGTGTCAACAAGAAAAAAACTACGGTTTTTGGAATCTGGCACACTTATGTCAGTTATGACAATGGGGTTGTAGCTCAAGACTTTTTGGTCATGCCTACTGGAACTATGGAGGGTAATATAAACCTAGGACGTACGTGGATGATAGCCACCAAATGCACTATTGATTGGGGGACTGGGGTTGTCACAACGCAAAAAACAACTCTTAGCCTTGCCACACAAGCCATAGTCCCTGAAATATTGCCTCTTAAGGAAATAAAATCCAAAACATTGCATGTTCAAGAGGTTGAACCATATGTCCCCATAGCCCAAGTCCCTAGAGCTTCAATTGATGTAGCTGAAATAAAGCTTGAGACACACAAGACCCATCCCAATATAACAAAGAAAACATACAAGTGGGTCCCTAAAGCTTCTTTAGCAACCATAGCCAATGCTAAAAGACAGGAGCTTGGTAAGAGACGTCCCATTCGCCCCAAGAAATGTAAAGAAATGTTGCGTTGGATTCCTAAAAATCTATTGGAAGCCCAAGGCTACTATGAAGGAAATGATCAAATCTGGGTGCCAAAATGTAAATTGTGCTCTTACTTGTCACTGGGCCCATGTGAGATCAATCCTGTGGCTCCAAAACAAATTGAAGATCGTGGAAAGGAAAAAATCACGGAATGCGACACACCTGCTCCAGAGCTAGTTTGGGTACCAAGGAAAGAACGATTTGTTCCACCTAGCTCAGGAACAGGGGAAGCAAATGAAGCTTCTTGCTCTTCATGTAGTTCCTATACGGAAATAGAATCTTCAACACAACCTCCACCTACCATTGTACATATCCATACAAGCAAGAAAGAGTTTACACCTCCCGTTGTAAGTTCACCACCTACAACGATGTTGCAAATAAAATCATGGGAGAGTACCTTACCACCCTTGCAACTAGATGAAACGCATAGGGCGATCGAAAACTATTGGTTAAAGCCTTCACCCATAACAACTGGGAACAATTGGTTTCAAAAGGTGACGACATCATTACAAAAGGTATGATCTACCCAAGGAAGGGGGGAGTGTTTGCTGACATCCATCATTCACTTGCTTCCCTCTCAACCTTCCTCCCTGACCTCTCAATCTCCAATCCTAGGGAATGTATATATAAATCCTTATACTAGTTCTAGCAAACTGAAAAAAAGTAAAAAAAAAGTAAAAGAGCAAGAGCGACTAGCAACGAGAGAACACCCTATCAGATCCTACACATAAGTCTAAATTTACCATGTCACATCAAGCAGCACACAAAAACAACTCATGTTTTAAAGACCTAACCAAATCTATCTGTATTCTCAGAGATGGCTAGTTCACCAGAGGCATGCGCTTCTATTTTTGATGAAAGGTAACCTTTTTCTTTTTCTCAAGTGTTTCACATTTGCTACCCTGTACTTTCTTGAGAATGGGATTTGGTAGAGAGACTTGCACGTGAGCGAAATTTTGAGGAGTTAGAATGGCTGATACGTCTATGGATAACTAGTGATCCCTACCCAGTAGCGAATGTTTCTCCGGTGGCACATGCTTATTCTTTTGAACAAGATGAGTATCCACGGATCGCAAGGTTCTTGATTAACACGCTTGCGCAAGAGGATGATGAAGAAGAAATAATAGAGACCGAGGAAGACTATGGCCTCACGGAAAATGATTTCGTTTATCTAGATGATGGGGATAGAGGCCTAGCCTTAGGGTGGCCACCCGGTTTATATAATATCCTCTTTCCTTGATTCTAAAAGGGATGCCAGAAAATGATTGTGAACCAAAGTAGAAAAGAAAAAAAAATGAATGACATTTAAAAGACTTCCATCGAGCTTACATTTAACATTTCAAGCTTTTGTTTGCAGTTGTGAGAGCTAGTTGGCTAATCAAAGCTGAAAAGCACAATTAGGGAATCTTGCATTTAGATAATCTTCTTAGCTTAGCTAGTACTAGAGTAGTTGTTTTAACCTTAGTCATAGCTAACTAATTGATAGACTCACCCATAAGCCCAAAACTCTTGATTAATTAATACTCAAAGTGCGATTTATTGGTCCTTTATGGTAGTCTAACATTTCATAAATCTTGCATTTACTCATTTCCACATGTACTTTACATTCCCCTCATGATTTATGGCCATATAATTCCGCTTGCTGAAATAGTGACTTTCCCTTGCAGATTCAAATCCAGATGCTCTACAACATGGACATAACAAGCTTCAACTTAATAGCTTCCGAGGATGGAATCTACATCAGGAAGGGGGGCATGTTAACCCTCGTGGCTCACGGACACCCTATCGCCTACGACGGATACCGTATTATTTATTTAGTAGAGTCAGGCATGGGGCTTGTCGGTCCAATAGGAAAAGGGTAGAGTGATCGCCGATGAGAGGCGCACTCTAACTGGAACACGCAAGGGTTAGTTGGCTAAGCATGGGCGCCCAAATGTGAATGGGGCGAGCTCATATAAAAGTCACCTAAACCTAAAATTGACCCATTCTCTCATTGTGCAATAGAAGAAGTGCTCTTGCCCTATCTCCATCCCCATCTCCATTGTGTGCTCACAGGTGTGTGTGTGTGTGTGTGCTTGAGGGAGAGAGTGTGTGTGTGATCGAGCATTGCGACGGCACCTGCGGCGGCGAGACAGTTGAGCGCAGTACGGCGGCGGCTCCCTCTTCTTTGCGGCGAGGAATCCTTCACGGCGACAAACGCAAGGAGGTGAGTGACACACCCCTGCTCTCTATGAGCTTGCTAGGCCTGCTAGTTGTGTGCTTGCAGCCTTCGTGGCTCGCACACGGTGCTCGGCAAGTCCCTAGCTCCGACACGTGCAGCAGACACGCACACACCTGGTCAGACACATAGACGAACACCATATTTGTACTCTATTAATTGTCTGAGCTAGTGTAGTAATACTCTGTGTAAATCCTGATTACAGAGTAGTGGATCAATTCCCTGAGTTGTAATGCTGTAAATGAAGGTCCATGTGAACCGGCCACTGGCCATTTAGAATGCCCTAAGTATAAAGGGCAATAACTTTAATGTGAAATAAGTCTTATCTTTAGAAGAAGAGGGAGCTCTTAAACATACGCTCAAGCTACGAGCTGCTCCAAACTTGTAATCATCGTAGTTAATGATTTGGTAATCTGTTTTTGGTTTAGAAACTTGCATTTTGTTCCTCTATCTTTTCTCTTTAATTCAAGTGTAAGCATTGTCAGTTTTGTTGAGGTTCATGACTATGTTTCTGTGAGCTATAAATGCAGGTTTGAGTGCTTAAATCATTGTTTATAGTCGCTTTGACCATAGGAGAGTGTTCTTAGACCATAGGACGACATTTTTGGCATGTCCTGTTACAGTTTTCAAGACCTTTCTCATGATGGATTGTGATTTTGGTACCTTGTCGGATTGCGAGCAGACTTGCTAGGATAGTGCCCCTAGGTTTCCTAGATCTCCCCCTAAAGTTTCGTTGCATTGTGAGTCCGTTCGAGTGCCGAAATGGCGTGATGACCTAGAGCTGTGAGAAAGAACATAGGCAGATTTCCCTAATCATTGAGTGCTGGTTTTCTTGTTGAGCTAGTGTGTTTGCTTGTTAAGGTTCACTTCGTGAGATTGACGATCTCATAGAGTCTTTGTGCCCCATCCGAGTCACTTTCCCTGAGTATTGACATCAGCCAGAAAGCTATGCTACAGACATCCGTCACAGCGACCCGCTAACACCTTTGTACTTCTAGAGAAAATGATTGTTACTTCTTGCAATAATGAGCATGAGATTACCTTTGCCATAGTTGACTTTGACAAGAAGAACAACTACGACATCATACTTGGACGGCCATCTATGAGACAACTTAAGATGGTTCAAGACTAGGCATATGATCATATATACCTCTGACACATGGAAACCAGGACGCGCATAAACCTTAAAGACCATAGCTGTAAAGAAGTGAACCAAACCCCAATGCAAAAATTTGATTCAGCTATGATAGCATGATCGAAGCTTCTAGCTTGGTTAGGAAGCCCAAAGAGTTATGGATGTGTGGTGCATCACAATGTGAGAGTTTGAAACGAGAAGAGTGTATCCTGGAAAGAGCACTTGAAGATAAGGAATTTGTTCTTGAACCTTTTCTTGAAGAAGCTCTTGAGCCATTAAAATAGACTCATATCCTAGCAACCCTATATGTGTGTGCTATTTCAGATTTCCCCACAACAAAAATTTGTGACAAAGACAATTACGATGTGGTTCCATACTATATGGTCAGTATAGTAAATGCGAGTGGTGAGACATTAGCCCTAGAAGGATCCAAAGATGATATGTTGGCAAGTTCCAAAGAAGAGTTTTATGACTCCCCAGATCATTTTGAACGAGAGAGTTGACGCAGATAACGAATGATCTGACAACCCCAGTGAGCAGGAAGAAACAATAGCAGATGTCAGGTTTTATGATTTTTCAAATAAAAAACATAGACGTCAAGAACTCTACAAGAAAAAGAAAATTGAAAACAAACCAAAAAAGAACCCTATGTCTAGAATAAGGGGCAAAGCACAGTTTTTGATGCTTGTAAAAAGTAAAGATTGTGTTAAAGACAAGATGTTTGGAAGGTTCTCTACAACTAAAGATCCCAAAACAAAAGAGAGTATAAAGGACCTACGAAAGCAAACCAAAAAGTCGGAATCTAAAGTGAAACCCAAACAAACAGAAGAACCAGCATTAAACAAGTTTGGAGAAACTAAATGGACCAGGTGGAGAGAAAGAAGAACTACCACGAGCTTAAGAAGACTCTCAGGGAGTGTTAGCGGGTCGCCGCGACGGACGTTGCAGCATAGCTCTTTTGTACTAACATAATGTCAATATGTAAGGAAGCAACTCGGGGTGGGGCACGGAGACTTAATGAGAGTGTCAATCTCACCAAAGTGAACTCGAGGACTACTCATTCTTACAACAAAAGAAAATCAACCACTTCCTAGTCAAACAATCAGTATGCATCCATTCTCAACACTCAACGTAATCACGCCGTTTGGGTATCCAAACGAATCCGGAATGTCATGAAACTTAAGGAGACGCATCAAAACATTTAAGGACTCAATCCTACCAAGTTCTATCACCATCTAGGAAGGTACATAAATCACGATCCATCACAAAAAATGTGCAAAAAATTGAAACAAAAGTACTTGGAAAGATCCACCTTAAGCATAGTAGACTTATCCAAGGTCAAAACATAAAAAAACAACCATTATAACTCCCAAATCAATGCATTTATCTCACAAACGACTTGTCGCGAACCACAGCAGAATTGGAAATGATTACACTTAGATTGAAGAGCAAGAGACAAGGAACACAATGTAATATTCGGAATAGAATTCTGATTACCAGTTCAGGAGAAATGATGATTACAAATTGTAGTCACAAGAAAATTTTGCAGTGCACGTTTTCTTCTCCTAGCTAATGATAATCCTCCTTTCAAAACTAAGGGTTTTGACTTTAAAAGTTAGGGGGCTTTCCCATGGCCATCCGGACTCTTACAAGGGGTAGACTCAGAGAAAATAAAAAAGAGTATGGTCTAACCTCATTATGATCACAACTCATTTTAGGCTAGATTACATGGTTTTTGCCAAAAAATGGAGTATCCACCGGGGTTGGTGTGCATACGCCTGTTCGCTCTTATCCACCAAACATTCCCCCCTTCCTATTCATTGCACGCCCTGTGCAAGCTGCATCTAAGGGGGTCACTTTAGTGCCTTCTTTCGAGTGTTGCACTGAGGTTTCTGAAGAGCTGTAATTGGAACCTCTCTGTAGTCCCCTCTGCTATTTGGTTCAATTTCTGGGAGCATTTTTTGCTGCCATAATCGAACTTCTTGCCGCATCAACGGTAGAGCGATCATTTCGTGCCCAAAATTTTTTGCAACCTCATGAGGAGGGTAGCTGATTCCAGCACTTTTAATTCATATTTCATATATGCCTTGTGTGACGGGTCTTTGACTTCTGAGATCCAACGCTGAATTTCATCTTTTGCCGACTCCGAGGTGGATGTCGTGGCTGGATCTGTAGACTCTTGCCTGCCTTTTCCAATCCTTGTAGTTACCATCTCTGCTTGTTGAGTTTCAAACTCTGAGTGATCGAATCTTTCCCCCTGCTGAAATTCTCTTGTGTCCTGCTGATCCTTTGTTTGATTTGCTTTCAGAGCCTCTACTTTCTTTCTTGCCTCAGCCAGTTGCTTTTTCAAGTCTTCAATTTCCTCATCCTTTGCCTGTTGTAGGGCCCTATGACCCTAAGGGAACAGATTCGATGGGTGCAGGTCCTTCACAGCCCACATCTGATGTGAAGTTGTTGTATCTGAAGTTTCAATTTGAAAATGTGCTTAAAGACAAAATATATAAGGATGGAATGGACCGCTACTGTGTTAAGTTGGAAAATAGGCCGAGCAAGTTCAGAGACCTTGTAGATGTTGATTATGACGGGGATAGGTATTTCGACCGAGAGGGAATGATGTCCTTAGTGGTTCATAACCTGTATATTGTGGATAAATGGAGAATGACAGGCACCAAGGACAAAGTAGATAATGAACCGGCCGATGCACCACCCAAAATGGAGAAACAAAACATGGTACTCAGATGCACCAATGAGACCGATCACCTTAACACAGACAACACATATGTGGGGCTTTGTAATTTCAATAATGGATACCAAACACTCTATTACAGATGTGACGAGCCCCACATCAAAGAATTAACCGACCGAAAAAACTTGTATGTTTACACTTACACGGAGGGTAGAAGTATTCAGGTGGTCATAATGGACAAGTATGGCTGAAAGTACTCCCCAATGGACCAGAAGGAGTTAGAGCAATATACATATTTTGGAGGACCACTCCACCAATACTATGTAAATCGGGAAGCTGAAAAAACCACGACTACTCACATCAGACCTGAGACTATGCTTGAGAGTTCCTTGAGAACAAGAGTGGAGGATTCTTATGGACATGAACGAGTTCCGAGAAGAACAGAACCCTTAGGGTCGACAACGACTAGGGCTTCCATGAACACACATAGGGGAAGCTTTGTTCTTGAATTCACTTACACCATTGGAATCCCTCCGACTATCACAATAGATCAACTTGATGAACATAGGGCGGATAGGATACCGCTGTTAGTACCGAGAGGAGCCATCCCAGGGGGACTAGGAGTTGTTAGAATGGTTGCAGAGGCCAAGCGTATGTGTCCATCCCAAGTGGCAAAATGCTTACCCAAAAATTATAATGGATGTGGCGATCTGTATGCCCATGTTTCAACCTTCACACAAGTATTGAGAGCAGAATAGGTGACTGATTTCCACACTCAGTATGAAGGATTTGGGTTGACCTTGGAAGGTAATACCCTGACTTGGTTTCAACCATTAAACAGCTTGGAATTCCCAAGTATTGAGGAACTTCTCCGAGAATTCGCTGAGTAATTCTCAAAGAGAGGGATCAAGCATAACATTGTCTCCCAGATCTATGCATTTAGGCAAAAGGAAAAGAAAAAAGTGAAAGAAGCATTGTTTTGTTTCAGGCAGTACATAGAAAGATTTTCTGGTCAAGAACTACCTCAGGATGAAAGACTATCAGTTCTCTTCATAGAGGGATTGCGAAATGACACGCTCAAAAAGGACTTGCACCTGAAAGCCTGTGTAACCTTTGAGCAAATCACGAAAGAGGCATTGTATATTGTAGATAACCGCAAAGCATATGGGGAGGTGACTAAAGACATAGTCAGGGGACTAGTAGCACCTCTTCAACTACGAGTGAGTCCACGACAAAATCTGGACGGCAAAACCCAACTATGTCGGACGTTGATCAAGTGATCGAGGACGTGATCAGGAGGATGAACCAAGGAAACGGGACAAACCCAAACACACGACAACCGCCCACTCGAAAATGCGATACTTGCGGAGGTGACCATCCAACCCAGTGGTGCAACCTTCAACAAAGGCCATGAGCTAACGCACATTGGATATTGAAATGGTGTGCTACAGAACAAAAATGGACAAATCATGAAACTCACGAATGTTTCTACAATCGGAACTATGTTAGAGAGAGACAATACGGACCACATGGAGGACAACAACTTCCACCCCCTCCAAGGTACCAAGTGGGGCCAAATAACGCAATCTTGGGTCAGGAAAAAGCTCAACCAGTGTTGGGACATCAAACTCCTTTACCCTAGGAAAATAGGGCTATGGTAAGGATTTCTCAACCCATAGAACCACCATCTGATCAAAGTATGATCCAGGTAGTCTCCCACCGAGAAGATTCAGGCAATACTTATGAATGGGAAATTGATAGGAATGCATATGCTCCAGAGGGATATAATCCATGGAAATTCCAGAAGAAATTCCCGAGCCCTCATACATAGCACAACCAACCAAAAATCATTACTTGGTCGATAAGAATATGCTAATGTTTATGGCAAATCAGGGCTACAAACCTAGAGGCTACCCTCCTAGAACAGGACAACCAATGGGATCTCCTCAAGCTTCTCCACCACCTGTAGGACCATGCTATGAATGCAGCGAGGAGTACTGGGCTAGAGTGTGTCCAAACAAAGGAGATCGGGTGAAATTTTTTGGATTCTGTAATGGATGTACCACGGACCATCTTATTCCACACTGCTCAAAAAACCCCAAAAATAAAGAAAAATCAACCATGAACAAAATAGGGATTGTACCAAGCTCAAGTGGATCAAAAATAGAACAGAACATTCCAATAAAAGCAGCCACTAGAGCTCAAGCACATGAGGTAGCAAAGAGTGTCCCGGCCAGTCAAACAGAGATAGACAACTTGTCTGTCAAAACCCCTAGGAAATCCTAGAAGGCAAAACGAAACAAGATGAAAGCCAAAAGAGAAAAGGAAAAAACGGCATTGGAAACCAAATTGTGGAAAACAGAGAAACATCTTCAAAGGGTTGTCGAAACTTCCATCAGGGGGGTTAGTCCTAGTAGATAATGTGGTTGAACCCTTGGATGCAATTCTGAAATCTTACAAAGCAAGGCTAAAGCCTAACCAAACCCAAGAGGATTGGTGGTTAACGTAACCTCATCCAGGCTATGAGAAAGAGAGGCTAAAGATGTGCAAAGAGCTCATTCAAACCGCTCAAGCGCTTATGGAACCATCAGTTTCTACAACTCCAAAAATTGAGGTACTCATACAAGAAAAGATTCGGGAGTTAGATGAGAGGGGAATTGAAGTGAATAACCTACCCAATCTGGTCGATGAAACACATTTGGATACGAGGGTGGTAGCCAATACAACAGATGGGATGCATTCTTAGGTACCACTACCAATTCCAAAGGTAGAAGAAAAATGACCTCAAGAGCTATGGGAACAGATTAGGAATAGGAAGGACGGAAGTGCCACACTTGTGTCAGCTCCTATCCCGGAAATCCACCTGGAGCATGAGCTCTACCCAAATGACATCCAATCATTGTATGGAGATGCAGGCACATCGATATCCAAAGACAGTAAACCACAGTCGTTGAAGACTTTACCTTCATTTATTGGTAACCCTGAAACTCGATCCGAGGTAAGGAAAGTTTCATCTCAATGGTAAGCTAATCCTAAGATGATGGACACTAAAACTCTTCATGAGTTGATGTCATCACCTATCCGTTGTACACTGACTTTGTTAGAGTTGCTGAACATTAGACCGCATCTTTGGGACGAGGTCGCAAAAAATTTGAAAAAAATAGGGCTTGTAATTCCTTCAACAGAGGTTTCTCAAAACACATTAAAAACACAACCCTCAAAGAAAACTAAACATGAGCCAGTGCCTGTAATCAAGGTAGGGGACTATTATGAAGGTGAAGAAGGAAATACTACCCTACCAGTAGAGTACAAGGATGTAAAATCAATAGTGATATTGGACAGTGGAGCCGGAATTGCATAGCCACCAAAGCAATGTGGACAAAATGGGAAAAACTTACTCTAAGAAAAACAAGAATGAAACTTCAACTAGCAGATGGGTACCTAGAGAGACCTATTGGCATCTTGGATCAGATTGTAGTAACCTCTTGTGGAATAGCATATGAACACGCCTTTGCTATTATGATTTCGATGAGAGCAGCAATTTTGACATCATTCTAGGTAGACCATTCATGCATCAGCTCAAAATGGTCCAAGATTGGGGTTATGACTATATCTATCTTAGGAACAAGGATGTCACTACGAAAATTAGTGTCATAGGTCATAGCTATAAAGACGTAGACAAAACCCCAAGAGAAGACCTGCATTCCACAACTGACCAGGAAGGAGGAATACCGGCATGGCTCTAGAACAAAGCTTACCAATGGATAGGAGAAGCTTCGGATTCTGGAAGTCTAAAAAAGGAAGATTGCATTCTTGATAGGACTGCACAAGATGAAGCATACGTACCAGATCCTTTTCCAGAGGAGATGTTCGAACTGTTTGGATGGAAACAAATACTAGCTACTCTTGATGTTGTGTCAATGAAGTGACCCTCACCAAATTTTGTGACAAGGAAGGGTACGATATCATTCCATTCCAGATGATGAATGTTTGCCTAACTCCAAAGATTGAGGAAGACGTACTGACAAGGAAGGGGTGATCGAGTGCCGACGCATAGTGGACAAAATCTCTGTAAGGGACCTTGTCCAAACGAATGACAAAGAAGAGTTTCAAGACTCGACTGATAAGACGCTAGAGGATAACATGGATGATGAGCTATCCAGTAGCTCAAGCCAGAACATCAAAGGAAGGATCGCCGAGTGATCTACTATGATTTCCCAAACCAAAACCCTTGAAGACAACGCAGATATTGAGATAAACGCAGAAACAACCACAACAAGCACCACGAGGACTCAGTACCTCTGTTAACTGAAAAAACGCAGTACTTGAGGTTAGTCGAAGCGATTGATTGCCTCAAGGACAGGATATCAAAGCGATATATGAAACGTGACTCAACCAAAACAACATCAAAACATAAACCAAAAACAAAGAAAAATACCAAAAAACCATCTAGGTTGTCCAAAATGGAAGGCAAAGTCAAATACAATGATTTAAAAAGGGCATTGAAGGAAATTTGGACAACCAAAATGGAAACTGACGAGGAATCAAATGATGATAAATTCGATTCACTATCCCACTATAAGAAGTATACCATTCAGGATAGGAAGATAGTGGTGCAAAAACCCCAACGAGATCCCAAAGAACCAGGAACTTCATATGATGGGCTTGAAAACACGAAAAGCATCAACTTAGCAGAACCCGAAGAGGAGCCTCAACCGACCTACATTGCCATGGACCTTACTGAAGAGGAAGAGCAACTTCTAGTCAATACGCTCAGGCAATATAAAGATGTCTTCGCATGGTCTTACAAAGATCTGAAGGGGATAGATCCAGAGATATGTCAGCACATGATTCCCCTTAAGGGTGAGGCCAAACCACGTAGACAACGTACTTACACGTACAATGAAACTTTTGCACAAAAAGTCAAGGAGGAAATAGACAAATTAAAGGATGTCGAGTTTATCTACGAGATTGAGCACACAGAGTGAGTGTCCCCGATTGTAATAGTACCCAAAAAGAATGGCAAAATACATGTTTTTGTAAATCTCAAGCAAGTAAATGCAGCCACCATTAGGGATAACTACCCACTGCCAATAACTGATCATGTTATTGAGAGGGTAGCAGGGAAAGAAGCCTATAGTTTCTTGGATGGGTTCTCAGGCTATAACTAGTTGACGATTAAGGTGGAAGATCAACATAAGACAACTTTTGCGACAGAGTGGGGTATATTTGCATATAGGGTAATGCCTTTCGGCTTGACCAATGCCCCAGCCACAGTCCAAAGACTAATGACCCACGCATTCAAAGAATATCTCAGACAATTTCTGGAGATCTACATGGATGATCTTTGTGTTCATTCCCATCGATGAAGTGACCACATCACTCACCTGAGTAAAGTCTTTGAAAAGTGCAAAATGTATCGTATTTGCTTAAACCCAAAAAAATGTGCCTTCATGGTGAGACAGGGTAGAATTCTCGACCACATAGTGTCAAAAAACAACATTTCAACTGATCAAGAAAAGGTGTAGACAATTGCGGCACTATCGAGAACAACAAAGATAAAATAAGTGCAAGCATTTATGGGGCATTGCGGATACTACCGGCATTTCATATATATTTATGTTGTAATAGCTAAGCCATTGTACGCCCTCATAACTAAGTTTGCATGGACAGGAGAATGTGAGTAGGCTTTCCAAAAATTGAAGCAACATTTGATTTCAGCTCCAATTTTGCAAGCCCCTGACTAGAGCAAGATCTTCCATGTCCATGTGGATGCGTCAGCCTATGCCATTGGGTGTATATTAGCCCAGCCAGGAGAGAAGAAAATGGATTTTCCCATTTGCTACTCCAGTCAACAACTAAACAACGCAGAGCAAAATTATACCACTACGGAAAGAGAGGGCCTGGGAATGATATGCTGTCAAGAAATTTAGACACTACCTTCTAGCAAACAAGTTTGTCTTCTTCGTGGATCATCAAGCACTGCTATATCTAGTGAACAAACCTTGCAATACTAGAAGAATTGTTTGCTAGTTTATATTGTTGCTTGAGTTTGACTTCAGGATGGTTGTAAGAAAGGGGACCACACACCAGAGAGCAGATCATCTTTCACGACTATTTCATGGGGAAGCACCTACGGGTGTCGATGATGAACTTCCTGATTCATATCTGTTTAACATAGAAATGGTGCCGCGATGGAGCGAAGAAGTCATGTCACTACTCACAATCGGCTCTTTGCAGATAGAAAGACAACCATCAATGATCCAACAAACATGGAACTCATCCTTTTAGGAGGACGGCTATACAAACACGGTAAGGATGGAATACTGAGACTATGTGTCCAGCCTGAAGACCACCTACTACCTCAAACAAGCTCATATACAAAATACGGATTTCACACTAGAGAAATACAGACAGGCCAACGGTTACAAATATTGGGCGTCTACTAGCCAAACATGGAATACAATGTCCATAAATATGTAAAATCCTGCAATAAATGTATAATACAGCCCCTAGTGGAACATGCCACAATGTTTCGGGTAGTACAAGCACCTAAATGGAGTGCTCACATCATTGAGTACTTAAAAAACAAAACCTTTCCAGAGGAATGGGACAAATCAAGAAGGAAAACTATCGAGGAAGAGGCCAAACACTATCTGCTCATTGCCTTCCAACTGTATAGGCGGGGAAAAGACAAACAATTACGGTTGTGTGCCACAGAAAGTGAATATTATGCCATCCTATATCAAGCACACGCGGGACAACCCGGAGGACACTTCTCCGTCGATAAAACGACAAAGCTAGTGCAAAACTCAGGTATATGGTGGTGGACCCTATTCATGGATGAAACCACATATCAAACGATGTGACGAATGTCAACGCACCAAACTACCCCTGCAGAGAGATGACATGCCACCGAGGCCGATGATGGGAGTTCGCGCTTTTTCCAAATGGGGCATTGACTTCATTGGTCCCATCAACCCTCCAGGATACATGACACACACACAATACATTATTATGGCAACGGATTACATGACGAAGTGGGCGGAAGCCAAAGCAGCCCAAAAAAATGATGCAAGGACTACAGCTCAGTTCCTTTTCAAAAACGTCTTTACACGGTATGGACTACCAATCAAAATAGTAAGCGATAGAGGAACACACTTTTTGAACGACGTCATGGAGACTCTCGCTGACGAATTCCTGGTGGTCCATTGAAAGTTAGCACCCTATCATCCGTAAGCCAACGGACAGGCAGACAGCACCAACAAAATCCTATGCACAGTGCTCACCAAAATAGTCAGTGACTCAAGAAATGATTGGGATCAGAAATTACACACCGCTTTATGGGCTTACCATGTAGCTTTTAAAACTTTCATTGGCACGACTCCCTTTAACCTGGTATTCAGAATTAATGCGATACTACCATTGGAATTCCTAGTCAAATCCCTCAGAGTGGCAACACAATTAGGATGGACGGGCCATGAGCTATCGGAGAGACTAGACACCCTAGAACATTAGATGAAACTAGACTCAAAGCGATAGTTGGCATATATGCTCAAAAAAATGAAATGAAAGCTTTTTATGATCAACATGTGATTGGTAAGGAGTTCCAGAAAGGGGATTACGTTCTCATGTATAGCCTGAAACAACACTCCAAAAAACTCAAAAAGCGAGGAATGGGGCCTTTTGTGATCCGTGATATATCGCAAAGTGGCGCCATTAAACTTGAAACATTGGCAAGAGAGGAGATACCTAATTGGAGCTAATGTGGTAACTACTCCACTTTCAGAAAAATCACACAGGAACCTCTAATGCCAAACACTATGGGGTTCAAGGTTGCCAACAGAGGTACTATGGACAGTCTAAGCCACATAAATTTGCCAATCAAAATTGATGGAACATTTTATCCACATCAATTTCATGTGGTTAAAGATCATTGAACGAAGCAGTTATTCTAGGAGTGTCGTGGATGCGCACTTATCAGACAACACGAAACTGGCAGGACAACACATTACGCATCGAACATGATGGCCAATCTTTAGCCACGCCATTCGTACAAACGGACTATGAATGGGAACCTCTACCTTCACTACCGACAATAGCTCAGTAATCATCCACCCCCATGGTTACAAAAATATGGGTTAAGAAATCAATCATGCAAACCAAGCTTAGTCAATTGTGGATACCTAAAATCCAAATCAATACACGTAAACCTACATTGCCTACCAAAAAATTAAACCATCACAAATTGCCCACCGCGGTTGTCAAACGGCCTAAACCGATGGACAACTCTCGTGGACATCCAACCACACCCAAAAGGGTATGGCAACCAAAACAACATCGCCTTCACGATGCCTCTTCTAGTGGATCCACCCCTAGGGAACTTCGATGGCAACCCAAAAAATGCCAACAACCGACACCATCGGCAACATCAAAACTTTTGCAATTCACAGTCAAACAAAGAGCACGCCTTCTACAATTACTATTGTTCGGGCCACGTAGATTCCAAGGAACCTCACCACCAACAGCCACTGAACATATTGTTCAACACCTATCTCTTGTACAAAAAAAAAAATTCCCATGCATATCCTCCACGAGCATCATAGAGCCACACTATACGGCTATGCATAGACACGTGCTTTATTCCCATGCACTCAACACATGCTCGTCGCGGACGACTCACTTTAGGAAGGGGGGAAAAATCAGTTGGAGTACCACTTGTATATACCATTATTATCATCCTATTTCCTTTCTTTTCTTTTGGTTTCCTTTCTTTCCCATTTTCTTAAAAAACACAAGTTTTTCAGAGCCTGACAGACTCTTAGTGGGCATAATCATTAGCCATACCGTCACGATCTAATACTAGAATAAGAGTATGTATATAAGGGAGGTGGCACTAATTTTGGCTAGTTTTTTTCCGACTTATAATCATTGTAAATAATTTTCTTTTACAAAAACGCAAAAAATGACAAGTAATCAAAAAAATATATATAAATCAAGCAAGGAAAGTTAGTATCGACATTTGAAAGCAAAAGCCAAAATTTCAAAGCAAGGACTACAAACATGGCAAATATGGAAATATTCAACACAAAATGAAATTTGCACCAACTTCTGAAGGATCAAAACTGTAGATCAGACGCCATTTGTAAACCGAGTGTTAGAATGACGAACGGTTCAAACCACAGGTGATGTGTCCAACAAGATATGAGCAATGAAGGTAAGTATAAATGGGGCATTCCGGGTACACTGGGATCATATTGTCAAAAAAGGGCAACAAAAGCTCATTTGCATTCACAGAGAGAGAGAGAGAGAGAGAGAGAGAGAGAGAGAGAGAGAGAGAGAGAGAGAGAGAGAGAGAGAGAGAGAGAGAGAGAGAGAGAGAGAGAGAGAGAGCTACATCAGCATAGGATTTTTGGAATTGCTTTTGCCTGCTACGACCACCTCAGTGGATCTCACTACACCAGATTTGACAGGTATGATCATTAACCTTGCAAGAGCATGTGTGTGTGACCCATACTGCATCAACAATACCAAAACAACAAATCCAAGCAGTACAAGGTCACAAAATCGGCAAACTCATAGGGCCAATGTGGGAGTCCAAAACCCATAAAAAACAAGAAAAACTTCATCAGTAGACCCCAACTACCTGGCAGAATCAGCCAAGATAAGAACAGTAGAAAAAGGTGCTAGAACATGGATCGCGATCCATGTTCTCGAAACCCTAAAATCAAGGAAACTTCTACAGGAGCAATTATAGAGGCCCAGGAACAAAACCCCATGACTATTTTTGCAAAATGCTTCCCAACCTGGATCGCGATCCATGTACCTTTTTGCCAAAATCAGGATCAAAGAGGTTCATTAGCTGGACAATGTACCAATAGTATTCGGGTTGCAAAATGATCACAAAAAAATGCTCCAAAGATCATCAGATCCACCTGGATTGCTACAGTCAGTTTGTAAATGGTCTTTTGGTCAAAAGTACTACTAAAGTAATTTGAGAAACTTCAAACTTTTCTCAAAGTCTATATACAAGCAATTGTAACCTAAGAATGGTAATGGGATCAAAACCAAGCAAAAGTATACTTGCAAAATGGTGAGACTTGCAAGATTCAGTTTGCCTTCCCAAAAGAATTCAAAGTCTAGGGAAACTTTCCAGGGAACCAAGCAAAGCTATGAACTACAGACCTCAACCATCAGAGATCAACGCAAGGAGAGATTTCAGGCAAAACATGACTCCAAAAGTGGTGACCAGAAACAGATTTGGTCAAAACGAAAAAAATATGGATATAAACTAAGAACTGGGGCAAACTATGGAAAAAACATGTCCAAAGTTGAAAAATTTTTACTAGTGTACTAGGGAAACCTATAGGAACCAATGTGCACAAGAACTGTATTCAAATGCTTCCCAACATGGATCGCAATCCATGTATCTTTTTGGCCAAAATAAGTAAAACCCATGCCATTTCATTCAGTATGATCAAGAAAGCCAAGCCATGAAGTGTCAAGCCATTTGAATCTCAAAAATCCACTTCCAAAAGCAAAAATCTCTGAATCTGTACATGATTTCCAAAATTTAGCCCAAGTGTCAAACCATTGATCCGAATCCCAAACTTTTTGGACCAAGTCATAATCACGATAAACCCTACCAGATGGTACCACTTGTATATACCATTATTATCATCCTATTTCCTTTCTTTTCTTTTCGTTTCCTTTCTTTCCCGTTTTCTTAAAAAACACAAGCTTTTTAGAGCCTGGCAGACTCTTAGTGGGCATAATCATTAGCCATACCGTCACGATCTAATACTAGAATAAGAGTATGTATATAAGGGAGGTGGCACTAATTTTGGCTAGGTTTTGGCCGACTTATAATCATTGTAAATAATTTTCTTTTACAAAAACGCAAAAAATGACAGGTAATCAAAAAATATTTATAAATCAAGCAAGGAATGTCAGTATCGACTTTTGAAAGAAAAAGCCCAAATTTCAAAGCAAGGATTACAAACATGGCAAATATGGAAATATTCAACACAAAATGAAATTTGGACCAACTTCTGAAGGATCAAAACTGTAGATCAGACACCATTTGTAAACCGAGTGTTAGAATGACGAACGGTTCGAACCACAGGTGATGTGTCCAACAAGATATGAGCAATGAAGGTAAGTATAAATGGGGCATTCCAGGTACACTTGGATCGTATTGTCAAAAAAGGGCACCAAAAGCTCGTTTGCATTCACACACACACACACACACACACACACACACAGAGGTACAGGAGAATAGGGTTTTCGGAATTGCTTTTGCCTACTATGACCACCTCGGTGGATCTCACTACACCAGATTTGACAGGTATGATCATTAACCTTGCAAGAGCATGTGTGTGTGACCCATACTGCATCAACAATACCAAGACAACAAATCGAAGCAGTACATGGTCACAAAATCGGCAGGGCCAATGTGGGAGTCCAAAACCCATCAAAAACAAGAAAAACTTCATCAGTAGACCCCAACTACCTGGCAGAATCAACCAAGATAAGAACAATACGAAAAGGTGCTAGAACATGGATCGCGATCCATGTTCTCGAAACCCTAAAATCAAGGAAACTTCTACAGGAGCAATTATAGAGGCCCAGGAACAAAACCCCATGACTATTTTTGCAAAATTCTTCCCAACATGGATTGGGATCCATGTACCTTTTTGCCAAAATCAGGATCAAAGAGGTTCATTAGCTGGACAATGTACCAATAGTATTCGGGTTGCAAAATGATCACAAAAAAATGCTCCAAAGATCATCAGATCCACCTGGATTGCTACAGTCAGTTTGTAAATGGTCTTTTGGTCAAAAGTACTACTAAAGTAATTTGAGAAACTTCAAACTTCTCTCAAAGTCTATATACAAGCAATTGTAACCTAAGAATGGTAATGGGATCAAAACCAAGCAAAAGTATACTTGCAAAATGGTGAGACTTGCAAGATTCAGTTTGCCTTCCCAAAAGAATTCAAAGTCTAGGGAAACTTTCCAGGGAACCAAGCAAAGCTATGAACTACAGACCTCAACCATCAGAGATCAACGCAAGGAGAGATTTCAGGCAAAACATGACTCCAAAAGTGGTGACCAGAAACAGATTTGGTCAAAACGAAAAAAATATGGACATAAACTAAGAAATTGGGCAAACTATGGAAAAAACATGTCCAAAGTTGAAAAAATTTTACCAGTGTACTAGGGAAACCTATAGGAACCAATGTGCACAAGAACTGTATTCAAATGCTTCCCAACATGGATCGCGATCCATGTATCTTTTTGGCCAAAATAAGTAAAACCCATGCCATTTCATTCAGTATGATCAAGAAAGCCAAGCCATGAAGTGTCAAGCCATTTGAATCTCAAAAATCCACTTCCAAAAGCAAAAATCTCTGAATCTGTACATGATTTCCAAAATTTAGGCCAAGTGTCAAACCATTGATCCGAATCCCAAACTTTTTGGACCAAGTCATAATCACGATAAACCCTACCAGATGGTACCACTTGTATATACCATTATTATCATCCTATTTCCTTTCTTTTCTTTTTGTTTCCTTTCTTTCCCGTTTTCTTAAAAAACACAAGCTTTTCAGAGCCTGACAGACTCTTAGTGGGCATAATCATTAGCCATACCGTCACGATCTAATACTAGAATAAGAGTATGTATATAAGGGAGGTGGCACTAATTTTGGATAGTTTTTGGCCAACTTATAATCATTGTAAATAATTTTCTTTTACAAAAACGCAAAAAATGACAGGTAATAAAAAAAAATTATAAATCAAGCAAGGAATGTCAGTATCGACTTTTGAAAGCAAAAGCCAAAATTTCAAAGCAAGGACTACAAACATGGCAAATATGGAAATATTCAACACAAAATGAAATTTGGACCAACTTCTGAAGGATCAAAACTGTAGATCAGACGCCATTTGTAAACCGAGTGTCAGAATGACGAACAGTTCGAACCACAGGTGATGTGTCCAGCAAGATATGAGCAATGAAGGTAAGTATAAATGGGGCATTCCGGGTATACTAGGATCATATAGTCAAAAAAGGGCAACAAAAGCTCGTTTGCATTGAGAGAGAGAGAGAGAGAGAGAGAGAGAGAGAGAGAGAGAGAGAGAGAGAGAGAGAGAGAGAGAGAGAGAGAGAGAGAGAGAGAGAGAGAGAGAGAGAGAGAGAGAGAGAGAGAGAGAGAGAGAGCTACAGGAGCATAGGGTTTTCGGAATTGCTTTTGCCTGCTACGACCACCTCGGTGGATCTCACTACACCAGATTTGACAGGTATGATCATTAACCTTGCAAGAGCATGTGTGTGTGACCCATACTGCATCAACAATACCAAGACAAGAAATCGAAGTAGTACATGGTCACAAAATCGGCAGGGCCAATGTGGGAGTCCAAAACCCATCAAAAACAAGAAAAACTTCATCAGTAGACCCCAACTACCTGGCAGAATCAACCAAGATAAGAACAGTAGGAAAAGGTGCTAGAACATGGATCGCGATCCATGTTCTCGAAACCCTAAAATCAAGGAAACTTCTACAGGAGCAATTATAGAGGCCCAGGAACAAAACCCCATGACTATTTTTGGAAAATGCTTCCCAACATGTATCGCGATCCATGTACCTTTTTTCCAAAATCAGGATCAAAGAGGTTCATTAGCTGGACAATGTACCAATAGTATTCGGGTTGCAAAATGATCACAAAAAAATGCTCCAAAGATCATCAGATCCACCTGGATTGCTACAGTCAGTTTGTAAATGGTCTTTTGGTCAAAAGTACTACTAAAGTAATTTGAGAAACTTCAAACTTTTCTCAAAGTCTATATACAAGCAATTGTAACCTAAGAATGGTAATGGGATCAAAACCAAGCAAAAGTATACTTGCAAAATGGTGAGACTTGCAAGATTCAGTTTGCCTTCCCAAAAGAATTCAAAGTCTAGGGAAACTTTCCAGGGAACCAAGCAAAGCTATGAACTACAGACCTCAACCATCAGAGATCAACGCAAGGAGAGATTTCAGGCAAAACATGACTCCAAAAGTGGTGACCAGAAACAGATTTGGTCAAAACGAAAAACATATGGCCATAAACTAAGAAATGGGGAAACATATGGAAAAACATGTCCAAAGTTGAAAAACTTTTACCAGTGTACTAGGGAAACCTATAGGAACCAATGTGCACAAGAACTGTATTCAAATACTTCCCAACATGGATCGCGATCCATGTATCTTTTTGGCCAAAATAAGTAAAACCCATTCCATTTCATTCAGTATGATCAAGAAAGCCAAGCCATGAAGTGTCAAGCCATTTGAATCTCAAAAATCCACTTCCAAAAGCAAAATTCTCTGAATCTGTACATGATTTCAGAATTTAGGCCAAGTGTCAAACCATTGATCCGAATCCCAAACTTTTTGGACCAAGTCATAATCACGATAAACCCTACCAGATGGTACCACTTGCATATACCATTATTATCATTCTATTTCCTTTCTTTTCTTTTTGTTTCCTTTCTTTCCCGTTTTCTTAAAAAACACAAGCTTTTCAGAGCCTGACAGACTCTTAGTGGGCATAATCATTAGCCATACCGTCACGATCTAATACTAGAATAAGAGTATGTATATAAGGGAGGTGGCACTAATTTTGGATAGTTTTTGGCCGACTTATAAACATTGTAAATAATTTTCTTTTACAAAAACGCAAAAATGACAGGTTAAAAAAAAAAATTATAAATCAAGCAAGGAATGTCAGTATCGACTTTTGAAAGCAAAAGCCAAAATTTCAAAGCAAGGACTACAAACATGGCAAATATGGAAATATTCAACACAAAATGAAATTTGGACCAACTTCTGAAGGATCAAAACTGTAGATCAGACGCCATTTGTAAACCGAGTGTCAGAATGACGAACAGTTCGAACCACAGGTGATGTGTCCAGCAAGATATGAGCAATGAAGGTAAGTATAAATGGGGAATTCCGGGTACACTAGGATCATATAGTCAAAAAAGGGCAATAAAAGCTCGTTTGCATTGAGAGAGAGAGAGAGAGAGAGAGAGAGAGAGAGAGAGAGAGAGAGAGAGAGAGAGAGAGAGAGAGAGAGAGAGAGAGAGAGAGAGAGAGAGAGAGAGAGAGAGCTACAGGAGCATAGGGTTTTCGAAATTGCTTTTGCCTGCTACGACCACCTCGGTGGATCTCACTACACCAGATTTGACAGGTATGATCATTAACCTTGCAAGAGCATGTGTGTGTGACCCATACTGCATCAACAATACCAAGACAACAAATCGAAGCAGTACATGGTCAGAAAATCGGCAGGGCCAATGTGGGAGTCCAAAACCCATCAAAAACAAGGAAAACTTCATCAGTAGACCCCAACTACCTGGCAGAATCAACCAAGATAAGAACAGTAGGAAAAGGTGCTAGAACATGGATCGCGATCCATGTTCTCGAAACCCTAAAATCAAGGAAACTTCTACAGGAGCAATTATAGAGGCCCGGGAACAAAACCTCATGACTATTTTTGCAAAATGCTTCCCAACATGGATCGCGATCCATGTACCTTTTTTTCAAAATCAGGATCAAAGAGGTTCATTAGTTGGACAATGTACCAATATTATTCAGGTTGCAAAATGATCACAGAAAAATGCTCCAAAGATCATCAGATCCACCTGGATTGCTACAGTCAGTTTGTAAATGGTCTTTTGGTCAAAAGTACTACTAAAGTAATTTGAGAAACTTCAAACTTTTCTCAAAGTCTATATACAAGCAATTGTAACCTAAGAATGGTAATGGGATCAAAACCAAGCAAAAGTATACTTGCAAAATGGTGAGACTTGCAAGATTCAGTTTGCCTTCCCAAAAGAATTCAAAGTCTAGGGAAACTTTCCAGGGAACCAAGCAAAGCTATGAACTACAGACCTCAACCATCAGAGATCAACGCAAGGAGAGATTTCAGGCAAAACATGACTCCAAAAGTGGTGACCAGAAACAGATTTGGTCAAAACGAAAAAAATATGGCCATAAACTAAGAAATGGGGAAACATATGGAAAAACATGTCCAAAGTTGAAAAACTTTTACCAGTGTACTAGGGAAACCTATAGGAACCAATGTGCACAAGAACTGTATTCAAATACTTCCCAACATGGATCGCGATCCATGTACCTTTTTGGCCAAAATAAGTAAAACCCATTCCATTTCATTCGGTATGATCAAGAAAGCCAAGCCATGAAGTGTCAAGCCATTTGAATCTCAAAAATCCACTTCCAAAAGCAAAATTCTCTGAATCTATACATGATTTCAAAATTTAGGCCAAGTGTCAAACCATTGATCCGAATCCCAAACTTTTTGGACCAAGTCATAATCACGATAAACCCTACCAGATGGTACCACTTGCATATACCATTATTATCATGCTATTTCCTTTCTTTTCTTTTTGTTTGCTTTCTTTCCCGTTTTCTTAAAAAACACAAGCTTTTCAGAGCCTGACAGACTCTTAGTGGGCATAATCATTAGCCATACCGTCACGATCTAATACTAGAATAAGAGTATGTATATAAGGGAGGTGGCACTAATTTTGGCTAGTTTTTGGCCGACTTATAATCATTGTAAATAATTTTCTTTTACAAAATCGCAAAAAATGACAGGTAATCAAAAAAAAAAAAAAAAATCAAGCAAGGAAAGTCAGTATCGACTTTTGAAAGCAAAAGCCCAAATTTCAAAGCAAGGACTACAAACATGGCAAATATGGAAATATTCAACACAAAATGAAATTTGGACCAACTTCTGAAGGATCAAAACTGTAGATCAGACACCATTTGTAAACCGAGTGTTAGAATGACGAACGGTTCGAACCACAGGTGATGTGTCCAACAATATATGAGCAATGAAGGTAAGTATAAATTGGGCATTCCGGGTACACTGGGATCATATAGTCAAAAAAGGGCACCAAAAGCTCGTTTGCATTCAGAGAGAGAGAGAGAGAGAGAGAGAGAGAGAGAGAGAGAGAGAGAGAGAGAGAGAGAGAGAGAGAGAGAGAGAGAGAGAGAGAGAGAGAGAGAGAGAGAGAGAGAGAGAGAGAGCTACAGGAGCATAGGGTTTTTGGAATTGCTTTTGCCTGCTACGACCACCTCGGTGGATCTCACTACACCAGATTTGACAGGTAATATCATTAACCTTGCAAGAGCATGTGTGTGTGACCCATACTGCATCAACTATACCAAAACAACAAATCGAAGCAGTACAAGGTCACAAAATCGGCAAACTCACAACGCCAATGCGGGAGTCCAAAACCCATAAAAAACAAGAAAAACTTCATTAGTAGACCCCAACTACCTGGCAGAATTAGCCAAGATAAGAACAGTAGAAAAAGCTGCTAGAACATGGATCGCGATCCATGTTCTCGAAACCCTAAAATCAAGGAAACTTCTATAGGAGCAATTATAGAGGCCCAGGAACAAAACCCCATGACTATTTTTGCAAAATGCTTCCCAACATGGATCGCGATCCATGTACCTTTTTGCCAAAATCAGGATCAAAGAGGTTCATTAGCTGGACAATGTACCAATAGTATTCGGGTTGCAAAATGATCACAGAAAAATGCTCCAAAGATCATCAGATCCACCTGGATTGCTACAGTCAGTTTGTAAATGGTCTTTTGGTCAAAAGTACTACTAAAGTAATTTGAGAAACTTCAAACTTTTCTCAAAGTCTATATACAAGCAATTGTAACCTAAGAATGGTAATGGGATCAAAACCAAGCAAAAGTATACTTGCAAAATGGTGAGACTTGCAAGATTTAGTTTGCCTTCCCAAAAGAATTCAAAGTCTAGGGAAACTTTCCAGGGAACCAAGCAAAGCTATGAACTACAGACCTCAACCATCAGAGATCAACGCAAGGAGAGATTTCAGGCAAAACATGACTCCAAAAGTGGTGACCAGAAACAGATTTGGTCAAAACGAAAAAAATATGGACATAAACTAAGAAATGGGGCAAACTATGGAAAATACATGTCCAAAGTTGAAAAAATTTTACCAGTGTACTAGGGAAACCTATAGGAACCAATGTGCACAAGAACTGTATTCAAATGCTTCCCAACATGGATCGCGATCCATGTACCGTTTTGGCCAAAATAAGTAAAACCCATGCCATTTCATTCAGTATGATCAAGAAAGCCAAGCCATGAAGTGTCAAGCCATTTGAATCTCAAAAATCCACTTCCAAAAGCAAAAATCTCTGAATCTGTACATGATTTCCAAAATTTAGCCCAAGTGTCAAACCATTGATCCGAATACCAAACTTTTTGGACCAAGTCATAATCAAGATAAACCCTACCAGATGGTACCACTTGTATATACCATTATTATCATCCTATTTCCTTTCTTTTCTTTTCGTTTCCTTTCTTTCCCGTTTTCTTAAAAAACACAAGCTTTTCAGAGCCTGACAGACTCTTAGTGGGCATAATCATTAGCCATACCGTCACGATCTAATACTAGAATAAGAGTATGTATATAAGGGAGGTGGCACTAATTTTGGCTAGGTTTTGGCCGACTTATAATCATTGTAAATAATTTTCTTTTACAAAATCGCAAAAAATGACAGGTAATCAAAAAATATTTATAAATCAAGCAAGGAATGTCAGTATCGACTTTTGAAAGCAAAAGCCAAAATTTCAAAGCAAGGACTACAAACATGGCAAATATGGAAATATTCAACACAAAATGAAATTTGAATCAACTTCTGAAGGATCAAAACTGTAGATCAGACGCCATTTGTAAACCGAGTGTCAGAATGACGAACAGTTCGAACCACAGGTGATGTGTCTAGCAAGATATGAGCAAATGAAGGTAAGTATAAATGGGGCATTCCAGGTACACTCGGATCGTATAGTCAAAAAACGACAACAAAAGCTCGTTTGCATTCAGAGAGAGAGAGAGAGAGAGAGAGAGAGAGAGAGAGAGAGAGAGAGAGAGAGAGAGAGAGAGAGAGAGAGAGAGAGAGAGAGAGAGAGAGAGAGAGAGAGAGGAGCATAGGGTTTTCGAAATTGCTTCTGCCTGCTACGACCACCTCGGTGGATCTCACTACACCAGATTTGACAGGTATGATCATTAACCTTGCAAGAGCATGTGTGTGTGACCCATACTGCATCAACAATACCAAGACAACAAATCGAAGCAGTACATGGTCACAAAATCGGCAGGGCCAATGTGGGAGTCCAAAACCCATCAAAAACAAGAAAAACTTCATCAGTAGACCCCAACTACCTGGCAGAATCAACCAAGATAAGAACAATAGGAAAAGGTGCTAGAACATGGATCGCGATCCATGTTCTCAAAACCCTAAAATCAAGGAAACTTCTACAGGAGCAATTATAGAGGCCCGGGAACAAAACCCCATGACTATTTTTGCAAAATGCTTCCCAACATGGATCGCGATCCATGTACCTTTTTTCCAAAATCAGGATCAAAGAGGTTCATTAGTTGGACAATGTACCAATATTATTCGGGTTGCAAAATGATCACAGAAAAATGCTCCAAAGATCATCAGATCCACCTGGATTGCTACAGTCAGTTTGTAAATGGTCTTTTGGTCAAAAGTACTACTAAAGTAATTTGAGAAACTTCAAACTTTTCTCAAAGTCTATATACAAGCAATTGTAACCTAAGAATGGTAATGGGATCAAAACCAAGCAAAAGTATACTTGAAAAATGGTGAGACTTGCAAGATTCAGTTTGCCTTCCCAAAAGAATTCAAAGTCTAGGGAAACTTTCCAGGGAACCAAGCAAAGCTATGAACTACAGACCTCAACCATTAGAGATCAACGCAAGGAGAGATTTCAGGCAAAACATGACTCCAAAAGTGGTGACCAGAAACAGATTTGGTCAAAACGAAAAAAATATGGACATAAACTAAGAAATGGGGCAAACTATGGAAAATACATGTCCAAAGTTGAAAAAATTTTACCAGTGTACTAGGGAAACCTATAGGAACCAATGTGCACAAGAACTGTATTCAAATGCTTCCCAACATGGATCGCGATCCATGTACCTTTTTGGCCAAAATAAGTAAAACCCATGCCATTTCATTCAGTATGATCAAGAAAGCCAAGCCATGAAGTGTCAAGCCATTTGAATCTCAAAAATCCACTTCCAAAAGCAAAAATCTCTGAATCTGTACATGATTTCCAAAATTTAGCCCAAGTGTCAAACTATTGATCCGAATCCCAAACTTTTTGGACCAAGTCATAATCAAGATAAACCCTACTAGATGGTATCAGCAGTTTTCTAAAATATTGCCCAACATGGATCGTGATCCATGTACCTTTAGCTCTAAATCCAAAGAAAATTGCTCAATGGCATCCCCTTATGCCCATGGACAACTTCCCAAAGTTAGAATTTTCAAATGCTTTCCAACATGGATCGTGATCCATGTTCCTTTTTGGCAAAATCTATTTGTTTCATTACAGTTTTGTGCCTATAATAATCCTAGGTGCACTAGTGAAATTTGGTCAAATTTGGAGTAGTTTTGACATAGTTAAGCTCACTTTTCTATTTTATGGTCAAGTTTACACTTTCCGACAGTTTTGATCAATGGCTAAAACCTGATTTCACTTGCAAACTGGCAACATGATTCCTCGAAGGAAAGCACAGAGGGAGTGGCATGTGGCACTCTATGAGATAACCAATATCTCATCAAATGAGAAAGCTCACCTCACCGAACAAGTACTTGAAGCAATTCCGGCAAACATTTTCATTGGAAGGTTCCAAGCCGCAGACGGAGAGATTGTAAAGACCACCATCTTTACCCAGGAAATGTGTACTTTGCACCAAAAACTAGAAGTGCAAGTAGGGGTCAGGTGTGTACAGCTTGACAATTTCTTAAGACTGCCTCCTTGGGGAACGGATTTTAGACAGGCTCACAAGCTCATAAGCACAATTCAGTACAATGGGGAAGCAACTCTGACAGACAAGGATGGGGCAGTCGTTAAGGTAAAAATTACAGCTGAAATCATCAATGAAGCCCTCCATATCAAGGAATACAAGGACGTGTTTGCTTGGTCATATAAAGACCTGAAGGGAGTAGATCCTACGATATGTCAACACATGATCCCAGTAAAGCCTGATGCAAAGCCTAGCCAAGAGAGACCTTACACGTACAATAATACATTTGCTAAGCGCATCAAGTAAGAGATCAATAAATTAAAGGAGGCTAAGTTTATCTACGAGATAGAACACACCGACTGGGTATCTCCCATTGTGGTAGTGACTAAGAAAAATGGAAAAGTACGAGTGTGTGTGAATCTAAAGAGGGAGTAGATCCTACGATATGTCAACACACGATCCCAGTAAATCGTGATGAAAAACCTAGCCAAGAGAGACCTTACACGTACAATAATACATTTGCTAAGCGCATCAAGGAAGAGATCAATAAATTAAAGGATTCTAAGTTTATCTACGAAATAGAACACACCCACTGGGTATCTCCCATTGTGGTAATTCCTAAGAAAAATGGAAAACTACGAGTGTGTGTGAATCTAAAGAAGGTTAATGCTACCACTATTAGGAATAATTATCCCTTACCTATTACTGACTAGGTCTTAGAATGAGTGGTCGGTAAGTGAGCATACTCCTTTTTAGATGGATTCTCAAGATATAACCAACTTGCCATTGCTCCTTAAGATCAATACAAGACAGTGTTTGCCACATAATGGGGTATATATGCATATAGGGTGATGCCTTTTGGCCTGAACAATGCCCCATCCACCTCTTTAGAGATTGATGGCCCATGCCTTTAAAGAATACTTGAGGATATTCTTGGAGATATACATGGATGACTTATGTGTGCACTCTCACTTGAGAGGTGAGCATACAGAGCACCTCAAAAAAGTATTCAAGAAGTGCACAACTTACAGGATTTGTCTTAACCCAAAAATATTTGAGGTTAGACAAGGAAGAATTTTGGGATATATTGTCTCAGAGAATGGTATATCTACCGATTTGGACAAGATTAAAGTAATAGTAGAGTTACCTATACCAAACAACACAAAGCAGGTACAATGCTTTATGGGACACTATGGGTACTACAGGAGGTTTATACACATGTATGTTGTCATTGCCCAAACCCTATATAGACTTATAGTAGCCTTTGTGTGCATGGAGGAGTGTGACGAATCCTTTGAAAAGTTGAAGAAAGCACTTATACCCACTCTAGTACTGAAAGCACCGGATTGGGAAAAGATATTTCATGTTCATATCGATGCTTCCGCATTTTCTATTGGATGCATCTTGGCCCAACCAGGAGAAGGAAATATGGATTTCCAAGTCTGTTATGCCAGCAGACAACTGATAGTGCTGAAAATAACTACACAACCATGAAGATAGAGGGGTTGGGAATGATATATGCTGTTAAGAAATTTTGGCATTATCTCCTTGCAAACAAATTTTTACTTTTCACCGATCATTAAGCTCTCCTATAGCTCGTAAAAAACCCATGCAATACCAAAAGAATTGTAGCATGGTTTATCATATTTCTAGAGTTTGATTTTACAGTTGTGATAAAAAAGGAGAGATGTATCTATGAGCAGATCACCTTTCCAGACTACCACAGGGAGAATCTCCAGAAGGGGTAGACGATGACATCCCTCACACTTATCTTTTCAACATTGAAATGATACCAAAATGGTCTCAGGAGATAGTCAGTTTACTATCCTATGGAAGTTAGTTCGATAGAACGGGATAGGAAAGTAAAAGACGAACGGTTCGACAATCACGGTATTTCCAATTATTTGGTGGATGTTTGTATCAATTGGGCTTGGATGTTTGTATCTAGAGGAATACGATTGTTATCTTTTGGAAGCACGTGTTTAACACTAGGTTGGTAACCTAACAGGACATAAAAGTGTCCTTTCAGGGTTTTGAAAACAACCTCCAAAACCATAGTAGATCCACTCATTTTGTAAAATCCTTTCATGAGGTTATAGTTCAAGGCCTACTACACATGGAAAAAATAAGAAACTTGTAAAAGTTTTCATCTTTTGGTCACACCAAGTCTCCAAAGTTGATGGACCAGTGCATTTTCATCAAAACAGCCATTTCTTACGTTTTGTTGCATAAAAATAAGATTAGGGATTTTTGTAGGACTTGAGATAAATTCCCTAGTTAATTTCAATGGGTTGGTGATTAGAACACATGATTTCTTCTCACTCACTTTTTTTTGTTTTGCCAAAATAAATAGGTACAAAAAGGGTTGAATTTTAATCATTCTGCAAACCTATCATCAAAGTTTCTATAGCCACGCTCAATGCAAATAATATATGCATGTTTTCTTAGTTCCCTATTGTCGTTTATGTTCATAAGGAGCCATGGAGCATGTCAAAAGAATAATACATCTCTTACCAAGGGGAATCTTGAGGACAGAGATGAAGTGCTAAATACAGCAAACATGAAAAAATTGGGTTCAACATTATGAGTTGTAGAATCCCATAGAAACTATTCAATATCTAGCCAAATTTGATCCTTATGACTAGATATGGTTACTACCTACAAAATGCATGTAGTTGTCACAAGAAACTAACAATATTGAAAAAGCTATACTTGATATACTAGAATGTTTTGTTTTCTTTTGTAATTGAAAAAATCAACCATCGTTGTGTACTATGCAAAATAAGGTATTAGGTGCCCCAAAACTCGAGGAATATTAGCTTTATGTTACAATATGCGAGATAGAAAATAAAAAATGCATTTGGATATCACGAAATCCACCAAAAAAATCATAGAAGAGCTAAAATTGGCTAAAAAACAGGATTTGACAATTTTTGTAATTTGGTCATAACTTACAACTTTGATATTTATTCTCCCTAGAAGCATCAAGACATGTTGAGGACTACTAAAGATAGTTCTCTAGCATTATAGACCTCACATAAATGAATTCTAGAGTGGTATAGTTGCAAAAAGTTGAAAAAAGCCAAAAAGAGGACCCGTTTTTTCACACAGTTTAGGTTGTGAAATGTTGTGCAAGGACAAGGTTAAAGATAGAATTGATATTCCAAAAAAATGTCGAGTTTTTTTCAGCTCACGAGACAACTTTCTATATAGGTAGCACCTCAAAATCCATTTTGAAAATCTTGATAGAAAATGGTCACTTAACAGGACATAAAAGTGTCCCATTACCAACCTAGTGTTAAGACTTAGTATTTCCTTGCTCGCAAAAGAAAAAATACTAGCGCTTGCAACAATTAGGAGTTTATTGGTCAAATATGCACACTGATGTTTAGAAGTACATTACTAACTATGCAATCTACAGGTCTAACCCACCAATAGAACATGCTACATTGTTTTAGGTGATGATTGTACCAAAATGGAGCCAGTACATTGTTGACTATTTGACCACAAGAACCTTTGCGGAACATACCTCTAGGGCATAACAACGGGGCATAGAAATAGAGGTTCAAGATTTTGTACTAATTGAAAATCAACTATATAAGAGAGGAAAAGACAGTCATCTTAGGATATGTGCAACAAAAAGCATGTATTTACCAATCCTAGAGTAGGCACATGAAGGACTCAGTGGAGTCCATTTCTTAGGGGATAAGACGGTTAAAATTGTCTTAACCGCTAGAATATGCTGGCCTACATTATACATGGATGCTGACAAATATGTTAAGAGATGCTACATGTGTCAACGTACCAAAGTATTGATGAAGAGAGACAAGATGCCTTTAAGACCAATGATGGGAGCAAGAGCTTTTGCTAAGTAGGGTACAGATTTTGTGGGACCAATTTCACCCCTCTTACAAAACTCATGCCCAGTATATCATTGTGGCCATAGACTATCTCACAAAGTGGGCTGAAGCTAAGGCCACACAGAAAGCTAATGCAAGGACCATTTCACAATTCTTCACAAAAATATCTTTGCTAGATATGGCTTACCCATAGAAATTGCCAATGGTCATGGCACACATTTCCTTAATGAAGTTCTTGAAAATCTTTTGGACGAATTCATGGTAGTTCACAGGAAGTCCGCTCCATACCACCCACAGGCTAATGGATAGGCTAAAGCTACCAAGAAGATTTTATGCACGGTTTTGACCAAAATAGTATCTGACTTAGGAGTAGATTGGGACCAACAGTTACATGCGGCAACATTGTGGGCTTATAGGGTAGCATACAAAAACTTGATTGGGAAAACATCGTACAACATGGTTTTTGGCCTTAATGAGATCTGCCACTGGAGTTCCTAATCCCCACTCTAAGAGCAGCTAAAACAACTTGGTTGGGTAGATCATGAGTTGTCCTCCAGAGTCGATGACCTTGAAAAATTAGATGAGCTTTTTCTGAAGGCCATAGCCTCTATCTACGCTAAAAAAAAGAAAAGACAAAAGGAGTTTTTTGATAAGCGAGTACTCTTGAAAGAGTTTAAAACAAGAGATTTTGTCTTGGTTTATACACTGAAACAACATGCAAAAAAACTTACAAAGCGAGGGATGGGACCCTTGGTGATCACTGATATATCACCAAGTAGAGGCGTCAAGCTTGCTACATTGAAGGGTGAAGAAATTCCGAATTGGATTAGTGGCTACCGCCTAAAAAAGTACCAGCTCCCACTAACCCAAAACATGCTTCAACAAATCCATGCGGAAAGGAAATGCTCTCAAGAAAAGCAACGGGTTGTAAAATAATCTCAAGAAGAAGTCAGGGCGCGTATGGAAAAATGGAAGCTTCTACGAAAACATCAACAACACCGACCACCAATAGGGATCAATGTGATCAAAGTGATTGACTTCAAAGAGGAGCATACAGTGGAACCAACCATAAAATTCAAGCTTGGAGGTAATCAAGTGGAGGCCAAGGCAATCTTAGATTTTGGAGCTCAAGGAAATATCATTTCCTACATCCTATACAAGCAGTTGACACTTGACGGGCAGCTTCAATCAACACGTCAGGGCATTCAAAGTTATCTGAAGCACTCAATCAAAGAAATATGATGGGTGGTGATACATGTACATGCTAATCAATACATCTACCCGCATAAGTTTTATGTGGTAGAAGATAAGCCAGCACAACATGCATTGTTACTGGGCCAACCATGCATGGTAGCAAAAGTACAATCTACAAATTGATTGGCGCTTTGATACAGTCAATATTTAGAATGCAACCAAAGCACAAGTAGTTCCATTTGCAACAGAAAAAAACGACAAACCATTGGTAACAAACCTAGAAGATAAGGGCAACCAACCCTTACGTACAACAGATAAGAAATGGCTTCCAAAGAGAAAAGCAAAGGACATTACTATTGCAGAGCCGAGCAACGAGAATAGTTTGAGGAATCTATTTGACAAAACCACCAAAAAACAGTCACCATGACAGTCCTTAACAACATCAAAACAAATTTGGGTAAAATAGAAAAGCGGTTGCATAAGTTAAGCTGACCCAGCAACAAGATACCTCGATGGCAACAATCAAAAAACTACGCCAACAAACCCAAAGGTATAATCAGGAATGGGTGCCGAAGAAATTTCTTGCTACACATGGTCATCAAGAGAAAATCTGGATTCCAACGCGGCACAACAAGGAACTCAATGTGATATCAACCCCTAAAATCACACCAAAACCAAATCCATATGATCCACAGTCAAAGATAATTTGGGTACCCAAGAAATTACAGCAAGCTCAAAAGAACCAAATAAAAATTTGGGTACTTAAACAAAGACCAACACAAAAGCCACATGCAAATTACGGATTCAAACAGGAATGTCAACAACATTGGAAACACATAATAGAAGTACCAAAGCAACCATTTTTAATCAAATAGCGAGCGGCACCACTTAATAGTGATTGTTATTTCACCGCTATCTTCTTGGTACTAACTTAATAGAAAACCTTCACATCGAATGCCAATAAGCACATTTCTTATAGCCTCCTCTTGCACAACATTAACTTTTCCTATGCATTCGTTATGCATATAGGGGGATATAGGGCCGCATTACGTGGCCATCATTAGCACCACTTGGTAACCTATGCACAACACATACTCTGTTGAAATGTGAGGGGTTTAGGGCTTGGAGGTAGAGAGCCTCCTAGACGCATCGAAGATGAATATGAAGAAGCAGTGAAGATTGGAGCTACACACTTTTCACATTTTTCCAAAATGATCATGTATTGTAATTTTTTGATTTATTTAGCCATTGTGATAATTGTAACGTGTTACGGGCTCAATAAGAGTTCCAAGATGTAAAGAATAGGTTAGCTAGTGTACCTAGGTTGCAGATACAATAAGTTGTGGAGCCTCAAAGGTCTTGGGCATCGGGATATTACTCATTTTAAACCTTGGCTAAGGTATAAAAGCCAACTTTGTAAAGATTTTATTAAGTTTTTGGATAAGAAATACATAGCGTGAGCTTACAGTGCTCACTTCTCTCCTTCTCATGCTTCCTTCTCCCTTGTCGGTTGTCACATTGCAGTGCTGTCTGTTGCGTTACAACCATAGGTAAGAGCTCTACGCATTGACGTAAACATATCATGGTAGATTGTAGCTTGTGATGTTGCCAACCCACAACCTAATTTCATCATAAGTAGAAATTTAAGCTAGAAAATCACAAAATAAGGATAGGCGGGGTATTGGGACATCACTGCTAAGCATTTAGATGCATTTGGGGTTAGAAACAACTAGGTCAAAATCTCATTGCTGTTAATAATTGCGTTTTTTTCACTCATTAAAAGTGAGTTTTGAGACCATAAGCATGCGTGCTTAGGTCTTATATACTTGGCCTAGAAGTTTCGTAACATTCGGATGTCATTTGATGTTGTAACGGTCATGTTTTGTTTTTCGATTAGCAACTAGCTTTTGATGACTTAGGTCATTTGAGTGTAGCTTGTGTTAGATGCGAGTTCTCTGTTGTTTTCCAAGATATTGACACCCTCTTGTAGCCTCTATACACTAGTTGAGTCAGCTTTGTCCCATGGATTGACAATTATGTTTGTGGTTCTTGCTATGTTTGCAATAAGATAAGAGTGAGGTTAGGAAACCCATTCACATTTGGCGTCATTGCCGGGGACGAATAGACCTAAACTAGGAAAAACAAGAGCATCTTGTGTAGTTGTCCTTTAACTTCCTCTAGGATCACTTAGAGTAAAACTTTCTCTTTAAAACCACATAGATTAAGGGTGTTGTCTTTTGCTGTGTAAGGTAGCTTGGAAGTAGATTGTACTTGCTAAGTACCTTGTAGGATTAGGTTAGGATTTTGAGAATGATTGATGGACAAGACAAGTCTTAAGATCATGCTCAAGAAACCATGAAAAAACAAGAAAACAAGTGTTTGTGGACACATTCCACAACCCAATTGCAGAAGAACCTAGGAGTAGGGTAAGTAGAATCCGAGGTACATCTCGAATCATTGCTCACTCCAAAAGAACCTATGCGTTGTTTATGTGAAGTTGCAGAATTTCAGGTCTACAACTTGAAATAGTACCAAAAGACTGTCAACCATTGAATTTGGCTGGAGATTATGCTCATAAAAGTTGTATGAACGAGTGGGTAAGCATAAGGATGCATTTGAGGTAAATTTTCAAGAGTCTACAAAAAGTTAGATTATTCATATTTTCTTGAGAATTTAAGCCAAATTAAGTTTTGACTTGACTCAAAGACTTAAAACATGTCACAAAGAGACTGACCGGTGAAAAAATTGCAAAAAATGTTCATTTTAGGCCAAAAGTAAATAATCGTGGTTATTTACTTTTAGCTCAAAATTGATCAAATTGATACCAGAGACTCTATGAATGATTACAAACATCTTTTGTGAAGGTTCATAGAATTTGAATCACAAAACAGACCAAAAACTTGATAAAAATTGAAATTTGTACTATTTGTCGAGAAATTGTGTTTGACTTGATAAATCTTGTTCAAATTTGGTGAAACTTGACTCAGAGGCTGAGTTTAAAGTGTAGAACATGCGTGTATGCTCAGATGATAAAAAATATGTTAAAATTTGGCATATATAAATAATCACAATTATTTACTTTTTTCCAATTTTCAAACATTTTTGGCCAACCAAGCAGACCACATGTTCTATCATGTTGTATTGAGCACACATATCAAATTTGGTAAGATTTGGATCTTTGAAGTGGAAATTGTGGCCACTTTTGTAAAGACAGTCTGCTTACACAAAATTATTGACAAATTGAGCAGGGTTTATCCAAACTTTGTGACACTTTGCTAGGGAGCTTAAGTTGAGTTGCTTTACCTGTTTGTATCATCATCTTGGCAAAAAAATGCTAAAAAGGCCCAGAAGTAGATAATTGCGATTATTGTCAATGCTTATACTCGTACTGGTAATACTGGATCTACTAGTAATACTCGTACTGGACCTACTGTTGTACTGGTATTGGACCTACTGGTAATACTGGTACTGGACCTACTACTATATTGCTGTACTGGTACTAAACCTGGTACTGGACATACTACTGGTACTGGTACTGGACATTGTGGGATGGGTTTCTAACCTCACTCCTATCTTTTTCCACACATAGGGAGAACATAATTTTCAATCCATGGGACGAAGATGACTCGACTAATTCATAGAGGCTAGAAGAGGGTGTCAATCTCTTGGAAAATAATAGACAACTCGCATCTAACACAAGCTACACTCAAATGACCTAAAGCTAATCTCTAATCGACAAACAAATCATAACCTTTATACCATCAAACATCATCCTAATGTTACAAAACTTCTAGGACATGTATATAAGACCTAAGAACACATGTTTATGGTCTCAAATCTCACTTTTCTTGAAGTGAAAAAATCACGATTATTAACAGTAGTGAGTTTTTGACCTAGTCATTTTGACCCCGAATGCATCTAAATGCTTAGCAATGATGCTTTAATACCCCACCTATGCTTAGTTTGTGATTTCCTAACTTAAATTCCTACTTATGATGAAATTAGGCTACAGGTTGGCGATGTAAAAAGCTACAGATTACCATGATATTTTTACGTCAATGCGTATAGATCTTACCTGCGCTTACAACGCAATAGACGTAACTATAATGTGACAATTGAGAAGGGAGTAAGAAGCACAAGAAGGAGAGAAGTGAGTGCCGTTAGCTCACGCTGTGTTTCTATTATCCAAAAACTTGACAATAACTTACAAAAATTGTCTTTTATACCTTAGCCAAGGTTTCTTTGATCAAAAACTAATAATCTGGGAGCTCTAACTAAGGATAAATTGATACGAAGCTTATAGCCCCGTCTCATCAATTACAATATCCACTTGGAAAATAGGAGCTACAATATTCTCGATTTATCAAAAGAATAAGTGTTTTTACAATAAAAGCTCCCTCAAAATGATACATGGGTTAGCTTGCTGCTAGCATTCCCCCCCTGCCTGTGTCGTCCTTTGACACAGTTTCATGGGCTGAAATAGTCTTTGGGTTGACGGCTGGCAAGGCGATCTTTAAGTGCGTGTAGAGATTTCTCATATTTGATGCATCTTTCTTTGTCAGGGACTTGCTGAAATTGTATAGTGACTTTGTTTTTAAGTTCGGTGGCAGAATAGCCAACAAGCCTTGATGTGAGATTGTTGATCATTGGTCCAAAAATATTTGTCCGCTATGTGAAGAATCCTGTATAAAAAGCCTCTTCAAATTCCAACATATTGCTTGATGACAAGAACATGCATCTGGCATGGAAGCTGTAGAGAACTTCTTCTGAAGGCTATCCGCTTAAATTATAGCACAAGACTTTGTTACCTTCTAAGAAAGAAATCCATGGGACTCTTGCTTGCTCAGGCTCATGAAAAGCTTGAATGCATGTAAGCAGCATTCTCTAGATTTTATAGAGCATTTCACATGAGAGATTAGGGAGGCTCTTAAAGAAGTTCATAGCACCCGTTAGGGTTTTCACCATGTATTCCTCCATTGATGGCCCCTGCTCTAGAGCTGGCAATTTTGGATAATTGAGCCATGTTGGCCTCTTCTTCTTTAATGCTTTGTGTGCCTGCCATGTCCTTACCCTTGATGCATGACAGAATGTAGGGTCTTTCTGTATTGCTGCAGGTGCTCTTGTAAACATAATGAGGTACCTTGAGTTCTTGTTGAGCCAATTTTTTCTCCATTTCGGGTGGAGAGCATTTGAACCTTCTTCCTACATATCCTTGTAAATTCTTTCTTTGACTTACAGTAGCTCCACCTTTATAAAAGGGTAGGGTAGTGGCTATTGATTCCATTGAGCATTGATTTGGTTGGGAGTGAGCTAGGTTACATTGACTGAGTGGAGAAATCTCAACTCCCAATCCATTGTGGCTTTCGATTCAGCATCTACTTCATGGACAATCTGTTCTTTTAGTGCATCTTCTTCAGGTTTAGAGAGCTGGACCATTGGCACTTGTACTTCTTCAATGATTGGTACTTGGAATTCAAAATCTCCAATCTCCAGTCTACCCTTTTGTTGGTTGTGTTTCCATATCCGCAAAGAAGACTGGTGATATGCATTTAATTGGTTGTTCAGAGGTTCCTGCCTCCTTTTGAGCTTCCGTATGCCCTTCTCTCAGCAACTGGTTGGCTCTCTTTAAATCCTCTATCTCCTCGAGAAACAACTCTTTCCTTTTTACTTTACTCAAGTTTGAGGTCCTTGTTTCTCTTTTCCAAAGTCTTGTAGACTTCATCTGTCCCCTTGAGTGAAGCTACGACACCTTTGTCACTTTCCTTAGGTTGTTTATAACTGGCTTCCTCCTGTTGTTTCTCTCTTCCCTTTACTTCCTCGCCTTCATTGGATTTAGTAGTAGTTGGTGAAGGGCTTGGACTTGGCATGGGATAGTCTTCTTGTTCAGTGGTGGGTGAAGTGGGTCTTGGAGACATCTCTCCTTGTTCATGTTGTGGTTCAGGTTGTTGTGCAGCTTTTGCTTGCCTTTGTTGTGTAGTCAATTCTTCTCTTGTTTTCCTTTGCACTTCTAGAGCTTCTTGTATCTTCAAGGCTTCGGCTTCTACATACATTCGTTCAAGCAAATCCTTAGGATCTTTTGGGACATTCTTCGCGGGTTTGTTGGTCCTTGGATCCTTGAGCTCCCTTGGACTCCATGATTCCGGGGTTTCTCCTACAGCTTGGTGGATTCTTTCATAAGACTCTTTTTCCCTCTTGAACCTTGGTTTCTTCTGTTGAGGTTCTTCTTGATTGGTTGCCACTGCTTTCTTCTTCATTTCCTTGCTCCTTGCCCTCTTTTCTTCATTGTCAGATCTTTCAATGTTGTGGGCTTTAGGCGAGCTTTTTGCTAATTCCTCATCTGATTTATATACCCTTTTCTTCTTTGATCTAGTGGTTCTTGGAGAGGGTTGAGTTGAAACTATCCATGTATTTTTATATGGGGCTAGCGACAAGTTATCTGTCATTCTAATAGCATGGTATGCGATTCGTGTTAGAACTTGTGGAGCACCCAAATATGTTATCTTTCCTTCCTTCTTTGTGCTCTTGAGTGTTGTAAGCACGTACTGTATGTGATCTATTTCTTGCCTTGTTGTTGACTTCAACACTTGAGTGAAAGCAGTTGCAATTGCATGATTTGGATTTGTGTATCTTGGTGGTCTCTTTGAGAGGAAATAGAAATGTTGGTGATGAAGACGGGCGGGATCCTCCACTTGCTTTAGAATGAGATCGAGAAAGTGGTGGCAGTTGTATCCTTGGTGAATGTGCCAACCATCTTCCTATCCTTGACCCTCATTGTCATGCCTTCCGTTGGCAGCTTTAGTGCCTCGGCTACTATGTCCTTGTTGATAACCACTTCAACTTTCTGGCCTTGCTGATCCATGATTTGAGTAGACCCATCCTCTTTGATAGTGGATAATAGTTCATAGGCCCGCTGGAAATCTGTACATGGCTCTTGGTCGTAGAATTCTCGAAGTCCCAATCTTTTGTTGGCTTCTTTAGTGTTTGGCTTTGCGACTACATCATAAAATTCCTTGGGTAGCAATTGTAACTCTACCTGGTTGCCATCTTCACTCTTAAACCTTCCAATGAAGACTATAGTGTTGTTTTCTTCAAGCTGTTCTCTGGATAGGTAGGTTGCCTTTGCCATTTTCACAGAGCTTGTCTTCAACTGGTATGGTGGCAATCCTTGCAGCTTCTATTTCTGAGTCATCCACTTCTTTTCTTTTTCAGCCGCTTGCATTGCACCTGATAGGAGAATATAGTGTCAAAGTTAGAAAATTTCACAAATTTAGTTCTGAAATGCCCTAAGTCTGAATTGTTGACAAATGATGTCCATTTTGCTTCAAATCAATTTTGGAGCATGCATAGATGCATAAAAAAATGTAAAATAAAAACCATGCAAGCCAAGAAAATTTTGCAACTAAAAAACAAAATCACGATTACTTACAAATTGGAATTTTTTCTAGCTTTTTGCATTTTTGACATCATAGGCTTGAAAAACATGTGACTTAGATACTCTGAGTGAAGTGTTGGTTCATTTGAGTGTAATGGGTCCAAATGTGATCAAACTTGATCGGTGGGCTTGGAAAATCATGTACTTTGGTCCCATAAGGTCAAAGCTAAAATTTAAGCTCATTCTGATAAAAAAGTAAATAATCGTAATTATTAACTTTTTCATCAACTTGGACATTTTTTGGTGCAAGTTGGCTCTAGGCATGATGTACATCCTTTGTGTGAGATATGGGATGGTTTGGATCAAAAAATGTGACAGTTAACTCAAAATTTGGACAGAAAAGCCAAGTTAGTGCGTTTTTTTGACAAAATCGGAGATCTTCTTGATCTTTTGGGCTCAATGTTGACATGTGGAATGACATAAATGTGTACAAGTGATAGGTGAAGTGACATGATGATTTTCAAGCCAAATGTGCACAAAAGTAAATAATTACGATTATTAACAACAGTTGCATTTTTTGCTTGAAAAGATAGTTTTATGACCTACACATCTTCATTACACCTAAAACAAGTTCTAAAATGAATTTGGTAAGATTTAGTTGTGTCGGCATCACTTCATGCTCTTGTGGACTTTGAAATCACAGGTTTTTGTTACTACTTGGTGTGTAGCATTGTTTGGTCACTATGGACTTGTCCGCTACATAGTCCTGATGCTGCTAATCCAGTTTGGGCTCATTCAGAGTCAGTTTGACTTCATATGTCAAAATTTGACACTTTGTAGTCTTTGAGTTGTTTCCTTCTGTTTGAGAGCTTGCCTTGATTTTTTTCTTGAAACCATGTAGGTACATTGTGTATAGACCTTGTCTATAAGCTTCCCGTGGAGTCAGAATCCAATTTTGGTCATGCGGCAGAAACCTAGATTATTTACTTGGGGACCCCCTCGACCCCTGCCAAATAGTCATCTAATGATATGGAAGTAATATCTAGGGGCATGCTACACTTCAAGTCTCGTCCAATTTGGTTGAGCTGACATGCCACTATGGTCATTTTTGTTTCATAGAAAACCATACACACCTAGGATTTTAGGTTTTTGTCCTAGGCGTAGACTTGCTACCCGACTGTAAAGAAACATTCTTTGATGAGTTTAGAAACTACCCCTCATGTCTTGTGTGAGACAACACTGAAAATGGGTGACTGTGGACTCCGAAAATCGCGCGCGAAGAAGGTAGAAAGCTCTCTCCTCCAAGAGGTCATGAAAAGTGGAAAGGAGGTTATTTTGGGCCACCTAAGATATCTATACTCGGATTTTCCAAATCATTTTCCTTCAGATTCCCCTGTTAGTCCTACTAGGCCGTGAAATATACGTTAGACTCAAAAAATTTCTCAATCGGACTCCGTTAGCTCATTCTTCAAGAATTTGCAGAAACAAGCCTCGGCGGCCTAATTTAGGTTTCCTGCTTTTGTTATTTGTTTTGATGGAGTTATTTTTTTGCATATCCATCTTGTTCTTTTGATCATGAGCATATCTTCAATTTCTTCATTTGAGCTCATTTGCTAATTATTATTAATTTTTGATTTGTTTATTGAAAATCATAGAAAATAATAAAATCCACTAAAAGAGCAATTTGAAAATTCAACAATTAAAAAAATTCATTGAAAAACACTTCTTTATTACTTTTTGGTGGATTTCTCCTTTTTAAAACTCCACTATCAAGAAAAATTGATGAAAATAAGCAAAAAGGCTATTTTTTAATAATATATATACTATTTACACTCATCGGGGAGATGCTATCAGTTAAAATTCCCCCGTTGATGATTTTTTAAGGGTAATCTTAGGTAATTTTACAAAACACCACACGTTAACATCCAACTTTTTTCCTCCCTCTTCAAACATTGCCCTTAATTATTGAAGTTCCCTTCCACCCCTCCTAGATGGAGTACTACTGTGTGCATGGGTTGAACAATCGTGTCTATGCATAGCCGTGGTTGGCTCTATCATGCTTTAAAGGTCAATGCAATTCGAACTAGTATGTTGTGCAAGAGTTGGGTCTTGAGTAGTTAACTGAAGGGTTTTCGTGGTCGAGGTTTCCTGTTGATGTTTTCTAAATCGCAGATTATGTAATTTGTGTGCTCTTTTCTTGATTGGACCATTGGGATGCTTTGGCACACTAATTTCCTGAGCTATAAGTATCAATGATGACGGCTGCTGAGATTTAACTGTCCATTGGTATTTTGGTTTTTCGTTGATGAGTTGTTGTGTTTGAGTTTTTTGAGATTTAACTTTCCACTACTTCATTGGCTTTACAATTTGTGGAGAAGATAAATGCTTCTTTGGTTTCCAAACCCATCTAGTGCTACTTTCTCTTCTAAAAGATGTTTTCCTTGGAGTTGTTAGATGTGAAACTTTCTTCAGTATGGTAGATGAGTTTTTGGGCACCCAAATTTGAGATGGATTGTCCTTGATTTGTGCTTTTGGTACCCATATTTGCCTGATTGATTACTCCCTAGTTTCTTTTGTGGGCGACAACTTTTCCATTCCTCTTTGCTCGGTGCAATTGGAACTAAGAGTTGTCCTCCTTTAAGTGATAGCTTGAGTTGATTGGTGTCCCATCTGGTATTGCCTTGTATGTCCGCATCCATGATATTCCAAGAATCATTGTTTGATTCATATGTTCATCTGATATGCCAATACAAATTGATGAGGGCATGAAATTCCATGTACTATCACATTCAAGTTGACTAATCTTAATGCTGGTGTTGGGTTTTTGTTGCATCCCTTTTATAGCAGATATTCCCAATGCTAAAGAGTGATTCGTAGCTTTCTTGTAAGTGGAATAACTGACTGCGTTCATTTGCACTCCGGTATCTATTAATGTATTTGTGCTATGATTGTTCAGTTATGCTGTGATGTGAAGGTCCATTCCATCCAGCCTATCATAATAACTATGTTGGGAGAAGAGGGGGAGATCGACCGCTTAAATTATTCAACAAAATCTCCCAAGCATCACCATCAACCTCTCCACCTCTTCTTCCAATTTCCAAGCACACACACCCACACCTAGACTATGACACACACACACACACAGTAAACATAGAATTGACATAGACATGCTTGTAAGAGATGTGTAAGAGATGGAGACTAGATTAGAGAGTACACAGCAAATAACCATAGCATAAGAGAGTAGAGAAGAGAATGTGCAAGAGAAAGGCCTAAATCTAGCCCCAAACTCCATGGCCCCTCTCTTGTGGAGTTGGTATTTAATATATTATTTTGAGTTTAAGGTGCCAAAATTGAGGCCCCTCTTTTTACAACCACTTCACTTTTGTAAATGAGTGAAGCTCATTAGTTCTTGCATGACCCATAAGGGGAGTTCCCACTACATTATTTACAGAGCCATAGTGGCTTATTGCAATGATGTTCTAAGATACTGTGCAAATATAAAATGGCCAAGAGTAATTGCCGGCGCTTCTTCATCAACTCCCCGCATTCCACTCTACAAAATCATCATCAACTCAATTAGTAAAATAAATAGACAGCACATAATTAACCATTATGCCAGCTATCCCAATTGCAGCTAACCACTACAACAGGAGGGTGCCCAGTCTCGTAACATCCCTCCCACCAGGGATAGCAACTGTCCTCAGTTGCTCAATAGAGCAATCAACTAGACCGTGAGTGATGGAAAGTGTGGAGAAGGTCGGGGAAGTTGCGAAAAAACTTTTTAGGCATCCATTTGGCATCCTCTCTAGGGTGGCCCTTGAAAGTCAAAAGGTAATGGTTATAAAGCATGCCAGTGCATGTAGTGGTGGTCTCATGATTAACTATTTTGTCAAGGATGAGTTGCTCTTCTTGGTCTACAAGTGAAGGTGGGTCTTCATAAATGTGGTGTGTAGGTAGGGGTCCTCTGAAATGGTCGTAAGAGACTAATGTGAAATGCATTGTGAATGTGCCTGTGTGAAGGTAATTAACTATTAAAATACATTACAAGGTTAGGCTTCTCGTTGAAATAAACACCATGATCCAAAATATAGTGAGTATCCAAGCATGAGCTAAGGACATGGAGAATGCACAAGATCTTAAGAGTCCTCATGCCCAACATATCCTACATTAAACCATATAAATTGGCACATAAAGTGGCCACAAGTGTGATTATTTGAAAAGAAAACTTTACCAAGAATTTAGTACCTTCTAGGGCTAGTAAGCCCAAAGCTACAAGATATGCAATACTATAGCAACTTGTTAAAGTTCACTTTTCTATCAAATAAGTAAAGGCTATTATGAAGAAAATGGTGTATTTTGTTATACGGACATGTTTCTATGTAGAAATAGAGTTAGCATACTAGTAGTAAATAAAGTAATGATGTCATTTTAGCAACTTTATGAGTTGGCATTCAACTTTTTTGGAAAGAATGTAAACCATTGTAAATCTAGAGTTTGAAGATCACAATTCTTGAGAGAATGTTGTACTTACAAGTGACTTCATTTGTGATTTGTCAGTATTAAAGCATAACGTAGACTTTGTGCCTTGATTAGTAGCATGAAGATTGAAAAACAAATAACATGGAATCATCAATGCTTAAGAATTATAATCACATACATACACTCTACATGGAATGTGATTAGACTAACGGCCATCAGGTGTCCTTGTCTTGGTATTGATGAGAAAGAAAGAAAGAGATACATTACCCAAGGTCAGTATAAACTTTTAAGATACGTATTTTGATTGTTGGAGGTCAGCCAATCCAAATGGCTTCAAATACAGACATGTGCTTAGTGGATTCTTCCACTGTTCAACATTAGCGGTACTCAATTTGTACAATGAGCTCGACAATGGTATTGGTCCTAGGTAATCGTCAACAAACACAAGCTACTACTTCCAAGTTCTTTTGGAATGATAATGTTAATGTTGCAAATGATTTGAAAGTTAGCTATCCTGTTTGGTTGTTGAGTGAAATTGGAGTTTGAAATTGGGTCCGAGCTCTTTTGAATCGGGAGGCATTGACCTGGAAGACCTGCTTCAAAGGCCTTGGTGGGAATAGTGCCGGCTTCTCATAAAGTCGACTTTCAAAGGTCAAAATTTAAGGTCACAAAGTCACTTTTTAATAAAATAGTGCAAGATTATCATGGGAGACTAGTAAACAAGAGTTAGATGGCAAAGGATTGCCTGTTAAAAGAGTAGACATGCAATGGGCAGCAAAAAGGGATAAGGGCGGACAAAATAACCAAGGTTAGGTGGTCAAAATAAGATGTAAGTTGGGTGGTCAAAAGTATTTTAAGTGATTGGCTTTGAAGTTTGGTCAATGCAATTCTGGTTGGGTAATCGACCTAGAAAGTTTTTAATTGGGATGGCCAGTCAAGGGTACAATAGGGTGGACACGCCCTTGAGGATTTGTTCCCTGAGTACCAAGTGGGTGGTCAACACTGTTTGAGAAATATCATTCTTGTAAACATACAACAGTCTTTTTCTTGAATTTGCTAAGAGGAAATGTTAGGAAATTAGGGTTTTTTTTTCGAGTTTTTACACTATTTTTCTCTATAAATTGGGGTGGAATTTCTCGTTTTTCCCTCAACCGGCAATTTTTTTTTTTTGAAATTGAAGACGGCACGATATTAAGCTGAGACACATTTTTTGCAAACACATGTGGTCAACCAAGTATTCGAGGGGGTGGGGGAAAGGTGACTCGAGACCAAGGGGGCAGCCAGGGCCTTATTTTGTTATCGCATTTGGTAACTGGCAAAGAGGCTGAATACGAGGGGTGACTGCACCCTTAAGGACTGTGAGTCCTTGAGTTGAGTGGGCGGCCAAAAGGGGTGGCGAGTGGTGGCAGCCAGTGCTTTAATTAGCACCAATCAAGTTGCATGTGCATGCATGGAGGAAAATAAAGCAGCGACCAGAGCCGTGACGCATACAGTGCACGAGAGTGAGAGATAGGAGGGCAGTCTACAACGGCAGTTTCAGCCTGCATGCACGACCAGGGAGTTACCAGTGGTCCAAGGTGACCTTGTTGTCAACAGGTCCAGTGCGTTTTGGTGATGTCGACCATTGGTAGAGGGCGACAATGTGGGCTGTGGGGCAAAGCATGGCTCTCATGCATCATTTGTTGCACCTTTTTGGGCTGAGCCGTTGAGCTGCAGAGGGGAGGAAAAATTGAAGTCCTCGTTAGTTATGTAGGGCGCTCTCAGACAGCTATTGGCCGCCAACGTAACGTCAAGATTGTATGGCCATCTATTGGTTTGAATGCAAACATTGGACATGGATCGCTGTCTCTAGACTCTTACAGACTTCAACCTGTATCCAACTAGATATGCGCAATGCCCACACTCCTTCTTGTTATTCTTTCTTCCTCTTTTGCATAGGGAGCTTGCAAAAGGTGCCATTAAAACCTCTCTCTCTCTCTCTCTCTCTCTCTCTCTCTCTCAGATACCAGCCCAACTTATGAGGAGCATCATGAGCCGTTTTGGTCAGAGAATTATCCTCCTCATAGGCAAACTCATAGGTCATACTTTCATCCTTTTTTTAGTTTATTCTTAAAAAAATTGTTGTAAATTAGCCTATATTTTAACTATATTTACCCTATTTTCTCGCAAAATCCAAAGTTAAATTCGGTTGAGATCCTCGATTCAACTATACTTGTACCCATATTTAAATCTCAAGTGACATGGTCAATTGCAACACATGATGAAGAAAGGAAAAACACTAAAATAAACAAGGGAATAATTCAAAAATCCAACAATTTGAAAAATTCTATTATTGTCTTCGGTTGGCACGTCTTCCTTGGGCTTTTGTTTCGAGAATATCTTGCCACGTCTCTGGACCTCCTTAACATGAGCTTCTTGGTTGTTAATCGAGCCGCCATGTTCACATAATTACTCCTCATGAAATGAAACCTTTGCTCTGATACCACTGTTGGGAGAAGAGGGGGAGATCGACTGCTTATATTATTCAACAAAATCTCCCAAGCATCACCATCAACCTCTCCACCTCTTCTTCCAATTTCCAAGCACACACACTCACACCTAGACTATGACACACACACACACACACACACACACAGTAAACATAGAATTGACATAGACATGCTTGTAAGAGAGTGTACGAGATGTGTAAGAGATGGAGACTAGATTAGAGAGTACACAACAAATAACCATAGCATAAGAGAGTAGAGAAGAGAATCTGTAAGAGAAAGGCCTAAATCTAGCCCCAAATTCCACGGCCCCTCTCTTGTGGAGTTGGTATTTAATATACTATTTTGAGTTTTAAGGTGCCAAAAATTGAGGCCCCTCTTTTTACAACCACTTCACTTTTGTAAATGAGTGAAGCTCATTAGTTCTTGCATGACCCATAAGGGGAGTTCCCACTACATTATTTACAGAGCCATAGTGGCTTATTGCAATGATGTTCTAAGATACTGTGCAAATATAAAATGACCAAGAGTAATTGCCGGCGCCTCTTCATCAACTCCCCGCATTCCACTTTACAAAATCATCATCAACTCAATTAGTAAAATAAATAGACAGCACATAATTAACCATTATGCCAGCTATCCCAATTGCAGCTAACCACTACAACAGGAGGGTGCCTAGTCTCGTAACAAATTGATATCTAATTCTCCTAAATGATTTTCTCATGTTAAACTAATCATTATATATGGGGAAGTACCAGGGGAGAAAAAGCTAGAATATTGGTTAAGCTAGCAGACCGTCCATAGTAGGGATCTACGGAGGGAAAATAGGGATCCAAAGGAGGGGCCATCTACAAAAGAGCAATGTGCAACAATGGGCTTCAAAGACCCTAAGTTTCAGCCCATTAAGACTCCCAAAATGCTAAGGTTCCAAAATTCAAAGGTTAGGTCCAATGGTCAAAACCTAGGGCGAATTGGATGCTTATGTGAAGACCCTAAAGTCTTCATATATCCCTAGATAGGAGGGGGCCAGCCTTTCTTGTAGGGGATGAGAGAGAAACACACACACACACACACACACACACACACACTCTAGCAAGCTCCCCTTACACAAAGAGAATAGGAGACACATGTCAACTCCCTAGCCCAGTTGCCCCCAATGCCCAGATTCAAATCCTATTGGTTGGCCATAGAGGTGGACCAATGAGAATTAGACTAGAGTACATTTAGTTTAATTCATTTAAAAACACTTGATAAAAGAACCAACAGAAATTAATCTCTCTAGAACACTATTGGACAGTCTTCCAAGGGGTCCAATGAGCATTCAACAGCCCAATGGCTTGCTTGATTCCTATTGGCCAGAAGACTAAGGGTCCAATGAGAATTTAATTGCATTATTTAATTACCTAAAGCTCTCACAAAAGGGGAAAGGGGGACACATGTCACAAGGCTATTACTTATGATTCTTAATTATCATTGGCTAAGCTTTACAGGGTCCAATGGGATGCCAACATGAGTAAAATGCAAGAGGGGTCGACCAACAGAGAGAGGGGGCTGATTTTTGCAAGGCATTATCATACACACACACACTCACACAATCTCATGTGTGAAGAAAATAAGTCTCTCTCTCCTTATCAAGCATTAATGGAAAGCTCATCATCTACTCCAAGATTGTGAGAAGGGAGGCCTACACTCTTGGCTTTGTGATGCAAATCCAACCAAGATCCAAGCTCCAATGCATGCTCATATCCTCTACCATGCTAATTACTAAGCTATGCTAAGCTTTTATGAGGGATTATGTGAGGAGATATACTTCTTTCTAGTAAGAATACTCCTTCTTCCTCTCAATCTACTCTCATACCCCACTAGCTCTCACCATCTTTGAAGGTGTGTGAGGTCTTGGGTCTGAGATCGTGAGGTAATTGATGTTGAGTTTTCTAAGTGTGAACTTGGTGCTTGAAGCTTCCACCTTCATTGCACCAACAAGATATTGAAGTAACACAAAGTATTGTATTGTAAAATGTCTCCCTTGATGGGGGAAACCTATAATGCAAAGCCTTTTGGTGGAGGGACCGGCTCCATGTAAATCCGGTCCTCAACTATTGTCAATAGCTTAATTTATCTCTCTTTTTGAAGTATTGTTCATGCCTATCTAACTAGGTGTTATGCTTTTAGTTGCTCTCTCCATCCAAGCACTCTTGCTATGCTCATTAGGAAGCTATTCTAATGAAATGCTCACTATGTCTTTGTTATTTTCCGCTACACACAAGTTACTAGACCATTGGATGTTACATTGGTATCACAGCTCAAGGTTTCTCTTTTCTTGCTCAAGAAGGGAGGTCCTCAAGATAGCTATTAATATTATTAATTGCAATTGAGTAAGTAGAATAGGGATCTTTTAGCCTTGCAATGCGCCTGCTTCATGCAAATAACAAGGCATCACTGTTGAGAGCTATGGTCTTAATAGTGGAGTCCTACGGGGCTTGCCTACAGCTTAACCACTATTGAGCTATTAGAAGCTTGACAGGAGCTGGTACTGTTTTGGTGTTGAAAGACCCTCTCTTCTATTCCTTGCAATTAATGATATTCAAGCAATGAGTACAGGAGCTTGAGTGCTTTCGTAAAGGGGTTAAGAGGACTAGCAACTAGGGCTTGAAGTGCCAAAGTACACCTAAAATAAATTTACACCTAAAAGTTGTTAGAATGGCTAATAGTAGTAGAGAGAGTGAAATTAATGTTGATAGCTTTGATTTTGCTAATGAGCAAGCTACTAATGATGCCCCTATGCTTGTTAACTACCTTGTTTCTAGGCTTCAACAAGCCATGGGCAATCCATCCCTCCAAAAAGTGAACTGCAACGGTAGCTACATCCTCATGGAATTCTCCAAACTCCCCAACAAGAGGAGAGAGTACCTAGGAAGCCTCCTTTTGAGACTTCCAAAAGAGTCCTCTCTCCGATTCGGGAAGAAGAAGAGGATCCGTATGAAGGGCTCAAAAATCTACCGCTTGATGAGCATCTCCTTCCCCAAAGAGAACTCAAGTTTCAATGGTAGAGTCCCCACCAAAATAATGAGAAATAAGTGAGTCTCCTACCACCTCGGCAGAGATGGCTCCACGAAGACCGCAGGTAAAACGCTCTCCATCACCTCCTAAACGGAGAAGACAATCGCACACTTCTCCACACCATAATTCAAAGAGAGGTGACAAAAAACAAGAGAAGAAAAAGTTAAGAAAGAGGTCACCTCTTCTCCATCTTCTTCATCCCCTTCCTCTTATGAAGAAAGTGATGGTTCAGACAAGGAGGATGAAGGGAAGAAAAAGGCGAGAAAGAGGTCATCCTCTTCTCCATCCTCCTCAAATTCTTCCTCCTCTGAAGAAAGTGATGGTCCATCTTTTGAACCACCAAAAATAAAAGGCTATAGGAAATTCTATTCCACGTGGAAGAGGTTGTTCAAGCTCAATAAGTTCAAAGAAGGAGGAAAGAACATTTCTTTCCTTACCTACAATGGCACCTTTGGTGCTACGGACAAAGTCTTGGTTTTCATTCAACAATTCAATGTGGCGTTTGGAGATGAGGGATTCACAGAGTCCTTTAATCTACACCATGTAGCTATGCATTTTCAAAAGTCTGCCAGGCAATGGTGGTCTAGCCTATGGGGAAACGGTGAAGCTCCATGAACATGGAAAGCTTTAAGAGCTTCCATCATGCAATAGTTTTTGGCTACCAATGACAAAGACAAAGTTCTCACTGAATGGAAAAGCTTGAAGCTCTCTCCCTACAAATCTATTCACAAATATGTGGACAAGTTTTGGGACTAACATCTCAAAGCCACTGTCTTCAAAAAGGTGGATTTTGGAGAGAAAAAACAACAATTTTGTGCAGGCTTAACTGAAGATATGGCTGAGTATGTCAACTCCCAAAGGCCATGCACCATATCTACGGTCATACATCATACCATGGTGGCTTCACGAATCAATTTCCAACTAGGGGCTAAGAGAAATTTTAAGCCCACGAAGAACAAGGACCGTAAAAATGAGCCTAAGGGGAAGGACAATGTCCAAAAGTCTCCTAAAGGCAATACCAACAACAACAAAGCTAAGGAGAAGGGAGTTTATAAAGGCAAGAATAAACGCTCTCTTGAAGAGCTTGAGTGTTATCGTAAAGATAACCGCTATTTCAAATGCGGGGAGCAAGGGCATGCCTATCATGCTTGCCCCCGCAAGAATACAAGAAATGAGCCTCCTAGAGCTACCTTGGTCAAAATCCAAGAAGAGGATGCTCACCACAAAGGATCTCCTCTATGCCATGCTTGGGGAAAGGTAAGAGAACATGATGCTTTTATTCTCTTTGACCTTGCTTCTACTCACAATGTCATATCCACAGAGTTGGCCACCAAGCTAGGCATCCAAGCCTATGAGATGGGAGATGTCCTACCCGCTAATGGTGCTTTCAAGGGGCAAGAAGATTTAGTCACTCCCTTAATTGGGAAATTGAGGCTCCATATTGAAAGTTATGTGGACAACGAGGACTTCTTTATCTCTCCTCTCAAGCATGAGGATGTAATCCTAGGGGCACCATAGTTTGATCGTATGGTTTTCAATGTTAAATTCCCTAAAAGGAAAATCTACTTTAGGTTCAGGGAAAAAGATATGTACATAGATGCCAAAGAGTTGGGTAGCACCATATGCATTGTACACTCGGGGGGTTCACTACGTGTATAACTACCATATCACGTGCGTTCAAGACATGTTTGTACAACCCCTTATCTGTGAATTTTGTTAGGAATATAATGTACCCTTTTCTTTTAAAATCTGTAATTTTTTTCAAATTTGAAAAAATAATACCCTTCTGTATATAAATTTTTGTAAGTTTCAAGAACTTTAAATACCCTTCTATTGAACTCACGTGATAGGTTACATTTTTATTAGGTGACCTCCCCGGGATTGTACATATGCAAGCTTTCAATAAGTCAATAAAGAGCTCTATTTTTGTGTACATGATTTTTGTTAAAGATTCTCAAAATGAACCTAATGCTTTAGCAAAAGAAAATATAAATAATCACAAGAAATTAGAGTTATCCAATTTTCTCAAGGGATTTCAAGATGAGGCAATGATAACCATGTAGGCAATTGAACCGCTTCCGGGAAGTTCACCGCATAATAAATCTCCTTATAGGGTTTCTCAATATCAACAAGAGGAGATTATGCGGCAAGTGCATGAGTTAGTTGAGAAGGGCACGGTTAGGCCTAGCTCATCTCCATTTTATTCACCCGTGCTTTTAGTGCAAAACAAAGACGGCACATTCCGTATGTATGTCGACTATAGATCACTAAACAGGATCACTATCAAGAATAGGTTTCCCATTCCATGGGTAGAAGACCTATTTGATAAGTTGCAAGCGTCGACTTACTTCAGTAGTATTGACCTAAAAAGTGGCATTTTGCAGTACATTTGGTCTTTATACGAATACATTGTCATGCCTTTTGGCTTGACCAATGCACCAGCCACATTTAACCGCTTGATGGAGAAGCTATTTAGGCCTCACCGAACCTTTATTGGAGTGTTATTTAATGATATAATCATCTACTCTAATTCAATAGACGAACACAAGCAACACCTCCAGGTAATATTTCAAGTCTTACGAGAGAATAAACTTTATATCAATCAAAAGAAAAGTGAGTTTTTCTTACAAGAGATTTAGTATTTAGGGCACATTATCTCTCAAGATGGCATCCAAATGGATCCATCAAATCTAGAGGTAATAAAAGGATGTCCTAATCCAAGGAATATTCATGAACTAAGAAGCTTTATAGGTATGTGTGCATACTATAGACGCTTCATAGAAGTTCTCACAAATTGTGGGACCATTACATGACCTAACAAAGAAAAATGTTAGGTATACATGGTCTACCAAGGAGAACAATGCTTTCAAAAAGCTTAAAGGAAAGCTTATCTCACAACCTGTGCTTACACTGCCGGATCTCTCAAAGCCATTTGAGGTCCAATGTGACGCTTGTGGTGATTGCCTTGGAGCTTTTTTGCTCCGAGAAGGTCACACCATAGCCTATGAAAGTTGAAGGCTCGACCCTGTTGAGGAAGCTCTAGGCATATATGAAAAGGAACTCCTCATAGTTCTACATGCCTTAGACTTGTGGAAGCCCTATTTATTGGGGACTCCTTACATTCTGCGGAAGGATCACCAAAGCCTTAAGTACTTCATGACGTAGACCAAGCTTTTCGACAAAAAAATGAGGTGGGAAAATTTTGTTTCACAATTTCATTTTCATATTGCTCAAATTGCTAGCAAGCATAATCAAGTAGCCGATGCAATCTCAAGATTGCCAAGAGTGAATGCGGTTTCCATAGCAACTCACAATGATCCTGATTTCAGATATGTGATATTAGCCCTTGCAGTAGGGAAAAAAGAGGAACCATTTACTTTACAAGATGGTTATCTTCCCTATGGCAATAGACTATGTGTTACTAACTCACTACGTGAGAAAGTAATGTATGAATCTCATGCTCCTCCTTATGCGGGGCATAAAGGGATTCACTCTACCCTAAAAGGAATTGAAACATATTTCTATTGGCCTACCATGAAAGAAAACATACAAGAGTATGTTTCTAAATGTGTGGTATGCCAAAAGACGAAGTTTGATAGAGGGAAGCAACCTAGATTTCTTCAACCTTTGCCAATCCCTAATTCACCATGGGAGAGTATATCCATGGATTTTATCTTTGGATTGTCCAAGTCTATTCATGGGAATACGGGAATATGGATGATAGTAGACAAGTTCTGCAAACAAGCTCATTTTATACCTATCAAAAATACTATCAAAGCCCATCAAATGGAAACCCTCTTCATATCACAAATTTTCAAGTACCATGTCTTGCTAATGTCCATAGTGTCGGATAGAGATACTAGAATGACCAGTAATTTTTGGAAGGGTCTCTTTGAGAATTTAGGGACAAGGTTAAACTTCCCTTTGGCCTATCACCCGCAAATGGATGACGAAAGTGAAATAGCTAACCTAAAAATTCTTGATCTACTAAAAGCCTACGTAAAAAAAGTAGATCAAAGGTCCTAATGGGAGAACTACTTACGCTTAGTGGAGTATGCCTACGATAACACTGTACATACTTCCACAAAAAAAGCACCTTTTGAGGTAATTGAGGGAAGATCCAAAAGTCCCTTGCTACTTAAGGTACACTGGAAGATCTTCGTTGCAGATGAGTATTGCTGAGACCTACAAGAATCTTTCCAAAATATTAAGGATGCTATCTCTACCTCACAACAAAGGCAAAAGGCTGCTGCTGATAAGCACAAAAGAGCCAAGCCTTTAAAGAAAATGATTGGGTCTTGCTTAAATTTCGCAAGGCTCGATTAAGGCACACAACAGGCAAGAATCCAACGGGACACCAAAAGTACTATGCTAAGTTAGCAAAAAGGTACAATGGTCCCTTTCAGATTCTTAGGCCAATCAATGAGATGGCCTATCAACTTAAGTTGCCCAGTCATTGGCTCATACACAATGCTTTCCATGTGAGACTACTAAAGGCTTACAAAGGAGAGACACCTCAATAACCAACTATTGAAGAACCACTGGAGATCGAGGACCAAGAAGAGGTGCTACAGCCCGAGTCCATTCTCCGACATGAAGACAAGGTATTGAGAGGCAGTAAGATTATCCAATGGTATATTATTAAGTTATATAACTATCCTTTTGAAGATGCTAGATGGATGCAAGGCATACAATTAAAGGATAACCTAAACCTTGTCAATGCTTACAATGCTTCCCTAGAGTAAGAAAATATACAAATGTTTAAATGAACAAAGTTTTTGTCTTATAAGACTCTCTTTTTCTTTATTGTGCACAAATGTTAAGAAGTATGCATGCTTAGGATCAAGTTTGTGGAGACGACGTCTTCCAAACACCAAGTAGAGCTTCTCACTCTACTATGGAATATTGATCGGACTAATGTGCAGACATGCTTGCGGCAGCTTAGGCTCTCAAGCACCAAATGGCTTAGTCATCCATTCTGGAACGATGTAGTAGGGTAAGATAGGGATCCTCTACCCGCTAGGAAATGGACTAATGAATAGGCTTTATCTTCTCTACCCCATTGTCAAGTAAGACTATGATTTCAAGGGGAAGGTAATGTCATAATAACTAATATCTAATTCTCCTAAATGATTTTCTCATGTTAAACTGATCATTTAATATGGGGAAGTACCAGGGGAGAAAAACCTAGAATATTGGTTAAGCTGGCAGACCGACCATAGTAGGGATCCAAAGGAGGAAAAACAGGGATCTAAAGGGGGGTCCATCTGCAAAAGAGCAATGTGCAACAATGGGCTTCAAAGACCCTAAGGTTCATCCCATTAAGATTTCCAAAATGCTAAGGTTCCAAAATTCAAAGGTTAGGTCCGATGGTCAAAACCTAGGTCAAATTGGATGCTTATGTGAAGATCCTAAAGTCTTCACATATCCCTAGATAGGAGGGGGCATTCCTTTCTTGTAGGGGATGAGAGAGAAACACACACACTCTCTAGAAATCTCCCCTTACACAAAGGGAATAGGGGACACATGCCAGCTCCCTAGCCCAGTTGCCCCCAAGGTGCATTCAAATCCTATTGGATGGCCATAGAGGTGGCCCAATGAGAATTATACTGAAGTACATTTAGTTTAATTTATTTAAAAACACTTGATAAAAGAACCAATAGAAACTAAGCTCTCTAGAACACTAATGGACAGTCTTCCAAGGGGTCCAATGAGCATTCAACAGCTCAATGGCTTGCCTGATTCCTATTGGCCAGAAGACTAAGGGGTACAATGAGATTTTAATTGCATTATCTAATTACCTAAAGCTCTCACAAAAGGGGAAAGGGGGACACATGTCACAAAGCTATCACTTATGATTCTTAATTATCATTGGCTAAGCTTTGCAGGGTCCAATGGGATGCCAGCATGAGTAAAATGCAAGAGGGGTCGACCAAGAGAGAGTGGGGGCTGACTTTGGCAAGGCATTATCAAAACATACTCACACAATCTCATGTGTGAAGCAAAGAAGTATCTCTATCCTTCTCAAGCTTTAATGAAAAGCTCATCATCTACTCCAAGCTTGTGCGAAGGGAGGCCTACACCAACAACTCTTGGCTTTGTGATGCAAATCCAACCAACAGCCAAGCTCCAATGCATGCTCATTTCCTCTACCATGCTAATTACTAAGCTATGCTAAGCTTTTATGAGTGATTATGTGAGGATATATACTTATTTCTTGTAAGAATACTCCTTCTTTCTCTCAATCTACTCTCATACCCCGCTAGCTCTCACCATGTTTGAAGGTGTGTGAGGTCTTGGGTCTGAGACCGTGAGGGAATTGATGTTGTGTTTTGCAAGATATTGAAGGAACACAATGGGGGGAACCTATAATACAAAGCCTTTTGGAGGGGGGACCAGCTCCATGTAAATCCGGTCCTCAACTGTTGTCAATAGCTTACTTTCTGTCTCTTTTTGAAGTATTTTTCATGCCTATGTTACTAGGTGTTATGCTTTTAGTTGCTCTCTTCATCCAAGCACTCTTGTTATGCTCATTAGGAAGCTATTCTAATAAAAATTCTCACTATGTCTATGTTATTTTCCGCTACACACAAGTTACTAGACCACTAAATGTTACACAACCATTCATCATCCATTGATTTGTAATTCCCATAGTTTGTCATCTGGTTCCAAAGTGTTGATGTGAATAGGTGTTTGTTGATTTTTGAAAGCAGTTTTCCTCTCGAGTACTTGAAGTCAAGCTTCCTCTTGGGCTTCATCAATAAACTACTATCATTTAATCTTTCTTTGCTTTGCTACATGCATTTTCTCTAGCAAATCATTGGTTAGTGGAAAATGGTACTTCTTTAAGTGGCATCCACTAATCCAATTAGCCATTGGTTCACCATCTAGAGTGGAAAACTTAACTGCTCCACTTGGAGACATGTCTTCAATGATAAACTGTCCGTTTCCCTTTTTCTTGAACTTGGGAATGTGTTGCTTAAGGGAATAAACTAAAACTAGGTTCCCTTTTTTGAATATTTTTGTGACTAGATGTGCATCAAAAAATTGATTTTGTTTATTGTTTTTTGCATGGATGTGAGCTATAGCTGTTAGCCTTTTCTCATCAAGATTTTCTAAATCTTCAAGCCTCTTTGACAATTCATGTCTTGTCCACTCAATATCTTTAGCTACCCTTAGTGCCAGCAATATAAATTCTAGTATGGCATCAAGACCATAAACAAGATTAAAGGGTGTAGCATTTAAAGCTGTCTTGAATGAAACTCTATAAGTCCATAGAGAGGCATGTAGATTCATTTCCCAATCAATTCGTCCTGAACTAACCACTTTAGTCAATACTGAGCTAAGAATTTTATTCGTGTGCTCAGCTTGTCCATTTGCTTGTGGATCATATGGAGCGGATTTGTTATGGATGACCATAAATTCATTCAGTAGATACTCAATTACCTCATTGAGTAAATGAGTTCCTCTATCAATGACAATTTCTATTGGAAGCCCATATCTTGTGAATACATTCTCATACAAGGATGCGAATGTGGTTCTAGCATCATTATTTTTGGTTGCCTTAGCCTCTCTCCACTTGGTCAAATACTTGGTAGCTACAATGATATATTGAGCTTGAGTTCTATAAGCAGGTGGTTGTATGGGTTTGACAAAATCTACGTCCCATTTTGCAAAAGCTCTAGCCCCCATCATTGTTCTCAAAGGCATGCTATCTACCCTTGTTGGCATTTTTGCTCATTGGCATACATCACACCTTTGAACATATTCTTTGGCATCTGCAAAAAGTGTTGTCCACCATATACCTGTCATTAAAATTTCTCTAGTGATAGTTTCACTAAAAAAGTGACCTCCAGCTAATCCAACATGTGTTTGTTCTAGAGTGGCTATATATTCATCTTCATTTTCACCACAGAGACGCAAATGTTGACCCTTTCCTCTTTGGTTTCCAACAAGATCATAGTCTCTTGCTTCTGTTTCAATAGCTCTTTGGTGGTGTTTACTCATATCCTCCGAAAACATTCTACTTGATAAGTAAGTAACTAGATAGTTACTCCACTTAGGAACAAGTGAAATCTGAAATAATGTCACATGAGCTATGGGTACTTGTTTCTGCATTGAAGACATTTTTTCACAAATGAGTGAACATCACTTCTCATGGTTGGCCAAAATACTCCAAGTCTCAAGATCCGTTGCATAGTTTGATCTTCTGCAAAGTGAAGTCCTACTATGGTAATGTGTGCTTGACTTAGGTATTGGGTTTTCTCTTCAGGATTAATACACAGAAGCAATATTCCATCCCAATTTCTTTTGTATAGCCTTCCAACTAGTACTTGATACTACATAGCCGATTGCCCAATTAATCATGCTGTAATAGGAAGTGGTGTTTGAGAATTCACATGAGCTATGGTCATCAATGAAACCATCTCTTCTAACCAAGAGGGTATCATTTCTATAGAGAACAGATATGCATCAGGTAGATCATTGTCTAACCCTTTTGGTGGTTCTCTTGAAATAATCCTTCACAAATGATCTACTCTTTGGTGTGTGGTGCCCTTTTTTACAACTACAGTGAAATCAAATTCCAAAAGAATGATGAACCATTTCACTATTCTTCCTGTGTTGCATGGCTTGTTGACCAAGTACAATAAAGCTTGGTGGTCCACAAAGAACACAAATTTTTTGGCTCATAGGTAATGTCTATACTTTTTACGGCATAGATCATCCCTAATCTTTCTCTTTTGGTGGTTGTACAGTTTTCTCTGCCACATTCAACTGTCTACTAGCATAAGAAATAGGAAAATCAAATTTTTTGTCTCCTGGTTGAGCTAATATACATCCAATGGCAAAATTGGAAGCATCTACATATATATGGAATATCTTATTCCAATCTGGTGCTTTTAATATCAGGGTTGAAGTGAGAGCTTGTTTAAGCTTCATGAAGGATTCTTCACACTCATCAGTCCATACAAAGAGTGTAAACAGACCATACATGGGTTTTGCAATTATGGCATACATCTAAATGAATCGCCTGTAATATCCACACTGTTCCATAAAAGCCTGAACCCCTTTGACTATTGTCGGTCTAGGCAATTCAACAATAACATGAATTTTATCCATATCGATCACTATGCCATTTTTAGACACTATATGTCCAAGAACGTTTCCTTGTCTGCCCATAAATGTACACTTTTTAGGATTTAAACAAATCCTATAAAGTCTACATTTTTTGAATACTTTTTTGAGATGTTCAAAATGATCAGCTCGAATTGATGAATGTACACATAGATCATCCATATATACTTCCAAGAAATTTTGAAGATATTCTTTGAAAGCATGGCTCATCAATATTTGGAAGGTGGCAGAACCATTCGTTAACCCAAAAGGACTAACCCTATAGGCAAAAATAGCCCATTCAGTTGCAAAGGTAGTTTAATGCTGATCCTTGGGATCAACCAAAAGTTGATTGTACCTTGAAAAGCCGTCTAAGATGTTGTAAGCTTCTGTTCTTGAAACTCTTTTTGAAACATTCTCGGTCATTGGAAGAGCGTAGTTATTTCTAATGGTGGCTGCATTCACTTTTTTGAGATTGACACACACTCTTAATTTTCTATTTTTCTTGGGTACCACCACAATTGGAGACACCCAATCTGTATGTTCAATTTCATAAATGAATTCAACTTCCTTAAGCTTTTCTATCTCTTCCTTGATCTTTTTGGCAAATGTTTCATTATAAGTATATGGGCATTGTCTACTTGGCTTTGCATCATCTCTCATAGATATGGTAAGTTGATAGATTTTTGGATCAACACCCTTGAGATTTTTATAAGACCAAGCAAAGATATCTCAATATTCTTTCAGTAAGCTTAGCAAAAGCTCTTCTTCTTCTTCAGTCAAGCCATTCGCAATGTAGGCAGGTCTAGGCTCTTCTTCTGGCTCTGCTAGACCTATCTTCTTTGCATTTTTAGGTCCTTCATAGGACTCACCCTATTTTCTTAGTTCCCTTATAGGTTGTTCGACTATGATCTTTTGGCATTGGAGAGTATATTTCTTGTAAAGGGATGGAACACTCATTACATCTGTACTCTCTTCCTTGGTTGTTTCCATTTCAGTGGTATACATCTCCTTTAGAGCTTTTTTCAACTCTTGATATTTCTTCTTTTGTTCAACATGTGTCATGGATGAATCATCATCCTAGTGCTTAGGTTTTGATTGAGTTTCCTTTCTCATTTTTCTTGATGTTTTTGATGTCCCTTGTTTGTTGTCTGAAGGATATCTACCCATGATTTTTTCCTTGACACAATCATGTGCATCTATTTGCATCAAAAATTATATTCTGCTAGAAACTGATGGCATAGGTCTAGATTTCAAGTTTCTTGTGTCTCTTTTTCTTTCATACCATTTGTGTCTCCTTTTTTTTTGGTTTGGAAAGTCAAATTGTTTTTCCTCTCCTCCATTTAGGAGTAGTTATGCTCTAACATGTTCTTTTTCTGCCCCACAATCATAAGATGTAGCTGAATGTTCTTCAAACTCATCAGCAGCATCATAATAGAGGTCTGAAAAGACTTGTTGAGATTTCAATAAGACCTTGGGTTCCTGAACTTCATCTTCAATGTGAAGGGTTGAGATCATCTGTATGGAAAATATGTCATAACCATCCTCATTGCAAAATTGAGTAGGCATAAATGTATTCACACACACATCCATTGTTGCCAAAATTCGAGTCTATTCAAATGGCTGAAACAAATGCTCCGGAAAGGGTTCCGTAATCCTTCATGAATCCCTTTCTAAGATAATTCTTCTCAAAACCATTTTTTGAGGCTCAAACCAAGAGGTGTGCTTTGAAACCAAGATGAAGCTTTGATTCAGCTGAAGAGACTGAGGCAAATTCTGAATGGTGTTTTTTACATCCATGTAAGTGTGATCTTTCAGATTAACCCTTGTGATTGATCCGACTTGATTCAAGTATAGGTAATTGTTTCCCCAACTTGAATGAGATGTACTTGCCAAATGGTCTTCCCAAGATGATTTCTTAGTTAAGTTTCTTTCCAAATTCTACTATCCCAAAAGTATGTTGATAATCAATTCTCGAGAAACTAACTATCACTTTTTCAAGAACTCTTAGGGATCTTTCTATGTGTCCATCTACAAATTGTAATTTCATTCAAGTTTGTCTAATGACTGGTTTTCCCCATGATTCCCATACTGCTTTTGTAGATATGGCTATGCCAGCTCCACTGTCCAATATTGCCATGGTTTCTATATCATTATATCTCACAGGAAGGGTTGTGTTTCCTTCTTCCCCTTCGTAGTATTCCCCGACTTTCTTCATAGGGACGGATCTAATCTCCTTGTTATCCAATTTATGTTTCAATTTCCCCAAAAATTTTGCGATTAGCCCTGTTATCCCCACCTTCTCTAGAGTTTTCTTTAAATCATTCCATAAATATGGTCTGATTTTTAACAGTTCTCCCAAAGTAAGAGTGCATTGAATGGGTGTTGTCATGTTGTCCTTGGCTTAATCATGGGTCTTACCATAGGAGGTCTAACACCCTGATTAGTCACACAATACATCGGTGTAAGCTCTGGTGTAGCATAAGTCGCAGGTTCTTCCATTGAAGGTGGATGTGAATTATACCACTATTCTTCTACCATTATCATAGATGGGCAAGGCTCAACATAAGGTGTAACAGGCACTAGTGCTTGTTCATCTATGACTCCTTTTGAATGGATGTACTTCACAGGCACTGCATTATGTCCAGGATATGGAGGTTGTTGACCCAACATTGGTTGTGGTCTTTCCATACCCATCGGTGTTCTTTGTGCAGAGTCCATATTAGGCTGATATCTGTACATGGGTTTTCCTTGCGGTCTCATAGGCACATATTGAACATTTCCATCGTACTTTGGTCGGTAATAGCACTCCTTGGTCTCATGGTTGGTCCACTTACCCTCAATAGCATACCATTTTTGTGGCCTAATCGATTTTCCCTGTTGAGGTATCACTTGTCTTGGTCCTCTCATAGGTGCTTTTTGCATATTATTCATCATTTTATTCATCCTTTTAAGCATGTATTCTATGGATGAAAGTGGTGCTGCAGCAGCCGTTCCCACTTGTGGAAGTTTTATGATGTTGTTTTCTCACTCTTAAGTATCCTTAGGGACATCTTCTTCATTGAAAATATCACAATTGTCTCCCAAGTCAATAGCATCTGATACACACTCTTCTAGGGTCATATGCCTCTTGATATACAGTATAGCATGAAGTTCTTTGTTTAGCAATCCCTCTAGAAATAATGACACTAATATTTTCTCTGATGGTATTTCTAATTCTGGGCATCTTGCAGTTTATTACTTCATTCTAATTCCACAATCCCTAATAGACTCACCTTGTTTTTGTTTGAAGCTATAGATTTGAGTTACCATATTATGTTTGATCCCAGTTTTGGAACATGCAGCTGCAAATCCATGAGCTAATGTTTTTAAACCCATGATTGATCTTGGTGGAATGTTTTAGAACCATGTCAATGCTTCTCCTTTTAATGTCATTCCAAATCTCTCAAATTGAGTGCGAAAATCAAATATGCGTTCTACTCTTAGCACTTGCTTAAAACTTTATAAGTGGTCATATGGATCCCATATCCACTTTAGTTTCTAACCCAGTTTTAAAAATTAGCTGGTTTGACAAGTCTATTTGGCTCAACTCCAGTTCTTCTGGAAATTGATTCTGTCTCTAGTCCTTCAAACCAATCTGTTGGAAATAGTGACTCATGTAGCCCTAGACTGGTTTTAATGTCACTCGATTTTCTTCATGATGAGGTAGGTTTGGGTTTTCTGACATTGCTCCCAAAAGATCTCTCTCGGAGTTTCTCTCTTGGAACAATTTCTGGTCTTTGGTCCAATATCCAATCTCTTATAGAGTACCTTGATATTTGGTGTGTTCTACTTCCTTGTGACTCATTATAACAAAGTTATTGTTATAACAATCCCTAAATAGGTAAGTTGGTAGATCTGTTGAACCCTTATCTTTGATTTTGAAGATAGAGATGATCTTCATAGGTGTTAACTACCCCGATTTGGCTTGAGAGGTCCATAAAAGGTCCTTGACATTCCTATCCTCCCAACAATAGACTCTGATCCTAGGATTATCAATGCTAAGCGGTTTCAAAGGTTTTAGATCAACTTGATCGTGTCCCTTGAATTCTAAAGTTGGTGAACCTTCTTTGGCTGCCATATCCGGAATTATGGTATTCACCTCTAACCCCCATTTGTCTATTACATCAGGGTTTTGAACTTTTAAATACCGAGTCCCGTTTTTATCCATATACATTTTTCCTTCTTTGTTTGCCCTGATTTCCTCTTCAAACTCTATGTCATGGTCATCAATGCGAACGGCATACTCTTCCTTAGGATCTAGGTAAACCTGAGCTCCATGGACATTAATCTTATAAAAGGTGAGTATGTGCTTATATCACACTGTCATTCCTGTTCTTGAATGAGTCGAAAAGGAAGACATTTTAGATGTTAAGGTGGAATAGGTGTCTGAGACTTCTTCAAAGATAGTGCCCAAGTGATTGCCTTGATTGACGCTCTCTTCGGTGGATACTCTTCTTGAGGTCTCTCCAAATATGCCTTGATTTGCTAGTATACCACTAGATCTAAGGTTCATATTGACTTGTTAAACCCTAGATAGAGTACTTATCCTCGGATTGACTTGTTATTTATTTTTCCACTTGACTCAAATTCAACTTCTGTCAAACTCTAAATTCTTTGCCTACAACCTGGTTCCTATGTCAATTTTAACCAAGTTAGCGATTTTTTCACAAAGATTGCACAATTTTTGCTAACTATTGTGATTAGTCAATGTATATCACTTCAATCTAAGATAAGTGAGTCAGCAAATAAGACTTTCAAATTTTACCTTTGCAAAGAGCTAAAGGAATGATCTGCAATCTAGAAACTGAGCTAACATGTACTAATTTGGATCCGATGGAACCCAAACTTGATCAGTGGCCTTGTATTATGTTGTTCTAACCCTATACAAGCTCGAAAGTTCAAAATCTTGTCTCTGGGTCTCAAAAGTAAATAATTTGATTATTTACCTTTCTCAAATCTTCTCACTTTTTAGGCTTGTTCTTCCATATAAACACCTTGTTGTAGTCTCTAGACAAGTTTCACTGAATTTGAACAAGATTTATCCAAGTTATCAACTATTTTATGTCTGCAAGCTCAGTTTTCAAGAATCTGGCTTAAGTCTCACTTTTGTGATGCAAATTTCACCAAATTTGATTTGTGGAGTCTACTTGATATGCTTGACCTTGTGGTATACCCAATTGTGCAAAAATATTCAAATCTGGGCAGGTGTAAATAATCGCAATTATTTACTTCTGGTAAATTTTTGCAACTTTTTGCCAAAATATTGATACAAACTGGTTAAGCAACTCAACTTAAGGTCCCTAGCCAAGTTTCACCAAGTTTGGAAAAATTGTGCTCAATTTGTCAAGTTTTGTGTTTGCAAACTGACTTTTCAAATCTAGCCACAATTTCCACTTTAATGATCTAAATCTTACCAAATTTGATATGAGGGCTCAATATAACATGATAAGACTTGTGGTAGATTGATTAAAAAAGCTAAAAAATAGGACAAAAGATAATAATCGCAATTATTTTTACATCTTTTTTGGTCATCTGAGCATATAAACATGTTAAACACTTCAATCTATGCCTCTGAGTCAAATTTCACCAAATTTGAACAAGATTTAGCACAAGTCAAACTCAATTTCTTGATAATCACTACAGATTTCAATTTTATCAAGTTTTTGTTTGTTTTGTGATCTAGATTCTATGAGCCTTTACAAAAGATGTTGTAATCATGGATAGAGTCCTCTGGTATCAACCTTGGTCAATTTTGAGCTGAATGTAAATAAACACGATTTATTTACTTTTGGCCTAAAATGAACACTTTTTGCATTTTTTTCGATGGACAGTCTTTTTATGACATGTTTTAAGCCTCTGAGTCAAGTCAAAACTTAATTTGGCCTAAATTTCTTAAGAAAATATAAATGATTTGAGTTTTTTACAAACTATTGAAAATTTACCGCAAATGCATCTTTAAGCTTACCTACTAGTTTCGTACAACTTTTAGAGCATACTCTCTAGCCAGATTCAGTGGTTGACAATCTCTTGACACTGTTTTAAGCCGTAGACTTGAAATTCTTCAACTTTACATAAACAAATCACAATTGATTCTTTTGGTGTGAGAAATGATTTGAGATCCCACCTCGGATTCTACTTACTCTACTCCTAGGTTCTTCTGCAATTGGGTTGTGGAAGGTGTCCACAAACACTTGTTTCTTTTGTTTTTCATGGTTTTTTTGAGACTTGATCTTAAGAGTTCTCTTTTCCATCAATCATTCTCAAAATCCTAACCTAATCCTACAAGGTACTTAGCAAGTACAATCTACTTCCAAACTACCTCTACACAGGAAAAGACGACACTCTTAAGCTATGCGGCTTTAAAGAGAAAGTTTTAACTCTAGGTGATCCAAGAGGAAGTTAAAGGACAACAACACAAAACGCTCTTTTTTTCCCTAATTTAGGTCTAATCATCCCCGGCAACGGTGCCAAATGTGGGATGGGTTTCTAACTTCACTTGTAGACATAGCGAGAATCACGAACAGAATTGTCAATCGATGAGACGAATCTGACTCAACTACTGCATAAAGGCTACAAGAGGGTGTCAATCTCTTGGAAAACAATAGACAACTCGCATCTAACACAAGCTACACGCAAATGACCTAAGTTATCAAAGGCTAATCGCTAATCGATAGACAAATCATAATCGTTACAGCATCAAACAACATCCAAATGTTACGAAAATTGTAGGAAATGTATATAAGACCTAAGCACACATGCTTATGGTTCAAATCTCACTTTTGATGAAGTGCAAAAATTACGATTATTAACAGCAGAGTGAGTTTTGACCTAGTTGTTTTTTACCCCGAATGCATGTAAATGCTTAGCAATGATGCCCCAATACCCCGCTTATGCTTACTTTGTGATTTCCTAGCTTCAATTCCTACTTATGATGAAATTAGGTCACGGGTTAGCGACGCCAAAAGCTACGGATTACCATGATATTGATAGCCGTTTTTTCGGCTCTTTGTAATTGCCACAGTGAGCTACCTCACCCTACCAAAATCACCCAAACACTGTGGCTATCCCTACCATTTCACTGTACATAGGCGTGCGTGAGTCACGGGACTTTTCCCATATCTTCTTAAAAACCCTCAGCTAGCTAGTCACTGGGCTAGGTGAGCCAACAAAAAATAAAAAAAATAAAAAAATAAAAGTATATTATGGCCTCTTTGTGTGTAATATTTCATTGTATATATGGCCTAAATATAGGGATTTTTTAATAATTATTTTGGTATTTTATTTAAATATTTCTACTTAGGTGTGTGTTTTATTAAACCTATGTACACCTTCTTTCATCCTCTTACACCATAATTATATATATATATATATTTTTGCCAATATGTACATACTCTAACCTCATATTTTTCCTTTATACAAATCACTCCTACATTTTCACCCTCACCCTCGTGAAAACAAAAAATTGATTTCTACTCATTGGTTACTTTTTATTATATTTATTTACTTGCATACCTTTCCTCTTTCACCCAAATAATTCAAGGAGGGACCATATCATATGATTCCAATATCTTTCCATATCCAATAACTCCTCCTATTTTTACTCATTATCTAACACCATGTGCTCATTGAGCTAAAGTCCATGAATAGTCCATACACTAGTCCCACCATGTATATATTTCTTATTTCACACAATAATCCTCCTCCATGCATGGGTCAAAGGGCAACTTGAATGCTTTGTATTATAATATGACAAAGGAGGGCTCACTCTTGGATGCATTGTACAAATTCAACAAAAGAGGGACCACTAAAAGACTTTTGAGCAGGCCTAAAAAAACAGGCTTTTTGTGAAATTTTGGCACCTATCTCCACTCCGAATTTGGAGCGGTGGTCAAAAGAGAAAATGTAGCCCACGCTTTGAATAATCACCCCAAATTTTTTCATGATTTTTGGAGCTACCAGCTGTGAGCTATGATTTTTTTAGTGTGACCCCAGTTTTTCCCATGATATGCAGCCACACTCTCTCTTCCACTTTATCATTTTCCTCTTTCACACACACTTCTCCACTCATCATCCCCATCTCTCTCACCACTCCTCTCTGCACACTACTCACCTTCTCCTCAACCTTGAAGAATAAGAGAAACCATGGTGAACTCATACCTCCCACACACAATTCCATTCCAAAATTGACCACCTAGTCTCATTTTTCCTCCTCCAAATTACCCATATCTATCAAAAAAAACCACAAAATTCAGCCTCTTCTCTTAAAAGACAGCATCATGGTGGTTGATTACTCAGCTTCAATTACCTTGTCTCTCAAGGAAGGTCAAGAGTGGAGAAAAAATGTACCGTCAAAGCTAGTGGACCGTCAACAAGCGTCAAAATTGGCCCTACTCAAGACACTTGGAGCATCAACCTTGTAAGAAATCCACCTTTTCTTACCTCTTAAGAGTTTTTCTTCCTTATTTGTATCCTACATGGATACTCCCATTGTAAATATTCAATTCCATTTGTAAATTAATACTAACTCTACTAACACTAACCCACTATGAAAAGTCCTATCACCTCCATTTCTCTCCTCTCTCTTTCCCCACCAACTTCTTGATAATTCCAAGCAAAAGAAATTAGATAAATTGCTGAAAATCTAACCCAACCATGGTTAGAGGAGTAACCCTAGCCTTCAAAATTGCTATAAAAGGAGGGTGTCTAGCATAAAAAGGGGGAAGATAAGCAAAGAGCACTATGCTATAGCTTGTGAGAAGCCAAGCTCAACCTCTCTAGAAGGAGCTCTTGAGTGGAAGCTCATTGTCTTATGCATGTGCATGTGTTGTAATAGGGGATTAGCAAGGGAAATCTATGCCATTGTAAGAGAGAGAGTGATCATTCAATTGAGAGTAGGAAATCTATCATTTCTCCTACTAGTGTAAGCCAAACATTCGCTGAATCAAGGAGGGTGGATTTGGACTAAGCTTGGATATTTTGTCTCCCTTCCAACGTGAAGTAATGGACAACAATGATGCGTAAGTGTCTTGGTTTTTTTTAAGTTCTTGATAGCTTGTCTCTGGTGTTGTCATCAATCTAGCCATAAATCCCACATACTGTAAGAGGGCGACAGGGTGGAGAGGACTCCCCTGGCCTTAAGACAGTGATTGGGGTGGCTTTTTTCTAGTGATGTGTTGTGGTGAAATTTACGCAAGCTATGTTGAACAAGTACTAATCTCACTTTGATTTGTCATGACAGATTTGTAAGAAGGTATTAATGCAACAAGCACCCCCTCCCCCTTTCTCTCTCTTTCTTAAATATATAGTTGTGTTTGCTTGATCATCGCCGATACGTTTCAAAGCAGCCCGAGCACTATCTCTCTCTCTCTCTCTCTCTATCTCTCTCTCTCTCTCTCTCTCTCTCTCTCTCGTGTTTTAGTGTGTGAGAGTATTCCATTGGTGTTAGGGTTAGTGTAATTCCTTGCTTGTTTGTGGGTTGCTCTAACGATTCTCCTCTTTTGCGTCCTAGTTCGCTCTTAAACTAGGTGGTGCCCCTTGTGTAGTTGGGATTTGGCGGTGGGTTTGTTGTTTTGGTTTGTTGTGTGTGCCCTGCCCCATTGAGCAGCACGGGAGCCTTGAAGGGTGTCTAGAGGCCACTCTTCTTGTTCCCCGCCCGGACCGCCTCAAATTGGTGCCCCCACTGGAGGACTTGTGTATTTTTGTGTAGAATCAACCTTTAGCATAGTCAAGTAGTTGCATGAATCACGAAGATTTGTATGATCCCTTCATTCCCATTGCAAGGCAAAAGGTACACATAATTGTTAGTACTAAGTTGCAATTTCAACGTGTCGTGTCATTCGTAAATTTTAGGTCCTCTTAGGTTGGCCGAGATAAACGCTCTCAGTAAATCCTTTTATTTTGCCTCTCATTAGGTACGACCTTAGTTTGGACGTCTATATTTTTGTTTGTTTTAAGCATTAGGACATGCATAGGCCATGGATAATGGCCCAGGAATAGAGGTTTTTCCCTTTCATTTTACTCCACACATTAGAATAAACGTTGCAATTAGTAGAAAGATCCATTTTCAACAACGAATGGTGTTCATGTTTGGTGCCCAAAGAGCAGGAGAAATTCTTGCATCACCAAACCCTGTCATTCTACCTCTCATCAACTACCACACTTCTTTTGATGTACATGTGTTCATTTTATTTTAAAATGAAGTGCAGCCCGGCAAAGTATGTGTATGTTTTTTGTTTTTTCTTTGTCCAAGTTGTTACAAGAAACAAAAAAAACGATCATTTGTTCTAACTGGGAATGTGTGTGCAGTGAAAGTTCAATCCTTAGAGATCTAGCTCTATTACCAATTGAGTTGCAGGAGCAAGTAGTAAGGCGTCTCCCTCATAACAAGAGGGTGGTGAAGTTAAGACGGAAGGTCCTACGCGTGGATTCCATTTTCCTCTTGTTGTTGGGCACTAAGGAAGACCGCGCATTCATCCAACTAGTGTGTGCCCTAAGATTGGTAAATAGAGTGAAATTTGGCGTTTGGCGAGTGCATTTCACCATTGAGGAAGACTCTTCAGGAAACTTGCGGCCAGAGTTCATGCTTCATAGACTCACATTTGGTGAATTTTTCCCTCATTTGCGTCTTATTAATAGTCTTCCTTTCGCTTTCAACAAAGGAGATAGGGAGCTATTCAGAGCTTGTCTTAATAAAGAGAGCATAGAGAAGATTGCAAATTTGTATAAATTCTCATCCTTCTCTACTTTCTATGACACTTTGTTCATAGAGACATTGTAAATCTCTTTATGCTTTTGAATGATTTAACCATAATCCTAAGGAGTTTTTGTCCAGGAATTTTGTAGCACAAGTGGAGTCTTTAAATCTTGCAAACTTGATTGGACTTGATGAGGATGTTCTTTATGAAATTGTGAGAAGGTTGCCTCACTCCGACTGTGTGGAACTCGAAGGAAAGGAGCTCCTAGTCAATTGCTACTTTCTCACGGCCTTCGACGAGCATGAAGATCTAGTTTTTATACAAACCGCTTGTGCATTGGGAATTGTAGAGCAAGTGCAATTTATCACTTGGGACGTGGTTGCTCTTTTGGATCCAGAAAATGAAGTTCTAGAGATTTCTGTTTATCGCCTTAGCTTTGAAGAATTTCAACCCTTCTTAGAGCTCATCAATAGTCTACCCTTTTGTTTTGATCAAACAAATCGAGACCTTATTGAAGCTTGGATAGCTGAAGAAGAAAACCTAGAGTGGTATTTTCTCACTTCTTCATTTGCAGGCGAGTGGTTCTAATCTCTATTGTATCCCTTATTGTAACTCGTTTGTAATCTTTCATAATAATGGAGAGCCAACGCCAAATGTCTGGATATCCTCTTTTCTTTGGAGAGCCTGGAGAGGATGCAGAATTATTTTTAGCAAATTTCAAGATGTCTTGCCGTATCAAGAGGATAGTAACCGATCAAGAACGTGTAGAAATGTTTGAGGTGGTCCTTAGGAAAGATGCTAGTACTTGGTTTGACTCTTTGCCTGAGGAAGTTAAGGGGAATTACACAGAAGTTTTGAATCGTTTTAAGAGATACTTCTTTGATCCCCAAAACACTCAAAAACTATGGCAAGACATTGTTTCTCATAAGCAAAAAGACTTAGATGACTACTACTTGTACAAGCAAGAGTTTCTACGTCTTTGGGCTCTATGGATACGAAATGTTGCTAACCCTGGTGATGGTGCAGAATTTTTAAAGAAGGAGAGGTTCATAGCCGACTCTTTCCTGACCTTAAGGTAAAAGTTGAGGCGGGTGCACCTGCTACTTTTGATGCAGCTGAAACTAGGGCTGCTGAGAAGTATAGGAAACTCAAGTGCTTAAGGGAGAGGTTCCAATAGAAGGTCTTAGACCCAAAGGTAAGTCACAAGCATCAACATCGAGGAGCTTCCTGAGGTAACGGCGGAAGTAATTGAGAAGTTAAACGAATCTTTAAGCAGCCTGTCAATTCACCTTGCACAAGCTGTAGGTCCAAAGGGACAAGCAAAGAAGTCTGAAGAGCGAGATCCACGACCTAGGAGAGTCTTGCAATGTTGGAATTGCGGAGAGTCTGGACATGGGATGTATAATTGTCCTTGGCCCCGTGGGGAGCCAGGGAGGCCTAACTTGAATTACCCAGTGATGAATGCAGGTGAAGGAACTGGTCAACAACCAAGGCTTCTACAAAGGCCAAATGGACCAAGACCACCTCCACAAGGGGTAGAAGGAGTTCCACCTTTGCCAGATCCAAATGTGCATGTGGTAGAGGTGACAAATTCAAATGAGGTTGACATGGAAGCCAATGGAATTAGCGTGGCCGAGGAAAAGGTAAAGAGAAAGAAGGAGTCACATCACAGAGTGACCATGGACAAGGCAAGAAGGCAAAGGGAACCAAGGAAACCAAGAGGACTCGACGTCGTATCAACCTCCAAGACTTCCCTCTTGGACATGGTATGGCTCCGTACAACTTGTTGGAAGACATGAGAGGTAAGGGTCCTGATATTTCATGGCCTCAATTTCTTGCATTATGTCCACAAGTTAGGAGGGATTTAACAAGGCAGTTAGCACTAGGAGAAAGGTAAAAGAGAGTGTGCCTGTTGTAAAAATTGCACAAGCTGAAATGAATGAGGACATTACACCGGTGCTAGACTGTTACATCAAAGGGAGATTGGTTAGGAAAGGTCTAGTGGATGGGGGTGCACAAATTTGCATCATGACAGAGGGACTCATGCAAAAACTAGGCATGCACATCCATGAGACACCTGAAATTAGGTCAAGATGGCAAACAATAGCAAGGCTAGGTGCGTAGGCATTTGTAAAAATGTTTTTGTGGAGGCCTTTGGCATTAAAAGGCAGTGGATTTCTATGTCATGTCTACCAAGGGAAATGGTTACCCATTTATCCTAGGAAGACCATGGCTAATGAAAATGCGAGCTTTGCAGGATTGGGAGAGTGGAAAGCTAATTTGCAGGAATGACAATCACAAGAAGGTTGTCTTTGACATGAAGGAGCAACGCCAAGAGGAGCTCCATGAAGAATCATCTCAAAGTGAGACGGAAGAAGGTTGGACCGATAGCACTTCAGAAGAAGAAAGTAGCGGCAGCATTACTGAAGAGGAGTCTTCCATCGAAGTCATGGGGGTAAGGTTTAAGCCAAGCAACCAAGAGACCTCTTGTCAAGGCTTGGAGGAGGTAGGTCCTCAAGAGAAGAAGGTGATCAAGATGAAGGGATGCTGGAAGGTATGCTATCAACAACACTTACAAAGGATGAAAGAGAGGAGTTCAAATGTGTGCTAAGGAAGTTTCCTAGGCTTTTTGCTAAAGACTACACCGATGTGCGTGGAGTAGATGCTGTTCAACACAAAATTGAGTTGAAGCCAGAGGCCACACCTAAGGCTCAGAAGCTACGAAGGCTAGGAGTCATCAAGGAGCAGGCTTTACTCAAGGAGGTAAGAAAGCTTCTAGCAGCAGGTTCATTTATCCAGTGGAGAATTCAGAGTGGTCTCTCTCTCCTGTTGTTGTCACTCCTAAGAAAAACGGCAAGTGGAGGGTGTGTGTGGATTACCGTCCCCTCAATGAGGCAACAAAGAGAGATCACTTTCCCCTCCCATTCCAGGATGAGATACTAAATGAGGTAGCTGGTCATGAGAAGTACACTGTGTGTGCGATGGTTACTCAGGTTACTTTCAAATAGGGATTGCACTGGAGGATCAATTGAAAACAACCTTTATCACTCCTTGGGGTTGTTATGCTTTTAGAGTCATGCCATTTGGTCTGACAAATGCTCCTGCAACATTCCAACGTTTCATGAATATGGTGTTTCAAGCATTCTTTGGAAAGTCAATTAGGGTGTTCATTGATGATTTCTGTATTTATAGCTCAAAATCATTGCATCTACAAAGGGTAGAAGAAGGTTTAAAGAAGCTCTACGACATGGGAGGTCAACTCAACCCCGACAAGTGCCATATAGGTGAGGATGAAGTAATCTTGCTTGGTCATAAAGTTTCTTACAAAGGCATTGAAGTGGATCCTTCGAAGGCAAAGGCTCTTATTGAGCTACCATCACCCAAGAGTCTTAAGGAGGTCATCTCATTCATTCAAAGGTGAAGTATATGTCACGCTTCATTCACTTAGCCTCGGAGTTACTTCATCCTTTGCAAAAGTTGACACAACAAGTAGAATTTGCATGGTCTGATGAGCTTGAAGAGTACTTTTGTAACATTAAAGTCATTTTGTCAGAGCTACCAACACTCATGCCTCCTTGTTGGGAGTACACATTCTTTGTTAGCTCTAGTGCTGGAAGAAACAATTGGTGCTGTGTTGCTACAACAAGATCCCCACAGTACAAGGATGCGACCCATCTACTTTGCTAGTAGGGTCATGAATGCTTTGGAGAGAGACTACACAGAAGCAGAACTCATGATGCTTTCTCTCATGTTTGCGGTGAGAAAGTTTAGATCCTACCTGCTACCAAAACCTTTTGTAATTCTCACTGCAGAAAATTTGTTCCCTTGGGTGTCATCTCAAATGAATCTTAGTACTAGGATCTCAAAGTGGATTATGGAGTTGCAAGAGTTTCAATACTCTTTCAAGGTAGAAGATAGTGTGCGTGCACAATTGGCAGGGATTCTCACTTATAGGGTGCACGAAAAGGAGATTAAGGTGCCTGAAGTAAAGACCCTACCATTGCCACCACCAAAAAGTATTCCTAATGCTTTTACTTTGTTCTTTGATGGAGCTTTTCGTCGAGCCACAGGAAAAGCAGGGGGAGGGCTAGTGTTGCTCAACCCAAGTGGAGAGGTGGTCATGAAAGAGAAGTTCAATCTACCAAGTTCAGCTAGCAACAATGAAGCAGAATATGACACTCTACTTCATTCATGTTTGAAGATGTGCATTGGCCAAGGATACAACGCCTCATGGTAAAGGGAGATGCACTTCTCATTGTTAAACAGATTTTTAGGCATTTGGGCATGCAAGAATGAGAGCTTACGGACAAAAGTTCATGCCATTCGTAGACTGTTTAATCAATTTGAAGAAGTGCAACTATATCATATTCCTAGGAAACAGAATGAAGATGCTGATTTACTTGCACAACAAGCCGTTGCATGTGTAAGAAAGAAGTGCAGGTCATCATGGTGGCGGCTGCTGTGAAGCAACCGAGGTACCAGGGATTGGAGTCATTGGCTCCCATCATTGGCTACATTTTGGAGGGTGAGTTTCCACCAGACTTCACAAAAGCTCAGAAGAGGAGACTCATGAAGAAGGCAAGCGTATATCTCTTCCTAGAAGGCTCCCTCTATCAAAGAGGGAAGGATCAAGTGTGCAGAAGAGTACCAACTATCAAGGAAATTCCAGCCATTCTAAAAGTTTTGCATGAAGAGGCATGTGGTGGTCATTTTGCCCAAGAATTAACTGTGAAGAAGATTTTGCTTGCGGGGTATGTTTGGCCAAGTTTGCATGTGGATGTTCAACATTGGTGTAAAAGTTGTCACAATTGTCAGATAAATGGAAATAGAAGGTTGGTGCATGGCCCGAGGCAAATAGTGCTTGCAAATGGACCCTTTGAAAAGTGGGGCATTGATGCTATGGGTCCTCTGCCTAGGACAAAAAATGGTAAACTCTACATTCTAGTGGCTGTAGACTATATGACTAGGTGGGTGGAAGCACAAAAGTGTGGCAAAGGTAAATGAGAAGACAGTGAGCAAATTCGTCTACACTCACATTTGTTGTAGATTTGGCACACCTTTGGAGATTGTTTCTGATAATGGTCCAGGGTTTAGAAAGGGATTGCTCACAGAAGTTTGTGAAGAGCTTCACATTCTACATCGTCATAGCACACCATACTATCCACAGTCAAATGGTTTGGTGAGAAGGCTAATGGTGTCATTGCAGGAATCATTAGAAAGATGGTGCAAAACAAGACAAAATTATGGGATGACTTCTTGGATGGTGCCTTGTGGGCATATCGAACCACATATAGGGAAGCCACGGAGTTCACACACCATTTCACTTGGTCTATGGTCAAGAGGCTTTGCAGCCTATCGAGCTCAACATTCCAACAATGCGACTTCATGGCAAAGGAGCACAAGATGATCAAGAGGTATGGATGGATCGACTTCTTACGTTAGTGGAGCTTGAGTGGAAAAGAGAAGCAGCATATGAGTGCTACAAGAGGAAAGCCACACAAGCGAAAGAAACGCACGACAAGAAACTGAAGGACAAAGGCATCAAGGAAGGAGAGCTTGTGCTAAGGTATGACAATCGACTTGACAATCGTTTTGATGCCAAGTTTGAAACAAGATGGCAAGGGCCATACATAGTCAAGAAGGCTTTCAATTCAAGTTACTATCAGCTTATGGACAGCTTGAATGGTAAAGAGCATCCAGGGAAAAAGTAAACGGGTATCGCTTGAAGCCCTATTTGAGTCGCCTTCTACCAAAGGATCTACCAAAGTTCTGTCCAAAGGCCGCTGTCTTATGTAAGTATTGTTACATGAAGCATGAGTGTAACTCCAGCAAAATTCTGAGGGGCTAACCAATGAGATCTCGTCAAGAACTCTGAAGCACTCTCCTTTGGAAAAGATGCTCTATGATGGTACATGAATATACCATCATCCAGGGGGAGGGCTAATGATAGCCGTTTTTTCGGCTCTTTGTAATTGCCACAGTGAGTTACCTCACCCTACCAAAATCACCCAAACACTGTGGCTATCCCTACCATTTCACTGTACATAGGCGTGCGTGAGTCACGGGACTTTTCCCATATCTTCTTAAAAACCCTCAGCTAGCTAGTCACTGGGCTAGGTGAGCCAACAAAAAATAAAAAAAATAAAAAAAAAAAAGTATATTATGGCCTCTTTGTGTGTAAATATTTCATTGTATATATGGCCTAAATATAGGGATTTTTTATAATTATTTTGTATTTTATTTAAATATTTCTACTTAGTGTGTGTTTTATTAAACCTATGTACACCTTCTTTCATCCTCTTACACCATAATTATATATATATATTTTTTTGCCAATATGTACATACTCTAACCTCAATTTTTTCCTTTATACAAATCACTCCTACATTTTCACCCTCACCCTCGTGAAAACAAAAAATTGATTTCTACTCATTGGTTACTTTTATTATATTATTTACTTGCATACCTTTTCCTCTTTCACCCAAAATAATTCAAGGAGGGACCATATCATATGATTCCAATATCTTTCCATATCCATAACTCCTCCATATTTTTACTCATTATTCTAACACCATGGCTCATTGAGCTAAAGTCCATGAATAGTCCCATACACTAGTCCCACCATGTATATATTTCTTATTTCACCAATAATCCTCCTCCATGCATGGGTCAAGGGCAACTTGAATGCTTTGTATTATAAATATGACAAAAGAGGGGCTCACTCTTGGATGCATTGTACAATTCAACAAAGGAGGGGACCACTAAAAGACTTTTGCAGGCCTAAAAAACAGGCTTTTTGTGTGAATTTTGGCACCTATCTCCACTCCGATTTGGAGCGGTGGTCAAAAGAGAAAATGTAGCCCACGCTTTGAATAATCACCCCAAATTTTTTCATGATTTTTGGAGCTACCAACTGTGAGCTATGATTTTTTTAGTGGACCCCAGTTTTCCCATGATATGCAGCCACACTCTCTCTTCCACTTTATCATTTTCCTCTTTCACACACACTTCTCCACTCATCATCCCCATCTCTCTCACCACTCCTCTCTGCACACTACTCACCTTCTCCTCAACCTTGAAGAATAAGAGAAACCATGGTGAACTCATACCTCCACACACAATTCCATTCCAAAATTGACCACCTAGTCTCATTTTTCCTCCTCCAAATTACCCATATCTATCAAAAAACCACAAAATTCAGCCTCTTCTCTTAAAAGACAGCATCATGGTGGTTGATTACTCAGCTTCAATTACCTTGTCTCTCAAGGAAGGTCAAGAGTGGAGAAAAAATGTACCGTCAAAGCTAGTGGACCGTCAACAAGCGTCAAAATTGGCCTACTCAAGACACTTGGAGCATCAACCTTGTAAGAAATCCACCTTTTCTTACCTCTTAAGAGTTTTTCTTCCTTATTTGTATCCTACATGGATACTCCCATTGTAAATATTCAATTCCATTTGTAAATTAATACTAATTCTACTAACACTAACCCACTATGAAAAGTCCTATCACCTCCATTTCTCTCCTCTCTCTTTCCCCACCAACTTCTTGATAATTCCAAGCAAAAGAAATTAGATAAATTGCTGAAAATCTAACCCAACCATGGTTAGAGGAGTAACCCTAGCCTTCAAAATTGCTATAAAAGGAGGGTGTAGCTAGCATAAAAGGGGGAAGCCATAAGCAAGAGCACTATGCTATAGCTTGAGAAGCCAAGCTCAACCTCTCTAGAAGGAGCTCTTGAGTGGAAGCTCATTGTCTTATGCATGTGCATGTGTTGTAATAGGGGATTAGCAAGGGAAATCTATGCCATTGTAAGAGAGAGAGTGATCATTCAATTGAGAGTAGGAAATCTATCATTTCTCCTACTAGTGTAAGCCCAACATTCGCTAAATCAAGGAGGGTGGATTTGGACTAATCTTGGATATTTTGTCTCCCTTTCCAACGTGAAGTAATGGACAACAATGATGCGTAAGTGTCTTGGTTTTTTTTAAGTTCTTGATAGCTTGTCTCTGGTGTTGTCATCAATCTAGCCATAAATCCCACATACTGTAAGAGGGCGACAGGGTGGAGAGGACTCCCCTGGCCTTAAGACAGTGATTGGGGTGGTTTTCTTAGTGATGTGTTGTGGTGAAATTTACGCAAGCTATGTTGAACAAGTACTAATCTCACTTTGATTTGTAATGACAGATTTGTAAGAAGGTATTAATGCAACAAGCACCCCCTCCCCCTTTCTCTCTCTTTCTTAAATATATAGTTGTGTTTGCTTGATCATCGCCGATACGTTTCAAAGCAGCCCGAGCACTATCTCTCTCTCTCTCTCTCTCTCTATCTCTTTCTCTCTCTATCTCTCTCTCTGTGTTTAGTGTGTGAGAGTATTCCATTGGTGTTAGGGTTAGTGTAATTCCTTGCTTGTTTGTGGGTTGCTCTAACGATTCTCCTCTTTTGCGTCCTAGTTCGCTCTTAAACTAGGTGGTGCCCCTTGTGTAGTTGGGATTTGGCGGTGGGTTTGTTGTTTTGGTTTGTGTTGTGTTGTGCCCCAGCCCCATTGAGCAGCACGGGAGCCTTGAAGGGTGTCTAGAGGCCACTCTTCTTGTTGCCCGCCCCGGACCGCCTCAAATTGGTGCCCCCACGGAGGACGGCTTGTGTATTTTTGTGTAGAATCAACCTTTAGCATAGTCAAGTAGTGTGCATGAATCACGAAGATTTGTATGATCCCTTCATTCCCATTGCAAGGCAAAAGGTACACATAATTGTTAGTACTAAGTTGCAATTTCAACGTGTCATTCGTAGAATTTTAGGTCCTCTTAGGTTGGCCGAGATAAACGCTTCAGTAAATCCTTTTATTTTGCCTCTCATTAGGTACGACCTTAGTTTGGACGTCTATATTTTTGTTTTGTTTTAAGCATTAGGACATGCATAGGCCATGGATAATGGCCCAGGAATAGAGGTTTTTCCCTTTCATTTTACTCCACACATTAGAATAAACGTTGCAATTAGTAGAAAGATCCATTTTCAACAACGAATGGTGTTCATGTTTGGTGCCCAAAGAGCAGGAGAAATTCTTGCATCACCAAACCCTGTCATTCTACCTCTCATCAACTACCACACTTCTTTTGATGTACATGTGTTCATTTTATTTTAAAATGAAGTGCAGCCCGGCAAAGTAGTGTGTATGTTTGTTTTTTCTTTGTCCAAGTTGTTACAAGAAACAAAAAAAACGATCATTTGTTCTAACTGGGAATGTGTGTGCAGTGAAAGTTCAATCCTTAGAGATCTAGCTCTATTACCAATTGATTTGCAGGAGCAAGTAGTAAGGCGTCTCCCTCATAACAAGAGGGTGGTGAAGTTAAGACGGAAGGTCCTACGCGTGGATTCCATTTTCCTCTTGTTGTTGGGCACTAAGGAAGACCGCGCATTCATCCAACTAGTGTGTGCCCTAAGATTGGTAAATAGAGTGAAATTTGGCGTTTGACGAGTGCATTTCACCATTGAGGAAGACTCTTCAGGAAACTTGCGGCCAAAGTTCATGCTTCATAGACTCACATTTGGTGAATTTTTCCCTCATTTGCGTCTTATTAATAGTCTTCCTTTCGCTTTCAACAAAGGAGATAGGGAGCTATTCAGAGCTTGTCTTAATAAAGAGAGCATAGAGAAGATTGCAAATTTGTATAAATTCTCATCCTTCTCTACTTTCTATGACACTTTGTTCATAGAGACATTGTAAATCTCTTTATGCTTTTGAATGATTTAACCATAATCCTAAGGAGTTTTTGTCCAGGAATTTTGTAGCACAAGTGGAGTCTTTAAATCTTGCAAACTTGATCGGACTTGATGAGGATGTTCTTTATGAAATTGTGAGAAGGTTGCCTCACTCCGACTGTGTGGAACTCGAAGGAAAGGAGCTCCTAGTCAATTGCTACTTTCTCACGGCCTTCGACGAGCATGAAGATCTAGTTTTTATACAAACCGCTTGTGCATTGGGAATTGTAGAGCAAGTGCAATTTATCACTTGGGACGTGGTTGCTCTTTTGGATCCAGAAAATGAAGTTCTAGAGATTTCTGTTTATCGCCTTAGCTTTGAAGAATTTCAACCCTTCTTAGAGCTCATCAATAGTCTACCCTTTTGTTTTGATCAAACAAATCGAGACCTTATTGAAGCTTGGATAGCTGAAGAAGAAAACCTAGAGTGGTATTTTCTCACTTCTTCATTTGCAGGCGAGTGGTTCTAGATCTCTATTGTATCCCTTATTGTAACTCGTATTGTAATCTTTCATAATAATGGAGAGCCAACGCCAAATGTCTGGATATCCTCTTTTCTTTGGAGAGCCTGGAGAGGATGCAGAATTATTTTTAGCAAATTTCAAGATGTCTTGCCGTATCAAGAGGATAGTAACCGATCAAGAACGTGTAGAAATGTTTGAGGGGGTCCTTAGGAAAGATGCTAGTACTTGGTTTGACTCTTTGCCTGAGGAAGTTAAGGGGAATTACACAGAAGTTTTGAATCGTTTTAAGAGATACTTCTTTGATCCCCAAAACACTCAAAAACTATGGCAAGACATTGTTTCTCATAAGCAAAAAGACTTAGATGACTACTACTTGTACAAGCAAGAGTTTCTACGTCTTTGGGCTCTATGGATACAAAATGTTACTAACCCTGGTGATGGTGCAGAATTTTTAAAGAAGGAGAGGTTCATAGCCGGACTCTTTCCTGACCTTAAGGTAAAAGTTGAGGCGGGTGCACCTGCTACTTTTGATGCAGCTGAAACTAGGGTTGCTGAGAAGTATAGGAAACTCAAGTGCTTAAGGGGAGAGGTTCCAATAGAAGGTCTTAGACCCAAAGGTAAGTCACAAGCATCAACATCGAGGGAGCTTCCTGAGGTAACGGCGGAAGTAATTGAGAAGTTAAACGAATCTTTAAGCAGCCTGTCAATTCACCTTGCACAAGCTGTAGGTCCAAAGGGACAAACAAAGAAGTCTGAAGAGCGAGATCCACGACCTAGGAGAGTCTTGCAATGTTGGAATTGCGGAGAGTTTGGACATGGGATGTATAATTGTCCTTGGCCCCGTGGGGAGCCAGGGAGGCCTAACTTGAATTACCCAGTGATGAATGCAGGTGAAGGAACTGGTCAACAACCAAGGCTTCTACAAAGGCCAAATGGACCAAGACCACCTCCACACGGGGTAGAAGGAGTTCCACCTTTGCCAGATCCAAATGTGCATGTGGTAGAGGTGACAAATTCAAATGAGGTTGACATGGAAGCCAATGGAATTAAGCGTGGCCGAGGAAAAGGTAAAGAGAAAGAAGGAGTCACATCACAGAGTGACCATGGACAAGGCAAGAAGGCAAAGGGAACCAAGGAAACCAAGAGGAATCGACGTCGTATCAACCTCCAAGACTTCCCTCTTGGACATGGTATGGCTCCGTACAACTTGTTGGAAGACATGAGAGGTAAGGGTCCTGATATTTCATGGCCTCAATTTCTTGCATTATGTCCACAAGTTAGGAGGGATTTAACAAGGGCAGTTAGCACTAGGAGAAAGGTAAAAGAGAGTGTGCCTGTTGTAAAAATTGCACAAGCTGAAATGAATGAGGACATTACACCGGTGCTAGACTGTTACATCAAAGGGAGATTGGTTAGGAAAGGTCTAGTGGATGGGGGTGCACAAATTTGCATCTTGACAGAGGGACTCATGCAAAAACTAGGCATGCACATCCATGAGACACCTGAAATTAGGGTCAAGATGGCAAACAATAGCAAGGCTAGGTGCGTAGGCATTTGTAAAAATGTTTTTGTGGAGGCCTTTGGCATTAAGAAGGCAGTGGATTTCTATGTCATGTCTACCAAGGGAAATGGTTACCCATTTATCCTAGGAAGACCATGGCTAATGAAAATGCGAGCTTTGCAGGATTGGGAGAGTGGAAAGCTAATTTGCAGGAATGACAATCACAAGAAGGTTGTCTTTGACATGAAGGAGCAACGCCAAGAGGAGCTCCATGAAGAATCATCTCAAAGTGAGACGGAAGAAGGTTGGACCGATAGCACTTCAGAAGAAGAAAGTAGCGGCAGCATTACTGAAGAGGAGTCTTCCATCGAAGTCATGGGGGTAAGGTTTAAGCCAAGCAACCAAGAGACCTCTTGTCAAGGCTTGGAGGAGGTAGGTCCTCAAGAGAAAGAAGGTGATCAAGATGAAGGGATGCTGGAAGGTATGCTATCAACAACACTTACAAAGAATGAAAGAGAGGAGTTCAAATGTGTGCTAAGGAAGTTTCCTAGGCTTTTTGCTAAAGACTACACCGATGTGCGTGGAGTAGATGCTGTTCAACACAAAATTGAGTTGAAGCCAGAGGCCACACCTAAGGCTCAGAAGCTACGAAGGCTAGGAGTCATCAAGGAGCAGGATTTACTCAAGGAGGTAAGAAAGCTTCTAGCAGCAGGGTTCATTTATCCAGTGGAGAATTCAGAGTGAGTCTCTCCTGTTGTTGTCACTCCTAAGAAGAACGGCAAGTGGAGGGTGTGTGTGGATTACCGTCCCCTCAATGAGGCAACAAAGAGAGATCACTTTCCCCTCCCATTCCAGGATGAGATACTAAATGAGGTAGCTGGTCATGAGAAGTACACTGTGTGCGATGGTTACTCGGGTTACTTTCAAATAGGGATTGCACTGGAGGATCAATTGAAAACAACCTTTATCACTCCTTGGGGTTGTTATGCTTTTAGAGTCATGCCATTTGGTCTGACAAATGCTCCTGCAACATTCCAACGTTTCATGAATATGGTGTTTCAAGCATTCTTTGGAAAGTCAATTAGGGTGTTCATTGATGATTTCTGTATTTATAGCTCAAAATCATTGCATCTACAAAGGGTAGAAGAAGGTTTAAAGAAGCTCTACGACATGGGAGGTCAACTCAACCCCGACAAGTGCCATATAGGTGAGGATGAAATAATCTTGCTTGGTCATAAAGTTTCTTACAAAGGCATTGAAGTGGATCCTTCGAAGGCAAAGGCTCTTATTGAGCTACCATCACCCAAGAGTCTTAAGGAGGTCATCTCATTCATTCAAAAGGTGAAGTATATGTCACGCTTCATTCACTTAGCCTCGGAGTTACTTCACCCTTTGCAAAAGTTGACACAACAAGTAGAATTTGCATGGTCTGATGAGCTTGAAGAGTACTTTTGTAACATTAAAGTCATTTTGTCAGAGCTACCAACACTCATGCCTCCTTGTTGGGAGTACACATTCTTTGTTAGCTCTAGTGCTGGGAAAGAAACAATTGGTGCTGTGTTGCTACAACAAGATCCCCACAGTACAAGGATGCGACCCATCTACTTTGCTAGTAGGGTCATGAATGCTTTGGAGAGAGACTACACAGAAGCAGAACTCATGATGCTTTCTCTCATGTTTGCGGTGAGAAAGTTTAGATCCTACCTGCTACCAAAACCTTTTGTAATTCTCACTGCAGAAAAATTTGTTCCCTTGGGTGTCATCTCAAATGAATCTTAGTACTAGGATCTCAAAGTGGATTATGGAGTTGCAAGAGTTTCAATACTCTTTCAAGGTAGAAGATAGTGTGCGTGCACAATTGGCAGGGATTCTCACTTATAGGGTGCACGAAAAGGAGATTAAGGTGCCTGAAGTAAAGACCCTACCATTGCCACCACCAAAAAGTATTCCTAATGCTTTTACTTTGTTCTTTGATGGAGCTTTTCGTCGAGCCACAGGAAAAGCAGGGGGAGGGCTAGTGTTGCTCAACCCAAGTGGAGAGGTGGTCATGAAAGAGAAGTTCAATCTACCAAGTTCAGCTAGCAACAATGAAGCAGAATATGACACTCTACTTCATGGTTTGAAGATGTGCATTGGCCAAGGGATACAACGCCTCATGGTAAAGGGAGATGCACTTCTCATTGTTAAACAGATTTTAGGCATTTGGGCATGCAAGAATGAGAGCTTACGGACAAAAGTTCATGCCATTCGTAGACTGTTTAATCAATTTGAAGAAGTGCAACTATATCATATTCCTAGGAAACAGAATGAAGATGCTGATTTACTTGCACAACAAGCCGTTGCATGTGTAAAGAAAGAAGTGCAGGTCATCATGGTGGCGGCTGCTGTGAAGCAACCGAGGTACCAGGGATTAGAGTCATTGGCTCCCATCATTGGCTACATTTTGGAGGGTGAGTTTCCACCAGACTTCACAAAATCTCAGAAGAGGAGACTCATGAAGAAGGCAAGCGTATATCTCTTCCTAGAAGGCTCCCTCTATCAAAGAGGGAAGGATCAAGTGTGCAGACGAGTAACAACTATCAAGGAAATTCCAGCCATTCTAAAAGGTTTGCATGAAGAGGCATGTGGTGGTCATTTTGCCCAAGAATTAACTGTGAAGAAGATTTTGCTTTCGGGGTATGTTTGGCCAAGTTTGCATGTGGATGTTCAACATTGGTGTAAAAGTTGTCACACTTGTCAGATAAATGGAAATAGAAGGTTGGTGCATGGCCCGAGGCAAATAGTGCTTGCAAATGGACCCTTTGAAAAGTGGGGCATTGATGCTATGGGTCCTCTGCCTAGGACAAAAAATGGTAAACTCTACATTCTAGTGGCTGTAGACTATATGACTAGGTGGGTGGAAGCACAAAGTGTGGCAAAGGTAAATGAGAAGACAGTGAGCAAATTCGTCTACACTCACATTTGTTGTAGATTTGGCACACCTTTGGAGATTGTTTCTGATAATGGTCCAGGGTTTAGAAAAGGATTGCTCACAGAAGTTTGTGAAGAGCTTCACATTCTACATCGTCATAGCACACCATACTATCCACAGTCAAATGGTTTGGTGGAGAAGGCTAATGGTGTCATTGCAGGAATCATTAGAAAGATGGTGCAAAACAAGACAAAATTATGGGATGACTTCTTGGATGGTGCCTTGTGGGCATATCAAACCACATATAGGGAAGCCACGGAGTTCACACCATTTCACTTGGTCTATGGTCAAGAGGCTTTGCAGCCTATCGAGCTCAACATTCCAACAATGCGACTTCATGGCAAAGGAGCACAAGATGATCAAGAGGTATGGATGGATCGACTTCTTACGTTAGTGGAGCTTGAGTGGAAAAGAGAAGCAGCATATGAGTGCTACAAGAGGAAAGCCACACAAGCGAAAGAAACGCACGACAAGAAACTGAAGGACAAAGGCATCAAGGAAGGAGAGCTTGTGCTAAGGTATGACAATCGACTTGACAATCGTTTTGATGCCAAGTTTGAAACAAGATGGCAAGGGCCATACATAGTCAAGAAGGCTTTCAATTCAAGTTACTATCAGCTTATGGACTTGAATGGTAAAGAGCACTCCAGGAAAGTAAACGGGTATCGCTTGAAGCCCTATTTGAGTCGCCTTCTACCAAAGGATCTACCAAAGTTCTGTCCAAAGGCCGCTGTCTTATGTAAGTATTGTTACATGAAGCATGAGTGTAACTCCAGCCAAAATTCTGAGGGGCTAAACAATGAAGATCTCGTCAAGAACTCTGAAGCACTCTCTTTGGAAAAGATGCTCTATGATGGTACATGAATATACCATCATCCAGGGGGAGGGCTAATGATAGCCGTTTTTTCGGCTCTTTGTAATTGCCACAGTGAGTTACCTCACCCTACCAAAATCACCCAAACACTGTGGCTATCCCTACCATTTCACTGTACATAGGCGTGCGTGAGTCACGGGACTTTTCCCATATCTTCTTAAAAACCCTCAGCTAGCTAGTCACTGGGCTAGGTGAGCCAACAAAAAATAAAAAAAATAAAAAAATAAAAGTATATTATGGCCTCTTTGTGTGTAAATATTTCATTGTATATATGGCCTAAATATAGGGATTTTTTATAATTATTTTGGTATTTTATTTAAATATTTCTACTTAGGTGTGTGTTTTATTAAACCTATGTACACCTTCTTTCATCCTCTTACACCATAATTATATATATATTTTTTTTTGCCAATATGTACATACTCTAACCTCATATTTTTCCTTTATACAAATCACTCCTACATTTTCACCCTCACCCTCGTGAAAACAAAAAATTGATTTCTACTCATTGGTTACTTTTATTATATTATTTACTTGCATACCTTTTCCTCTTTCACCCAAAATAATTCAAGGAGGGACCATATCATATGATTCCAATATCTTTCCATATCCATAACTCCTCCATATTTTTACTCATTATTCTAACACCATGTGCTCATTGAGCTAAAGTCCATGAATAGTCCATACACTAGTCCCACCATGTATATATTTCTTATTTCACCAATAATCCTCCTCCATGCATGGGTCAAGGGCAACTTGAATGCTTTGTATTATAATATGACAAAGGAGGGGCTCACTCTTGGATGCATTGTACAAATTCAACAAAGGAGGGGACCACTAAAAGACTTTTGCAGGCCTAAAAAACAGGCTTTTTGGTGAGAATTTTGGCACCTATCTCCACTCCGAATTTGGAGCGGTGGTCAAAAGAGAAAATGTAGCCCACGCTTTGAATAATCACCCCAAATTTTTTCATGATTTTTGGAGCTACCAACTGTGAGCTATGATTTTTTTAGTGGACCCCAGTTTTCCCATGATATGCAGCCACACTCTCTCTTCCACTTTATCATTTTCCTCTTTCACACACACTTCTCCACTCATCATCCCCATCTCTCTCACCACTCCTCTCTGCACACTACTCACCTTCTCCTCAACCTTGAAGAATAAGAGAAACCATGGTGAACTCATACCTCCCACACACAATTCCATTCCAAAATTGACCACCTAGTCTCATTTTTCCTCCTCCAAATTACCCATATCTATCAAAAAACCACAAAATTCAGCCTCTTCTCTTAAAAGACAGCATCATGGTGGTTGATTACTCAGCTTCAATTACCTTGTCTCTCAAGGAAGGTCAAGAGTGGAGAAAAAATGTACCGTCAAAGCTAGTGGACCGTCAACAAGCGTCAAAATTGGCCCTACTCAAGACACTTGGAGCATCAACCTTGTAAGAAATCCACCTTTTCTTACCTCTTAAGAGTTTTTCTTCCTTATTTGTATCCTACATGGGATACTCCCATTGTAAATATTCAATTCCATTTGTAAATTAATACTAATTCTACTAACACTAACCCACTATGGAAAGTCCTATCACCTCCATTTCTCTCCTCTCTCTTTCCCCACCAACTTCTTGATAATTCCAAGCAAAAGAAATTAGATAAATTGCTGAAAATCTAACCCAACCATGGTTAGAGGAGTAACCCTAGCCTTCAAAATTGCTATAAAAGGAGGGTGTAGCTAGCATAAAAGGGGGAAGCCATAAGCAAGAGCACTATGCTATAGCTTGAGAAGCCAAGCTCAACCTCTCTAGAAGGAGCTCTTGAGTGGAAGCTCATTGTCTTATGCATGTGCATGTGTTGTAATAGGGGATTAGCAAGGGAAATCTATGCCATTGTAAGAGAGAGAGTGATCATTCAATTGAGAGTAGGAAATCTATCATTTCTCCTACTAGTGTAAGCCCAACATTCGCTAAATCAAGGAGGGTGGATTTGGACTAATCTTGGATATTTTGTCTCCCTTTCCAACGTGAAGTAATGGACAACAATGATGCGTAAGTGTCTTGGTTTTTTTTAAGTTCTTGATAGCTTGTCTCTGGTGTTGTCATCAATCTAGCCATAAATCCCACATACTGTAAGAGGGCGACAGGGTGGAGAGGACTCCCCTGGCCTTAAGACAGTGATTGGGGTGGCTTTTCTAGTGATGTGTTGTGGTGAAATTTACGCAAGCTATGTTGAACAAGTACTAATCTCACTTTGATTTGTAATGACAGATTTGTAAGAAGGTATTAATGCAACAAGCACCCCCTCCCCCTTTCTCTCTCTTTCTTAAATATATAGTTGTGTTTGCTTGATCATCGCCGATACGTTTCAAAGCAGCCCGAGCACTATCTCTCTCTCTCTCTCTCTCTATCTCTTTCTCTCTCTATCTCTCTCTCTCGTGTTTTAGTGTGTGAGAGTATTCCATTGGTGTTAGGGTTAGTGTAATTCCTTGCTTGTTTGTGGGTTGCTCTAACGATTCTCCTCTTTTGCGTCCTAGTTCGCTCTTAAACTAGGTGGTGCCCCTTGTGTAGTTGGGATTTGGCGGTGGGTTTGTTGTTTTGGTTTGTGTTGTGTTGTGCCCCAGCCCCATTGAGCAGCACGGGAGCCTTGAAGGGTGTCTAGAGGCCACTCTTCTTGTTGCCCGCCCCGGACCGCCTCAATATCTTTACGTCAATGCTAGAGCTCTTACCTGCGATTGCAACGCAAAAGATGGAAGTGCAATGTAACAACTGGGAAGGGAGTAGGAAGCACAAGAAGGAGAGAAGTAAGCGTGTTAGCTCACGCTGTGTTTCTATTATCCAAAAACTTGACAATAACTTACAAAAATTGGCTTTTATACCTTAGCCAAGGTTTCTTTGATCAAATCCTAATAATTTGGGAGCTCTAAGTAAGGATAAATTGATACAATATGGAAGCTTATAGCTCCGGGGGATCATCAATTACAATATCCACTTGGAAAATAGGAGCTACTATATTCCTGATTTATCAAAATAATAAGTGTTTTTACAATAAAATCTCCCGCAAAATGATACATGGATTAGCTTGCTGCTAAAATACATACTAGACCTATACTAGTAGTATTGGTACTGGTACTGTACTACTGGTACTGGACATACTACTGGTACTAGTACTAGACATGTTGGACCTATATTGGTAATATTGGTATTGGTATTTGTACTGGACCTACTGCCATACTAGTACGGGTAATACTGGTACTAATACCAATTGGACCTATACTAGTACTGGTATACTGGTCTAACACATCAAACGACACACTAACAGAACAGTAAACCTTCTCACTGTCTACCAGACATTACAGAACTATACACTAATTAACATACCAATCACAAAAGCTAGCAAAAAATTGCAGTTTGAGCGAATGATCAAAAACCTATCAAAATGGGATCAAGCATATAACAGTTTTTTAGTAAAATCAAGCCATTAGGGCTATTTCATGCATGGAATTTGCGAATTGGGACACAATTCACATTGGAATACAGATTAGGCTATTCAAAGCCCAAATTTTTATCATTTCAAAGGATGCATGCAATCAATTCTGACATTTTTGAGCTAGAGTTAATCAACTCTTGTGAGTCTAAGAGCAATCAACTACCCAAAGTACTTTGGCAAAAGCAATCTTATCAAACTTGAGCAGGAGTAATTTTTCTAATCAACACGAGGATCTGCTAAGAGATAGTTCTTAGAGACCAAGACAACATGGATTCAAGGCGAGCCAAGAGTTCAAATGCACAAACACCAAAGCTAACCAGTAGCAGTATCAACATATGCACAACTGCAATAGAGCAAATTTTATAGCTATATGGCTACATTGGAGATAAGGTTTTGTATACAGATTTAAAATGCCATAGGTATCTTATGAGTGGAAAAAGCAGCACAGGATCCATGATCCTATTGATCGTAGTAAAGCCAGATTTAGAGAACTCCTAGATATTTACAGACTTCAGTTGAGCTAGGTATTGCAAGCTCAAAGACAAGGTGTATATAGAAGTGCAAAAGATGGATCCAAGTGGTTATCCAAAAACTTGCACAAGCCTGCAAAGCATCCATTTAGTGCATATGCAATCAGGATCATTGTACACAGATTACATTGGTCAAATCTACAGTCGAGAGCCAATAATGGGAGATCCAAAAATCAGCCAAACGAAGCCAATCTAATTGGAGAGCTGAGTCAAAGACAGTACAAAGTTCAAGATGGAGCAATCTACAACTTGATACTCAGTGTTTTAAAAGAAGATGCCGAACCAGGAAGCACTTTCACACCACCACATCCAAACAAACACCAACAATCACAACTATACCAAACTAACTAACATTGTCTACCGCGAAAGACCAAGGCGAGACACGCGCTCCCTAGAATCTCTCTAAAACCTCAAGAGTTCTACCTAGCGTAAAATAACAAGTCACCAGCAAAAAAAAAGGAACTTTCATCTCATAGGACTAGTCTAAGGTCACCTACCTAGGGCTCTCGTCCCTGGCAGTGGCACCAATGTTGTCGGGCAGATTTGTTGCTCGCAGTTCCAAAGTAAAAACTAGACCAACAAACAAGATGTCAACCAAGGATAGAGCTTAACCTGTAGGTGCATAAAAGCAAATAGATGGATTCAATCATGTACTCAACCTTCTATGGAAAATCACAAAACCTATCTTATCTACGACGGTTGCACTCTCCAAAACAAAACCTAACGTTGTAAAATCATCATGACACTCAAGGGGTGACCTCTACACACCTAAAGGACATTACTTGAAAGTCTCTAACCCAACTCACTACTTGTAAACACTTGGTGAAAAAATTGTATATGAAGATGAGCCAAAAATTACAAGTCACCAATTCTAAACATGTTTAAGCCTAATGTGTAGTTCTTCTCACCGTGAATGCAATGACATATAGCAATCTCTAATCGGATGCATAATTAGAGAGAAAAATCACCTCAAAGCTCGTGGAGAGCTCTTCACTCGTGAAGAGATCAAAACCGTGCAAGCTTGGCATTGGCGTGTAGCTCTTATTATTGCTAACAAGATGGTGAAGATGCCTTTGCAATGTAGCATTAGAGCACGTAGAGAGTAGAAGAAGATCACTCACTCTCACAACACAAAACTCACGGCACACTTAGTTGAGCTCAAAAGTTGTTCTTAGGGTTACAAAAATTGGATTTTATACCTCAGTTTGGGAGGCTCTAACTTATCAGAATCATCTCCTACTTTCTACCATGGGTTCGGATAATCCACCTATTTAGTATATTTCAATTTGGAAACTCAATCGAGTCTCAAAAAAAAATTACATTGACTTTGATGGAATAAATAATACAAAATTGGCCTTTTCTCGTGTTTAGTGGTTAACATGCATAATGGAAGCAAGCTATCGATGTAGAGATGGCTACCCTTAATGCAAATGGAACATGGAAGTTGGTGCCATTACCAAAGGGAAAGAGGGCAATTAGATCTGTTAGGAAATATGGCATAGCTAAGAAGATATTAGAGTAGTTTACTTAATGGACAAAGATAATTTTCACACACAAGAGATTATAGAGTAGAGAGAGAGAGAGAGAGAGAGAGAGAGAGAGAGAGAGAGAGAGAGAGAGAGAGAGAGAGAGAGAGAGAGAGAGAGAGAGAGAGCACACACAATATAGGTGGTTCACCCAATGTGGGCTATGTCCACAAAAAGGCAACCACTCAATGGATTTGATACTTCAAACTAGAAGTAGGCTACAAAGGGATTATACCCTTAATGGAACTCCCACCTTGCTTCACTCTCACCACCTCACACACACCTAGTTTCATCAACTTCACAATGCATTTTGTGTGTAGAAGACTCCTTTTATAGGTCAAAAGGGTTGCCCTCTCTCATGAGAGGAAGCCGTGTGTATCCACCCTTGTGTAGACAAGTCCGAGTTGCATTCTCCTATGCGCCCATGTGTGGCCATCCTTGAGAAGACAAGTCCGCCTAGAAATTGGTCATCGGCCATTGAATTTGGCCATCGGCCAAAGACTTTTTCTCACCAACCATTGACTACTGCCAACCAACCAACCAATTGGCCATTTTTCGATCACTTTTCAGTCGCCGTCCAACCATTTTATTTCAAAAATAAGGGAATATTTTGGCTGGGCGTGCATTTTTGGTTTTTTGGTGATTGATTGTTCTTACGCACGATGGCTTCTCCTCATAATGGGGGCCTTACAAATGTGCATTTTTGAGACTAAAAGTTACAAGGGGTAAATCAAGCTCCATACTTAACAAGATGTATGTGGGTCTACAAGATAAAGCACAATGTTGATGGTAGTATAAGCAGGTACAAAGCTAGGCTTATTGCCTAGGATTATGCACAAACTAATGGGATTGATTATGAGGAGACCTTCAACCTCATAGCGTTTATTGCAATGGTTGCAGCATTAGGATGGGTGTTGAAACAAATGAATGTGAAGAATGCTTTCTTGAGTGGTGACTTGGATGAGATTGTCTTTATGGAGTAGCCATAGGGTTATGTCAATATGAATCTATGTGACCTTGTATGCACAAGAAAGCACTATATATGTGAGTGTGTGAATGTGGTGCGTGTCCAGAGATAGATAGATAGATAGATAGATAGAATTATCATCCACGGAGGTCAAATATGACCTATGGGACCGAAAAGCAAAACGTTACATCTCAGTTAAGGACTGAGGGTCCAACGAGGGATGAACAAAAGGGAAGATATGATAAATAGAATCAAAAACCTAAGGGGGAGAGAGAGAGGGGGGAGCCATTTTGGGAGTTCGAAACTCCTGGATAATGGCTTTACCTCCTCGATAGACTGCCCATTTTCCTGCCGCACGCGCTTCTCGTACCTTTTGTAGTTCTACCTTCTTGTGTTTGAGTTGGGTGGGTGTGAGGTCTTCTGCAAACCAGATTTTGGTGTCCTTGAGGATCCTTGATTGCTCAAGGATTTTGATTCGGTCCGCCTTGGTCTTGAAAGTGAAGATCGCATGGTTGGTGCGTTGCTCATGTGTAAGGAAGGTGATTGTGGCTGGGTCCCACTCTATCATGGGGGTTGTTGCTTGGATGCGAGTAAAGCACTCATGGAACTTGAGGTCTCCCTCTCTTTTCCAATCGCTTGGAAGCCCGCCAATGCGAACATTGAGGGCGAGGTTCTCTTGCCGTTGTTGTTCGCGTAGCGTGGATGCCACGCGATCCTCAACTTTGTTGAAAATGACCTCCTGTACTTGATTTTTGACCGCCTTTGTGAGGGTGGTTTCTACTTCTTCTTTTGTTTTGTTGAGCTTGGCTTCCATCTGTTCCATTTCTTCCTTCTTGTAGTTCTCCATTGCAGTGAGCCAAGTCTCAATCATTACGAGCCTTTGTTTCAACTCGTCATTTTCCTTGCGGAGTCTTTCAACTTCATTCTGAAGTCGGATGGTGCTGTCCATTTTGGGAGGCGTTGCCACAATCACTGCAAAGGTGGCCTTGCTGCGGGATGATGATCGGGTAGCCATGGTTGTTGTTCGGGGTTGCATATTGTGGGTGAGCTTCGGCTAGGAGGTTACCGGCAGTGAAACCAAGGCTGATGAATGTCGCCACGAACTTTTGCAGTGGTGGGAAAACACCACTCTCTCTTAGGTTACAATTGGCTTACACTCAAATGGGGCTACTGGCGGGGGAACACCAAGTCGCGGGCAGGGGCGAGAAGTCGGGGTCGAGGCGGGCAAGGCGGCACTGTGCAGAGAAGTCGGGTTTAAGGCGAGAAGCTGTGTGGGCGGGATGTGTAGAGAGGTCGGGTGAGAACTGTGTGGGAGGCGAGTAGAAACGCAACGCGAGCAGGTCGTCGGGTTTGTGGTTGCAGGCGAGCTTGGGGGCTTGACGCCCCTCCACAGGTCGCCCTTGATCCTAGGAGGGACACAGGGTGTTGATCTTAGGGTTTTGCTTTCGCTGAAGCAGAAAGAGAGAGAGAGAGAGAGAGAGAGAGAGAGAGGAGAGAGAGAGAGAGAGAGAGAGAGAGAGAGAGAGAGAGAGAGAGAGAGAGAGAGAGAGAGAGAGAGAAGGAGAGGGAGAGAACATAGGATGTGGGTGGAGCATCTCAATACTATGTGTGCAAGAGAGCCCCTTATTCTTCTATCTAGTAAAGAATAAGGTGTGTACAAGTAATGGGTGGTCGGATATCTCTGGTGTATTTAATTGGGGTAAGAGGCACACCGCCTTTACCTAAAATCTCCCACTTAAAGGTGAATGTGCCAATAAGTGGTACTACTATAGGACCTAGCAGTATGTACAATAGGTAAGAGAGGAAACTCATCTCAACCTATGTCCACTCGCTCTCTCAAAGCCAATGCATGCCTTCCTGTAGGCTCTAGTGGTGTGCGGAAGTGTATATCGTTGTTAGAATTAGCATGCATACCCTGTAGGTATCCTATAATGACCTGCACCGCCTCCATGATGCATCATGCTAGTGTCAGTCTTGCACGACTGACAACTTCAACTGCAAATGCTCCCACTGTAGCTGTTATGTCAGGTCTCAACACTAAGAGGTTGTACATGAGAGTCCCAAAGGCTGATGACAAAGGCGTAATCTCTATCAGCATATCCTGTCCAATCGCATCAACGCCATGTGCAGTGAACCCTCATTGTATCACCAATAGAACTAGTTGCATATGGATACGTCAATCTTGACTCTAGGATAGTCGTCAATCTTGACTCTAGGATAGTCGTCACTCCCTCATCGTCCATAGGGACTATATCCACATGTCTTGGCATCACCATATCATCCTCTAGCATAAGCATATCAAAGAACTCCATTGAAAGGCAGAGGGGAGATTGCATGCCAGATCCTTCTCCTAGCCAACCTCTGATAGGAGGGCCCATGGCCCTTTGCAATAACTGGATCCCCTGTCCACACCTTCAGTTCGGCCCTTGGCCTAAGTCCCTGACTCCCCTAGGTCGGGCCCTGCCCTCTAGCCCTTGGCCTGACATTACTTCCCCCCTTGGAGAAGCGTTTTTGTCCTCAAAAACAAAAGTGGTAGGCTCTTCATAAGAACACTGATGTTTTTCACAGTGGTATCCCTCTTGGATCCAGTGGTTTGTTTGATCGAAACATGGTGCAGTAGGAGGTCCAATATAATCAAGAATAACATCTTGATTTTGCACATTGTTGTCCATTTGCAACCATCTTGTGTTACTAGTTCCAATCCAATCATAGTTTGTAGACTCCATTTAGAACGCACATGAGCATGCTAAACGAGTTATCACAAAAAAGATGTACCTAAAAGTGTACCGCTTTTCCCTTTCCATGAAGGTAACTTGTTGTCATAACTCATCAACCAAGTGTAAGTACTTGACTTGTTCTCAATCTTCACCAGTAAACAACCCCACCATAACTAGTGTTCAAGGTTGAGAACCTGACTTATACATAAGGAGACTAAACCAAATCGCAAACATGCTTTATCTGATGGTAAGAAAACTCTAAGTAGAGCAATAAATGCTTATTAATTGGATTGCTTAGTGCTAATGTACGCACGTTGCATATCCTTTAGCACAAGATTACACTCTGTAATCTTCTTATCCCCTTGGATAACTGACAGTATTGAGGTGTGTTTCCCCCATGATTTACAGATAGTCTTCCTAGATGACTAGTAAACGGGGACCACAATATCGTACAACATTGCTGAGGAATCAAAAATGTGCGGAATAACCATCTTGGTTAACTTAAAAAATCCACAACCACCCAAACTGAGCCATGACCTCTGTTGGTGATTGGTAGACCAAAAAGTAATCTCATAGAGATACTGCACATAGAGTGAAAAATGATACATAAGCAACAACTTGATGAATATGCATGAGATTTTGCTAAACACTAGGGTCCCATAACACCTGTGTGCATGCATTTAGCAAAAACCAGATCCAAACCTGGATATCCATGATCATTCTTGCCAATACTTATGGCGAATGTGTTGTGCGTAGCACACAATAAAGAGAAATGTAAATACTTCTGAAAAGAGACTAAATACTTTTAGCTGCAATCATTTTCAAGCCTAGATGCAATGTTTGAACCATAATAGAAGGTGAAACATTAATCACTTCGAGGGACAAACAATGAAACTTTTTCATTAACAATTCAAAGCCTTGCTATATGTATAAACAACCATCTGTAATGATGTTTAACAGTACTTGTACCTGAACAAGTCATTCTAAGTATCCGACAATTTTTGGCCACCAAAATTTCTCCTAATACGTTGTGCTGAAAATGGTCTAGAAAACAAATTTGACCAGCACCTAGGGACCTGGTCGTGACACATACTTGAAATAGTGGGCGCTAGTGTCAGTCCCAGAGACTCATATTCGCCACATGTGGAATATGTCTCAACTAAGGATGTCTAAAAAAAGAACATCCTACAAGTACAAGATGTACTTGTGTGTGGAGATAGCTGCAAACACTCTACGATGGGAGTGAGAGGGACCCTCATTAGTCTTGCTCCACACTGGCTAAACCGAACTCCTTGAGTTCCTAAACCATGTTGCATCCCATGTGACAAAATGTGCAAAATAAACCCTACAAATGGGTCTATAACTGCATAATGCAAAAACTTATTTTGGACACTACGGCCCTAAAATCTTGGCTCTTATAGGGCTTGTCATCTCGTTGAAGAGCAAAAAAAAATGGATGACAACATCTTTTATGCATCCTACGTAGAAAAATCAAACCAAAAAACATAAAACCAAATCAGAAGCGTGCGTGGAGGGTGAACATAATGTTCACTTATTTGTAGGCATCTGTCCAAATTTCCCACATGCAAAGGCCTAAGAACACTAATTGAAAATTAGTAAAATGCAAATAGTATTGCACATGTAACCTTGCCAGTGCAATCCAAACCCCTTGGTGAAAGAAACATTGTCAAACCCCTTGGCTAAACGTTGCAAGAAAACTGCTCAACGAGCAGCCGGCCCGTGGCCTTTGTCCATGGCCCCCCTTGGGTTTGCCTGTGGCATTTCATTACTTTGGAAGTTGAAATATTCCGACTACCCCTTGGCAATTTGTGGACTTCTTTTTGTGAAAATGCAAGTCTTAAGGTTCCAACAATGGACCATCAACCCTTACTAAGTGATTAATAATCACGCTTTGGGTCTTACCCCAATTTATACTCATATAGGCACTCTTAGTGCTAATAGGAGCTCCACCGAAATTGGACACCCAAAAATCCATAATCGTGGTTTTGTGTGAACAGCCGTGTTGTCAAAATGCTGGCTTCATCCATACACCTTGGTAGAGATAAGCCCTTACAAGTTTAAGACGGTCGAAACTCAACTGGACTGTCACACGTAAAACGTGTAGTGCTAAAATAATGCCCAAAAAAAATTTGTAATGGCAAGACCCTTGCTTGTCCATGATAAGCGATGGCTACTCTATTGAATAGAGTTGGTCGATCTTGAAAGCAATCACTGATGGATTACAAAAAGACGGTTCTTAGCCATTCCAAAATAAGTGCCAATAGATGACGCTTAGCCCTTACTGTTACCTTATTGACATAAAATTAAGATTCTAATAAAATCATGCCTAGTTTCAATTTTCCCGAAGAGAAGTGGGAAAGAGAGAGAGAGAGAGAGAGAGAGAGAGAGAGAGAGAGAGAGAGAGAGAGAGAGAGAGAGAGAGAGAGAGAGAGAGAGAGAGAGAGAGAGAGAGAGAGAATTTTGGGCTAAGGAAATCTCGTATGTTAATGTTGTATGCCCTTTTCAAATGCTCCAGTGCAGACCGTGCCTATGTCGTAGCTTATCCTATAAGCGTACATCAGTGTAATTGTACTATGCCCTTGTAGAGAGAGGTACCAAAAGGCATACCTTGACCCACTTACCTTGTATCTGATTGTGATTGTATCAAGGTGAAATGTATGGCATGTTGCCTGTGAATAAACACAAAAATAAAATGTCTAAAAACAACAACAACGCAACTCATCCTTGACAGAGTAGCTAGTGCTATAGCAGAAGCGTATTCAATGATGGGTGTTGTGCATCCATCATACTAGCATGCCATGCAGATATCAAAAAATAGAATGATAAGCCCTTGGCTTCAATTAAACTCTCAACCATGTGAACCTCTAGTATATGTGCCTGGCACGAGTACACTAGCATAAATACATCATAGTGCATCATTGCGTAAACTATGAGCTTATATCCATATAGTGCCAAAGATGTTGGACATTATCATTCATCCAAAGTCAACCGATAAGACTATGGCACATAAGAGAAGCCGTGCTTCACATGAAGACAGGTAAAGCACTTTGCTTGTATAGTTGCTTTGGACGGAGTCTGCCTAAGCACTTCGCTTTGCACTGCAAAGAGACCTTTTCCAAAATAAAAAGTAAAACATAGATAAGAACAAACATGACTTGAAATGTACTAACCTTTTTTCCCACTTATGGCGAGGTTTTTGATAGGTCGCTTGAAGCGGGCTCATAGCCATATGTGCTGCTTGAGTGAGGTAGCTACATCCTCCTGTGATTTAAAGACATCTTGGCAAGTTTCCCTAAGGTTGTATGCTATTAGCATATTCCAAACTGTGGGAACCATTATGCCAAATGTCAAAAGGGAAGCCGTGTTACACAGATGTACTCATGCACTGGTATGGTGTTCATAATGAACACATACTCTTGCCAATTTACAATGGCATAACAAGAGAAAGTTAATCTTGTCGAGCATTCAAAAATAATCAACCTTGTTGATCTGGACAATGTGTTGAAAAATAGAAAAATACGTGCCATAGATGTGCCGTGTACCTGCTTGACTTGAATACGATTTTCCTTGACCACTCATAAACGTCCATGGCATACCATAGTTACCAAGCACATGCTCAAGAAACAAAAAATAAACTCTGTACCTCATGAATGACACCATTGCCATTTCCTGCTACCAAGGCCTTGCCTTATTCGCAACAGACTTGGAAGCTTAAAATTACTAGACGAAGTGTATCTGAGGTGTGCAATAGTGGTTGCATTCACCTGGCCTGTGACTTCATGCTCAACATCCTACCTTATTGAGCAAGCCCTGCCTGAACTTGCCATGAGTGCTAGGAAACTCTAATTTTGTAGCAAAATAAAGGTTTTGAAGATCCTTGAAGATGGTGTCGGGATTGAAATACATAGTAAAATGGCTTGCATATCATCATAATGTGTATTTGCTATACGGAAGCCTTTCCATGCCACCTGGCCCATACCTTGCATGCATTCGGTTTGTCACATGAGTTGCCGAACATCAAAAAACGACTCGTACAAGTCCGCTCTGAATGGTGAGAACATGTCGTTGTAGCCGACATGCAACATCTGTCATGTTGCATGACCATCCATACCAGGCTCCTCGTGAATCCAAGTGGACTTGCAACCATGGAGCGTCGCCCTGTTGATACGCAAATCATGCTTGAGTGGCTAAGAGATGTCGTAGCCAACCCACAATTTTTAAATAATCAAAAAATTTATGTCGTACTGTGAATGGCCTGCGATCCGTGTCGGCTTTGTGTACTACCATCGGTTTGTACCGCTTGGAAAGACCTCGAGGGCTTGTGTAGATAGTGTAGATATGGGGTGGGGTGGGAAAGCTTCCTTGGAAAGGGGATGCCCAAGTTCCCCCAAGACCCAAAGGGCGCCCAAAGCTGAAATTGCCAAGGAAAGCCATGGCGGTGACGAAGGTAGGGTGCAGCGAGAAGGATTCACCACGCAGGGTCCCGTCCATGGCAAACTGGGGCTCTGCCCCGTGTCAAAAATCACTGGCTGGTTCCTCGTGACCCTCACAAGCCCAATCCCACTCATTTTCACGCACCTCGACCTGCCTGCCTCCATGGCACTAGCGGCCCTGCACACGGCCTTCATCGTGATCCTCTTTCTTAGTCGCCTTGCACACCACGCCCTGCATGAGCATGCTAGACATGCACGTCTTGCTCTTGCAAACGAGAGAGAGAGAGAGAGAGAGAGAGAGAGAGAGAGAGAGAGAGAGAGAGAGAGAGAGAGAGAGAGAGAGAGAGAGAGAGAGAGAGAGAGAGAGAGAGAGAGAGAGAGAGAGAGAGAGAGTAGCCCCTGTTGAAAAGGAGGCCATGCCTCATGCTGAGATGGAGAGAGAAACTGAGAAGCTAAGAATCTGAGAGAGTCCTTTGCCCCTTCCATGATTCCTCCCCCTAAGCTCTGATACCAGTGAAAGGATGAGGGGAGACTGAATGACGGATCCTCCTCCCAGCCAACCTATTATAGGAGGGCCCATGGCCCTTTTCCCTAACTGGATCCCCTGTCCACACCTTCAGTCCGGCCCTTGGCCTAAGTCCGGCCTAACTCCCCTAGGTCGGGCCCTGCCCTCTAGCCCTTGGCCTGACATCCATATCACTCATCTCCATGGTAGGAGGCATCTTTATCCTAAGAGGATCAATCCACTATGTCTTTCCAAAGCATTGCCGCTCTAACTTTACATCTATAGACATGTCATGCTCAGCACTCTAGAGCTCATCCACGAAAGTACATGTCAGTGAAGTCACTAAGACTGCACCATCTCATGCATGTGACTTACTACTTTGCTCCTTGATAGGCAAAGCCTCAAAATTTGTCACCACCACCGGTGACTGCTCTAGTCATGCACTCAAAAAGTTTTCTTTCTCTACATGTATGTCCTCAGACCCTGCATGCACAATGAGCGAAATGTGAAGCTGCTCATCAACAAAGTGTACTCACCTAGATTGAGAACTTGTGCATGGCAACGGACTCAGAGAGAGTATAGCATCTCTACCACCAAGAATGTAGAGAAGAGTTGAACGATCACCATAATGGCCTCGCACTATGACAAGCAAACCTCTCCTCATCAAGTAACACTTATCAGTCAACTAAACATGCCCATGATCTCTAAACCTGTGAGATGGATATCAAACTCCTACGAGCATCAGGCACATACTCAACATCATGGAGCACAAGAATACTGCACTCCCTACAAGGAGTAGATGGGCGGAAAGCACTACCATCCAGCTACCAATTTTGAGACAAAGTCCATGCATGTCTAAGTGAACCTACGGAAGTAGGAGTGTCTACCACACTCAAGCTCTCACCAACAACCAATGGAAACCTCCATTGTCTCCAACGCCTGAAACAACATCTTCTTATGGCCTTGGTCTGCCACAATGTCAAAAAACCACATGTTTGTACCTCTAGGATATATGTGATACACAAACATGTGTATCCAATGACAAATTGTCACTGCAAGATGTCATAGCTGAGCACAGAATGAGTCTATAGATCAACCCACACAAAGTGTAAATGCACTGTCCACAAGAGCATAACCACTCAACACAATGCAAAATGAAAGTAGCTGATCAAGCACGTATCACCAAAACTATGGAAAACATTGCATAAACTCATAACCGTCTGCCAAAACCAAGAACCACTCATGCATAAATAGTGACCACATGCAATGAGAGCACAAGAAAAATGACCATTTGCATAGGCACAAGTCAAAATGTGGCTAAAATAACTCTCTAACACCTGTCACAAAATGCATAAAACCTAGCAAAAAATTGACGGAGTCTCCTCTATAATTGAAGCAAAATATCAACCATAAAACCGCATCCAAGATGCCAAAGTGGGAGAAGCTTTTGACCACTACAAACTGACCAAAATATGTCAACAAAAGTTATAGCAAAGTCGGAGTAAACCTCGACCACTATAGTCTTTGAAGGAGGACTCTAAATCATGAACCATAACACTACTCAACGCCAATGAGTAGAAAGCCAAAATGGCTCCACAATCTCACATACAATGGCAATCCGCACTCTACAGACATCCACGAAGTGACCACACATACATAAGCACCAAAAGAGTTGCATTTCAGAAACCTGATCAATGCGAAAACAATGCTCTCAAGAAAGCTCACTGGCACTCAAAAGTGCTCATCAAAATGGGCATCAACCATGCGCCATAACCATATACAAATCCATTCGCTACTATGTGTGGGAAAAAAGCCCCTTATTCTTCTATCTAGTATAGAACAAGGTGTATACAAGTAGTGGATGGCTCTGGCGCGTACGACTTGGGGTAAGAGGCACACCGCCTTTACCCCAACAATATGGGTTGATGCAAACACCTAGAGCTTTGTATGAGAACATTGTGACATTCTTCGTTTCTTTGGGCTTTGAGATGTTTGATGTAGATCATTCATTGTATGTGTGAAAGAATGAGGAAAGGAATTGTGGTGATATGCACCTATGTGGATGAATTGATTGTTGGAGGTGAAAATGTGGCTAAAGTAGAGGGTGTACAAACTCTACTTATGTAGGAATTTGAGATGAAAGATTTAGATATTTGTGTTACTCTTTGGGCATTGAGATTATTTTGCACAAAAAAGGGTCTATGGATATCACAAAGACAATATGCTAAAGCATGGTATGGCTTATTGTCAGCCTATTGCAATGCTCTTCAGTCAAAATTTAAAGTTGAGGAATGATGTACAAGTACTTCAAAATGCTACTATGTACAAGAAGATTGTGGGTAGTTTAATCTACTTGACCACTGGATCACGTCCAAACGTGATCTACATAGCTAGATTGGTGAGTCACATTATGCAGTCTCTTAGGATGCCACACTTGGATGTAGTGAGGCACGCAACTAAATGCTAGCTACATAGCTATATGTGAGATACACAACTAGATTGGTGAGTCACTTTATATAGTCCCTTAGGATGCCACACTTAGATGTAGTGAGGAACACATTGCATTATGTGAGTGTTGCTTTGGATTATGCACTCTTTTATAGGGTTGAAGTTGATTTGCATCTCTATGGCTACACGGATGTGGATTGGGCTAGTTGCACATATGATCGTAGGCCTACCCATGGATTCATATTTTCACTTGGAAGTGTTGCTATCACATGGAGCAACAACAAGCAACCTACGGTTGCTCTATCAAAGTAGAGAGGCAAATTACAAGGGTGTTAAAGTGGTGGCATGTGAGGTAGCACGATTGCAATTTCTACTTTAGGACTTTAAAGTACACGTACAAAGGCTAATTATTATCTACTTTGACAACCTTAGCAGCATACAATTGGCTCAAAAACCATTTTTTCATGCGAGTATGAAGCGCATTACCACTTCATTACACAGAGGGTCTTGCCACGTGACATCGATCTTGAGTACGTGATGATGGATGAGCAAGTTTGTAAATATCTTCATGAAGGCCATTGGAGCAAAGAAGTTTTGGAGATTTTGAGTGATGCTTCGCATTCAAGAGATGGCGTTGAGCTCAAGGGGGAGTGTTAAGATGCCAATCTAAACATGTAATACTTCTAAATAACTATCATCGATATTCATCATCACTGGCATGCCTTTGTGGATACACGTGCCTTTGTCAGTGATACTACAAGTGGACTACATTGACTTGGTCTACCTACCAAAGTAATGACATGCTTATCCATCCAACTCACTCACTAGTGGTTTAAACTAGACTATTGTATTAGTTTCCCTTATGTTGTATTTTCCCTTGTATGCTTTGTAGACTTCTTATCTTGAGTTAGTTAAGAAGAAGAAGTAGAAAGTTTTGTCAAAGTCGACAACGCGGAGACCAAGGGGAGTGAGAGAGAGAGAGAGAGAGAGAGAGAGAGAGAGAGAGAGAGAGAGAGAGGAGAGACAGAGAGATAACAAGAGAGAGAGAGAGAGAAATGAGAGTCTCCTGAACTAATCAACCTTGGCAATGAATAATTGAATGTGTATACAATGGAGGCAAGGGGTTGCGTTTATAGAACCCTCAGTAACTTTCCCTATCAAAGACTTTGACAAATACGTAAAATAAATACCTAAAAGCCCAACTAAATAATGGGATCACATTGGGAAATTCACTTGAGATGCCTAAACTTTAACACCCTCTTTGCAACTCATACTGGACATCAATAGTGAGACCAAGTCGATGAAGAAGATATCATGGACAACCCAATAGAAGGCCTTGAACTATTGGATACACCTCGGTGTTGCTCTCCTCAACTTTGTACCTGAAAATGCCATCTTGAGCATCGGTTGCCTTTGTAGAAACTTTGAACCGTAGACCATACTAGGTCCAATAATCCCCATCCGTGAACTATGAACACATCACATCCAAAATATAAAACTCCAGATAATGAGCTGTTGGAACACATCATGTCCATAATCTGACCAACAACAATGAATTGGCTAGCTCATCCATAGTGTTTTAGACGTTTGATTGGTTCCTTGCCAGATGCATGCACATTGAACTCTGACCTAATAACTTGAACTCCAACACAAGGGTCCAAATTAACTATAGGGAGCATGTGCTTGCCCCTCTCTACCACTCACAAGCCTCTTTCTAGCTGAATAAACTAGTGGTGACACCTGTCATTTGACTAGAAATTTGACATCGAGGCCACTGTGGCCACCGCCATGTATGCCATGCCCATCTCCTTTGTTAAATCTTTATAACCGTAATCTCTGTCCAGCTTGATTTGTCCTTGTCCATCTGTGAGTTCCTGCTTTTGCCTTTGGTTTCAAACTCCCGAGCTAAACAAAGCGTCGAATCACAATTATGCCTTAGTCGTACCTCCTTGGTATCGAGGTAGCTAACTGAGTACTGGTCCTACCATCCTTATCTAGCTGACCTTTGTTGTTGTCCTCTAGTCAACTCCTCCATTTGATTTTGACTTCATAAACTCAAGCCAAACAAAGTGCCAGGTTCCTTGAGAATTGTGCCGATGTATAGGCCGCTAAATGGATGGTTGATGATCCGTTATCCATAGCTTTTGGTTGCTTTTGGTTGTTGTTGTCGGGCGTGCTCGAGCAAGGGAAGGCCTGATGAAGTTGCTAAACTTGGTATCTCGTACCTTTTTGCACTCCAATAGGCCACAAAATTTCCCAAGCCGGAAGTAACTCCCAAGCTGCACGAACCACTCTTATGCACTCTCTCTCTTCAGATCCGATCTACTCACCTCCAAGTTTCTCCTCACGGCACTTGACACTACCCTTACTAGATCTCCAAGACTCTATAGGTTTTGGCCCACTGTCTGTGTTTTAAAAACACTTAGTAGGCACTCATTGAATGAAGCAAGCTCCTAGTGCAGGGGGAATTTGTGCCAGCAGTCAATGTTTTGAAACGCTGGAAGGGGGGGACACTACAAGAGGTTGTGTGCACTTGTGACAGTTTTAGCAACGGAAATACATTGGGTTTTTATACTCCCCGGTATTGCTAAGACCGTTGCTAACAGCGTCGCTATGGGTACATCGCTATAAGCGTCGCTATACTGGGCACTATATAGCGACGCATAGAGCGATGCTTATAGCGATGGTTACACGCTACCTATAGCGACGCTCATAGAGACGTTGCAGAGCCTTGTATAGCGACGCTGATAGCGACGCTCGAGAGTAAAAATTTTGGGTGGCAAGGCATTGACTTCCCTGCCCACCCATCAACCATATTGAATGTTTCAATAATAGAGTAAATCTAAATGAATCCAAGATAAGCCCAGATTCACCTTTGAAAGAAAGTGCAAGGTATAGACCCAAAGTAGTCACCCACAAGACACTATAACCATTAACCCCATCATCCATAGTATTGTTTGCAGAATAAAGATACAAAACTGACAAAAGTAAATTGATGAAATTAAATCAATGACAATTGTACACATCATAAGCAAAATCACTTGATTGTTAAGCTTTGCAGATGTGATAGTTACAACGCCATTGTCATTATTGAGAAAATATACATTGTTTTCCAATAGTTACAAAAATGCGTATACACGTCATCTCATTATACATGCTATGACAAAAGGAAACTAATGTTATCTAGCTACGGCTAGACTGACGTTGTCTAATCAGACGTCTCATCGCGTCCAAGCGGCATCTGTCGGACTCTGCAGAAAAAAACAATAAGACAACTTTCTGTAAGTATAAACATATAATTTACAAAACAATACAGCAAATAGAAAAGAGTAAACCCTAATACTAACCATGCTACCGCAAGAACTCATGATGTCCATCATGACGTTTAAGCCCTTTCTGCCAGTGTACTCGCGCTCGTACGGTGTGGGGTCACGTCCTTCATCGACCACTGTTCAAAACATATAAAGAATCCATTATGTTAGAATTTAGAAGCACAAATAGACGTAACTACCAAACCTAAAAGCAATGCAAAAACACTTACAAAATCGGCCTCAAATGATGCCCACCCGCCACTCCCCAAGTGGTGTGAGCTCCCTGCCTCTACTCGTACTTTGGCTCCCTCCTTTTGTTGTTTCTACTTGTCAGGATTCTCACGCGCTGCTTGCTTCGCATTATTCCAATCTTCTTTGGCCAGCCAATCTGGTCTGTTCCACCCATGCTTTATTACTTTTTGCACTTCAAAACGCTTGTGCTTGCAGTATTCGTGCATTCGAACCTTCATCAAGTCTTCATTAAAGCGCTCATCCCGTGTTGACACAGGAAACTCGTCATGCAGCATGCTGATGACTCTGTCTCTTAATTCACTTGGTACTTCACTCCAGGTGTTTATATGTATTGTCTAAATACCCGAGAGCAAAGACCGCGCATGCGCAAGATCACCTTCTTGCCTTCATCATCCAAGATGATGCCGCCGCTGAAATCGACGAAGTACGGCAAGCCCTCTCACCTGTGACGCGTGAACCTGGGTGTCCTGGCAGGGGTCTCTAGCGGCGTATTGATGGGGGTACGGACGTCGGGTGTCTCCACCGGAGTCTGGGCCCCGGAGCGAGGAGTGTCGATTGGGGTGACTCTCAGAGGAGTAGGTAGTGGTGTGTAGCCAGGAACGGTCCATAGCCGCGCAAAACCTGGCATAGATGGTGATGTCGTGGCTGGTGTGGGGGTGGGCAAAGAAGGGCAAGGTAAAGAGCCTCGTCGAACACGAGGCGGTGTCGAGACATTAGCAGCGGCATCCCCACAACAACTTCCGCCGCCACCACTAGAGCGTCGGTGCCTAGACGAGTGTGAAGATTGTCTCGTCGACATCAAAGCTTTGAAGCACGCTGAATGGAGACGCTAAAGGAGTAGAACGACGTGATGGTTCTTCAGAGCGATGACGATCCTCGTCCATTGCCTCTGCTAGCGTGACAAAGAAGAAAGAAACTCATCAACATCCATACTTGCATTAAACACACGAATATTTAATCTTTATATTGAATGGAGAAGAAAACATGGACAAGTAGAGAAAGAGAGAGAGAGAGAGAGAGAGAGAGAGACAGAGAGAGAGAGTACTCATAAAGGGGGAGGGATTCCTACGTAGAGAGATTCCTGTGAAGTTCTTGTGAATTTGTCTCCCGTGTGCATTCTACGTATCTTGCAAAAGCACTGTGCTCCGAGTGCGATGGAGACTGAGGCTGCAATCGCGAAGGAGGTGATTCGTCTCTTCTCATAGATGGTGTTTTCCCCTCCACTAGATCTAGTTGATCGGGTGAAAGAGACTCTAAAAATCACTACTACTGCTTCTTAGCATCTCTTTCACCTGATCAACTAGATCTAGTGGAGGGACGAGCAGAGACGGATCGCCTCCTTCACGATTGCAGCCTCAGTCTCCATCGCACTCAGAGCGCACTGCTCGTCGGCATATCAGACTTTCACGACACACCGAGGAGTGTCCCTGCTTGTGAACATACCTGGAGCATACGTACCTAGAGTGGACGCAATCACGATTAAAAACAATTTAAATTTCTCAAGTATAGCCACGTGAATACAATATATATTATAAAACGAAGCAAAATTATTCAAATACAATGTTTATGGCTTTAAGAGGTCTCTCTCTCATCCTCGCATAGCTCCGCATAACTCCCTATATCTATATAGATCTCTCCGGTTAGGTAGATGTCCTCAATTTTATTTTTTAGATCCTCTGCATGCACCCTATAGAGAGTAGCATCTTGATGCTTGTCTGGCACCACCTCAGCGGCTTTTGACTGAGCATCTTCACCAATCTCCTCCATTGATGCTGCTATGATTGGCACATGGTAACCCTCATACGTTTGTGCACTACGAGGGGCTACCTCTATGACGTACCACTAGTTTGATTCAGACTTTGTAGGATGAAATATCACCTACTAGAACCACATAACCTACATGAGAGCTTCCAAGCACATAACTTCTAAAATTGGATGTTAACTATTTACATGCTTACTCGTTCACAATGCTCAGGTAGTACGAAAGTGTCTCTTAGGTCAGTCCATTTTTTAGTTGAATCCACCTCAAGGAAACCAGACTCTCCTCTGTGCAGAGTAGCGTTGCGACCCTCCATGTTTATCTTCAACATCTGCACGTTGAAAAGGGGGAAATGGGAAAACCACCAGCACACAATCTGAATGCCTCTCTATAGCGCAGGGATTCCACAGGACCCCATCCCCTAATGATCACACACCTAGACACCCATGTGCAAAAGACTATTTTTTCACGTTCGTAGCCAACCGACCCAGACTATACACACTCACTTGCAAAGCATATCATGAAAGCTTTACCCCTTGATCCTTGAGTATGCCACATACTCAGATATAGGCAATTCCACAACAAGCAACACTCGTACTCCTCCCAAATCTTTGGCATGCACAAACTTTACTATTAGCTCGAATCACTTTTACATGCGATGCCCTCCCTTGCACATAATATATACACCAAGAAGCAGTTAGACACAAGAGCGAGAGAGAAGATTAACAGATTTGAGAATACAGGTGATGGTTATTATGAAAAAAAGTCTCCAAGGGACACGGTGGATTATGTGCTATTAAGAAATATCTCTCTGTCCCTGGCTTTGACAGCCACCTCCTGTAGCTTGTAGCTTTTGATGCACCCTTTTTTACACCCGGCTTCTCTTTTTCATGCTCTGGCTGCTTCTCGGACTACAGCCCTTGTAGCCTTCGTACCCATGCAACCCCAACACCATATTGTAGCCGCTTCTGGTCCTCTAAAGTAACCTCACCAACCGCTTGCTCATGGCTGCCCACGGATGTCTACAGTCCCTTTGCCTAGAGGTCTTGCTTGTACTCCTAATTGCTACAGTGTCCCCATATAGCTTCCAGCACCCCAGGCTCTCTGTATCTGTAGCAGCCTTTTCACCTACTGGTCGTGGCCCCCCCCTTGTGCCCCGCGACACCTCCTCTTGTGCCACTCTCAAACCTTCCCTTTGCAGTGCTCTTTATCTGCTACGAGTCTTCCTCTTCACCTTCAACTCCTTTGCCTTGCTCACAACCTACTACATTCGATGCCCCTCGATGGCTCATGGCTTTCCTCGAGCAACCAGCATCACTCTAACTACCTTCTATTGGTGGCCGCCAACCTGTTCATGGAAACAATGCACAGCAGGTCTTGGTCCCGCCTGCTCTCAACACCCTTTCCCCCTCGTACAGCTACATCAACTCTGCATCGCATTGCTAGCTCTTTGAGAGCCCCTCAAACCTGCAGCTCTCGCCCTAGGCTTCCTCTGCAACACCCTTCTTCAACTGCACCTGGTTGATTCTCCTTCCAGAAAGATGGCGGCCCTCGGCCCTGCTCGCCCCTTCCTCTGCAACCCCTATCCCTGGCAGCCCTCCTGGCCGCTTCACCTCTGGGTTCCCCGTGGTTTCCTTGCATGTACCATCCGCTGGCTTCCCATCCTGCATGGCGATCAACTCCTCATGCCAATCCCACACCTGGCGACATTTCCTGCTCTCTCTGCTCGTCTACTGCACACGACCCATATTTTTGCATGCTGTAAAAAATCCTTTGTGTTCTTTTTTTTTTTTTTTAAATTCTACTTGGAGGTTCCCGCGAGGCAAACTACTTGGTCACGATCGCGGCAAACGTTATATGTTGGTGCACACCTTCAAGCCTCCGTATGGCAAGCATCCCACCATGATAGAAACCCGTGGTCGATCATCCGTGTATAGCTTCACATCCCTTAGCACGGTGACCCGTGCTCTTGTGCCAAGGTCAACACGGCCGCAAAAAAACACATGTAGCTCCGCATAGAAAATATCGGGGTATCGAGATACCCAACGACAAAGTGATGACTGCCACGACCATTACAATCTTCGATCCCGATGAACTTGTCCACCAAATTGGCACACGCACCGTTAATCTTTCGGCTAGTACAACTCCAAGAAACCATCATCAACCTGTAAATTTCAGCATTTGACATACATATCCCCACCGTACCTGCTCTAATATGCATATAAGCCTTGCCAAAGTTCGCTAACATCATCCTGCCTAATGACGTGCACCTGCTACTGAATTCTCCTTGTGTCGACACAAATTGGGTGCACCACCATTGCCCAACCCCTCGTTGAGCATTCATGCTCAACCATAGCATTATTTAGGTAAAATAGGACTGTATACAGAGAATGATATATAATAGCTACATAGACTAGATAAGAAAAATGATATAATGGCTATATAAATAGAATAGAAATAGAGAGAAAAGCATCTGCTACATCATCCACCAGGATCAAATGGAAAACTCGAGGCTCCCCCAAGCATGGTGTAGAGTCCACCTAAATCAAAAACAAAACATTGGCCGTGGCCATCCACCTCTAAAGCATGCATATCCAAGCCTTCCTTTGCACTTGTAGGCCAATAGACACGCCACCCTTCTAGCTCTTCATAGCATGGAGCTTTATCACCCTGCATCCATAATCCTTCCGACCAACCATAAGCATACTTTCAAACACTTGAAGCACTGGTACCACAAGCCGCTATCATGCCATCTGTTACAGAACCCTCCATAGTATAGTCCACTTCAAAAAATCCTCGCAAATGATATAAAGATACCTGTAAAGCAACCTCCAATAACACATGTATCCATAGCACCACATAAAGTAGCAAAACCCTGCAATTTGCCGTCACCTGTTGCATAGCCAGGAAAACCTGACCCCTTTGCAAACCTATAACCAAACCCTCTCTAAATGGCTCCAAGGCCACCTTTTCATACTTAGGAGTATGACCTGCTAGAGCTTCAACCTGTTCAAATACCTCATCACCTGCAAGGTTGGTGGCACCTTTTGCTTTGCATGGAGGCTCACTTTTATAGGCTACACCTGTATCAGTTTCCATAGAGAACACATATTTAGGAATTGTGGGAAAAATACACAAAAATGGGACAATTTTTCTCATTCCCCCTTTCTGATAAGAGGCATGAACAATGTTCTAGGATGCACATTGTGTTTGTGTGCAATTTTTAGTGGTTCGCATAGACAACTAAAATCACATATATGACGCGAAGCTTTTGAGTCTCAGAACTACAAACTTGTTCACAAATGACTACTATTGAACCTTCCTCCTCAAGCAAGATTCTTTTGGAGTAGGAATTGTGTCAAAACAAAATTTTTGGCCCAAACTCTAGGTTGAGCCATGTCTCAAATGTACATGGTAATCAACCATGTGTCTATCATTGTTGCGCTGACAAAGACAAAACAAGGAGTGTTACACTTATACATGCTAATTTATGACAAAAAATCAAATTTGCATCCTCCAATTATATAGAACCAGATTGTTGTGACAAGGCTCAAACTTAAGATTAAGGGCCATTGTATAAGCATTTTAGAATGGAGATTCCAAAGGCCGCATGCTCCTAACTTTTGGAGTTAAAATCTTAGGCCAGAAGGTACTCCCGATGTCACCAAAGGCCGGTTTGCTCATTCAAACTCAAGGACAATAAACACACTGCTCAAAGACAATCCATTTCGTTCGAACTTGAGGCCCATCCATTTCAGCATGTTTTCTAATCTTGCCTGTTTGAACTTGAGGCCGATCCCTTTCAACATGCTTTCCAAGCTTGTTTCCGGAGTCCAAAGGCGAAAACATGCTTCCAAGGCTTGTTCTTTTAAATTTGAGGCCGATTCCTTGTACACAATAAACACAATATTAGGACAATCTCTTTCATTCAAACTTGAGACAGATCCCTTTCAACATGCTTCCCAAGCTGCTTGCTCGCTCGAACTTGAGACATATCCCTTTCAACATGCTTCCCAAGCTGCTTGCACGCTCGAACTTGAGGCTGATCCCAAGCTTCCGACTTGACTTTCACATACTAATTGGTGTGAGTTCACTTTAATTTGAATTCAAAAATGACGGACGTCAAATATGACGAGTGGGAGCGGGGCTTGCCGTCACTCGACATCTCATCGCCACACAGGGCTTCCCATCGCCATGTAGCCTCCTATCGTGACGCTATGCACTAAGACCGTTGCAACAAGAGCCAAGGGCATGTAGACTCCTATCGACATACGCTAAGACCGCTGCAACTGCAAGAGCCAAGGGCAGTGGAGGCACCTCGTGTCATGACCGATGCATAGTATAAATGAGGATGGCGGTATCGGTGCATGGTGCATAGACGAGCAGAGGGGGCCCTACAACACCTGCAAGACCAGCTTGCCATGAGTGGATATACATCGCATGATACAGATTGCTGCCCGAACCAGCTAAAGGTAGTGCTTGTGGAGCACTGCATGAGTGGAGAGCACAACTCCATCAACATCAAGCATTCGCACACCGAGACGAGCTCCCCTTAATTGTTGCAAATTCAGATGGCGAGGCCAGAGTTGAGAAAGCTTGTCACAACGAGAAGCAACACTGCAAGATGGCGTTGGGGTTGGTTTCAACTCTAGCTTCAAGCACACGCTGTGATGCAGACCAGATTAACTGCGTAGACAGGTGGAGGGAGCCCAGTTGCAGCATCAGCAGGTTGTCGTGAGTGGCATCACATGATGTGGATCTCTGCCCCAACAGCCGAAGGTGGTGCTTGCGGGTCATTTCATGAGGGGGGATCTCCTTGAACAAGGTCAAGCTACAATGAGCTTGTCATGGCCAGTGCGCAGCAAATGGGGATGGTGCTGAGCTAGTAGCAACTCTAACTCATTGTTGCTACTATCAATTTGGTAATTCCCTGTGACTTTGAAAACTTGCCCATGGTCTCCAAGTGTGACCGTCCCACGCTTCTTTGACTTAAGTTGGCGAGGTACCCAAGACACTAGTGTGATATTTCATGCTGAATTACTCGAGTCACACATATATTTCATGAAAAAAAATTCCCATCTACGACAAGCTTCTGTGAGCAAACGATGTGGAGAGTCAAAGCACATAATGTTAGGAGGATATCCAGTCAAAGAAAGGCTGAGCTACCATCATTGGTATTGGAGTTGTAGCTCTCTCTCTCTCTCTCTCTCTCTCCCCCCATTTTATCAATTTCATAAAGTCCTTTTCGTATTTAGCAAGGGTAGAGGCTCGAACTTTAGTTCGAGCCTCTTGCACGTCTTCTTCTACATATATAGTAGGGCTTTAGCATCTACCATTTTGTTAGCTAGCCATGGTAGAGGCTCGAACTTAAGTTCGAGCCTTATATACATGCCATGATAGAAGCTGAATACTTTAGAAAGTGCTTGTCATATCTAAAATCTCTATACTAAACAGCTTGGTTTTTATGTAAAAATTCAAATTTCACCTCTAACTGGAACCAAATATGTTTTTACCTCCAAAAAGGTCACTAGTTTTAACAAATTCTCAGCTTTGTATCCGGAAAACTCGTTTAAGGAGGAGTTATTTTTTTAAGGTAACAAGCATTAAACTCGGTCCAATAGACCTCCAAGTGCCGTGAATTGGACTAATAAACAATCATCAAACTTCTTCTAAATGACTTCCAAGTGCCCTAATGTCCTTATTATGTTATGACTAGACCAGAATTCATCACATCATCTACCGAATACTATCAAGTGATAGGTGTCTCAAAAAGCTAAAGTATGACAAAATGAAGGTGCTATCTAGAAAAATAAGGAATTGAATTGATTGTGTCTACAAATAGAAGATAGCTCAAACTACACAAAATAACTAAGTTTTTGAGTAGAATTATAAAAAATGGGACTTAAATAATTCCCAAGATTCCTAAATATGTCTTAGAGTCATTTGTCGGAGCTAACTCTCCATCGCTACACACAAACTCTAGAACTACATTGTGCACCTCTACATGCTTATCAAGGCAAGGTTGCCCCACCCCCTGCATAGACAAATCAACTTGACATACCTTTGCTTATGTTTCTTGCTCCTCAAAAACCTGCTCTTCAATCAAGTCGGATGCACAATCAAACCATACCTCTTCCTCCAATAGGGACTGACCATCACGAGACACAAGAGAAGGCTGCTCGACTGGCCGGTTCATACAAAGCATCTCCGCACTTGCACTATTCTTCTTCGAGATCTTCACCTGGCTAATAGGCAACTCGTATACGGCGTTCATCACTTCATCCACATGAAAAACATCATAAGTCTCATCCCTATAAAACAGGGATTCTGTCTCCCATGTAGCATCTGTATCCAAACTGCTGCTGGAGCTATGAGAGCTGTTGGACTCCTCTTTTGAACTTGCCAATTCTTGGACCACTGCTACCTTCCTCGTTGCTGGTTCTGGAACCAACACTTCTTCTTCGAAGCCTTTTATCACCTTGTCCTCTTGAGCAAGCAAGGTGGGTGGCACCCTGAATATGCCTCTCTGCACCTTTTGAGGCCTTACTGGTACTTTTTCTACCTGTTCTAGCCTGGCATCAGCTTCACGTACTTTTACCTCTTGATGCTCATCAATCTGTTTAGGCCTAGGTCCACTGGCTGCCGCGAGTATAGACTGCAACAATCCTGCCTCCATCTTCTTCTTCATCTTTCGACTCTTTGCTCTAGCGACGCTGACAGCTTCGTCATAAGTTCTTGGATCTTCATAGTCCACTCTCTCACGAACATAGGGATGCAAGCAAGAGAGAAACCTTTCTAGCTTAAAATATCCCGCATGGGTTGCTTGGGTAGCAGCCGCAAAATCCACCCAATAAGCTTCAAATTTATCAAAAAAGGCATTGAAATTTTCACTTACGTCCTGTTGCAAGCCTTTGATCTTTGCGTCTGCTTCCTAGGCCAACACCACCTTTCGATACCTTTGTAGAAAGTGCTCTCAAAATCCGATCCAATTCTGCTTGTATGCATCTTCCAAGCCATCGAACCAAGATTTTGCTTTACCTCGCAGCACCAAAGGTAGAGTCCGGAGCTTTGCTTCATCACCTGGCATCTGCAGTACCGCAGCATAAATAGCTCAAAATCGGCAATCCAATCGTCTGTATCTTCATCTCCTTTGAACACTAGACCAAACTCCTGCTTCATCTTGATTCACGAACACTTCGTTAGGAAGCAATCAGTGGATCCTCTGTCAGGGCACCACAAGATGGAAAGGGGGAAATGGGAAAACCACCAGCACACAATCTGAATGCCTCTCTATAGCCCAGTGATTCCACAACACCCGCATTCCCTAATGATCACACACCTAGACACCCATGTGCAAAAGACTATTTTTTTGCGTTCGTACCCAACCGACCCAGACTATACACACTCACTTGCAAAGCATATCATGAAATCTTTACCCTTTGATCCTTGAGAATGCCACATACTCAGATATAGGCAATTCAACAACAAGCAACACTCATACTCCTCCCAAATCTTTGGCATGCACAAACTTTACTATTAGCTCGAATCACTTTCACATGCGATGCCCTCCCTTGCACATAATATATACGCCAAGAAGCAGTTAGACACAAGAGCGAGAGACAAGATTAACAGATTTGAGAATAGAGGTGACGGTTATTATGAAAAAAAGTCTCAAAGGGACACGGTGGATTAGGTGCTATCAAGCAATAGTCCCTGGCTTTGACAGCCACCTCCTGTAGCTTTTGATGCACCCTTTTTTACACCCGGCTCCTTTTTTTTTGCATGCTCTGGCCGCTTCCCAGACTACAACCCTCGTAGCCTTCATACCCATGCAACCCCAACACCATATTGTAGCCGCTTCTGGTCCTCTAAAGTAATCTCACCTACCGCTTGCTCATGGCTGCTCACGGATGTCTACAGTCCCTTTGCCTAGAGGTCTTGCTTGTACTCCTAATTGCTACAATGTCCCCATATAGCTTCCAGCACCCCAGGCTCTCTGTATCTGTAGCAGCCTTTTTACTTACTGGTCGTGACCCCCTCTTTGTGCCCTGTGACACCTCCTCTTGTGCCACTCTCGGACCTTCCCTTTGCAGCGCTCTTTATCTGCTACGAGTCTTCCTCTTCACCTTCACCTCCTTTGCCTTGCTCACAACCTACTACATTCGATGCCCCTCGACGGCTCATGGCTTTCCTCCAACAACCAACATCACTCTAACTACCTTCTATTGGTGGCCGCCAACCTGTTCATGGAAACAATGCACAGCAGCTCTTGGTCCCGCCTGCTCTCAACACCCTTTCCCCCTCGTACAGCTGCATCAACTCTTTACAGTGAGCAGCATTCTTTCTCTGCATCGCATTGCTAACTATTTGAGAGCCCCTTGAACCTGCAGCTCTCGCCCCTTCCTTTGCAACACCCTTCTTCAACTACACTTGGTTGCTTCTCCTTCCAGAAAGATCGCGGCCCTCAGCCCTGCTCGCCCCTTCCTCTGCAACCCCTATCCCTGGCAGCCCTCCTGGCCGCTTCACCTCTCGGTTCTCCGTGGCGATGCCTGGCTCACTGTCCTTGCATGTACCATCCGCTGGCTTCCCATCCTGCATGGCGATCAACCCCTCATGGCCAATCCCACACCTGGCGACATTTCCTTTCCACCAAATTGGCACACACGCCGTTAAGCTCTTGGATAGTAGAGCTCCAAGAAACCATCATCAACCTGTAAATTTCCACATTTGATATACATATCCCCATCGTACCTGCTCTAATATGCATATAAGTCGTGCCAAAGTTCGCTAGCATCATCCCGCCTAATAATGTGCACCTGTTGCTGGATTCTCCCTGTGTCGACACAAATTGGGTGAACCAACGTCGAACAAGTCGACAAAAATTCCTCTATAATCAATCCTCAAAATCTCTTGAAGTGTGCCAAAGTAAGTGAGTTCCGCCATCACAGGATCTACATCAAAGGACCGTCGTTAACTAAACTATTCAAATTTTGCCATGATTCCACAATCTTGAGTAAAATGCTTTTTGTCGATCCGTTCCACCCTAAAATGTTGACCTTTACACCATGTTGGTGTGTATGACTTATACTACAACCAACAAAGATTATGAGTGGTCGTTCAAACATCTAAAAAGTCACTAGCAGTACATTGCAAACTAATTTTGGTCGTGCAACCCCGAGAGTACTCCCATTCCTCCTCAGTCACTTCTTCACTGCATTGTTGTGCGCTTTTCAATTGGTTGTGCAACCATATTAATCTCATGAATTTTGGTAGACTCTCCAGATCCGCCGGATAATGCATCGGTGGTTGTCTTCCCCATCTCCACTCGATCTATGCCCTTTGTCGCTCTTGCTTTGCATCCTCATATTGTGAAATCCATTTTTGCATCACTGGATTGTGAAGCATGCAAAATTGATTGATTTTAGCCTCTAGATCTTCCGTTGTTTTCTTCTCAACACCGAGATCTCACATGACAATCCCAAATATGCGCTCATTATCTATGGTTTGCTATAGCATGACTCGGGCTTTATCAAATCCGTCTAGCCACTCTCCAATGTAAACTAGGGACTTTGATACCCAGCCAACCTTCTGCCATGCTACCCTTCGGACGTGCCTTCTGACGCACATGTCCTGTGTTTTCATGAAACGTTCTAAAAAGAACATCCATCTGGAATGTACTCTGCAAGCTATTTCCACCTCATCAACATGAATGGTTAGCATGGTAGTAGGAAAGTGATTCTCAAACATGCACACAACCTCCGCAGTATTTAGTTTGGCAAATGGTATGGAGTCTACATTGATCTCCTTTTGTGAGATCCATTACACCAACTTTGCAAGTTTGTAGATTGTGTTACGGACGTCAAGAGACAAACATACCTCAATGGCCACCGGTAAAATAAAGTGCAAAACACATCTAGCAATGACATTAAAGTCCACACACAAATTTGTTACACAATTTCCACTATGATATATTCCACTTCAAACATACTTGACATGTTTTATGCCAGTCATGTGACTTCAAACTGGTAAGCTTTCCTTCTTTAGTGAAACACGTTCGGAGCGAGTGCATTACGCCAGTGGGGTACGCACAGATCCAATGGTCTCTTTTACTTTGCCTTCTTGGGCTCTTGTCAAATCCATGGCGCTTTAGGGAGTTTTATCGATCCATCGGATGCTGTCTGCGGCCAATATTGCTCCATACGATCCACATTTTTTAGGTCAACCTTGGCTCCCAGAGTATCTTTCTTGCGGGTCATATGGTCCCATAGCAGATTACCCACATTCTTCAAGTGCATTGGATAGAGCAAATGATTGATCATGAGTCAGGGCCAATATGGTAACTCGTACCATAGAGAGAGTCTCTTCATCCCTGGGGGCAAACTGTCATCACACATCTCCTTCTGCTCTAACCATGCTTGTGCAGGCATCCTTGGTGGCTCTCTTCCCCAAAATCCATCGTGTAACACATGATTCTCTGGAGGATACGCTTGATGAACTTCGTAGATTTGCTTCTTCAATGAGGGCACCCGACGTGCATTCAGTCTAGGTCCACATGTGACACATGCTCTGTATCCGCTTGTTTGAAGCCCTACATGTATACACATGACAATAGATAAGCTTGAGAAAAACCAAGATTTATAGTGTTTGAGTTTGAGTGTAAATCACCTGGGCATTCTGTTAGTCCAGGATAGTCATGCATGGTCCACATTAGAATGCCTCTGATCAAAGCATTCCGTCGACCTGTGTGTCGCCTCATATCCGCCACTTGTTGGAGCCCAACTTGTCCAACTTTTGTAATGAGCCCACCTTGTAAAGCCTATCAAATTCCCATTTTTATGTCAAAGACGTCTTATCATTTTGATCCACTTGTCTGGATTATGTAAAGATTAATTAGTCGGCCGGGAGCCAGATGCGTTTCCACTTTGTAATTATGATGAGTAGAACTCAATTAAAACCACATGTACATTTTGAGCTAAGGTGACTAAAGTATAAAGGTCACCTTAGAACCATTTTTTGGATAACATTTGAATAATTAATCCTGTGTCGTATGAGTCTGAGAGAGAGAGAGTGTGTGTGTGTGATCTTATCCTCTTCGCTACGCGCATCTCCCTCACTGGATTCACGAAGCGACCACACCATTGCGGTAGCCTCTCCGAGAGCTACGCGCCCACGCCACGCATTCGCATCTTTGAGCTGTTCGTGAGCGACCCTTCCACAAGCTTGTTTTGCTTGTAAGTAGCACAAACAGTGTCTGTTTTCAACAATCAAGTACTTTATGGAACGAGTGCGAGACTAGCGACGCATAGATGTTCATAGACTTAAGTTTCGCACACTTGTTGGTTATAACCTGTGAGTCTATCGTGACTATATTCGAGGTAGTTAGGGTTATAATCGAGTGAGATTGGACTTATAGGTAAGTGTATCCTAGTAAGGGGATAGTACCTAGCAAGTTTGAAGCGATTCTGAGTTCATTTGATGTGCAAACGGTGTTATGGGAGTTTAGGGATAGAGTGGGTTGAAGTTAACAAGGATTGGTGATTGATGCATCATAGAAGTGCGTATGTGTAGGTTGGTATCAGCCTGACAAGCTAACGAGATTGCCTCTATGCACCTACGGGTTAGTCGTGTCACCGAATGATAAGTATGTTTTCTGTGTCGTGCTTGTGAGCATGAACACGGGAGTAGTTCGCCCTAAAACATTGGTGCCGCTGCCGGGGACACAAGACCTTAAGTAGGGAGATCTACATCACTCATGTGATGGTTAGCTTACTTTAGTTTTGACTAGAGAGAGCTTACACTTTTAGAACAAGATCCAGGAGAGAGTATCATGAGGTCTAGTGGATAACCAGGAAGCCTATGTCTTGCCGAGGGTCTGTGACTAGTTAGATTTAGTTAGGTAGGATAATGTGGAGTTAGTTGTGTAGAAATAGTGTAGAAAAACGCTGTAAAAACGCAAAACAAACAAAAAGAAGAAACAATAAAGCTGTTTGATTGCCTTGAAAGCAAAACCCACACCATATACTCTTTAAGGGTGTGAAAAGAGTAGACATTTGAATTTATGATCCAACGCTTGAGAAAATGTTAAAATTGCTACCAAAACCAACAAAAAGAAACAAGTGATTTCCATAAGAAAACACTAAGTGAACCTAGAGAGGCCTAGAAGAGATATAACCACTAGCCTGGGGTAAACTGATTGTGTCATGAGGTACAATTGATATTCACAAGCTTAAGTTGAAGTGTCATCAAATTTGCATCACTTTAAGTGCATTTGAGTTGTGAATTGCCATAGAAAAGTGAAATTTGTAAAGTGTTTGAGTCCAAGGTCAAAATAAGTCCAAATTCAGTGAAACTCAGGGGATAGACTTATATGGTCACAGGGAACACAACTGTCCAAAAATAGTAAAAAATCACCACCCAGTTGCTCTCTAGTTAGTCTATCGTGATAGACTAGTGATTTGGAGATAGACTAACAATCTGGAAAAAAACCTTTATACCACCCGTTGAACACATCCATACAAGGGTGCTCACAAAAATTGAGTGAATTTGAACACCATCTTGACCACCAAACCTCAAGACTGGTGTTAGAGTCTAAATTCAAAGACAGTGTGGCAAGAAGGCTTTGACCAAATGTCCAAACAGTGCACAAACTTGTCAATGCACTATACAGAGAGTGGAGAAACCAGGAGTGGGGAGAACTTGTGAAAAAGGCCAACACTGGGGAAATTGCTGAGTCTATCGCGATAGACTCGGGAAGTAGGGGCTAGGGACCTTAATTTTCAAATTGCTCCTAGGGAGAGCTTAATCAGAGGCTAAATAGCACTCACACCAAAGTTCAAGGTGTTTAGATCACTGAAAGTGAATCTAAGGCCCAGATAGAGAATCAGGCTCTGACAAAAACACTAAAATTGGCCCAAAACCCAAACCAAGTGTCCAAACTTCATAAAACTTGAGGGATAGACTCTAGAGAGTAAAGGGAACTCAAATGTAAAGTCACAATTTTAAATTGGCTTATGCTGAGTAATCTGTCAGTCTATCGCGATAGACTCAGAAAGGGGTGATTCATACATTTTTTTGCAAATCGTGACTATACTGCTAGGACATACTCTTCACATAGATCCCAGCCATCATTTCACATTTGAAATTGGACCACGAGAAGACTGACCAGTTGTCATAAAAAAAGTGGTTGTTGTACATAATTGAAAGATTTTTCCCGGTTCAAGGAAAACCCTTGTGAACACACTAACCATACTTGTGTAGATCCTAGAAGGAGATCATCACAGAGCCGCACAGGAAGAAGGAGTCCAGGTAAGATTTAAGTTTGAAATACAGCTTTGATTCTTATGTATTGAAGGTCAGGAGCCTTTTTTAAGTCAGGAGCTAAAAGTGTCAAAAGTCAAGTAAGCACCACGTCCACTGAAGAGAGTGTAACTCAGGCAAGGCTAGATCCACTAGCACCGATTATTGAGGAGGGTAGTGATACTGACACTTCGTCAGACAAATCCTTTTTCATGATGGGTAGTCAACAGCTAGGAGGTGTCTCCTATGAAGGACCAATGCCAGGGGGAAGCACCTCCTTAAATCCTTTGAACGATTTTAGGTTCACTGTAATCTTCTTAGAAGGAACAAACTTGAGGGGAGCCTTAGTTTATTCTGACTATCGAGGACGCAAGTGTATTTGTATTGAAGAAAGACCGGCTCAGAGACTGGAGATAATTCGAGTCTATGATGATGGAGATAGATTCCGAGACGAAAAGGGGAACCACTATCTAATAGTTAGTAACCCTGAGGATTACAATAGATATGGAGATAACGTGGCGAAAGGGAAAATGGTTTTAGAAACCCAAGAAACGCCTCCAAACATTGATCGACCTGGAGCGCTTTTTATGTATGATAAGAAAACAACCAAGGTCTCAACTTATAATGAGAATGTGGGGATTTACAAGCATGAGAGCGAGGGAATAGTTTCCTACTTTCATTGCAAAGAACCATACCCAAATGAGTTAAGCAAAGACAAGGTTCTTTACTTATTCTCTTATGAAATTTCTATGGGGAAGGATATCGTTTTTGTTGATAGGTACGGGCGAGAATACCAACGTATTCTCCCAAAGGAGGTAGAAAAGGCAACGGTTCCAGGAGCATCAACATATGCCCCCGAAGAAATACCAAGAGCCACATACACCCCTAGCAAATCGACAAATCCATTTTCAAAGGAGTATGACGCGACCTCACATTCTACCCGACAACCGACGTACAACTACCAGGACCAACCAGCTACCCAGCCATCATTGCAGGCATGGCTTCGACAGAGTGCACATTAGAACAAGACCGAAATCGAGATGGTTATCAAGACGCACGAGGGTTAAGGGATTTACAAGAACCACCACTCTATTCACGGTATCAAGGAGATAGTAAGCCAAAGACTCAAGGGTCAGCAGAGCCTGGAAGACCACCCATAGAACGAGTTCAAAGAGCTGAACCATCTGTTGCAAGAACTGTTAGAAATTATGGCTTAGGAGCACCACTGGGAGAGGAACCTGGCCACTATAGAAGACCAGAGGAGGTGTATCAACTAGGACGTGGAGATCCAATGATGAGATTTGTAGACCATCGTAGAATTAGACCTTCTCAAGTGCAAAAATGGGTAAACAAGAAATACACGGAAAACAGAGATCCAAGGGATCATGTAGCAGCCTTTGTGCGTGTAATTAGAGCTGAAGAGGTGTTAGACTTCCCTTCCCAATTTGCAGGGTTTGGACTAACCCTAGAGGATGATGCAGCTACGTGGTTTGACTCTATGGAGCGAAGAGACTTTGAGTCTATGGAGGAGGTGTTTGACGAGTTTATTGAGGAATTCTCGCAAAGGGGAATAGCTCATAATACTGTCTCACAAATCCACAAATTCAAACAGAAAGAAGGGGAATCTGTGAGAAAGGTAGCCCTAAAACTAAAAAGATATGTTAAGTTCTGCCCTGTGGAAGAACTGCCAACTCAGTCCAGACTTATGCTTATATTTATTCAAGGACTGAGGAATGCATATCTCCAGAAGGACTTACATATGAAGAGGAGCATGACGTTAAATGACTTAACTAAGGAGGCTCTTTATCTTGTAGACAATTGCACAGTCTACAAAGAGGGTGAATTCAAGGATCTTGACGACGATTCATCCTCACAACAAAGTGGAAGCAAGTCCATTAAGACAACACCGAAAGGAGAAATAGCTGTAAGCCAGGAGGCAGCTTGTAGAGGAAGTGCTAAAGAAGATTAACTTGTATGCCAAACCTCAGGCTAAACAACCAAAATGGTGTGCGATTGAACAAAAATGGACAAACCATGGGATGGAGTAATGTTATTATAACAAGGGGTATGTGAGAGAATGACCATATGCTCCCCAATCTCAGGTAGCATCTCCTCAAATTCCACCGATGCCTAGGTATCAAACGAGCAACCTACCAGGACCTGTAGGTGTAGAAAGACCACAACCAGTGTTGGGGCAACAACCACCCCTACCAGGATTACGACCAGTCGGCATAAGATACACACCGACCGTAACTGAATCGGAAGAAAAGGCTTTGGTGCCTATGCATGCATATTACAAAGATCCCAATGGATATACTGCAAATCCTGTCTATTATCCACCGGAAGAACCCTCCACACCAGAACCAAGGAGCATGATAGGAAATCCAGGACCACCAGCTGCCACACAGGCAACAGGAGAAGGGAGATATAGCTTGGATGAACGAGCATTGTTGTTCATAGCCAACGGAGACATGAGCGGACAGAGACATGCACACCAACAAAGAGGGGCTCAAGGAGCACCTCAACATCCTAAGGGACCATGCTACAAGTGTGGTGGAGACCATTGGCTGAGAGACTGTCCTCATGATGAAATCATTAGGGTCAACGCATATTGCACCGAGTGTGGAATTACTCACTTGATTCCTGATTGGCCTAAGAACCTAAGAAAAGGAGCAAAGACTACTTTGAATATGCTAGGAGCACTGCCTTCTAGTGGAGGGTCAGAAAACAAAACTACGATTCCTGTTAAGGTCTTGACGAGAGCCCAAACAAGGAAAAATGGCAATCAACCCAATAGTAATGATGAAAATCAAGAGGAAATCAAGACTGACAAGTCTAGCGTCAGTCGTGATAATCCTTGGAAAGAACGAAGAGTGAAAATGAAAGCTAGACGTGAGCGAAAACAGAAAGCTGTAGAAGTTGAGCTAACAATGGCTCGAGAGCAACTTAAACAGCAAAGAGAGTCTGACTCTCTAAAATCGACGGAGGGACCAAGGAGAGCAAGCTCAGGAGGGTCTGTATTGGTAGATAAGGTCAATGAACCCTTAGATGCAATCTTGCAAGCATATGAAGCAAGATTGAAGAGCAGACAGACTCTAGAGAAAAGGTGGATGACATATCCATATCCAGAGATAGAAAAACAAAGACTAGAGATGTGCAAGCAGTTGATTGAAATTGCACAAGCCTTACTAGAGCCTCCACCTATGGAAGTGAGGGATAGAATAATCAAACCACCAAACAATGAAACACCTATCAAAATTGAACAAAGGGTACCTGACAAGATAGAAAACGTTAAATCCTTGCCTGATGTAGAAGATGCAAGAATCGTGCCTAATAGCACTGATGAATCACTGAAATATTTTCCACCATATACACCCATTGTGGAAGAAAATTGGCATGAAGAGCTATGGGAAACAGTGAGAAAAGCTCAAGAAAATATGAGACAAAAACAGTCGAGTCAGCGCCTTTCTCGGAGTTGAACTTGAATAAGCCTCCATGGGATTTAGACGCTAAATCATTTCAAGGGGATAATGGTTCACTTGCATCCGAAGATAGCAGACCCGCATCACTCAGAACTTTGTCGCCATACATGGGAGACTACGAGGCAAGGTCGGAAATTCGAAGGGTACCTTCTCAAAGAATAGGAGGGTCAAATCAATTGGACACTAAATTTTTGACAGACTTGTTGTCTACTCCGGTCAAGTGTACAATCACATTGGCAGAATTGTTAAAAATTAGGCCAAGCATGTGGACGGAAGTGGGCAAATGTCTTGAAAATTTTGGTATAAGGACACCTCTTAAGTTCTTCGAAACTGAGCTTAATGACACAGAACCGAAGAGAGTCAACACTAGACCAGTGTCTCTCAACAAAGTCAGAGAGTATTGTGAGGGTGAAGATGGCAACACTACTCTACCAGTCAAGTATAACGGCATAGAGACTAAGGCCATACTTGATGCTGGAGCTCGCATTGCCATTGCTACCAAATTGCTATGGGAAAAATGGAAAAAACTGGCAATACGGACAACTAGAATGAAATTGCAACTAGAGGATGGGCACATAGAAAGGCCTATAGGATTTTTTTTCCCGAGAAAAAGATCCTTCTATTAGTTAATGAAAACTGCCCATAGGGCTACATCCACCTCTGCTAGAGAGGGCTACAACAAGCATGATGGGGAGACTCTCCCAATGAAAAAACAGCATATATACAATGGGGCTAAATCAAGAGATGGGAGGAGGGAAGAGCCACACAGGTGGACAGTAGTGCCATCTGAGCACCCCCTGGACCATGGTGTAGAAAGGCCCAGGGCGCCAGAGTCGAAGGAAAGCCTCGCGGCGCTCCCGCATGCGGTCGGAGCTGCCCTGTAGTCCCTCAAGCTGTCCTCTGAGAGTATGGATCAGCTCTAGCCAAAAGTGATGAACAGTCTCTGTTGGTGGCACAGGGCGACCCTCAAAGATGCGGAAACAATGGGCCCGCCAGAGAAACCAGACAGCTAGGCCGCTGATGAGCTCCCAGCACTCCTCTCTCTCACTGCACCACTCCTGTGGAGTAAGGTCTATAGCAGGCTGGAGTGTAGGTCGCCCCCCCTATATCACTATCATCCTGCAGGTGGAAGATAGCTCAAACTGTAGTGCCGGGCCTGTGAGGGTGGACCAAGACGCTGCCCCCCAAGTGTACTTTCAAGCCGTGGAGAGGGCAGGCATCAGCCGAAGAACTCGTAGCCACACCTGCTGGGCCGAGGGACAGTCCCAAAGACAGTGTCGCTGACTCTCCACCAACTGGTCACAGGCTATACATGCGGCCGAGAGACCACTATGCACAAGCCAGCTCCCTACTACTGTGGCTCTGTGTGCAACCAACCACTGGAACAAAGTGACACGCCTCGGCTGTCTGGAGTCCCATAGCCTCTGCCAAAAAGCTGCCAAGAACTCAACTGTGAGACCCTCCTCCTGCCAATGCCATGTTGCAGCGGGGCGGGCCTCTCTCTGCGCTGCAAGTATATGACGTCCAAGCCGAACAGTGTACTGAAAGAAAGGGACTCCTGGGCGGTCTGCAGAAGAGAAGGGGTCCCTCCAAAGCCACTCACCAGGATCCCACTGTACTCGTGCCAGTGGACAGCACTCCCAAGCCCATAGCCTCCAGTGTCCTGTCTCGAGAGCTACTGGGTCAAGGTCTATGACGCAAGTCCTCCCACAGATGCCCACAACTCGGATCCTCTGGAAACAGCACTCTGCTACCTGTGGGGCCTCTACTGTAACTCGCTGTAATCGTCCCCCACCCTGAAGCTCGAAGAACAGGGCTGGGACAATCTCTGAACAAGCCCTGACTGAGATGAGAACCTCCAGTCGTGTGAAGGCTCCCATCCATCGAGGTGCTACTGGCTCGAGAGGCGTGAGACACTCAGCTGGAACTGACTCTGAGATGTCCTGACACATGCTCTGAACCCCTCTCATGCCCTATAGCTGGACACCCTGCACCTCCTCTGACAAACCTGTGAACTCTAGCCAGTCACCTAGAGAGCGCGCTGGACCTGCTGCCATGGGACCCCAAGAAACATGAGGCCTACTCCCAACCAAGTGGCCTCTCTGAGTGCTAACCATGGGGTTCCAGACGAGGGGTTGTCGTAGGCGCTCCTCCGTGCATGTCGGCTGTCTCTGCTCTAGGCCACGCCGTAAGAGCTCCCAAGAGCGAAGCAAACTCACAGCGAATCGGTCCTCCAGTCTCCTGCTCAAACCAACTCGACGCAACTCTGTAAAGATCCATCTGGTCAAAGGTTTCCAAGGGCCTCCTGACTGAGGCACCCTGGCATGAAGCCTTTGCAGCAAGAACTCTTTCCAGGGCTCCTCGCCTGGAAGAAGTCCTCTGACGACGAACTTCCCAAGAAGGGCTCTGCTCTGCTATGCTGGATCAATGATCCCAAGCCCTCCCTGAGAACAAGGGAGTGTGATGACCGACCAAGCCACCTTGGCTCGGGCAACCTGAGTGTCGCGACCTGACCAAAGGAAGTTCCTGATCAGCCTCTCTACCTGGCTGATACAAGAAATCAAGAAGATCCAGCAAGAAGTGATGTACCACATAGTTTCCAACAACACCTAGTTGGCAACTACTACTCTACCAGCCAGCGAAAGTCGTGCTAAGATCCAGTGTAACAACTTTCTCCTGATGGACATCAGAAGAGGAGCAATCTACTGCTCGGGGGACAAATCCAAACCAACCTGACAACCCAAGTATCGAACTGCAGTCCCTGGAGGAATCCACCTGAAACCCTCTCCTGGCATCCACTCTGCCACAGGAGCACTGCCAACCGAGAAAGCCACTATCTTTCTCCAGTTGATCAGTGCGCCCGATGCACAGCAGAAGGTCTCTAGAGCCTACCCACACCTGTGTAAATTGTCCTCCTGGCCCTCTAAGTACAAGGCTGAGTCGTCGGCAAACTCAGCGTCCAGAAGCTCATCTCCCCGTATAGGGAGTGCTAAGCCCCTCAAACCAACCTGCTGTGACACCAAAAATTTGCTCATCGCCTCCGCATAGAACAAAAAGAGAAAGGGGGCAAGAGGACAACCCTGTCTGACCGATCGTGTGAGCATGAAGCGCTCACCTCTACCTCCTGCCAAAAGCACCTGACTGTGAGCCTGTCTGTACAAAGCTGACACCCCTCTCATCCAAGCATCTGAAAAGCCCATCCTGCGAAGCGTGCCCTCTAGAAATTCCCAGTCAACTCTGTCGTATGCCTTCTCAAAATCGAGAAGAATAATCACAAGGTCCTCCCCACGGAGACATGCTAGGGCAGAAGCCTCCTAGAAAGTGAAGATGTTGTCAAGGATACTGCGCTCCTTGACAAAACCTGTCTGAGTCCCATGTATAAGGCTCTCCAAAAGTGGCTGAATCCTCAAACTCAGAGCCTTGGCAAGAATTTTGTAGGCTGAGTTGAGGATGGTGATGGGGCGCCACTGTCGAATCTCATCCAAGGAGCCACCCTCCTTTGGAATGAGGTAAATCAGGCCCTCACTCATGCTATCCGGCATCACTCCTGTGTGCATAATGTACTGAAAGGCACTACAAAGATCTGGGCCAAGCAAGTCCCAGTACTCCAAGAAGAAGCTGGGAGTCAGCCCATCCTCACCTGGACAGCTACCACGAGGAAGGGCCCTAAGAGCCGTGTGCAGCTCCTCAAGCTGAAGAGGTGTCTCCAGCCTTTGGCGCATCTCCTCAGTCACAAGACAAGGCATGTGCGCCCAAACCTGCTCCCTGCATGCATCCTGTCTCTCTGAATGCGGCTCAGCCGACAGTAGCTCACAATAAAAGTCAGTAGCAATTGCACGCATATCCTCAGGCTCACAAGAAACTGACCATCGGGACTCCTCAGCTGATTGACCTTGGCATGCGAGTGACGAGGTCCTACTGTCTCAGAAAAAGCTCCTGTCACTCTGTCACCTACTTAAGTCCACTGAGATGCCTGTCGGTGAAAGGAAAACTCATGGCGCCTCTCCTCTGTGCAAGCAAGCTCCTGTCGAGACTGTTGTAACTGCTCCTCCAACCATGGACTGTCTGGATGCTTCTCCTGCATCCTCTGTAGTGAAGCAATGCCTCGTCTGAGACGCTGCTCCACCTCTCTCGCTGCAGCCCGTCGAGCCAAAGACTCCTGGAGAAAAAAGTGGCTAAGCTGAGCTAGGCCTAAGGCCACTCTATCTGTCGGTAGAGCTTGGCTGTCCATGCCCTCTGTCCAAAGAGCCTCTACCCTCTCTCTGAGTGTTGTGTCCAACAAGACCTGCTCTGGGATGCGAAGCATCGTGCTCCCACTCCTCTGCCTGTCTGCCACTGTGAGGATCACTGGTGCATGGTCCGAGAAGGATGTCCCTGTCAGGATGCCCACTGATCCCCCCAAGTCACTGAAGTGGTCACTAGTGTAGAAGCAATCTATCCGCGATAGATTCACTCCTCCCACTCTGCGGTCTGATCTAGAGAAGGCAAGACTCTCTGGAGGCCTCACAAAGCCAGAATGCTTCCATGTATCCGAGACCCTCAAAGTCATACACAACCTCTCCCAAGCTGCTAAATCGACTCCATGCACAGTAGCATGGCTGCCTCCGATCCTGTCAGAGGGGTCCTCCAACATGTTGAAGTCCCCTCCTACACACCAATGGTCAACCTGTGGCAAAGACTCAACAATCTGTGACCAAAACGCTGCACGAGCACTCGCCACATTGGGCGCATAGATGTTCAGGAAGCCCACAAGGCCACCCTGAACCTGCACAGTAATCCACTGAGCCCTGCCTGGCACAATAATCCCTCTGCCCACAATGGCCTGCTGCAATGAGTCCGCAATAGTCATACATACCCCACCCTGGATGCCTCCAGGTCCAAAAGCAGCTGACCAAAAGGTATCATAACGTCCACGCAAAATCTGACCACATCGCCGAATGCGGCTCTCAGAAAAATGGTGCTCCTGAAGCATAAGGAGATCAATCTCTCCTCCCACAAGGCAACGCTGAAGCTCCTGACGCAATCGGCCCCGCTGTCGCTGAAACTGGGGCCCACCTAATCCCTGCACGTTCCACGAGACAATCCTCATGGGGAGCGAGAGAGAACAGATGTTGCCGCAGCAGCAAGACGGGCTATCTTTGAGGCAGGCTTGGATGGGGAGTAATCCGCATCCGAGCGTCCTCTAGATAGGCGAGCCTGTAGTGAGTGCCTGGCCCAAGCCCAAGCAGAGCGAGCTGTGCGTAAAGCAACCTCCTCTGTCCAGGAGTCCTCATGTATGTATACATAGCAAGGCAAACACTGTGTATCAGCAAAAAAGTACACCACAATGTGCCTACATCCTGCTGAGTCTGGGGGTGTCACCGCAAACTTGGCCAGTGGCCACAAAGTCTGCAGCAAATCTGTAACTCCAAGTTCTCCCATGTGGTGAGAGAACTCGAGAACCTGTGTATGCAACCATCCCACCACTGAGTCGAGGGACCACTCTGTCTCGGTCCTACCACAGAGGGGAAAGGAGAAACCAACTACTGAGTCCAAGGCCTTTGTCCCCCTAGCGGCGAGGAACAGAGCGTGGACCCTGAAGCAGGCTGCCTCATGGTCTGCTGCGGAATCACCGAGAAAGCGAGTGAATCCGTAATCGAAGAAGTCCCAGCGGCGTCGGAGGTCTATGCTCGTCAGACCACGAGGGATAGCTGCAAGGGAAGATGTCTGAATCTTCAAAGGGGGCCGCAAGAAGGGCTAGCCCTCTCTCGCTAGGCGGCTCATGGCAAAAGCGCTGCCAAGAGATCTCCTAGCTGCCGGCGAGGGACCAGTCTCCTGAGTCGACTGTGGTACTGAAGCAGGAGGAGGGGGAGAAGGAGCTGGGGGGGCGGAGGAGAAGAGAAGCGAGGCAGGGCAACAGAGACAGGGGGGTGAGGTGAGGAGTGGGCGGGAGCAAAGGGCGGGGGAGGGGATGAGGAGGAAGAGGGGAAATCTGAAGGTGGGGGGACTGGCGAGGGTGAAGCGGAAGAGGAGGCTGGCATAGGATAAAGGCCTATAGGATTTCTTGAGGCAATTGTGGTATCTTCATGTGGCATAGAGTACGAACATACATTTGCCATAGTAGATTTCGGAAAGAAAAACAATTATGAAATTATCCTTGGTAGGCCGTTCATGAGGCAACTCAAGATGGTGCAGGACTGGGGGTATGATTATTTGTATCTAAGACATGCTGAAACCACTACACGTGTAAATATGAGGAATCATAGCTACCATGATGTCACGAGAACACCTCTGGAAGAATTCGACTCAGCCACCATTAGTGGATCAGAAGTCCCAGCGTGGTTCTGTAAGAAAAAGGAGATATGGATGTGTGGAGCATCTCAATGTAGTGAATTCGACCACAATGAAAGGACACTAGAGAGGTTATTGGAAGACGATGCCTATATATGAGAACCCTTTCCTAAAGATAAGCTCAAACCCCTAGAATGGTCTCAAATTTTGGCTACATTGGATGTATGTGTCAATGAAGTCACTCCCACAAAATTTTGTGACGAGAATGGCTACGATATCGTACCATACTACATGTTGAGCAAAATTGTGGAGCAAGATGAGAACGAAGGAGACACCGAGAATACGACGGTCAATCAAACGGAAACGAAACTTGATATATAAAGATAGTGGGTTATGTGGACATCCCCACTAAAAACATCAAGCAGAATGGAGAAGAATTTTATGATTCTTCTGATCAATGTGAAAACAAAGATAATACGGATGACGAGAAGTTGGAAAATATGGAGGAAGACGACCATCAAGATCAAGACAATGACGTCTTTTACAACTTCCCGAACCAAAGTGTGAGATGCCAAAAAAGATACAAGAGTAGGCGACACCATAACAGGCGACCAACTAGGCTTAGACCTATGCCTGAGTTCAGGAGCCAAACACATTTCCTTATGAACATTCATGCTATTGATTGTGCTAAGGATAAAGTGTCAGGAAGATTCTTAAGGTTGCTCAAGATCCAGGTTTTAAGGCAAGACTGTTAAAACTTAAGAAAACCAGCAAGGCAAAAAAAAGAGTTGCAAGGGAAATATTGGATGTCTTTGGAGATCCAATTATAACAAAAGTTGAGCGGAAAAAGAAATACAATGATTTGAAACAAAAACTGAAAAATGTATGGACAACGGAAATGGAAAGTAGCGATGGATCAAACGCTAGTCATGGGAGTAAAAAGATAGATGTACCTCCTCACTATTGTAAGTACACCATTCAGGAGAGAAAATTGGTGGTCCAACAACCGATGAGAGAGCCTAAATCCAACGAGTCCTATGATGTCTAGAGAACGCCAAGAAAATAGACCTAGCAGAGCCGGGAGAAAGTCCTCGACCTACTCACATTGCCACAGATCTAAGCCAGGAGGAAGAGGACTTACTGATCAAAACGCTTAAAGAATTTCGTGATATATTTGCCTGGTCATACAAAGATCTGAAGGGTGGATCCTAACATTTGTGAACATTCGATCCCTCTGAAGTCGGATGCAAAGCCAAGCAAACAACGTCCATATACGTACAATGAGACATTCACCAAAAGGATCAAGGACGAGAGAGAAAAACTTATGGATGCTGAATTTATTTATGAGATAGAGCACACTGGCTGGGTGTCGCCGATCGTGGTGGTACCTAAGAAAAACGGGAAATTACGAGTGTGTGTGAATCTCAAGAAGGTAATGCAGCAACGATAAGGGACAATTATCCTCTCCCTATCACGGAACACGTCCTAGAACGAGTAGCAGGCAAGCAGGCCTATAGCTTTATGGTCGGATTCTCTTGTTATAACCAATTGGGGGTCAAACTAGAAGATCAGTACAAAACAGCGTTTGCAACAGAATGGGGCATATATGCGTTTAGGGTAATGCCATTTGGCTTGACCAATGCTCCAGCCGCATTTCAGAGATTAATGACACATGCTTTTAAAGAATACTTGTGAATATTCTTGGATATTTACATGGATGACTTGTGTGTCTATTATCTATTGAGAGAAGACCATATAGATCATCTTAGAAAGGTATTCGAAAAATGCAGAACGTATAGGATTTGCCTGAACCCAGAAAAATGTGTATTCATGGTATGGCAAGGTAAGATCCTAGGCCACATAGTATCGGCTAATGGAATTACCACTGATGAAGACAAGGTAAAGGTGATCATAGAATTGCCAAGACCAAACACTGTACGAGAGGTACAATCATTTATGGGACATTGTGGATAATACCGACGTTTTATCTACATGTATGCTGTAATAGCAAAACCCTTGTATAGTCTGATCACGATTTTCATATGGACTGACGAATGTGAGGAGTCATTCCAGAAATTAAAAGAGGCACTAGTATCTTCACCAATTCTAAAAGCACCAGATTGGTCAAAGATTTTCCATGTATATGTAGATGCTTTGGCATTTGCAATAGGCTATATATTAGCACAACCAGGGGAGGGTAATACAAATTTTCCCATCAGTTATGCTAGTAGACAACTCAACAGTGCAGAGAAGAATTATACCACCACTGAAAGAGAAGGATTGGGTATGATATACGCAGTAAAGAAATTTCGTCAATATTTGCTTGCGAACAAATTCAGATTTTTTGTGGATCATCAGGCACTTTTGTACTTAGTAAACAAACCTTGTAACATGAGACAAATTGTAAGATGGTCCATTGTGTTGCTGGAGTTTGATTTTACGGTAGTAGTAAAGAAAGGAAAAACTCATCAAAGAGCATACCACCTTTCTCGATTACTACATGGCGAAAAGGCTACTGGTGTAGATGATGATCTCCCAGACGCATACCTGTTTAATATAGAGATGGTACCAAAATGGTCAAAACAGATTATTCCGTTGTTGACATATGGAATGAATCTTGACGAAAGACACACTGTGGAAGACGTTAGACAAGCACAAATTTACACTATGCTTGCGGGAAGAATGTATCATCATGGTAACGATGGGATTCTAAGGTTGTGTATAGGCCTAGAGGAGTACGACGCGTATCTAGAGGAGGCACATACATAGACAGGGGGATTCCATCGAGGAATTCAAATAACCTATGAACTATTAAGAAGACTTGGAGTGTATTGGCCTGAAATGGCAGGCAATGTAGCTAATTACATCAAAAAATGCAGCTTCTGCACAACCAATACCACTATGGATTTTGCCACATTATACCAAGTGACGATAGCACACGCATGGAGTCATGCTATTGTGGAATATTTAACTAATAAGGAGTTACCAAGAGATTGGTCTAAATCCAGACAAAAGGCTTTACAAATCGAAGTGAATAGGTACACCATTATTAATGACCAATTTTATAAAAGAGGAACTGATGACCAGTTGAGGTTAGTTCCTCATGAAAATGACTACTTTCCATTATTGAAGCAAGCTCATGGAGGCATAGCAGGAGGTCATTTTTCAGCGGAGAGAATCGTAAAAATCATTATGGTTGTAGGCATATGGTGGCCGACCATGATTCAAGATGCAGCAAAATTCGTGAAAAGGTGTGACGAATGTCAATGCACTAAGGTGACAGTTAAAAGAGACGACATGCCTTTAAGACCAATGATGAGTGCTCAAGCATTCGCTAAATGGGGATTGGACTTTGTTGGTCCTATTACTCCACCAGCTTATCGTTCACAAGCATCATAGTGGCCACTGATTATATGACCAAATGGATGGAAGCAAAAGCCACAATGAAAGCAGATGCTAGAACCACGGCACAATTCTTATATGAATATGTGTTTACACGATATGGCCTCCAATCGAACTGGTAAGTGATAGAGGGACACACTTTGTAAATGAAGTTATCGAACATCTCTTGACTAAGTTTATGGTAATTCATCACAAATCTGCACCCTACCATCCACAAGCCAATGGCCAAGCGAAAGCGACCAACAAAATCTTGTGTACAGTTCTTACAAAACTGGTTAGTGAAACAAGGATGGACTGGGATCAAATTCTATATTCAGCATTGTGGGCTTATCGAGTTGCATATAAAACAACACTCAATGCTACACCGTTTAATATGGTATATGGGTTAAATGCAATACTGCCTATTGAATTTTTTATTCCAACGCTAAGGGTAGCTAAACGGTTGGACCGGACGGGCCATGAGCTTTCAGAAAGGTTAGATGACCTAGAAAAACTAGATGAGTTACGACTCAATGTGATAGCAGTCATTTTTGCAAAAAAAAAGGCAACACAAAGAGTTTTTTGACAAACATGTCAAAAACAAGGACTTTAAAACGAGGGACTATGTCTTGGTATAGACCTTAAATAGCATGCCAAGAAGCTAAAGAAAAGAGGAATGGGGCCTTATTTGATACAAGAAATCTCGTCTAGCGGAGCAGTAAAACTGTCGACACTAAATGGAAAACAAATGCCGAATTGGATTAGTGGGTGTCATTTGAAAAAGTATCATCTACCTCTAACTCCTGGGATGTTGTTTCAAGTGCATTATGGCAAAGCCTATAGACAGGAACAGCAACGAGAGGAACAGCAACGAGTTCATGACCAAGCACAACAAGAAGCCAAGGAACGCATTGCTAAGCGAAAGCAATTTCTAAGGACAATAAACATGGTCACACCAATGATGACTGAAGAATATCCTCTTCCAACATTCCAAATAATCGAAGAGGATATACAAAGCAAAGAATTAGCAAAGACAATCACAGACTTTATGGCTCAGGACGACAGCACCATTGACACTTTAGAAAATACGTGGTGTAGTCCTTACATAAAAGCATATGCAGGCATAGAACGAGTATAAATCTATGCATTGCTTGACACTAGAGTGAAATTGAATGTCATCAACTTTGAGCTCTTTCAAAAACTTGGACCAATGATGAAATATCAGATACACACAGGTTGAGAGTAGCATCGGGTGATGAGGTGACCACGTTGTGGTCTATTATGTTACCAATCACAGTGCAGGGGCACACGTATACTCATAAGTTCCATGTGCTACCACCAATTAGATTAGCAACGCCGTGTATCTTAGCAGTGTTGTGGATGAAAGCTAACATAATATTCATTGATTTGGATACTAATGAAGCATTGTTCAGAAATGAAAACTTTTTAGAACCCTTCTTATCATATGATAGATGTATGTCAATGTGGAGACAGGAGTCAATACATCCACAACGCATTAATCAACAACAATCAAAGTTTGGATGGCAAGAAATGTATTATCAAAAACCAACAATCATGCAGGGAACCAGGCAAGTTTGGGTACGAAGTACAGATCTAGCTGAGGCACAATTTCATCAAGGGAAGAAATATCAAGTTTGGCTCAAGCAAGACAGCTTAATTCCTATAAAGGAGTTGACAGAAGAAAAGACAAAACACCCAAAGCGAGCAAAGCTTCAAAGAACAATTATTAACAAGCAGAATCCGCAACAGACTATATTGGTATGGCATCCAAAATTACAATTCAGAACAAGCCAACAACACAGGTATGGATGCCGAAGAAGACCAACGAACAATTGTCTACAACTGTCAATGACAAGCTAGACCATATAGCCATCACGCGGAAACACGTAGCGTCCACAACAACAAACACAAGGATCTGTACAACCAAATTCATCACAAAGATATGGAAACGAAAGACAATTCAACCAGAACATGCAACAAAGAATACAACCATATTGACTTCAGCGGAGGCACAACCAAAATTTCATACACCTTGGAAGACCATCAAACAAAGAGCGGCAGAATTACAAGTTCTTATCGCCAAGAAAATCTGCCATCCAACTCAGGTTACTACAGGAAACCTCAACGACGAATTCCAATAAGCGTATCGCTTATACCTTCCTCTTACACCGCATAATTTTTTTCTAAATGCATTGACTGTGCATGCATATAGGGCTACTTTACAAGGACTGCATTAGCACGAGTTAACGCCCATGCACATCACATACCCTTGACGATACCCTGTCGTCCGGGAGGACTCCGACCAGGAGGGGGGGAGGCATTCCAAATGCGGACTCACATCATATATTAGAGGGCAATGTTTGTGATTAATTTTTCAACCATTTTTGCGTTTTATTGTGTGATTTTTGGGAAAAGAATATGCCCTCGTAATTAATCGGGAGTGGGGACCAAATGATCATATATGGGCCGCCAGGGATGTGTATATACTGTAAAGCAAGTCAAAATTAGCCAAAAACCGTCGAAAAACAGCAAAAAATAGGCCAAGGTTGACGATTAAGAGCGAGAATGCACATAGACGAGAGAAAAGTGAGTACAAAGTGTTTTGCTATTCATTGATATTTTTATAGGTTAGAATTTCTATTTTCGGGTTATTTTGGGATTTATTTGCTTTATTTTAGCCATTTTCTAGCAAAAAATATAGAAAAAATCCATAATCCAGATGGAAACACAACAGAAGAGACGCTTGATTAGAGCAAGGTAAAGAAGACACATAAAAAATATGGGGTGAGAAGGTGACAGGGCAAAAATGGCCACCGTCATGACGGGACCTCCAAAAGGAGAAATCTGCAAAAATTGTAGAACTCGAGCAAACGAGGTCCAAATCAAAAAAAAAATTGAGCCTAAACCGCATCTCGCGAAAAGCTATGGCCACAGGTAAAAGATGGGAAAATTCCATGTCAAAGCCTTGATCACATATAGGGAGGCTAGGCAAGAAATCTCTCATTTGAGTCATTTTCCATTGTGAGAGAGAGAGAGAGAGCTCCCTACAGCATTTGAGACTTCCAGGAGCTCATCCATCGCACACGGTCACCAGATCGACATCAGATATGAGAGGTATGCTCGTCAACACTGACTCTAAGTGTTGTTTACTTCAGTTAGTCGCAAAACCTCGCCAGCACCACCATCACAACCTGTGCACACACACTGTAGACCGGTTGTTAGGAAGACCTAGAGACCACTAAATGGAACCAAAATTGAAAGGAACAATGCCTACAGCTTAGGGATCAAGCCTATGAGCTCGGAAAGCGCGAAGGAAGCCTCCCAAAAAACCCTAAATTCACAGAGCCTGCAGAAGGGCAGCTGACCCAAAGTGATCGGCAATGAGCCAAAACTCATAGGCAGCAAGCCAATAACCTCGACAAATCAACTGAATGGTTAGAACATGAAAAAGTCAGTCAAAACTGAGCCTTAAGTCCCTATCTGATGAAAACTGCGCAAAGCGTCACAAAACTCTAACGGGCCGACCAGGTGACCAAATGACACCAAATTTGACAGGGTACATCCAAAAGAGGTCAACGACGAGTTGGAATGTTACCACTCAAGAAGAAGCACTTCCATGAGGGAAAACGCCAGCAACAGGCCAGAAAGACGTCCAAATATTCGTTCTTGGTGATGTAAGCACCAAAAGAAGAAAAACTGCTTCGACGGAAGGTCAAAAGGAAAGGAAAGTCAGCCTGATTCATACAATGACCAAAAAGTATGGCGACCATCACCTAAGTGGTCTACTCCGACTTCAGAAACAGCCAAGTGCTTCCAACAGGGAGTACACTTTTCCAAATTGGTTAAAACTTAATGTGTGTGTGTCTAGGAGAGCCTACTAACACCATTGTGGTTAACTAACATCAAAAAAAAATTGTAAAAATGACTAGATGCTGAGTCTATCGCGATAGGCTTGCTCATACACGTAGACATGTAAAATTTTGATTGTGACTTCATAAAGGGTACTAACAAGGCCTAATGACCCCAGATATCAAATCAAAGTGCAAATTTGCTCTATCTTGACTAAGTCTGAGTCTATCGCGATAGACCAACTACTCTTATCTTTGAGGGGGGCTTTTCAAAAATTATCACAAGGATAGACTTTGGGAAGCATATGGAGACAGTACACCAATTTTGAGACAAGATGGACTCATATGACAAGAAGAGATAGACTTGATAGTAGCTCAGAGTCAGAACGGGACACCTCAAGGACAGACAGTTAAAATTCACATGTGAGGGGTCAAGGGACCTTACATCAACTAGGAGAAGGCAGACAGATGACTACAGAGCAAAAAGTTAACAAAATGACACTAAGTCTGAGTCTATCGCGATAGACTAAGCAGAATGATATAAGGCCATTTGATCAAAAGTTGGAATCAACAGTTGGCTTCAGCATGATGCAAGAGGTCTACCCACTAAGTTTGAGACCAAAACAACACAAAATAAGGGAGATAGACCAACATCTCCTTGGAGGGAATCTGGAAAAAGGAAAGTTAATCCAAAAGGGGGTCACTTGACATCCATTTGAGATGGAAATGGGATCATTTCATATACAATCCATGGGGAATCTGAGTGTGAAGTCACATGTGAAAAATAACTCCCCTCTGAGAAGATACTAAGTCTATCGCGATAGACTCGGTAGGGTGTGAACTTGGCCTGATTATGAAAGTGTGACCATATGGAGAGTTTAGAAACCATATGCACAAGTACCACACAAAGTTTCAAAGCATTTGGACACATTCTCCTTCATTGACAACATTAATTTGAAGCCGTCAGAGTCAGACACTGAAAGAACTTGTCTATTTGCTAACATTTTTCATTAACTCATCTTGGGACTAAGAGGGCTCACCTAGATGCATGCTTAAGTGATAATCAATTTAGAAAAGAAGTACTATGTTTGTACATTAACCATTACTTGTAAATACAGGATCCATAGATGCTTCTTCGGGAAAAAGAAAAGGCAAGAAGCTGGCAACGGAGGGTGCAAAACCCTATACACTTCTACACAATTCATTAAATCCAGCAGCCATATGGATACCTACAGACGTGCAATAGGGAGCAGCTTTCCAAATCTACCAAGGTTCCTATGTGGATGATAAGGAAATTTAGTGGATACAGTAATGATCCCCAAGGAGGCAAAAAACTACCTGAAAAGATCCCCGCAAAGATCATGGTGGCTGAAGAAATTTGGCTTATGGAACTTTGTTTCACTACCACCAGTGGGGATAGATTTCAAGAGGGTACAACAACTAATTGAGACTATCCAAGAAGACAGAACTTGCAGGGTTGCAGGCATGGATAATGAGATGATGGAGATTCAGATCACCAAGGAAATCATCAAAGAAGCGTTAAAATTGTCTGATCAGGGATCCAACATGAGAGAAGAAGGAAGAATCTCACAGTCTACCTGCAGAGATCCAAACTATCGTCTTTTGAACTCATAGCAAACCCATAAGTGAGGGAACTGACACAGGTATACAGTCAATGTTTGTTGAGCTACAGCAAGAGACCGCCTAGATACACTACACCTCACGGGTCATCTCAACAGCAATGACATGGGCTATGGGAATGACACATGATTTCTATATAGATCATGCATCATATCTATTTGAGGAAGTCACAAAGTTACAGTAGGACAAGCCAAATTACATTGCATGAGGGGAAGTACTCACCAGAATGATATACCGTGCCATAGGAGCGACAGATTAGCTACCACCTGCTCCTCAACAGAACGACTGGCTGGTGCTACGAGAGAATATTGAAGACAGACAACAAAGGCGAGTACCTCCCTCTACTAACACCATTGGAGGACGCAGGCTCGAAAGAGTCACCAGAAGTACACAGGAAAAGATGGAAGAAGAAAGAAAAGCTGAAGAAGAGAACTTGAGATTAAAGAAGCGGAAAGCGGAAATTGAGAACAACAACAACTTGCAGAAGGTAGCAAAGATGGAAAGAATGCTAGAAGGCTTTGTACTAGAAAGATCTCTACGAGACGATGTAGGCGCCACTTGGAGACCCTCTAGTAGTACTTACACATTAAGAACAAAGAATAAACACAATCGAGCTTTTAAGTTGGACTGGTTTGAGAGATACATCCAAGAGAGGAATGCTATGGATAAGCCAGAACTGCCACTTGTAGAGGAGGATCTCCAAACCTTGAGAGATTAATTGAGGCCAACTACACAAGATGAGGAAACACCACCTCCATCTCCAAGTCCAGAGACAAGTGAAAGGCAATCAACTCCACCTGTTGACTCTCCTCCGCATTCAGAGAGCTCACATCGTGATGAGAGAGTTCCTACACCACCCAATGGAGAAGAAGAAGAAAGGACAGATGGCCATCTAAACACTGGAACAGTATCAAACATTGATAAATTCAAGCACATAGAGGTAGATCTGACAAGAGAAAAGCTTCCTCCTCTCAAGAAATTGAGCTGGAAGCTACTATAAACCAGGATTTACAGTCAATGGAGACTCTACTAAACCAAACGAGACTGCACAGCCGGTTGTTAGCCGATCAGAACAGGGCAAACAAAAAGAAATTGGAAACAACCCATCAAGAGGTTCTGAAGTTGCAGGAGCAAAAAGATGACAACCTTAAACTGATCAGCATTACAGATGCTGAGATCTTGGGTCTCAAAAGCAGAGTAAACCTCGTCAAGGAAAATTTACAGGAGTGAATGCCATTTGTGAAGATACAATCAATGTGTTTCTTGAAGATGTCAATGACAGAGATGAACAAATCCAGAGGTTGATGGCAGAAAAGCAAGATTTCCTGGAGACAGTAAAAAATTTACAAGTCATAATTGATGACTTACAAATTGAAGTGAAGGATTTGAGAGCAGTAACGGACATACAGGCAAGGGAGATAGAAAGAGCAAAGAAACAAAAAACGATGCTACCAGCAACACCGGTGGTCCAACCACAAGAAGACGTGGAGGCACTGAAGAGAGAGCTAGAATTGGAAATAAAACAGAGGTTAATGATAGCCGAAAGTGCACTTAGAGCTGAGGATCAGTTGCAAAGGCAAATCTCGCATTTACAAAGTGAACAACAACAAGGACCAACTCATGACAGTGAAATAGAAAGCCTCGTTTCCAAGTCCACCAAGGAAGAAAATGAGAATCTGCACAACAGAGTAAAAGAGTTAGAAGAGGTTGCAGCCCAAAAGGAGATGGAATTTCAAACACTCCAAATCAATAATCGAACAATGGCTGCACAAATTGCAAGTCTCCAAACTGCAAAGCAACCCCAAGGGCAGGTGCGAGTGCACATGGTGCAAGTGGCCACAGATTTGGCTGGCCTGGCAGAACTATATGGGGGTGATGATGACTATGAGGAAGGATCAGAGGACCATGGGGCCCCAGATACACAGAATGATCAAGCTAGCTCCAACAACCAAGAAGAAGACGAAGATTCAGTCACAAAACGTGAAGAGCAGAAGCTGGCCGAAGAAATGGAAAAGCAATCATAGATGATGTGGTACAAGGCCATGAAACTAGAGAAGGAGATGCTACAAGCACTCTCCAGATCATGCAAGACAGCAACAGAGCTACGGGAAGAGTGGAATGCCCCGATGTTACCCTATGCTCTGGTGAAATATGAAACCTCGTTCACTTTCCCTTTGGACTTCTGAGATTCTCCTTAAACCAAGCTTGACTTTCCAAATCCTTAGTGATACACATTATTAAAGTCATCATCTTTGAATCAACCTAAACTAATACAAGAATTTTTCCTTTTCCGAAATTGGGGAGACCTAATCCAAGGTCGAAAATATCCAAAGATGGGACCAAGACATGGTAAACATGCTAGCTTTTCGTAGGGTAAAGGGGTGGAGATAAGGCCGCCTAAGCACAAATTTTGAAGTGCTTGCTTCATACATTTTCAATCTGAGAAGCTCAATTGGAAGAATGTTGCAAGGTGCGCACACAATAAAATTGACGCTTTGATTAGAGTCGTGCACAAGATGTAGTACAACAACGTAAATTTTTGTAGTATGCAAGACACACCAAGTACCTATAAAGTACTTCAACTTTTCTCAACAAGTGCCATGCCAAAAATAATAAAGTCCAGCATGTTCTCCATGTTTTGGTCCTATCTTTTAATTTTTAAGTGCTCCCTAATACCTATCCTTCTTCGTTATGGTAAATGCTAAAGAAACGCATAGTCAAGCCTCACAATCTATACTAAGGATGAAGGGGTAGGGAATTCCGGTTCCCCCCCCCTGCCACGCACCAGAATCTCCTTCAAGCGGTGGGTGTGGCTTGCAGCTCCGGGAGTACAGTGACAAAGAGAGAGAGAGAGAGAGAGAGAGAGAGAGAGAGAGAGAGAGAGAGAGAGAGAGAGAGAGAGAGAGAGAGAGAGAGAGAGAGAGAGAGAGAGAGAGAGAGGGGCAGGCAAAGCTCGTCGGCTGTACTAGTAAGTAAAAAAGCTCCTCTTCAACACTCTTATCACACTCGACATCCAGAGGGGTATCAAGACATGGAAGCGGAAGTCGCACATAATGGGAAGGGGACACTTCATACTCTAGGGTAAGAAATGGCGTATGTATGTGCATATGCATGTGATGATACGCACTCATGTGCTAAATGCTCATGGCATATTAAGAACTCTATTAAGAGATAAAAGATCACTTTTTAAGGCTCACTGTTGCCGATATACAAAGCGGATTAATTCGACCCTCTCATCAAAATCTAAAAGAAAAACTGATCAGAAGAGCAATGGCAAAAGAGTGTTAAGGCCATTTGGGAGGTTAAATGGCCTAAATACATGAAGGTATTCATCTAGAAGGTTCTTTGGGGAGCCTTGCCTACTGGGATTAAGGTGCATGCTAGAGGGCTCGGCTCTGACACCTGCTTTGGTTGTAGGTCATCCTCTAAGGATCCCCCTTCATCTATCCATCAAATGCCTTACTGCACAGGGGCTGGTCGCTAACGTTTGCAAATGGGTACAAAGGACTTGGAAGATCACCTTCTTTATTGATGACCTGATCTTGGGAGGGCGTGGATTCCAAAGCCATGCCATTTTGATGTGCACCCAAATTACTAGATTTTGCTACCTGGAACTGAGTCTGGAAGTCTACGAACCTTTGGGTATTTGAGGCCAAACTGATCGTAGCTCGTTTTGATGATATTGTGCGTATGAGCATTGAGCGCATCCATGGTCTTGAGCAAGAAGAGGTTCAACGGACAAGGATGAAGAATGGATTCATGCATTGAGTGTAAGGAGTGAGCTTTGTCCTAGAGTCCCTAGAGTACGAGTCAAGGAGAGAAAAGGTGGAATTATCCCACATGTAGTGGTGCAAGGTTGTAGAGCTACTTAAAGCTTATTTCATGAATGAACAAATCCATTCCATGTTTGCATTACACCTCTCTTGTTTATGGTGAGCTTGTGATGGCTTAGCAACTACTCAAGATCATGTTTATGAGTCCAAGATAATTCATCTTGGAACCTAATTTGCTTGAGTGATAATCTAGTCTACACACACTCACTTGTATGCACAATGTTTGTCTTTCATCCACCCTAGCTAGCACGATCCCATTTCCATCAAGTGGTATTAGAGCTTTAGGTTATGCTAGATAGGTTTGTCGTTATGCATTAGTGTGTTAGTGATTAGCATTTCTTAATTATTGTTACAATCCATTGGCATTTTCATAACTAGTTGCATCTCTCACTTATTAATCCCTAATCCAGCTACGTGTGGACATGTCCTTGGCACACCCAAGAGGCCACTACCCTCGATGGCTAGGTAGTCTTGATTAGGTAGTGGATTAGCATCTTTTTGTGTTTGCATTTAGAACACTTGCATCTTCAATTAATTTCATCAACTTTGTCCTCTCTTTGCGTCACTTACCTCATCTCAAAGTGCTCGACACAACCTCTCTGCACAACCCCCAAATGCAAAAAATGATCAAGGTTGAGCCCATCAATTGTGTGTGGAAAACCTCTCTGCTCTCAGCTTTGTTTTGAGCCCCCATGCCCCAAAATACGAGCTTATTAAGCCCCTTGATTATCTTTTCTAAAATCGGGTGTGTAAGTGTGTTTGAAGCCCTATAACGATGATGTCGCTGGCCTACAAAATTATTGCTAAACCAGTAGCCCTCAGACTAGCCCCCTTACTAACCAAGATCATCTCTTCCCATCAACATGGGTTCATCAAAGGACGGTCCATTTATGATAACATATTGGCAGCAATGATGAGAATCATTATGCCAGCTAGGTTTGTCGTTATGCATTAGTGTGTTAATTATTAGCATCTCCATTAGATTGATTGCATTTCTTGATTATCGTTACAGTCCATTGGCATTTTCATAATTAGTTGCATCTTTCACTAATTAAGCCCTAATCCAGCTATCTGTGGGCATGTCCTTGGCACACCCAAGAGGCCACTACTCTCGATGGCTAGGTAGGCTTGATTAGGGAGAGGATTAGCATCTTTTTGTGTTTGCATTTAGAACACTTGCATATTCAATTAATTTCATCAACTTTGTCCTCTCTTTGCGTCACTTACTTCATCTCGAAGTGCTCGACACAACCTCTGTGCAGAGCCCGCAAGTGCAAAAAATGATCAAGGTTGAGCCCATCAATTGTGTGTGGAAAATCTCTCTACTCTCAGCTTTGTTTTGAGCCCCCAAGCCCCTAAATCCGAGCTTATTAAGCCCTTGATTATCTTTTCTAAAATCGAGTGTGTAAGTGTGTGTGTGAAGCCATGCTATCTTGAGGTTAGTTTACTATATTTAGGCTCCCTTCACGTGCAAGACCCCTTCACTAAGTGGTCAAGGCATCACAGTAAGTGTGCAAGTTGGTGGGTCAAGAGCTCAAATTGGCGAGGCCTGTTTTTTGTGAAGTGTGCATCTTGAGCGGACCTAAAAAAACTTTTTTCAATCGGCCTTATGGCATTATCGAGTCTGAACTGACTGACTACGATTTGTTTTTGTTGTGTGTCCGACCAACCGCAATCTGGCCTTTGCACCCGCCGGGTGCCAACGCCTAATAGTGCTTCCGGTCGCCGTCCAACCTCGCCAGCCAGTTAGCCTTGCACAGACTGTTGTTCCTGCGCACAGGTGCTCGACATGCTGCCCGGCTTTAAGGCCCCCTTCCCACGACTTGCTACTCCAAGAATCCCAAGCAGGCCTTCTGTCTTGCGAGAGCTGAGCCATCCAAAAGCCCCTTATCACTAAGGTCAATTCCCACGACCACCATCACTCCAAAGCCTCTTACCTTAGCCCCCTTTCCCGCGGGCTACGACCAAGCAGCTCCCTCACTACTACCTCAAAAATCCACCCTCTATAGAGGGCTTTCCGCCTGCAGAGAGCCCAAGAACTAGAAGTTTTGTACAAGCTAAACAAAGCCTTGCACTCCAAGGCAACCAAAAGTTTCATCTCACCAGCTTCAAGAGGGATCCTTACGAGCATCCAAAGGAGCTTCAAGCATCAGGCTTGAACTTAGATAGCTTCTTAAAAGGCATCAAAGAAGAATTTGTTTTTGTAAAGGAGGGTGACTTCACACAAGTGAAGAAGTACTTCACATTGAAAGTACGCATTAAAATTGAAAATCTTGAAGCCAAGCACAATTTCTTGCAATGTATGTCGCTATATCTGTCATCAAGGATACGAACATGTGCTTATGTACGAAGTTCCAAACACTGACCTTGGAGAGTCTCCAAGTGAAAAGACCGCTTTAAGGCACCATGGAGAAATTCAAAAATTCACTTCAAGGGGAGGGAAAATCAGTAACGACAGCAATAGCATTCGCATCCGTGTTAGGTTTTGCATTGCACTTGTTTTTTCAATAAAGCTTCAGACAAAGCTATGGAGACATTGACATCATTTGCACCAACAAGGTGTAGCTAGAAGACGGAGATCATGAAGCAGTTGAAGACAAAGCATTGAAGAAGACAAAGGTGCTCTTGGATTAGAGCGAAGCAGACATTTTTCAGGATTTTGCTCTTGGATTAGAGCATTCTTTTTGCTCCTTAATTGGAGCGTTATGATGTTTGTCTCCTGGATTGGGGATGTATGTTGTCTGTGCTCCTGGATTGGAGTGCTATCTTTCTTTATCAAGTTGTAACCCAAAGCCCAACGGGAAGAGTTTTGTCATCCTTTGTGGATGTGTCATCCTTAGTGCATATGTGTTGACATCTTGTGTGAATACTATGTGTCATCCTTAGTGGATAAAGAGTCTTCACTATATTGTCCTAGTCCAAACCTCAAAGGGAGGATTGTGAGGTGTGAGCTTGTTAACCCTCACGGCTCACGGACACCATATCACCTACGAAGGACGTTGTATTATCTACTTGGTAGAGTCAGGAACCAGGCTTGTCGGTCCAATAGGAAAAGGGTAAGAGTGATCGCCGATGAAAGGCGCACTCTAACTGGAACATTCAAGGGATTAGTTGGCTAAGCATGGGCGTCCAAGTGTGAATGGGATGAACTCATATAAAAGTCAACTAAACCTAAAATTCACTCATTCTCTCATTTGTGCAATTGAAGAGTGCTCTTGCTCCATCTCCATCTTCTTCTTCTGCATCTCCTTGTGTGTGTGTGTATGCGTGAGAGAGAGAGAGTGTGTGTGTGCGTTGAGCGGCACGACGGCGGCGAGGCGGTTGAGCGCGGCATCTCCCTCTTCTTTGCGGCGAGGAATCCTCCACGATAAAAAGCGTAGAGCGGTGAGTGACACACCAACGCCATCTTTGAGATTACTAGTTTATGCTTGTTGTGTGCTTGGAGCCATTTGTGGCTCGCACACAATGTATCGGCAAGTTCCTTGCATTGACACGTACGACATACACGCACATTTTTTACGCCACTGCCGGAGAATGCCATACACTAAGCTTGAGTTGCACTATTTGCTTCTTTTGTGGTGCAATTTCAATTGTAGGAAAGTTAAGAAAGGAGGGTGTGTGTTGAGAAGAAGGATTTTGTGTTACTAGTGTGTATTGTTTTTGTTAATGGAGTTTTCAAAGGTACTTTGTTTTTTCTCTTTGTAAGGTGTTAGTATTAAGGTTGTTAGTTCTATTAATGTAAGGTACACCAAGTAGGAAGTAGATCTGTGAGAGCTAATAGAGTGTGTTAGTGTGTAACAATAGGTGTATTAATTAGAAGTAGGTAGGTAGAGTGTGTGTGTGCTCTCGCGCAGGCCGTGGCGACCTTATCCTTTTTATTAAAAAAATTTTAAAGGTAGGACCGGGATCGGGAATATCTCCCAGACCCAAGTCCAAGCACACGCTCAGGATTAGACATCTATTGCCCTTTAAAATTACGAATTTTAGCTTCACACGTAGCTAAAAATTGACTTTTTGGGGACCAACGGAGCTTCAGGTGACCGAACGTTGTGATGTAAAGCACACCGCAACCCTCTGAGTGATACACTCGTTTTGAGCTATCACACACTTTTTAAAAAAATCTCAAACACTAAAAAACATTAAAAATGTAAAAAACACGAGTAAAAACGAACACTTAAAAAAGTAAGCGATTAGCCTTCGAGGTTATTCACCGACGCTTGTAGGGTGTCAAAGGCACATGCATCTACACTCTGGTCGTGTGCTAGAGACGGAGCAACTAGAGAGAATTTCCACTTACGCGAGTTCTCAATATCCACCTACTTTAGGTTCCGGGCCCTCGGCGGGGACCCAAGGTAGTACAAACCAAGACCCGAACATAGCGGCTAGTGACTCTTCCTCTGACTACGACATCATGGAGGGTTTCCCAATGCTAATCCTGATAGCTCAAGCCAAGACATGCATGCCATGGGCCCGCGGTCCGCGCCGAACGTGCTTAGCCACCTGAAGGAGACCTTTAGTAGAGCCACTCGCTCCGAATATGGAGCTAATGATGTAAATGAGGGGGGTGGGAAAGTAAATTCTCCATTCGTGACCAACGTAGACCCTATACCCTTAGAGAATGTGCACGTGAATGCTTCATTCACTACACCTCCTGACTCTTCAGAGTTATTTCCCTCCGAGGTCATATTAGCCGATGGTAGAAGCCTTGCCAAAGTGCAAGAGTTTGAGCGGTATATCCTTGCAGCGAGGGAAAAGAAAGTCGAGAGCTTACGCAAGGCGGAGCAATGAAGAAAGTTAAAAGCGAAAGCCCCTATGTCAATATCCTTGCTAAGAGAGCAATCGAGTGCTCCTGACTTAGCAACCACTAAGCGCCAACCCCTAGAAAGCAACATTGCATCTAGCTCAAAGGACACCCCTAGCACCTCAATCCTAAATGGAGTGTTCTTAAATGAGAACTAGGAGTACGAACTACAAATGCAAACTCTGACCGACCTATACACAGGTCACACCTATCACGTGGGTTGGTCAGATGTCCTACAATCCACAATGGGTGCTACTAGTTTGGAAGATCAACAACAAAGAGTTTGTGAGGTCATCCATAGGGTCATTAAGTTAGAGAGACAGAACAAGGGGATCAACATGCCTTCAATGGGTCTCATAAGATTCTTAGATACAAGAAAGGCTAAACAACAGACCTTATCGCAAATGGAGACTCCCTCGGTAAGTCCGATGGATCCTCCATATGTTGTTTCTCCAGGGGTCTCAGTGCAATCTAAGCCCACAAGTGATAGCTTCACCTTTCCAAGTCTAGCTCATCTTTCCCTTGATGACACCACGGCTACCATGCCTACCCCAATGATGGGCATGCCGAGAAACACGCCATGGACCTCATTTGTTAGTAAAGCACCACTACATGGTAGCTCAATGCCTGCAAACAGTACCTGCAAGAGTGTACCAATCATATGCACCTATGGGTCATCGCCTCGGGGGGTTCACTATGTGTAAAACTACCATATCACCTGCATTCAAGACATGGTTGTAAAACCCATTATCTATGAATTTTGTTAGGAATATAATGTACCCTTTTCTTTTAAAATCTGTAAGTTTTTTTCAAATTTGAAAAAATAATGTCCTTCTGTATATATATTTCTGTAAGTTTCAAGAACTTTAAATACCCTTCTGTTGAACTCACGTGATAGGTTACATTTTTCTTAGGTGACCTCCCCGGGGTCATCGCACTCATGTAGTCCCTACCCCTCCCATTGTCTCAACTACCTATCCTTCACAACCACAATATCCAAGCTCTTATTTCCATGGGACTATACTGGCTAGCATTAGCATGACACATCCGACATCTGCTATGCCTAGGGCCACACATATGAACTTTGGGCCACCACATGGCACAACATCATACCAAACGTGGAACCCAAGGGCTTCCTATGCGCCAAGCCCAATGCCAATACCTACTCCACATGTAGTCTCTGGAGCACCTTCACCAACGGTGCCTGCTCACTTAGGTGACTTGGCAACATTTGCTCAAGCTATTGGTCAATCTATTGCTGAGAATATACGTAACACGCCTAATAGAGAGCCTAGAAGTAAGGCAGTACAAATAGCCAAGCACACACAAAAATTTAGTGGAGACGGGGATGTGAGAAATCGTATCGAAGTGTTTGAAGGGCTATTCAAGAGAGTCTTAGAGACAATTGTACTGCGCAAAACAATCATATGTATCCAAGCAGTATGCTATGGACCGCATAGTACCAGTGAATGCCCTACTTTTAGAGTAAAATTCAATGAAAATTGCAATGCATTCTGGAGGTATGGTCATCAAGCTAAGGATTGCATAGTATTTAAGTGCGCGATGGCCAATAGACCAACCTTAGCATGGACAGACACACATCGAGTGCCTGCATTGATGCCGGTCCCACCTCTTGAACAAACAACACAACACATGGTCCCTAGGGCCCAAAATGTTGTTCAAACAACACCCTTACCACCTCCAGTGCTAAGACCGCAACCACCACATCCAAGAATCACTTCTATAAATCAAGTGGGTTGTGAGTCATCTATTGCTTGTTTGAAGGGCTGTGACGAAGATATAGATCCTAATATCGCCTATGGGATGGATGTGCTTGAAGAAAGTCCACAATACTACATGAAGAACTATTAAGGACAAGTCAAACCTATATATCAAGTAGCTGCTCTTGCGGCAAAAAGCCAAAATATCAATTATACTGCTAAGAGACCACCTCTTCAATGCTATGAGTGTGGAGGTCCACATTGTGTAGCCGAATGTCCTATTAGGCTACAAAAGAACGCCACACTAATGCAAACCAATCAAGCAAGCACGTCTACAATGCTGATACTCATGTGTAATAGATGTGGCATAGATCATTTGATTGCTCAATGTCCAAATAATCCAAATGCACCGAAGATCACGCCATTCAACTTGATTGAAGTTACCGAGGAGCCCTCACAAAGTACACCTGTGGTACCAGTAAACGTACTCACACGATCGATGCTCCAAAAACAAAATTATATTCTTGAGGAAAGAGACACAGCATCAATTGCCTAATCGCAAAAAAAGAAGAAAACACGAAGGAAGAGATCGCAAAAAGTAGCGAAGTCAGACGCCAGTTCAAAGACCAACATAGGGACTGGTGAAGACCCCGTATATATGAACGACACTGAAGAAGATTCTGATTCAGGTGAAACCATGGAGACCAAAACGACCACTAAGATAGAAACCAACAAGGAAGATCTTCATGAGCCACAATGGCAGGGATCCAAGAAGAAGATAGGAAGTTAATTAAACCCTACAGAGGAGATCGAGCAAGTCAAGCAATTAAGGAGTTTGGTAGAAGATACCCAAAGGGATCTAGAACCAACACCTAGGCAGATCCAGATTACAGACACCGTGTTCCCTACGCAACATCAACCTCACCAAGTCCATAGACCCTTAGCCATACCTAGTGTCATCTAAGAAGAAAGTGACTTAAAGTCATGGGAAAGTGGGCGTACTCACTTCTTGATGGAAAGAATGTTTACAAAGGGACAACTTGATCCTATCGAAGAAATGGAGATCCCATCTTCCCACGTCAAGGGACTCAAGGCCAAAAGGTGCCGTTAAACATTGCCAAATTGATGGATTTCATTTCTTCAGAAGTCAGAACCACCATCATGTCCAAACTATATAAAGACCCTGAGCTAGTCTCAGCTCTTTGAGCCTTCCTCAATGGAGAACTGAAGTTTGGGCTACCACAATTTTCACAGATGGATAGAGCTGGGGAGATGCCAATAGAGGAGGAACACTTAGATCCACAACCCAACCTAGATGAGAACCTTGTTATAGAAATACATGTTAACAAGTTGGGACAATACTTTGAGGGAGATGAATCCAATGCGACCATACCAATCACTACTAAGGGATTAACTGTGAAGGGAATCCTTGATGGTGGCGCTGGGGTTACCATTGTGACTAAAAATTGCTGGGAAACTATGGGAAGACCTCACCTTGCGACCACAACCATAGTAGTGAAGATGGCCAATGGGTCTATTTTTAAACCTATTGGGATGCTAGAAGATCTCAAGATCAAGGTCTTTGGACATAAAATAAGGATTACCTTCATTGTTATGGATTTCTCCAAACACATTATGGCATCGGAGATGATCTTAGGATGTCCTTTCATGAGGGAAGCAAAAAGGGTGCATGATTGGTCTAAAAACCATGTCTACTTGCAGTTCCAAGATTCTATCATTCGAGTGGATCTTGTAACTGGTCGAGCACATCCTCTAGGAAACAGGTTTATAATTGATCATAGATCTGACACCACAGTTCACTCGGCCCCATTGCAGTATTGTTACACGTGTAAAGCGGACACTGATGTTGGGGAAGATTCTCCTTATATGGATGTACTACCTGGGATGACTGAGTCGGACAATGTGGATTGGGTCCACCTAGCAGCAACTATAGACACTTGGGGAAATAGGGTGCGACCTAGGTAACACCTAAGGGGGATGAAATACCACCACTTGTACCCTTAAATATGCTAGAAGCAATGCATATAGCTTTTGATGATCTGCAAGATGAAAGATTGACTGGCATTGGAACCAGTAGCGCCTCACAAGACTATAGCCCACACGATTTGGGGTCAGAATCATCAATTGAAATTGACTCTAAGGACAAAGAATCTGTGTTAAATCTTAGTGCAAATGTGGGGACAAACCATTCAGGGGCCAGTGGTACCCTAGATGACAATCTATCCAAGGGAGCAGAAGACACAAGAAGCGATTAATCTAGTGGCTCTTCACTGGAGATCTATTGTAATCGAAAATTAGACAAGAAGAGTAAGAAATATAAGTGGCGACGATATCGAGAAAATGCTAGAATAAATGAAAAGAAATCTACCGCAGAATGGCTTAATTATATAGGGGCATGTGATGCTTATCAAAAGTTGGTAGATAACTAGGGTGAATACCTTCAAAGCATTATGTGGTGTAGTCCACAACCCATTGACATCGCACAATTAGAGGCTACAGAGAAGCCAAAGTTGAGCCGCACCATAAGGAGACGACAAAATCCAAAGTTAGCTCAACAACAAAAGGAATCGAAAGTGAAATCACAGTCCACAGAACAACAGGACTCCATAGACTTACACCCTGCACCTGAACATTTCAAATCCTATACCACAAAGGAATGTAAGGTTGTGTATACAAAGGCTCAAAGAAAACCTATCGATGGGAGAAATGGAGTCTATGACGGTCCAGCGATAGTTAAGGAGATAGAGTTAGCAGGCCCAGGAGAAGAGTCTAAACCTGTTTTCATTGCCCAAGATCTGACAGCGACTGAGGAGTGTGCACTTAAAGAACTTCTCAAGGAATTGAACAGGGAAATCAAATGAAACTTCTTGCTCTTCATGTAGTTGCAAATAAAATCATGGGAGAGTACCTTACCACCCTTGCAACTCGATGAGGCACCTAAGGTAATAGAAAACTACTGGCAAAAATCCTCACCTATTACCAACTGGAACAATTGGTTTCAAAAGGTGACGACATCATTCCAAAAGGTATGATCTACCCAAGGAAGGGGGGAGTGTTTGCTGACATCCATGATTCACTTGCGTCCCCCTCAACCTTCCTCCCTTACCTCTTAATCTCCAATCTTAGGGAATGTATATATAAAGCCTTATACTCACAAAAACAAGATAAAAAAGTAAAAGAGCAAGAGCCATAACACAAAATCATAAAAAGACATTATGCACAAGAACATGACCCTTGTAATATTTGCACTCTAACCATCATCTATTTGCGTGTACAGATATGGCTAGTATGCTAGAGTCATCCACTCCTGCCTTGGGTGAGAGGTACCCTTGTTACTTTTCACAAATGTTTCACATGGTCTTTCCGGTGCTTGCATGTGAATGGGATTTGGTAGGTACGCTAGCATGTGAGAGTAATTTTGAGGAGTTAGAGTGGCTGATACGTCTCTTGACCACGACTGATCCATACTTAGTAGAGAGCGTTTCTCCCATTGCACAAGCCTACCCTTTTGACCAAGATGACTATAGGCATCTAGTGACCTTCTTAGTAAACATGGGTACCTATGATGAAGAAGAAGATTTACATGACTACACGGATGGCACATATGATCTCATGGATGATGACTTTGTTTATCTCGACGACGAGGATAGGGGTTTAGCCTTAGGGTTTCCTCCCAATCTCTACAATATCCTATTCCCTTGACTCTCTAAGGGGAGTGCAAATAATTAGGTTAAGGTTCCTTATGTTTTTTAATTGTGCTCAATAAGTGTTGGTACCTTTTCCCACTGATGTGTCTCCTAGAGGTATATCTTGGGTTTCCTAGTGTGTAAAAGAGTGTGTTGCTGTTGTTAGGATTTGGACCTTCATGGAATCTTTATCTCGACTCACTCTTCAAATCAAGCGCGACCATCAACACAAACAGGTGTTTCTTGTCCATTAGCATTGCCCCTTATCTTTTTTGCATCTATGTTTGTCTGTGTTAACCCTCACGGCTCACGGACACCATATCGCCTACGACGGACGTTGTATTATCACCTACGACGGACGTTGTAACCTATGGCGAACATTGTATTATTTATTTGGTAGAGTCAGGTACCGGGCTTGTCGATCCAATAGGAAAAGGGTAAGAGTGATCGCCGATGAGAGGCGCACTCTAACTGGACCATTCAAGGGATTATTTGGCTAAGCATGGGCGCCCAAGTGTGAATGGGGCGAGCTCATATAAAATTCATCTAAGCCTAAAATTCACTTATTCTCTCATTTGTGCAATTGAAGAGTGCTCCTGATTTAGCCACCGCTAAGGGCCAACCCCTAGAAAGCAACATTGCATCTAGCTCAAAGGACACCCCTAGCACCTCAATCCTAGATGGAGTGTTCTTAAATGAGAACTGGGAGTACGAATTACAAACAAAGACTCTGACCGACCTATACACAGGTCACACCTATCATGTGGGTTGGTTAGATGTCCTACAATCCACAATGGGCGCTACTAGTGTGGAGGATCAACAACAAAGAGTTTGTAAGGTCATCCATAGGGTCATTGAGTTAGAGAAACAGAACAAGGGGATCAACATGCCTTCAACGGGTCTCATGAGATTCTTGGATACAGGAAACGCTAAACAACCGACCTTATCGCAAATGGAGACTCCCTCGGTAAGTCCGATGGATCCTCCATATGTTATTTCTCCAGGGGTCTCAGTGCAATCTGAGCCCACAAGTGATAGCTTCACCTTTCCAAGTCTAGCTCATCTTTCCCTTGATGACACCACGCCTACCATGCCTACCCCAATGATGGGCATGCCGAGAAACACGCCATGGACCTCATTTGTTAGTAAAGCACCGTTACATGGTAGCTCAATGCCTGCAACAGTACCTACAAGTGTGTACCAATCGTATACACCCATGGGTCCTCATACTCAAGTAGTCCCTACCCCTCCCATTGTTTCAACTCCTATGCTCCACAACCACAACACCCAAGTTCTTATTTCCATGGGACTATACCGGCTAGCATTAGCATGACATATCCGACGTCTGCTATGCCTAGGGCCACCCATATGAACTATGGACCACCACATCGCACAACATCGTACCCAACGTGGAACCCAAGGGCTTCCTATGCGCCAAGCCCAATGCCAATAGCTACTCCACATGTAGTCTCTGGAGCACCTCCACCCACGGTGCCTGCTCACTTAGGTGACTTGGCAACATTTGCTCAAGCTATTGGTCGATCTTTTGCTGAGAATATGCGTAACGCGCCTGATAGAGAGCCTAGAAGTAAGGCAGTACAAATAGCCAACCTCACACAAAAATTTAGTGGATACGGAGATGTGAGAAATCATATCGAAGTGTTTTCAATGACCTACATAAGAGCAATGCTTTAAGCCTAACCTTAAGTGGAAAGGCTGGGGATTGGTATAGAACCCTAAGGGTGGAAGAAAAAAACGATTTACCCTACTCTTAGGAAACTGTTCTTGAAAGAATATATACGAGAGGGAGTGCTTTGGGGTGTAGCCTCTCAGCTCCAGAAAGCCCAAAGAGAGGAAGGAGACTCGGTGAGAGACTTTATAAGTCACTTGAGTCATTTTAATTCTCGTTGTAATTTAATGATTCAAGGAGAAAGAGTGTCTGTTGAAACTAAATCTATTAGCTCACAAGCATGAGGGCATTAGCCAATGACCCTAAAGCCTATTGCTAAGGAGCCAAAGATATGTGAGATGACTTTAGAAGATCTCACCAAGGCTATTCAAGAGAGTCTTCAAGACAATCATGCTCTGCAAAACAATAATATGTATCCAAGAAGGGAGCAGCAATGGTGCTCAGTATGCTATGGACCGCATAGTACTAGTGAATGCCCTACTTTTACAGTAAAATTCAATAGGAATTGCAATGCATGTGGAAGGTATGGTCATCAAGCTAAGGATTGCATAGTATTTAAGAGCGCGATGGCCAATAGAACAACCTTAGCATGGACAGACACACCTCGAGTTCCTGCATTGATGCCGACCCCACCTCTTGAACAAACAGCACAACACATGGTACCTAGGACCCAAAATGTTGTTCAAACAACACCCTTACCACCTCCAGTGCTAGGACCGCAACCAACACAACCGAAAATCACTTCAGTGAATCAAGTGGGTTGTGAGTCATCTATTTCTTGTTCAGAAGGTTGTGACTAATATATAGATCGTAATATTTCCTATGGGCTGGATGTGCTTGAAGAAAGTCCACAATACTACATGCAGGACTATTGGGGACAAGTCAAACTTGTATATCAAGTAGCTGCTCTTGCGGCAAGAGGCCAAAATATCAATTACACTGCTAAGAGACCACCTCTTCAATACTATGAGTGTGGAGGTCCACATCGTGTAGCCGAATGTCCTATTAGGCTACAAAAGAACGCCACACTAATGCAAACCAATCAAGCGAGCATGTCTACAATGCCGATACTCATGTGTAATCGATGTGGCATAGATCATTTGATTGCCCAATGTCCAAATAATCCGAATGCACCGAAGATCACGCCATTAAACTTGATTGAAGTTAACGAGGAGCCATCACCAAGTACACGTGTGGTACCAGTAAACGTACTCACACGATCGATGCTCCAAAAACAAAGTTATATTCTTGAGGAAAGAGACACGGCATCAATTTTCCAATCTCAAAAAAAGAAGAAAACATGAAGAAAGAGATCGCAAAAAGCAACGAAGTCAGACCCAGTTCAAAGACCAACATAGGGACCGGTGACGACCGCGTATATATGAATGACGCTGAAGAGGATTCTTATTCAGGATAAACTATGGAGACCAAAACGACCACTAAGATAGAAACTACCAAGGAAGATCTTCATGAGTCACAATGGTCAGGATCTAAGAAGAAGATAGGAACTTATCCAAACCCTATAGAGGAGATTGAGCGAGTCAAGTAATTAAGGAGTTTGGTAGAAGATACCCAAAGGGATCTAGAGCCAGCACCTAGGCAAATCCAGATTACAGACACCGTGTTCTCTACACAACAACAACCTCACCAAGTCCATAGACCCTTAGCCATACCTAGTGTCATCCAAGAAGAAAGTGACTTAAAGTCATGGGAAAGTGGGCGTACTCACTTCTTGATGGAAAGAATGTTTACAGAGGGACTACCTGATCCTATCGAAGAAATGGAGATCCCATCTTCCCCACGTCAAGGGACTAAAGTCCAAAAGGTGCCATTAAACATTGCCAAATTGATGGATTTCATGTCTTCAGAAGTTAGAACCACCATCATGTCCAAACTATATAAAGACCCTGAGCTAGTCTCAGCTCTTCGAGCCTTCCTCAATGGAGAACTAAAGTGTGGGCTACCACAATTTGCCAAGATGGATGGAGCTGGCGAGATGCCAATAGAGGAGGAACACTTAGATCCACAACCCAACCTAGATGAGAACCTTGTTATAGAAATACATGTTAATAAGTTGGGACAATACTTTGAGGGAGATGAATCCAATGCAACCATACCGATCACTACTAAGGGATTAACTGTGAAGGGAATCCTTGATGGTGGTGCTGGGGTTAGCATTGTGACTAAATATTGCTGGTAAACTATGGGAAGACCTCACCTTGCAACCACAACCATAGTAGTGAAGATGGCCAATGGGTCTATTGTTAAACCTATTGGGATGCTAGAAGATCTCAAGATCAATGTCTTTGGACATAAAATAAGGATTACCTTCATTGTTATGGATTTCTCCAAACACACTATGGCATCGGAGATGATCTTAGGACGTCGTTTCATGAGGAAAGCAAAAATGGTGCATGACTGGTCTAAAAACCATGTCTACTTGCAGTTCCAAGACTCTGTCATTCGAGTGGATCTTGTTACTGGTCGAGCAAATCCTCTAGGAAACAAGTTTATAATTGATCATAGATCTGACACCACAGTTCACTCGGCCCCATTGCGGTATTGTTACACGTGTAAAGCAGACACTGATGTTGGGGAAGATTCTCCTTATATGGATGTACTACCTGGGATGACTGAGTCGGACAATGTGGATTGGGTCCACCTAGTAGCAACCATAGACACTTGGGGAAATAGGGGGACGACCTGGGTAACACCTGAGGGAGATGAAATGCAGGTACCCTTAAATATGCTACAAGAAATGCATATAGCCTCTGACAAGAATCATCCTAATGTCACGAAGAAAACATACAAGTGGGTCCCTAAAGCTTCTTTAGCGACCATAGCTAGTGCTAAAAAACAGAATACTTGTAAGAACTGTCCCACTTGCTCCAAGAAAAGTAAGGAAACGTGGCGGTGGATTTTTAAACGACTATTGGAAGCCCAAGGCTACTATCAAGGAAATGATCAAATATGGGTGCCAAAACATAGATTGTGTTCTTACCTGTCACCTGACCCATGTGAGCCCAATCATGTAGCTCCAAAACGAATTGACGATCATGGAAAGAAAAAAATCATAGAATGCTACACACCCGCTTCAGAGCTAGTTTGAGTACCGAAGAATCGATGTGGCATAGATCATTTGATTGCCCAATGTCCAAATAATCCAAATGCACCGACGATCACGCCATTCAACTTGATTGAAGTTACCGAGGAGCCCTCACAAAGTACACCTGTGGTACCAGTAAACGTACTCACACGATCGATGCTCCAAAAACAAAATTATATTCTTGAGGAAAGAGACACAGCATCAATTGCCTAATTGCAAAAAAAGAAGAAAACACGAAGGAAGAGATCGCAAAAAGTAGCGAAGTCAGACGCCAGTTCAAAGACCAACATAGGGACTGGTGAAGACCCCGTATATATGAACGACGCTGAAGAAGATTCCGATTCAGGTGAAACCATGGAGACCAAAACGACCACTAAGATAGAAACCAACAAGGAAGATCTTCATGAGCCACAATGGCACGGATCCAAGAAGAAGATAGGAACTTATCCAAACCCTACAGAGGAGATCGAGCATGTCAAGCAATTAAGGAGTTTAGTAGAAGATACCCAAAGGGATTTAGAACCAGCACCTAGGCAAATCCAGATTACAGACACCGTGTTCCCTACGTAACATCAACCTCACCAAGTCCATAGACCCTTAGCCATACCTAGTGTCATCCAAGAAGAAAGTGACTTACAGTCATGGGAAAGTGGGCGTACTCACTTCTTGATAGAAAGAATGTTTACAGAGGGACTACCTGATCCTATCGAAGAAATGGAGATCCCATCTTCCCACGTCAAGGGACTCAAGGCCAAAAGGTGCCGTTAAACATTGCCAAATTGATGGATTTCATGTCTTCAGAAGTTAGAACCACCATCATGTCCAAACTATATAAAGACCCTGAGCTAGTCTCACCTCTTTGAGCCTTCCTCAATGGAGAACTGAAGTTTGGGCTACCACAATTTGCACAGATGGATAGAGCTGGGGAGATGCCAACAGAGGAGGAACACTTAGATCCACAACCCAACCTAGATGAGAACCTTGTTATAGAAATACATGTTAACAAGTTGGGACAATACTTTGAGGGTGATGAATCCAATGCGACCATACCAATCACTACTAAGGGATTAACTGTGAAGGGAATCCTTGATGGTGGTGCTAGGGTTAGCATTGTGACTAAAAATTGATGGGAAACTATGGGAAGACCTCACCTTGTGACCACAAACATAGTAGTGGAGATGGCCAATGGGTCTATTGTTAAACCTATTGGGATGCTAGAAGATCTCAAGATCAATGTCTTTGGACATAAAATAAGGATTACCTTCATTGTTATGGATTTCTCCAAACACACTATGGCATCGGAGATGATCTTAGGACGTCCTTTCATGAGGGAAGCAAAAATGGTGCATGACTGGTCTAAAAACCATGTCTACTTGCAGTTCCAAGACTCTGTCATTCGAGTGGATCTTGTGACAGGTCGAGCAAATCCTCTAGGAAACAAGTTTATAATTGATCATAGATCTGACACCACAGTTCACTTAGCCCCATTGCAGTATTGTTACACATGTAAAGCGGACACTGATGTTGGGGAAGATTCTCCTTATATGGATGTACTACTTGGGATGACTGAGTCGGACAATGTGGATTGGGTCCACCTAGCAGCAACCATAGACACTTGGGGAAATAGGGGGACAACCTGGGTAACACCTGAGGGGGATGAAATGCCCATACCCTTAAATATGGTACGAGCAATTCATATAGCTTCTGACAAGACTCATCCTTATATAACAAAAAGAACATACAAATGGGTCCCTAAAGCTTCTTTAGCGACCATGGTTGATGCAAAAAAACAGAAGCCCGTATTTTTGGCACCTTGTAAGAAATGTACTATTGGCTCCAAGAAAAGTAAGAAAATGTTGCGATGGATTCCTAAACAACTATTGGAATCCCAAGGCTACGATCAAGGAAATGATCAAATCTGGGTGCCAAAACATAGGTTGTTTTCTTACTTGTCACCTGACCCATGTGCGGCCAATCCTGCAGTTCCAAAACGAATTGACGATAGTGGAAACAAAAAAATCACAGAATGCTACACACCCGCTCCAGAGCTATTTTGGGTACCGAAGAAAGAACAATTTGTTCCACCTAGCTCAGGAAGGGTGGAGTCCCATGAAGCTTCTAGCTCCTCATGTAATGCATCCATAGAGGTAAAAGCCTCTCCACAGCCTCCACCTACAATAGTTGACCTCCATAAAGTTACAAAGGAATCCACACCTCCCAGTGTTCAAGAATTACCTGATGACCCACTTCAAGTTCGATCTTGGGAGAGTACCTTACCACCCTTGCAACTCGACGAGGCACCTAAGGTAATAGAAAACTACTGGCAAAAATCCCCACCTATTACCAACTGGAACAATTGGTTTCAAAGGGTGAAAAGCTCATTTCAAACGGTATGATCTACCCAAGGAAGGGGGGAGTGTTTGCTGACAATCATCATTCACTCATTCTCCTCTCAATCTTCCTCCCCGACCTCTTAATCTCCCAGTCTTAGGGAATGTATATATAAAGACTTATACTCACAAAAAACAAAAATAATAAAGAGCAACAGCAATTAGAAAATGAGCATGCACAATAAAAGTCAAAACATTGACCCAGACCTACACATTTACATCCGGTATATACAGAAACCTATGTCATCAAACACCTTTGATCCTGAGCACTCAAGTGATGGAGGGTAGGTAAGATTACTATGATAGGAGTGTTTCTGTTTTAGAGTTGAGTGATTACCAAAGTTCTTTTTTCCCACTGATGTGCCTCGTGGAGGTATTCTTTGTGTTTCCTAGTGTGTACAGGAACGTGTTGCTGTGGTTAGGATTTGGACCTTCATGGAATCTTTCTCTCGTTCATACTTCAAATCAAGCACGACCATCAACACAAACAGGTGTTTCTTGTCCATTAGCATTGCCCCTTATCTTTTTTGCATCCATATTTGTCTACTTTAATTGTGATTGGTAGCATAATATTCAACACAATTTTCTTAGTATCAAACATTAAATTCAATGCAACTTTTTTTCATAATCACTTGTCTAGGTTTAAAAATCAAGCATTCCGACTAAGCTAGTTTGACCAAGCTAGGTGTTAGAGATCTTCTCTTAATACCATGGGGAATGCCTTCCTAATAATCAATGGTTACTTAGGTTCTTAATCTGATTTAGGCAGCATTGTGTGAAATGTACTAGGGCTTTCTAGTGGGCTTGACCCTATTGACCTTTAGCTTAAGTATTATAAAGGGAGTTTACTTGTGTAATGAGCCTGGGGAGGGTAACACTGTTATATGACCCCCCAAAGTTACAAAATTAAAATGCTGAAAACGAACAAACAAAAAATCAAAGTGCCACAATGTAAAATATTAAGCTGGAAGAGAAACCTCAGCTTGATTTGGTACTCCACTCACATGTATCGCCTATGGTACTAGAACCCTAAAGGTTCGTAGTGTGGGCGCTTTTCCTTGAAAAGCAAAAAACCCGAGACATACAAAATAAGCACACACATCAAAATTGCATCACTGTGAAAAGACTTTGGGGGGTCAAAGAAAAGGTAATCATGTTGGGGTATAAAGCCCAATGTGGTCGCCCAGGTAAGTGGTCGGGCCGCCAGGTATGTACACATATTCTTTTGTATAAACCTAATAAGAACTCACTATGCTCTATACATTACAGTAGAGTGAGTTCACCATATCGTCGTGCTCTTCTTCTCGCACTCTCTCTTGCGTCGCACTTCCGCTCATACTCCTTCAACTCGTATCAGAGCTTAGATCGAGGCTCGAGGCAACATTTGCAGGTAGCCAGAGTCACCTGCTCAGATTGGAGTGAGATTCGACAGGCGAAGACACGGTCATTTTCGACTACGCGGTCTCAGCGGGTGCAGATCCGACTCTGCAAATTTGGGGTTTCGGCCTACGACTGCAGGTGCTGAGGATATCGGCACTCCCAGAGTGCTGATTTGTGGTTGTCTACACATCGAAGGACGGCTTACAGTTCTTGGAGACGTGTCACATACGACACGGGCGCATCTACACAGATTATAGGCGACATCCACTAGTTCATCAGGTAGCTTGTGTTTGCTGCTTGATATTCTAGATTTCATTCTGACATTGCAGGTAATTCCACATGGGATGTATTGTCAGAGATGATGTATGTCTGTTGAGGGTTTGCTGGCTGTGAGTCACGCAGCAAACAATCACCGCAGCGGTTACAGCATATAGTGGAAAATTTGTGGATGTATGACTTTGTGGGAAGTCTATGTACTGTCAGATTTACTGCAGCCTTTGTTGAGGGTCGAGTGAGGTTTTATTGAGCTGGGGGATTCTCGAATGTTGAGATCCTTTCGGTGATACAGGTCTTGGAGCGATCCCTCGAGCACCCTTAGATAGGCAGCTAGGATGTATTGACTGTGAGTTAGACAGTTGGGATTGCATCTTTGCTTTACTGCCGTTGAGGCATTGTCGCAGTCTATGCTTACAAGACAGTGACAGGACAGTGAGAGACAGTACAGGTGCAGGATAGGTTTACGCACAGCTTACAATGTTAGAGAGACGGTGGTTTTTTGAGCTGTTTTTTGGTCTGTTTTTTGAGTACACCAGAGCCATTTTACAAAGGAGACTCTGCCAAAATTTCTGCAGAATCTGAAGCTTTCTTGGTTCATTTAACAGGTTGATATTGGTTCAGAGGTCAGTTTACAGGGGAAACTCTGCCGAATTTTTCCCAGGAAAGTAAACTACTGTGAAGCGTAGCTATGGCTGGATCACAACACACTGCTCTTTACAATATCAAGAAGCTGGATGGAACCAATTTCCCATTGTGGAAGAAGTAGATTTTGCATGTGTTGGTACAAAAGAAGCAGATAAAACCTATAAAGCTCAAGGGGATAAAACCACAAGATATAGACGAAGATGAATGGAGCGAAATGGATGAATTGGCACTTTCTACCATTATGCTGACTTTGGCAGAAAGTGTTTACCTCAATGTAGCAGACGAGATGTCGGCTTCTCAAGCATGGACAAATCTGAGTGATCTTTATGAGAAGCACAGTGCAGCTTCACAGGTATACTGTCTTAAGAAGCTTGTTGACTTGAAGATGAAAGAAGGGACACCTATGTCCAATCATCTGAATGAATTCAACACCATCTACAGTCAGTTGTCAGCTCAAGGTGTCAAATTTGATGAACCTGTTAGAGCTATGTTCCTGTTGATCACATTGCCGGAAAGTTGGGACACTTTTCGCACAGCTTTGAGTAATTCTGCACCTCCAGATGGTTTGAACATAGCAGGTGTAGAAGGAAGTCTGCTTACTGAAGAAACCAATAGAAAGACAATGGACAAAGGCAAAGGAACAGCCTTAGTTGTCAGGGGAAGGACCAAAGAAAAGTACAAAGGTGGAAAGAGGAATCAGTCTCGTAGCAAGTCCCGCAGTGCGAAAGGCAAGAGTGACATAGAATGCTACCATTGTGGCAAGAAGGGTCACATGAAAAGAGACTGCAGAGAATGGAAAGCAAAAAAAGACAAAGAGAAAGCTGAAGACCATGGTGAGAAGAACAAGTCCTCAGTGAAGATTCAAGAAATAAATGTGACAAACATTGTTGCAGACGATGACAGTCTAGTGTCACGAGACATCTACTTCTTGAAGAATACAATGGACTCAGCTCTTCTTACAGCATCTGATGGAAATGCACTGAGTGACTGGATTATAGACTCAGGGGAATCACTTCATGTGTCTCCAAACAAGGAGTGGTTTACTTCTTATGTGACCACTAAAGATCATGTTCGGCTAGGCAATGGGCAGACATGTGAGATATTAGGTGTTGGAGATGCTCAACTGAAGTTTCAGAATGGCTCTTCTTTCACGCTGAAGAATGTGAGACATGTTCCCGTAATTACAAAGAGCTTGATCAGCACAGGTTTACTTGATGATGCTGGATACGTCACCACTTTTGGACAAAACATGTGGAAGATATCCAAGGGTTCTATGACAGTAGCACATGGAGTAAAGTCTGGCAGACTTTACATGATTTATGTATCAAATGTCTCTGAAAATGTAATCAATGTAACCGAGCAGCCGAACAGCCGAACGTTTCTTTGTGGCATAGCCGGTTAGGACATATGTCCAAGAAGGGAATGGAAATCTTGTCTCATTCTGGTTATTTGCCTGGCTTGTCATTTAATGATTTTGAATTCTGTGAACATTTTCTGTATGGTAAGCAAACACATCAGCCACATAAGCATAGAAGCAGTAGAAGGGATACACAGTTGGCACTTGTTCATAGTGATTTGTGTGGACCTATGCCTAACCTATCTCTAGGGGGAGCTTCTTACTTTATGACATTTATAGATGATTACTCGAGGAAAGTATGGGTTTACTTTCTCAAGCACAAGGATGAAGCGTTTAGTGTTTTCAAAACGTTTGTGACACTTGTGGAGAATCAGAGTGGCAAGAAGCTTAAATGCTTACGCACTGACAATGGTGGAGAGTATGTTTCAAAGGCCTTTCAAGACTTTTGTGAGTCAAAAGGTATAAAACGTGAACTTACTGCTCCTTACAATCCTCCTCAACAGGTGAAGTCATTGTTTTTGGAGACATGAATGCTCGCACAAATATGCTACAACACGACACACAACAAGTAGACATGCCGCATGTCTCAAGAAGAATGGATGACTCATACATGTATAATCGAAGTTCTAATGATGCAAAAGAAGTGGATCACTATGGAAAGTCACTTCTACATATGTGCAATAGTACCGGAATGCTCATTGCAAATGGTGTATCTCTATGGCAAGGCACCAATGACTTTACATGTAGAAAGCACAACGGTGCTAGCGTGATTGACTATATGTTGTTCTCGGAAGCCACTCTAGAATGCATACAAAGCTTTACACTTGGTGAATGGAATCCGGAATCGGATCATAGGATGTTATGTATTGACCTCAAGTGTGGTAAACGGCCCAAGCATGTAGCCTCCAATCATGATGTGAATCATTTGTACCTACGTCTAGACTTCAAACGAGCACTTATATATGCTGATATGGTGGACCAAATGTTAAGCATGATAGAGCATCAAGAGAGCCCAACATTAGAATGCAAGTGGAAAGTTTTCAAAGAAGTAATTTTCTCTTGTGCGAAGGAATGCTTTTCGGTGAAACACATGTCTTGCAAAAGGTCTAAGAAGGGTAGCACCAAGAAGAAATGGTTTGACATGGAATGTAGTCAAGCCTGAAAACACTTGCTAAGATTGGATGTAATCAAAGACAAGGAAGTTTACTTGGAATGTTCACACACATACAAAGCACTTGTTCAAAAGAAGAGGAGAAGGTGGGAAGTCGAAAAACAACTTCTTTTAGCACAAGAGAAAGCACAAGCATGTGGCAAGTTTTGGAAAAATCTAAAAGGCAAGCGCGTTGAGAGCTTTGGTGACTTGACTCTTGAGGATATGTATATGCATTGTAAGAATCTCTATGAGCAACCCAATGTTGATAAGATGGAGTGTTGTAGCTCCCTTCCATTTATGTCTCCCTTCTTTACCATTGAAGATGTATGCCGCGTGCTTGAGAAACTTGCTACTCGTAAGGCAGGTGACCTTCAAGGTGTCAAGGCTGAAATGATTAAATGGACAAGCAAGAAAACATGATATTGGATATGCGATATGTTTAACCTTGCACTTCAGTATGGCATGCCTCATGATTGGAGTGCAAATTGGATCAAACCTTTGCACAAAGGAGGAGATGTAAACAATGTGAACAACTATCGCACTATAATGGTTGGTTCTTTAATGGCAAAGTTATTTGGATGTATCATGGAGATGAAGATAAGTGAATGGGCTGAAAAGAATGGCAAACGTGCACTTGGCCAAGCAGGTTTTCGAAAGCATCATAGCACTATTGATCACCTTGTCACTCTTCGAGTTCTTATGGAAGCGTCTCGATTGAAAGGAAAAAAGTTGTATTGTTGCTTTGTGGATTTCAAGAAAGCTTTTGACATGGTACCGCGAGGAAATCTTTGGAGACGTATGCAAAGCCTTCAAGTGCCAAGAGAATTTATGCATGCAGTCTTTCGCATCTACCAAAAAGTGATATGTCGATTACGTATGGGAGATGGAATTTCAGAATTTTTTGCAAGCACTATTGGTGTCAAACAAGGATGCCCACTTTCCCCAACCCTCTTTGGGCTACTCATTGATGAATTGGAATGCATGGTTCTTGACTTTATGCAGCAAGAAGGCATAGAAGAGGTTAAGATTGGAAATGTGGTGATCATGCTTTTGCTTTATGCCGATGATGTAGTGCTCTTGGCACATACCTTAGAAGATGCACAAAAGCTTATGAGTGTCTTGGAACGCTTTTGCCTACATAGCGGGCTGATCGTGAATGGATCCAAAACCAAGGTTATGCTTGTAAAGACCCTCAATGATGAAAATCCATGCATTGTATATAACAATGAGAAACTTGAAGTGGTAGATCACTTCAAGTACCTTGGCCTTGAGGTTCCATCCAATCATAAATGGAAGGATTGTGCAATGCGTCGCTTGGAAGCCGGAAAGAGGGCCTATTATGCATTTGAGAACATGTGCAATGCAGGAGAGATCAAGTGTTGGGCTCTCAAAAAGTACCTCTTTGACACATTGGTGACACCAGTGCTTCTTTATGGAGTGGAGGTGTGGGGTGGAACAATCGGGAAGTCTACTTGGAAAGAGTTTGAGAATGTCCAAAAGCGTTTTCTCACCAACTTTCTCCAAGTCAAGACACAAACACCCTACATGCTCTTACTTCTTGAGTCCGGATTGCTTCCCATTGAGGTCTTGGGCATGCAAAGGGTTGTGGAGTACATGCGTAAGACACAACGTAGCCCTTTGCATCGACTTCCTAGAATCGCATATGAAGCAAGTCAAATGGTTCAAAAGACATGCAAGAGCAAAATACTAAGTTCGGGGTGGATGCTTGATATCAAGAAATGGTTTGGAAGATGGGATGCATGTCACTTGGTCAAGGATGCGTCGATCGACTCCCAAGTTAATGAGGCCTTCTTACAACGCCAATGTATCACGGCTTGGGAGAAATCTGGAGGTTCTCGCTTCAGCCATTACACTACACACGTTGCCCCAAACTACAAATCTCTCTTCTTCTCGGAACGAGGTAACCGAACCCATTCCTACATCCTTGAGCCCATCCCGTTGAGTGCGATCCGCACCATTGCCTCCATTCGTCTTAGCTCCCATTCTCTACGCTGCGAGACAGGACGTTGGGGCACTAGCGAGGAGTGTCATCGACTTTGCACCTTATGCCCTCGTCAAGTGCGAGAGAGTGAGTACCACACACTACTTGAGTGCTCAGCTTTTGACCACATTAGGTCCTCTTTTCCCCATATATTTAGCCATGATCTCTCCCTACATACCTTCCTCTCCCAACCACGATGTGGACTCTCTATTGCGATGCTCATTTCAGCCATTTTTGAGCATCGAGAGTCACTTATGAACTCCACTCACACCACGTGACATGTTCATTTGGTCCCATAGGTCATATTTGACCTCCCAGGACGATAATAGAACTATCTATCTATCTATCTATCTATCTGTGTGTGTGTGTGTGTGTGTGTGTGTGTGTGTGTGTGTGTGTGTGTGTGTGTGTGTGTGTGTGTGTGTGTGTGTGTGTGTGTGTGTGTGTGTGTGTGTGTGTGTGTGTGTGTGTGTGTGTGCGCGCGCGCGCACATGCAAGCCGTGAAGACCAACTGGATGCGAGAGGGCGCACACAACGTCTACATCAAATTAGATGGTAATCACTCAAAAACGGATCTCAATTATAAAAAAGGAATAAAGATGAGAAAATCTTGAACAATCCGACAAAAGAGATAAAAGGGTATTTTGTGAGTTTTTGAAATTTGGCGGGTATTTTTGGAATTTACACAAATTAGAAGGGTAGCCATTATAGCCTTGGTGCTGGCTCTTGAGAACTACAAGTTGCGGACATCCACAAGTAATTCCCAAAATATCCATCAAATTTCAAAAATTCACAAAATACCCTTTTATCTATTTTGGTTGGATTGTTCAAGGTTTTCTAATCTATATCTCTTTTTATATTTGAAAAACTGAGATCCGTTTTTGAGTGCTTAGCATGTCTAGAAATAATGGAGCAATTCATCTCCAAACCCTACATAACTATTGGGGTTCAACAACACAAGAATCTCTCTCACACACATGCTCTCAAATAGAGAATAGATACTCACCTTATGATCAAACTCAACAAAAGACACAATCAGATAACTTCAGAGTCAACAAACAGAACATAGAGAAAAGATGAGACAGAGCAAAGAACACCATGGCTAAAGCTTCTCTCGCATTCCCCTACTCAGAACTCGTCCCAATACAAGTACCAAATGATGGTTATAACTATCCAACCCAAAAATGTTCTTGACATAAAATATCAGACTCGGCAAAATCCGACCTAGCCAAAATCCGACTTGGCATAAATCGACCTAGCAGAAATCCGACCCAACAAATATTCAGACCCAACATCTGATTCAGCAATATTTGGGTCAGCATAATCTAACTCAACAGAAATCTGACTCAACAGAATTCAGATTCAACGGGAATCCGACTCAGCACTAAAATCTAACTTCAAACAAATATCAGACTCAACAACAGTAACCCAGAATCTGACTCAGCAAGATCTGATTGAGCAACATGTGACTCACCAATAATCTGACTGACCAAATATCAGACTCACCAATATTCAGAGTCAACAACTAATCAGACTCAACAATATCCCAGTCAACACATGGCACGTCCCAGTGGTGGACTTCGTAGAAATCCGACCCGGATCCACACATCCCTTGATCAAAGTCAAATGCCTTATCCTATTTTTCCAAAACTCCCTAGTTACTACATAGCATAAAATATAGTGCCTGAAACCCAATCCAAGATATACAAATACACCATATAGCACTATGACAAACTCAATGCTAGGATCTTCCTATGAAGCAAAGTGTAGTGCCTGGTACTTAAACCAAGGTACACAAAATACATCATAGATAGAAACTACACATCGCCCAAACATTCCCCAATTCTTTGGCTCTATACTCATGAACCTTAATGACCTTCCAAACTTCTTGCATGCTCTCTATCATTTTTTGCTTTGCAATTGAAAGATCTTCCTCAAACATCACCACACCATTTACATCTGCATCTTCTTCATCTAATGCATGCTTCTTCAACTCTAACAAAGTTGATTCAAAAAATTCATTTTGAACCTGCAAATCTGTATTCTTCTCTCCAATTGCTCTAGTTCAAACTGAACTATGATCTCCAAAGTTTGTGTCCACTCCTTAAACATGCCAAGTGACATTTTAACTTTTTTCACTTCACTCTGATGTTGCGTCAGAATTTCTTGCATCTCCTATGTATGCTTCTCTTCCATAGATTCCATCTTTGATTTCAAACTATCGATTAACTAAGTTTGTTTCTGTAGAAAAACTTTAGATAAACCAAAATTTTCTACTTGTTGCATCTATGTCTCTAGCTGAATTTGTTGCATATTGATGTACTTACGCACATCTGCAAACATTTTGACAGCCATTCTATTGTCTTTTGCAACAACATGTCCTTCTTCTGATGTCGCTTCAAAATTTGAATGTTTTCCCACCTTACATGTGCAATCCCATATCATTGTAATCCACTTTTTGACAACATGCCAAGGTAGGGAAGCTCTCAAATACAAATACATCCAAATCAAATCATACAAAATAAACTTATGGAACCAAAATTCAATGAGAAGTCCTCTACTCCAAAGATGAAGTGTGGGCAAAAATAATTCCACTTTGATGGAAAAAGACCATATAAACTCCATCGGATCATCCTCCTTGTTGAAAAAACTCCTCATAAACTCCACCAGATCATCCTCCTTGTTGAAAAATTGCAAAACCATCAGAATCAACATTAACATGGACACTTTAACTAAAAAAACCATTCCTTCAATATCAGATCTGGAAAACAACTCCTGAAATTCCATATTCTTATCATCCACCATCAATTCTCCCATATCCGCAACCTATTTTTTCACATCCACCACCTGTTTATGCACATCAATTGACATTCCCTCTGGAAAATACTGCTCTGCAAATACTTGACAAATCCGTTGCACTGCTGATATTCCGCACTTCCAATGAAATTTATCCAATCATGTATTTTCAAAATCTGATTATCCTCCTTAGTAAAGCACAGTCCACTGAATGCATTTCTCAATTCCGCCTGCAATTTTTGAACATGCAAATTTGTCTGAAATTTTTGAATATCCATTAAAATCAGGTATATAAGCTTCTTATAATCCGCACAGATCCTTTGAATCTGTTGAGTTGAAATCGGATCCACAAACAATAAATTTTGATCATATGCATTTGTAGCACATTCCTCTTCCAAAATTAGCAACTCCAAAATCTGGAACACATGAAAATCTGAATTCTGATATTTTGCCATACAAATCTGACAATCCACTCTGTAAGAATCCACTTCTACTACATCATCAGCTTTAAAACAAACATCCTCCAATAAAAGTATGTTTGGATTGAGAACAACTTGTCCCACATCAATTTCAGAATGCACATCCATTGATATTTCATCATTTTGCAATTCAAAGATCATTGCATGCTCCACAAAACCTGTTAAACCTATTTTATACTCCTTAAAGACTTGCTCTTGACATTCCTCATGCTGAATCTGATATGTGATACCTTTTCCTGATTCATTCCTATTTAGATTGGAACAACAATCAATCTGATTCTTCCAATTCTTTACAACTGCAACATATCCTTGCTTGACATCAACCTGTGACATCAGAATATGTCCTTCAAAACATTCAAAACCAAAATTTTGATTCGCTTGATCGTCCGCAACACCTGGCATAGTGGTCTGATTTTTTGTCTGAATTTGCCGATCAGCAGAATCAGCATCTGTAAACTCCTTCAATGTTTTTTCAACACCTTTCTGTAGCATTTTCACATGTAGGGATATTTTTGGTGGAGACTCCTCTTGAACTGATATGTTTTCCAAAAATTCATCCTCTGCAAAGCTAATTTCAGGAAATCTGATTTCACTTTTCTTTTGATGTGTTCATCTAGTGAATTAGAGTAGATTGATAATATCATCAAAGAACACTCCAGTAAAGGTTCGGTGAGGCCTGAATAGCTTCTCCATCAACCGATTGAATGTGGCTGCTGCATTGGTCAAGCCAAAAGGCATAACAATGTATTCGTAAAGACCAAACGTAGTGCAAAATGTGGTCTTTATAATATCTTGATCAACTATCCTTATTTGATAGTAGCCACTTTCTAGGTCAATCCTACTGAAGTAGGTGGACCCTTGTAGCTTATCAAATAGGTCTTCTACTCGTGGAACGGGAAACCTATTTTTGATAGTGATCCTATTTAGTGCTCTATAGTCGACACACATACGATATGTGCCGTCTTTCTTTTGCACTAATAACACAGGGGAGCAAAATGGAGATGAGCTAGGCCTAACCATGCACTTCTCAACTACCTCATGCACTTGCTGCATAATCTCCTCTTGTTGGCTTGAGAAACTCTATAAGAAGGTTTATTAGGCGGTGAACTTCCTAGAAGAAGTTCAATTGCATGGCCATCATTGCCTCGTTTAGGAGGTAGTTCACAAGGGATGTCGTCAATAAAGACATCTTGAAACCCCTTGAGAAAATTGGTTAACTCTAATTCCTTGTGGTTGTTTATATTTTCTTTTGCTAAAGCCTTAGGTTCATTTTGAGAATCTTTAACAAAAATCATGTACATGGAAATAGAGCTCTTTATTGACTCATTGAAAGCTTGCGTATGTACGATGGGTATGGTGTTACCCATTTCCTTAGCATCTATGTACATATCTTTTTCCTTGAACCTAAAGTAGATTCTCCTTTTAGGGAATTTAGCATTGGCAGCCATGCGATCAAACCATGGTGCCCCTAGGATTACATCCTCTTGCTTGAGAGGAGAGATAAAGAGGTCCTCTTTGTCCACATAGCTTTGGACATGGAGCCTCAATTTCCCAATTAAGGGAGTGACTGAAGCTTCTTGCCCCTTGAAAGCACCATCTGCGGGTAGGACATCTCCCATCTCATAGGCTTGGATGCCTAGCGTGGTGGCCAACTCTGTGGATATGAAATTGTGAGTAGAACCAGGGTCAAAAAGAATAAAAAACATCATGTTCTCTTACATTTCCCCAAGCATGGCATAGAGGAGATCCTTTGTGGTGAGCTTCCTCTTCTTGGATTTTGACCAAGGTAGCTCTAAGAGGATCATGGCGGGTGTTCTTTTGGGGACAAGCACGTTACACATCCCCTTGCTCGCCACACTTGAAACAATGGTTATCCTTGCGATAACGCTCAAGCTCTTTAGGAGAGAGTTTATTTTTGCCTTTGTAAACTCCCTTCTCCTTAGATTTGTTGTTATTGGAATTGCCCTTAGGAGACTTTTGGACATTGTCCTTCCCCTTAGGCTCATTAGAACCCTTGTTTTCTGTGGGCTTAGAATTTCTCTTAGTCCCTGTTTGGAAATTGATTCAAGAAGCCACCATAGTATGGTGTATAACCGCAGATATAGTGCGTGGCCTTTGGGAGTTGACATACTCCGCCATTTGTTCAGTTAAGCGCACACAAATTTTGTTGTTTTTGCTCTCCAAAATCCATCTTTTTGAAGACAGTGGCTTTGAGATGTAAATCCCAAAACTTGTCTACATATTTGTGAATGGATTCGTAGGGAGAGAGCTTCAAGCTTCACCATTTGGTGAGTACTTTGTCTTTGGCATTGGTGGCCAAAAACTGCTTCATAATGGAAGCTCTTAAAGCTTTCCATGTTCGTGGAGCTTCACCGTTTGCCCGTAGACTAGACCACCATTGCCTAGTGGACTTTTGAAAATGCATAGCTACATGGCGTAGCTTAGAGGATACTATGGCCTCTTCTTTTTTATGATTCAAAAGTTGCACCGTCGCTTTTTTCAAAAGATGAAGAATTTGAGGAAGATAACTAAGAGGGTGACCTCTTTCTCGCCTTTTTCTTGCTTTTGTCTTTCTTGTCGGCACCATCACTTTCTTCATAAGAGGAAGATGATGAAGAAGATGGAGAAGAGGGTGACCTCTTTCTCACCCTTTTCTTCTCTTGCTTTTTGTCATCCCTCTTTGAATTATGGTGTGGAGAAGTGTGCGATGGTCTTCTCCATTTAGGAGGTGATGGAGAGCGTTTTTCCCACCGTCTTCGTGGAGCCATCTCCGCTGAGGTGGCAAGAGACTAACTTATTTCTCGTTCCTTCGGTGGGGGCTCTTGAGTTCTCCTTTGAGAAGGAGATGCGTCATCAAGAAGCAAATTTTTGAGCCCTTCGTATGGATCCTCTTCTTCTTCCCTAATGGTCGAGAGGCCTCTTTTGGAAGTTTCGCAAGGAGGCTTCCTAGGTACTCTCTCGTCATGGTGGGGAGTTTGGAGAATACCATGAGCACAAAGCCGCCGTTGCACTTCACTTTGGAGGGATGGATTGCCCATGGCTCGTTGAAGCCTAAAAACAAGGTAGTTAACAAGCATAGGGGCATCATTAGTAGCCTACTCATTAGCAAAATCAAAGCTATCAACATTAATTTCACTCTCTTTACTATTGTCAGCCATTCTACCAACTTTTAGGTGTAAATTTTTTTAGGTGTACTTTGGCACTTCAAGCCCTAGTCGCTACTCCTCTTTACCCCTTTAGAAAAGCACTCAAGCTATTGTATCCGTGGCTCGAATACCATTAATTGCAAGGAATAGGAGAGAGGGTATTTCAACACCAAAACTGCACCAACTCCTGTCAAGCTTCTAATAGCTCAATAGTAGTTAAGCCGTAGGCAAGCCCCGTAGGACTCCACTATTAAGACCATAGCTCTCAACGGTGATGGCCCGTTATCTGCAGGAAGGTGGGCACACTGCAAGGCTGAAAAATACCTATTCTACTTACTCAATTGCAATTGATAATACCAACCATTTATAGCTAGCTTGAGGACCTCCCTTCTTGAGCAAGAAAAGAGAAACCTTGTACTCTGATACCAATGTAACAATTAATGGCCTAGTAACTTGTGTATAGCGGAAAATAACATGAACATAGTGAGCATTTCATTAGAATAGGTTCCTAATGAGCATAGCAAGAGTGCTTGGGTGGAGAGAGCAACAAAAAGCATAACACCTAGTTAGATAGCATGAACAATACTTCAAAAGAGAGAGAAATTAAGCTATTGACAATAGTTGAGGACCGGATTTACATGGAGCCGGTCCCTCCTCCAAAAGGCTTTGTATTATAGGTTTCCCCCATCAAGGGAGACAATTTACAATATAATTCTTTGTGTTCCTTTAATAAATAGCTAGTGCAATGAAGATGGAAGCTTCAAGCACTAAGCAAACACTTATAAAACACAACATCAATTCCCTCATGGTCTCAAACCCAAGACCTCACACACCTTCGAAGAGGTGAGAGCTAGTGTGTGCGTATGTCGCATGTGTCAATGTAAGGAACTTGCCGATACACCGCGTGCAAGCCACAAATGGCTCCAAGCACACAACAAGCCTAAACTAGTAAGCTCAAAGATGGCGTTGGTGTGTCACTCACCGCTCTACGCTTCTTGTCGTGGAGGATTCCTCGTCGCAAAGAAGAGGGAGACGCCGCTACGCCGTGCTCAACCACCTCACCACCGTCGTGCCGCTGCAATGCTCGATCGCACTCTCTCTCTCTCTCTCTCATGCATACACCCATACACAAGGAGAAGAAGAAGAAGAAGATGGAGATGGAGCAAGAGCACTCTTCAATTGCACAAATGAGAGAATGAGTGAATTTTAGGTTTAGTTGACTTTTATATGAGCTTGCCCCATTCACACTTGGGTGCTCATGCTTAGCCAACTAATCCCTTGAATGTTCCAGTTAGAGTGCGCCTCTCATCGGCGATCACTCTAACCCTTTTCCTATTGGATCGACAAGCCCGGTACCTGACTCTACCAAGTAAATAATACAATGTCCGTCGTAGGTGATAGGGTGTCTATGAGCCGTGAGGGTTAACATGCCCCCCTTCCTGATGTAGATTCCGTCCTTGGAAGCTATTGAGTTGAAGCTCGTTTGTCGAGGTGGTAGAGCTTTTGAGATGAATGTCCTTAACCTCCTTCAGTCACTGCAAAATCAAACAACATTGGCACAATAATTTCAGTCTCATAAGCAATTAAAAAGCATATGCAGTTGTAGGCAGACAATTTGATTGGTAACAGAATTTTAAATCATTTGTCAGCAATAAACATTAAAATGCAATATAATCAAACGCATAAACAGCTGTAAAGGTAAAAAATTAAACAAGTTCGGGGTCGCTAATTTAACGATCGAAAGGCACTAAAGATCGACTATTAATACCATGGGTAAGCTTATCAATTTTCTCTGGTTAATTAAGTTGTTTAATCGCGAGAGCCAAGTATTTCATGTTCGAGGGCTGACTAGAGGCTATACCTAGAAGACCTTGTAGTTAAGCTACGATAAAAGGAATTTCTCACGAAATCATCGCCTGACTCATTACCTTTTCTTTGACCCCCCAAGGTCTTTTCACAGTGATTCAATTTTGATGTGTGTGCTTATTTTGTATGCCTTGGGTTTTTTGCTTTTCAAGGAAAAGCACCCACACTGGGAACCTTTAGGGCTCTAGTACCATAGGCGATACATGTGAGTGAAGTACCAAATCAAACTGAGGTTTCTCTTCCAGCTTAAGATTTTACATTGTGGCACTTTGTTTTTTTTTTTGGCATTTTAAAATTTGTCCCTTTGGGGGGTCATATAACACCGTTACCCTCCCCAGGCTCATCACACTAGTAAACTCCCTTTATAATACTTAAGCTAAAGGTCAATAGGGACTAAGCCCACTAGAAAGCCCTAGTACATTTCACACAATGCTGCCTAAATCGGATTAAGAACCTAAGTAACCATTGATAATTAGGAAGGCATTCCCCATGGTATTAAGAGAAGATCTCTAACACTTAGCTTGGTCAAACTAGCTTAGTCGGACAGCTTGATTTTTAAACCAAACAAGTGCTTATGACAAAAAATTACATTGAATTTAATGTTTGATACTAAGCAAATGCGTTGAATATTATGCTACCAATCACAATTAAAGCAGACAAACATGGATGCAAAAAGATAAGGGGCAATGCTAATGGACAAGAAACACCTGTTTGTGTTGATGGTCGCGCTTGATTTGAAGTGTGAACAAGAGAAAGATCCCATGAAGGTCCAAATCCTAACCACAGCAACACGTTCCTGTACACACTAGAAAACACAAAGAATACCTCTAGGAGGCACATCAGTGGAAAAAAAGAACTTTACTAATCACTCAACTCTAAAACAGAAACACTCCTATCGTACTAATTCTACCTACCCTTCATCACTCGAGTGATGAGGATCAAAGGTGTTTTATGACATAGGTTTCTGTTTCACTGTACCGAATGTGAATGTGTAGGTCTGGGTCAAATGTTTTGACTTTTATTGTGCATACTTGTTTGCTTTTTGCTCTTGCTCTTTTTTTTGTTTTAGTGAGTATAAGGCTATATATATACATTCCCTAAGATTGGGATATTGAGAGGTCAGGGAGGAAGGTTGAGAGGGAAGCAAGTGAATGATGGATGTCAGCAAACACTCCCCCCTTCCTTGGGTAGATCATACCGTTCGAAATGTTCTCGTCACCCTTTAAAACCAATTGTTCCAATTGGTAATAGGAGAGGAATTTTTCCAGTAGTTTTCTATTACCTTAGGTGCCTCGTCGAGTTGCAAGGGTGGTAAGGTACTCTCCCATCATTTTATTTGCAACATTGTGTAGGTGGTGAACTTACAACGGGAGGTGCAAACTCTTTCTTGCTTGTATGGATATGTACAATGGTAGGTGGAGGTTGTGTTGAAGCTTCTATTTCTGTATAGGAACTACACGTAGAGCAAGAAGCTTCATTTGATTTCGTTGTTCCTGAACTAGGTGGAACAAATCGTTCTTTCTTCGGTACTCAAACTAGCTCTGAAGCGGGTGTGTAGCATTCTATGATTTTTTTCTTTCCATGATCGTCAATTTGTTTTGGAGCTACATGATTGGGCTCACATGGGTCAGGTGACAGGTAAGAACACAATCTATGTTTTGGCACCCATATTTGATCATTTCCTTGATAGTAGCCTTGGGCTTCCAATAGTCGTTTAGAAATCCACCGCCACGTTTCCTTACTTTTCTTGGAGCAAGTGGAACATTTCTTACAAGGATTCTGTTTTTTAGCACTAGCTATGGTCGCTAAAGAAGCTTTAGGGACCCACTTGTATGTTTTCTTCGTGACATTAGGATGATTCTTGTCAGAGGCTATATGCATTGCTTGTAGCATATTTAAGGGTACGTGCATTTCATCTCCCTCAGGTGTTACCCAGGTCGTCCCCTTGTTTCCCCAAGTGTCTATGGTTGCTACTAGGTGGACCCAATCCACATTGTCCGACTCAGTCATCCCAGGTAGTACATCCATATAAGGAGAATCTTCCCCAACATCAGTGTCTGCTTTACACGTGTAACAATACTGCAATGGGGCCGAGTGAGCTGTGGTGTCAGATCTATGATCAATTATAAACTTGTTTCCTAGAGGATTTGCTCGACCAGTAACAAGATCCACTCGAATGACAGAGTCTTGGAACTGCAAGTAGACATGGTTTTTAGACCAGTCATGCACCATTTTTGCTTTCCTCATGAAAGGACGTCCTAAGATCATCTCCAATGCCATAGTGTGTTTGGAGAAATCCATAACAATGAAGGTAATCCTTATTTTATGTCCAAAGACATTGATCTTGAGATCTTCTAGCATCCCAATAGGTTTAACAATAGACCCATTGGCCATCTTCACTACTATGGTTGTGGTTGCAAGGTAAGGTCTTCCCATAGTTTCCCAGCACTTTTTAGTCACAATGCTAACCCCAAAGCCACCATCAAGGATTCCCTTCACAGTTAATCCCTTAGTAGTGATTGGTATGGTTGCATTGGATTCATCTCCCTCAAAGTATTGTCCCAACTTGTTAACATGTATTTCTATAACAAGGTTCTCATCTAGGTTGGGTTGTGGATCTAAGTGTTCCTCCTCTATTGGCATCTCGCCAGCTCCATCCATCTTGGCAAATTGTGGTAGCCCAAACTTTAGTTCTCCATTGAGGAAGGCTCGAAGAGCTGAGACTAGCTCAGGGTCTTTATATAGTTTGGACATGATGGTGGTTCTAACTTCTGAAGACATGAAATCCATCAATTTGGCAATGTTTAATGGCACCTTTTGGACTTTAGTCCCTTGACGTGGGGAAGATGGGATCTCCATTTCTTCGATAGGATCAGGTAGTCCCTTTGTAAACATTCTTTCCATCAAGAAGTGAGTACGCCCACTTTCCCATGACTTTAAGTCACTTTCTTCTTGGATGACACTAGGTATGGCTAAGGGTCTATGGACTTGGTGAGGTTGTTGTTGTGTAGAGAACACGGTGTCTGTAATCTGGATTTTCCTAGGTGCTGGCTCTAGATCCCTTTGGGTATCTTCTACCAAACTCCTTAATTGCTTGACTTGCTCGATCTCCTCTGTAGGGTTTGGATAAGTTCCTATCTTCTTCTTGGATCCTGACCATTGTGGCTCATGAAGATCTTCCTTGGTAGTTTCTATCTTAGTGGTCGTTTTGGTCTCCATAGTTTCTCCTGAATCAGAATCCTCTTCAGCGTCATTCATATATACGGGGTCGTCACCGGTCCCTATGTTGGTCTTTGAACTGGGTCTGATTTCGTTGCTTTTTGCGATCTCTTTCTTCATGTTTTCTTCTTTTTTTGAGATTGGGAAATTGATGCCGTGTCTCTTTCCTCAAGAATATAATTTTGTTTTTGGAGCATCGATCGTGTGAGTACGTTTACTGGTACCACATGTGTACTTGGTGATGGCTCCTCGGTAACTTCAATCAAGTTTAATGGCGTGATCTTCGGTGCATTCGGATTATTTGGACATTGGGCAATCAAATGATCTATGTCACATCGATTACACATGAGTATCGGCATTGTAGACATGCTCGCTTGATTGGTTTGCATTAGTGTGGCGTTCTTTTGTAGCCTAATAGGACATTCGGCTACACGATGTGGACCTCCACACTCATAGTATTGAAGAGGTGGTCTCTTAGCAGTGTAATTGATATTTTGGCCTCTTGCCGCAAGAGCAGCTACTTGATATACAAGTTTGACTTGTCCCCAATAGTCCTCCATGTAGTATTGTGGACTTTCTTCAAGCACATCCAGCCCATAGGCAATATTAGGATCTATATATTAGTCACAACCTTCCGAACAAGAAATAGATGACTCACAACCCACTTGATTCACTGAAGTGATTTTCGGTTGTGGTGGTTGCGGTCCTAGCACTGGAGGTGGTAAGGGTGTTGTTTGAACAACATTTTGGGTCCTAGGTACCATGTGTTGTGCTGTTTGTTCAAGAGGTGGGGTCGGCATCAATGCAGGAACTCGAGGTGTGTCTGTCCATGCTAAGGTTGGTCTATTGGCCATCGTGCGCTTAAATACTATGCAATCCTTAGCTTGATGACCATACCTTCCACATGCATTGCAATTCCTATTGAATTTTACTGTAAAAGTAGGGCATTCACTAGTACTATGCAGTCCATAGCATACTGAGCACCATTGCTGCTCCCTTCTTGGATACATATTATTGTTTTGCGGAGAAGGATTGTCTCGAATACTCTCTTGAATAGCCTTGGTGAGATCTGCTAAAGTCATCTCAGATATCTTTGGCTCCTTAGCAATAGGCTTTAGTGTCATTGGCTGATGTCGCGATGCTTGTGAGCTAATAGATTTAGACTCAACAGACACTCTTTCTCCTTGAATCATTAAATTATCCTCCAATTGGATTGCATTGGTGGTGACTGCTTCCCAAGTGGTGACACCTCTAATGACTAAGCCATTGTAGATATCCTCATGTCGTAATCCCCTAATGAATCTATCAAGCAATTGGTTATTGTTGAAGCACTCATTTGGACTACATTGAGAATTCAAAATCTTCAAGAGACTAATAAAGTCTCTCACCGACTCTCCTTCCTTTCGTTGGGCTTTCTGGAGCTGAGAGGCTACACCCCAAAGTACTCTCTCTCGTATGTATTCTTTCAAGAACAGTCTCCTAAGAGTAGGGTAAATCATTTTTTCTTCCACCCTTAGGGTTCTATACCAATCCCCAACCTTTCCACTTAAGGTTAGGCTTAAAGCATTGCTCTTATGTAGGTCATTGTGTTCTCCTAGAGAATTGCATATTTGTTCAAACACTTCGATATGGTTTCTCACATCCTCGTCTCCACTAAATTTTTGTGTGAGCTTGGCTATTTGTACTGCTTTACTTCTAGGATCTCTCTCAGGCGTGTTACGCATATTCTCCGCAATATATCGACCAATAGCTTGAGCAAATGTTGCCAAGTCACCTAAGTGAGCAGGCACCGTGGGTGAAGGTGCTCCAGAGACTACATGTGAAGTAGGTATTGGCATTGGGCTTGGCGCATACGAATCCCTTCGGGTCCACGTTGGGTACGATGTTGTGCCATGTGGTGGTCCATAATTCATATGGGTGGCCCTAGGCATAGCAGACGTCAGATGTGACATGCTAATGCTAGTCGGTATAGTCCCATGGAAATAAGAACTTGGGTGTTGTGGTTGTGGAGCATAGGTAGTTGAAACAATGGGAGGGGTAGGGACTACATGAGTGTGATGACCCATAGGTGCATATGATTGGTACACACTTGTAGGTACTGTTGCAGGCATTGAGCTACCATGTAGCGGTGCTTTACTAACAAATGAGGTCCATGGCGTGTTTCTCGGCATGCCCATCATTGGGGTAGGTATGGTAGTCGTGGTGTCATTAAGGGAAAGATGAACTAGACTAGAAAGGTAAAGCTACCACTTGTGGGCTCAGATTGCACTGAGACCCCTGGCAAAACAACATATGGGGGATCCATAGGACTTACCGAGGGAGTCTCCATTTGTGATAAGGTCGGTTGTTTAGCCTTCCTTGTATCCAAGAATCTCATGAGACCCGTTGAAGGCATGTTGATCCCCTTGTTCTGTCTCTCTAACTCAATGACCCTATGGATGACCTCACAAACTCTTTGTTGTTGATCCTTCACACTAGTAGCACCCATTGTGGATTGTAGGACATCTAACCAACCCACGTGATAGGTGTGACCTGTGTATAGGTCCGTCAGAGTTTCTGTTTGTAGTTCGTACTCCCAGTTCTCATTTAAGAACACTCCATCTAGGATTGAGGTGCTAGGGGTGTCCTTTGAGCTAGATGCAATGTTGCTTTCTAGGGGTTGGCCCTTAGCGGTTGCTAAGTCAGGAGCACTCGATTGCTCTCTTAGCAAGGATATTGACATAGGGGCTTTCGCTTTTAACTCTCTTCGTTGCTCCACCTTGCGTAAGCTCTTGACTTCCTTTTCCCTCGCTGCAAGGATATATCGCTCAACCTCTTGCACTTCGGTAAGGCTTCTACCATCGGGTAATATGACCTCGGAGGGAAATAACTCTGAAGAGTCAGGAGGTGTAGTGAATGAAGTATTCATGTGTACATTCTTTAAGGGTATAGGGTCTACATTGGTCACGAATGGAGAATTTACTTCCCCACCCCCCTCATTTACATCATTAGCTCCATGTTCGGAGCGAGTGGCTCTACTAAAGGTTTCCTTCAGGCGGCTAAGCACGCTCGGCCCGGACCGCGGGCCCATGGCATGCATGTCTTGGCTTGAGCTATCGGGATTAGGCATTGGGAAACCCTCCATGATGTCATAGTCAGAGGAAGAGTCACTAGCCGCTATGTTCGGGTTTTGGTTTGTACTACCTTGGGTCCCCGTCGAGGGCCCGGAACCTAAAGTAGGTGGATATTGAGAACTCGCGTAAGTCAAAATTCTCTCTAGTTTCTCCGTGTGTAGCACACGACCAGAGCGCAGATCCATGTGTCTTTGGCACCCTACAAGCGTCGGCCAATAACCTCGAAGGTTAACCGCTTACTTTTTTAGGCGTCCGTTTTCACTCGTGTTTTTTACGTTTTTAATATTTTTTTAATGATCAATTTTTTTAAATTAAAGTGTGTGATAGCTTGAAACGAGCGTATCACTTAGAGGGTCGTTGTGTGCTTTACAACACAATTTTTGGACATCTGAAGTTTTGTTGGTCCTCAAAAAATTGATTTTTAGCTACGTGTGAAGCTAAAATTCATAATTTTAAAAGGCGACTAAGGCCTAGGCTCGAGCGTGAGCTTGGGCTTGGGTCTGGGAGATATTCCCGATCTCGGTCCTACCTTTAAATTTTTTATTTTTATTTTTTAGTTTTTTTAATTTTTTTAATTTTTTTTTTAAGATCGCCGCGGCCTGCGCGAGAGCACACACACACACTCTATCTACCTACTTCTAACTAATACACCTACTGCTACACACTAACACACTCTATTAACTCTCACATATCTACTTCCTACTCACTGTACACAGAAAACTAACAACCTTAATACACAGAGAATAAACACAGTACCTTTGAAAACTCCATTAACAAAGAAAACTAACAACCTTAATACACAAAGAATAAACACAGTACCTTTGAAAACTCCATTAACAAAAAAAATACACAGTATAACACAAAATCCTTCTTCTCAACACACACACCCTCCTTCCTTACCTTTCCTACAATTGAAATTGCACCACAAAAGAAGCACAGAGTGCCATTCAAGCGTAGTGTATGGCATTCCCCGGCAACGGCACCAAAATTGTGCGCATATGTTGCACGTATCAATGCAAAGAACTTGTCGATACATCCCGTGCGAGCCACAAATGGCTCCAAGCACACAACAAGCTTAAACTAGTAAGCTCAAAGATGACGTTGGTGTGTCACTCACCGCTCTACGCTTCTTGTCATGGAGGATTCCTCACCGTGAAGAAGAGGGAGACACCGCTACGCCGTGCTCAACCGCCTCACCGTCGTCGTGCCCCTGCAATGCTCGATCGCACTCTCTCTCTCTCTCTCTCTCTCTCTCTCTCTCTCTCTCTCTCTCTCTCTCTCTCTCTCTCTCAAGCATACACCCACACACAAGGAGATGAAGAAGAAGAAGATGGAGATGGAGCAAGAGCACTCTTCAATTGCACAAATGAGAGAATGAGTGAATTTTAGGTTTAGCTGACTTTTATATAAGCTCGCCCCATTCACACTTGGGCGCCCATGCTTAGCCAACTAATCCCTTCAATATTCCAGTTAGAGTGCGCCTCTCATCGGCGATCACTCTTACCCTTTTCCTATTGGACCGACAAGCCCGGTACTTGACTCTACCAGGTAAATAATACAATGTCCGTCGTAGGTGATAGGGTGTCCGTGAGCCGTGAGGGTTAACAGCTAGCGGGGTATGAGAGTAGATTGAGAGGAAGAAGGAGTAGTCTTACGAGAAAGATGTACATCTCCTCACATAATCACTCATATTAACATAGCATAGCTTAGTAATTAGCATGGTAGAGGAGATGAGCATGCATTGAAGTGGATTTGCATCACAAAGCCAAGAGTTGTTGGTGTAGGCCTCCCTTCTCAGAAGCTTGGAGTAGGTGATAAGCTTTCCATTAAAGCTTGAGAAGGAGAGAGAGAGTCTTCTTGCTTCACACATGAGCTAGTGTGAGTGTGTAAGTGATAATACCTTGAGGAATTCAGCTCCCTCTCTCTCTTGGTCGACCCCTCATGCTATTTCTTCTTCCTAGCTTCCCATTGGACCCCTCCAGGCTTAGCCAATAGGATTTAAGGAGCATAAGTGATAGTATTCTGACATGTGTCTCCCTTTCCCCTTTTGTGAGAGCTTTAGCTAATTAATTAATGCAACTAAACTCTCATTGGACCCCTTTGTCTTCTGGCCAATAGGAATCAGGCAAGCCATTGGGCTGCTGAATGCTCATTGGACCCCTTGCGAGACTGTCTGATAGTGTTCTAGAGAGCTTAATTCTTATTGGTTCTTTTATTAAGTGTTTTTAAATGAATTAAACTAGATTTACTCTAGTCTAATTCTCATTGGTCCACCTCCATGGCCATCCAATAGGATTTGAGTGCACCTTGTGGGCATGTGGGCTAGGGAGCTGACATGTGTCCTTCATTCTCTTTGTGTGAATGAAACTTGTGAGTGTGTGTGTGTGTGTGTGTGTGTCTTTCTCTCTCATCCCCTACTTGCAAGGCTCGCCCCCTCCTATGTAGGAATCATTGAAGACTTTTTGTACACACACAAAGCATCCAATTTTCCTAAGCTTGACCATTGGACTCAACCTTTGAATTTTGGAACCTTAGCATTTTGGAAGTCTTAATGGGCTGAACCTTAGGGTCTTTAAAGCCCATTGTTGCACATTGCTCTTTTGCAGATGGCCCCCCCTTTGGATCCCTATTTTCCTCCTTTGGATCCCTACTGTGGCCAGTCTGCCAGCTTAACCAATATTCTAGCTTTTTCTCCCCTGGTACTTCCCCATATTAAATGATCAGTTTAACATGAGAAAATTATTTAGGAGAATTAGATATTAGTTATTATGACATGAACACACTAGGACCGTTGGGGCATTTTTTTCCTCTTTAGGAGGTTTTTTCCCCCGTGCACTGTATATACGTCCATCACTCTAGGGCTATCTATCTTTCCATTGCACACAAAGTAAGATTGAAATGAGCAATGTCTTCCTCTAGTTCAACAAAGGGTTGATCTCTATCCATATTCAAGCAAGCATAAAAGTTGGAGTCATAGTGAGGAATGTAGCAACCGGCCACAAACATGACTTGACCATTTGGTGGGCTGATTTTCAGCCATAAGTAGCGTTTATACTTATCTTCTTTGACAATGGAAACATCTTTCAAACCCTTTTTGGTCATACATGCTACGCCTCCTTGGCCTCTTCGTTGCTTTGCATTTTTGGCCCACATCAAAGAATGCACATCGTATTTGTCAAATCCAAGAATTCGTTGCGCATCATGCTCCCATGTTTCGACAAGAAGTATCACATCGGAGTCATTGGTAAGCTCATCAATGCCAATTCCCGCATTCCATGGATACCCGTTACAATTCCAAAAGCTTATTCGCAATCGTGAGTTGGTCTCATAGATCATGTGTCCCTATTTGTTGGGTGGACTTGCATCCTCCTTAAGTGGCTTTTCTTCTTGAGGTGATACCTTAACCTTCTTGCTTCTTTCCTCATATGCTTTGCGACGTACATTTTGTTGCATAATAGTGCGATCCTCATATACATTACAACCTGTTCCTTTGAGGTAGATCCAACCATTGTCAAGGATGATCTTTCTCTTTACCTCATCAGCCATGGTACATACGATAGGTCTTTCTCCCGAGCGAGGGACTCCTTGTTTTCCAACTCGATGTGCACCATAAGCCATGATTCCTGACATGCCAAAGTGTGTAGCAAAAAACTCTTCAATAGCAACTGCAAGAGATTGGGGTGTTTCCATGCTTTCCTCCTTGATTCCACGAATGACGATGTTCTTTGAGCGTTTTTGTCGTTCGTGCAATTCTTGAGTGTCCACATTCTCTACATTCTTTGCTTGGACAACGGCTTGCGTGATAGGAGATGTAGAAACCACATTATCCTTACATATATCAGCCCATGATTTGGATGCATTTCTCATCTCACATACATCATGTCGTATTGTATCTATTGTTTCCTCTTTCAATACATGATCACTCTCAACTTTGCTCAAGCGCTCTTTCAATACATTCATGTCAACAAGAGAGCGTTTACATTCTTGAACTTCATTCTCAAGATGCATCAAGCGTGTTGTTTGCATTTCAAGAACCTTCTTGAGGTGCTCATTCTCCACAACGAGAACTCTTAAAGTACCATTCTCCATTGCAAGTGCGCGCAACTCTTCACCTTGTTTGTTGACGGTTTCTTGTAACGAGATCAAGTAAGCCATGATCATTGCTTCCGTTGTTGTAGATGATGTGGTTGGATTAGCATCCAAATTACTTGGAGATTTTGCATCATTCTCCATGGCGAGTGTGGCTTTTCCACCCTTGCGAGTTTTGTCTGACATTGCCTTCAAGTCGGCAACAAAAACGCAAAGTTTTGACAGTTTTTTCAGTTCTGAGATGCTGTTACAGCAAAGCCTTCCATTACACAGAAAAATTCTGTCTTTACATCAATGCGTAGAGGGCTTCGTGCTCTTCGATTGAGGCTATAGATCACCTAAATCAGAGTTCGGATGAGCAAGTTATGGTCAAAAGAGTGAACTGCTGTCTACTAGGTCAAAAAACGGCTGTGAGAGAGAGAGAGAGAGAGAGAGAGAGAGAGAGAGAGAGAGATTGTATTATTGTCCACGAGGTCATATATAACCTATAGGACCAAAGACAAAACATTACAAATGTGGGGGGATTTTGGGATACATCTCAGTTGAGGACTGAGGGTCCAAAAAAAGGTAAGATAAGATAAGATAAGATGAACAAAATCTATGCAGAAGGGGGTGAGGAGGGAGACGATTTGGGAGTTCAAAACTCTTGAATAATGGCTTTACATCCTCGGTTGACTGCCCATTTCCCTGTTGTGCGCGCTTCTCGCATCTTTTGTAGTTCTACCTTCTTTTGCTTTAGTTGAGTAGGTGTAAGATCTTCTGCAATCCACATTTTGGTGTCTTTGAGAAGCCTTGATTTCTCAAGAAATTTGATTCGGTCCACCTTGGTTTTGAAAGTGTAGATTGCATGATTGGTGCGAAGTTCATGTGCAAGAGAAGTGATTGTTGCTGGATCACATTGTATCATCGGGATTGTGGATTGGATGCGGGCAAATGACTCATGAAACTTGAGATCCCCCTCCCCTTTCCAATCTCTTGGGAGCCCACCAATGCGAACATTGAGGGCGATGTCCTCCTGTCGTTGCCATTCACGTAACGTGGATGCTACACAATCTTCGACCCTACGAGAGATTACCTCTTCTACTTGGGTTTTGACCTCCTTTGTGACGATCGTCTCTACTTCTTCTTTTGCCTTTGTGAATTTGATTTCTATGTGTTTCAACTCCTCCTCCTTGTGACTCTCTATTGCAGCAAGCCGGGCTTCGAAAGTTGAAAGCCTTTGTTTCAGCTTGTCATTCTCCTTACGAAGGCTTTCGACTTCGGTTTGAAGGTGGGTGATGTTGTCTACCTTCGGAGGTGTTGCTACGACTCCAACGACACTGAGGTTACCTCGGGACGAAGCTCGTGTAGCCATGAACACAAAGAGTACACTTCTTAGGTCGGAGTAGCCTTTAGATAAAGGCTGATCTTCTTGAAACAAAAAAAGACACCTTCTTGAAACACAGACCTTAGGTTAGAAAACCCACCGATAAGGTTGATCTGCTTCTTGTTTGGAAAACCCTTCCTAGGTTAAGGTCGTTGCAAATCGGGTAACCTTGAGGTCATTGCAAATTGGGTAACCAGGTAACCTTGAGGTCGTTGCAAGTCGGGTCAACAAAACACGGATGGGTGAGAGGCTCCAAGCGGGAGGGAAATACCTCCATGAGAGAGAGAGAGAGAGAGAGAGAGAGAGAGATGATGATGAAATTACATGAAATGATATATTAACGTCTTCAAATGGCCAAAGTGACATATGAGACAAAAGAGTCTACAAATGGTGAATCTAATACAATGTCTCTGTAAAAGACTAAAAAAATGAAAATTGAAAAACTAAACCTGAAAGTGAGCTAAAGTGAAATGGAACAAAATGAAATGGGATGAAATGAAATGAAATGAAAGGCTGAGATGCTGGAATCAAGATCTTATCCATGTGCATGGAAAGAGAGAGAGGATTGCATGCAACCTCATCCATCTAGCAGTGAGGCAGAGTATCAACCAGTAGTTGGAGTATGGCTCCTTGAGATTCCAAAGGTTGCAGTCTACAGCTTGCAGCATTGTCGTCCAACCTAACACTCCGACTACCCACTACCCACATTGGCTACCATGGCCCAAGGTAGGCCCACTTAAACACACCACCCAAGGCTCATGCAACTCAACGCTCTTCAAACACGAAAGGCTTGAGGCGGCATGCTTTACTATAAAAAAATGGGCCAGGGCCTTGGTGTTGGCTCTTGAGTCAGGTAGTCCAGATGCATGAGGCGGCCCACTTTATTATAAAATAATGGGCCATGGTAGCCTTGGTGATGGCTCTCGAATCAGGTAGTCCATATGGATGAATAGGTAGAGGCTCCAAGCAGGGGGGAAATATCTCCAGGCGAGAAGGGGGGGGGGGGAGAGAGAGAGAGAGAGAGAGAGAGAGAGAGAGAGAGAGAGAGAGAGAGAGAGAGAGAGAGAAATGAAATTAAATGAAATGATATATTAATGTCTTCAAAAGGCCAAAGTGACCTATGAGACAAAAGAGTTTACAAATGGTGAATCTGATACAATGTTTGTGTAAAAGACTAAAAAACTGAAACTGAATCCTATCCTATGATATCCAACATCGGTCTTTGGAGAATCTCATCAATGTCCTCCTCAGTGAGTACTCTGATTGGGCGTCTCCCATGTCGTGCTAGAACAATCCAAACCCTCTGATGCAGCTTCCACCGATGTCGCGATGACCCTCATAGTCGTGGGCGTCTGGATCTCCCAAGCTCAGTGCCCTGTTAGTTAGTGTACCTTTGGTATAGGTGGAATCTGAAGTCTGTTGTGATGCCTGCTCATCTGAATGCCGCATATGTAGTATGAAAAAATGAGTGATCTCCGTCTGTGAGTGTCTCCTACTGTCTGGTCTCCTCAAGATGCTATCCCTATGTCTGCGCAACTCCAATAAAAATAGCCCAAGGCATCTCTGGCCCTGGTATCTCAGAACTTTGGCCAGTGATCCAAAACCCTCTCTGAATAGACAGTGGAACCAAGGGGTTTGAGGGTAAGAGGGATCATGCCGTCGTCGAAGGCGACATCGTTTTACTAGTACAATTATAATGGGGAAGAGATTCCGGCCCCTCCCCCTCGACACGTGTCAGCATGAGCTTCAACCGGCAGTGTCCCTTGGAGTCTCCGGGCAGAGAGAGAGAGAGAGAGAGAGAGAGAGAGAGAGAGAGAGAGAGAGAGAGAGAGAGAGAGAGAGAGAGAGAGAGAGGGACAGCTTTCGGGAGGTGAGAGAGGGGTAGAGAGAGAGGGGAGCATGCACCCACATCAAGACAGCTTCACCTCCACCGCCCGCAGTAAATAGTTATCAGGGAAAATCACCAAAATACCCCTCAAAGTTCAAAATTCCCAAAATACCCTTGTATCTATTTTGGTTGGATTGTTCAAGATTTTTTAATCTGTACTCTTTTTTGACAATTGAGATACACTTTATGTGCTTAGCATGTAATTTGTCACAAATTACCTCGCAAAAAAAAAGGCAATTATGTCTAAAGATAATGAAGCAATTCATCTCCAAAGCCTACATATCAACTCAAATTTTGGATTGAGCATCTTATATTGATAAGCAACGAGTCTTCTTATGAAAAACTACAAATTTTTTAATCTTTGGAGAAATTTAATTTCACACCAGGGGTATTTTGGGACTTTTGGAAAATTTGAAGGGCAATTTGGGGATTTATGACAAGATATTGGGGGTAGTCCGGGAATTTATGAAATTTGAGGGGTATTTTGGGAATTTCCACAAATTAGAGGGGTGTTTTGGTAATTTTCCCTAGTTATTAGTGCAGGCAACGGAATTGGGACAGTGGTTAATTATGCGTATACTATTTTCGAGAGTGTACAAAATCGTGGACAGACAAGGGCCTGGAGGCTGAGGGACCAGTGAGGGTAGGCCCTAGGCAGTCGGGACGTGCCATCGCCGATTCGCAAAGCACAAGCTTTGGCAACGAGCGGTCTTTTTCTCTGCGTGTGTGCGCGTACACTGTAAATCCTGCTGGCCGCGGCTGGGCAAGGGCGTAGTTTGACTTCATTTGACACGCGTCAGATGGGGCCGCATAGTGGTGCCACGTGGACTAGAGGGCTCCCCCCATGTGTACGAGCTACATGAAGAATATGTCTGCGAGAGCTCTGCATTGCCATAGCCGGCGTCCCCTGTTTCTTTACCATGCGTCTTTAGCATGACACCTAATACCCTCCTTGCACGGTTTTTGGGTTCCCTCATTTTCTTGCCCATTTGCCTGTCCAAACCCGGTGGCGCATTTTTCTCCACGCACTCCTCCCGCCCTTGGTCCCAACATCAGCGATGGCGCTTCCCTCTGCATCAAAGCGCTGTTGGGGCCAACGTCCGCACCAGAGAAGCTCCGGAAGGCAATTCCCCTGTTGGTATGTTCATTCAAAATTGCACCTTTGTCTCATCAATACCTCGTCAAGAAAACGCAGATGCTCAACCAACAAATCAGGGCGGCATTGGAACGCCAGGCAAAACGGCACTAGTCACGCATGCAGAGAGATATTTAGCTGCAGGTTATGGTGGGGATGCAGAAATTGAAGGGGAAAGTCAAAATGGGTCCTTTCCCTGTAATGCCAAATACAAAAAGACCTTAATTGAGCATGTGAGGATGCAGAGCGCGCAGGCATTGCACGCATTTGGGCTTCTTGTGTGGCTAGCAGTGTTGTTTTATCTCCTGGGAACCACCGCCTCCGACTACTTCAGCTGCACGTTGGAGAAGTTGTCAGATGTGTTAAATCTATCCCCTGCTGTCGCAGGGGTGACCCTTCTTGCAATCGGAAATGGGGCTCCGGATGTTTTTGCCAGTGTCGCGGCTTTCGCTTCCTCAGATCGCACAGGAAGCATTGGGTTTGGCAGTGTCCTTGGCGGAGCGTTGTTTATTACCACAGTTGTTTCCGGCACTGTGGCCCTTGTAACTTGCAAGGGTAGGAAGGAACCCAAATTTGCCATCTTCAGGAGAAAGAAACCCGAAATTCTTGATGAGGAATGTGCTCCACGCACCGTAAATGACAGCGCTGTGGACGGACAGCTTCAAAATGGGTCTGTGTTGGAGGATATCCCTTACAGCTCCACCCTTTTGACTGCCCAAGAAGCACAAGCAGCTGCTGAGGGGTTTGTGAGACTGGATCTGATTTGTTTTATCCGAGATGTATTTTTCTTGCTCGTGTCTGTGGGGGTCCTTACTTTGGTTCTTATGGATGGGAAGGTGTACCTGTGGGAGGCTATATGTTATCTTTCTGTCTACGTGATTTATGCTGCATTTGTTTGGACGGCTGAGCTCCTACACAGCCGTCGCAATAGGCGGAGGTCTTCCTTACTGGAGCCCCTGATAATCAAAGGTGAGGCTCTGTTGAGATGGCCTTATGTTCTTAATTAATGTGTGCTTGGTGTACATCTCTGAATAAGTGAGGTGAGATGAGTGCTTCTGACATGCTTTGCGATGGTGAAAATATGGTGGAAGGCACTGAAGGTCTTCTTTCTTGATCAATACTTTTGCTTAGTCTAGAAGAAACAGACCATCACATTCTTGTTCTTGTGCTCTTCTACCTTGCTTGAGAAAAGCTTTTCTATATGTATCGTTTTAGTGTAATCTGGATTGCATGTGCGGTCGGCCCATGGATGCTAGCATTTGACCATTTGTTAATTGAAACCCTGGCTTTGTTACCTTTGCAGCTGCTATTGAAAGTGCGCGACCTCAATGGGCAGATGCGTATGAAACTCATGAGCATACTCATTATCATGTGCATAGCCAGGAGATCGAGGCAGAAGTGGAGCGCATATGGGAGGATCCTAATGATCATTCCTTAGGCGGCAAACTGAAACACTGGCTGCTAGTGTTTTACAAATACTGTATAGAGTGGCCTTTGGCTCTTCCTCGACGTCTTACCATTCCGGTGATCGAAGAAGAGCGTTGGTCTCGGAAATTAGCAATAGCTAGTTGCACACTTGCTCCTATTTTTGTGGTGGCAGTTTGGGCCTTGTATTATGCCAACAATGTGAACTCCACATTGCTGGCCTTAGGGTTAGGTGCAATCTTGGGTGTAATACTGGGATCGCTTGCGTTCTGCTTTACAGATGAGGAGCAACCTCCTCAGCAGTTTCTCACGTTATGGCTAGCAGGCGGATTTTTCATGAGTATTGTATGGTTTTATGTTGTTGCAAATGAGCTGGTGGAATCTTTACAAAGTCTTGGAAGTATTTTTGGTATCAGCACTTCGATCTTGGCACTTACAGTGTTGGCATGGGGAAACTCTGTGGGGGACCTAGTCGCCGATCTTGCTCTTGCTTGCAGTGGACCTGACGGTGTTCAAATAGCCATTTCTGGTTGTTATGCAGGGCCGCTTTTCAATACAGTGGTAGGGCTAGGCCTTTCCCTAATTCTTGGTTGCTGGAATTCCGAGCCTAATCCATACCTTATTGCTGACAAGGATGGTAGTCTGTTCTACATAAACGGCTTTCTTGCAATTGGTCTGATCTGGGCTCTCGTCATATTACCTCTTCAGGGGATGAGGCTGGGGCGAGCCCTTGGAATTGGTCTTATTGTTCTCTACTGCATCTTCTTCATGGTAGGAATATTTTACACCATGGGTTGGTTAACTTGACTCAATTGGAGCAGGTGGTAGGGGAATTGTCATATTGTGTTACTAACATCACACTGCACAGAAATGAAGGAGTGTTGGTTAAATCTGGAACAGGAAAGCGCTTCTTTGGAAGCTGTCTGGCTGGCTCAAGATCAGGCCATGCTTTCGGTGCAAAGAAAGAACAGGTGAAAAGCATGATCTTCGTGACGTCGGCTCTGGACCAGGAACATTCAGAATTTAACATTTACTTGTGATATAAAGCAGGTCTGTAGTCGTAATGAGGCATGCAGTTTTGTTGCAATTTTTAGAAGAGTGAATAACTCTCGTATGGGGCAGCTTGTAACATATGCACATGCATAATTATTGTCCACAGCTAGCCTAGTTCCTGGAGGCTTGGTGTGAGTTTTTGTAGCATCAGGCACATAGGATAGTAAGCTGTATTGGCTTCTTGAGGCTCTTCCACAAGCCATGAAAAGCAGACACTTTTAAGGGAAGGTTTGTAAAATCCTTGCATTTCAAAATGAGGCTTGTGGGTGTGCCTTAGCAAGCCTATTATGTTCATCACTAATTAAGTTGAAGCACATTCCATAAATCCACCATCTTCAATTCATGGTCGCTCTTTGTGGGGCGTCGCCATTGTATTCTTACCCTTGTGTCCCTTTTTACCATGGGACACTCAGCTTTAGCAATAAGTTGATGAACACAGATATTGAAATTAGTGTAGAAGATGGTAAATTTTAAAGCCCCCGTGTATTTGGACTCTTTTGGCTGCCTCAGAGCAGCCCTGGACGTAACATTTTGTTTCTTCTATTTAAACTTCAAACGCTTTTTTACTGGTATTAAAAAAAGTAAAAATTGTAGATGATGGTATTTTTGAAAGAAATTACTTTTTGTGAGCAATCTATCGTTATTTTCTGTTTATTTCAACCAGAGGAAGTGTCTTGAGGTCTAACTGTAAGGCTTTGGCCTCTCTACTTACGCGTTATGGGTTCAAGTGCATCCTCCTCTCGGGGTGGGTCACCCGAGGAGCTGGTTGCTACGAGTTCTCTCCATCGTCCCGAGCACATGGTGCATCAATTAGGTGGCCATGGTGATGCTTAGGCATGGATGTTGCCTGTTGGTACGCTGCCCTTGCCCAACCATGTTTCATGGCGTCAAATAAAAAAAAGAAGAAAAAGTGTCGAGTAAAACTGGGCTTTAAAAAAAAAAGAAAGTGTGAAACTGGGCTTTTTCCATAAATCCATCTGGGTAAATGTTTCTATTCTTATTGGCAAGAATGCCAGTCAAGATATTACATTGTGAAGTTTCTAATTTGTTTTGTAACTAATAATGGATGTGTAAATTTGTTCATCTTTAGTGGTGCATATGGTTCATTTATTGCCTGCTTTGTTAAACTGACATGTTCTATGAAGTATGGGTTAGTGCGAGGTCTTGGCTATTGCCAAGCATTCTTTGAAAAGCAGATGCTGGTCTACTCGTGATACAGCCTACTCATACATCCATCGAGGAAGATCTCATTCGTTAATTGTTTAGCTTCGATGCCATGCTCAGTATCCAATAAACGATCATCATAATATGGCACGCCACTCACTGATCAAAGCATGGATTGGAGTAATGCTAGATGACATCTTTGTACATGAGCCATGCATGGCTATGTGTCATACATTGTATCCCTAAAAGCTAGGTTCATGAGTAAAGCACAACTATCTCGATGTTTTATACTCATAACACACCACTAACCTAAGCAAATTTAAAATTCATTGTGGACTAGTAGAGCATTTATGCAATTGCGGATGGTTATGCAAGGGAGGGTGACATATTTTTCCCAAACTTTGCAAGGTCCCATATGTTAGGTTTCAAGCCCATTGCCTATGGGAATATATCCTAAGGCATGGATAGTCACTAGAGTTTTGCATGGCAACTTTGCTTTAAATATTGTAAAAGCTTTTCATTAAAAAAATAACACATCATTTTTAAGCATTTTTATCTTTGGTCGAAACCTCTCTCTCTCTCTCTCTCTCTCTCTCTCTCTCTCTCTCTTCACCTGTTGCATGCTATCTCCTAACCATGGCCTTCACTCGGCATCATCCCCCATAGCTTCCAAGCCTTACAATTGGTATCAGAGCTTGGCTTTGCTTTGCATCGGCCTCGACTCGAATCAGCTCGCAAGGTTGGCCGTCTACAAGGGGAAGGCATTAACTCGTGACTTGCTCAGAATCCATTGTATCCACACTCAAAGAGTTGCTCTGGGTTGCAGATCAAAACTTGTTACTGTAGTGGAGGCTATGGATGTTCACACAGCTCGCCACGAAGCTGCAGATGCAAAGCTTGTCATCGCTTTTATGTTTCACCCGTTTCACACTCAATTAAATGTTTTGAAGTAATTTGGTCTTTTGCCTTCAATCAAGAGGGTCTTCACACCTCTTACTATCGATCAAGCTTGTGAAGCCGGCAGATTTTAGCAATTGCATCTGACAACAAGTGTAGTATAAGCAAGCCAAGGCTAAACGACAAGCAACCTCTTAAAACTCCCGTGAGAAGAGCATATCACATATGGTAGTCAATAAGAAAATTTTGCAGCATCCATTGCTGAGCTTATTGGCCATTTTTGACAAGCATTTAAAAGTTGCTTTACAATGGTAAACTGGTAAATGCAATACAAGTCTGACATCAATTCATGATTCGATCAAGTGACATGGCATCAAAAGTCGATAAATTCAATAGATCTGGTTTTCACACTCGGCAAATAAAGGTAAGGGGTTATCTGATGCGCAATAATCTATGGAACGTTGTAAAGCCCCTATCAACCGACGAAGTGAGCACATCGGCTGCAGTTACCAGAGCATTAGCTGCAGAGCAACAATGCAAGGACGAGCAACCATTAGGTATTATTCTAATATCTCTGGAAGACGACTTTATTCATTATTTGGATCATATCAATTCTTCTAGTGCTGCTTGGATAGAGCTAGAGAAGCTTTTTGGTGCTAAACCTAATACTCTATGATGAGTCTGAAAATGAAGTTCTACTCTCTGACTATGTGTGCCAACCAAAATGTAACATCTTTAGCTAACAGACTGAAGAGTATCAAAACTAAACTTGTGTATGTCGAAGCCTCAGTACCAGATGAAGATCTCATAGTTGTTTTGCTAAAAAGTTTACCTTATGAATTCCATCAAATTGTCACTATTTTAAAAGAGAAATGGTATCATTAAATCCTTCCAAGAAAAAAAAAAAAGAGTATCCCCTACCAATTCTTCCTAGTGCATATGCAATATCCCTTACCAGTTCTTCCGATATTCCTAGTGTGTATGCAGTCAGTAATTGTGCTTCTACCTCAGCTTTATCCAGACCATCTACTGGTACCAAGTCTTGTGCCAAATGTGCAATTTGCGATCGCAACAATCATCAGACAAAAGATTGTTTCAAAATGAAATCATTGTGGTAAGAAAAATTACCCAACAAATAAGTGCTTTAAAACGAATACAAATCAGATTCATGTGGTTGATGGTGATACAGAATCCCAAATAATTTTTGTTGACAGTGATGTTATTTAGATCAACTCCTTTTATGTTTTTTTTAGTAAAAAATAAATTGTAAAGGGTTATAGACACTGCTACACATACAAAGTGGTAAGACCTCCCAAAAATGTCAGTCTTTTGTTCAAGTCCTCATTTATGTAAACAAATTCTCATTAGTTATTGGGTAAACCAAAACCCAAGGTTTGGAGGTCAACCAAGAACTCCATTTATTGGTAGCTAATTTGTGACCTACACCCTATCTGTTCGAGGGGGGGTTCATTGCTATAGCACTAGGTTATGGGTGTATCAAAACCCTTGGTTATGAGAGAACTTAAAACTCGTGGGTGACAAGTACACCAAAAACTCTAAAGTATCATGAGAATGGTTAGTCTAGTTTGGGCTTGAGGGGAGGATTGTTAGGTTTCAAACCCATTGCCCATGGGAACATATCCTAAGGCATGCAAAGGAAAGATCAATTATCTGTAGAGTTTTGAATGGCAACTTTGCTTTATATATTGTATAGGATTTTCATTAAAAAAAAACACATACCATTTTTATCCTTGGTCGAAGCCTGCAGTCTTCTCTCTCTCTCTCTCTCTCTCTCTCTCTCTCTCTCTCTCTCTCTCTCTCTTCACTTGCTGCACTCTATCTCCTAACCATGGCCTGCACTCGGCATAATCCCCATAGCTTCCAAGCCTTACACCATACACGACATCCAAAGTAACCACGTAAAATATTGTAGATGGTAGTGCAACGATAGATGGTGGTGTTGCAAACATTCCCATTTCACTTTGAAATCTAAATTAGAAAAATTAAGATGATCAAGCTTCCAAGAAACACATGATTTGTCATGTTTTACATCTAAAAACAAGTTAAAGCAAACACGCACACAATCACACAATGATGGTGGAGGTTGCAAGCCGCTTATTCTTCACTATTACGAAAGACATGGAAGGCCGACAAAACATAAGTAGGAAAACACACCATAATTTAATGCTATGTACAATAGTCAATGTGAAACTGCCAATAGTGAGTTGGCAAGATGGGGCCAACTTGTTTGTAGGTAGACTTGTTGGTGACGTCCAACCGGCGACATTGATCCTCGTCTCCACTTCCTTCTTTAATTTGTTTCAGTTTACTATGCAGACCATCATTCTCTCTACTTAAGAAGGTAAGGTCTAGATTGCTGTTCACTCATCAAAGAGCTCCCTGTATCATGTGCGATCAAGAATTATAATAATACCTCTATATACATATTATGTTTGCACTATAAGTGTGTGAAAAAAACAAACACCTCCCTATAATCTATAAAAAGTATGTATAGCCCTCTTCAACCATTGCCCCATCCTGAAAACTTAAAGAGAATGACTAAGTATACCTTAAAAGTGTCAACAAGGAGGATGCGAGCATTGGGAAAATTTCCTTATATTTTCTATGCATCAAGAGGTGATAGAAGAGCAAAACACAATGGATTTGCAAACTCTACTGTCAGCCTATGTAACTCCCAAGATACCATTGGCTGATCTATTAAGGGTGAAACCAAATTTTTGCAGTGACAAATTTGTTTCTGGAGAAGTCCTTTAAGAAGCTTTAGACTTCTTAAAGTGAAAATCAATTAAGGAGATGTTCGGTTATTAGTAAAGTGTATCTATCCATGGTGGTTACATTTATCCTTGATGGTTGCAGCATTGACTCGCTTGAGGTTAATGCAAGAACAAAGTTTGTTGTTCTTCTCATGTACCACAAGGATTGGAGACACCCACCATGCATGATCTACCTCATAAAGAAATGTTGCTTCTTATAGCTTGTCAATCTCTTTTTTTATTTTTTTGGTAAAAGTGCAATCATTTGTTGTTTCTTAGGCTTAGTCTTTTCATTGATGAAGGAACGATATGTTGGAAAAGCAATTAATCTACCCTCTTAAGTTCATTGCACAAGCAAGCAAACCTTGTACTCCTTTGAAGTTGGTATGAGCAGTTGCTCCTCTTCGATCTAAGATTGGTGGAAACTTATACCATTTTGGGAGATCTCCTAGGCCCAACTAGGTCTTCTAGCTTAGGGCCATTGTAGGATTCTCTTGCATAATTAGTTGCCTCTCCCTCGGGCTTTTCTAGGAAAATGGTATACGGTTTGAAGTGGTAGGAATTATGGGATTGGCATTTATTTTCCCTAAGCTACACGATATCAATTCCTATGGAGATGGATACTCTCTTGAGGACATTCTCTTATAGAGGCATAAATGGCAAATGATAGGGATGATAGATGGCAATATAGAAATAAAGATGCACTAATGAAAAGGTGATAGAGGATGACAAAGATAAACGGTATAAACGGGGCACCCATTACAGGTTTTAGGATCTCGCTATCATTGATAGTTGACTATTTAGCTATTCTTCACCTAGTTGCTGCCTAGGTTGGAGTCATTGTGTGGTAATATAGAAGTAGCCATTTTCATGGTATTTATTTATGATGCACTAGTGTGTATTTATCATATAGTTGGTAGGTATAAATGATGTGTGCTATTGGTTTACCTCTTAGGATGATGTAATGATGGATATCAGATGCACTCGGATAAGGATCTATTGTTTATCATAGAGGCATATCTACTTTACGAGATACTCTCTCTCTCTCTCTCTTTCTCTCTCTCTCTCTCTCTCTCTCTCTCTCTCTGTCTCTCTCTATTTGTAACACTTTTAATTTATAAATAGACTCACATGGGTTCATTGAGGGACCCAAGTGTTGGGAGTAGCCTTTGCCCTTGTCTGGTATCGATCTTCTTCTCTCTCTCTCTTCTCTCTCTTGGTATGTGTAGCACTTTTGTTCCAGAGGTGTGCATACCGCTGTCTATCTCTCTATGAGCAGATCTCATGTTTGATTATGTGTTTAATATGATTCTCCAAGTACACTCGTTGGTCTGTTTTTATGTATTTGCAGGGTCACCACATTCTTTGCTCGTTGCAATGGTATTAGAGCACATATCAACACTCTTGGGGATATGAGGATCATGGCCACAAGAAGTGCCATGCAAAATAAAGCGATAAGACTTTCCTTTCATGCATCTCTAGAGACTTGTGTGATTAAATAGTGTTTATGAATAAAAGATTGTCAGTTATGTATTTGGAGGAGTCTCAACAAGTATTAAATTTTTAATAGTGTACAAGGAGGCTTAAGTGTGCGTAAAGAGATGGCTACCATGGGTTCCCTTTGACCTTGAACTCTCATGTTGAAGCACATCTATAGATGGTAGTAGTAAGAGTTCCTAAATTTGTAGCAGCTCTCTGTGTGATTGTGCATGGCACTTAGCACCAGGGGCAATAAATACATAACTAGTTGTAAGGACAGAGGTAATGGCATTCAATTCGCCACCCAACCAACACATATATAGCCTTCTTCTATACTAGGTCCCCTTGCCATGGCATATGGGCTCATAGTCCCTTGCCTATACCTTGCCCAAGACTCTTTTCCTCACACTTGGAGAAGAGTTTTTGTCCTGGAAAAAAAGTGGAAAATCATCCTTGAATCAGACCAATGTTGTCCCAAGTGGAACCTTCTTCAGATATCTCCTTCCACTTGATCAAAAATTTGTAGCCTGATAAAATTATAGTCTCCACAAATAGACATGTAAATTGGGGAGATATAAAAAGAAAATCAGAATTCTTGTAGCATAAACACTTGATAAGTGGACTAGTCCATTGTTCATATATACACAGATTTTTCAGTTTATGCATTGTACAAATCTTTATCATGGTGCAAATTCACAAATTTAGGCAACACAAATTTTATAGTGTAGATTCGTTCATTTAGGTAGCATGACATTGACGCAGACTCATCGGTTTAGGAAGCATGACCTCAGTGCAGATTCATTGATTTAGACAACATGACCACAATGAAGATTCGTCAGTTAGGCAGTACTAGTGCAAATTTGCCCACTTAGGTAGCATGCCCATTTATTCACTTGTTCAGGAAACATAATTACAAAATTATGCTCTAGTGGTGTCCACCATTGGTATTGATTTTTTTTAACCAAGATATTGTTACCATATACATGTGGTAGTGATGTGTGTGAACATACTTAGGACCACTGGGCCATTTTTTCCCTCACTAGGCAGTGTTTTCCCATGTGCATTGTATATACACCCATCACTCTAGGGCTATCTATCTTTTTATTGAACACTAATTAATACACTCTCTATTAAGACCACAAACTTGGTACACAAGGCCTCAACATGAATAATAGGGTTGAGAATTTTGAGGCCACCTTGAAACACATTTCGAGCGATAACTTCCCACTTTGCCCATTTCCATGGTGACAAGGCTTTAGTGTTGTTCCTCCATAAGAATCTTTTAATAGGTTTCAAAAACTCCTTCCAATTACATTTGGCTATTTTGAGGAGTGGGTTGGTGAAGGCAATATAAGGAAACATAAATGAATGTATCACTTTGACTCGACTCGGGAAGGGAAGCAACACATAATCCCACCTTCTCATTTTTCTTTGGATCTTGTCCAGGACCCACTGGAACCTTTGCTTGTGTTAACGTCCGCCCCCAATGGAATGCCAAGATATCAAAATATCCTTCCTTTAGACACAATCTCCCCTAATTAGACTGATGGTCAAATGAGTCATTTTCTGTTAGGGAGATGAGTCTAGACTTCTCAATACCACACTTTGACCTCAAAGCCACAAAAAATGTTTGCACAATCTTTAGTGCCTTTTTGAGTACCTGAGGGTAGACTTTCCAAAAGAGGAGGAAGTCCTCCACGAACATGACCATGAGTTGGTCATTGCGGGGCAAAGTTAAACCTTGAATTTCATCCTGCGCACCAGTAGCTTTGAGAATCATTATTAGAGGATGCGACCCAATGGAAAAGAGAAGGGGCTAGGGGGCATCCTTGCTTGATGCTCTTTTGGCTTCAAAGGAGCCCACAATTCTATCATTGAACAAGAGCTCATGTTGACTGCCTGCACCCAGAGTGTGTATAAGTCGACAAAGGCGAGGCCCAAAGCCCAGTGATTTCATGACATCTTCAATGAAGGACCACATTATCCTATCTCACACCTTGTCTAGGTCTAGTTGAAGCAAAATGCACTCCTGCTTAGTGAAGCTGCATACTCAATGCCTATCGTTGCTACCAAGATATTTTCATATATTGACCTTCCTTTGATAAACCCATGCTGATTAGGAGAGATGAATCTGTCTAGGAGGGGGGAAATTCTAAGAGCGTCTGCCTTGGATTTTGTATGCCACAGAAACCATAGTTATGGGACGCAAGTGCTTAAATGCGAGCAGCAAACCTATTTTAGGATAGGTTTGATAAGCCCTCTTTTCACACTAGGATCCAACAACCCCTTGGCAAAATCTTGGTTATCCATATACGTGACTGGGACCTTGAGGTCATCCCAAAACTCCTTGAAGAATTCAGTGGTCAGATCATCTTAGCCAAGGGACTTCTCCTTGCTAAGAGCTTGCAACACAAGCAAGTACTCATCTTCAAAAAAGGCCGCCTCAAGATGATTGTTTTCAGGTTGGGGAACTTTTCCATTGACACTCTCAAGCAAGGTCGCTTTGGTTTCATCCACTTCTTGAGAGCGGGTCTCTGGTTGGCCAATGATTTGTCTTAAATGATCAAGCATCATCCCTACCATTTTGTTTTGGTCTTGTGTAGCATTCCCACTAGTTGGGTACCTAGACATTGAAATGTTCAGTGGACACTTTATGCTTAACACTAGTTCGGTACCTGGACACTGAAATGTTCTGTTGACATTATAATGTCCTAAACTTGGAGAAAATCATAGGTCATTTCTATGCTCCAGAGAATGTCAAATGGATTTTTTTCAAAAAGCTACCAATGGAGTAAGACTAAGTATGTAATAAAAAGCCATTTTTGATATATATAAAAGTTTTTACGATTTAAATGGACAAATAAGTGTCCCCCATTTTTGCTTACTTTTGTCCTACTCACTCAAATTGGATGATTTTTTTACCTAAGCCAAATGAATTTTGCTTGTCAAAATACTTTATGTGCCACTCTATATACTTACAGACACAACATATTCATGGAATTCAAAACCATCACATTTTTTTAAATATGATTTACGCACCAGATACTAGAACGACACACACTTTTGTAGACATGGTATTAAAGAACCTTTTTTTAAAGTTAAATAGTGATTCTCAAAACAACTTTATAGAGTTTTCCTTATGTAGGATACCCATGGGGCAAGACAAACACTATGTAATTTGGTAGAAATTCCTTATGATTTTGTCTTGGTATTTTCTACAATATGATCCAGAAAGGACACTCTAATGCCCAGTTGGAGTACCAAACTAGTGTTAATTAATATATCAAGTCTATTTTTACAGCCATATACTCTTGGCGCATTGGTCATTAATTATAAGTACTAGAGTAAGTCTATTCTAATAATAATTAAAGCTATGAAATGGCTCATTTATGTACTAGCTATCACATGATATTCAAAATAATTTAAGTTGCCAAAATCATGAAATATTGCAAAAATCTTATTAATGTAACAAATTTTTGTTAAGCATGTATATGAAACAAAGGTTTTAGAAGCATGTCAACCTCATTGAGCATTGGGTAAGAAGCATCTCATGTTGTAGAAACATGCATAGCTATTCATGATTCTATGGAATGGATATGGTAGAGGCTATTTAATGTGAGTGAAAATGTTTCATTAGCTGAACCTAGGTATGACACATGTCCATGTCCGATTAGGGTTCAATGTTTATAGAATGACCTTTTTTCTAGCAATTGTTAGGTCTTCATCCTAGCATTACTTTTGATGAGTAAATCATGGATTTCTCATATCATCTTTGGGTAGTTTGTGCTTATGGCTATGTCTTTCTAGTAACTATTTTCACACTTATACCCTATGTTTTAGTTATGCTATGGCGTTAAGTTCAATTTTTTTTATAGTTCTAAAACATCGCAGTATTGAACAAGTCAATTTGTTCTATTTAAGCCCCTCAAATGCATGGTCACACTAAATGGGTCCAACAAGTTCTTGAAGATGTGCTATGTTTTAGTTATGCTATGGGGTCCGGTTCAATTTTTTTATATAGTTCTTAAACACCGCAATATTGAACAAGTACATTTGTTCTATTTAAGACCCTCAAATGGATGGTCACACTAAATGGGTCCAACAAGTTCTTGAAGATGTGCTATGTTTTAGTTATGCTATGGGGTCGAGTTCAAAATGTTTTATATAGTTCTTAAACACTGCAATATTGAACACGTCAATTTGTTCTATTTAAGACCGTCAAATGGATGGTCACACTAAATGGGTCCAACAAGTTCTTGAAGATGTGCTATGTTTTAGTTATGCTATGGGGTTGTGTTCAATTTTTTTTATAGTTCTTAAACACCGCAATATTGAACAAGTCAATTTGTTCTAGGTCTTAAATGGATGGTCGCACTAAATGGGTCCAACAAGTTCTTGAAGATGTGCTATGTTTTAGTTATGCTATGGGTCTAGTTCAAAATTTTTAATATAGTTCTTAAACACCGCAATATTGAACATGTCAATTTGTTCTATTTAAGACCCTCAAATGGATGGTCACACTAAATGGGTCCAACAAGTTCTTGAAGATGTGCTATGTTTTAGTTATGCTATGGGGTTGAGTTCAATTTTTTTTATAGTTCTTAAACACCGCAATATGGAACAAGTCAATTTGTTTTGGGTCTTAAATGGATGGTCGCACTAAATGGGTCCAACAAGTTCTTGAAGATGTGCTATGTTTTAGTTATGCTATGGGTCTAGTTCAAAATTTTTAATATAGTTCTTAAACACCGCAATATTGAACAAGTCAATTTGTTCTATTTAAGACCCTCAAATGGATGGTCACACTAAATGTGTCCAACAAGTTATTGAAGATGTGCTATGTTTTAGTTATGCTATGGGGTTGAGTTCAATTTTTTTTATAGTTCTTAAATACCGCAATATTGAACAAGTCAATTTGTTCTGGTTCTTAAATGGATGGTCGCACTAAATGGGTATAAATGATGTGTGCTATTGGTTTACCTCTTAGGATGATGTAATGATGGATATCAGATGCACCCGGATAACGATCTATTGTTTATCATAGAGGCATATCTACTTTACGAGATACTCTCTCTCTCTCTCTCTCTCTCTCTCTCTCTCTCTATTTGTAACACTTTTAATTTATAGACCCACATGGGTTCATTGAGGGACCCAAGTGTTGGGAGTAGCCTTTGCCCTTGTCTGGTATCGATCTTCTTCTCTCTCTCTTCTCTCTCTTGGTATGTGTAGCACTTTTGTTCCAGAGGTGTGCATACCGCTGTCTATCTCTCTATGAGCAGATCTCATATTTGATTATGTGTTTAATATGATTCTCCAAGTACACTCGTTGGTCTGGTTTTATGCATTTTCAGGGTCACCACATTCTTTGCTCGTTGCAATGGTATTAGAGCATATATCAACACTCTTCGGGATATGAGGATCATGGCCACAAGAAGCGCCATGCAAAATAAAGCGATAAGACTTTCCTTTCATGCATCTCTAGAGACTTGTGTGATTAAATAGTGTTTATGAATAAAATATTGTCAGTTATGTATTTGGAGGAGTCTCAACAAGTATTAAATTTTTAATAGTGTACAAGGAGGCTTAAGTGTGCATAAAGAGATGGCTACCATGGGTTCCCTTTGAACTTGAACTCTCATGTTGAAGCACATCTATAGATGGTAGTAGTAAGAGTTCCTAAATTTGTAGCAGCTCTCTGTGTGATTGTGCATGGAGCTTAGCACCAGGGGCAATAAATACATAACTAGTTGTAAGGACAGAGGTAATGGCATTCAATTCTCCACCCAACCAACACATATATAGCCTTCTTCTATACTAGGTCCCCTTGCCATGGCATATGGGCTCATAGTCCCTTGCCTATACCTTGCCCAAGACTCTTTTCCTCACACTTGGAGAAGAGTTTTTGTCCTAGAAAAAAACTAGAAAATCATCCTTGAATCAGACCAATGTTGTCCCAAGTGGAACCTTCTTCAGATATCTCCTTCCACTTGATCAAAAATTTGTAGCCTGATAAAATTATAGTCTCCACAAATAGACATGTAAATTGGGGAGATATAAAAAGAAAATCAGAATGCTTGTAGCATAAACACTTGATAAGTGGACTAGTCCATTGTTCATATATACACAGATTTGTTAGTTTATGCATTGTACAAATCTTTATCATGGTGAAAATTCACAAATTTAGGCAACACAAATTTTATAGTGTAGATTCGTTCATTTAGGTAGCATGACATTGACGCAGATTCATCGGTTTAGGAAGCATGACCTCAGTGCAGATTCATTGATTTAGACAACATGACCACAATGAAGATTCGTCAGTTAGGCAGTACTAGTGCAAATTTGCCCACTTAGGTAGCATGCCCATTTATTCACTTGTTCAGGAAACATAATTACAAAATTATGCTCTAGTGGTTTCCACCATTGGTATTGATTTTTTTTAACCAAGATATTGTTACCATATACATGTGGTAGTGATGTGTGTGAACATACTTAGGACCACTGGGGCATTTTTTCCCTCACTAGGAGGTGTTTTCCCATGTGCATTGTATATACGCCATCACTCTAGGGCTATCTATCTTTTTATTGAACACTAATTAATACACTCTCTATTAAGACCACAAACTTGGTACACAAGGCCTCAACATGAATAACAGGGTTGAGAATTTTGAGGCCACCTTGAAGCACATTTCAAGCGATAACTTCCCACTTTGCCCATTTCCATGGTGACAAGGCTTTAGTGTTGTTCCTCCATGAGAATCTTTTAATAGGTTTCAAAAACTCCTTCCAATTACATTTGGCTATTTTGAGGAGTGGGTTGGTGAAGGCAATATAAGGAAGCATAAATGAATTGATCACTTTGACTCGACTCGGGAAGGGAAGCAACACATAATCCCACCTTCTCATTTTTCTTTGGATCTTGTCCAGGACCCACTGGAACCTTTGCTTGTGTTAACGTCCACCCCCAAGGGGATGCCAAGATATCAAAATATCCTTCCTTTAGACACAATCTCCCCTAATTAGACTGATGGTCAAATGAGTCATTTTCTGTTAGGGAGATGAGTCTAGACTTCTCAATACCACACTTTGACCTCAAAGCCACAAAAAATGTTTGCACAATCTTTAGTGCCTTTTTGAGTACCTGAGGGTAGACTTTCCAAAAGAGGAGGAAGTCCTCCACGAACATGACCATGAGTTGGTCATTGCGGGGCAAAGTTAAACCTTGAATTTCACCCTGCGCACCAGTAGCTTTGAGAATCATTATTAGAGGATGCGACCCAATGGAAAAGAGAAGGGGCTAGGGGGCATCCTTGCTTGATGCTCTTTTGGCTTCAAAGGAGCCCACAATTCTATCATTGAACAAGAGCTCATGTTGACTGCCTGCACCCAGAGTGTGTATAAGTCGACAAAGGTGAGGCCCAAAGCCCAGTGATTTCATGACATCTTCAATGAAGGACCACATTATCCTATCTCACACCTTGTCTAGGTCTAGTTGAAGCAAAATGCACTCCTGCTTAGTGAAGCTGCATACTCAATGCCTATCGTTGCTACCAAGATATTTTCATATATTGACCTTCCTTTGATAAACCCATGCTGATTAGGAGAGATGAATCTGTCTAGGAGGGGGGAAATTCTAAGAGCGTCTGCCTTAGATTTTGTATGCCACAGAAACCATAGTTATGGGACGCAAGTGCTTAAATGCGAGCAGCAAACCTATTTTAGGATAGGTTTGATAAGCCCTCTTTTCACACTAGGATCCAACAACCCCTTGGCAAAATCTTGGTTATCCATATACGTGACTGGGACCTTGAGGTCATCCCAAAACTCCTTGAAGAATTCAGTGGTCAGATCATCTTAGCCAAGGGACTTCTCCTTGCTAAGAGCTTGCAACACAAGCAAGTACTCATCTTCAAAAAAGGCCGTCTCAAGATGATTGTTTTCAGGTTGGGGAACTTTTCCATTGACACTCTCAAGCAAGGTCGCTTTGGTTTCATCCACTTCTTGAGAGCGGGTCTCTGGTTGGCCAATGATTTGTCTTAAATGATCAAGCATCATCCCTGCCATTTTGTTTTGGTCTTGTGTAGCATTCCCACTAGTTCGGTACCTAGACATTGAAATGTTTAGTGGACACTTTATGCTTAACACTAGTTCGGTACCTAGACACTGAAATGTTCTGTTGACATTATAATGTCCTAAACTTGGAGAAAATCATAGGTCATTTCTATGCTCCAGAGAATGTCAAATGGATTTTTTTCAAAAAGCTACCAATGGAGTAAGACTAAGTATGTAATAAAAAGCCATTTTTGATATATATAAAAGTTTTTACGATTTAAATGGACAAATAAGTGTCCCCCGTTTTTGCTTACTTTTGTCCTACCCACTCAAATTGGATGATTTTTTTTACCTAAGCCAAATGAATTTTGCTTGTCATAATACTTTATGTGCCACTCTATATACTTACAGACACAACATATTCATGGAATTCAAAGCCATCACATTTTTTTAAATATGATTTATGCACCAGATACTAGAACGACACACACTTTTGTAGACATGGTATTAAAGAACCTTTTTTTAAAGTTAAATAGTGATTCTCAAAACAACTTTATCGAGTTTTTGTTATGTAGGATACCCATGGCGCAAGACAAACACTATGTAATTTGGTAGAAATTCCTTATGATTCTGTCTTGGTATTTTCTACAATATGATCTAGAAAGGACACTCTAATGTCCAGTTGGAGTACCAAACTAGTGTTAACACTAGAATAGTAACCTAACAGGACATAAAAGTGTCCTTTCAGGGTTTTGGGAAAAATTTCCAAAACCATAGTAGATCTAGTCATTTTGAAAAATCCTTTCATGAGCTTATAGTTCATTAACTACTCCATATGGAAAAAATGAGAAAGTTGTAATTTTTCTCATCCCTTGGTCACTACAAGCCTCCAAAGTTGATGGACCAGTGCATTTTGCCCAAAACAACAATTTCTTACGGTTGATTGCATATAAATAAGAGTGGGGATTTTTGTAGGACATGAGATAAAATTTCCCGTTAACTTCAATGGGTTGGTGACCAAAACATATGGTTGCTTTTACCTCACTAATTATTTTTTGGGCAAAGAAAATAGGTACAAAAAAGTTGCATTTTTGCCATTCTGCGGACCTATCATCAAAGTTTCTATAGTCACGCTCAATACAAATACTATATACATGTTTTCTTAGTTCCCTTTGGGCCTTTGGATTCAAAAGGAGCCATGGAGAATGTCAAAAGGATAATGGATCTCTCACAATTGGAACCTTGGGGGCAATGATAAAGTGCTAAATAGAGCAAACATGTGAAAAAACTGGGTTTAACATTATGATCTCTAGAAACCCATAGAAACTACTCAATATCTAGCCAATTTTGTAGTCTATGATTAGATATGGTTACTACCTACAAAATACACACAATTGGCCTAAGAAGCTAGCAATATTGAGAAAGTTATACTTGCTACTCTAAAATGTATCGTATTCTTCAGCAATCAAAAAACTCAACCATCATCATATACTATGCTATATAGCATATTAGGTCCCCCAAAACTCAAGGAAGATTAGATTTATGTTATACATTACACTTACACAATCAAAATTGAATTTGGATATCAAGAAAGCCACCAAAAAAATCATAAAAGTGCTAATTTTCCCCAAAAAACAGGATTATGCAATTCTTGTAAATTGGTCATAACTTTCAATTTTAACACTTAGCTCCCCCTACAAGCATCAAAACATGTTGAGAACTATGAAGGCCTAACCTCTAGCCATCTAAACCTCACAAACATGAAGTTTAGAGTGGCATAGTTACCAAAAATTGAAAAAAAGCCAAAAATAGGACCCGTTTTTTCACACAGTTTAGGTTCAAAAATGTTGTGCAAGAGTAAGGTTAATGGTGAGATCGATACTCCAAAAAAAATGCTAAGTTTTTTTCAGCTCATAAGGCAACTTTGTGGATATATAGCACCTAGAAATTCATTTTCATACTCTTCAAATAATTCAAGCAAAATGGTCACTTAATAGGACACAAAAGTGTCCAAGGACATAAAAGTGTCCTCTTACCATTCTAGTGTTAATTAATATATCAAGTCTATTTTTACAGCCATATACTCTTGGCACATTGGTCATTAATTATAAGTACTAGAGTAAGTCTATTCTAATAATAATTAAAGCTATGAAATGGCTCATTTATGTACTAGCTATCACATGATATTCAAAATAATTTAAGTGGCCAAAATCATGAAATATTGCAAAAATCTTATTAATGTAACAAATTTTTGTTAAGCATGTATATGAAACAAAGGTTTTAGAAGCATGTCAACATCATTGAGCATTGGGTAAGAAGCATCTCATGTTGTAGAAACATGCATAGCTATTCATGATTCTATGGAATGGATATGGTAGAGGCTATTTAATGTGAGTGAAAATGTTTCATTAGCTGAACCTAGGCATGATGCATGTCCATGTCCTATTAGGGTTCAATGTTTATAGAATGACCTTTTTTCTAGCAATTGTTAGGTCTTCATCCTAGCATTACTTTTGATGAGTAAATCATGGATTTCTCATATCATCTTTGGGTAGTTTGTGCTTATGGATATGTCTTTCTAGTAACTATTTTCACACTTATACCCTATGTTTTAGTTATGCTATGGCGTTAAGTTCAATTTTTTTTATAGTTCTTAAACACCGCAATATTGAACAAGTCAATTTGTTCTATTTAAGACCCTCAAATGCTCGGTCACACTAAATGGGTCCAACAAGTTCTTGAAGATGTGCTATGTTTTAGTTATGCTATGGGGTCCGGTTCAATTTTTTTTATATAGTTCTTAAACACCGCAATATTGAACAAGTACATTTGTTCTATTTAAGACCCTCAAATGGATGGTCGCACTAAATGGGTCCAACAAGTTCTTGAAGATGTGCTATGTTTTAGTTATGCTATGGGGTCGATCGAGTTCACAATTTTTTATATAGTTCTTAAACACCGCAATATTGAACAAGTCAATTTGTTCTATTTAAGACCCTCAAATGGATGGTCACACTAAATGGGTCCAACAAGTTCTTGAAGATGTGCTATGTTTTAGTTATGCTATGGGGTTGAGTTCAAATTTTTTTATAGTTCTTAAACACCGCAATATTGAACAAGCAATTTGTTCTGGGTCTTAAATGGATGGTCGCACTAAATGGGTCCAACAAGTTCTTGAAGATGTGCTATGTTTTAGTTATGCTATGGGGTCGAGTTCAATTTTTTTTATATAGTTCTTAAACACCCGCAATATTGAACAAGTCAATTTGTTCTATCTAAGACCCTCAAATGGATGGTCACACTAAATGGGTCCAACAAGTTCTTGAAGATGTGCTCAGAGCATATGTTAGCAAGACCTTATCGATGTGGTAAGAATTTCTTGCCACACTTGATGGGCACACAACCACTATAAAAAATTTGGCAAAGTCATTGGATGGCCTTGTGTTGGTAGGTTTGAATCCATTGGAAGAAACCAAGAATTAATTGAAGGTAGCTAGCCAAAGTTACATAAAGAATTTAACTAGGCAATCAAATCCAAGCATACAGGTACATGCCAAAAGGTAATACCAAATCCAAGGACCCCTGCATTCAATGAGGTTAGCCATACCAAAGCCTAAGATAGTCATTAGTCTATGAAAAACCATGTACTCATGATACGGATCACTCTTGGAGCCATTGGGCTATTGTACTATTCATATCATATTGATCAAGGTTTGGTCTTCTGTCTCATTGTCTTTCTCCATTGCTCTAGTTGTTCATGTGTAATGGTTTATCTTTAAATTTTGCTTCTGTTCATGCTAAGTGTTGTGTTCAAGTCTAATCACGCCATCACCAAGACCTTATAGTTAACCACTCTCGAGGTTGAGGTCAACCATGAACTCCCCTTGGTTGACACATTTGCACTTCAAGCACATGAAGTTTTTGGCCTTGTTCCTGGTAAGCTAGATGTGGGAAATTCTTACACTTTATGTTTCTAGGAGGACCCTAGGTAGAGCCCCAAGAGCTCTACATGACTGTTAACCCTCACGGCTCACGGACACCCATCACCTACGATGGACGTGTATTATGTATTTGGTAGAGTCAGGTACCGGGCTTGTCGGACCAATAGGGAAAGGTAGAGTGATCGCCGATGAGAGGCGCACTTTAACTTGGACATTCAAGGGATTAGTTGGTTAAGCATGGGCGCCCAAGTGTGAATGGGGTGAGCTCCTATAAAAGCCAACTAAACCTAATTTTTACTCATTCTCTCATTTGTGCAATTGAAGAGTGCTCTTGCTCCATCTCCATCTTCTTCTTCTTCACCTCCTTGTGTGTGTGTGTGAGAGAGAGAGAGAGAGAGAGAGGGAGAGTGTGTGTGCGATCGAGCATTACGAAGGCACGGCGGCGGCGAAGCGGTTGAGCGCGGCACGACTGCAGCTTCTTCTTCATCGCGGCGAGGAATCCACCACGAAGGCGAGCGTAGAGCGGTGAGTGACACACCCTTTGTTCTCTTGAGCTTGCTAGTTTAGGCTTGTTGTGTGCTTGGAGCCGTTTGTGGCTCGCACACGGTGTATTGGCAAGTCCTTTGCTTCGACAGTGCGGCAAGGAGCGCACATTTTTGGCGCCGTTGCCGGGGATATGCCCTACACTAAGCTCGGTTAGCACTTTACGCTTTCTTCTGGTGCAATTTCTATCATAGGAAAGGCAGGGAAGGAGTGTGTGGAGATTTCTGTTTTTTGCGTTTTCTACATTTGCTGTCAAGTATCAATTTCTGCTATTGTCTGTGTTTTTTCAATTTCTGCAATTTCTGCATTTTCAAGTTCGGCGTTTTCAATTTCTGCAATTTTCTGCATTTCTGCGTTTTTTTAATTTTCTGCAATTTCTGCATTTTCTGCATTTCTGCGTTTTTTCAATTTCTGCGTTTTCTGAAATTTCTGCATATCTGCGTTTTCTGCAATTTCTGCATATCTGCGTTTTCAATTTCTGTATTTTCTGCACCAAAAAAAAAAAAATTGTGAAAAAAAAAATATTTTCTAAAAAATAAAAAAATAGGAAATTAAAAACGCGAGTGAGCGGGCGGCGAAATTTTTCGAAAATAAAAAACGTGACTCTTAAAACGGACGGGTTGGTTTGTATAAAAGGTAGATCGAGATCGGTTTCCCAAGCCCAAGCCCAGGCCCAGGCCCAGGCCTCAGTCCTCAATCTTATGATATATACTAGACTCACTCTTATATATATACCCTACTCCCTCAAGAGAGAATGAGAGCATGTGGGACAAGTCCTCCACTCTCCTCCTTTCTCTTCCCACTTGCACCCTTAGACTTTCTAGTTTGGGCCTAGTTCCCTACTGGAAATTGACAGTTTTAGGGATTCCGAGGGCATAGAGTGACCAAACGGAGGGCTGTAAAGCACGGCACGACCCTCTGACCGATACGCTCGTTTCGAGCTATCACACGGCCCATTCCACGACACGCTCTAAAAAATCTAGCAAAAAAACAAACAAAAAACAAGCTAAAAACTAGTCACAAGGCCTCCTAGAGCAGCTTTTTGACACCTTAGGGTATCAGAAGCACATGCACTTACGCTCTGGGCAGGTGCTAGAACACGAGCATATTGAGGGTGCCTCTGTTCATACGGACACCCATTACCCATTCACGATAAGCTCTAGACCCTCAGCGGGGACACAAGGTAGCACCACCCAAGACCCTAAAATAGCCGCTAGTGATTCCTCCTCCGACTCAAAAATCATGGAAGCATACCCTACCCAAAACACTGAGAGAGAAGACCATGCACCTTCCGAAGCTCCACAGCCTAGTACTAGTATGTTTAGCCGTTTCATGGAAACATTAGGTAGAGCTACTCGCTCGGAACCAGATGCAAATGAAGCACACGAAGGGGGTGGGGAAGTGGACTCTCCTTTCACATCGCACGTGGACCCCACACCCCCAAAGAGTGTCCATGTGGATATCCTACCAACTTCTTACCAAGAAGGCCCTGTTGAGCTGCCTCCTTCAGAAGTTCCCTCTAGAGTACCGTTGGTGACAAGTAAAACCACGGGGAGAAACATTGCTTCTACCTCACAAGAAACCATTAACACGTCGACTCTAGAAGGATTGTTCATTAATGATCATTGGACATACGACCTCCACACTGAGGTGTTGACGGATCTACACTCTGACCACGCCTACCATGTAGGATGGATAGAGATTGTACAATCCACCTCTAGTGCCACGAGCATCGAAGATCAACAGAAAATGATCTGTAATGTTATCCATGGCATTATTCAATCAGAAAGGCAAAACCGAGGGGTAAATATACTCTCAACTGGCCCCATGAGATTTCTGGATACGAGCAAGGCTCAACAGCCTACTCTATCACAAATGGAGACTCCTCTAATGAGCCCCATGGACCCATCTTACGTCATTTCACCTGGGGTCTCTATGCAATCTGAGCCTCCGAGCGAAAACTTTAGCTTCCCTAACTTGGCTCAACCCTCTATTAAGGAAAACCCAGTGCTCACTCCAGGGATAAGCCTGACAGAGAATGTACCGATGATATCTACGGTTAGCGCAGTGCCACTACCTAGTGTCGTAGTACCTAATATGGGGCCTCGACCGTATGTGCCTCTAGCCCCTTATGCACACATGGCCCCCACACCTCCAATTGTACCACTTGCTTATGCTCCTCGAGTGTCGCTCCCTAGCTCTTATCCGAGTGGACCTATGCCCGGTTATGTTCCATATCCTGCATCATCTATACATATGCCAAGACCGGTACCCGTCCCTCTCCCACATATGATTCCAAGAGTACCTCCACCGGCCCTGCCTCCTCACATAGGTGACTTGGCAGCGTTTGCTCAAACCATAGGTCGATCTATCGCGGAAAATATGCGTCACGCATCTGATAGAGAGCCTAGAAGTAAGGCAGTACAAATTGCCAAACTCACGCAAAAATTCAATGGGGACGAAGATGCTAGAAAACACATTGAAGTGTTTGAACAAGTATGTGATTCCTTAGGGGAACGCAACGAACTACATAAGTGCAATGCCTTAAGCTTGACATTAAGTGGGAAGGCTGGAGATTGGTATAGGACCCTAAGGGTGGACGAGAAAACAATCTACCCTACCCTTCGAAGGTTGTTTCTAAAGGAGTACATACAAGAAGGTGTGCTTTGGGGTGTAGCATCTCAGCTACAGAAGGCCGAACGTAAGGAAGGAGAGTCAGTAAGGGACTTCATTAGTCATCTAAAGCACTTAAACTCTCGTTGCCCTGTAAATGAGCGCTTCAACAATAACCAACTGCTTGATCGATTCATTCGAGGGTTGAGGAATGAAGGAATCTATAATGGACTAGTGATTAGAGGTATCACAACCTGGGAAGATGTCATTGCCAATGCAATCCAATTAGAGGACAACTTGATGATAGCAGGCATGAGGGTGTCTACCGACACGAGATCCACTAGCTCACAAGCCATTGAGTATGAACCCATGACTGCAAAGCCCATTGCCAATGAGCCAAAGGTATTTGAGACATTCTTGACAGACCTCACCAAGGCAATCCAAGAGTCTCTTAAGGATAATCGACCCCCTCAAAATAGTCACATGTATCCAAGAAGGGAGCAACAATGGTGTTCCATTTGCTTAGGTCCACATAGCACTAGTGAGTGCCCTACGTTTAGAGTAAAATTTAATGGAACTTGCAACGCATGTGGTAGGTATGGTCACCAAGCTAAGGATTGTTTAATGATCAAATGTATGATGGCAAATAGACCACCTGTAGCCTGGACGGATGCGCCTCGAGCTCCTGTATTGATGCCTACTCCACCTGTTGAGCAACTACCGCAACACATGGTCCCTAGATCTCAAAATGTTGTACAAGCTACACCGCTACCACCTCCTGTGCTAGGACCGCAGCCCCCGCATCCAAGAGTCGCCCCTATGAACCAAGTGGGTTGCGAGCCATCAAATGCTTATGCAGATGGCTGTGAGGAGGAAATAGACACTAGTATTGCCTACGGACTTGATACATTGGAAGAGTGTCCTATATACTACATGGAAGATTGTTGGGGGCAAGTCAAGCCGGTTTATCAAGCTGCTGCTCTCGCATCCAGAGGTCAAAATATCAACACCCAGGCTAGGAGGCCACCTCTTCAATGCTACGAGTGTGGTGGACCACATCGAGTAGCGGAGTGCCCTATTAGGCTGCAAAAGAATGCTGCACAGATGCAAGTGAATCAAGGGAGCACGTCTGCAATGCCAATACTCACATGTAATCGTTGTGGCATAGATCACTTGATTTCCCAATGCCCCTATAACCCAAATGCGCCTAAAATCACACCCCTGAATTTGGTCGAAATTGCTAGTGTGACATCACCAATACCACCCGTCGCACCCGCTTATGCGATTACATGGTCCATGCTTCAAGGGCCAGGACATATCCTCGAAGAGAGAGATACCGCGTCAATTATCCTAGCAAAGAAAAAGAAGACACGAAGGAAGAAGTCGCAGAATACGGAAAATTCAAAGCCAAGTTCCAAAACAAACATAGGAACAGGAGATGACCCCGTGTATATGAATGACCTCGAGGATGATTTAGATTCAGTCGAGACAATGGAGACTAGAACCAATACCACAAAGGGAAAGACCGACAAAGAAAACCGTAACATGGAACCAAATGAAAACCGAATAAGAGAAAACCATAAAGAGCCTCTGAAAACACCACAAGTGTTTCCAAATCCAATCCAAGACCCCCAAGATAAACCGCAGGGGCAAAAAGGGAAGAATCGTAAAAAGAAGATTGGGACGTACCCAAACCCTGTAGACGAGATTAAGCAGGTGAAACATCTAAGAGGTTTAGTGGAGGAGACTCAAAGGAAACTAGAACCAGAACCCATGCATATCAAAATTCATGACACAGTGTTTCCCACGCAAGTTCATCCACCCCACATGAACCATAGACCGTTAGCCATATCTAGTATCATCCAAGAAGGGAGTGAGGACGGGACATCAGAAAGTGAGCATACACCCTTCTTGTTGGGAAGGATGTTTAACGAAGGAATACCTGATCCCATTGAGGAATATGAGATTCCATCCTCACCAGTTCCTAGTCAAGGACCTACACCCTGCAAAACGCCAATGAATGTTGCCAAACTAGTGGACTTCATGTCTTCTGAGGTCCGAACCACGATCATAGCAAAGCTGTATGGAGATCCTGAGTTATTCCTTGCACTTAGAGCATTCCTTAACGGAGAGCTACGAACGGGATTACCGCAGTTTGCGCAACCAAATAGGCCTGACTCGATTATGATTGATGAGGAAAATCATGTGCAATCACTTGACTTAGATGGACACGAGTCTGTGATCGAGGTACCCATTAACGAATTAGGGCAGTATTTTGAAGGCGACGAGTCTAATGCGACCCTACCCATCACTACCAAGGGATTAACTATAAAGGGAATTCTTGATGGTGGTGCGGGAGTTAGCATCGTTACAAAAGATTGTTGGGAATCCATGGGAAAACCCCGCCTCAGTGTTACTAACATTGTGGTAAAGATGGCAAATGGTACCATAGCCAAACCTATGGGGATGCTCAAGGATCTTAAGATCAAAGTTCTAGGACACAAGGTACGACATACGTTCATTGTAATGGATTTCTCTAAACACCTTATGTCATATGAAATGATTTTAGGACGACCATTCATGAGGGAAGCACAAATGGTTCACGATTGGTCTAAAAATCATGTCTATTTGCAATTCCAAGACTCTGTCCTTAGAGTGGATTTGGTGACTGGTAAGGTACACCCCTTAGGGAGTAAAACCATTATTGATCATCGCTCTGACACCACAGTTCACTCGGCCCCACTACAATATTGTTACACTTGTAAGAAGGATACAGACATTGGCCAAGATTCTCCTTATATGGATATCCTACCTGGGATGACTGAGTCGGACAATGTGGATTGGGTACACCTAGCTGCAACCATAGATACCTCGGGAAATAGAGGAACCACTTGGGTCACACCAGAGGGGGAAGAGGTACCACAAATTGCACCTCTTAACATGATAAGTGCCATACATGCATCTTCTAAGGGCAAGGCAATTGTGGACCAATCTGACAGTGACACCGATAGCTCAATAGAAGACTTTGACCAACACGACTTGGACACTGACTCCCAGAGTGAAACAGATTCTGAATCTCATGAATTAGAGAGTGGAGCAAGTTTAGTCAAAACATTCGGAAGGACCGAGCACATCAACCGATGATAGCTCCTCCGAGAGTGAAGAGGACACCAACGAGGACTCCTTTAGTGAGCCATATCTAAATGCAAATCAAAAGCAGGTCTCAAATAAGAAAAAGAAAAACCTTAAGAGGCGTCGATATCGAGCCAATGTACGTGCTAGGATAAACAAGAAGAGATCCTCAGCAGAATGGCTCAGTTATATAGGAGCATGTGATGCTCATCGAAAATTGGTAGACAATTGGGGTGAATATCTCCAAAATGTTATGTGGTGTAGACCACGACCCCATGACATAGCCCAATTAGAGATCATAGACAAGCCAAAGTTGAGCCGCACTGCAAGGAGGCGTCAAAACCAAGAGTTAGCTCGACAACACAAGAAAGCAGAAATGGAAGCACAAACCAACACACAACCAGAATCCACAGACTTGCATCCTGCACCAGAACATTTCAAATCTTACACCACAGGGGAAGCAAAGGTTGTGTACACAAAAGCCCAAAGAATACCTATCGATGGAAATAATGGAATCTATGATGGTCCGGCAATAGTTAAAGAAATAGAATTAGCTGACCCCGGTGAAGAATCAAAACCTGTTTTTATTGCCCAAGACCTCACGGAAGTTGAAGAGGCGGTCCTCAAAGAGCTTCTCAAGGAATTCAAGGACGTATTCGCTTGGACATACCATGATATGAAAGGTGTTCCGCCTTCTGTGGTCCAACATACAATCCCTATGATTAGCACTGCGAAGCCCGTACAACAAAGACCCTACCCGATGAATCCTAAGTACGCAAAGATCATTCAAGAAGAACTAGAAAAGCTTATCAAATGTGGGTTCATATATCCTATTGAACACTCTGAATGGGTGTCGCCAATAGTTATCGTGCCAAAAAAGAATGGGAAACTCAGGGTGTGCATGGACCTCAAAAAAGTTAATGCAGCTACTAGAAGAGACCATTACCCCCTACCATATTCCGAACATGTACTCGAAAGAGTTGCAGGCAAGGAAGCTTATAGCTTTCTAGATGGGTACTCAGGCTACAACCAAATCACGATAGCGCTAGAGGACCAAGCTAAAACTGCCTTCATCACAGAATTTGGCGTGTTTGCATTTCGTGTGATGGCTTTTGGCTTAACAAATGCCCCTGCTACATTCCAACGATTAATAAACACTGCTTTTAAAGAATATTTGAGAGAGTTTTGTGAAGCTTTCTTAGACGACCTTTGTGTTTACTCTTCTTGGAAAGAACATCTATCATGTTTGCGGAAGGTGTTTGAAAAATGTAGGTTATATCGTATCTCATTGAACCCGTTCAAATGCCAATTTTGGGTCAAGCATGGAGTTATTTTAGGGCATATAGTATCCAAGAATGGTATCTCAACCGATGAGAGCAAAATTAAAGTGATTCTAGAGTTACCACCACCAACCAATTACAAGGGAGTTCAAAGGTTCATGGGACACGTGGGTTATTATCGACGGTTTATTTTATTTTTCGCTGAGATAGCACGTCCTTTGAATAAGCTTCTCATTGAATTTAAATGGACTGAAGAGTGTGACCAGGCCTATGAACAATTGAAGAAAACACTAGCAAGTGCTCCGATTTTAAGGGCACCTAACTGGGATGTCATTTTCCATGTGCATATTGATGCATCAAACTTTGCTATTGGGTGTGTTCTCACTCAACCAGGAGAACATAAATTGGACTATCCCATTAGCTTTGCAAGCCGTCAATTGAACGATGCTGAAAGGAACTACACCACTACAGAGCGAGAAGGTTTGGCAATGGTTTATGCAGTAAAGAAATTTCGCTACTACCTTCTGGCAAACAAGTTTGTATTTTATGTGGATCATCAAGCGTTGCTGTATCTGGTAAACAAGCCATGCTCCACAGGAAGAATCACACGATGGTTGTTAATTCTTCTGGAGTTTGATTTCACGATTGTAGTGAGACCCGGTAAAAGGCACGTCATGGCTGATCATTTGTCTCGCATACCCAATGGTGAAGCCCCTACAGGAGTTGATGATGAATTACCCGATACTTCCCTATTCATAGTTGAGACTATGCCTGAATGGAGTGAGAACATTGTTAACTTTTTAGTTAATGGTTTTCCACCCAAGGAACTTCGTAAGGATATCGCTCGAAGGCTAGTAAAAGAATGTGAACCCTATTGTTTGATTGCCGGAACCCTGTATAGATTAGGCAAGGACGATATTCTTAGGCGTTGTGCCCGCGAGGATGAATATTTGTATATCTTGCAAGAAGCACATATGGGCATAGCAGGAGGACATTTTTCAGGGGACCTGACTGCTAGAAAGGTGCTGCAATCAGGCTATTGGTGGCCAACTTTATTTAAGGATGCATCACTTTTTACAAAAGGGTGTGATGAGTGCCAACGTTACAAGACCACACAGCGCAAGGACAGAATGCCCTTACATCCTATTAAAGTAACCCAACCATTTGAAAAATGGGGCTTAGACTTTGTAGGTCCAATTAGTCCCGCAGCTCGCAACACTCAATCTCGATATATTCTAGTTGCTACGGACTATGTAACAAAGTGGGCTGAAGCTAAGGCTTCACAAAAAGCTGACGCGAGGACAACAGCTAAGTTTCTTTTTGAGAACATTATCACAAGATTTGGTTGCCCTTTTGAAATTGTTAGTGATAATGGTACCCATTTTATAAATGAGGTAATAAGAGAGCTTACCACGACCTTTATGATATCCCACCATAAGTCTACACCTTATTACCCGCAAGCCAATGGACAAGCCGAGAGCACCAACAAGACTCTAATCTCTATTTTAACCAAGACGGTAGAAGCTCATCGCACTGATTGGGATTTGAAGTTGACATCTGCTCTATGGGCTTATCGTACTGCTTATAAAGTGGCTATTAATTGTACGCCATTCAAAATGGTATACGGACAAGAAGCGGTTATGCCTTGGGAGTTTGTCATTCCTAGTCTTAGGGTAGCTTCGCAAGAAGGATGGAATGGTAACCCCTTAACCGAGCGTTTGTTTATCTTAGAAAAACTAGACGAAGAGAGACAGTTGGCTGTGCAAAATGCTCTTGTGGAAAAGGATAGGAGAAAGAAGTGGTTTGATCGCCATGTGAAGGACAAGGATATCAAAGTTGGTGATAAAGTCCTTATGTATGGAGTACGTAAAGAGAAGAAAAAGTTGAAATATGCTGGTAAAGGACCATATAGAGTATGTGAAATTACCCCACAAGGTACCCTTCGTGTGGAAACTCTTGATGGAGTTGAAACCATTGGATTCCTCAATGGGAGTAAATTCAAAAGATATTATGATCCTTTAAGCCAAGAAGAACTACGGGCCATTCATCAAAAGAAGGCTGCCAAAGCACAAACCGAGTTAAACAAGATACAAGCTCAAGCTGAGGCTAAGGAGCGACAACAACGTATAAGACAAAAACGAGAGGCTAACCTTGGGGTCACAAATGCATTCCACGTGGAAATCGAAGAGGATGGGTTGGACTCTGACACACCTCTACGATACCCCATTGAGTTAAATAGTGCCTATGGAAAAGTGCTATATAACGCCTTATTGGACACGGGTGCTAAATACAATCTGCTATCCTATGGGGTGTGGTGTCAGTTAGGGAAGCCACCTCTATCTGAGAGTATTATCCAAGTCAAGGGTGTCAACAAGAAAAAAACTACGGTTTTTGGAATCTGGCACACTTCTGTCAGTTATGACAATGGGGTGGTTGCTCAAGACTTTTTGGTCATGCCTACTGGAACTATGGAGGGTAATATAAACCTAGGCCGCACGTGGATGATAGCCACCAAATGCACTATTGATTGGGGGACTGGGGGTGTTACAACGCAAAAACCAACTCTTAGCCCTACCACTCAAGCCATAGTCCCTGAGATATTGCCCAAGGAAATAAAACCCAAGACATTGCATGTCCAGGAGGTTGAACCATACGTCCCCATAGCCCAACTCTCTAGAGCTTCAACTGATGTAGTTGAAAGAAAGCTTGAGACACACAAGAACCATCCTAATATAACAGAGAAAACATACAAGTGGGTCCCTAAAACCTCTGTAGTGAGCATGGTTGATGCAAAAAAACGGAAACCTAGTAAGAACCGTACCACTCACTCCAAGAAATGTAAAGAAACGTTGCGTTGGATTCCTAAACGACTATTGGAAGCCCAAGGCTACTATCAAGGAAATGATCAAATCTGGGTGCCAAAACGTAGATTGTACTCTTACCTATCACCTGACCCAAGTGAGCCCAATCCCGTATCTCCAAAACGAATCAATGATTGTGCAAAGAAAAAGATCACAGAATGCTACACACCCGCTCCCGAGCTAGTTTGGGTACCAAAGAAAGAACGATTTGTTCCACCTAGCTCAGGAACAGGGAAATCAAATGAAGCTTCTTGCTCTTCATGTAGTTCCTATACGCAAATAGAAGCTTCGACACAACCTCCACCTACCACTGTACATATCCATCCAAGCACGAAAGAGTTTGCACCTTCCGGGGTAAGTTCACCACCTACAACAACGTTGCAAATAAAATCATGGGAGAGTACCTTACCACCCTTGCAGCTTGACAAGGCACCTAGGGTAATAACAAACTACTGGCAAAAATCCTCACCTATTACCAACTGGAACAATTGGTTTCAAAGGGTGACAAGCTCATTTCAAACGGTATGATTTACCCAAGGAAGGGGGGAGTGTTTGCTGACAGTCATCATTCATTTGTTTCCCTCTCAACCTTTTTCCCTGACCTCTCAATCTCCGATCTTAGGGAATGTATATATATAGCCTTATACTCACAAAAAAAACAAAAATAGTAAAGAGCAAGAGCGCCTAGCAATGAGAGAGCACCCTATCAGATCTTACATATAAGTCCAAATTCACCGTGTCAATTCAAGCAACACACAAAAACAACTCTTATGTTTTAAAGGCCTAACCAAATCTATCTGTCTTGTCAGAAATGGCTACTTCACCAGAGGCATGCACTTCTATTTTTGATGAAAGGTACCCCTTGTCTTTTCAACAAGTGTTCTACGTATGCTACCCTATACTTTCTTGCGAATGGGATTTGATAGAGAGCCTTGCATGTGAGAGAAATTTTGAGGAGTTAGAATGGCTGATACGTCTATGGCTAACTAGTGATCCCTACCCAGTAGCGAATGTGTCTCCAATGGCACATGCTTATTCTTTTGCACAAGATGAGTATCCACGCATCACGAGGTTCTTGATTAGCATGCTTGCACAAGAGGATGATGAAGAGGAACTAATAGAGACCGAGGAAGACTATGGCCTCACGGACAACGATTTTATTTATCTAGATGATGAGGATAGAGGCCTAGCCTTAGGGTGGCCACCCGGTTTATATAATATCCTCTTTCCTTGATTCTAAAAGGGGTGACAGATAGGTAGGTTAGGGTCTAGATTGTGTTTTGATTTTGTTTTTTAGGAGTTTTAATTTTTCCCACTGATGTGCCTCCTGGAGGTATTCCTTTTGTTTCCTAGTGTGTACAGGAGCGTGTTGCTATTGATAGGGTTTGGACCTTCATGGAACCTTCAAATCAAGCATGACCATCAACACAAACAGGTGTTTCTTGTCCATTAGCATTGCCCTTATCTTTTTGCATCTATGATTGTCTGCTTTGATTGTGATTGGTAGCATAATATTCAGCGCATTTGCTTAGTATCAAACATTTAATTCAATGCAATCTTTTGTCATAATCACTTGTTTAGGTGTAAAAATCAAGCAGTCCGACTAAGCTAGTTTGACCAAGCTAGGTATTAGAAATCTTCTCTTAATACCATGGGGAATGCCTTCCTAATAAGCAATGGTTACTTAGGTTCTTAATCCGATTTAAGCAGCATTGTATAAAATGTACTAGGGCTTTCTAGTGGGCTTAACCCTAGTGACCTTTAGCTTAAGTATTATAAAGGGAGTTTACTAAGGTGATGAGCCTGGGGAGCGTAACAGTGTTATATGGCCCCCCAAAGTTACAAAATTAAAATGCTGAAAATGAACAAACAAAAAATCAAAGTGCCACAATGTAAAATTTTAAGCTGGAAGAGAAATCTCAGCTTGATTTGGTACTTCACTCACATGTATCGCCTATGGTACTAGAGCCCTAGAGGTTCCCAGCGTGGGCGCTTTTCCTTGAAAAGCAAAAAACCCAAGGCATACAAAATAAGCACACACATCATAATTGAATCAATGTGAAAAGACCTTGGGGGGTCAAAGAAAAAGTAATCAGTCAGGCGATGATTTCATGAGAAATTCCTTTTATGGTAGCTTAACTACAAGGTTTTCTAGATATAGCCTCTAGTCAGCCCTCGAACATGAATACTTGGCTCTCGTGATTAAACAACTTAATTGACCACAGAAAATTAAGAAGCTTACCCATGGTATTAATATTCGATCTCTAGTGCTTTTCGACCGTCAAATTAGCGACCCCAGACTTGTTTAATTTTTTGCCTTTACATCTGTTTATGCATTTGATTACATTGCAATTTAATGTTCATTGCTAACAAATTGTTTGAAATTCTTTGACCAATCAATTTGTCTACCTAAAACTGCATATGCTTTTTATAAGAATGCAATTACTGTGCCAATGTTGTTTGATTTTGCAGTGACTGAAGAAGGCTAAGGACATTCATCTCAAATGCTCTTCCACCTCGACGAACCAGCTTCAACTCAATAGCTTCCGAGGACGGAATCTACATCAGGAAGGGGGGCATGTTAACCCTCACGGCTCACGGACACCCATCACCTACGATGGACGCGTATTATGTATTTGGTAGAGTCAGGTACCGGGCTTGTCGGACCAATAGGGAAAGGTAGAGTGATCGCCGATGAGAGGCGCACTTTAACTTGGACATTCAAGGGATTAGTTGGTTAAGCATGGGCGCCCAAGTGTGAATGGGGTGAGCTCCTATAAAAGCCAACTAAACCTAATTTTTACTCATTCTCTCATTTGTGCAATTGAAGAGTGCTCTTGCTCCATCTCCATCTTCTTCTTCTTCACCTCCTTGTGTGTGTGTGTGAGAGAGAGAGAGAGAGAGAGGGAGAGTGTGTGTGCGATCGAGCATTACGAAGGCACGGCGGCGGCGAGGCGGTTGAGCGCGGCACGACTGCAGCTTCTTCTTCATCGCGGCGAGGAATCCACCACGAAGGCGAGCGTAGAGCGGTGAGTGACACACCCTTTGTTCTCTTGAGCTTGCTAGTTTAGGCTTGTTGTGTGCTTGGAGCCGTTTGTGGCTCGCACACGGTGTATTGGCAAGTCCCTTGCTTCGACAGTGCGGCAAGGAGCGCACAATGACTAGCAAACAAATGAACTCACTGTGGACTTGGGGAAGAAATGGGTAGTTGTGGTCACAAAATCAATTGGGTTGTCAGAAATAGCTAGGCATAAAACCAGTAAGTTCACAAAACAAGTGCTAAGAGAGCTTAGAGCAATGAATATCATTTCGAAAGCCACATTGGATTTAAATGAAAATTGCTATAGATTTGAAGTTGGAGGATCATCAACAACAAAAGTTTCTAGCTCATTTTATAGAGTCTAGTCAAGAAGGCACCAAGAAGATGGAAATTCCTGAACAAGCAAAATTGAGTGGCAAATTGACTAAGAAGGAGCCAAGCAAGCTCAGAGGAGATAGAGATAATCACATAAAAGATTCCTTGATAAAAAGTTTCTAGGAGAGTCCCCAGAAAGATTGGTTTACTTGTTCAAAGAATACAAGGACGTGTTTGCATGGCATCATACGGACATGAAAGGTATAGCTCTTGTTGTTTGCTACCTTATGATTTTTATGAAGATTAATGCTAGGCCCATGAGGATACAGAGGTATGGAAGTAGACATCAAATTGTGGGCATCCCAAAAAAAGGTGATCAATCAATAAGCACATCGCACCAAGAAGTTATACTTTCATGCACTTTAATTTGATATAATGGAAGAGTGGATGCATGAAAGCACCAACAAGAAACTTTTATCTTCCCTTCAAAGTTTTTTTCTTATTTATCATGTGATGCAAACATTGCAATACTGTGGTGAACTAGCACTATACAATGAAAACATACCATACATGCATACCTTGGCCCCAGGATGGTGTCCTTTTCTCTTCTATTCACATTTTGCTGCATGTGCAGAACTCTGATCTAAGATTTGCACATCCTCTCTCTCTCTCTCTCTCTCTCTCTCTAAGGTGTGCACGTTTGGTTTTCTCTTGCGTAGTTTCATTGTGTAATACACATTGACCATAACTCCCTCTAACCACTTGTGCATACACTGTCTTTGAACTTTTCTATCTAGATGTGTCATGCAAGGCTAGAAAAATACATTTTTTCTAACCGATCAAAATAAGGGGAAACTAGAAATTCTCCCGGTTTTCAGCTCAAAATTTGAAGCTTTTGCCGGTAATTACACTAAAATTTGTGTAAATTTGCCGGTCTTCTGAAAGGCAAGCTCAAAATCTAATCGGGACTTTATAATTTCAGCCGGTTAAAATACACTAGACCCCCGTGTTTTTTCTAACACTGGTGTGGAAGCTATACACTAGTGTGTTAATAGCTCCGATGGAGAAGGTTGAAGAATTGGAGACAAAGCAGATGGATTATGGATCTCCAAAGATACCCAACGTGTTCAAAAGATATGAACCTTGTATATCACGTGCACTAAAGGTCTTTATTTATTAGAAAAAAAAATCTAAGATAAGGCTTTTAAATCCCTTTTGTCAAGTTCATGCAATACACACTTGCATAATTATCAGTGAAGGAGACAACCGACAAAGAAAGATGGAAGCACTTCGTGAAAGATACAAAGAAAGGGGACACACGCACACACTGTCACACACAAAAGGACGTTAGAGTCTAGACACCACGTTTCACACATACTCAAGAGATGGACGCCCTGTCACTTTCTTTCCAAAAGGCCTTCTTTAGTAGCAATATACAAGTTTAACCTTAAAAATACACAAACTCAAAAGTCAAGCTCTCCATTTGGAAGACCCACCAAAAATTAAGATACTTAAGAGGGGGGGGCGCGCGCACATGTGTGTGTGTGTGTGTGTGTGTGAGAGAGAGAGAGAGAGAGAGAGAGAGAGAGGAAAATGGTGGCTCATTGTGACTTGTACAAAATCACCTTCTAAAATTAAAGAACGGCCTTTAAAACAAAATTATTGTGAGACCAACTACTTTCTCTATGCAGCCAAGTTTGCTCATTGCCATTATCTTCAACACTTTGGCATTTGTTGGCTAGTCAAAAGAGACTTTTTTTTTTTTTTTTGCCCAAAACCCACAATTTGTGGGATTGTATTAATCATATCATAAAATTACAGAACCAACCTCAAGCTCGAATCAAGCCTTGAGGTGCATAAGTTTACAAGTTGGATGGTTACCGTCTCACAATAAGGCCTACCACCACATAATGTGAACAAAATTTCTAGGCTTTACTTACCATCAACAGTTGATAACAAGGCATGGGTAGTCGTAAACCAATCATCCGAGTATTTCTTGCACCCAAGCGTCCATATTAGCACTCTGCTTTCTTGTATAATCTCTACGAAGTTTGCCACCTCCGGATCTCCTTCAAACACACGACGGTTCCTTGTCTGCCATACATTATGGAAGGAGAAGTACCTGACAGTTTGAGTGCACATGAGGAGGGCAGGACTTCCCAACTTCTTGCCTCCAAGGAATAAATCAATTTTGGAAAAACCAATTTTCCATGTCCTTTGGACCCACTTGCATATTTTCCCTGTGAGGTCTCTGATAGTCGGACATTTCATGAATAGGGGGGCTAGATCCTCACTAGCTGACCTGCACCCCAAGCATCGATCTAGCCTAATCCCTCTCTCCCGGATCTTCACACCCGTCGATAGAGCACCCCACATCACCTTCCATAGAAATATCTTCATGTATTATGGCAACTATGGCTTTCAAATGTTCTCCATTACTGGCTCAATGGAAGATACCCTCTCTCTTTTAGTCGATAAAAGACGGCGGTTATTTGGGAGTGCCTCTCTCTCTCTCTCTCTCTCTCTCTCTCTCTCTCTCTCTGTTTCACTCACACACACACTCACACACACACACACACACACACACACACACACACACACACTTATCTAGATGAAAATTCCTTGACTAACCCTTGGTTGACTTATTCCTCTTTGGTAATCTCGCTTTCACTATCTGAACGATAGTGTCTTTATTAAACCTTGCAGCTATAGCTAAAGCTTGAATGCATTGGTATACTTTATCCATAAACTGTTCAGTTTGGGAAAAAATGACCCACGACACACACACACACACACACATTATATGGGTAACAGATAATGGCTGGATTTATACGAACTAATGGCCCTCTGAATATAGGGTGCCTTCAATTCCACCTCAAGTCTGCTAGTAGACACACCCGCCTTTAACTTGACAACATAACACACATCTACATCCTATTGGTCCAAGGCATGCATGGACACTCACATGTTTAATACTATCGATAAGGTGGTTGCTACACACATTAAGGAGCATAATCTCATTCAGAACTATCTCAATGGTAACACTTGCATTTACTTGGAAGGACATGATTTCTCTATAAGGAAGTTAGTTGAGTCCCCTCCGGTTGGTTTTGAATTACGTTAGTGCGCACACATATTTGCTTGCGTCACTAGCAGCTGGCTGACTTAATTAAGTTTCTATCCTTGGGAAAGATTTATGTGGTTGTGCATAGGTACACCAACTGACACAGCATGAGCCCTCATAACTCCTTCCCTCAGCTGCCTCGTTGGCCTCATAATTACGCATGGGAATGTTTTCGAGTCTGTCTTTAAAGTGCACATGGATTCCTTCTGCTTTTTTCAACCTACTTATATACGTGTCTTAAATTTGGGTATTCCCCCCCTTCCCCCCTTCGTGAGCTATATACGAGGTTATCCCCCCTTTTTTTCTCAATAATTAATCCTTCTCTCGGCTGCGTTCTCAGCAGTAGTGTTGTTGCGTTCCTTCTCTGAACACTTGTCCTTGCTCTGCGTTCTCATCACTAACACCCATACATGAGGAGTTCCCCATTCGCATGCCAAGATAGTCTCATATGCGCCCCCCCCTCTCTCTCTCTCTCTCTCTCTCTCTCTCTCTCTCTCTCTCTCTCTCTCTCTCTCTCTCTCTCTCTCTCTCTCTCTCTCTCTCTGAGGAGTTCGTAGGGGTTACGCCTATGGCCCTGCAGACGTTTATTTTTCTTCATTCAAGAAAAAAATATGTATCGAAAGGAGGCATTGTGAACACCTTCAATATCTTGGTACCCCATCGTGGTGCGTCCTCTATTCGATCAGATGCATAGCGGATTCTTCATGCTGTCGCCAGCTATTGCAGGTAGAGCAATATTGCTTTCTTCTTTAACCATACCCTCACAATACTATTTGAGTATGCCTCTCGCCCTTTCAATCATTTGACACACACACACACACACACACACACACATATACACACACACAGATGCACACATACACACCCTCGAAAGAGGGACAAAGATTCAGCCAGGATAATCCTCACCCTTGTTGGCTATTGTCATCTGGTAATAGCTTCAAGTCTTGTGATGCTCAAGCCAATGGAGTCAACAACATAAAAATCCGTTATAGGCTTCAATGGAAATTCAAATCTGGGAATCGATTGTTACAGAATACATGGTCCAACTCCATGAACAGGTAGGTGCACATGCACCTACTTAGAATCTGAACATGATCATATCAATAATTTTTTGGCTTTTCTGGCTTTTCTTTGAACTATTTTTGCAACAACATGGTTGACCTAACGAATTAAACACACGAATTTATATGTATAAAATCTTCAATTTTTTGCATAAAGAGCAGTTTGTGATTGCCGAGGCAATATTGTGGATTTGGAGATTTTAATACCGGTTGTAGGATGGTATTATTGCAGATTCACGATGATACATATGTCCTAATGGTTTTTTATAAAAAAGAGCTTTGAGGATGGTTTAAAATACATAACGCCTTAAAATGGCATGACATAGATTAACAAAATTAGGAATAATTGAGATCGTTAATATGCAACACAATTTTTTTCTATTGTTGAAAGTTGACCTGGCTGTGATGAAGTTATTTGACATAAATTGATGAATATGAAGGATAAGGTAGGTGCAGAACTTTACAAGTTTACCTTTTGATCTATACTTGATGGATGATACTTGGGAAGAGTCTTCTTGAAATATGATGCAAGTGGATATACGGGATATGTGCCGGTTGTGTTATGGTAGCCTCAAACCTACTGTGTAGGGTCTCTTTGTGAGATGGCATATACTGTTTTTTTTGAAAATTTCCCCAAAATACAAACAAGACTCTGCCAAAATTTGGGCAAACACCAATTATCATATTGACTAATAGCTCAGGAAAAAGGGTAATCCTCCTAAGAAAGGTCCCTATTGAGAAAACTTTGAAAATTTGTCCTCAATGGTTTTTGGGGATACTGTCTTACATGCTCTAGTTATTGTAAATTTAGATGACAAACATCATTATGGGATGGGGGAACTATCTTATAACTTGCTTACTTGAGTGGGTGGGTAAACTTAGAGAAATAGGATTCCTCAATCAAAGTCATTTTATTCATAGTCTTACAGGGTGTTTATGATACTACAGGTTTCTGTTTTTTGGATCGATTATCAGTGCATACCACATAGACATAAAATTAATTGAGGATATGTTTTTTGGAATTTTTTTTTGAGATACAAACAAAAATGCTATTAGATTTTTATAAAGACGGATATATGTGCTAGTGACATGTGATGTATAGGTTTTGACACATGACATACAAGGTTTTTTTCCAGTAATGAGGCCGTAAACCTCCTGTGAGGGTCTCATTGAGAGATGGCATAAACTGAGTATTTGAAATAGTAATCGAATTACAAGGGAGATGCTGCCCGATTTTTTGCAGGAGGTCTACAATGATCTTTGAAACAAAATTACCAAAAATATATAGGTATCTGCATCATATATGGTAGTAGTTATTAGCATCATTTCTTTGGGGAAACTCAATGAATATTGGGACACACATGATTCAACAATCAAAGGTTATCTTACTTAAAAGCCCAACTTAATAATCAATCCTAAGGGTAGGCTGTAAACTAGGTCTACAGGTGTGACATGGATGACAACTGGATCCAGTGTCGACAACTGCAATACACATAAACATAGCCAGTTCTAACTGAATGTTTTTGTATGGATGCAGGTAACAGCTAGATCCTTCATGTTTTTGTATGGATGTAGGTAACAGCTAGATCCTTCTCCATGTAGATGTAGCGGAAGCTCATCCCAAAGGGTGGACACATAGAGATACAACATTAAGATATCCATTTGTAATGATCAAAGATCAAATTTTTGATCTAAATGACTGTATTATCCATTAGATGCAGAATGTTGTATTGGTGTATATGAAATGTTAATTGAGTTTTATGACATCTTGTTTTAAAATATTGTTATTTAATATATTATTTAATACCGTTGTCTAAGTATGGTTCAATTATGAGGGGATTTTCATACTTAAACACACACACACACACACACACACACACACACACACACACACACACACAAACAAACAAACAATAGATTAGACAATTACCACAGTCAATCCGTGGTATCAAGCACACACACACACACACACACACGCACGCATACACACACAAAATATACCACACTTTGTTTTTTAAGGAGGACACAAGTATTGAGGACATGACACCAGAAATATACTTATCTTTTTACTTTAAAAAATGACACAAGCAACTACGTCAATAGCAGAGGACTGATGAACAAAAGTGAAGACAAAGTATGGCGCAGTACACAAATGAAGTTTATAATAAATAAACAAACTGGATGGTGTTTTTCGGCTTGGAACAATTTCTTTTGTATTTTTTAAGCTTCAATGGAAGACAACAAATTAATGTACAAACTCTTGAGTAAATAAAATCGTCATTCTCAGTAACATTTGAAATATTAAAATAGCAGAGTAATTTTAAAACACTCGATCGGTGGACATAATAGCCCAAGAAAAATACGTGGAAATTCCGAGTTAATGCACAATATGTAGTTTTATTAAAAAGACGATATTCGAAACTAATAGGATATCTTGTTGTAAAATTCCAAATGGGACAACTTGCCCTGAGTAAATCGTAAAATTAAGTACCCTTTTATTTTATAGTTTCACTGATATTGTAGCCTTTTTTAAAGAGGGATAATTTGGCAAGGTCAAGCCACCAATTAAAGCATATCTAGCGAGCGGTGCAACTTGCCCACAATAAACCAAAGAGGCCAACGTGCAGCAGTAAAGGCACCGAATCCTACCGGGGTTATAAATTGGCTTGCACAAAGGCTTTTGAGCCGCAAGACTAAACACTTCTGTAGCGCATGCACTAGCGATCACCTTGGGCTCATAAAATTACTCAGTATATGCTATTGCAAGATAACGAGTGCACCTTATGCTGCTGATAAGCAATACAATACAGAGTATGGAACACTAGAAATACAATACAATACAGTTATTTAAGCTCTAGCAATAGTCTGCAACTGAGTGGCAAGCAACAAACACAAGGATTCTGTTTACGGATACACCATACACAATCACCAGGGTGGTGGTTTGCTACCTGTTGCGCAATATTCAGCCCACCTCAAAAGCTTTGCGACCAGTGGAAACACCAACAGAGACAGCACGGATACCTCCGAATACTCGTATTACGACATAGCACAGACGGTAATTCATGTTTTTTTATCAGTAACCGCATGCACAACTGATTAGAATACATAAAGCATATGAATGCTTAGTTACACACACAATAGGTGTAGGTGATTTCCATTTACATAACGCACATGAGGATTAGTGATATAATCTCTCATAATCACACACACAATTGGGGTACACAAAGAAGCAGCTCCGAAAACATAGACGCGCATGTAAGAGGTAAAAACGATAAACCACCATGACAAGGATAACACAAATAGAAATGAAAAACGGTGTTGGTCATAGTCATAAGTACATAAAAGTGTTTTATATTGGAGTCCACATACATATGCATGTATACAAGCACATATACAAATAGCACACTTAGAATGTCTCATATATGCATATATAAAAGAATACATGAGTAGTATAGCATTAAAATAAAACATGCATAAAAAAAAGCAGCAGCATAAGGCTGATATCCGAAAAAAATGTGTCAATTGAAGGGAGTATCAGTGACGATGTGCATTACCTTGGATAAAAAGCATATACAAAAGGAATAACACAGATGGTGATGACAAACAGTAACCAGGTAAATTGGTACATAAGGCTTTGCTTACGAGTTACCTTGTCAAAGTACTAAAACAAAGGTGTTAGGATATAAAGTTCCTTTGAAGTATTTCTTGAATGTAAAGATTTCCATTTATGTTTACTAGGTGGTTTAAATATGGGTCAAGTAATGAACTTTTTTTTATGACAACCTCCTGTGAGGGCATAAGTCAAATGTTTATAGTTGGATTCTTTTGAAAAAAGAGTGATATTACAAACAAAATGCTGCCGAAATTTTTAAAAATGAAAGACACTTATAAAGAAATGGGTTTAAAAGGTAAACTGTATATACCATAGAAGGTTGGATTCATACACAAGTATATAGGGCAACAATTAGGTCTAGTACATAAGAATATTAACCACATGTGTGTAACTATTGTTGGCAAACAAGGATACAGGCATACGGCTAGGATGAGCATCACTTGGGACATATTTAAGCTACAACAGATTTGGGACAAGCTCATTGCTGCATATAATAGACAAAAGAAAACCAGGCCTATAGCAATTAGGGACCCTATCTCCAAACCATGTAAACCCATAAAATCTTTCAAAGGCCGCAATAGACCTTACTTACATAGACGAGCAAAAAGAAAACATAATATATGTTTAGGAGTAAGGTTGGGGTATGGGGTGTGACAACAATAACAAGCAATGGGGATTTCTTGATATACCTATCACCCATTTAGTACAAATTAATTCTAATTAATTGTACAGGTAAAGATCCCTGCTCTCGCCTAGTAGGTTCCGGCTTGAACTCCTACTTTGTCATGTATCAAATTGTAATGATTTTTTTATATCAAAAAAATTATCCTTTGTTTTGTTCTTCACACAATATGTTTTTGCAAATAGTATTTAAGTCTCTCAGTTAATGATATTGAATGATGGGATTCTAAATTCAAACACACACACACACACACACACACACACACACACACACACACACACACACACACACACACACACACACACACACACACACACACACACACAGAGCAAGCTTGTTCAAAAATGCAGTACGACAACTTAGACATTAGAATAGGGTGAACTCACTAGATACTTTTGGAACTCTATCAATCACTATTTCCCTTGGCTCTCTAAAGCTGTTAATATTCCATTGATCCCTCTTTGGAGAGAGACAACCAGATGAACAATAAAGTTCTAAGTCATTAGGCCCATTTTTGGGATATCAGACAGGCTATGGAAAGTTATTGATCAAATTGCATCCCATGTCAAGCTAAGTGTTACCATATACATGTGGTAGTGATGTGTGTGAACACACTAGGACTGCCGGTGCATTTTTTCTCTCTTTAGGAGGTTTTTCCCCCTTGTAGATGGATGAGACAGTCTCACTGGGTGGGATCGGCTCCTATGAGACGAACAGTGGATTAGTCAGTAATTACCACGACAATTACCAAAGTAATTCCCAAAGCATATAAATAGGACCCATTACATTGTAATTGGGTGGGGGCATAAGTCGTGGGCATGAATTGAGTCATTTATCGGCTATACCTCTGTTTAAGCTTTTGATTCTGAGTTGTTCTTGAGCTACATCATCTTTATTGTAATCTATCATCTGCAATTCTAAATACAGCAGTACATTATACCCCAGTCATACATACTTTGTACTCATTCTCTCTGAGTTTGAATCTGAATCTGAACATCATTCTCAGTACTTTAGTCTGGTTTTCATTTCAGTAGATGTATTCCAGTTCAGTTCTATTTCCTTGTCCAGTCTACTGTTTGAACTAGCACATCACTAGTAGCTGTAAACTTCTAACACTGGAATCAGCTATCTAAAGAGATCAACTACAATTCCATTTTGGCGATCATGGTGGCCAGAGCTGTTGCTCATTGACTAGAAAACTCATCTCCCAGTTGGAAGTTTCTCAGCTGCAGTAATGGCACCCAAAACCAGTCATGGCCGGAAACCATCCTACCGTATTGACCCTATTCCAGAGGAGTCAGAAAGAGACCCTGACCCCAAGCATGAGCTGGTGACTGACACTGAGGCGTAGGAGGAGCACAGTCAGGCTGATGAGGTGCATGACTCACAACATTCCAGTCAATCCAGACGCAGAAGGGCAGAAAGGGAAGCACGCAAGGCTAAAAGTTCTCGGTCCAGGCAGGGGGACGAGGGTGCCAAAGGCAGTAAAGGAAGTCACCATACTTCCAGTAGACAGGCCAGGGAGGACACAAAAACTGAGACAGAAGCAGATATTAGATGGGATGCAGATACAGACAACTGTAAGAAAACTCCAAAGCGACGTCCAGACTCTAAGATGAGAAGCAGAAGGACCAATGGTGATCGCCATGATTACACATCCTCGTTGAAAATCTCTTTTCCAGTATTCAAAGGAGGCAAGAAGGATGATCCCGACATTCACATCCAAGCTTTTGAGCAGTATGCATAGCTGAAAAATATTGATGAGGATGACTGGGGTGAATACTTTCAGCAAACGCTGAAGGAGGCAACGAGAAAGTGGTACTGCCATTACCTGGCTTGCCAGCTTAGATCCTATAATAAACTACTTAAAGCCTTCAGACTGTAATATTCCGACAATAAAGGTGATGAGGATATTCTTTGTGAACTGGATAAGATTAAGCAGAGGAAATTGTCAGTCCGAAGCTATGTTGAGAAAATCAAGGAGTTGACAAGGCAGCTACAGGAACCACCATCAGAAAAGAGACTGCAAGCATGGTTCTTGAATGGCTTTCGCAGCAAGAAGCTTAGGGAGCAGGAGGTGCCAGCACCGACGAAGAAATTCAATGATTTGGTGCAGTGAGCCCTAAAGCTGGAACAACAAGCTAAGAAGGAAAAAGGTCATAAGAAGAGGAGGTCCAGTAGTGGTAGTTCTTCTACTGATAACTCTGATTCAAGCGGAGTTTCCAACAGTTCTGAGAGTAGCTCCAATCAAAAGACCAAGGATAAGCCTAAAAAGAGGTCTTGGGCTAGGAAAATTGAAGAGATGGCTTGGCAAATTACTGAGATTAGCCAGACCAGACAACCAGTGAGAAGAATGGAGACTTGGTGTTCAAAATGTAAATCTAAGGATCATGTTTCCAATGAGTGCACACAATGTACTTATTGCAAAGCCTATGGCCATTTATGGAATAACTGTGGCATTAGGATTCATCATTTCAAAAAGGGCAAAGACTTGTCAGTAGTGGCATATACCAATGCCGAACCAGTAAGAGTGGAAACTGCCAACGCTTCTTAGGAGGAGAAACCAGGTACCATTGGTACTGGTCCAGGGGGCGGTAGATACCGAGAGGGTACCAACCGGGGCCAGGGGCATGGTAACTTCCAGAGCCGAAGTCTGAATTGCTATACTTGTGGAAAGTATGGGCATTTCACGAAATGCAACTCAACGTCTAGACACACATGGGACTGCGACTACTGAGGTGAAGGTACCAGAGCCAGTTCCAGTACGAGCAGTAACATGAAGCAAAGGAGTAGTGATTGAGGAAATCCTAGAGATTCTAGAAAAACCATTCACTACTGAAAGCAGCAAATGGGCTCAGTAAAGAGAGGTATGGAAGGCCAAGGGTAAAGAAAAGGTGGTTGATGAATGGCAGGAGCAGAGAGAACTAGTGGCGAAAATCACAGAGGATTTAGCCAAGAAGTTGCTAGAGCAGCCAGAAAGTTCTGAAGCACGGGTCATTCAAAAGATACCAGCCCAATCTACCGAGAAAGATCAGTAAAAGCCTGGCATACCTGAGACCATGCGGGTTGCAGTACAAGGGATGATTGAAGAGTTGGGAGTTGATAGAGGAGCTGAAATCACTACAATGAAGGAATGGCATTGTGAAGATATTACCAGTTCTTCAAGCTCCGACAACAACTCTGACCAGGAGAAAGAGGAAATTCATGTCAAAATCTATGATAGAATCCAGAAACTCACTGTGGAGTTGGAAGACATTAGAAGAACTTTTCGTGAAGTAGCGAAATTCATCAGACAACGAAGGAAGGCTTAGGCGGAGGCCAGGACAGTTGACTTGATGACTGTCCGAGATGATGAAGTGCTGCTAACTCATATATATTACAAAGTTCCAAAACAATGGGAACCACTTTCGAGTGTCATCTTGGATGGAGGAGCATGAGTAAACATCATAGGAGTACATCTTCAGCAGAGGATGGGCATTACAAATTTGAAGCCAGCACCTTTCAAAGTGCGGATGGTAGATCATCGAGTAGTGCAAGCTACTGTTATGATAAAAAATATGCCGATACGAGTGGGCAAGGAGAAGTTCAAGAACATTTTTCTAGTTCTTGATGTGCAATGAGCATATGGAATGCTACTAGGACACCCATGGTTGCAACAGCACAGGCTGTTCATGACTAGGCTAATCAAACTCTGACTCTACAAGGGGCCAATGGAAGAATCCAGATCCAGACAAAGAATACTAGAAGCTGGAGAAAGGAGCTGAGACCTAAAGAACTATGCCAGAAGTATAAGATCAAGAAGATTGAAAGGATGTTAGCAGCTCTAAATATTTTTTCCTTAGCAGAAATTGATCTCCATGCAGTTCTACTAAACAAGGAGCAAGCTGACAAATAGAAGAAGCAATTTCCAGACCAGTTTATTAAACTCAATACAGGAGAACGATCAATTCAGTTAACTAGAAGGCTGGAAGGATCAATTAAATCCAGTACGCCAGATGAGCCAACACATTCTAGGGAGGACACGGCAAATCAGAACATTGATTTGGAACTCAAAGCCGTCTTGGGATTACGCTGAAGAGTCAACCAAGAGAAAAGGTGGTGGGCCTAGCTGGTTACTCCAGATGACCAAGAGATTGAGGAATGGAATCTAGGCTCTGAAGACAACCCTAGAATGATCAAATTTAACAACCATCTCAACCCAACAATGAATGAGAAAGCACACAAAATGTTCCAGCATTACAAATATGTTTTTTCCTGGGAACACACTGATCTGAAAGGGGTGGATCCAAAGGTCTCCCAGCACAGGATACCACTGAAGCCAGATGCCAGGCCAGTAAGACTGCATCGGTACCGAATGAATCCCAATTATGCTAAGAAGGTCAAGGAAGAGATTGACAACCTTCTCAAAGCTGGGTTCATCACTGAAGTAGCCAGTAGCGATAGGTTGTTTCCTATTGTAGTTGTTCCCAAAAAGAATGGGAAGTTGAGACTATGTGTGGATTATCGGAAACTCAATGCTCAAACCATCAAGGATCCATTTCCATTGCCTTTCACAGATATGTTGCTTGATGAGATTGTAGGGTATGTGATGTACAATTTTATGGATGATATAGTGGCTACAACCAATTACAAATTGCTCCTAAGGACCGGGGGAAGACCACTTTCATTACAGAGTGGGGAGCATTTATATATTTGGTAATGCCATTTGGCCTATGCGATGCACCAGCCACTTTTCAGCGGTGTATGATGGAGATATTCAATGAGTTTTTTCATTGGTTCCTCGCCATATTCATGGAAGATTTCACTGTATATTCAGCTGAGGAACAACATTTACTATTCGTGGAAATGGTTTTTAAGCGCTGTCAGGAGAAGCGGATTTGTCTGAATCCATTTAAATCTGTTTTTCTAGTTTAGAAAGGACAGCTACTGGGACATGTAGTATCCCACAATGGAATAGAAATGGCCAACGACAAGATCCAGTGTGTTCAGCACGCCAAGGCGCCCAGGAATGCATCTGAGTTAAGTTCTTTCTTAGGATATATTAACTTTTATAGAAGATTTGTGCATAAATTTGCCTCCCAAGAAAACCAACAAGTTCAATTGGACTGCTGAGTGTGAGGAAAGTTTCCAGAACTTAAAAAGTGCCATTATCAGTAAACCAGTCCTTCGGCAACCAAATTGGGATGTTATCTTCCATGTACATGTGGATGCTAGATGGAAGGACTGACTATGCTGTCTACTTTGCCAGTCATAGATTTAGTTAGGCTGAACAAGTCTATACAACCACTGAACGATAAGCTCTAGGGATGGTTTTCAGTGCTACAAAATTCAAGAATTATTTTCTAGGCAAATTGTTTCATTTCTATGTGGATCATCAGGCTCTCTTATTCTTGATTAATAAAGTCATTATTCAAGGTAGGCTAATACAGTGGATGATGTCCTTATGGAATTTGAATTTCGGATTTTCCATAAACCTAGCAAGAACCACTATGGCACTGATTTTCTCTCTAGGAGTACGGAGGGCTATTCTGAAGTGTCTTTAAGAGACGAACCAGAGGATGCTGAATTATTTCAGCTGGAAGCGACAGAATCAATTGATCTTGAATTATATGAAGTATATCAGTTTCTTTCTCAGGGTGGTTTCCCAGATGACTGGAAGCAAAACCAGAAGAAGGCTCTGGTCATCAAAAGCTTAAAGTTCACCGTCATTGGGGGCTCACTCTACATATTAGGTGTTGATGGTATTCTTCGCCGATGTGTGCCTATGGAGGGGAGAATGCAAGTTATCTCAGAGGCGCATAATGGAGAATCTGGTGGACACTTTTCTACTGATGTTACTTACAAGAATATTATTCAGGCTAGTTTATGGTGGCAAACATTGATATCTGATGTCAGAAGCTTTTGCAAAACTAGTGACATATGCCAAAGAATGGGTAGATCCACAACTGCAAACATGACTCCCTTAACACCAGTACAACCACTGGGTGTTTTCACGAAATGGGGTTTGGATTTTATGGGACCTTTCAAGAAGGTTACTTCCAGGAAGAATAGGTATAGAGTGATGGCCACCTGCTATGTAACCAAGTGGGTAGAAGCTAAGGCTCTTCCTGACAACACAGCCAAATCCACTGCCAGATTTTTATTTGAGAATATTTTCTATCCCTATGGATGTCCTGTGGAGATTGTGTTGGACCAAGGGACACACTTCATCAATGACACTATGTAGATCCTTATGAATATGCTTTCAGTCAAGCATCGAAAATCCACACCTTATTATCCTAGATGCAATGGATAGGCCAAAAGCAGTAACAAGACTATTAAGACTATTCTCACTAAGATTGTGCAGAAAAAGCCAGACCAGTGGGATTTGAAACTTCAGGCTGCTTTATGGGCATACAAGACAGCTTATAAGGTCACTATAGGATTAACACCATTTAGAATGGTATATGGCACTAAAGCTGTTGTCCCTATGGAGTTTGTTATTCCAAGTCTCATAATGGCTATAGAATATGGGTTAGATTTTAATCACAATCTTAAGAAGCGACTAGAGGAGCTTACCCAGTTAGATGAACTCAGACAACGGGCTATGATGGAACAGGCGATTGTTCAGCAAAGAAGGAAACACTGGCATGACAGAAGGATTAAGGTCCGAGAGTTTTAGAAAGGGGATCTGGTACTCCTATATCAGTCCAGATTGGGTCCTAAGATGCCGGATCTAAAGATAGCATGGGCATGACCATTTGAAGTGGACTGGGTTTTCTCCAATGGCACGGTAAGACTGAAAGACCTATCTAGATTACTGCTGCCAGGGGTGTATAATGGAGCTAAAATCAAGCTCTACTATTCAGAAGCTAGAGAGCCTTGCTAGGAACAGGGTACTGAGGATCTGGACGCTGAAGACCAAGAAATTCTAGAATCAGCTATCTTGGGGCTTTTTCATGTCCAGCCAGTTCCAGTTCCAGAACCAGTTTCAGACCAGTACCAGCGCGACCAAAGCCAGACTTATACCAGGACCAGAACAGTGGGAACAAAGTTATCAGTTTTTAAGGGACCAACGGTCAGATGGAATATTAGTGGTAATCATTTCAATGACGGGTGAAAGTCTTGTCCAATGCATGTCTTCCACGTCAATTGCGGTGCACAAAAATCTAGGAATGGTAAGTGGTGGAGATTTTATGGTGCGAACGTGTATAACAGTAAGGCGAGTAGGCGTTTTTTCTCGCAAATCCCCTGTGCAATGATTACCTCCTGTTGTCCACTTGCCATCGCCGAGCTCTGAAGTATCTTCACTACAGCCGCAAACCTCATCCTCTGAGGAGGCTGTGGATTGTCGTCTGACGTTGCCAGCCACACTTGGGCACGGTTTTGAAGAATCAAGTAAGTCAACTTCTTCTTCACGTGCTTCATCATCTTCACGGTGCATGGGTAGGAGGAAACTCTCAGAAAAGATGCAAGACACTATCGATGAAACCCAAGCTCTTATTACTGCTACAAAGGCAACTCTTCCACTCATACCGCATAGCAAAATTCAGCGCTATGTGTTTACTGAGAAAGCTAAGGCTCTACTCCAACTGTGGGACTTTTGTGTGGTTCTGCAAGCCACAAGGATTGAGTTTGACACATCCATCATAAGGCAAGTCTTGGACTCTTTCAATGTTGAAGATGGTAGTGCTGTGATTTATGGCCAAAAGGTGTCTGTCACACCAGAAAGCATTGCTTTTGCATTTCGTATGCCAAATGGGTCCAAGCCATCTGTGGAAACTGTAGAGTAGATCAGTGCAATTTTGAAGGAGGATGATGCTACTAAGAGGAAAAGAAAATCCAGTGCGCAAGGGATTCCAGTTGCAAGACTAGAAGCTCCCGCTGCTTATCGATTTGTGGCTGAAGCTGTGAGTCTGAAGAATAACCCGACATATATATCAGAGAAACTTTTTGCCATGCTTTTAACAAAAATACTGGATTCCAAAGTCTCTATCAACCTCTGCCAGATATTGTCGCACAATGTGCTTCAACAAACTTCCAAGTTTAAATCTCAAAGTGTATTCAAGGCTTGGTATGTTTGGCAGTTTCTGTACTGGGCAACTGTTCCAGATACCCATGATCAGGTGAGAATGGTTTGGAGTCAGAATCGGTTTCCACTATCCAAAAATATCGACTTGTCATCGGATGAAGAAGAGCCAAAAAGTCAGTCAAATTCTACTGGACTGAAAAGGAAGGCTAAACAAGATGAACCTGGCAGTTCAAAGAAGCCAAGGACAACATTGACTAAGAGCAGTGCTCTCCTGAAGCAGCTGGAAATTCAAGTCAAAACAGTGTCTACTGAAAGGACTCCAATTAGCCAGACTGAACAACAGACTGACCAGACCACTGGTGGAATCAACCAGTCAGCAAGTCAGATTTCAGTAACCACCAGTACTGGCCAAGATAAGACAGAAAAGGCTAGTCCTGAGCAATCAGCAGACCAAGTTGATAAGGGCAAAGGCCCAACTTCTCCAAATCCGCTGGGCCAAGTCTCCATCCCATACAGTGAAGAAGCCCTGCACTTGACCAAGAAAGATAGGTTATAGCTGCAAACTCATCCACTCAAGGGACGTCTCCTATTGCAGAAATCTGATTATGCTGCATTACCTTATATGGCTCCTATCACAGTCTATGAGCCACTTGATTCTGACCCATCAACAATTAATGATGGTTGTTCAATACTCATTCAGTCATCATGGAATACTATTGTCAATTGTATGGGACAAATGCTGGATGCTGTAGGGCCAAAAGATAAACTAATTAAGGTAAAAACTGAATTGAGGGAGGTTGAGGAGGAGATTGAAAAGATGGATCAAGGGAGAGCAGCCCAGAACTTGCACCACACTCTCCTTGAGGTTCACGCAGACCATTCAGCAGTTACAAAGTAAGCTAGCCAAGGTAGAGTCTGAGATGCAGACCATGCGGGAAGAAAAGGCTGAAGCACAACGAGCTGCTCTGACAGGTTTGAAACCATGCTGAGAATGAAGCGAGTTGAGTTCAACTCTTTATTGATCCGCCAAAATGCTCTAAAGACCACATTAACATATCTCTAATAATCTGGCTGAGAGCTTGAATCCAGCAGGCAATGCTATTTTTGACATGGATAACTTGAAGTCTCTTATGGAGACGATGCAGAGTGATTTGCAGGATAAAGTTACTGAATATAATAGTGCTCTGACAAATCAAGCTATCCCTGATTACATTGAACAACAGACTACCATTGAAGAAGATGAGGATAAGGAAGAAGAAGTAGAGAAGGAGGAGGATGAACCAGACGAAGGGCATAATGATGATGATGATGATGCCTCTCCTCCATCTCCACCTCCACCTCCAAGACCTGGTACTGGAGGTACAGGACCAATTGGAGGAAATCAGTCACAGGTAGACCGGCCAGACCAGCATGAAGGGCATGTTAAGTATGGAGCCTGATTTACCCTTGTAATTTTCTGTGGTAAAAGCGCACATTTGTAAGGCCCCCATTATGAGGAGAAGCCATCGTGCGTGAAGGAAAATCACTCACCGGAAACCAAAATTTTCACGGACAAGAATCAGGGGAAACTTTAAAGGCCTCGGGGGCAGAGGCCCCCGAGACTTTTTTCGCCGGAATATTCTTTTTCACCGGAATGTTATGGCCGGACGGCGGCCGGAAAGTAGTCGAAAAACAACCGGTCGGTTGGCCGGTGGCCGATAGTCAATGGCTGATGGCCGGTGGTCGGAAGTCAATGGCCGGTGGCCGGTGGTCGGAAGTCAATGGCCGGTGGCCGAATTCAAAAGTGGACTTGTCTTCTCAAGGGCGGCCACACATGGGCGGATTGGAGGGTCCGATTTGGACTTATTCGCACAAGGATGGCTACACATGGCTGTCTCTCATAAGAGAGGGCAACCCTTTTGGCCTATAAAAGGAGGCCATTTCTACACACATTTCATAGTGTGAAGTTGATGCAACAAGGTGAGTGTGAGGTGGTGAGAGTGAAGCAAGGCGGGAGCTCCATTAAGGGTATAATCCCTTTGTAAACTACTTCTTGTTTTGAAGTACTAAAGCCATTGAGTGGCTGCTTTCCCGTGGACGTAGCCCACATTGGGTGAACCACGTATATCGTGTGTACTCTCTCTATCTCTCTCTCTCTACTCTATAATCTCGTGTATATAAATCTGTCTCTCTCCATTAAGTAATCTACTAAATTATCTATTTAGCTACGTCTTATTTCCTAACAGGGCAGCGGTTGAGCAATCAACAACTAGAAGAGCAACAACCCAGCAACACTAGGAATCCATAGGCACACCAGTCACAACACAGCAGGGATTTTAAAGGGAAAGGCAAAGCTGTGACTGAGGGACCAACAGGTGATGAGCAACATTCATTATAGCTCATCACGCTAAACAAGAGAGTGAGACATCAGCAGGCTCCTATAACCAGGTGGTATCTGGAGGATGATGATCTTATCTCTAATCTTGGAACGCTTTCAGCGACAACTGTATATTGGAGCCATGGAAATGGTTGAGCATTGGAATCAGCTGCTTTCCATGATCAAGAGGCCTGTCACTTACCTGCACATCCCAGCACAGTACAGTTGTTGGAAAGGGTGCCTGAATGGATACTAACTGCTGAAGAGAGACTAACCAATCCACATTGGCAATGGCAGTGTACTGCAGATTGTCGCTCTCTGGCTATGGAATTAGAGCTTTTGCTGGGAAACAAGCCAACATATAGATGCATGAAGGATGTCAGGAATCAATTGAAAGAGGTCTTAGTGCAAATACAGATTTCTAGGGGAGTTCTGGAACAAAGGGTGCAGACCATTCTTGAAGACCAGACTGCCACCAACAAGGGACCTCAAACTCGAATGTCAGTGGGAGAACAGGCAACTGCTCTTTGGCGACTGTTTCAACTGGTTAGAGTAACCAAAAAAATGATGCAACAAGAGAACCAGGCTGTCCTTAACTTCTTAGAATTTGTGCCTGTTTCCCTAGTTCTCTTGTATGCTTTACCAGCAAGAGAGGCAGAGTTTCCAAGATTTTTTCCAGCACTTTACCCTGAACATCTAGAACCAGTCGATCGGCTCACATATTTCAAGATTATTGATGATCTTCAAGATTGGTATGAGCGATCGACTGTGGAATGGAAAACTTGGCAAACACTTTTCAACAACGCTCTCCAACTGAATGATCTCTAGGAGCTGAAAGAGGAGGTGCAGAGGATCAAACTGTGTATGGGCCATTGGAAAATTCAGATCATAGGCCTCACTAAGATCACCAACCAACTGCTGCAACTCACTGTTGACTCCTCTAAACTACCTGAAAAGGACATTACGGCTAAACCAGGCCTAGGACCACAGTATAGAGAGATGGCTGAGATTCTTTTTGAAGCTCGGATCAAAACTAATCAGCCTCTCCCAGAAGGATGGATCCATACAGCCTTGCATTGTCACAAACTGGCCAGAACTCGGATCACTAAAGGCAAACGCATGCTCTATGATCCCAACACCAAGACCTATCATCCTCTCACGCCTTATGAAATGGAGATGACCACAGAAATACGAGATCAGCTTGAGCAGGAGGCCATTTTATGACTCAGGAGGAGAATGTTGGCACTGGGACTTCTCAGACGCCATCCAAGCCAAAGGGTAAACGGAAGCGGGTTCAGTGGAAGGATACTGGGTAGTTCCATCTTAGAATTCAGTCAAGGATTTTTCCTTCTTCTTAGCTGGCACAGACTTTGAGTCCTCGAATCAGATGGTGGATTTTTCCACCAGTTTTCACAGCAGACGCTGGATTTTTCCACTCAGGGGTTGTTGTCATTTGGCTGACGGCCTTGGAATTACAATTATAAGGGTGTTCAACACTCAATGAGAAAAATTCTAGAAGAATCAGACGGTGGATTTTTTTCAGTACAACTTGGCTTGATACCCATGGAATTACAACTATAGGGGTGTCAAGCACTTGACGAGCAACATTCCAAAAGAATTAGACGGTGTATTTTTTTTTCTCAAAATTTTTGGAATCTTGCCAAAATTCAAGAAAGGAGGAAAGGATGTAGATGGCTGAGATAGTCTCACTGGGTGGGACCGGCTCCTGTGAGACGAACAGTGGATCAGTCAGTAATTACCACGGCAATTACCACAGTAATTCCTAAAGCATATAAATAGGACCCATTACATTGTAATAGGGGTGGGGGCATAAGTCGTGGGCATGAATTGAGTCATTTATCGGTTGTACCTCTGTTTAAGCTTTTGATTCATAATCCTTAGCCCTGAGTTGTTCTTGAGCTACTTCATCTTTATTGTAATCTCTCATCTGTAATTCTAAATACAACACTACATTATACTCCAGTCATACATACTTTGTACTCATTCTCTCTGAGTCTGAATCTGAATCTGAACATCATTCTTAGTACTTCAGTCTAGTTTTCATTTTAGTAGATGTATTCCATACTATTTCATTGGTTCAATTTAGTTCCCTTGTTAAATTGTATTTCCCTAGGATACATAGCAGTGACCTACTATCTCTATCCTTTTTTATGAGTACTCACCAACCGTGAGTAAGACTGTATTAATCACAAAAAATTGCATAGACAGCCATGCTACAAACCATAGCAGAGTTCAAAATCACAACAACCGGCTATCAAGGGAGCCACCTTGTCTAGAACTAAGCATACCACATAGAATAGCTAACATGGGAGCCACCCAATCGATAAGAGAGAAAAAAAGAGAGAAATCTAGGAGGTATCAAAAGATGCCACCACACATGGGGGGATACCATCCCACCCATGCATGTCCACCGCACCTCTAGAAGCCATCGAAACAGACAAAAAGGAGATAGACGAGCCACTAGCGGATCATCAAATCAAGCCATGCAATGAAGGGAGAATTCATCACCATCGCATCCACTCATCGATGCAAATCTCGAGTAGCGCAACAATAAATGTGAATCAAAATGAGCCACTCGCCCAAAGGGAAGTGATCTTTTATCTCTCACTTTTTTTTTTTTTGGCCATACTCACAATTGTGAGTTGAGAGAAATTATATTAACTCGAAAAGAATACAATTTCCATCAAGCACTACATGTGTCTTGGGGGGGCTAGGGTTCCAACAGAGGCTTGTACACAAACAAAGGGGATACAAAACCAGCGGTGATAAACCTACCCTCTTGAGTGTCCTAAGCAGCTCAATGATGGGAATGGGATCGTGCTAGCTAGGGTGGATGAAAGACAAACATTGTGCACACAAGTGAGTGTGTGTAGGCTAGATTATCACTCAAGCAAATTAGGTTCCAAGATGAATTAGCTTGGATTCATAAACACGATCTTGAGTAGTTGCCACAAGCTCACCATAAAAAAGAGAGGTGTAATGCAAACATGGAATGGATTTTTTTATTCATGAAATGAGCTTTAAGTAGCTCTACAACCTTGTACCACTACATGTGGGTCTCCTTGACTCATACTCTAGTGACTCTACGACAAAGCTCACACTTTTTCTCACAATCCTCCCTTTGAGGGTTGGACTAGGACAATGCATTGAAGACTCTTTATCCACTAAGGATGACACATAGTATCCACACAGGATGTCAATACATATACACTAAGGATGACAGATCCACAAAGGATGACAAAACTCCTCCCGTTGGGCTTTGGGTTACAACTTGATAAAGAAAGACAACACTCCAATCCAGGAGCATAGACAACATATATCCCCAATCCAGGAGACAAACATCATAACACTCCAATTAAGGAGCAAAAACAATGCTCTAATCTAAGAGCAAAATCTTGAAAAATGTCTGCTTCGCTCTAATCCAAGAGCACCTTTTTCTTCTTCAATGCTTTGTCTTTAATTACTTCATGTCTTTGTCTTCTAGATGCACCTTGTTGGTGCAAATGATGTCAATGCCGCCATAGCTTTGTCTTAAGCTTTATTGAAAAAACAAGTGCAATGAAAAAACTAACGCGGATGCGAATGCTATTGCTGCCGTTGCTGATTTTCCCTCCCCTTGAAGTGAATTTTTGAATCTCTCCATGGTGCCTTGGAGCGGTCTCTTCACTTGGAGACTCTCCAAGGTCAATGTTTGGAACTTCGTACATAAGCACATGCTCGTATCCTTGATGATAGATATAATGACATACATTGCAAGAAATTGTGCTTGGCTTCAATATTTTCAATTTCAATGTGTACTTTCAATGTGAAGCACCTCTTCACTTGTGTGAAGTCACCCTCCTTCACAAAAACAAATTCTTCTTTGATGCCTTTTAAGAAGCTTCACAACAAATTCTTCTTTGATGCCTTTTAAGAAGCTTTGTGAAGCTTTCTAAGTTCAAGCTTGATGCTTGAAGCTCCTTTGGATGCTCGTAAGAAGCCCTCTTGAAGCTGGTGAGATATACTTGTTGAAATTTGAAGCAAAATGGCTTTGGTTGCTTTGTAAGCTTTTGTAAATTTTTGGTTGCTTTGGAGTGCAAGGCTTTGTTTAGCTTGCACAAAACTTCTAGTTCTTGGGCTCTCTGCATGCGGAAAAGCCCTCTATAGAGGGTGGATTTTTGTGGTAGTAGAGTGGGAGATGCTTGGTCGTAGCCCGCAGGAAAGGGGGCTGAGGTAAGAGGCTTTGGAGTGATGGTGGTCGTGGGAATCGACCTTAATGATAAGGGGCTTTTGGATGGCTCAGCTCGCGGGACAGAAGGCCTGCTTGGGATTCTTGGAGTAGCAAGTCATGGGAAGGGGGGCCTCAAAGCCGGGCACCATGTTGAGCATCTGTGTGTAGGAACAACAGTCTGTGCAAGGCTAACTAACTAGTGAGGTTGGATGGCGATCAGAAGCACTATTAGGCGTTGGTGCCCGGCGAGTGCAAAGGCCAGATTGCGGTTGGTTGGACACACAACAAAAACAAATTGCAGTCAGTCAGTTCAGACCCGACAACGCCATAAGGCCGATTGAAAAAGTTTTTTCGGGTCCGCCCAAGATGCACACTTCATGAAAAACAAGCCTTGCCAATTTGAGCTCTTGACCCACCGACTTGCACACTTACTGTGATGCCTTGACCACTTAGTGAAGGGGTCTTGCACGTGAAGGGAGCCTTGATATAGTAAATTAACCTTAAGATAGTAGGGCTTCACACACACACTTACACACCCGATTTTAGAAAAGATAATCAAGGGGCTTAATAAGCTCGGATTTAGGGGCTTGGGGGCTCAAAACAAAGTTGAGGGCAGAGAGATTATTGATGGGCTCAACCCTGATCATTTTTTGCACTTGGGAGCTTTGCGGAGAGGTTGTGTCGAGCACTTCGAGATGAAGTAAGTGACACAAAGAGAGGACAAAGTTGATGAAATTAATTGAAGATGCAAGTGTTCTAAATGCAAACACAAAAAGATGCTAATCCTCTCCCTAATCAAGCCTACCTAGCCATCAAGGGTAGTGGCCTCTTGGGTGTGCCAAGGACATGCCCACATATAGCTGGATTATGGCTTAATTAGTGAGAGATGCAACTAGTTATGAAAATGCTAATGGACTGTAATGATAATTAAGAAATGCTAATCAATCTAATGGAGATGCTAATAACTAACACACTAATGCATAACGACAAACCTAGCTAGCATAACCTAAAGCTCTGATACCACTTGATGGGAATGGGATCGTGCTAGCTAGGGTGGATGAAAGACAAACATTGTGCATACAAGTGAGTGTGTGTAGGCTAGATTATCACTCAAGCAAATTAGGTTCCAAGATGAATTAGCTTGGACTTATAAACAGGATCTTGAGTAGTTGCTAAGCCATCACAAGCTCACCATAACAAAGAGAGGTGTAATGCAAACATGGAATGGATTTGTTCATTCATGAAATGAGCTTTAAGTAGATCTACAACCTTGCACCACTACATGTGGGATAATTCCACCTTTTCTCTCCTTGACTCATACTCTAGTGACTCTAGGGCAAAGCTCACACCGTACACTCAATGCATGAATCCATTCTTCATCCTTGTCGGCTGACCCTCTTCTTGCTCCAAGACCATGGATGAGCTCAATGCTCATATGCACAATATCATTGAAACGAGCTACAGCCGGTTTGGCCTCAAACACCCGAAGGTTCTTAGACTTCGAGACTTGGTTTAGGTAGCAAAATCTAGTAATTTGGGTGCATGCCAAAACGGCATGGCTTTGGAATCCGCGCCCTCCGAAGATCAGGTCGTCAATAAAGAAGATGATCTTCCAAGTCCTTTGTACCCATTTGCAAACATTAGCGGCTAGCCCTTGTGCAGTACGGCATTTGATGAATAGATGAAGGGGGATCCTTAGAGATTGACCTACAACCAGAGCAGGTGTCAGAGTCGAGCCCTCTAGCATGCACCTTAATCCCAGTAGGCAAGGCTCCCCAAAGCACCTTCCAGATGAATACCTTCATGTATTCAGGCCATTTAGTCTCCCAAATGGCCTTAACACTCTTTTGCCATTGCTCATATGACCAGTTTTTCTTTTAGATTTTGGTGAGTGGGTCAAATTAATCCGCTTTGTATATGAGCAACAATGAGCCTTAAAAAGCGATCTTTTATCTCTTAATAGAGTTATTAATATGCCATGAGCATTTAGCACATGGGTGCGTATCATCACATGCATATGCACATACACACGCCATTTCTTACCCTAGAGCATGAAGTGTCCCCTTCCCATTATGTGCGACTTCCACTTCCATGTTCTGATACGCCTCTAGATGTCGATTGTGATAAGAGTGTTGAAGAGGAGCTTTGTTACTTATTGTGAGGCTTGACTATGCGTTTCTTTAGCATTTACCATAACGAAGAAGGATAGGTATTAGGAGCACTTACAAATTAAAAGATAGGACTTTATTATTTTTGGCATGGCCCTTCTTGAGAAAAAGTTGAAGTACTTTATAGGTACTTGGTTTGTCTTGCATAGTACACAAATTTACGTTGTTGTACTACATCTTGTGCACGACTCTAAGCAAAGCGTCAATTTTATTGTGCGCGCGCCTTGCAACATTCTTCCGATTAAGCTTCTCAGATTGAAAATGTGTGAAGCAAGCACTTCGAAATTTGTCCTTCTTCTTAGGCCGCCTTAGCTTGACCCCTTTACCCTACGAAAGGCTAGCATGTTTACTTGGGAAAATGATTTTATGGTGAAGGCTTTGGATCCTTTTCATCCCGTGTTGAGAAGGTGAAAACCATATTTGAGAAGGAAAATTCTACATAAAGTTGAATTTTTCAACTAAGAATCCTGAAATTTGAGCCAGCCTCAAATCCTTGCAAAACTTTGAGGTGGCCATTTCTTTAATTTGAAAAGGTTGTGGATGAAGGAACGGACATTTTCCCGAGCCTAGTGAATCGTGATATACATACATGTACATGAACTTAAACCCCCAAAGGATGGTGATGACCAAAGTCAAAACAAGGTGAAGACTCTTGAAGGCCTATTGACAGACGATGTTTTCTTTAGACGAGTAAGCTGGTTATGAAAATGTAGAAGAGATTATCACACGAGTGGTTCTTCACAACCAGCTTACTAGTAAAAGATCTCTACGCGGGGGTCACCACCAAAAACGCAAGATAGCAGGCGAGTTCAAAATAAAGGGTTTTTTATTGGGCAACTTTTTAAAATCAACAAAAGTGTTTTTTTATTGCATTTTGAGAAAATAATTACATAATTTTTTCAAAAAAGTGGGGTCGTGTTTTTTTACATGAGAGCATGTAAGTATAGTGGGTTTTTTAATACCCTTTGAATGCACGTGATATAGGTGATTTTTTGTAATAACCCCTCCGGGTAAAAGATAGGCGGGTTGGAACAAAGACATATAGATGCAAGTTGAGCACGCCAAAAACATTATTAAAAGATCGTAGGACCATGGCCAAGGGACAGTAAGAGAGCCCTCCTAAGGGCCCAATATATAGCAAAGGCCCCTTTTTTCGTGAATAAGTTAAAAATGTGTCCCCCCACAAGACAATAATGGCACTAGTAAATTTAAAAGGTGTTGTGGGGGTAGTCTCCACAAGAAAGTAGTAGATGGTAAAAATTCAAAAAAAAATTAAAAGACAAAAGAGTAAGAGCAATTACAACAGGTCAAAAGGTGCAATGACTTGGAATACCAGGTTAAAAGGGCGTATTGTGGGTGAAGAGGGTGATTGAAGCATCCCGTACCTTAGATGCATTTTGAAAAGGTGCCCCACATTTAGTGAGATCCTTCGTGGTGCACCTTTTCATTTACAAGGACCTCTAAAAGCACCTTCAGAGGGCCTATGGGATATTTACAACTCTCCGTGACTTTCAATAGGCCAATAGTGAATAGTGCCTTGGAGGTAGCTCTTAAATTGCAAAACCCACACTTCCAAAAATAAGATGATTGTTGTTATGTTTGAATGCTTTACAGCCTTTCCACTCCCCCTCCCCCTCCCCCTCCCCCCGAATGATCCCATTATCCCCCTCCCCACCCCCGAAATTCAATGCCTTGTGTGATATTCTGTGGAAAGAGACCTTTGATATTTACCTAAAAATTACACTATGCACCCAAAATATTAAGAGCATTCTTGGATTTACTATATGAGACATATATCACATGTGGAGAATATGAGTCTATGGGAGTGACACTAACACCTTTTCCTTTGTTATGTGTTGTGACAAAGTTCTTACGTGTTGGTCAAATTTGTTTATTAGACAATTTCAAGCATGAGGTATTGAAAAAAATTCCAGTGGCCATAAGTTGTTGAATATTTAGTAAGACTTGTTAATGTAGCAAGTACTGTAAGCAACACTAATGAATGGTTGTTTATGATTTATTTATTGCAGTTATGCATACCCAATACACATAGCAATGGATATTTCATGTTAGTGAGAATGTTTCGTTGTTTTTTTCTCGTATATTATAAATTGATATAGTTAAAGGTCATGCAAAAACTGTCTTCCTTTCAAAAGGCACATAAGGAGTGCACTAGCACATCTTGCCCTGTAAGAAATAGGAAAAAAGCTAAGACATGAAAACATGGGCAGCAAGCCAATAAAAGTTCAGCTAATACTGCACAAACATGTAGCACATACATGTATGCTTAAATGCATGCTTGCAGCCCTCTACCCCAGGTTTTAATGCAAGCTTGAATGCATGCATATAAGTTTATGGAGCTTGAATGAATGCAAGCTTGAATGCATGCATATAAGCTTATGGAGCTTGAATGAATGCACACACCTCTAGCCTCATTAACCCGAGTTTTCTTCAAAGCAAGCTATAAGCTTGTGGACCTTGGAAACAACAATTTACTATGTGCAAAGACATCCAAAATTAAAATACATGAATGCATGCATGCACTAGTAATACATAAGGCTAAGACTTCACAATATCAACATCAATAAAAGTTTAGTAAAACACATAAATGTTTGCACATTAGTACCTTTGTGTTGGGAGTGACAACATATACCATCTTTGAAGGAGTGGAGGCCTTGCATGAAGGAGTAGTGAAAACCTTCTTTGTCCTCTTCTTGGTAGGGGATGCCGATGGTTTGGATAAAGGGGAGTTTGAGGGTGGAGGAGAGGGAGATGGAGAACGAATTTTCCTCCTCCTCCCTATTGACTTGCTTTCCTTTGCTTCAGATGGGGAAGTCTCCTAGCGTTGCCCGCTCTCTGCAACCGTCGACAAACAGGCTTCATGATTGCGCAATAAGGTGCTGGTCCCCACTATTTTTCCACATGTACTAAAGTTTTATAGACAATTTCAAAAGAATAAAGCTTTCAAATGATTCAATTCTTAATTTAAAATTATTCAAGTAAGATTTATGTTTCCTCATCTACTAGCTACCAAACATTCCACCCCCAAAGATAGGTAGCTAGTGTACCACCTATTCATGCATATACCCATTTAGGTTTGGATGTTAATTTAACTTTTTCTTTTGTTTCATCCCTTTGATGAGATGATTGTTAAGAGATAGAGATGGAGAGAGCTTCAGCTCTTGTGAGCACACACACACAAAGAGATGGAGACAAACCTGTTAAAGTTTAGGCATCTCAAGTGAACTGCCCAATGTGATCCCATTATTTAGTTTGGCTTTTAGGTACTTATTTTACTTATTTGTCAAAGTCTTGGGTAGGGCAATTTACTGAGGGTGCTATATAAGCAACCCCTTGCCTTCATTGTCAAGGTTGATTGGTTCACGAGACTCTCTCTCTCTCTCTCTCTCTCTCTCTCTCTCTCTCTCTCTCTCTCTCTCTCTCTCTTGCGTTCACTCCCCTTAGTCTCTACGTCTCCGCATCATCGACTTTGACATGGTATTAGAGTTGGTGGCTTGAATCTCTTGCCGTGGAGGAGCAGTCCAGAGAAGAGCTGTGAGACCTCCCCCATCACTGGCGTTCACTTCCCCCCACTGTCGTTGCCCTTTAGCATTTTAAAATGCTGCTGGAATAGTGGGCTGCTTGTTGCAGACAGTCACTCACCAAAGCGCTCCCAACCCCTCTGTCTCTAGCATTCATAATGCTATCGTTAGCGTTTCCCGATAGCAGAGCCGATGTCAACATCTCCCTAGGCCATGCGTTTTAAAACGTCGTGTCCAGCAGTGCCTCCCCTCCTCTGTGTGTGTTGAGACACCCTTCCTTGTGCGTTTTGAGATGCCACAGTGCTCCCCCATCCCTCGTAGTGACGGAATTCTCTTGTTGCCATGCGTTTTGAAACGCGAGGGCTTGTGCTCTACAACGTCTCCTCCCAAGTGCTTCTCTGTTTTGCGTTCCAAAATGTAGTGCCCTGACAGTGACTCTCACTACAAGAGGTACTTCACATTAGAGACGCTCGTAGTGCGACGTTCAAAAGTGAAAATCCACGGCGTCGCTATGAGCGTCACTATAGGCGTCACAATTCTATTTGTTGCATAGCGATGCTCATAGTAATGCCGATAGGGGTAAAAAATAAACCAAGAGCACCAGAAACTTAGATCTCAGATTTGAGTTTTCGATGCTCAAGCGAAAGAGGTAACCCGCGCTCTCCCTCTCCCTCTCTCTCTCTCTCTCTCTCTCTCTCTCTCTCTCTCTCTCTCTCTCTCTCTCTCTCTTTCTTCCCCCCCGACACACGCGCGCGCGCACACACACACACACACACACGCGAGAGGAAGGAGATCCACATATGCTCCTTCCCTCTCCTCTCTCTCATGTTCCCTTCCCCTCTTTCTCTCTCTCTTTCTCTCTTACACACACACACATTGTGTCTTTGAGAGAGAGAGAGAGAGAGAGAGAGAGAGAGAGAGAGAGAGAGAGAGCACATGCATAAACAAAAAAAACATACACACAGACATGCATAAACAAAGAATGCATAGACACACACATTGAGAGAGAGAGAGAGAGAGAGAGAGAGAGAGAGAGGAGAAAACAAAGAGAAAGAGAAAGAGAAAGAGGGAGAAAGAGAGAGAGAATAAAAAACCAAAGAGAGAGAGAGAGAGGGGGAGAAGACGAAAGAGAGAGGTAAGGGGAGAAAACAAAGAGAGAGAGATTATGTTAAGATATAAATTAGATTTAAGATTATGTTAGATTACATTTAGATTTATGTTTATGTTGAGTTTAAGATTATGTTAAATTTAGATTTACGTTAGATTAAGATTATGTTAGATTTAAAATTAGGGCAAGATTTAAGATTAGCTAGCTATGTTAGATTTAAGTTAGATTACATTTAGGTTTAAGATTTAAAATTGGATTAGACTTAGGTTTATAAGATTAGATTAGATTTAGATTTAAGATTAACTAGATTAAATTTAGATTTAAGTTAAATTACATTTAGGTTTAGGTTAGATTTAAGATTATATTAGATTTAGGTTTATTTTGAGTTTAAAACTAGATTAGATCTATATTTATGTTCGATTTAAGATTAGATCAGATTAAAGTTAGATTTTAGTGCATGTCAATGAAGGCGTGCTTTGCCCAAAGAGCAAACACTAGTTACACAACAATATGTATATTCCCATCAGAATCTGACACCTATTAACTCACACACTAACCATATTCAATTAGCCACGAATCACCACATGTTCAATTAGGTTAGATTTAAGATTAGATTTTAAATTAAGTTCTATATTAAAGTCTACCTTTGGGATTACGATAAAAAAATTAGAGTTAGCCGAACGGAGATCCCTCTCTTCCTCTCTACGGATGTGACCTTAAGTTGGAAAGCTTTCAACAGCATGATACTCAGATTGGAGGCCAACATGTAATGTGCTGAGTAATCCCTCGAACAAAGATCTGCTGTGAAGAGATGTTAAGATGTTGTGAATTGCTACAGCTAGAGAAGAGGCAAAGGGGTTTGTTGGAATTAGGGTTGCAGAGAAAACCACACAGCTTGGAGAAGACGAAGGAAGCTCAAGGCACACAATAGAGAGTGTATTACTTAGTGTGCAATGGAAAGATCGATAGACCTAGAGTGATGGGCGTATATACAATGCACGGGGGAAAAAACCTCGTAAAGAGGGAAACAAATGCCCCGGCGGTCCTAGTGTGTTCACACACATCACTACCACATGTATATGGTAACAAATCCCCCCTGAAGTGATGCGGTGAACGAGAGCTGGCACATGAGTAAAGGGAAGTGCCATGCCCTGAGGACAGGATCAGTCCACAAAGGGGAGTAAGCCCAAAGCTTTGCGGAAAGCTTCAAGCTTCTCACGAGACAATGCCTTTGTGAAAAGATCTGCAAGGTTGTCCTGTGTTGGCACATAAGCCAAGCTGATCTCTCCTGCTAAGAGCCTCTCCCTGACATAGTGGTAATGCACCTCAATGTGCTTTGTGCGAGCATGAAAAACTGGGTTCCTCGCAACTGCCAATGCGCTCTGACTGTCAGTGTAGATAGTGTTAGCAGTGTCGTGTCCAACACCCAAATCAGCCATAAGGCGTCTGAGCCATACACACTCAACCGTAGCTGTGAAGACTGCCCTGTACTCAGCCTCACAACTCGAAGTGGCCACAATAGGTTGCTTCTTGCTCAACCATGATATACATGAACTGCCAAGCATGAAACAAAAACCACTTGTGGACACTCGTGTGTCAAAACAACCAGCCCAATCTGAGTCTGAAAAAGAATGTAAGTCTGGTGGCAATGATCCCCCCTTGGGATAAAACAAGCCAAGACGTAAAGTGCCACTAAGGTAGCGAAAAATCCTCTTGACAGCCTGCCAATGCTTAGACATTGGGCTATGCATAAATCTGCTGACTTGTGAGACTGCAAACTGAATATCTGGCCTCGTGTTGCATACATAAATGAGGCAGCCAACATCAGTTTGGTAAAGAGTGACATCAGCAGGATCACCAGCATCATGTAGACTCAACTTCAAACCTGTTTCCATGGGAGTGGCAATAGGTTTTCAATCCTCAAGTCCAAACTTACATAGCAATGTCTCTATGTAACTTTTCTGACACAAGGCAATACCACCATCACACTGCTTAAACTGTATACCAAAGTAATGATGCAACAACCCCAAATCTTTCATCTTGAAAGTAGCATTCAAATCAGCCTTAAATTCAGCAATATGTCTCTCATTTGGTCCAGTGATCAGCAAATCATCAACATAAAGAACCACAATGAGAAGTACATCACCCTCACGCTTTACATACAATGTGCTTTCTGTTGGACTGTTACGAAAGCCTTGTTTGACCAAATGAGTGTCAGCTTTCTCATACCAAGCACAAGGCGATTGCTTCAACCCATACAAAGCCTTGTTACATTTGCACACTTTGTCCTCTTGTCCTTTTATGACAAAACCGCAAGGCTGCGTTACATAAACTTCCTCAAATATGTCACCATTCAAGAAAGCAGTAACAATGTCTGATTGATGTACATCCCAACCAAAATGAGCTGCCGATGCACATAGAAAACGCACAGTAGTCATACGAAAAGTGGGAGCAAAAGTCTCTTGATAATCTATGCCTTTTTGTTGTGCATAACCCTTTGCAACAAGTCGAGCCTTATGGCGATCGATCTCACCATCCGGCTTGCATTTCAACTTGTAAACCCACTTCGTACCAATGGCCTTTTTGCCAGGAGGCAAATCACATAAATTCCATGTGTCATTTTCTATAAGTGCATCATATTCTGATTGCATGGCAGCCATCCAATTTTTTGAATTCTGTGCTTCATCAAAAGACAGAGGCTCCTCAACATCATGTAAACTAGACACAGCCAAAGCATAACAATCTGATGCATAAGATGCATGGCGAGAGCCTGAACGAGTACGACTAGACAAAGGTGCATCCAATTTACTGTCACGCAAAGTGTGCACCAGCCATTTTGGCATACCTCTAGCCTGCTCATTTTCAGCCCTTTCCTCATCAAGTACATTATGTACATCTACATCAGTAATAGGTTGATCTAAAACATTTTCAGAAACCCCCATAGGTTGTACATTTGCCTCATTGGAACTTACATTCGTATTTCCACCACTGAAAAGAGGCAACAAAGTGTCATAAATGTCATGTGAGCTTACATTACTGTCTCTAGTACATGACAGCAAGGGCTGAACAGAATCTTCCACAAACACTACATCCCGAGAAACCAGAATACGTTTTGTTTGTGGATGATACAACCTGTAACCTTTGCTTTCAACACTATAACCAACAAAAATACATTTGACAGCCTTATCATCCAATTTTCTGCGCTGCACTTGTGGCACCAAAGCATATGCCAAACAACCAAAAACACGCATGTGCTCAATAGAAGGTTTTCTATCATGCCATGCTTCATATGGAGTAATAGACTGCAAAGCTTTCGTAGGACACCTGTTAAGTACATAAGTGGCACACATAATGGCCTCAAGTCAAAAAGAATGTGGAAAAGCTTGACTTTTGACCATACATCGTGCCATTTCCGTCAGTGACCTCTTTTTCCTCTCAACAACACCATTTTGCTGAGGTGTATAAGGCACTGTACATTGGTGTTTTATCTCACGACTAGCCAGAAATGCATTAAATTCATGAGACATATACTCCCCCCCTCGATCGGAATGGAGGGTGCCCATAGTACATTTTGAGACATTTTCAGCCATAGCCAGAAATTGTTTGAAGCACATAAAAACTTCGGACTTCTCTTTAAGCGGAAATACCCATGCATGCCTGGAGTAGTCATCAATGAAAGTCAGGAAGTACAGGTAATTGCCCAAGGATGGAGTTTGCATGGGCCCACAAACATCACTATGCACAAGATGCAACCTGCATGTGGCCCGAGCTGAACCATCCTTTGGAAACTTAGAACGCTGCATCTTACCCAAAATACAGCGTTCACAAACATGTTTGACAGGTGCTTCAAGAGGTGGCAAAGAAGCAACCATATCAGATTTCTGCAAACGCAGCAAACTGGAAATATTTAGATGACCAAAACGTGCATGACAAAGTTTTGCATCTGAAATAGCCCTTGAATCTGCAACAGCATTTGAAAAATTTTGTCCACACTTGTCATACAAAGTGAGCTTATACAGCCCACGGCACAAAAGCCCAGATGCAACAATTTCATCACCAAAACTGAGATCATGAACTGTACATCTGTCATCCACAAATTTGACTACAAGTCCAAGTCTAGCAAGTGCTGATACAGACAAGAGATTCTTCTTGATCCCAGGTACATAAAGTGCATCAACAAGTGTGAAGGAACTGCCATTAGCAGCAGTGAGCACAATCTTTCCAACTCCCTGAACTGGATAAGAGGCGTTGTTGGCACAAGTGACTGAATTCCCATGAGGGACAGACTCGAGAGAGGTAAAAAATTCACGATGTGAGGTAATGTACTTTGTAGCACCACTGTCGAAATACCACACATGTGAATCTGCAGCAACTGACAAGCATGCATCATGGACAACAGGATTGTAAGTGCACTCTGCGCTAAAAGCCCATTCTGCATCAACATCAACAACATAGTCTCCTTTCACAGAAGACTCAACAATGGATGCATTTGTAGTGGAACCAGCATTTGAAGTACTGCTAGCAAAAGCATTAGAAACAGAATTTTTGCCACTCGCAGCAGAACCATAAGAAGTGGCTGCATTACTGTTACCACCCTTTCGTTGAGAAGCAATAAAAGCCTGTTCAACTGCACGTTGCCTACTCCTGTTTTTTCTAGAAAGTGACTCTTGCAACAGCAATGTGCATAATGCATCAAACTTGACAACTTCAGGATTTCCTTGGGTCATCAGTCTCCAAGTACTAGAAAAAGTCTGGTAGGAATCTTGTAAGGCATCAAGAACAGTCTGCACAAGGGAACTGTCTGAAATGACTTCACCTGCAGAAATAAGCTGCTCATTGATATTCTTGACACTAGCAAGGAAAGTGTCCGTATCATCTTCCTCATGCATAATCTTCGACTCCAGTTCTTTACGCAGCAAAGAAATTTTAGCCTCATTGTGGCTTGCATAAAGACCTGCTAAAATATCCCAAGCCTGTTTTGTAGATTTTGCTGAACGGATGTGAGGAACAATGGTGCGCTTCACACACAACGCAATCAATGCATGAGCCTGCGCATCCTTAACATCCCAACGAGCTTGTTCTACGGTAGGAAAAACAACTCTAATAGCTGCAATCCTTGCAGCAAGACCTGCAAAATCCTCAACATCGCCTACATCCTCACAACCAGGACGTACATCAATGCCCTGTACAATGTTCCAGACACCCTTTGACACAAGAACATGTTGCATCATATAAGCCCACATAGGGTAGTTGTCCCCATCTAACCTGTCCTCAGCAGCAAACATCTTGAACATATCTGTGTTGTTGTTGTCAGCCATGGTAAATGCTGCACCTGATGTGAAAACTGCCCAAAAATAGGAGAAACGGAGCGGGAACAACTTGTGCTATATAGCACACACCGTAGAAGACTATAAGGCACCTGTTATGCAAAAAACGGCACAGACAGAAATTCTGCACAAAATGATGAAATAGCCTGTGCAGTACTTCCTGTAGTGGAAATGGAGGCCGAAATGAGCCCAAATCAAAATTATGAGCAGACCAAGCTCTTCGAGCTTACCCAAAATTTTTGTCAACCTGTGAATGCTCGCCAAAGCTCACTGAAATCGGAGAAAGTGGGCAGGCGTGTACTGGAGCAGCTGGCGACCAAGCCCGGGAGGACACAACCTGCTCTGATACCAATTGTTGGAATTAGGGTTGCAGAGAAAACCACACAGCTTGGAGAAGACAAAGGAAGCTCAAGGCACACAATAGAGAGTGTGTTACTTAGTTTGAAATGGAAAGATGGATAGCCCTAGAGTGATGGGCGTATATACAATGCACGGGGGAAAAAACCTCCTAAAGAGGGAAAAAAATGCCCCGACGATCCTAGTGTGTTCACACACATCACTACCACATGTATATGGTAACAGGGTTTTATCCACTACCATACACTATTATGTAGACTTGGGTGTGTAGATTTCTCGTACCCACAAATATAGGCATTGACCAATAAAGACGAGATTATAACCCGATGGTTCTGATCTCCGTGTACCTCTAGACCGAGGTGTGCGGCGATTGGACATGACTAGAGAATGTGAGGTAGTTTATAGTGTGAACAAAGAGAGAAAGAGAGAGAGAGAGAGAGAGAGAGAGAGAGAGAGAGAGAGAGAGAGAGAGAGAGAGAGAGAGAGAGAGAGATAAAAGATGGAGGATGCCAATAGAAGATTAAATTTATGTCCATGTTATAAGGTTTTTACCTTCATAATGAGTAGTGACGAGGATGTGGGGCCGTCCAACCGAAACACCTATCTCTCAACAACGATCTTATGTCCTTGTAATCAATGCAAGCATGCTCTGCGACGGACAAGACGTGTTTCTTTGCAGCACGTTCCCGAATTTGGCGAGTTTGATCCATCTATTATAGATCGAGTTGTTGCTAATTATAACTCGTCGGACTCTGACGCTGGCCAACAGGCAACAATCTTGCAACCCAATAGACATGTTCGCAGGCGCTTTGGTCAAGCAACATACGTGAGGCCACAAGATGTAGCCTCTGACAGCTCGGAGGATGATCATGCAGACCACATTCCCAACAAGGCAATGTTTGAGCCCGAGATTGATGAAATGATTGAGACGATCATGGAATCAAAAAGGTTTATCTATGATGATATGAAAAGTGAAGCCGATACGTCATTGTATGATGGAGCACGTGTGTCTAGATTGAAGGCGCTCTTGGTTCTTCTCAACATGCAGGAAAAGTTTGGATGGAGTGACACTAGTGTCACAATAAATTTCAGGTGATCTATTACTTTAATAAAAAAACTCTAGATGTATAATGATCTTATAGATTACTTACACAAGTGTACCACATTTTTTCGCTGTGTAGATTGCTCAAAGAGCACATACTGCCAGCTGATAATGTGATGCCAAATTCCAAAGAGGAAGCAAGAAAGATCTTGTGAAACTTGGGGATGGATTACAATTCAATTCACGCTTGTCCTAACGACTACATTCTTTTCAGAGGGGAATACATAGACATGGAGAAGTGTCCGAAATGTGATTCTGAGAGATATCGAGTAGATCTCCACGGAACAAAAATTCCACAAAAGCTTTTGCGACATTTTCCTCTGCTTCCTAGCATCAAGCATTTCTTTGAATGTAAGTCCATGGCCGCCCTAGCATCATGGCATGAGGAGAATAAATCTTCGGATGGTGTGCTACAGATTCCTGCAAATTGTGCAGCCTGGAAACATATAGACAAAACATGGCCGGATGTTACCAGGGAAGCCCAAAATTTGCACCTAGGCCTGGCTATGGATGGCATAAATCCATTTGGTCAGAGATCAACATCTTACAGTGTATTCCCCGCTTTCATCGTCAACTACAACATTCCCCTGTGGTTGACTACCAAGAAGGGACAGTATGTGCTCTCAAAGAGCACATACTACCAGCTTGATTGTGCCGGGGCGGTATAAAGTGAAGAATATGGATGTGTATCTTTGTCCACTATTGGAAGAGCTACAAAAATTGTGGATTGGCATAGAAGTGGTGGATATGAGCCGACGCACAGGTCGACGGAATGCTTTGATCAGAGGCATTCTAATGTGGACCATGCATGACTATCTCGGACTAACAAAATGCTCAGGTGATTTACACTCAAACTCAAACACTATAAATCTTGGTTTTTCTCAAGCTTATCTATTGTCATGTGTATACATGCAGGGCTTCAAACAAGTGGATACAGAGCATGTGTCACATGTGGACCTAAACTGAATGCACGTCGGGCACCCTCATTGAAGAAGCAAATCTACGAAGGTCATCAAGCGTATCTTCTAGAGAATCATGTGTTACATGATGGCTTTTTGGGAAGAGAGCCACCGAGGATGTCTACACAAGCATGGTTAGAGCAGAAGGAGATGTGTGATGACGGTTTGCCCCCAGGGATGAAGAGACTCTCTCTATGGTATGACTTACAATATTGGACCCAACTCATGATCAATCATTTGCTCCATGCAATGTACTTATTCAAGAATGTGGGTAATATGCTATGGGACCATCTGACCGGCAAGAAAGATACTTTGGGAGCCAGGGTTGACCTTAGAAATGTGGATCGTATGGAGCAATATTGGCTGCAGACAGCATCTGATGGATCGATAAAACTCCCTAAAGCACCATGGATTTGACAGGAGCCCAAGAACACAAAGTAAAAGAGACCATTCAATCTGTGCGGACCCCACTGGCGTAATGCACTCGCTCCAAACGTGTTTCACTAAAGAAGGAAAGCTTACCGGTTTGAAGTCACATGAGTGGCATAGAATGTGTTAGGTATGTTTGAAGTGGAATATATCATAGTGAGAATTGTGTAACAAATTTGTGTGTGGACTTCAATATCATTGCTAGATGTGTTTTGCAGTTTATTTTACCGGTAGCCATTGAGGGATGTTTGTCTCCTGACGTCCGTAACACAATCTACAAACTTGCAAAGTTGGTGCAATGGCTCTCACAAAAGGAGATCAATGTAGACTCCATACCATTTGCCAAACTAAACACTACAGAGGTTGTGTGCATGTTTGAGAAACACTTTTCTACTACCATGCTAACCATTCAGGTGCATCTTCTTGTTCACATAGTTGATGAGGTGGAAATATCTTGCACAATACATTCCAGATGGATGTTCTTTTTAGAACGTTTCATGAATATCTTAAGGGACATGTGCGTCAAAAGGCATGTCCGAAGGGTAGAATGGCAGAAGGTTCGCTGGTATCAGAGTTCCTAGTTTACATTCGAGAGTGGCTAGACCGATTTGATAAAGTCCGGGACACGCCATGGCGAACTATAGATGATGAGCGTATATCTGGGATTGTCATTTGCAATCTCGGTGTTGAGAAGAAGATGACGGAAGATCTATATGCTAAAATCAATCAATTTTGCATGCTTCACAATCCAGTGATGCAAAACTGAATTTCACAATATGAGGATGCAAAGCAAGAGCGACAAATGGCACGCATCGAGTGGAGATGGGGAAGACAACCACCGATGCATTATCCGGAGGGTCTGGAGAACCTACCAACATTCAAGAGCTTAAGATGGTTGCACATTCAATTGAAAAGCGCACAACAGTGCGGTGAAGAAGTGACTGAGGAGGAGTGGGAGTACTCTCGGGGTTGCGCGACAAAGGTAAGTTTGCAATATATGACTAGTGACTTTCTAGATGTTTGAACAGCCACTCAAAATCTTTGTTGGTTGTAGTATAAGTCATACACAACAGCATGGTGTAAAGGTCGACATTTTAGGGTGGAATGGATCGACAAAAAGCATTTTACTCAAGATTGTGGAATCATGGCAAAATTTGAACAGTCTAGTCAACGACGGTCCTTTGATGCAGATCCTGTGGTGGTGGAACTCACTTACTTCGGCACACTTCAAAAGATTTTGAGGTTCGATTATAGAGTATGTTTTATCGACTTGTTCGACGTGCAATGGTTCAAGATAAACATGGAGGGTCGCAACGCTACTCTACGCAGAGGAGAGTCTGGTTTCCTTGAGGTGGATTCAACTAAAAAATGGACCGACCTAAGAGACACTTTCGTACTACCCGAGCATTGTGAACAAGTAAGCATGTAAATAGTTAACATCCAATTTTAGAAGTTATGTGCTTCGAAGCTCTCATGTAAGTTATGTGGCTCTAGCAGGCGATATTTCATCCTACAAAGTCTACATCAAACTGGTGGTAAGTCATAGAGGTAGCCCCTCATAGTGCACGAACGTATGAGGGCTACCATGTGCCAATCACATTGGCATCAATTGAGGAGATTGTCGAAGATGCTCAGTCAGAAGCCGCTGAGGTGGTGCCAGACGAGCATCAAGCTGCTACTCTCTATGGGGTGCATGCAGAGGATCTACAAAATGAAACTGAGGACATTTTCCTAATTGGAGAGCTCTATATAGATATAGAGAGTTATGGTGAGCTATGTGAGGATGAGGTAGAGACCTCTTAAATCCATAAACATTGTATTTGTACAATTTTGCTCCATTTTATAATATATATTATATTCACGTGGCTATACTTGAGAAATTTAAATTGTGTTTAATTGTGATTGCGTCCACTCCAGGTACGTATGCTCCAGGTATGTTCTCACAAGCAGGGACACTCCTCGGTGTGTCGTGAAAGTCTGATATACTGACGAGCACTGCGCTCCGAGTGCGATGGAGACTGAGGCTGCAATAGCGAAGGAGGTGATCCGTCTTTGCTCATAGATGCTGCTCGTCCCTCCACTAGATCTAGTTGATCGGGTGAAAGAGACGCTAAGAAGCAGTACTAGTGATTCTTAGTGTCTCTTTCACCCAATCAACTAGATCTAGTGGAGGGGCAAACAACATCTATGAGAAGAGACGGATCACCTCCTTCGCGATTGCAGCCTTAGTCTCCATCGCACTCGAAGCGCAGTGCTTTTACAAGATACGTAGAATGCACCCGAGAGACAAATTCACAAGAACTTCACAAGAATTTCTCTACACAGGAATCCCTCCCCCTTTATGAGTCCTCTCTCTCTCTCTCTCTCTCTCTCTCTACTTGTCCATGTTTTCTTCTCCATTCAATATTAAGACTAAATGTTCGTGTGTTTAATGCAGGTATGGATGTTGATGAGTTTCTTTCTTTTACAAGATACGTAGAATGCACCCGAGAGACAAATTCACAAGAACTTTACAAGAATTTCTCTACACAGGAATCCCTCCCCCTTTATGAGTCCTCTCTCTCTCTCTCTCTCTCTACTTGTCCATGTTTTCTTCTCCATTCAATATTAAGACTAAATGTTCGTGTGTTTAATGCAGGTATGGATGTTGATGAGTTTCTTTCTTATTTGTCACCCCAATAGAGGCAATGGTATGAGGATCGTCATCGCTCTGAAGCACCATCACGTCGTTCTACTCCTTTAGCGTCTCCATTCAGCGCTCTTCAAAGCTTTGGTGTTGACGAGATAATCTTCACACTCGTCTAGGCACCAAATCTCTAGTGGTGGCGGCGCGGTTGTTGTGGGGATGCCGCTGTTGATGCCTCGACACCACTTCGTGTTCAATGAGACTCTTTACCTTGCCCTTCTTTGCCCGCCCCCACACCAACCATGTCATTGCCATCTATGCCAGGTTTTGCGTGAGTATCGGCATTTCCTGGCTACACACCACTATCTACGCCTCCTAGAGTCACCCCAGTCGACACTCCTCGCTTCGGGACCCAGACTCCGGTGGAGACACCTGACGTCCGTACCCCCATCAACATGCTGCTAGAGACCCCTGTCGGGACACCCAGGTTCATGCGTCACAGGTGAGAGGGCTTGTCGTACTTTGTCGACTTCAGCGGCGGCATCATCTTGGATGATGAAGGCAAGAAGGTGATCTTGCGCATGGGCGGTCTTTGCTCTTAGGTGTTTAGACAATACATACTAAACACCTGGAGTGAAGTACCAAGTGAATTAAGAGACAAAGTCATCAACATGTTGCATGACGAGTTTCTCGTGTCAACACGGGATGAGCGCTTCAATGAAGACCTAATGAAGGTTCAAATACGTAAATACTGCAAGCACAAGCGTTCTGAAGTGCAAAAAGCAATAAAGCATGGGTGGAACAAACCAGATTGGCTGTCCAAAGAAGATTGAAAGAATGCGAAGTGAGCAGCATGCGAGAATCCTGACAAGTGGAAACAACAAAAGGAGGCAACCAAAGCGCGAGTAGAGGCAGGGAGCTTGCACCACTTGGAGTGCGGCGGGTGGGCATCATTTGAGGTCGATTTTGCACGTGTTTTTTCATTGCTCTTTAGGTTTGGTAGTTACGTCTATTTGTACTTTTAAATTCTAACATAATGGATTCTTTGTATGTTTTGAACAGTGGTTGATGAAGGACGTAACCCCACATCGTACGAGCGCGAGTACGCAGGCAGAAAGGGCTTAAACACCCTGATGGACATTCTGAGTTCTCCCGACAGCATGGTTAGTATTAGGGTTTACGCTTTTCTATTTGTTGTATTGTTTTGTAAATTATATGTTTATACTTACAGAAAGCTGTCTTATTGTTTTTTTCTGTAGAATTCGACAGATACGCTGCTTGGACACGATGAGACGTCTGATTAGATAACGTTAGTCTAGCCGTAGCTAGATAGCATTAGTTTCCTTTTGTCATAGCATGTATAATGAGATGACATGAATACATATTTTTGTAACTATTGGAAAACCATGTATATTCTCAATAATGACAATGGTGTTGTAACTATTACATTTGCAAAGCTTAACAATCAAGTGATTTTGCCTATGATGTGTACAATTGTCATTGATCTACTTTCATCAATTTACTTTTGTCAGTTTTGTATCTTTATTCTGCAAACAGTACTATGGATGATGGAGTTAATGGTTATAGTGTCTTGTGGGTGACTACTTTGGGTCTATACCTTGCACTTTCTTTCAAAGGTGAATCTGGGCTTATCTTGGATTCATTTAGGTTTACTCTATTATTGAAACATTCAATATGGTTGATGGGTGCTGCCTTGCCACCCAAATTTTTTTACTCTTGGGCGTCGCTATATAAGGCTCTGCAACGTCACTATGAGTGTCGCTATAGGTAGCATGTAACCGTTACTATAAGCATCACTATATGTGTCGCTATATAGTGACCAGTATAGTGACGCTTATAGCGATGTTCTCGTAGCGACGCTACTAGCAACGGTCTTAGCGACGCCGGGGAGTATAGAAACCCAATGTATTTCCGTCGCTAAAACCGTCACAAGTGCACACAACCTCTTGTAGTGTCCCCCCCCTTCGAGCGTTTAAAAACGCTGACTGCTGGCACAAATTCCCCCACCATTGGGAGCTTGCTTCATACAGTGAGTGCCTACTAAGTGTTTTTAAAATAGAGATAGTGGGCCAACACCTATAGAGTCTTGGAGATCTAGTAAGGGTAGTGTCGAGTGCCGTGAGGAGAAACTTGGAGGCAAGTAATTCAGATCTGAAGAGAGGGAGTGCATAAGAGTGGTTCGTGGGGCTTGGGAGTTACTTCCGTCTTGGGATTTTTTGCGGCCTGTTGGAGTGCAAAAAGGTATGAGATACCAAGTTTAGAAACTTCATCATGGCCTTCCCTTGCTCGAGCACACCCGACAACAACAACCAAAAGCTATGGATAACGGATCATCAACCACCCATTTAGCAGCCTACACATCGGCACAATTCTCAAGGAACCCGGAACTTTGTTTGGCTTGAGTTTATGAAGTCAAAAGCAAATGGAGGAGTTGACTAGAGGACAACATCAAAGGTCAGCTGGACAAGGATGGCAATACCAATACTCAGTTAGCTGCCTCCATACCAGGAAGGTACGATTAAGGCATAATTGTGATTCGACGCTTTGTTTGGCTCGGGAGTTTGAAGCCAAAGGCAAAAGCAGGAACTCACATATAGACAAGGAAAAAGGCAAGATGGACAGAGATTACGGTAATAAAGATTTAACAGAGGAGGTTGGCATGGCATACATGGAGGTGGCCACAGTGGCCTCGACGTCAAATTTCTAGTCAAATCACAGATGTCACCACTAGCTTCAGCTAGAAAGAGGCTTGTGAGTGGTAGATAGGGGCAAGCACATGCTCCCTATAATTAATTTCGACCCTTGTGTTGGAGTTCAAGCTATTGGTGTTTGGACTCGTAGGTCAGAGTTCAATGTGCATGCATCTGGCAAGGAACCAACCAGATGTCTAAAACACTATGGATGGGCTAGCCAATTCATTGTTTTTGGTCAGATTATGGACATGATGTGTTCATACAATTCATTATCTTGGAGTTTTATATTTTGGACGTGATGTGTTCACAGTTCACGGATGGGGATTATTGGACCTAGTATGGTTTACAATTCAAAGTTTCTACAAAGGCAACCGATGCTCAAGATGACATTTTCAGGTACAAAGTTGAGGAGAGAACTATGAGCTGTTGATGTACAATATGAGCTGCAAAGAGGGTGTTAAAGTTTAGGCATCTCAAGTGAATTCCCAATCTGATCCCATTATTTAGTCGGGATTTTAGGTATTTATTTTACTTATTTGTCAAAGTCTTCGGTAGGGCAATTTACTGAGGGTGCTATAAAAGCAACCCCTTGCCTCCATTGTATACACATTCAATTATTCATTGCCAAGGTTGATTAGTTCAGGAGACTCTCTCTCTCTCTCTCGTTATCTCTCTCTCTCTCTCTCTCGTTATCTCTCTCTCTCTCTCTCTCTCTCTCTCTCTCTCTCTCTCTCTCTCTCTCTCTCTCTCTCTCGTGCTCACTCCCCTTGGTCTCTACGCTTCCGCATTGTCGACTTTGACAAAACCTACTACTTCCTCTTCTTCACTAACTCAAGATAAGAAGTCTACAAAGCATACAAGGGAAAATACAACATAAGGGAAACTAATACAACAGTTTAGTTTAAACCACTAGTAAGTGAGTTGGATGGATAAGCATGTCATCACTCTGGTAGGTAGACCAAGTCAATGTAGTCCACTTGTAGTATCACTGACAAAGATATGTGTATCCACAAAGGCATGCCAGTGATGATGAATATCGATGATAGTTATTTACAAGTATTACATGTTTAGCTTGACATCTTAACACTCCCCCTTGAGCTCAATGCCATCTCTTGAATGCCAAGAATCACTCAAAACCTATAAAAGAGTGCATAATCCAAAGCAACACTCACATAATGCAATGTGTGCCTCACTACATCCAAGTGTGGCAATCCTAAGGCACTATATAAAGTGACTCACCAATCTAGCTACGTATCTCACATATAGCTATGTAGCTAGCATTTAGTTGCGTGCCTCACTACATCCAAGTGTGGCATCCTAAGAGACTGCATAATCTGACTCACCAATCTAGATATGTAGATCACGTTTGGACGTGATCCAGTAGTTAAGTAGATTAAACTACCCACAATCTTCTTGTACATAGTAGCATTTTGAAGTACTTGTACATCGTTCCTCAACTTTAAATTTTGATTGAAGGGAATTGCAATAGGCTGACAATAAGCCATACCATACTTTTCAACATGTCCAAAGGATATTGTCTTTGTGATATCCATAGACCCTTTTTTGTGCAAAATAATCTCAATGCCCAAAGAGTAACACAAATATCTAAATCTTTCATCTCAAATTCCTACATAAGTAGAGTTTGTACACCCTCTACTTCAGCCACATTTTCACCTCCAACTTTCAATTCATCCACATAGGTGCATATCACCACAATTCCTTTCCTCATTCTTTCACACATACAATGAATGATCTACATCAAACACCTCAAAGCCCAAATAAATGAAGAATGTCACAGTGTTCTCATACAAAGTTCTAGGTGTTTGCATCAACCCATATTGTTGGGGTAAAGGCGGTGTGCCTCTTACCCCGAGTCGGACACGCCAAAGACGTCTGACCATCTAGTACTTGTATGCACCTTGTTCTTTACTAGATAGAAGAATAAGGGGATCTCTTGCACACATAGTAGCAAATGGATTTGTATATGGTTATGGCGCATGGTTGATGCCCATTTTGGCGAGCACTTTTGAGTGCCAGTGAGCTCTCTTGAGGCATTGTTTTCACATTGATCAGGTTTCTGGATTGCAACCCTTTTTGTGCTTATTTATGTGTGGTCACCCCGTGGATGTCTGTAGAGTGCGGATTTCCATTGTATGTGAGATTGTGGAGCCATTTTGGCATTTCTACTCATTGGCATTGAGTAGTGTTATGGTTCATGGTTTATATTCGTCTTTCAAAGACTATAGTGGTCGAGCTTTACTCCCACTTTGCTATAACTTTTGTTGACATATTTTGGTCAGTTTGTAGTGGTCAAAAGCTTCTCCTACTTTGGCATCTTGGATGTGGTTTTATGGTTGATATTTTCTTCAATTACAGAGGAGAATCCGTCAAATTTTTACCAGGTTTTATGCATTTTGTGACAGGTGTTAGATTTATTTTAGCCACATTTTGACTTGTGCCTATGCAAATGGTCATTTTGCTTGTGCTCTCATTGCATATGGTCACTATTTATGCATGATTGGTTCTTGGTTTTGGCAGAGGGTGATGTCTTTATGCAACGTTTTCCATAGTTTTGGTGATACCTGTTTGATCAGCTACTTTTATTTTGCATTGTCTTGAGCAGTTATGCTCTTGTGGATAGTGCATTGACACTTTGTGTGGGCTGATCTATAGACTCATTTTGTGCTCAGCTATGACATCTTGCAGTGACAATTTTTCATTGGATACACATGTTTATGTATCACACATATCCTAGAGGTGAAAACATGTGGTTTGTTGACATTGTGGCAGACCAAGGCCATAAGAAGATGTTGTTTCAGGTGTTGGAGACAATGGAGGTTTCCATTGGTTGTTGGTGAGAGTATGAGTGTGGTAGACACTCCTACTTCCGTAGGTTCACTTAGGCATGCATGGAATTTGTCTCACAATTGGCAGCTGGATGGTAGTGCTTTTCACCATGCTACTCCTTGTAGGGAGTGGTTTAGCAGTATTCTTGTGCTCTATGATGTCGAGTATGTGCTTGATGCTCGTAGGAGTTTGATCTCCATCCCATAGGTTTAGAGATCATGGGCATGTTTAGTTGACTGATAAGTCTTACTTGATGAGGAGAGGTTACCTTGTCATAGTGCGAGGCCATTATGGTGCTCGTTTGACTCTTCTCTACATTCTTGGTGTCAGAGATGCTATACTCTCTCTAAGTTTGTTGCCATGCACACGTGCGCAATCTAGGTAATGCCGATGAGCAGCTTGATACTTCGCTCATTGTGCATGCAGGGTCTGAGGACATACATGTAGAGAAAGAAAACTTTTTGAGTGCATGACTAGAGCAATCACCGGTGGTGGTGACAAATTTGGAGGCTTTGCCTATCAAGGAGAAAAGCAGAAAGTCACATGCACGAGATGGTGCAGTCTCAGTGACTTCAGTGACATGTACTTTCGTGGAGCCATAGCTTCAAACAAAAACAAGGTGAGTCTGTTAGGGATTGTGCAACTAGAATGAAGTAATACATTGCAAGATGCCCAGAATTAGAAATACCATCAGAGGAAAGATTAGTGTCATTATTTCTAGAGGGATTGCTAAACAAAGAACTTCACGCTAGAAGAGTGTGTATCTGATGCTATTGACGTGGGAGACAATTGTGATATTTTCAATAGAGAATATGTCCCTAAGGATACTTAGAGTGAGAAAACAACATCCACAAAACTGCCACAAGTGGAAACAGCTGCTGTTAACACCACTTTCATCCATAGAAGACATGCTTAAAAGGATGAACAAAATGATGAATAATATGCAAAAAGCACCTATGAGAGGACCAAGGCAAGTGATACCTCAATAGGGAAAATCTATTAGGCCACAAAAATGGTATGTTATCAAGGGTAAGTGGACCAACCATGAGATCAATGAGTGCTATTACTGACCAAAGTATGATGGAAATGTTCATAAGTGCCTATGAGACCACAAGGAAAACCCATGTATAGATATCAGCCTAATATGGCCTCAGCACAAAGAACACCGATGGGTATGGAAAGACCATAACCAGTATTGGGTCAACAACCTCCATATTCTGGACATAATGTAGTTCCTGTAAAGTACATCCATTCAAAAGGAGTCATAGATGAACAAGCACTAGTGCATGTTACACCTTATGTTGAGCCTGGCCCATCTATGGTAATGGTAGAAGGACAATGGTACAATTCACATCCACCTTCAATGGAAGAACCTGTGACTTATGCTACACCAAAGCTTACACCGATGTACTATGTGACTAATCAGGGTGTTAGACCTCCTATGGTAAGACCCATGATTAAGCCAAGGACTAGAAACTGTCATAATTGTGGTGCAGATGATCATTGGAAAAATAAATGCCCAGAACTTGACAAGAACATTAAGCCAGTTGAAGCCTTTTGTACACAATGTTGCAAAAAGGGTGGGAACTTCCATGAAGATTGTCCAAAAAATCCGTTTAACCAAAGAAAAGCAATGGTGAATGTAGTCCAAGTGATACCTAGTAGCTCTTCAGAGAGTGAACTTATTGTTCCAATCAAGGTGATAACTATAGCCCACACTAAGAAAAAGAAACATAACTCCTCTGATGAATTAGAGAATACTAAAATTTACTCTCAAAAGGCCAAGAAAAGAAGAAGTCAAAGTTATAAGATGAGAAAACAGAAACAAAAGGATGAAACTGAGAAAAAAGCCACGAAACTATTCCAAGAAATTTTGAAAGAAATTGGGAGTGAAATCAAAGAAACCACAATGAAATCTGGAGGATCAATTTTGGTAGACAAATTTTTTGAGCCAATCAATGGATTTCCAAGCGGGAGTTAAAGCAGGCCAAAACATGGGAAAAAAATGGAAAAACTATCCTTCTCTAGTTATGGAAGCAGCTAAGCTTGACGCTTGTCAAAATTTGGTAAGAATTACTCAAGAGATGCTGGAAAAACAAAAACCCAAGCTTGCGAGTATAGCAAAACCATAGGAGCTTGTGGTAGAAACCAATAAAGAGAAATCCAAAGTGGTGGTAGAACCCCACCTTGAAATTAAAGAGCCAAAACTCATAGTGCTTGACAGTGAAGATGCTTTAGATGGAATTCCGTTAGTGGAGAAACACTCGCTAGGACATTTATGGGAAAAAGTAAGGGAGATCAATGATGGGAGCATAACTTTGAAGTCAGCTCCTCTAGAGGAAGTTTGGTTAGACAATTTACCTCCTGATATGGACAATGATATCCAATCCCTGTATGAGGATTGCAGATCTAAAGTATCAGGAATGTTTAAACCATTGAATCTACAAACACTACCCCTTACTTAGGAGGCAACGAAGATGAATCCATAAGGTGTAAAACTACTCAAGTAAAAAGAGCAAAACAAACCCTAGAGGTAGAGAAAATCCATTCAATCATGACAACACCAATTCAATGCACTCTTACTTTGGGAGAACTATTAAAAATCAGACCACATTTATGGAATGATTTACAGAAAACTCTAGAGAAGTTGAGGCTAACAGGGCTAATTGCAAATTTTTTGGGGAAATTGAAACATAAATTGGATAACAAGGAGAATAGATCCGTCCCTATGAACAAAGTCGGGGAATACTACAAAGGGGAAGAAGGAAACACAACCCTTCCTGTGAGATATAATGATGTAGAAACCATGGCAATACTGGACAGTGGAGCTGGCATAGCCATAGCCACAAAAGCAGTGTGGGAATCATGGGGAAAACCAGCTATTAGACAAACTCAAATGAAATTACAATTGGCGGATGGGCACATAGAAAGATCCCTAGGACTGCTTGAAAAAGTGATAGCTAGTTTCTGAGGAATTGATTATCTACATACTTTTGCAATAGTAGACTTTGGAAAGAAACTTAACTATAAAATCATCTTGGGAAGACCATTCATGCGGCAAGTACAACTCATTCAAGTTGGGGAAACAATTACCTATACTTGAAGAAAGATCACACTTACATAGATGTAATGAACACACCCATTCAAGAATTTTCCTCAGTCTCTTCAGCTGAATCAAACCTTCCATCTTGGTTAAACAAAGACACACCTATTTGGATGTGTGGAGCCTCAGAAAACGGGAGTTTAAAAGAAGAAGAATGTATCTTAGAAAGGGATTGCACGCATGAAGCATATATACAGGAACCCTTTCTGGAGCATTTGTTTGAGCCATTTGAATAGACTCGAATTTTGGCAACAATGGATGTGTGTGTGAATACATCTATGCCTACTCAATTTTGCAATGAGAATGGTTATGACATAGTTTCCATACAAATGATCTCAACCCTTCACATTGAAGATAAAGCTCAGGAACCCAAAGACTTACTGAAATCTCAACAAGTCTTTTCAGACCTCTATTATGATGCTGATGAGTTTGAAGAACATTCAGCTACATCTGATGATTGTGGGTCAGAAAAAGAACATGTTAGAGCATAACTACTCCTAAAAGGAGGAGAGGAAAAAAAAATTGACTTTCCAAACCAAAAAACAAGAAGACACAAATGGTATAAAAGAAAAAGAGACAAAAGAAACTTGAAATCTAGACCTATGCCATCAGTTTCTAGCAGAACATAATTTTTGATGCAAATAGATGCACATGATTGTGTCAATGACAAAATCATGGGTAGATATCCTTCAGACAACAAACAAGGGACATCAAAAACATCAAGAAAAATGAGAAAGAAAACTCAATCAAAACCTAAGCACTAGGATGATGATTCATCCATGACACGAGTTGAACAAAAGATGAAATTTCAAGAGTTGAAAAAAGCTCTAAAGGAGATGTATACCACTGAAATGGAAACAACCAAGGAAGAGAGTAAAGATGTAGTGAGTGTTCCATCCCATTACAAGAAATATACTCTCCAAGACCAAAAGATCATAGTCAAACAACTTCTAAGGGAACTAAGAAAACAGGGTGAGTCCTATGAAGGACTTGAAAATGCAAAGAAGATAGATCTAGCCGAGCCAGAAGAAGATCCTAGACCTGCCTACATTGCGAATGACTTGACCGAAGAAGAAGAAAAGATTTTGGTAAGCTTACTGAAAGAATATTGAGATATCTTTGCTTGGTCTTATAAAAATCTCAAGGGTGTTGATCCAAAAATCTATCAACATACCATATCTATGAGAGATGATGCAAAGCCAAGTAGACAACACCCATATACTTATAATGAAACATTTGCCAAAAAGATCAAGGAAGAGATAGAAAAGCTTAAGGAAGCTGAATTCATATATGAAATTGAACACACAGATTGGGTGTCTCCAATTGTGGTGGTACCCAAGAAAAATGGAAAATTAAGAGTGCGTGTCAATCTCAAAAAAGTGAATGCAGCCACCATTAGAAATAACTACCCTCTTCCAATCACCGAGCATGTTTCAAAAAGAATTGCAAGAGAAGAATCTTATAGCTTCTTACATGGATTTTCAAGGTACAATCAACTTTTGGTTGATCCCAAGGATCAGCATAAAACTACCTTTGCAATTGAATGGGATATTTTTGCCTATAGGGTTAGTCCTTTCGGGTTAAGTAATGCTCCTGCGACCTTCCAAATATTAATGAGCCATGTCTCTAAGGATACTTAAGAGTGAGAAAACAACATCACAAAACTTCCACAAGTGGGAACAGCTGCTGCAGCACCACTTTCATCCATAGAAGACATGCTTAAAAGGATGAACAAAATGATGAATAATATGCAAAAAGCACCTATGAGAGGACCAAGGCAAGTGATACCTCAATAGGGAAAATCGATTAGGCCGCAAAAATGGTATGCTATTGAGGGTAAGTGGACCAACCATGAGACCAAGGAGTGCTATTACCGACCAAAGTACGATGGAAATGTTCAATATGTGCCTATGAGACCGCAAGGAAAACCCATGTACAGATATCAGCCTAATATGCCCTCAGCACAAAGAACATCGATGGGTATGGAAAGACCACAACCAGTGTCGGGTCAACAACCTCCATATCCTGGACATAATGCAGTGCCTGTGAAGTACATCCATTCAAAAGCTGAACAAGCACTAGTGCCTGTTACACCTTATGTTGAGCCTCGCCCATCTATGATAATGGTAGAAGAATAGTGGCATAATTCACAGCCACCTTCAATGGAAGAACCTGTGACTTATGCTACACCAGAGCTTACACCGATGTACTATGTGACTAATCAGGGTGTTAGACCTCCTATGGTAAGACCCATGATTAAGCCAAGGACAACATGACAACACCCATTCAGTGCACTCTTACTTTGGGAGAACTGTTAAAAATTAGACCATATTTATGGAATGATTTAAAGAAAACTCTAGAGAAGGTGGGGATAACAGGGCTAATCGCAAAATTTTTGGGGAAATTGAAACATAAATTGGATAACAAGGAGATTAGATCTGTCCCTATGAACAAAGTCAGGGAATACTACGAAGGGGAAGAAGGAAACACAACCCTTCCTGTGAGATATAATGGTATAGAAACCATGGCAATATTGGACAGTGGAGCTGGCATAGCCATATCTACAAAAGCAATATGGGAATCATGGTGAAAACCAGTCATTAGACAAACTTGAATGAAATTAGAATTTCCAGATGGACACATAGAAAGATCCCTAAGAGTGCTTGAAAAAGTGATAGTTAGTTTCTGGGGAATTGATTATCAACATACTTTTGCGATAGTAGACTTTGGAAAGAAACTTAACTAAGAAATCATTCTGGGAAGACCATTCATGGGGCAAGTACAACTCATTCAGATTGGGGAAACAATTACCTATACTTGAAGCAAGTAGGATCAATCATAAGGGTTAATCTGAAAGTTCCATGCATGAAATAGCCTTAATGGCTTGATTTTACTAAAAATCTGTTATATGCTTGATCCCATTTTGATAGGTTTTTGATCATTCGCTCAAACTGCAATTTTTTGCTAGCTTTTGTGATTGGTATGTTAATTAGTGTATAGTTCTGTAATGTCCGGTAGACAGTGAGAAGGTTTACTGTTCTGTTAGTGTGTCGTTTGATGTGTTAGACCAGTATACCAGTACTAGTATAGGTCCAATTGGTGTCAGTACCAGTATTACCTGTACTAGTATGGCAGTAGGTCCAGTACAAATACCAATACCAATATTACCAATATAGGTCCAGCATGTCTAGTACTAGTACCAGTAGTATGTCCAGTACCAGTACCAATACTACTAGTATAGGTCTAGTATGTCTTTTAGCAGCAAGCTAATCCATGTATCATTTTGCGGGAGATTTTATTGTAAAAACACTTATTATTTTGATAAATCAGGAATATAGTAGCTCCTATTTTCCAAGTGGATATTGTAATTGATGATCCCCCAGAGCTATAAGCTTCCATATTGTATCAATTTATCCTTAGTTAGAGCTCCCAGATTATTAGGATTTGATCAAAGAAACCTTGGCTAAGGTATAAAAGCCAATTTTTGTAAGTTATTGTCAAGTTTTTGGATAATAGAAACACAGCGTGAGCTAACACGCTTACTTCTCTCCTTCTTGCGCTTCCTACTCCCTTCCCGGTTGTTACATTGCACTGCCATCTTTTGCGTTGCAACCGCAGGTAAGAGCTCTAGCATTGACGTAAAGATATCATGGTAATCCATAGCTTTTGGCGTCGCCAACCCGCGACCTAATTTCATCATAAGTAGGAATTTAAGCTAGGAAATCACAAAGTAAGCATAAGCGGGGTATTGGGGCATCATTGCTAAGCATTTACATGCATTCGGGGTAAAAAACAACTAAGTCAAAAACTCACTCTGTTGTTAATAATCGTAATTTTTGCACTTCATCAAAAGTGAGATTTGAACCATAAGCATGTGTGCTTAGGTCTTATATACATTTCCTACAATTTTCGTAACATTTGGATGTTGTTTGATGCTGTAACGATTATGATTTGTCTATCGATTAGCGATTAGCTTTAGATAACTTAGGTCATTTGCGTGTAGCTTGTGTTAGATGCGAGTTGTCTATTGTTTTCCAAGAGATTGACACCCTCTTGTAGCCTTTATGCAGTAGTTGAGTCAGATTCGTCTCATCGATTGACAATTCTGTTCGTGATTCTCGCTATGTCTACAAGTGAAGTTAGAAACCCATCCCACATTTGGCACCATTGCCGGGGATGATTAGACCTAAACTAGGGAAAAAAAGAGCGTCTTGTGTAGTTGTCCTTTAACTTCCTCTTGGATCACCTAGCGTTAAAACTTTCTCTTTAAAGCCGCATAGCTTAAGAGTGTCGTCTTTTCCTGTGTAGAGGTAGTTTGGAAGTAGATTGTACTTGCTAAGTACCTTGTAGGATTGTAGGATTAGGTTAGGATTTTGAGAATGATTGATCGAAAAGAGAACTCTTAAGATCAAGTCTCAAAAAAACCATGAAAAACAAAAGAAACAAGTGTTTGTGGACACCTTCCACAACCCAATTGCAGAAGAACCTAGGAGTAGAGTAAGTAGAATCCGAGGTGGGATCTCAAATCATTTCTCACACCAAAAGAATCAATTGTGATTTGTTTATGTAAAGTTGAATAATTTCAGGTCTACGGCTTAAAACAGTGTCAAGAGACTGTCAACCATTGAATCTGGCTAGAGAGTATGCTCTAAAAGTTGTACGAACTAGTGGGTAAGCTTAAAGATGCATTTGAGGTAAATTTTCAATAGTTTGTAAAAACTCAAATCATTTATATTTTCTTAAGAATTTAGGCCAAATTAAGTTTTGACTTGACTCAGAGGCTTAAAACATGTCATAAAAAGACTGTCCATCGAAAAAAATGCAAAAAGTGTTCATTTTAGGCCAAAAGTAAATAATCGTGTTTATTTACTTTCAGCTCAAAATTGACCAAGGTTGATACCAGAGACTCTATGCATGATTACAAACATCTTTTGTAAAGGCTCATAGAATCTACATCACAAAACAAACCAAAAACTTGATAAAAATTGAAATCTGTAGTGATTATCAAGAAATTGAGTTTGACTTGCTAAATCTTGTTCAAATTTGGTGAAACTTGACTCAGAGGTATAGATTGAAGTGTTTAACATGTGTATATGCTCAGATGACCAAAAAGATGTAAAAATAATTGCGATTATTATCTTTTGTCCTATTTTTTAGCTTTTTTAATCAATCTACCACAAGTCTTATCATGTTATATTGAGCCCTCATATCAAATTTGGTAAGATTTAGATCATTAAAGTGGAAATTGTGGCAAGATTTGAAAAGTCAGTTTGCAAACACAAAACTTGACAAATTAAGCAGAATTTTTCCAAACTTGGTGAAACTTGGCTAGGGACCTTAAGTTGAGTTGCTTAACCAGTTTGTATCAATATTTTGGCAAAAAGTTGCAAAAATTTACCAGAAGTAAATAATCGCGATTATTTACACCTGCCCAGATTTGAATATTTTTGCACAATTGGGTATACCACAAGGTCAAGCATATCAAGTAGACTCCACAAATCAAATTTGGTGAAATTTGCATCACAAAAGTGAGACTTAAGCCAGATTCTTGAAAACTGATCTTGCGGACATTAGAAAGGTAAATAATCAAATTATTTACTTTTGAGACCCAGAGACAAGATTTTGAACTTTCGAGCTTGTATAGGGTTAGAACAACATAATACAAGGCCACTGATCAAGTTTGGGTTCCATCGGATCCAAATTAGTACATGTTAGCTCAGTTTCTAGATTGCAGATCATTCCTTTAGCTCTTTGCAAAGGTAAAATCTGAAAGTCTTATTTGTTGACTCACTTATCTTAGATTGAAGTGATATACATTGACTAATCACAATAGTTAGCAAAAATTGTACAGTCTTTGTGAAAAAATCGCTAACTTGGTTAAAACTGACATAGGAACCAGGTTGCAGGCAAAGATTTAGAGTTTGACAGAAGTTGAATTTGATTCAAGTGGAAAAAAAATAACAAGTCAATCCGACGATAAGTACCCTATCTAGGGTTTAACAAGTCAATATGAACCTTAGATCTAGTGGTATACTAGCAAATCAAGGCATATTTGGAGAGACCTCAAGAAGAGTATCCACCGAAGAGAGTGTCAATCAAGGCAATCACTTGGGCACTATCTTTGAAGAAGTCTCAGATACCTATTCCACCTTAACATCTAAAATGTCTTCCTTTTCGACTCATTCAAGAACAGGAATGACAGTGTGATATAAGCACATACTCACCTTTTATAAGATTAATGTCCATGGAGCTCAGGTTTACCTAGATCCTAAGGAAGAGTATGCCGTTCGCATTGATGACCATGACATAGAGTTTGAAGAGGAAATCAGGGCAAACAAAGAAGGAAAAATGTATATGGATAAAAACGGGACTCGGTATTTAAAAGTTCAAAACCCTGATGTAATAGACAAATGGGGGTTAGAGGTGAATACCATAATTCCGGATATGGCAGCCAAAGAAGGTTCACCAACTTTAGAATTCAAGGGACACGATCAAGTTGATCTAAAACCTTTGAAACCGCTTAGCATTGATAATCCTAGGATCAGAGTCTATTGTTGGGAGGATAGGAATGTCAAGGACCTTTTATGGACCTCTCATGCCAAATCGGGGTAGTTAACACCCATGAAGATCATCTCTATCTTCAAAATGAAAGATAAGGGTTCAACAGATCTACCAACTTACCTATTTAGGGATTGTTATAACAATAACTTTGTTCTAATGAGTCACAAGGAAGTAGAACACACCAAATATCAAGGTACTCTATAAGAGATTGGATATTGGACCAAAGACCAGAAATTGTTCCAAGAGAGAAACTCCGAGAGAGATCTTTTGGGAGCAATGTCAGAAAACCCAAACCTACCTCATCATGAAGAAAATCGAGTGACATTAAAACCAGTCTAGGGCTACATGAGTCACTATTTCCAACAGATTGGTTTGAAGGACTAGAGACAGAATCAATTGCCAGAAGAACTGGAGTTGAGCCAAATAGACTTGTCAGACCAGCTGATTTTTAAAACTGGGTTAGAAACTAAAGTGGATATGGGGATCCATATGACCACTTATAAAGTTTTAAGCAAGTACTAAGAGTAGAACGCATATTTGATTTTCGCACTCAATTTGAGAGATTTGGAATGACATTAGAAGGAGAAGCATTGACATGGTTCTAAAACATTCCACCAAGATCAATCATGGGTTTAAAAACATTAGCTCATGGATTTGTAACTGCATGTTCCAAAACTGGGATCAAACATAATATGGTAACTCAAATCTATAGCTTCAAACAGAAACAAGGCGAGTCTGTTAGGGATTGTGGAATTAGAATGAAGTAATAAACTGCAAGATGCCCAGAATTAGAAATACCATCAGAGAAAATATTAGTGTCATTATTTCTAGAGGGATTGCTAAACAAAGAACTTCATGCTATACTGTATATCAAGAAGCATATGACCCTAGAAGAGTGTGTATCAGATGCTATTGACTTGGGAGACAATTGTGATATTTTCAATGAAGAAGATGTCCCTAAGGATACTTAAGAGTGACAAAACAACATCACAAAACTTCCACAAGTGGGAACGGCTGTTGCAGCACCACTTTCATCCATAGAAGACATGCTTAAAAGGATGAATAAAATGATGAATAATATGCAAAAAGCACCTATGAGAGGACCAAGACAAGTGATACCTCAACAGGGAAAATCGATTAGGCTGCAAAAATGGTATGCTATTGAGGGTAAGTGGACCAACCATGAGACCAAGGAGTGCTATTACCGACCAAAGTACGATGGAAATGTTCAATATGTGCCTATGAGACCGCAAGGAAAACCCATGTATAGATATCAGCCTAATATGGCCTCAGCACAAAGAACACCTATGGGTATGGAAAGACCACAACCAATGTCGGGTCAACAACCTCCATATCCTGGACATAATGCAGTGCCTGTGAAGTACATCCATTCAAAAGGAGTCATAGATGAACAAGCACTAGTGCCTGTTACACCTTATGTTGAGCCTTGCCCATCTATGATAATGGTAGAAGAATAGTGGTATAATTCACATCCACCTTCAATGGAAGAACCTGTGACTTATGCTACACCAGAGCTTACACCGATGTACTATGTGACTAATCAGGGTGTTAGACCTCCTATGGTAAGACCCATGATTAAGCCAAGGACAACATGACAACACCCATTCAATGCACTCTTACTTTGGGAGAACTGTTAAAAATCAGACCATATTTATGTAATGATTTAAAGAAAACTCTAGAGAAGGTGGGGATAACAGGGCTAATCGCAAAATTTTTGGGGAAATTGAAACATAAATTGGATAACAAGGAGATTAGATCCATCCCTATGAACAAAGTCGGGGAATACTACGAAGGGGAAGAAGGAAACACAACCCTTCCTGTGAGATATAATGATATAGAAACCATGGCAATATTGGACAGTGGAGCTGGCATAGCCATATCTACAAAAGCAGTATGGGAATCATGGGGAAAACCAGTCATTAGACAAACTTGAATGTCATTAGCATATATACAGGAACCCTTTCCGGAGCATTTGTTTGAGCCATTTGAATAGACTCGAATTTTGGCAACAATGGATGTGTGTGTGAATACATTTATGCCTACTCAATTTTGCAATGAGGATGGTTATGACATATTTTCCATACAGATGATCTCAACCCTTCACATTGAAGATGAAGTTCAGGAACCCAAGGTCTTATTGAAATCTCACCAAGTCTTTTCAGACCTCTATTATGATGTTGTTGATGAGTTTGAAGAACATTCAGCTACATCTTATGATTGTGGGGCAGAAAAAGAATATGTTAGAGCATAACTACTCCTAAATGGAGGAGAGGAAAAACAATTTGACTTTCCAAACCAAAAAACAAGGAGACACAAATGGTATGAAAGAAAAAGAGACACAAGAAACTTGAAATCTAGACCTATGCCATCAGTTTCTAGCTGAATACAATTTTTGATGCAAATAGATGCACATGATTGTGTCAAGGACAAAATCATGGGTAGATATCCTTCAGACAACAAAGAAGGGACATCAAAAACATCAAGAAAAATGAGAAAGGAAACTCAATCAAAACCTAAGCACTAGGATGATGATTCATCCATGACACAAGTTGAACAAAAGAAGAAATATCAAGAGTTGAAAAAAGCTCTAAAGGAGATGTATACCACTGAAATGGAAACAACCAAGGAAGAGAGTAAAGATGTAATGAGTGTTCCATTCCTTTACAAGAAATATACTCTCCAATACCAAAAGATCATAGTCGAACAACCTATAAGGGAACTAAGAAAATAGGGTGAGTCCTATGAAGGACCTGAAAATGCAAAGAAGATAGGTCTAACAGAGCCAGAAGAAGAGCCTAGACCTGCCTACATTGTGAATGGCTTGACTGAAGAAGAAGAAGAGCTTTTGCTAAGCTTACTGAAAGAATATTGAGATATCTTTGCTTGGTCTTATAAAAATCTCAAGGGTGTGATCCAAAAATCTATCAACTTACCATATCTATGAGAGATGATGCAAAGCCAAGTAGACAATGCCCATATACTTATAATGAAACATTTGCAAAAAAGATCAAGGAAGAGATAGAAAAGCTTAAGGAAGTTGAATTCATTTATGAAATTGAACACACAGATTGGGTGTCTCCAATTGTGGTGGTACCCAAGAAAAATGGAAAATTAAGAGTGTGTGTCAATCTCAAAAAAGTGAATGCAGCCACCATTAGAAATAACTACGCTCTTCCAATGACCGAGAATGTTTCAAAAATATTTTCAAGAACAGAAGCTTACAACATCTTAGACGGCTTTTCAAGGTACAATCAACTTTTGGTTGATCCCAAGGATCAGCATTAAACTACCTTTGCAACTGAATGGGCTATTTTTGCCTATAGGGTTAGTCCTTTTGGGTTAACGAATGGTCCTGCCACCTTCCAAATATTGATGAGCCATGCTTTCAAAGAATATCTTCAAAATTTCTTGGAAGTATATATGGATGATCTATGTGTACATTCATCGATTCGAGCTGATCATTTTGAACATCTCAAAAAAGTATTCAAAAAATGTAGACTTTATAGGATTTGTTTAAATCCTAAAAAGTGTACATTTATGGGCAGACAAGGAAACATTCTTGGACATATAGTGTCTAAAAATGGCATAGTGGTCGATATGGATAAAATTCATGTTATTGTTGAATTGCCTAGACCGACAATAGTCAAAGGGGTTCAGGCTTTTATGGGACAGTGTGGATATTACAGGCGATTCATTTAGATGTATGCCATAATTGCAAAATCCATGTATGGTCTGTTTACACTCTTTGTATGGACTGATGAGTGTGAAGAATCCTTCATGAAGCTTAAACAAGCTCTCACTTCAACCCTGATATTAAAAGCACCAGATTGGAATAAGATATTCCATATATATGTAGATGCTTCCAATTTTGCCATTGGATGTATATTAGCTCAACCAGGAGACAAAAAATTTGATTTTCCTATTTCTTATGCTAGTAGACAGTTGAATATGGCAGAGAAATCTGTACAACCACCAAAAGAGAAAGATTAGGGATGATCTATGCCGTAAAAAGTATAGACATTACCTATGAGCCAACAAATTTGTGTTCTTTGTGGACCACCAAGCTTTATTGTACTTGGTCAACAAGCCATGCAACACAGGAAGAATAGTGAAATGGTTCATCATTCTTCTGGAATTTGATTTCACTGTAGTTGTAAAAAAGGGCACCACACACCAAAGAGTAGATCATTTGTGAAGGATTATTTCAAGAGAACCACCAAAAGGGTTAGACAATGATCTACCAGATGCATATCTGTTCGCCATAGAAATGATACCCTCTTAGTTAGAAGAGATGGTTTCATTGATGACCATAGCTCAAGTGAATTCTCAAATACCACTTCCTATTACAGCAGGATTAATTGGGCAATCGGCTATGTAGTATCAAGTACTAGTTGGAAGGCTATACAAAAGAAATTGGGATGGAATATTGCTTCTGTGTATTAATCCTGAAGAGAAAACCCAATACCTAAGTCAAGCACACATTACCATAGTAGAACTTCACTTTGCAGAAGATCAAACTATGCAACGGATCTTGAGACTTGGAGTATTTTGGCCAACCATGAGAAGTGATGTTCACTCATTTGTGAAAAAATGTCTTCAATGCAGAAACAAGTACCCATAGCTCATGTGGCATTATTTCAGATTTCACTTGTTCCTAATTGGAGTAACTATCTAGTTACTTACTTATCAAGTAGAATGTTTTCGGAGGATATGAGTAAACACCACCAAAGAGCTATTGAAACTGAAGCAAGAGACTATGATCTTGTTGGAAACCAATTGTATCAAAGAGGAAAGAGTCAACATTTGCGTCTCTGTGGTGCAAATGAAGATGAATATATAGCCACTCTAGAACAAGCACATGCTGGATTAGTTGGAGGTCACTTTTTTAATGAAACTATCACTAGAGAAATTTTAATGACAGGTATATGGTGGCCAACACTTTTTGCAGATGCCAAAGAATATGTTCAAAGGTGTGATGTACGCCAATGAGCAAAAAGCCAACAAGGGTAGATAGCATGCCTTTGAGAACAATGATGGGGGCTAGAGCTTTTGCAAAATGGGGCGTAGATTTTGTCAAACCCATACAACCACCTGCTTATAGAACTCAAGCTCAATATATCATTGTAGCTACCAAGTATTTGACCAAGTGGACACAGGCTAAGGCAACCAAAAATAATGATGCTAGAACCACATTCGCATCCTTGTATGAGAATGTATTCACAAGATATGGGCTTCCAATAGATATTGTCATTGATAGAGGAACTCATTTACTCAATGAGGTAATTGAGTATCTACTGAATGAATTTATGGTCATCCATAACAAATCCGCTCCATATCATCCACAAGCAAATGGAAAAGCTGAGCACACGAATAAAATTCTTAGCTCAGTATTGACTAAAGTGGTTGGTTCGGGACGAATTGATTGGGAAATGAATCTACATGCCTCTCTATGGACTTATAGAGTTTCATTCAAGACAAATTTAAATGCTACACCCTTTAATCTTGTTTATGGTCTTGATGCCATACTAGAATTTATATTGCTGGCACTAAGGGTAGCTAAAGATCTTGAGTGGACAAGACATGAATTGTCAAAGAGGCTTGAAGGTTTAAAAAATCTTGATGAGAAAAGGCTAACGGCTATAGCTCACATCTATGCAGAAAACAGAAACAAAAACAATTTTTTGATTCACATCTAGTCACAAAAATCTTCAAAAAAGGGAACCTAGTTTTAGTTTATTCCCTTAAGCAACACATTCCCAAGTTCAAGAAAAAGGGAAACAGACAATTTATCATTGAAGACATATCTCCAATTGGACCAGTTAAGGTTTCCACTCTAGATGGGGAACCAATGGCTAATTGGATTAGTGGATGCCACTTAAAGAAGTACCATTTTCCACTAACCAATGATTTGCTAGAGAAAATGTATGTAGCAAAGCAAAGAAAGATTAAACGATAGTAGGTTATTGATTAAGCCCAAGAGGAAGCTCGACTTCAAGTACTCAAGAGGAAAGCTGCTTTCAAAAATCAACAAACACCTATTCCCATCAACACTTTGGAACCAGATGACAGACTATGGGAATTACAGAATGATGCAGTATCAATGGATGATGAATGGTTGTGTAACATTTAATGGTCTAGTAACTTGTGTGTAGCGGAAAATAACATAGACATAGTGATAATTTTTATTGGTATAACTTCCTAATGAGCATAACAAGAGTGCTTGGATGGAGAGAGCAACTAAAAGCATAACACCTAGTAACATAGGCATGAAAAATACTTCAAAAAGAGAGAGAAATTAAGCTATTGACAATAGTTGAGGACCGGATTTACATGGAGCTAGTCCCCCCTCCAAAAGGCTTTGTATTATAGGTTCCCTCCATTGTGTTCCTTCAATATCTTGTTGGTGCAATGACGATGGAAGCTTCAAGCACCAAGCTCACACTTAGAAAACACAACATCAATTCCCTCACGGTCTTAGAGCCAAGACCTCACACACCTTCGAAGATGGTGAGAGCTATCGGGATATGAGAGTAGATTGAGAGGAAGAAGAAGCATTCTTACGAGAAAGAAGTATATCTCCTCACATAATCACTCATAAAATCTTAGCATAGCTTAGTAATTAGCATGGTAGAGGAGATGAGCATGCATTGGAGCTTGGCTCTTGGTTGGATTTGCATCACAAAGCCAAGAGTTGTTGGTGTAGGCCTCCCTTCGCACAAGCTTGGCGTAGATGATAAGTTTTTCATTAAAGCTTGAGAAGGAGAGAGATACTTCTTTGCTTCACACATGAGATTGTGTGAGTGTGTGTGTGATAATGACTTGCCAAAATCAGCCCCCTCTCTCTCTTGGTCGACCCCTCTTGCATTTTACTCATGTTGGCATTCCATTGGACCCTGCAAAGCTTAGCCAATGATAATTAAGAATCATAAGTGATAGCCTTGTGACATGTGTACCCCTTTCCCCTTTTGTGAGAGCTTTAGGTAATTAAATAATGAAATTAAACTCTCATTGTACCCCTTAGTCTTCTGGCCAATAGGAATCAGGCAAGCCATTGGGTTGTTGAATGTTCATTGGATCCCTTGAAAGACTGTCCAATAGTCTTCTAGAGAGCTTAATCTCTATTGGTTCTTTTATCAAGTGTTTTTAAATAAATTAAACTAAATGTACTCTAGTATAATTCTCATTGGTCCACCTCTATGGCCATCCAATAGGATTTGAATGCACCTTGGGGGCAACTGGGCTAGGGAGCTAACATGTGTCTCCTGTTCCCTTTGTGTAAGGGGATCTTGCTAGAGTGTGTGTGTGTTTCTCCTCATCCCCTACAAGAAATTCTTGCCCCCTCCTATCTAGGGATATGTGAAGACTTTAGGGTCTTCACATAAGCATCCAATTTGACCTAGGTTTTGACCATCGGACCTAACCTTTGAATTTTGGAACCTTAGCATTTTGGAAGTCTTAATGGGCTGAACCTTAGGGTCTTTGAAGCCCATTGTTGCACATTGCTCTTTTGCAGATGGCCCCCCCTTTAGATCCCTATTTTCCCTCCTTTGGATCCCTACTACGGCCGGTCTGCCAGCTTAACCAATATTCTAGCTTTTTCTCCCTTGGTACTTCCCCATATTAGATGATTAGTTTAACATGAGAAAATCATATAGGAGAATTAGATATTAGTTATTATGACATTAACTTCCCCTTGAAATCATAGTCTTACTCGACTATGGGGTAGAGAAGATAAATCCTATTCATTAGTTTTTTTCCTAGCGGGTAGAGGATCCCTATCTTACCCTACGACATCTTCCAGAATGGATGACTAAGCCATTTGGCGCTTGAGAGCCTAAGATGCCGCAAATATGTCTGCGCATTAGTCCTATCAATATTCCATAATAGAGTGAGAAGCTCTACTTGATGTTTGGAAGACGTCGTCTCCACAAACTTGATCCTAAGCATGCATACTTTTTAACATTTGTGCACAATAAAGAAAAAGAGAGTCTTATAAGATAAAAACTTCGTTCATTTTAAACATTTGTATATTTGCTTACTCTAGGGAAGCATTGTAAGCATTGACAAGGTTTAGGTTATCCTTTAATTGTATGCCTTGCATCCATCTAGCATCTTCAAAAGGATATCTATTAAACTTAATAAGATACCGTCGGATAATCTTACTGCCTCTCAATACCTTGTTTTCATGTCGGAGAATGGACTCGGGCTGTAGCACCTTTTCTTGGTCCTCGATCTCCGGTGGTTCTTCAATAGTTGGTTCTTGAGGTGGCTCTCCTTTGTAAGGCTTTAGTAGGCTCACATGGAAAGCATTGTGTATGAGCCAATGAATGGGAAACTTAAGTTGATAGGCCATCTCATTGATTGGCCTAAGAATCTGGAAGGGACCATAGTACCTTTTTGCTAACTTAGCATAGTACTTTTGGTGTCCCGTAGGCTTCTTGCCCATTGTGTGCCTTAATCGAGCCTTGGAAATTTAAGCAAGACCCAATCATTTTCTTTAAAGGCTTGGCTCTTCTGTGCTTATCAGCAGTGCAACCTTTTGCCTTTGTTGTGAGATAGAGATAGCATCCTTAATCTTTTGGAAATATTCTTGTAGGTCTCAGCTATACTCATCTGCAACAAAGATATTCTATTAACCCTCACGCACATTCATATCACCTACGATGGATGCTGTATATTTATTTGCTAGAGTTAGGTATCGGGCTTGTCGGTCCAATAGAAAAAGGGTAAGAGTGATCGCCGATGAGAGGTGCACTCTAATTGGAACATTCAAGGGATTAGTTGGCTAAGCACGGGTGCCCAAGAGTGAATGGGGCGACCTCATATAAAAGTCAACTGAACCTAAAATTCACTCATTCTCTCATTTGTGCAATTGAAGAGTGCTCTTGCTCCATCTCCATCTTCTTTTTCTTCATCTCCTTGTGTGTGTGTGTATGCGTGAGAGAGAGAGAGAGAGAGAGAGAGAGAGAGAGAGAGAGAGAGAGAGTGAGATCGGCATTGCGACACTGGCATGACGGCGGCAAAGCGGTTGAGTGCAACGTAGCGGCAGCTCCTTCTTCTTCGCGGCGAGGAATCCTCCACGATAGCAAGCGTAGAGCGGTGAGTGACACACCATCGCCATCTTTGAGGTTACTAGTTTAGGCTAGTTGTGTGCTTGGAGCCATTTGTGGCTCACACACAGTGTATCGGCAAGTTCTTTGCATTGACACGTGCAACAGACGTACACATTTTTGACGCCGTTGCTGGGGAAATGCCATACATTAAGCTTGAGTGGCACTCTGTGCTTCTTTGTGGTGCAATTTCAATTGTGGGAAAGGTAGGGAAGGAAGGTGTGTGTGTGTTGAGAAGAAGGATTTTGTTTTGCTACTGTGTATTTCTTTAATGAGATTTTGAAAGGTACTGTGTTTTCTTTTTGATAAGGTGTTAGTATTAAGGTTGTTAGTTATGTGTAATGTAAAGTATAGTAAGTAGGAAGTAGATTTGTTAGAGCTAATGAAGTGTGTTAGTATGTAACAGTAGGTGTATTAGTTGTAAGTAGGTAGGTAGAGTGTGTGTGTGCTCGCGTGCAGGCCGCGACGACCTTATCCCAAAAAATAAAAAATAATAATAGAAAAATATATATAAAAATTAAAGGTAGGATCGGGAATATCCCAGACCCAAGCCTAGACCCAAGCCCAAGCTCAGGCCTTAGTCGCCCTATAAAATTACGTATTTTAGCTTCACACGTAGCTAAAAATCGACTTTTTTTGAGGACCAACGGAGCTTCAAGTGACCGAACGTTGTGCTGTAAAGCACACCGTGACCCTCTGAGTGATACGCTCATTTTGAGCTATTACACACTTTAATAAAAAAAACCTATCATTAAAAAACATAAAAAAAACGAGTGAAAACGGATGCCTTAACAAGTAAGTGGTTAACCTTCGAGGTTATTTGCCGGCGCTTATAGGGTGCCAAAGGTACATGAATTTGCACTCTGGTCGTGTGCTAGAGATGGAGCAACTAGAGAGAATTTTGACTTACACGAGTTCTCAATATCCACCTACCTTAGGTTCCGGGCCCTCGGCGTAGACCCAAGGTAGTACACACCAAGACCCGAACATAGCGGCTAGTGACTCTTCCTCTGACTACGACGTCATGGAGGGTTTCCCAATGCCTAATCCCAATAGCTCAAGCCAAGCCATGCATGCCATGGGTCCGCAGTCCGGGCCGAACGTGCTTAGCCGCTTCAAAGGAAACCTTTAGTAGAGCCACTCGCTCCGAAGATGGAGCTAATGATGTAAATGAGGGGGATGGGGAAGTAAATTCGCCATTCATGACCAACGTAGACCCTATGCCATTAGAGAGTGTGCACGTGAATACTCCATTCACTACACCCCATGACTCTTCAGAGCTATTCCCCTCCGAGGTTATATTACCCGATGGTAGAAGCCTTGCCGAAGTGCAAGAGGTTGAGCGTTATATCAGTGCGGCTAGGGACAAGGAAATTGAGAGCTTACACAAGGCGGAGCAACTAAGAGAGTTAAAAGCGAAAGTCCCTATGCCAATATCCTTGCTAGGAGAGCAATCGAGTGCTCCTGACTTAGCAACCGCTAAGGGCCAACCCCTAGAAAGGAACATTGCATCTAGTTCAAAGGACACCCCTAGCACCTCAAGCTTAAATGGAGTGTTCCTAAATGAGAATTGGGAGTACGAACTACAAATGAAAACTCTAACAGACCTATACACAAGTCACACCTATCACGTGGTTTGGTTAGATGTCCTACAATCCACAACGGGTGCTACTAGTGTGGAGGATCAATAACAGAGAGTTTGTGAGGTCATCCATAGGGTTATTGAGCTAGAGAGACAGAACAAGGGGATCCACATGCCTTCAACCGGTCTCATGAGATTATTGGATACAGGGAAGGCTAAACAACCAACCTTATCGCAAATGGAGACTCCCTCGGTAAGTCCGATGGATCCTCCATATGTTGTTTCGCCAGGGGTCTGAGTGCAATCTGAGCCTAAAAGTGATAGCTTTACTTTTCCAAGTCTAGCTCATCTTTCCCTTGATGACACCACGGCTACCATGCCTACCCCAATGATGGGCATGCCGAGAAACACGCCATGGATCTCATTTGTTAGTAAAGCACCGCTACATGGTAGCTCAATGCCTACAACAATACCTACAAGTGTGTACCAATCGTATACACCCATGCGTCCTTATACTCATGTAGTCCCTACCCCTCCCTTTGTTTTAACAACCTATGCTCCACAACCACAACACCCAAGTTCTTATTTCCATGGGACGATACCGGCTAGCATTAGCATGTCACATCCGACGTCTGCTATGCCTAGGGCCACACATACGAACTTTGGGCCGCCACTTGGCACAACACCATACCAAACGTGGAACCCAAGGGCTTCCTATGCGCCAAGCCCAATGCCGATAGATACTCCACACGTAGTCTCTGGAGCACCTCCACCGACGATGCCTGCTCACTTAGGTGACTTGGCAACATTTGCTCAAGCTATCAATCGATCTATTGCTGAGAATATGTGTAACACACCTGCTAGAGAGGTTAGAAGTAAGGCAATACAAACAGCCAAGCTCACACAAAAATTTAGTGGAGACGAGGATGTGAGAAGGCATATTGAAGTGTTTGAACGAATATGTGATTCTCTAGAAGAACACAATAACCTGCATAAGAGTAATGCTTTAACCCTAACCTTAAGTGGGAAGGTAGGGGATTGATATAGAACCCTAAGGGTGGAAGAAAAAATGATTTACCCTACTCTTAGGAGACTGTTCTTGAAAGAATACATACGAGAGGGAGTGCTTTGGGGTGTAGGCTCCTAGCTCCAGAAAGCCCAACGAGAGGAAGGAGAGTCGGTGAGAGACTTTATTAGTCGCTTGAAGCATTTGAATTCTCGTTGTAATCCAAATGAGCGCTTCAATAATAATCAATTTCTTGATAGATTCATTAGGGGGTTACGACATGAGGATATCTACAATGGCCCAGTCATTAGAGGTATCACCACTTGGGAAGTAGTCACCACCAATGCGATCCAATTGGAGGATAATTTAATGATTCAAGGAGAAAGAGTGTCTGAGCTTAAATCTATTAGCTTGCAAGCATCGGGGCATCAGCCAATGACCCTAAATCTTATTACTAAGGAGCCAAAGATATCTACGATGACTTTGACAGATCTCACCAAGGCTATTCAAGAGAGTCTTAAAGACAATCATGTTCTGCAAAACAATCATATGTATCCAAGAAGGGAGCGACAATGGTGCTCAATATGCTATGGAATGCATAGTACTAGTGAATGTTCTACTTTTAAAGTAAAATTCAATGGGAATTGCAATGCCTGTGGAAGGTATGGTCATCAAGCTAAGGATTGCATAGTATTTAAGCGCACGATGTCCAATAGACCAACCTTAGCATGGACAGACACACCTCGAGTGCCTGCATTGATGCCGGTCCCACCTCTTGAACAAACAACACAACACATGGTCCCTAGGGCCCAAAATGTTGTTCAAACAACACCCTTACCACCTCCAGTGCTAGGACAACAACCACCACATCCGAGAATCACTTATGTGAATCAAGTGGGTTGTGAGTCATCTATTGCTTGTTTGGAAGGCTGTGAAGAAGATATAGATCCTAATATTGCCTATGGGATGGATGTGCTTGAAGAAAGTCCACAATACTACATGGAGGACTATTGGGGACAAGTCAAACCTGTCTATCAAGTAGCTGCTCTTGCTGCAAGAGGCCAAAATATCAATTACACTGTAAAAAGCTATAAGCTTCCTTCCTTGCAACTCTTTCAAGCACATGTTCCAAATATGGCAAGGGGTAATGGTCTATGGCAAGGGGTAATGGTCTCTCCTAGTGGCAGCATTGACCTTCTTGAGATCCATGCATGCTCTGAGTTTCCCATTATTTTTTGGCACAATAACTATTGGAGACACCCACTCTGAGTGCTCAATAGGGTATATGAATCTGCATTTGACAAGCTTTTTAATCTCTTCTTGACAACATTTGCATACTTAGGATTCATTGGGTAGGGTCATTGCTGGACTGGTTTAGCCATGATATTCATGGGAATGGTGTGTTGCACCACGTAAGGTGGAATACCTTTGATATCATGATCTATCCAAGGAAATATATCCTTGATTCCTTGAGAAGCTCCTTAAGTAGATATTCCTCAGTCTTTGTCAGACCTTGGGCAATGAAAACATGTTTGGAATCCTCACCCGGATATGCTAACTCTATTTCCTTAATGTTAACCCTCACGGCTCACGGACACCCTATCACCTACGATGGACGTTCTAACCTACGGAGGACATTGTATTATTTATTTGGTTGAGTCAGGTACCGGGCTTGTCGGTCCAATAGGAAAAGGGTAAGAGTGATCGCCGATGAGAGGCGCACTCTAACTGAAACATTCAAGGGATTAGTTGGCTAAGCATGGGCGCCCAAGTGTGAATGGGGTGAGCTCATATAAAAGTCAACTAAACCTAAAATTCACTCATTCTCTCATTTGTGCAATTGAAGAGTGCTCTTGCTCCATCTCCTTCTTCTTCTTCTTCATCTCTTTGTGTGTGTGAGAGAGAGAGAGAGAGAGAGTGAGAGACGGAGAGAGAGGGAGTGTGTGGGCGATCGAGCATTACGAAGGCACGACGGCGGTGAAGCGGTTGAGCGCGGCGTAGCGGCGTCTCCTTCTTCTTCGCGTTGAGGAATCCTCCACGAAGCAAGCGTAGAGAGGTGAGTGACACACCATCGCCTTCTTTGAGCTTACTAGTTTAGGCTTGTTGTGTTCTTGGAGCCATTTGTGGCTCGCACACGGTGTATTAGCAAGTTCCTTGCATTGACACGTGCGACATACGCGCACATTTTTGGCGCCACAGTCGGAGAATGCCGTACATTAAGCTCGAGTAGCACTCTGTGCTTCTCCATGGTGCAATATCAATTTTAGGAAAGGTAGGGAAGGAGTGTGCGTGTTGAGAAGAGGGATTTGGTGTTATACTGTGTGTTTTTTTTGTTAATGGAGTTTTCAAAGGTTCTGTGTTTATTGTGTTTATTCTCTGTGTATTAAGGTAGTTAGTTTTCTGTGTACAGTAAGTAGGAAGAAGATTAGTGAGAGTTAATAGAGTGTGTTAGTGTGTAAGAGTAGGTGTATTAGTTAGAAGTAGGTAGATAGAGTGTGTGTGTGCTCTTGCGCAGGCCGCGGCGACCTTATCCTTTTAAAAAAAAAAAACCTAATAAATAAATAAATAAAATAAAATAAAATTTAAAGGTAGGACCGGGATCGGGAATATCTCCCAGACCCAAGCCCAGAACCAAGCCCAAGTTCACTCTCAGGCCTAGGCCTCAGTCGCCTTTTAAAAAAACGAATTTTAGCTTCACACGTAGCTAAAAATCGATTTTTTGAGGACCAACGGAACGTCAGATGCCCAAAAATTGTGTTGTAAAGCACACAGCGACCCTCTAAGTGATACGCTCGTTTTGAGCTATCACACACTTTAATCAAAAAAATCAAACATTAAAAAAACATCAAAAACAAGAAAAAATCAAGTAGAAAATGGGGTGCAAAACACCCACAAAACAAAGCAAGTAACCTTTGAGGGTACTTGCCGACACTTGTAGGGCACCCAAAGCACATGTATCTACGCTTTGGTCGTGTGCTAGAGTCCGAACAACTAGCTAGTGCTTCGATTTATGGGGGTACTCACTATCCTTCCACGCTAGGGTCTACGCCCTCGGCGGGGACCCAAGGTAGTGCAACCCAAGACCCAAATATAGCGGCTAGCGACTCTTCCTCTGACTACAATATTATGGAAGAGCATCTTACACAAAGCCCCGGGGGAACAAATGAAACCGTGCCTAGCAGGGCCCAACAACCTGGAACTAGTGTTTTTAGCCTTTTGATGGAAACTTTTAGTAGAGCTACGCGCTCTGAACCTACGGCTAGTGAAGTAAACGAAGGGGCTGGGAAAGTAGAATCACCATTCACATCTCCTGTAGAACCCACACTCCCTTAGAGTGTCCACGTGGACATTCTACCTACCTCATTTAATGAGGGCCCTACCGAGCTACCACCTTCCAAAGTCGCCTCTAAGGTAACGGTGACTAAAAGTCAAAACACAGGAAGCAACATTGCATCCACCTCACGGCAACCCTCTAGTACACCAAGTTTGGACGGGGTATTTCTCAATCAAAATTGGGAATATGAACTGCACACGGAGACTTTGACCGACCTATACATGGGCTACACATACCATGTGGGTTGGTTACAAGTTGAGGAATAAACATACCTTCGACGGGTACTATGCGATTTTTAGACACGGGCAAAGGAAAACAACCCACTCTATCACAAATGGAGACTCCCCCAGTGAGTCCCATCGATCCCCCATATGTTGTTTTGCCAGGGGTCTCAATGCAATCTCAGCCCACAAGTGATAGCTTTACTTTTCCAAGTCTAGCTCATCTTTCCCTAGATGACACCACGGATACCATGCCTACCCCAATGATGGGCATGCCAAGAAACACACCATGGACCTCGTTTGTTAGTAAAGCACCGCTACATGGTAGCTCAATGCCTTTAACAGTACCTACAAGTGTGTACCAATCGTATGCACCTATGGGTCATCACACTCATGTAGTCCCTACCCCTCCCATTGTTTCAACTACCTATGCTCCACAACAACAATACACAAGTTCTTATTTCCATGGGACTATACCGGCTAGCATTAGCATGTCACATCCGACGTCTGCTATGCCTAGGGCCACTCATATGAACTATGGACCACCACATGGCACAACATCGTACCCAACGTGGAACCCAAGGGCTTCCTATGCGCCAAGACCAATGCCAATACCTACTCCACATGTAGTCTCCGGAGCGCCTTCACCCACGGTGCCTGCTCACTTAGGTGACTTGGCAACATTTTCTCAAGCTATTGGTCGATCTATTGGTGAGAATATGCGTAACATGCCTGATAGAGAGGATAGAAGTAAGGCAGTACAAATAGCCAAGCTCACACAAAAATTTAGTGGAGAAGATTCTGATTCAGGTGAAACCATGGAGACCAAAACGACCACTAACATAGAAACCAACAAGGAAGATCTTCATGAGCCACAATGGCCAGGATCCAAAAAGAAGATAGGAACTTACCCAAACCCTACAGAGGAAATTGAGCGAGTCAAGCAATTAAGGGGTTTGGTAGAAGATACCCAAAGGGATCTAGAACCAGCACCTAGGAAGATCCAGATTACAGACACTGTGTTCCCTACGCAACAACAAACTCACCAAGTCCATAGACCCTTGGACATACCTAGTGTCATCCAAGAAGAAAGTGATTTAAAGTCATGGGAAAGTGGGCGTACTCACTTCTTGATGGAAAGAATGTTTACAGAGGGACTACCTGATCCTATCGAAGAAATGGAGATCCCATCTTCCCCACGTCAAGGGACTCAAGGCCAAAAGGTGCCGTTAAACATTTCCAAATTGATGGATTTCATGTCTTCAGAAGTTAGAACCACCATCATGTCCAAACTATATAAAGACCCCGAGCTAGTCTCAGCTCTTCGAGCTTTCCTCAATGGAGAACTAGAGTTTGGGCAACCACAATTTGCACAGATGGATGGAGCTGGGGAGATGCCAATAGAGGAGGAACACTTAGATCCACAACCCAACCTAGATGAGAACCTTGTTATAGAAATACCTGTTAACAAGTTGGGACAATAGTTTGAGGGTGATGAATCCAATGCGACTATACCAATCACTACTAAGGGATTAACTGTGAAGGGAATCCTTGATGCTGGCGCTGGGGTTAGCATTGTGACTAAAAATTGCTGGGAAACTATGGGAAGACCTCACCTTGCGACCACAACCATAGTAGTGAAGATGGCCAATGGGTCTATTGTTAAACCTATTGGGATGCTAGAAGATCTCAAGATCAAGGTGTTTGGACATAAAATAAGGGTTACCTTCATTGTTATGGATTTCTCCAAGCACACTATGGCATCTGAGATGATCTTAGGACGTCCTTTCATGAGGGAAGCAAAAATGGTGCATGACTGGTCTAAAAACCATGTCTACCTGCAGTTTCAAGATTCTATCATTTGAGTGGATCTTGTGACGGGTCGAGCACATCCTCTAGGAAACATGTTTATAATTGATCGTAGATCTAACACCTCAGTTCACTCGGCCCCATTGCAGTATTGTTACACGTGTAAAGTAGACACTGATGTTGGGGAAGATTCTCCTTATATGGATGTACTACCTGGGATGACTGAGTCGGACAATGTGGATTGGATCCACCTAGCAGCAACCATAGACACTTGGGGAAACAGGGGGACGACCTGGGTAACACCTGAGGGGGATGAAATGCCCGTACCCTTAAACATGCTACAAGCAATGTATATAGCTTTTGACAAGACTCATCCTAATATAACGAAGAAAACATACAAGTGGGTCCCTAAAGCTTCTTTAGCGACCATAGCTAGTGCTAAAAAATAGAAGCCTTGTAAGAAACATTCCACTCACTCCAAGAAATGTAAGAAAACATGGCGCTGGATTCTTAAACGACTATTGGAAGCCCAAGGCTACTATCAAGGAAATGATCAAATCTGGGTGCCCAAACGTAGATTGTGTTCTTACCTGTCACCTGACCCATGTGAACTCAATCCCGTAGCTCCAAAACAAATCGACAATCGCGGAAAGAAAAAAATCATTGAAAGCTACACACCCACTCCAGAGCTAGTTTGGGTACCCAAGAAAGAACAATTTGTTCCACATAGCTCAGGAAGGGGGGAGTCCCATGAAGCTTCTAGCTCCTCATGTAATGCATCCATAGAGGTAAAAGCTTCTCCACAACCTCCACCTACAATAGTGGACCTCCATGAAGCTACAAAGGAATCCACACCTCCCACTGTTCAAGAATCATTAGATGAACCACTTCAAGTTCGATCCTGGGAGAGTACCTTACCACCCTTGCAACTCGACGAGGCACCTAAGGTAATAGAAAACTACTGGCAAAAATCCCCACCTATTACCAACTCGAATAATTGGTTTCAAAGGGTGACGAGCTCATTTCAAACGGTATGATCTACCCAAGGAAGGGGGGAGTGTTTGCTGACAGTCATCATTCACTCATTCTCATCTCAACCTTCCTCCCTGACCTCTCAATCTCCCAATCTTAGGGAATGTATATATAGCCTTATACTCGCAAAAAAAAAATAAAATAAAGAGCAAGAGCAATTAGCAAACGAGTATGCACAATAAAAGTCAAAACATTGACCCAGACCTACACATTCACATCCGGTACACTGAAACAGAAACCTATGCCATAAAACACCTTTGATCCTCATCACTCGAGTGATGGAGGGTAGGTAGGATTATTACAATAGGAGTGTTTCTGTTTTAGAGTTGAGTGATTAGCAAAGTTCCTTTTTCCCACTGATGTGCCTCCTAGAGGTATTCTTTGTGTTTCTTAGTGTGTACAGGAACGTGTTGCTCTTGTTAGGATCTGGACCTTCATGGGATCTTTCTCTCATTCACACTTCAAATCAAGCGCGACCATCGACACAAACAGGTGTTTCTTGTCCATTAGCATTGCCCCTTATCTTTTTGCATCCATGTTTGTCTGCTTTGATTGTGATTGGTAGCATAATATTCAACGTATTTGCTTAGTACCATATTAAATTCAATGAATTTTTTGTCATAATCACTTGTCTAGATTTAAAAATCAAGCAGTCCGACTAAGCTAGTTTGACCACGTTAGGTGTTAGAGATCTTCTCTTAATACCATGGGGAATGCCTTCCTAATAATCAATGGTTACCTAGGTTCTTAATAGGATTTAGCCAGCATTGTGTGAAATGTAATAGGGCTTTCTAGTGGGCTTAGTCCCTATTGACCTTTAGCTTAAGTATTATAAAGGGAGTTTACTAGTGTAATGAGCCCGGGGAGGGTAACAGTGTTATATGACCCCCCAAAGTTACAAAATTAAAATGCTGAAAATGAAAAAACAAAAAATCAAAGTGCCACAATGTAAAATCTTAAGCTGGAAGAGAAATCTCAGCTTGATTTGGTACTTCACTCACATGTATCGCCTATGGTACTAGAGCCCTAGAGGTTCCCAGTGTGGGCACTTTTCCTTGAAAAGAAAAAAACCCAAGGCATACAAAATAAGCACACACATCATTCACGGTGAGTCAAGGAGAGGAGAGTGGATTTATCCCACATACTGTGGAGCAAGGATGTAGAGCTATATAAAGCTCATTTTCATGAATGAACAACACAACTCTATTTTGCACTACATGCTTGTCTATGATGAGCTTGTGCTAAGCTAAGTCAGTACTCAAGATTGTGTTTATGAGTCCAAGCTAATTCTACCTTGGAGCCTAATTCACTTGAGTGATAACCTTGCTTACACACACACACTCACACATTGACGCTATGTTTCTCTTTCATCCACCATAGCTAGCTCGATCCCATTCCCAACAATTCAGTCTTCATAGGAGGATCCATGCCTCATGAGAGAGAAGTGTCTTGGAAAACCCCCTATTATGACATGTGCAAGGTAATTATGACCCCCCTTTACACTTATAGAACCAGTGGGTCAAAAAAATATTTAATCACTATCTTACATGCCAGCTTTTGTGATGGTTGCAATCAAAGTTATTATCATCCATATAAAGGATTTATGCATTTGTGTAAAGAGTATATGATTCCAAGCAACAAGCCTTTTCTTAAATTTCTTCCTTTGCATTCCATGCCATGACATGGAACAAAGCAATCCACGTGCCTCATAAAAATGGGTCTAAATCACTACGTTGTTCACATCGGTGGCATTAAGAAGACATGAATCAATCTAAGGTATGGCTTTTTCATGAGCTAAAACACCCGAGCTAGGAATGATGAGCTTCAAAAAAATCATCTTGACAAGATACACATTTCCCTTAGAAATATGAATTGTTGAGGAAAATGTATAAGTACATCAGCTTTTGTATAACTACATAACCATTATATATTATAAAAATAACATATAGCATCCTTCTTATCAAGTTAAAAAAGAGTTATTTTTACCATATTCTCCAAATAAACTTTATATAAGTCAAAACTCACAATTGTATTTGTTTGGAGAAATTATCTTGCAAGACATACCACATCCTTATATCTTTAGAGGAACTATGTTCCAAGCTAGGTCATAATCATATTTCTTTTGAAAAATTATGTTGCCACAAATTTTACAACCATAGTTGTTTTCAAAGATGAAGCTCAAATATAGGCAAAAATCTTTTTTCTTTGGAGAAATTATGTTTCCACATATGCTTATACAACCATAGTTGCTTGCAAGAGATAAGGCTAAAATCCAAGCAAAAAACAGATTTCGTTGGACAAATTAGGTTTGATAAGGTGAAGAAGATGATATGGATGATAGCTTACTATGATGTATGGAGATGGAGGCTTGATAAGAAGTTCATATTTTCTTATCACATTATACATTTGGGGATACTACTTGCTATGTATTTTTGAAAAACTACTACTTGCTATGTATTTGGGGATACTACTCGCTATGTATTTTTGAAAAACTTTCAAGCATTCAACTATATTGCTTTGGAGAAATTATGTTGGACCTTAGAAAAATGTTATATTTCCCTAGAGAAATTATATTTGGGAGGTCCTACTTGCTATGTGTTTCTTGGGAAGTTCAATTGCCAGTTGCTTTTTACTCAACGTTTGCGGGACCGAAACTTTGCACGCATTATCCACTTCAACCATCTATGGTAAAATTTTCTTCAAGGCTTGGAAGGCCATCTCCCCAACTATAGGGACCTGGTGAGATTCACCTCTCCTTGCCCCTTCAATAGATCTCTTGAGGTGACCATCTTATTGAGCTTTTCCCATTTCTAGTTCACCTCCATTAGGCCCAAATTGTTGGGCCTCAAGTTGATGGCCCTTAGTTGACCCTTGACCCTTGGCCACTACCTTAGCAATTGAGTTTTACTTGTCGGTGAATATGGGTCATGTCTCAACTTTTTCTTAGTAGCTTGGTGTGACAGTGTTGTGTTAAGATACATCTTGATAGCAACCGAGTTTTTCTTGTTAGTGAATAAGGATCATGTCTCAAACTGTTTCTTAGAAGCTTTGCGTGAAGGTGATGTGTTAAGATGCATCTTGATAGCCTTGACAATTTCCTTGCTACTGTATTTAGTGCACCTCGCGTAACCATTAAACCTAGACTCATACACTGCTCACAAGTGAATTATTTTTGCAAATTGAAAAAACCTCAACCCCTCACTCCTATTGCACTTCCCCATCTCTCTATTTCCTACCTTGAGCATCCTCATTTCCTCTTCTTGGTTCTGCAGCATGTCTCTGTTGCCATATCCCTCCCACAACTCACTCTAACATGCGCCTCATCATCTGGCCTAGTTCAAGCGGGATCTTGGTGGAAGAATCCTCTTAATGGGAATTTTTCAAAAATCAAGGGCACATAGCCTTGCCTGGTGCAGAATTGATATGTTGGTTTTAGAAACATTAAAGGGCCATAGAAATTGGACTTTTATCATCTTCTTTTTTTTTTCTAAAGTGCTCATTTGAGCTTGAATTGCTTAAAACTCAAAAATTTTACAAAGATCTCTGACATATTCTTTGCACAAGGTTTTCTAGGAGACAATACATCAGAGGGAAAGACCATCCCGACTAACCTTACTTATTTAACTTGCAATTCTCCCAACAATATATTTTCCACCAGCACATTTATTTTGTGAGGTTCGTGGCAATGTATGCAGGTTTAGGTTCCTCGCCTGGTTCTGCTAAATTTATACATTTGGCTTTTTCATGTCCATCATATGAGGTTCCAGGCTCTTCCTGGTCTTGTTTGGGTTTTTGTACTACAATTTTTCTGTCTTGAATAGTATACCTTTTGTAGTGGGAAGGTGCATCAAACTTATCATTCTTTGATTCATCATTGGTTTCCAACTCGGTTGTCCAAACTTCTTTCAAAGTTCGTTTCAATTCATTGTATTTGTGTTTGCGCTCAGTTTTGGATAATTTTGTTGACTTCTTCAAGACACTTTCAGTTTGTAGTTTTTGTTTGTTCTTCTTCTCCAAGTTCTTTTTGGTTGAGTTGGGTTTCATGGACCTCTTTGATATCTAATCTTTAAGGCAATCAATTGCTTCAACCAACCGTAGAATTTGTAAAAATCATTAACTATCCCAAGCCTCAGTCTCAAGGCCTCAAACACCTTCAAAGGTGGAGACAGATAGTGGGGAATGAGGGTAGGTAAGAGGAAGAAGAAACATTCATAGGAAAAAGAAATAGTTCCTCACTTATCATCACTCTTCTTGCTAGCATACATAATAGCATAGTAATGAAGATGGCAAGCTTAAGCATTGAAGCATAGCTCTTGGTTGGATTTGCATTCCATAGCCAAGAGTGTTGGTGCAGGCTCTCAAATTCTCTACTAGCTTGGAGAAGGAGATGGAGCTCTTGCACTTTGCACTTCACACAATGAGAGTGTGTGTGGGAGAGTATACCCCCCAAGCAACCCCCATTCTTGTTTTGGTCGACCCCCCCTTGTAGCTCATGCTTGAAGCTCATTGGACCCCTGCAAGCCTGGCCAATCACATGCAGAATGCTGATCAATAGGCTTTAGGCACACTATGAGGACAACATGAGGAGGATCTTGACAAGTGTCCTATTTGCCTTCTCGGTACCAAGCTTTCCTTGTGTGAGTGTATGTGTGTGTTCTCTCTCTAGCCCCTACAATTAGGGCTCGCCCCCCCATGAGTAAGGATTAAATTTGACTTTTTGAACACCTTACCCTCAAGCACCTAACCATGGAACACCTCAGCACCTTAATCATTAAGCACCTCAAGCACCTTAGTCAGTAAGCACCTCAAGCACCTTAGTCAACAAGCATAACAAGCACCTCAAGCTTGGGCCTCCCACCTCAAGCACAACCCTAGCTTACCTAAGGTCAAAATACTTTTAACACTAACCATTGGAGGTCTTTAATGGATTTAACGCTAAGGTCTTTAAGCTCCATTTAGCTAGCTAGCCTTGGTCTTTGACAGGTCATCTCTCATTTGGACCCCTTTACCATTGGCCCCATGTTGAGATAGACCCGTAAGAACATGTCTATATTCTAAACCTTGTTCCCATCTATTCTCCCACATTAAATGATCAATTTAATATGAGAAAATAATTTGGGTTGGTTAGATATTAGATATTAGTTTTATGACATCACGTCTCTCTTGAAATCATAGTCGTCCTCGATAATGAGGTAGAAGAGATAAAGCCTTAGTCATTAGTCAATGTGTCTTGGCGGGTAGAGGATCCCTTTTTATCATACAACATCATTTTAAGATTAATGACTAATCCATTTGGTGCTTGGGAGATGTAGATGCCGCAAGCATTCTACTCTTTAGTACATTTCATTCTCCCAAGTAGAGTGACAAATTCTACTTGGTGTTTGAGAGATGCCGTCATCACAAACATGATTCTAAGCATGCATACTATTTAAATTTGTGCAAAATTAAAAGAGAACTAGCCTTATAAGACAAAAACATTGGTCATTCAAAAGATTTTTACATTTGATTACTCTAATGTAGCATTGTAAGCATTGACAAGGTTCATACTATCCTTAAGCTGTATTCCTTGCATCCATCTCGCATCTTCAAAATGGATAATTTTTGAACTTAATAAGATACTATCGGATAATCTGACCATGTCATAGTACCTTGTCTTCATGTCAAAGGATAGCTTCAAGTTGTAGCACCTCTTCTTGGTCTTTGATTTTGGGAGGGTCTTCAATAACTGGTTCACTAGGTGTCTCTCCTTTGTAGGGCTTAAGCAGGCTCACATGAAAAGAATTGTGTATGAGCCAATGGGTGGGAAACTTGAGTTGATAAGGCATCTCATTGATTGGCTTCAAGATTTGAAAAGGAGCATAGTATCTTTTGCTAGTTTAGCATAATACTTTTGATGAGCCGACATTTTCTCAATCAAGCCTTTGGAAACTTAAGTAAGACCCTATCATTTTCTTTAAATGTTAAGGCCCTTCTGTGCTTGTTATCAGAAGCTTTTTGCCTTTGTTGAGAGATGGATATAGCCTCCTTAATCTTTTGAAAAGATTCTTGTAGATCATGGCTATACTCATTGGCAACGAAGATCTTCCCATGTACTTTAAGTAGCAAGGGACTTTTAGGTCTTCCCTCAATGATTTCAAAAGGTGATTTTCCATTAGAAGTATATACAATATTATTGTATGCATACTCTACAAGAGGTACGTACTTTTCCCATTGTGAGTGTTGTCTACTTCTGTAACATAAGTCTTTAGTAGATCGACTATCATAATGTTGGTTATCTCACTTTGGACATCCGTTTGTGGGTGATAGGCCGAAGAGAAATTCAATCTTGTACCTAGATTTTCAAAGAGACCTTTCCAAAAATTACTAGTCATTCTAGGATCTCTATCTGACACGATGGATATTGGCAATCCATGGTGTTTGAAAATTTGGGATATGAAGAGAGTTTCCATTTGGTGTGCCTTAATAGTCTTTTTGACAAGAATAAAATGTGTTTGTTTTCTAAAACTGTCGACTATTGTCCATATTCCCGTATTTCCATGGATAGACTTGGGTAATCCAAAGATAAAATCCATGGATATACTCTCCCATGGTGAATTTGGGATAGGAAATGATTGGAGTAATCCAGGCTGCTTCCCTCTAGCATACTTGGTCTTTTGGGCATACCACACATTTTGAAACATACTCTTGTATGTCCATTTTCATGGTGAGCCAATATGAGTACGTCTCTACTCCTTGAAGAATAGGTTGAATGCCACGATGTCCCACATAGGGAGGATCATTGGGATTCATACATAACTTTCTCATGAAGGGAGTGGGTAACACATAGCCTATTTCCATGGAGAAGTTAACCATCCTGCAAGGTGAATGGTTCCTCTTTCTTCCCCAAAGCAAGGGCTGAAATTATGTCTTTAAAGTCATGGTCAGTAGCATATTCATCTATCAAAGAAGATAGATTGCATCTGCCACTTGATTGTGCTTATCAGCAATGTGAGCCACATGAAAATAAAGTTGTGAAAGAAAATTTTCCCACCTCATTTTTTTGTTGGAAAGCTTGGTTTACGCCATGAAGTACTTGAGACTTAGATGGTCTGTTTGTAAAATAGATGGGGTCCCCATTAGATAGTGCTTCCATGTGTCTAGGGCATGTAGAACAGCTAAAAGCTATTTCTCATAAATGCCTAAGACCCGTTCTTCCGTATTGAGCCTTCGTCTCTCATATGCTATGGCATGCCCTTCTTGAAGCAAGATTGATCCAAGGAAAATCACCACAAGCATCACATTGGACCTCAAATGTCTTTGAGAGATCGAGAAGCATAAGGAATGGTTGGGCGGTAAGCTTCTCTTTGAGCTTTTCAAAAGCATTTCTCTCCTTAGTAATCCGTGAATACTTAACATTCTTCTTTATTAATTCATGTAATGGTCTTGCTATTTCAGAGAATTTTGTTATGAAGCATCTATAGTGCACACATACCAATAAAGCTTCTTAGCTCATGTAGATTCCTTTGATTAGGCCATGCTTTTATTACCTCCAACTTTGATGGATCCATACAGATACCATCTTGAGAACCCGTGAGACCAAGATACGCTTTTTTTGCGGATGACACAACCTGTAAACTTTGCTTTCAGCACTATAACAAAAAAAAATACATTTGACAAACTTATCATCCAATTTTTAGTGTTGTGTTTGTGTCACCAAAGCATATGCCAAACAACCAAAAACACGCATGTGCTCAATAGAAGGCTTTCTATCATTCCATGCTTCATATGGAGTAATAGACTACAAAGCTTTTGTAGGACACTTCTTAAGTACATAAGTGGAATACATGATGGCCTCAAGCCAAAACAAATGTGTCAAAGATTGACTTTTGACCATACATCGTGCCATTTTCGTAAGTGACCTATTTTTCCTCTCAGCAACATCATTTTGCTGAGGCATATAAGGCATTGTACATTGGTGTTTTATCCCATGACTAGACAAAAATTCAATAAACCTGCTCCCTCCTCTCCCTTCATGCCCTCTTCTCTCCTCCTCCTCCCCTCTCTCTCCCTCTCCCACCTTGCCTCCTTTTCTCCTCCCACCTTCCTCTCTCTCCCTACCCCCCTCTCTTTTTTCATTCTTTGCTTCCTCACGCATCAGCTGCCATGGTGCTCACAGACATCACAAATTATGTGCCTCCAACACCACGTACTCCACACACCAAAAGTGTACATATTTGCTTGTCCACAGAGTTTGCACCAAAGGCCGCACGTGAGGGTGAGTAGAGGTCATCACAGGAACATCACACAACCGGTGAGAGGAATGTCAACATTTGGGTGGATGCCATTTGTACCCTTACAATCCTGTAAGCCTCTTCCATCCATCCTTTAATAGCCTTTTGACATTTCTTCAATATCTTGGGAGGGGAGAAGCAGGTTTGCTAGGCTATTGCAAGAGTTTGTCTATGGGTATGGTGCTTCTTTGCATTTGTGGATGCACGAATGTCAATCTCTTCAGCTCAAAACAGTGGCATTACCACAAAGTTTTGCCTCTTCAGAGAGGAAGGTTGAAACTCTCCAACAAAAAATGCAGGAAAAGGATGCTCGCATTATAAATCTTGCCAACACCATCACATATTTGAAAGAAACACCCCTTGTTGCAAGGGATCAATATACTTGTTAGTTTTGGTTGTGTTATTCTTATCATAGACTTTGAAGTCTAAGGTCTTGCCTCTACTTCTTTTGCAGTGCCTGGCACAAAGGTTGCTTTTGCACTGAAATCGATGAGTGTCAAATAGTGAAAGGTCACAAGCTAGAGAGGTTAAGTGTCACCACTTTTTCTCTAAAATAACCTTCTTTGTTACATCTTGCAGGTAGTTGCTTCAAATCCATGTTTATTAGAGGTGGGTAATCTCATCATGATGTATATTTTAGGATTGTTTATTTCCAATTTGATGGAAATACTTGCAAGTTTGTACAACATATAATTCAAAAGTATCTTTATTATATAGCTTGAAAATCTTGAATTCATACATGTTTTTGCTTGAAGAACAGGTCTCTAACACGTCATGATACAAGGTGACCTCGTACTATGCTATTTGAGTGGTGGTGTTTGCAACAATGGCTCAAGGATCTGGCTTAACATGAATCTTTTACAGTGGCACAAAGCTCTCCTCAAGCAATGTGGCTCCCACTACACCAAGAACCATTATGCTAACATGGAGAGATCCCTAGTAGGACAATACAATAGCTATCCATCAGTAACACACCCTTTCCTAACATGAGGACACCCCCACCAAAGATAGTTTTATGTGATAGGTCACCCCATGAGCATACCATGTCATGGAATGGATGCAAGAACTATGACCACACTACCCCTTGTAAGTTGTTCATGATGTATGTTTATCAAATTCAATGAGAAGAAATTTGGACTTTTTTGTTTGTTGATGTGTAAGAGCACTATAGGTGTACCATATTCAAAGATTGTTTAATAATTTAAATAAGATTTGTAGTAATTTAAAGTGTAAATTTTTTTTTATTTGGTAAGATTGTACATGAGAAGACATGATAAAGTAAAAGACATCTTTAAGGAATAACCCTCGGTGAGATTCCTACCATGCACTTGTGACACCATATCTCTCCTTAAACCCTTTGATTTCTATCGTTGTGTGGATAGTCCAAGGGGGGACATATTTTTTTTATTTTTTAGCAATAACTTTTGTTTGAATGAAATTTTGGTTGTTTTAAAGTTTGTACACAATTTAGGAGTTCATTGTGATTGTTTTCCTTCAATTTCAAAGTTTGATGGAGGGCACTATTTGGAAGCCACTTTTGAAGGTGTTAGGATGAGATTTTGGGAAAGTTTTGTATATAGTAAATACAGCCCTTAATACAAGGAAAAACATTGGTTCTTTGAGTATTTTAAGATTCCATGGTTTTGATGCTTGTTGGAGCTCGTAGAAGATGTTGAAAACAGCCTAAAAGTTCAAACATCTAAATTTTGCAATTTTTTGCCATGTAAAGGCCCCTGAGGACCTCAACAAGAGTGGCCACAAGGGCATGCAGAATGCCCAAACAGGGGTCTTTGTTTGGGCATTTTGCGCGCCCTTGTGGACACTCTTGTTGAGGGCCTTGGGGCCATTTACATGGAAAAAATTTCTTTTTTCATGCATGGTCTTGAGATAAAGATGTGGTGTTTGATGTCCAGAGAGCAAGAGCGCCCCCCCTCTTCCGTTTTGCTATGTGTTCAAAGGCCTCACAAATTCTGTGCGCTAAACATTCAGCACTCGAAATTGGCCCACAACAAGGAGCCAATTTTTACTTCCTTGTGTCCACCCCCTGTTCTTGGGAATGTTTTGGTAAAGGCATTTCTTTGGTATTTGAAACCACATGTGACCTCTATTGTTATAGTGTCCAACCAAAGGTTTCTTGATTAGTATTTTACATAAACACGAGTGGTACATATCTTCTATGTTAATAATGTATGCATCTATAAGTTATGTTTACACTTTCTCTATCCAAATGACCTACATAGTAGAAGTCCAATCCACAATTTAATAGTTAAGTTCACAAGGTGATATCATCTTTAGCAATACCAAATAAATAGCTACCAATAGCCAATTATTTGGGATATTTAAGAAGATTTGATACCAAACACTTGTCACACTACTAAAAAAATGTGGAAACTCAAAGGTTTGACAATATATGTATGCTAAACCATGAATCAACAATAACTTAATTGTTTACCTATCAATCACAGCTATATATCGACACCTCCATCTAAAGTTGTCAGTTTTATAAGTCAAGCTTGGTATAGATATACTAGTATGGAAACAATAGCATATTGGAAAGCTAGAATTTGGTTTTCTCAACTTGTGAAACGTTGGTAATGAAGCTCGATATATATTCAACATCCCAAATGAGAACATCTTGACAAAGGTTATGATCCACTTTAATAAGAATAACCATTAATGATTAAACTAAAATCAAAATATTGCTTGAATTTTATCATGGTGGAGTGATTAAGACTTGAGACTTGAAACATCTTAAATGAAAATCAACAATGTTTCTCAAATTTGTATGAAACTCTAGTAATCTAAATTAAATACTCTCACTCAATATGACACCATTTAACAAAAAAACATATTTACATTGCAACAAAATGAGTATAAATACAAAAGCATTTATAGAGGAATCCAACCTCATGAAAATAATTATAAAGGGAGACAACGTTGTTGTTGTCAGGCATATACACTTAGAGAATTTGTGTGTCTATGACACTAGGAAAGATGGAAGTACTTTATGGAGGGCTTTTCTAAGAAATCCTAGAGAGTACCTATTGGTTCAAGATTCTACACAAATCCTACCATTCCTAACAAAATCTTTTAACATGGTAGCAAAAGGTTCCTTGGGGACCAAGAATACAATGTTCTCCATCTCTGCACATGGTTGCTTGCCCATGTCCTCTCAAAACAAGTTTACTTTGTAAGTAAACACCAGATTTTGTGAGCACAAACTTATAAAGTACAAACTGATGTCATTCTAATAATCTAGTGACAACTATACAAAGAAGAAATTAGAAAGATAATCTTTGATAACTCTCCGTAGATAACATAATTTACTTGTGTTGTGAGACTCAATCACATGCTACAGAACCCTGGATGGTGCACCAAATCCATCATCAAAATAGCACACCCCAATGCTATGAGGTGTGAAGCCCTAGACATTGAAATCCATAAAGAGGTTGGTTGTCTCTAGCATGATAAACTTAAAGATGGAGATGATATTAAGCTCTGAATGTATGATACACGGGTAGTTTTATTACCATTCTATCTTTATGTTGGAGGTGAACCCTTGCAATGCCCACTCACAATTCACACCTCCTGTTGTGGTATGCAAGTCATGTGAGCTCATACTTCTGTCACCTTTGGGAGTAGAGGTTTCCATGTAGTGTAAGTGAATGAAAGTAGAAGAAGAACAAGCTTGTTTCATGCTGTAATGGAGGTGAGAGGAGCTATCTTGGTGTGAAAAATGTGGTGAGCAAGGGGAAGAGATGGGGGAGGAGTTTTCTTGGTGCTACAATGGAGGTGGTGGGAGAAAGCTAGCAGAGAGATATTGTTGGACTATAGGTGGTGCATGTGGTTGTTGCACCGATGGAGAGTTTGGAAATGGGTTTGTAAAGAGAGAAAATTACTTAAAAAGACTTTGGAGGGTGGAGAATGATGTTTTGAATTTCTTTGAAATTTTTTTATTTTTTGGGATTTTTAGTGCACGTTTTTTACTTTTGGAGGTCAAAAATGACTTTTTGACCATAAAATAGGTTTGGGAGCCTTTTAAGGAGGAAAAAATTTAAAATTCTATTTTTGTTAAAAAACTTCAATTTTTTAGTGTATTTCTAAATCCGGGCCAAAAAGTGGGAAAAGACGTCAAACTGGTCCCCCCCCCCCAATCCCTTTCCCCTAGCCACCTCCCTTACCTTCTCACTAGGTAAGAGGCCATCAAGAGGGTGTAATGTTCCCTTCTTTTTCTAGGGTATAGAGTGTGTACCACCCTCTTCCTATTGGTTGGCCTCTAATTAACCTTAATCCCAAAGGGCCCCTAGAGGGTTCATATTTTTCCTAATGTTGATAGGTGCTTCAAGAGGCGACAAAGAAGCAACCATAACAGATTTCTACAAACACAAACGCAACAAACTGACATAATTCAGATGTCCAAAACGTGCATGCCAAAGTTTTGCATTTGCAACAGCCTTAGAATCCACAACTGCATTTGCAAAATTCTTCCCACACTTGTCATACAAAGTGAGCTTATACAGCCCACGGCATAAAATGCCAGATGCAACAATTTCATCATCGAAATTGAGATCATGTACTATATACATATCATCCATAAATTTGACTACAAGTCCAAGTCTAGCAAGTGCAGATACAAACAAAAGATTCTTCTTGATCCCAGGTACATAGAGTGCATCAACAAGTGTTAAAGAACTACCATTTGCAGTAGTAAGCACAATCTTTCCAACTCCCTAAACCAGATAAGAGGCATTGTTGGCACAAGTAACTGAATTCCCATGAGGGACAGACTCAAAAGAGGTGAACAAATCACGACATGAGGTAATGTGCTTTGTAGCACCACTGTCAAAACACCACACATATGAATCTGCATCATGGACATGCGGGATTATAAGTGCACTTCGCACTAAAAGCCTATTCTACATCAACATCAGCATCATAGTCTCCTTTCACAGAAAACTCAACAATAGCTGCATTTGTAGTGGAACCAGCATTAGTAGTGGAACCAACCTCTTTCTTCTTAGCCTCTTTGGCCTTCAACATAGGACACTTCTTGCTCAAGTGATCATTAGCTTTACAGTAATGGCAACACATCTTCTTTTTGCCCTTATCACTAGAAATCCTAGATAAATTGCTGCCAGCAAAAGCATTAGAAACAAGTGATTTTTCACTTGCAGAAGAACCATGAGAAGTGGCTGCATTGTTGTTACCACCTTTTCTTTGAGCAACAATAAATGCCTATTCAACTGCATGTTTTCTAGTCCTATTTTTTCTAGAAAGTGACTCTTGCAACAACAATGTGCACAATGCATCAAACTTGACAACTTCAGGATTTCCTTGGGTCATAAGTCTCCAAGTACTAGCAAAAGTCTCGTAAGAATCTGGCAAGGCATCAAGAACAATCTGCACAAGGGAACTGGCTAAAATGACTTCACCTGCAAGAATAAGTTGCTCATTGATATCCTTGACACCAACAAGGAAAGTGTTCATGTCATTTCCTCATGCATGATCTTTGACTCCAGCTCTTTATGCATCTATGCAATTTTTGAATCATTGCGACTTGCGTAAAGACCAACCAGAATATCCCAAGCCTGTTTTGCAGATTTCACTGAATGAATGTGGGGCGTAAAAGTGCGCTTCACAGACAACACAATCTATGTATGATCCTATGCATCTTTTACATCCCAGCAAGCTTGTTGAATTGTAGGCAAAACAGCTCTAACAACAGCAATCCTTGTAGCAAGACCTACAACATCCTCAACATCACATGTATCCTCAGAACCATGATGTACATAAATGCACAATGTTCCAAATGACCTTTGACACAAGAACATGTTGCATAATATAAGCCCACATAGGGTAATAGCCCCCATCCAACCTACCTCAGCAGCAAACATCTTGAACACATCTGTGTTGTTGTCAACCATGGGGAATACTACACCATGGAGAAACAAATTTTTGCACAAAATGACGAAATAGCCTGTATAGTATTGCTTGTAATGGAAACAAAGGCCAAAATGAGCCAGAATATTTATCGACCTACGAACAATTGCCAAAGCTCGTAGAAATTGGAGAAAGTGAACATGCGTGTGTTAGAGCTGCTGGCGACTAAGCCAGGGATGATGCAACCTATTCTGATACCAATTGTTGGAATTAGGGTTGCAAGAAAACACACACATATTGGAGAAGATAAAAAAGATCAAGGCACACAAAAGAGAGTGTAGTACTTAGTGCGCAATGGAAAGATAAGTTAGCCCTAAAGTGATGGGTGTAAAATACAATGCTTGGGGAAACAACGTCCTAGTGAGGGAAAAAATGCCCCGGCAGTCCTAGCTGTGTTCACACACATCACTACCACATGTATATGGTAACATGACCGTGATCTTATTCTTGTACATATACCAAGAATAAGGAGATCTTCACCCTGAGGCTAATTCCACCCACACACCTTACAATCCTTCTCCTTCTTCCCCTTCTAGCATGCATAGGACCACGCATGCGTTCTGCACTATGGCAAACTTACACTAGTATCAGAGCACATGGTGATCGCGAAGAGCACGTTGATTTTGAGAGCTTCAAGGTGATAGCTTGTTCGCTCTTGAGTAGAGAGATCAAGAAATATTGGAAGCTTTTTGACAATGCAATGAGAGCTGAGCTGTGATGTATGCTCTTATGGAAGATGAGAGGACAGTGAAGAAGATTGTGTGGAGGTGAAGTTGCTGCCCTAAAACTGTGCGTGAGCAACACTATTTTCAAATTTGGCGTTCTTCTTGCAACATGCAGAATTAAACTCTACTCTGAGCTGCCCCTGAATGTTGACGTGATCTACAACTTTGTAGAAGAAACGTTTTGCAAATTCTTCACCGATTTGTTGATATTCAGCTCCAGATTGACTATATGCAAAAAAATTAGTTTTTTTTCGCATAGTGTGCGAGTTTGTGCACTTTTGGAAGCATGGTAGGTGCTCAAATTTGGGTGCATAATTCTAAGCTAAAGAATCATATTTAGCTTGTGCATAGATTGTGGTTTGAGACTTTCTAGTAGATTTGGGTAATGAAGATCGAAGCAGTCTCTTGAGAGATGCGGTTTCCTGAGCATACACTTGATCAGAGGTGGAGTCTTATACATCAACAACATAGGTGGAGAGTGTTGGAGTTCCAATCAAGGATTACTTTTTGAAATTTTTCTACTCACAGCTTGCACTTTTACAGTATGGATTATGGGGCACAGGTGGTGTGCTCATGTATGACTGTGTGGGTCACTTTAGAGAGCTTTTAGTATGATATTTTGTGGATTTTCTATGTATGAACATGCAGATACAGATTGACCTTCTTACAGCTCACAAGTGATAGTTACACATGTATACAAGTGTTTCAGATAGGTGAAGTCATCCATAGAGCTACTCGTGTGGGAGTGATCTTGGTTGCCATGCTTATGGTTATGCATACCATTTGTGGATCTGTTTATTGTGACATTGAGTGTGTTTTTCATACGTTTTTTGTGAGACTTTTTTTTGAGTTTTTACTCAGTTTTCAGGCTTTGCCGGAATTTTCCCAGATTCTTGGCATGGTTTATGTGTATCTACTAGTACTCATGGTTTAGTGGTTGAGTTTGACTCCCACTTTGATAGTTTTTGTCAGCCTTGTACCCACTCTTGCATGAGTGAGAGTTGCATATGCTCGTGTGGCTACAGAATTTTTTGGTTCACAGGTATTTTGCATATTTTTTGCAGGTAGTTTCTTTTGTGGGATATGTTTTGAGCTAGTTTGCTCACTACTTGCGTATATGGTTATGTGCTTTACGCTCGACTGAGCTTTTTGTCCCAGATTGTATGTTTGCAGATATAGCATATTGTGGAGCTCATTTTATGCATATGTGAGCATCGGTTTTGATGCAATTAATCATGGGTTTCATGATTTCATAGTTGTCAAGTGATCTCCCACTTTGTTGCCAGTTTGGCATGGTTTATGGTAGATATTAAACTTGAGTTATTTTCTCAGCTTACAAGGGAGACTTTCTCAATTTTCTCCCATGTTTTCTTGCCATACTTTGGTTTCTTGGCATCCAGTTAGTAGACATGTGGGACAATTTAGAGTCGACAACCATTACTAGTGACATACGATGGTCTTGTTCTTGCCCGATATATTCCATGTTGGCATTGTGGTCACATAAGGAAAATTAGGCACCGTTGTTTCAGACGTATGAGACATCAACGGAGATGTATGCAAGATGTCGATGAGGTTTTGACACATGCTGGAGTGATGGCTTCATATGCCAGTGATGGTGATTTCACGTTTTCTTTAGCATTCCTCTTCCTTACATATCTGAGAGGTGACACTTATCCATGTTAGTTGCTAGATGAGGATGCAGTTTTTCATGTCACACCACATCGTGATGATTGGTTTAGCACCTTCTCTAGTGGGAGATTTGGTTGTGTGCATTTGGCCGATGGTTTGATGTTTGACATTGCAGGTGCACGAGATGTTTGCTTGTCATTTTCCAGTGGTGTATCATATACGCTACGATATGTGTGCTATGTTCCTCAGTTCAGACAAATCTTGATCTCAATGAGATGGGTGGTAGATTATGGGTGTCAGATACTGCTTAAAGAGCATTCAGATGCATTGTGGTTCATTAATGATTGTCAGGCTAACCTGCAGTGGCTTGGTATATCCTTTGCATGTATCTGAGTTCAAAACGGCATGGTCTTGGTTTTGTTTGTGGCATGCTTTGAGAGAGATATGAAACATGTCCCCTTCATAGGTGAGTTCCACCATGCTCACAAGACAGAGCATTTAGCTATGCAGGACGTGCCAGTAGATTCTATAGAGATAGAGGTAGAGTGACAATGCTCTAGTGAGACACAATAGTGATCTCCATCATCATGTTGATCATGTCTATTGGGATCTCCATCATCATCTCTTCTGGGGTTGTAGCCATCATGTTGGTTGTCACATTCACTTTACCTATCATGTAGACCATGTCTTGCAGTTTCCATCACCGCATCTGTCATGTATACCGCAATCTCCATCATCTTCTCTTCTCTGACTTTTTCTAGCATGTCGACTCTCATATGTACTTGTGCTATCATGCCACTAATTTTGATGTTATTTCTCTCAACGAAGGCTGAATCTCTCTCTTCTCTTCTCTCTCTCTCTCTCTCTCTCTCTCTCTCTCTCTCTCTCTCTCTCACACACACACACACACACACACACATATGAGCGTGCGCATGCGCATGCACTCACTCACACACAAAAAAAAATTACATGTGGAATTGTAGCTCTCCTTGCAGTGTTTCAAAAATCTATCTTACACAATCAAGGTAAACAAGATCATGTATGCTTATAGAAATGTAGAGTGTGCCGAAGAGAGGCCACAAAATAGCAAAAGGGATTTTTTGAAATTTGAAGAAAAATATGATCATTCTAAAACCCAAATGGAACATGTCATCCAACTAGGTGAAGAAAATGGAAGTGTCTAGTGTAACCGGCAGACACCATGTGTCAAGTGCAAAAACACTGATATAAATTTAAACACAACCAAAATTGAATTGGAAAGACACTTTCATAGTTTAAATTGTAGAAGATGTAGGAGAGGTATAATTCCTTTCAAAGAGAGTTGGCCTTTGAATAGGCAACCCTCCCAATGTTTCTTACTTTGATTATCAGCAACTATGTTTACAATCGTTGAGTAAAACCACTCACATAATTTGTTTTACAACTGACGTCGTAGCAACTTACGTATATGTTAGGTGGAATAGAAGGGTTTAACTCATATTTAGTACTTCGCATGAACACAAGGTTACTTTACTTCACTATAGACAAATTGAACACAATGTGTGTGTGTGTGTGTGTGTGTGTGTGTGTGTGTGTGTGTGAGAGAGAGAGAGAGATGACACTGCATGTCGGGTCCCACCACCCTCAAGGGTCCCCCTTGTTATGTTGCCAAAGCAAGTACTTGCTTTGAATACTTGCACAAATGCTGATACAATGACTAAATGCTGAATATTGGGTACTTCATGTTGATGCTTCATGTAGATGAACTGCAAAATGCTCGGGTTGAAGGTTGATGCAATAATGCTAGGTTGTTGATTTGATGCAAAAACGCTATGCTGATCTGGTATAAAAAATGGTGGGCTCATCTAAAGCAAAACATTGGGCTAAACTGATGGAAAATGCTGAGTTGAACTGATGCAAAAGCATGGATGATGTTAGGTTGCTGGTGATGGAAAGAATAGGTGCTGAGGTGCTATGGGCATTGGATGCCCCTAAGGGTACTAGGCTCTAATGTCTAAAAATTGAAGGCCAAGTGACCCTTTTATAGGTTTTTGAACCATTTTCTCCTACCTACTTTTTATAAGTGTCATGTCAAAGTCACTTATTAATAAACGACTTGTGTAATGTTCATATGTTAATATGCTTAAGTGACTATACTATAGAAGTGAGGGTATGCAACTATGACATGCCTAATCATGCATGTACTTCAAGAGGCTCACAAAGTGCTAGGCTAGTTCCTAATCTATATTAACTAAGATTGATGTTGACCCATAGCAATAGCTTGTCCACGTGGCTCAAGTGCAATGCACACGTGACACTATAGCTCTCTACAACCCAAAATCAAAGAATTTTTGATTTGCAAATGGGATAAGAAAAGCGACTTGGCTTAAAAAGTAATCCGTGTGGTGAGTGTGTACACTTTCTTTGTAATGATAAGATACTATTTTTTCTCTATTTTAGCCTTCTAGAGTGACTCGTATGAGGATATTTTTGAGTAGTGTGGGAGATTTAGAACATTCCATACATTCATTTCAACTTCCTTAAGGGGTTGGCCCGCAAGATGCAGGATATGTGGGATCTTATCATGGCTACTGGAGATGTCTCTATGTCTCTATGGAGAGTGGTGGACTTCTACTCTTCAAACATCCTGAGTGGTTTCTCCAAACTTTTAGAGTATGCTCACCTCCAACTGCACGAATCTAACTTATAAGGAGATTCCCTCCCAGCTCAAGCAGATTAAGGTCCACTCCGATTAATGGGTTGGAGGAGCTGTTGGAGCAAATGGTACACTTATTGTGAAGGGCAGTGGCAGTAAAGATAAGAAGAAGCAAGACTTGGGAGAGTCGTCAAAGAAGAAAGTAACCCTAAAATTTCAATTTTTTTTAAAAATCTCTAAATCTCACTTTTCACTTCCCAAAAGCATCCCTAACCAAATTCATGGTAAAAAATCTATTTTCTTTCACCAAAATCTGCATTTCTCAGTCATTACCCTCCATGCTACCTCCTCTCTCTCTCTCTCTCTCTCTCTCTCTCTCTCTCTCTCTCTCTCTCTCTCTCTCTCTCTCTCTCTCTCTCTCTGCAATCCTAACAGCAAGCGCCTCGACTCTTTCTTCTGCTCCTAGTCGGCCTCCCAAGGGCGAGGGACAGCCCTGTAGGAGAGCCCCCCTACACCCAAGATTCACCCCTTCCCTGTTCTCTTCCAATCCATACCCAAACTCGCCTCTAGCCCCCTAGCTCGCCGTTGCTCCAACCTGATTTTAGATCGTTTGCAGACTTTGGCTTCAGCTTCTTGGCTTCAGCTTCTTGGCTTCAGCTTAATTGAAAAATTACACCCTGTTCAACCAAACAAACAGGAGTCCCTTCCCACGGTGTAGGTAGTAGGTAGGGAATCCGACCTACTCAAACCTACAAATCGGGCAGGGGGATTCTTCTTCAAGCAACGATGCAACGCTGCGGATCTCTCTCCCCAATCAAACAAACGCGACTCTTCGTTCCCACCCAATGTGTGGATCCGATGGATCGTCTTCAAGCTCAAATTCGAGAGCTCAAGGATGAGAATGTAGAGCTCAAGGCACGTCTTGAAGCCCTTGAGATGCGTCTCTTCTCCTTGGAATCTCAAAAGCAAGCCAATAGTGAATACGCCCTCGCCAAGGCAAAAGAAGTTGAACTTACCCTCACCACAAGTGTGGCCAACCTTGCCACCTAAGTTCACCAAGCAAACATTGTAGTCTATTCCCAGGTAGAAGAATGCTTGCAAGAACTTCGTCGATGGGAAGGATTGGCACTTCCGTCCGCATTGGCGCCTTGCCTTCTGCTTGGTGGGGAGAGAACGAGGACTTCACATCGATAGTAGTCAAGCCCAACCAAGCAGTTCACCCAATCGAGCTCGATCTCAACACAATTGAGAAGATTCACCATGACAATCGTACCAATCAAGGAATCTTGGTCTTCAAAACTAAAGAGGCACGCATATCACTTCTATAACAAGAATAACTTCTCAAGGGCAATAAAATATGGATTAGTGAAGCCTTGACCACCGCCCAGCTCAAAGTCAAGAAGCACAAACTTCAACAGGTTCAAGAAGCACGAGCAGCCGGAAAATGGGCCGTCTATCGAGGCGGAAAAGTCATCATCGAGGAATTTTGGGCTCCAAAACCTCACAAGCCACCTTCCCCTTCTCCCATCTCTAAATGACATATGTCACAATTTTGTTGATTGTATCCACATTAGCTATGATTTTCCATGTACTCTTCTAGTAAGAGGTCCAACCATGTATGATTTTTCAGTCCCATCGGTCATATTTGACCTCCAAGGACAATAATGGAATCTCTCTCTCTCTCTCTCTCTCTCTCTCTCTCTCTCTCTCTCTCTCTCTCTCTCTCTCTCCCCCCCCCCCCCCCCCAAGCTTCCCGATTTTCATCTACACCTCCATTGTCCTCTCTCCCCAAGATCTCCATGGATATAACACCTATGGAGACTTTTCCAAGCACCTCTTCTACCACTTCATATCTCACCATCTACAAGATATCCATGGCTATGGATGCAGCATTGGCGTAAACTTCTCTAGCCCTCTCTTCTACACTTTCAACTACACCTTCTTAGCTCATCATCTCCAAGATTCCCATGGCTGGAGCACCTACAAAAACTCTATCAACCACCTATTGGATCCTTGCCATGGCTACAATATTGCACTCCAAGGTTCTCCATTGAAGGTTTAATCCTCTATATCTCCCTTTCTCCCAAAACATTAACTTGTTCCTCCTCCATCTCTAGCTCATTCAAAACCATTGTCAAACCCTCTTATTGTAGCCTCTTTCTATTTGTAGCAATGTCAAACTCTACTACTCACAGAAAGACAAAAGATGAGGTAGAAAGGGTTGTCTTGTACAACACCAGAGATTCTAATGGGAAGTGGGTACCTCAAGTGTTAGCAAAGGTGCTTGGGTCTTCATGCAACCTACAGCCACCGAGTCTCACCATGTTTGAGATCATGGCAACTTGGATCAACATTGGAAGGGGAGGCTTCTTGGTTCAAAGGCCATAGGATCAATGAGACGGTGGCTATTGTTCAACATGTGTATTCAATGCCTAATATGAGGCACACTAATCCAATACTTTTTCCACCTAATTGTAAGTTGCTTCTCTTTGTTGTTGCAATAGACATATGCATTGAGTTGACCTATGTGTTCAAGTATGCTAGTATGTTTATTTTGGGCATTTGATGTCTGTGTAGATATATTTCCATCAAAATTGGTGAGATGCAACAATTAAGAAGTCTCTCTTGAACCTTTCAAGCTCTTCATGCTGACACTGGTGCCATGATGCTTCCTGGTGTGCAACCATCGATGCTACCACAAAGAAAAATCTTCTTCTACTCATAAAAATGGTCGGCTCAATTTTGGACAAGAAGGTTCTCAAGCCGGTTCAAATTATGGCTATAATATGCAATTTCTATTGTGATTATCCCTATCAAATTTAGAGTTAGCCATCTCATATGCGTGTGAATAGGTCACAAAGCCGGGTCCACAAAAAATGTTTCCCGAGCTGCATAGAGTGTATATTAGAAATTCTAAAATCTCAAGCTATACTAGAAGATCTTATTCTGGCAATAAAAAAAGATAATATAATAAAACCTCAATAATAAGAGAATCCTCTTCAGAAGATATTTTACTCTCAAAAGTGAAAAAACGTTCTTTACTCATCATTTTGAGAAATTCAAGTCTTCAATGTGATGCATTAATGAGCCAAAAAGGATAAAGGTTTTTGAAATAGTATAAATTTGTTAGTCTTCTTTGAAATATAGCAAAGCATTGTCCTAAGGGCTGTTTTTTTAAGAGTATTCTTTACAATGTCTAGGCATATTACTGTTTTTGGCCCTTCTAAATCACAGAATCTTGTCATTATATCTGATAAAAGACATATTGAACTTTCCACTTTTAATATTAGAAGCCATTTTGCATTGGATACATTAATGTTTAGACCTCATTCATTGACCCTATCCAATGAGCAGGTGAAATTAGAGGAGATTGCAACCAGCACTAGGGAAGAAGGGTATTTGCTTGATCATGAATACTCTCAGTTCTACAAAGTTCTTGGTGTTGGTAGCTTTGAGGATCCTATCCCCATGTAGATGAACCCTCAAAACCTATCACAAGTGTAATAGAAATTATCCAAGCACTTCCTAGATAGAGTCGATTGTTTCACTCTCTTTAATCAGACAAAAGAGATTGTCAAAGTAAATGACCTGCCTACTTATTATGATGGATATGTGGAATTTGAGCTTCCAGCTGTTGGTGACTCTTTTGGAATGACAAGGATGGAACAACGACACGATAGTTATATGTGGACAGAGTATGTCACTTGTAGTTTGGATTCATTTATGTGTGATGTTCGATTCAGCAGATGTTCTGGACATCTCGGATATGTTAATGTGGACTACCCATACTACACGGGATTCAAGATAAGTAATGAAGCTCATTGGAAAGGCCAATTATTAAAATCTCCACCATGTGGACTAGTATCCCAAGAATACGGGACTTTGAGCTATATGCATTGCTCTTAGGTATCAAAGTGTGTTGCTATTTGTCCTGCCATTATCTACTACTTCTTGCCAAGAGATAAATTGAATTCCACAAGGTGTATTATTCATTTAGGGGAACACAAACATCCTTGTAGAGAAGGGAAATGTAGAGATTTAGTGATTGAAATTGATGCACTAATGAAGAAACGCGCTACTATTGAACCATTCACAACTGCAAAGAAATTAGAGCAGACAATACAGGACATTATTATGGATAAATTAGTTGTGGAAGGTGACCCTGTCTCAAATGCCATGGGTGATGATGAGTTTGCTTCCTTCTTGGATACAATTACTCCACTATCCAATAAGGTCTGAAAGAGCATTGGATATTGCAAAAAAATCAAAGAACATTACTGCAAAAGGTTTGAAGGCTGTTCTTGAGCTTAAGAGTAAAAGTAGGTATCCTTACATTCAAAGTGTACTATTTCCAGGACAACCTGGGAAAGATCAACAGCCACATGTTTTCAAGATGTCAATGAAAGGTCCTGGAAGTGGGGTTGACTTGGTTAATCAAATGACACCAAGTGGAAACCTTGAAAATATGTGGGTCCATTTTGATCACGTTCATCGTGTAAATGGATGGACAACAATGTCTGCACATGTGTACGACCCATTTGTTCATGATTTAATGACCATTGCTACTTGTGAATTTACTGTAGAGAATAAGTTTTATCAAATTGAATTCTGGAAAATGCTTAATAAGGTTGTTGAGGATGCAGGCTTTGACAAGCCAGAGTTTAGAGGCTTTATGGTTGATGAAGAAAATGCTAATTGGATTGCAGTTTGTACAGTGTATTTTGGAGGTGCAAAAAAAGTCACACCTGGTAAAGAAATATCTTGTGCTTTTCACTAGGATCAATCCATGATACAACATGCAACCAAGTGTATACATCCTTCTTCTCAAGAAGAGCACAAAATCTTATGCCGTAAGTGGAGAAATTCTCCTTCAGAGAATCAAGCTGATATTTTGCAAAGCGGAACTACGCCGATTTTGGACCGCTGGTCATGCAATTCATGATGAGATTCCTTGTTTAGAAACATGGTTGGCTTGGTGGGATGTTAGAGTTTTTATTGGGGTGGCAGATTTGTGTCCCAATATGAATGCGGTATGTTTGTGCCTAATACAAATCTTTCAGAGACAAAGCATGCAAGTATTTATTGGATATAAGGAAGATCTAAACTTGTATGAGGCAGCTGGTGTGGACATGGCCATGGTAGTACTGCAAAGTGTAAAGTATAATGCATATCTTAAAGGTGTTTGTACCTTTGTGGGTCCAGGCTTGGAAAACTTGGTGGAGTGGTTCATGCATCGTACTTCTGATGTATCAATCGCAAAAAACTAGCTGATTATGCTAATGGTTCTATGGAGGAAATGGGTTTCAATAGTCTTGAAATGAATAGAATTCTTACAAGAGAAAAGAGCATTAGGAAAAAAAAGACCTATCTTTGCTGATGCAGAAGTGCAACTTGATGAGGACAGCCATAGGCCAAAATTTGTCACGGAAACCGTTAACGTTGGTGGTTGGTTCTCTTCAAAAAAAGGATGGAGCTCGTGATGTGACCGATTCTTGGCCTGAGATGACAGTTGCTGCCCCAAGAGTATGTGGGCAATGAGACGAACAAAACTAGCATCCAAGGTCACATGCTTTGGAGTGGTTGGTGGACAAAGTAATCGATGCAGTTGATTCATAAATGAGGATTCTTTTAATATTAGAAATGCAACACCAGCCCTTGATTTTAGGGACGGCGACAATACCCTGGTTCCAACTCAAATGCAGGTGGAGTTAGAGAAGGATATGTTTGGTTTTGCAATACCAGTAATGTGCACACATGGAATGTTCATGAGATGGTTGTGGGACCTCCTGGAGCGGCTCCCGGAGCATGGCCTGTGGTGGAGGGAAAAACATTGATTTTACATGAAGTGAAGCATCTTCAATCTAGTCGATTTGTGCTTCATGACATTACAGAGGGTGTTAAAAATGACAAGTGCGCTCGAGATCGAACCCGCATACCAAGTGCTTTTCGCCCAAAATACAGACAGGGCAAGGTTGTTAAGCGGAGGTCCAAGTTGACTAAAGAGTTCCAATGCAGGATTGACCTTGGAAGGACCATGTCAGTAGAACTAGTCAGAGAAGTAATAATTGTTTGTAATGAGTCACACGTATTCTACATTAATACGGATGGGTAATTCGCTAAAGGGGTATCTTATTCTCTCACGCTATCTAATTTCCCACGATGCACATGTGAGGATTTTTATAAGCGAGAGAGTAAGAATCTTGGATATATACCATGCAAGCATATATGTTATGTGTTTCTTCAGGTGTTGGGGTCAGATGCAATGGCCCATGAGTTTATCCATCTGGCAGCTTTGACCAAAGTGGAACTCTTTTAGGCTTTGGGGGGTGCACGAGTAAATATCCAAAACTAAGGAATAAGAAGGGTGTTGTAATTTTGATGTTTGTCAGTGCAAGCTATTTAATGATACTTTTAATAGTTGTTATTTTTGTCAAGGGATCACAAGGTAATACTATGTACCGAATGTTTGGTTTCGTGTTATATCATCTTTTCAAGTTTTGAGGAACCTCTGTCAAATTTTCGTTAATACTTTCTTGTGATATGGACCAAATTATTGTTGATTTGAGGTGGTTTCTCTATTTCAACATTTTGGGGTGATCATATACGTAAATGTGCTCAACATTTCCTGGCCCAAGACATTTAGTACAATAATAACGGAATGTAGTTGAATTCATTGTAAAATAAATTTATCTGAGGGTGTTGCTTCCATACTTTTGGTGTTTAGGGGCACCTCTATATGTCAATGTGCTCAGAGTTGCCTTAGTCAACTCATTTCATATTATATCAATAGAACATAGTGAAAATTATCCATCAACATTTTTGTTTGGGGAAGCTCAAATTATTGTTGATTTCAGGTAGTTCCTTCTTTTTTATGTTTTGGGGTGATCAAAGAAATGAAATTGCTCAACATTGCTTAAGTCATCTCATTTAATATGTCAAATTGTTTAGAAATGCTTTTTGTCTAAGATCACTTGAAAAATAGATTGCTCGGAGATATTTTCTAGTATTTTGGGATTTCTCCTTTGGAGGAAGGGGTTTCCTGTGTGATATCCGTGTCTCTCATATGTATAGTTGACAGAGGTTTGGTCTCAAGGATCTGTTCCTCTCACCATGTGAGAGGTGGATCATTAATATGTGGTGCATCCCTCTCATTCTAGAATGGTGGGAGGTGGTCCATCCAATCTAGTCCCTGATGTGAAAACCATTGTGGGACTCGAGAATACAAGGATCCTCTATCCCCTTGCCTCAGCCAATTGTCTGGAAGCCTTCAAAGCTCTTTGTGAAAAGTGGTTGTGTCACCTCTTTGAATTTTTCTATAAGGCATATGGTCTGGAAAAGTGCCTTCACCATCATGATTGTTGCAAAAAATTTGGCTCAAACAATATCATGAGCTACCAAAAGTTTGTTGTGTATCATATGTGCCATTATTAGTACCATGATTGATTTGTCTAAGTCCACGAGCTAGGCCTAGTGCCCATACTACAACTTTGTGCATCATTGCGGGGGGGAGTAGAGTGTAAAAAAGGCACCCCTTTGTTTGGGGCTCTTGGAAGTGTGCCTAAGTCTAACATAGCCAATGCGGCATATCCCTATGTCAGCATGGCCCTAGCTGCTAATCCCATGGTGAATCTTGTGGTGGCTGCAATAATAGTTACCTGAAGATATATGTATAAAGTGACCACCTCCACTTGGCCAGCTCCATTGCGCCTAGTTTTGACTCCATTATCACCTCAATTGAAAATGAAGGTTCTCTGGATACATTGCTGCCAAAATACAACAACATGCATTGGTCAAATTCGTGTATGAAATATTCATATCACTGAAACTTTTGATTGTACCCATCTGTGTGCCGTCATCCCAATGGTTGAATTCTTGAACAATTGCGGTTACGTTTTATGAAATGTAGAGAGGTGAAATTTAGTTTAAATCCCCTGAAATGTGAATTCGCAGTATAGAGTGGTAGATTGTTGGGCCATGAGATCTTTGAGGATGGTATTTCAGTGGACCCCGATAAAATAGCAGCAATTATGGAAGCTCCTTCGCCACAAATCCAAATCAGTGTGTAATATTTTTGGGTCAAGCTTGGTGGCATGGGAGGCATTTGTGCTTTGTGGCACATTTGGTGATTTTTCTTAACCAGGCAGTGCATGCCAAAGTTTTTAAATGGACCCAGGAATGTGATATGGCCTAAACAAGATTAATTCAGCTGTCAAAAGCTCCTATCATGATTCCTTCGAATTCGAATCAAGATTTTCATGTTTTTGTGGATGCCTCTGACAGGGCTATCGATAGTGTGTTGATGCAGGAACAGACTCAGGGGTGCTTTTGACCTGTCTATTATGCCAGCAAAGGCGATTATCACCCTCAGAAAAAAATTATTCAGTGACAGAAAGAGAATGCTTAGGGATGATTTATTCGGTGAAGAAATTTGGTCATTATCTGTTGGGATGGTGGTTTTCTTTCATGTGGATCATTCGGCATTCTTATATCTAGTGTGCCAACAAAATTTGATAGGAAGATTAGCCAGATGGGTGCTCTTGTTACAAGAATTTGATTTTTAGATCATACATCATCCCGGAGCACAGCATGTGGTTGCTAATTACCTGTCCTAGCTCGATTCTGGCGAGCCATCGATAGGGGTTGCGGATGAATTTCCGGATGCGTCACTCTTTTTTATAGGAGTAGTTGTGGATGAAATTCCAGTTGCATAATCATCTCTGATGATTCCTAGCATTCCCTGGACCTTGTATGAGGAGATGTTTCATTTTCTTGATGTTGGAGAAATTCCTTCATTATGGTCACAACATCAATGGCGCCGGATGGCTATTCGTAGTCGAAATTTGAGATATTGATGGGGAAGTTGTAGTATCCTACAGTGGCAGATGTTCTGCTAAGATGTGTCCTACCACAAGAGCAAGTATCTGTTCTGGAGGAGGTTCATGCAGGCATTGTTGGGGGTCACTTTGCAGCTTTGATCACGGCGTGGAAAGTACTACAATCTGGATTATGGTGGCCGACGTTATTTCAAGATGCAAGGGATACAACATTGTGATATTTGTCAACAGTTGGGGCAACCTACTAAGATGTCCAGAATGCCTTTACAGCCAGTATTACCTTTGGAGCCATTTCAGAAATGGGGATTGGATTTTATTGGACCTTTTAAACTAGTGGCATCTAGCACTGGTAATCGGTATATTTTGATGGCCATGTATTATGCAACTAAATGGGTGAAAGCATGGCCTTTGAAAGATAATACAACAGTTTCTATTGTTGGGTGCTTATATAAGGATATTTGTTTTCTCAATATGGCTGTCCCATTGAGTTGGTGAGTGATCGGGGTAGCCATGTCTTGAATAAGGTGAGGGAGAAAATGTTGCAATTCTATTTTGTGTTACACAAGAATTCTTCTCCATATTATCCTCAGGAAAATGGGCAGGTAGAATCAACTAGTAAGAAATTAATCCGCGTCTTGACAAAGCTAGTTAATCTGTACAGAACGGATTGGGATGTCAAACTTCCTTCCACATTATGGGCCTATTGTATGGCATATAAAGTGGCAACACGTCTAACTCCTTTCAAATTGGAATTTGGTATGGAGGCTATTACCCCAGTGGAGCATGTGGTGCCAAGCTTGCGGATGCTAATTGCGGATAGGCTTCTTTCAGACGCTTCCATTATTTATCATTTGGATTTTTTGCATGAATTAGATAAAGAGCAATTGTGCAGTTTTGCGGTGTTGGAAGATCTGCAATCCTAGCGGAAGGAATGGTTGGACCGACCCAAAGCGGGGCAATTTTTGCGGGGCCAGTTGGTTCTTGTATTAATTCTTGTCTTGGGAAGATGCTCGGGAAGCTAAAATTACGATCGTCTGGGCCGTTCTAGATCTTTAAGTCATGTGGACCCACTTCATTTTATTTGGCTGATTTACAGGGGGAGATGATTTTTGTTTTGGTGAATGGTTTTCGGCTTCGCCATTATTATTCACCTACCTCTATTATGTGTCCCTTTGCTGTAGTACAAGAGCCAAAAGCCGCCTTAATCATGATTAGGTATTCTTTTCCATGCAATCTCAAAAAGCAGGGAAAAAATTATGATGGTTGCGACACCGTGGCACTCCCTATTTTGAGAACTCTTTGTGAGTGGTTTCATGCATGCAGCAAATTCCTTATACTTTGTTCGTGCTATTTGTTGAGCTTTCACACTGTTGCATTTTTTGCGTTCTTCTCTTCTCCTGTGTGCTTTTGCCACCTTCTCTTCTCCTGTGTGGTTTTGCCACCATGATGTTAAGTATGGAGCCTGATTTACCCCTTGTAATTTTCTGTGCTAAAAACGCACATTTGTAAGGCCCCCGTTATGAGGAGAAGCCATCGTGCATGAAGAAAAATAACTCGCTGGAAAATAAAATCACTCGTCGGAAACCAAAATTTTCACGGCCACTTTGCCGGAATATTCCTTTTTGCCGAAATATTATGGCCGGATGGCAGTCGAAAAGTGGTCGGAAAACGACCGGTCGGTTGGCCGGTAGTCAATGGCCGGTGGCCGATGGTCGAAAGTCAATGGCCGGTGACCGGTGGCCAAATTCAAAAGAAGAATTATCTTCTCAAGGGCGGCCACACATGGGCGGATTGGAGGGTCCAATTTGGACTTATCTACACAAGGGTGGCTACACATGGCTGCCTCTCATGAGAGAGGGCAGCCCTTTTGGCCTATAAAAGGAGGCCATTTCTACACACATTTTATAGTGTGAAGTTGATGCAATAAGGTGAGTGTGAGGTGGTGAGAGTGAAGCAAGGCGGGAGCTCTATTAAGGGTATAATCCCTTTGTAAACTACTTCTTGTTTTGAAGTACTAAAGCCATTGAGTGGCTGCTTTCCCGTGGACGTAGCCCACATTGGGTGAACCACGTATATCGTGTGTACTCTCTCTCTCTCTCTCTCTCTCTCTCTCTCTCTCTCTCTCTCTCTCTCTCTCTCTCTACTCTATAATCTCTTGTGTGTGAAATGTATCTCTCTCCATTAAGTAATCTACTCAAATATCTATTTAGCTACGTCTTATTTCCAACAAACTGGTATCAGAGCAAGGTTTTCTCGTAGCTAATTTATCTCAAGGAAAGGATTCCTTGAATTGGGTGGGAGTTATGGCGGAGGAAGGGAAGCTCAAGATTGAGAAGTTCAACAGAAAAAACTACCAACATTGGAAGATGCAGATTGAAGACTATCTCTACCAGAAGGACCTCTATTTGCCACTAGGCGGCCTTGTGAAGAAGCCTGCAACAATGGCAGATGAAGCATGGATTGTCCTTGATCGAAAGGCACTGGAACAGTCCAGTTAAGCTTGGCGTCAACGGTGGCCTTCAATGTTTCAGAGATGAAGACCATGGAGGACTTGATGAAGTCACTTGATGACTTCTACGAGAAACCATTGGCATCCAATAAGGTATTACTTATGAAGCGCTTGTTCAATGTAAAGATGGCAAAGAATGGTTCAGTTGCAGAACACCTAAATGACTTTAACACAAACATAAGTCAACTTCGATCGGTGAAAATCAATTTCGATGATGAAGTGCGAGCTCTCCTTATACTATCATCTCTACCGGATAGTTGGGACAGCCTTGTGATGGCTGTAAGTAATTCTATTTTTTGCATAAATACTCTTAAGTTTGATGATGGTGTGGGTGTTCTCCTAAGTGAGGAAATACAAAGGAGAAGCACAGGATAATCATCAAGTGCCGCACTGTCAGTGGAAACAAGAGGAAGGCCTAAGGAGAGGTTCAAAAACCAAAAGGGTCATGATCGCTCAAGACGGAGCAAGTCACACACAAAGTCAGTTCTTGAATGTTGGAACTGCGGCAAGAAGGGCCACGTCAAGAAGGATTGCTGATCCAAGAAGAAGAAGGAGGCTGAGTCTCAAGACAACAAGCCAACATCGGAGGCCAATGTGGCAAGTAAAGTAGAGCAAGATGCTCTAATTCTCTCATTAGATAATGTGTCTAATTCCTAGATAATAGATTATGGGGCTTCATTCCATGCAACACCACACAAGCAACATCACCAAGATTACACCAAAGGTAATTTTGGGTATGTATACTTGGGAGACGATGAAGGTTGTGAGATTGTCGGCAAAGGTACAGTTTCTGTCAAAACTGCTAATGGAAATGAATGGAAGCTTAAAGATGTTAGGCATGTTCCTTCTCTTCGGAAAAATTTGATCTCTATATGACAATTGGACGATGAAGGTCACAACATTGCATTCGGAAACAAACGGTGGAAGATCTCAAAGGGATCTTTGGTGGTTGCCAAGGGAGAAAAGGTCGGTACACTTTACTTGTGTACTATTAGCTTCAGCTTGTGCAGCAACTACAAAAGTTGACAGTGCATTGTGGCACTACTGGCTTGGGCATATGAGTGCTAAAGGAATGCAAATCCTTCAAACAAAGAAGCTTCTACCAGGTTTGAAAGAAGTGGACTTAGAGTTCTGTGAAGATTGTGTTTATGGTAAACAAAAGAGGGTAAAATTTCAAAAATCAGGAAATGAAAGAAAAAATAAAAAACTTGAGTTGGTTCATTTTGATGTTTGGGGTCCTGCAAATACACCATCACTTGGTGGCTCATTGTACTATGTAACATTCATAGACAATGCGACTAGAAAAACATGGGTTTATGTCATTAAGAATAAGTCCGATGAGTTTTCCATATTTCAAAGGTGAAAAGCCTTTGTGGAGAATGAAACAGGTACCAAGGTTAAATGCCTCAGATCCGACAATGGAGGCGAATACTACAGCCAAGCTTTTGAAAGCTTTTGTGCTAGCAATGGCATTCGGAGGCAAAGGACAACACCAAGGACACCTCAACAAAATGGGATTTCGGAAAGGATGAACATGACAATCATGGAGTGAGCACGAAGCATGTGGCTACATGCAGGCCTACCGCTTGACCTTTGGGTGGAAGCTGTAAGTACGTCTGTGTACTTAATCAACCGGTCACCCTCAACGAAATTGGATGGGGGAGTTCCAGAAGAGGCATGGACAGGTAAAACCGGTGAATTATGCATTTCTCAAAGTGTTTGGGTGTGAGGATTTCATGCACATAGATAGAAGCCTAAGATCAAAGCTAGATGCAAAGTCCCAAAAGTTTTTCTCCATTGGCTATGGAGAAGGTGACTTTGGGTATCGCCTATGGAAACAAGTGATGAGTACATGCAGCTTGAGGACAGTGAAGACTCAAGGACTGCAAACGGTGACAATGTACAATAACATCAACCAAATCAGGAGCCTCAACCTATTCCCCGAAGATCTACAAGAGCAAGTAGACCTCCAGAAAGGTTTGTTCCTTCATTCAACCATCTCTTGATCTCAGATTCTAGAGAGCCGAAATCATACGAAGAAGCTATGCAACATGAATCCAAAGAAGAATGGACGAAGAGCATGCAAGTGGAGATGGACTCACTACATCGCAACCAAACATGGGAGTTGGTTGAGTTGCCTAAAGGTAAGAGGGCACTCCAAAACATATGGGTGTACAAGCTGAAGGAAGAAGAAGGTGGAAAGAAAAGGTACAAGTCTAGGCTTGTGGTAAAAGGGTTTTCTCAAAAGAAAGGTATTGACTTTAATAAAATATTTTTTATTGTTGTAAAAATGAACTCAATTAGGCTTGTCTTAATCCTTGTGGCTGCTCATGATCTAAATTGCAAGCAAATGGATGTAAATACGGCATTCCCTCATGGTGACATAGAGGAGGAAATCTATATGCTTCAACCAAAGGGATATGAAGTAAAAGGTAAGGAGAAAATGGTTTGCAAATTAAAGAAGAGCTTGTATGGCTTAAAGCAAGTATCAAGACGATGGTACTTGAAGTTTGATCGATGGATGTTGGATCATGGATTCACAAGATGCAACTCGGATCACTGCGTCTACACGAAGAATTTGGGAAATGGGAAATTCATCATCCTAATGTTGTATGTTGATGACATGTTGATTGCAAGTGCTAACATGCAGAACATCAAAGACCTAAAAGAGGAGCTGTCTAAATCTTTTTCAATGAAAGATTTAGGTGTTGCAAAGAGGATACTTGGTATGAAAATATCAAGGGATAGGACGAAGAAGACAATAAAGCTATCTCAAGAGGATTACATCAAGAAGTTACTAGAAAGGTTTGCAATGCACCATCCAATGCTGACATTGCTAATGTTTTACAATAGAAGTACTTTTTTGAGCTAAAGAGCATTGTGTCACCTCAAGAGATGATGGAGGTGTGTGAGACAGTGCAGGAATAAGTTTCAAGGCCTATGAAGCTTTGTATAGAAGTGTCACACTCAATCATCGAACAAAAGGTTTGTTTAGGTTTTTGCCAGTGCCTTACAATGTCAATGTTGCAAAAAAGTGTGCCAATAATGATGTTCTAAGCTTGTTAGGCGGATTTCAGTATGTGGAGGATGACATGCCATTATAAGACAACAAATGCTTCCGCTACAACGAGTTCAACAATGTGTATGTTGACTTGTTGAAGCTCCAACAGTCAATGATAAGATTTTATGGGTTGACACAGGAAGAGTGTGATGGAAAACTGATATTTGTTATGAATCTTGATGAGTGTCAGGTTGTTAAAGGTCAACGGATTGAGAGGGTAAGCGTTACGTTGATAAACAGGGCCTTGGTGGGTTTCGATGTCGAGCTAAATTCCAATGAGAAGGAAATCACATGTTTATGTGTTTAGTCAGAGAAGAATATTTGGTGCCTGGCAGCTTTTCATCTCCTACATGAGACCCATGAGGCCCTGAAATGGTATTTCAATCTCACCACAATTGTTGACGTCATTCGGCAACAACAAGAAGGACAGAGATTCCATGTTTTAGGTCTAGGAACATTTCAAGTTGAGTGGAATTTGTTAGGAGACTTGAAAACACTCAAGTGTATGTTAGGATGCAAGCAAGGTGCAATGACCCTCTTTCCATGCATTTATTGCTGCCATAGTAAATTCTCAATGGGAACTAAGGGTAAGGGTGCAAATGCCAGCAAGTCAAAAGGTGGTAAGGGTAAGGGTGGAAAAGTTACAGTCAACTCTGTAAAAGGTGTACCCACTACACAAAGAATGGGTAAAGCAGTACAACAATGGTTTCAAGGTATCCTCACATTAGGAAGAGAATGGGGTCTAGGAGGGCCTCTTTATTTGGCAGTTTAAGGAAGTCAAAGCTCTAGTATTAAGAAAGCAATCAAAGGAGAGCTTTTGAATTCAAACAGACAAAATGACTAGTTTATTTGAATTCAAATTTTCCCCCCAAAATGAAATTTAGAATCTAGCGAGAAAAACTATATCAAGTAACATATCACGAAAAGAGCTCAGCGTGTAGATTATAGATCTATAATCTCGTTAATGGAAATGGCCTATGAACTTTGAGAATAAAGGAATTAAGAGAATTAGAGTGAGCATTTTTTGTGAGATTACTTTGAGAACATAGAGGGTGAACTTAATTGATGGTAGCAACATAAACATAATACTTAATTAACTTGGTATGAACAATACTTTTTCAAGAGAGAGAGTATTAGAGAACATGATAGTTGAGGACCGGATTTACTTGGAGTCGACGGTCCCCCCTTCAAAAGTCGTTTGTATTATAGATTCTCCCATCAAGAGAGACTTGATGTACAATACAATCTTTATGTTCCTTGTGACCTAGGTGATGCAATGAAGATGGAAATCTTCATGCATCACAAGCATAACATAAATTTTGCAAAAAGCATTAACTATCCCAAGCCTCAGTCCCAAGGCCTCAAACACCTTCGAAGGTGGAGAGAGCTACCGGGGGGAATGAGGGTAGGGAAGAGGATGAAGAATCATCCATAGGAGAAAGAAATAGTTCCTCACTTATCATTACTCTTCTTGCTTAGCATAGCATAATAGCATAGTAATGAAGATGAAGAAGATGGCAAGCTTAAGCATTGAAGCATGACTCTTGGTTGGATTTCCATTCCATAGCCAAGAGTGTTAGTGTAGGCTCTCCACTTCTCAACAAGCTTGGAGAAGGAGATGGAGCTCTTCCACTTTGCACTCCAACACAATTAGAGAATGTGTGTGTGCGTGTGGGAGAGTATACCCCCCTCTCATGCTTGGACCATCTCTCTCTCTCTCTCTCTCTCTCTCTCTCTCTCTCTCTCTCTCTCGTAATATTTATTTATATCATTTGGGATATGTGTCCTATTTTACCTCTTTGAGAGAAAGAGTTTAATTATTTATTCTCATTGGACCTCTTTCAAGCTTATCCAACAGGATTCAAGAAAATCATGAGGGTCACATGTGGAGAATTTTGCCATCTGTCTTTTATGCTTCTTAAGTCATTTGGTTTGAATTGAACACTTCAAGCATGGAAACCGTTTATGCCTCTTGAGAGTTTATCTTTGAATTGAACACTTCAAGAACCTTAGTCATTTTAGGCATAAAAATCACCTCAAGCTTTGGGCAAGGTTCCCACAAACACTTTAAGCACTTTAGCTAGCAAGCCAAAAAGCACCTTATGCTAGGGTAGGGTTCCCACCTCAAGGTCAGCCCTAGCTTGCCTAAGGTCAAAGGACTTTTTTACACTAACTTTTGGAGGTCTTTAATGAATCTAACCTTAAGGTCTTTAAGCTCCATTAGGTAGCATTGATCTTTAACAAACCATCTCTCATTTGGACCCCTTTAACCTTGGCCCCGTGTTGAGACAGATTCATAAGCACATGTCTATATTCTAACCCTTGTTCTCGTTTATTCTCTCACATTAAATGATCGGTTTAATATGAGAAAATCATTTCGGTTAGTTAGATATTGGATTTTATAAAATTACCTCTCTCTTGAAATCATAGTCATCCTCGACTATGAGGTAGAAGAGACAAAGTCTTAGTCATTAGTCTATGTTTCTTAGCGGGTAGAGGATCCCTTTTCACCCTGCGACATCATTTCAAAATGGATGACTAGTCCATTTGGTGTTTGGGAGATGTAGGTGCCGCTGCAAGCATGTCTTCTCTTTAGTCCATATCATAGTCCCAAAGTAGAGTGACAAATTCTACTTGGTGTTTGAGTGGCGTCGTCATCACAAACATGATTCTAAGCATGCATACTATTTAAGTTTGCGCACAAAAGAGGATGTCTTATAAGACAAAAACATTGTTAATTTAGAAAGAATTTACATTTCTTTACTCTAGTGCAGTATTGTAATCAAAAGAATAATTTTTTAACTTAATAAGATACCATTGGATAATATTACCATGCCGTAGTACCTTGTCTTCATGCCAAAGGATAGCTTTGGGTTGTAGTACCTCTACTTGGTCTTCAATTTTTGGAGGGTCTTCAATAATTAGTTCTCTTGGTAACTCTCCTTTTTTGTCAGGCTTAAGTAGGCTCACATGAAAAACATTGTGTATGAGCCAATGGTTGGGAAACTTGAGTTGATAGGCCATGTCATTGATTGGATTTTGATGGCCAATAGGATTTTTGTCCATCGTTTTCCTCAATCAAGCCTTGGGAAACTTATGTAAGACCCAATCATTTTCTTTCAATGTTAAGTCCCTTCTGTGCTTGTCAGCAGTATCTTTTTGCCTTTGTTGAGAGATGGATATAGCCTCCTTAACCTTTTGAAAATATTCTTGTAGGTCATGGCTATACTTATTAGCAACAAAGATCTTCTCATGTACTTTAAGTAGCAAGGGACTTTTAGGTCTTCCCTCTATGATCTCAAAAGGTGCTTTTCCTGTAGTAGTATGGGATAGTATTATTGTATGCATACTCTACAAGGGGTAAGCACTTCTCCCATTGTGATCATTGATCTACTTCTATAACGTAAGTCTTTAGTAGATTGCGTATCGTAAGATTGGCTATCTCACTTTGTCCATCCGTTTGTGGGTAGTAGGCCAAAGAGAAATTCAATCTTGTACCTAGATTTTCAAAGAGACCTTTCCAAAAAGTACTGGTCATTTTAGGATCTCTATCTGTGTTGACAAGCATATCAGAGTACCAATTTAGTAGTTAGTCGGAAGTGCTTCATCGGATATAGTTAGTCGGATGTTGTTTAAATCGGATATTTAACAGTTATGATATATCAAGACTGAGGTTGTTATTACCAGTCTGTTTTGTATGATGGTTATAAGTCTGTTCTGGGAGTTGTGATGGCGCAGTTGTATTCAGAGATGTTGTAGCTCTTCTTGATCAATGAAGTACTCTTGTTATCTTAATTCTAAGTTATCAATTCCTTCTATCTCTTACCTTCAGTATGATGTTAGTACTTCTGTGTATTATTTCCGAGTTATGAGATGCTGAAAGAATTGTGATGCACTATGCATTTCCTGTGTTGATGAACCACAACACATTTGGCGATCCTGCGGGTTCAGTTCTCGTGGCTGAGGACGCATGCAGTTATCAGGTATTATTCTTCGGTTCATGAATCTCATTCTGGTGATAATGCATGTCCGAGCGAGGTAGAAGACACTCTCGTATATATTACACACGGGCTCAAGCCAGAGCAGGCAATATAGATCCATTCCACTATGAGGATGTGATTGTAGATGAAGAAACTGATCTACCACCTCAAGAACGGCTGGTAAATTCTGGGGAGGAGGGTTCTGGAGCAGCAGAGGACAGGGCAGTGAGGCAACTTGTGGGGGCACTACTCTTGACAGGAGGACCTGCACGAAGTAGAAGGCGACTCCAATTTGACCCATTGAGAGGATCTAGCAGGCAAAGACCTGTAAGAATCCCAAATCCCATCCCCATGGCTCAACCACCTCCTAATCCGCAGATCAAATCCACCAAATTCAGAGGGAAGCCCAAAGAGGATGCAGATTGTCATGTAGCACAATTTGAAACCCGCTGGCAAGCAAGTGGATACCAGGTGATGTTTCCAGATCCTATAAAATTACAGCAATTTGCAGCTACCTTGGAAGGCAAGGCCATGAGCTGGTTCAGCCAATATGGTATGGCTCACTTTCCTACTTATGCTACACTTGGTTTGGCTTTTCTACAAAGATTCCGGAAGGAGAAAACTCCTACAGATATTTTAAGCAAGTTACGACGCATCAAACAGGGGACAATGTTGGTAGAAGATTTTGCTCAGAGATTTAGAATATTTGTTGAGAGATTGCAAGGAAATGAAAGGCCAACTAATGAAATGTTGGCTGGCTACTTTCTCAAAGGATTGAAACAGCAACAGTGCTTCTGACTGAAGAGTATGACAATGTGGAGAATGATTGTCAATATCCAGATAATATGGAAGATGAAATTGATGTGCTTGCTGTGACAAGATCCAAGGCTAAAGGTCCTATTGATTGGGAATAGCAAAAAAGGGTAGAGATCAGGTGCAGAAACAGGTTCAGAAGGAGCAGCAAGGTCAACACTTGGAGGATCATGCAGAATCTTTTGATGCACCAGTACAACATAAAAAGCAGGTTGAAGTACCTGAACCAGATTGGTTTGAGGTATTAATTAAATCTCCTTTACACTTGTCTTTAGACCAAATGCTTTCTATAGTTCTAGCATTTAAAGAGAGATTGCTACATAAGTTACTAGGAAAGCACTATGAAAGTTCCATGCAGCAGAAAGAGGAGCCTGGGGTGAGTAGCATTCATCCTTCTGATGTGGATTTCATGGTTCCAGTTATCAAGGTGACTTTACAGGACATGATATTTGAGGAAGTATTGTTGGATGGAGGATCTGGTGTCAATATCTTACCTGAGTCAGTTTATCTCACAATGGGCTTAGGGAGATTGGAACCAGCACCTTTCCAAGTTAAAATGGCTGATCAAAGGAGGGTTCAGCCAATTGGAATTTTAAGGAACTCTTCTATTCAGATTGCAGGGATGCAATTTCAAGTTAATTTTGTTGTTCTCAGAATGAAGGAAGGTGATGCTTCCTATGAGATGTTGTTGGGAGGACCTTGGTTTAGGTTAGCCAAGGTGAAACAGGATTGGGGTGAGAATCACGTGGTGCTTACCAAAGGGAAACAAATAATTAGCATACCTATGTTGGGAAGAAAGCACATTCCTGGAAAAGAAAGACCCTTGTTTTCTCAATCAATCAGTCTTGCTGAGGAAGTAGAGGATGATGAGGAGGAAGCCTTTTTGCAGGCTAATCCGACTGTCATGCCTTTTTTTGAAGTTGATATTGAGGGAATTTTGCAGAAGGATCAGGAAACAGAGGAACTTTTTGATGAACCTGTCATGGGATAGGAAATTCAGGGTTCCGACATACTAAAACTGATGGATCAGAGTCTATCAACTAGTGTCAAAGAGGAAGTTCAGCAGGAGGAGAGGGATGCCAGAGATATGGTGGAAAAAATTTACAACAAAAGATTTGGAGGATCAAAAAGGGTTCAGCAGGATGAACTAAAAGAATTGAATTTAGGGACTGAAGAAGAACCAAGGATGGTTAAGGTTAGCATTTATGTGGATGGGGAATTCCTACAAGAGTTATGGCAGTTATTGTTGGAATATAAAGATGTTTTTGCATGGGATTATGCAGATGTAAAAGGTATTGATCCATTACTACATCAACATCACATTAATTTGAGAGAAGATGCCATTCCGATTTTCCAGCAGAGATATAGGATGAATCCCAACTTTGCACAGTAGGTTAAGCTGGAAATTGATAAATTACTGGCAGTTGGGTTCATCAAGCCTATTCATGAAGTCACTTGGTTATCTCCAATCATTGTGGTACCAAAGAAGAATGGGAAGATTAGGGTTTGTGTGGATTACAGGAAGTTAAATGCTGCAACTATTACAGATCCTTTTCCAATGCCCTTTTGTGATGCTATCTTAGATGCAGTAGTAGGGAAAAGATGTATATTTTCCTTGATGGTTTCTCAGGGTATAATCAGATTCAGGCTATAGTGGAGGACCAACATAAAACAGCCTTTATTACAGATTAGGGAGCCTTTGCATCTACTGTCATGAACTTTGGCCTTAAAAATGGACCACCATCCTTTAATTTTACAGCTTATAAGACATTTGAACCTTATTTGCAGGATTTCATGAAAGTGTTTGTAGATGACTTTTCAGTTTTTGGTCAAAGGGATTTACACCTTGAGCATCTGAAACTATGTTTTGAAAGATGTAGGATGTTCAGATTGTCCCTTAATCCCTACAAAAGTGTGATGGCTGTCAGGAGTGGTGTGCTATTGGGTCATGTGGTCTCTCAGGAAGGGATGTCAATAGATGTGAAGAAGATTGAGGTAATACAATCAGCACAAGCACCTGGCAATATCAAGGAATTGAGCAGGTTTGTGGGACAAGTTAAGTGGCACAACAGGTACATCAGATATCTGGCTAATGTATGTATGCCTCTTACCCATTTAACCAAGAAGCATGTAGAGTTTGTTTGGTCTGAGCCACAAGAAAAAGCATTTCAGATTCTCAAGAAAATGCTCTCAGTTGCTCCCATATTACAACCTCCAGATTGGGTATTGCCATTTCATGTGTTTGTTGATGCCTCAGATATAGCTATTGGAGCTGTTTTAATGCAGGAGAAGACCCAAGGGTGGTTTAGACCTGTGTACTATGCTAGTAGGGTGCTTACATCTGCTGAGAAAAACTATGCAGTGACTGAGAGGGAGGCATTAGGGATGGTTTATGCTTTAAACAAATTCAGACATTACCTCTTGTGCAATAGGGTCATATTCCATGAGGAGTGTTGAGCCAGCAGAGGATCACACCCACATTTTTGCTCACACCCATCATTTTGTAACCATTGATTGTAATAAATGTCTTTCCGACATTAATTTTGATTTGAGCCATTCATTAAGTAACGGGACTCAATTGAGTTTCCACCTTGTAATCCCGAAGTAATTTCACCTGCTGATGTAAATAATTAGAGATGTTCTCACCTCCAAGGCTGAGGTATATAAGCCAAAGTTTTGTAACCTAAAGGGGATTCAATTATTAATCAAAGTGAGTTTTGAGCGCCGTGAGACAATTCAAGCGGAAACGAAGAAACTATAACGGATGTCCGATTTTATGATTTTCCGAACCAGACTAAACAACGCCAGAAACAGTGTAGAGCAAAGAAAAAAACAAAAGGGGTTAGAACCAATCCGATGCCTAGAATAAGAGGAAAAAATCCATTCCTAATGCTAGTAAAGGTTGAAGATTGTGTTAAGGATAAGATTTCTGGAAGAATGAGAGGCAGTGATCAAAAGAGCTTACGAAAAGACAAAAGAGGCTCAAGAAATCAAGTTCAAAAGAATGGAACGAAAACTGAAACAGAAAAATCAGAAAAGAACGAGCGCAACAGAGAATACACGGAGTCCAAGTTAGAACGTAGAAACAAGTACAGAGAGCTCAAGAAAACTCTGAAGGAAGTTTGGACGACAGAAATTGAGAGTGGAGAGGACGAAAACGTCAAAATCAAGGAAAACATGGATGTTCCCTCTCACTATAGGAAATTCACAATAGAGGATAGGAAGGTGATATTAACCCCACCTATTCGAGAGAGGAAGGAGAACGAATCTTATGACGGACCGGAGGATGCAAAAAAAGTTGATTTAGCAGCTCCAGGTGAGACGCCTAGACCGGTGTACATAGCCACAGATTTGTCTCCAAGCGAGGAAGAGAGACTTTTGAGTCTTCTCAGAGAGTACAGGGATGTGTTTGCATGGTCTTATAAGGACTTAAAGTGTACATTCTCTACTGAGAGATGAGCATCTAGAACACCTAAGAAAAGTATTTGAGAAATGTAGGACATATCGCATTTGTCTCAATCCTGAGAAATGTGTGTTTATGGTCCGACAGGGCAGAATTCTGGGACATATTGTCTCACAAAACGGAATATCCACGGATTTAGAGAAGATAAAAGTTATAGTGGATATGCCTAGACCAACCAATGCGAAACAAGTACAGAGCTTTATGGGACATTGTGGATATTATAGACGATTCATTTACATGTACGCTATAATAGGCCAACCACTTTACAGGCTAATAGTGAACTTTGAATGGACAGAGGAGTGTGAGGAATCATTCAAGAAATTGAAAGAGGCACTCATTACTGCTCCAGTCTTGAAATCACCAGATTGGGAGAAGATATTCCATGTGCATATAGATGCTTCAGCATATGCAATAGGATGCATTCTGGCTCAGCCAGAAGAAGGAAACATGGATTTTCCTATCTGTTACGCCAGTCGACAGCTCAACCATGCAGAGAAGAATTACACCACAACAGAGCGAGAAGGATTAGGAATGATCTATGCTGTGAAGAAATTTCGGCATTATCTTCTAGCCAACAAGTTTGTGTTTTTTACGGATCACCAAGCCTTGCTCTACCTAGTGAATAAACCATGCAATACTGGGAGAATAGTGAGATGGTTCATTATCTTACTGGAATTCGACTTCACGGTAGTAGTAAAGAAAGGAAAAACACATCTTAGAGCTGATCATCTTTCGCGATTGACGAATGGAGAAGACCCTATAGGAGTAGATGACGACATGCCAGACGCGTACTTGTTCAACATAGAAATGATACCTAAGTGGTCTCAAAATGTCGTTAACCTATTAACCTATGAAGGAGAGTTTGATAGAAGAGAATACAACCTGAAACATATTGCTATTCAGCAATCCAAGAATCTTCAATTGGTTGCAGGAAGGTTGTATCAATTGGGAAATGATCATGTTTTACGACTATGCATCAATCCTGAGGAATATAGTATATATCTGCACGAAGCACATGTTCAGGAATGTGCATTTCATTGTTCAAGAAGGAACACATATAGGAATTTGTTACAATTGGGAGTCTATTGGCCAGGAATGAAAGAAAGCGTACATGAATATGTCACTGTATGTATTGTATGTTCATCAAAACCGCCAGCCGAGTATTCGACATTATATCAGATAATGATCGCTCCAGAATGGAGTCAGTATATTGTTGAATATCTCACAAATAGAACTTTCCCAGAAGGAACGTCAAAAGCTCGTCAGAAATCTGTAGAGACAGAAGCTAGAGATTACGCTTTAATAGGAGATCAACTCTATAAGAGAGGTAAAGACAACCAGCTCAGGATTTGCGCATCAGAGTCTGAGTATGTGATAATCCTGGAGCAAGCTCATGGAGGAGTAGGTGGAGGCCATTTCTCAGGTGATAAGACAGCAAAACTTGTCTTAGCCGCAGGAATATGGTGGCCAACATTACATATGGACGCTGAGGAATACGTTAAATGGTGTGATGACTGTCAGCGAACCAAAGTACCACTTAAAAGAGATGATATGCCGCTTAGACCAATGATGGGGGCAAGAGCTTTTGCAAAATGGGGGATTGATTATGTCGGACCCATTTCACCTCCTGCATATAAGACTCATGCACAATACATCATTGTGGCTACAGACTATCTAACAAAGTGGGTCGAAGCAAAGGCAACTCAAAAAGCAGATGCCAGGACCACGGCACAATTTCTATATGAATACGTCTTTGTACGATATGGATTGCCAATAGAAATTGTGAGTGATCGAGGCACACATTTCATAAATGAAGTGATAGAGATCCTTCTAGATGAATTCATGGTAATCCATAGGAAATCAGCCCCGTATCATCCACAAGCAAACGGACAAGCTGAAGCAACAAACAAAACCATATGCACAGTCCTTACGAAGATTGTATCTGAGTCGAGAACTGACTGGGACCAGAAGTTGCATTCAACATTATGGGCATATAGGGTAGCATATAAAACATCAATAGGAACGACCCCATATAACATGGTTTTTGGGCTAAATGCTATCTTACCAATAGAATTCTTGATTTCAACATTAAGGGTGGCTAAGGATCTAGAGTGGACAGGGCACGAGCTTTCTGATAGAATAGATGACCTGGAAAAGCTAGACGAGCTTCGCCTAAAAGCAGTAGCTTCTATCTACGCTCAAAAGAGACGACAAAAGGAATTTTTTGATAAGCATGTGCGGACTAAAGAGTTTAAAGTTGGGGACTATGTCCTAGTTTACACTCTGAAACAGCATGCTAAGAAGCTTAAAAAGCGAGGGATGGGACCTCTGGTGATTAAAGATCTATCACCAAGTGGAGCCGTCAAGCTTGCTACATTAGACGGAGAAGAAATGCCCAATTGGATTAGTGGATGCAGAGTGAAAAAGTATCTGTTGCCGCTAACACAAGACATTCTTCTCAAAATACATCAAGAAAAGCTGCGTGTCCAAAAAAAGAAAAAGATTGTAGAGGAAGCGCAAGCTGAGGCGAAGGAAAGAATGGAGAAAAGAAGACTACTGCGTCAGAAACAGCACAATGAAGGAGCAATACGAATAAACGCAGTTAGTATAACAGAAATGAGGAATGGCAAAGAAGAACCCATCATTGAATGCAAAGTAGGGACCAACCAAATTAAAGCCAGAGCACTATTGGATTCAGGAGCTCAAGCTAACCTACTTTCACTCAGTTTGTATAGACAATTGACAAATGACACAAAATTACAAACTGCCAAGCAAGAGTTAAAAAGTTACTCTGAGAACTCAATCAAAACTGTCGGATGTGCAGTTTTACATATACAAATTAACCAGTATGTGTATCCTCATATGTTTTACGTGGTTGAAGACCAAGCTACACAACATCCATTATTGCTAGGACAACCATGGCAGAAGCAATACAATGCAATGATTGACTGGAGTTCTAAATCAGTGCTTATCAAATACGAAGGTGAAAGTCAATCAGTTAAGTTCACCAAAGGAGCAGAGCCAACTCCAAAGGAAGAATCCACGGACAAGGGCAAACAACAAACAGAGAAAAAGAAGAAGCAATGGCAACCAAAAGTTTCTACACAACTGGATTGCTCGTCGACGAGGAACTCTCAACATTGGATAAGGAAGACAAGCAATAATATAACAGCTCAACCTTGGGATAAAACGGAGTCAACGTTAGTATGGAGACCAAAAAAGGTTGTGCCAGAAAACACAAACAGTCTTCGATACCAGACAACAGAGTGATCCCCGACAATCAAGGACAGTGAAACAGATCTGGATTCCAAAGAAGTTCATGACGGCACAAAGCTACAGCAAGCAAATTTGGATCCCAAAGATTTGTAAACGGGAATCCCCTTCAGTACAAGCCACGGAAACTCCTAGGTATTTCAAGGCGAGGAAATCAACACACAGAACAAAGCAGGTTTGGGTCGCAAAGAGTTTGTGGCAAGCACAAGCAAAGCGGAAGCAGATTTGGATTGTGAAAAAAGACAACAAGGTAACGAAGAATCCATCTACTGATTCTACTACCAAATTGCCAAAACCAACCCAAAACCCGACCACCAATCCATCAATCAAACAAAGAGCAGCTTTATTGGAAAGAATGTTGTATCGTCGCTCTACAATTGCATTGGGAACTTATGACCAAAACAACTACAATGCTTCACCCACAGACACTTCATAGTCGTCCGGGAGGACTCAGACTAGGAGGGGGGGAGGTATACAGGAGCTACAAAGCAGCTACAAGCGGGAAAAACAAAGAAAAACAAAAATTATATTACAAGGGCAGTGTCTTACATGATTTTGCAATTTTTTATGTTTGATTGCGGATATTGATAATATTTATGTCCTTATATACCTTGTTTTGCAACAAGAAGAGATCAAATGATGAATTTGGGTCTCTAGATGTGTAAATATCACTAAATAAGGGTGTTTTTGGAGCTAAAAAGTGAAAAAAAGTGGTAATCCAAGTCCAGAAATCACAAAGAAGCGTATATTCATATACACAGGGTTACCAGCTATTTATCGTGTATGTTTGGAATTTTTTGGCTTCAATTTGCTATTTTCCTTTATTTTTTATGATTTTCTTAATAAAAGTAAAAGAAAAATAAAAAAACAGGTGAAATGAGATCGGAAAAAAGAAAAGAATAGACGGTCATGGTCCTAATGACAAGGGCAACCCAGGATAAAAATTGGGTACAAGTCAGAAAAAGTTACGGAAAGCCCGAAATGACAGAATTTTGGCAAAGTGGACAGATTTCTCAGAAGCAGGTCAAATGGAGTCCAAATTGAGAAATTTCAAATCCTAAAGTGCATTTCACGACGAGATAGGAGCACATGTCAAATTTGGTAACAAGTGATCCGGGAAGCCCGAAGTTAAGTATTTTTCACTTCACTATCAAGCTCATTTCCACTATTACCTTCTTGGAGAGAGCAAAGAGCACACAGGAGCATCCGACCTTCTACCGCCTTCTACGACTGCTACGAGAGCTCAGAGGACACCAAACATGAGAGGTAGACTCGTTGCCATAAGCTTTTGATGCTTATCGTTAACTTTTGTCGCGAAAACTCACCAAAACCAAGAAACAAGAGCAGACGGGGAATGGGGAGGAACGGTAGGTAGGGGCACAACCGCCTAACCAAACCTTGCAAGAACTTAGAGGTGGGTTACCCTAGTATAGGAGATGAGTTTGTAACACTCAAAGCTCGAGAAAGAACGACTGAAAAAACCCTAGGTCAACAGAGCCTGCAAGAGGCAAACAGAAAAAAGTTGTCGGAACGACACAAAACTTCTCAAGAAGCTTAACAACATCGAGGGCAATGCAACCATGGAGTATCTCCGGGTTTGGATCACCAAAAGTAGGTCGGAATGACCGATTCGGCGGCGGACACACAAAGCATCATTTTGGCATAACGGCTAAAATTGACGACCAAATGACATGAAACTTCACAAGCAGCTTCAAATATACATGGATGACTTATGTTTGCAAGCAAAACCCAAAAGAAAGCTGATTCACTTACCGATGGTGAAAAAGGCGCTTTCGGGAAACCAAATGGAGAAAGATGGAGAACGGGGAGCCAAAGTCAAGTTCAACCAAATAGGTGGCTTCACAACATATCCAATGAGCTGGAAATGCAACTCTCGAGAAGAAAAGTTGAAGAAATTCAACTCCAAGGCAAAAAGACGACTTCGGAGACTGAAATGCCTATAAGGGGGCTTTTTAGCTAAACTGATGACTTTTTAAGTTGAAAACTAGTTAGCAGGGCTTAGGGCACTAGCACAAAGCATTCTTTGCACAAAAAGACCAACATTTCAAGAAAAGACATCATACGCGTATGATGTCTCACAGCATGATTTTCACATCCATTTCAACATTTGAGTGCATAGCCTCATTCCACATGTTAATCACATCCTATGAACCAAGTATCATGAGAATTGGAGTTAGAAAACCCAAGGAAAACCAAAAAGACGCAAAGTAGGCCATAAAATTGATTTTTGGTCCTAATTTTGTCAAAATAACTCCAAACTCATTGAAACTTTGTAGGATTGTTGATTAACACATCTACAAGCTATCTGGAACCAAAAAGCACCATTTTGACACAAAAGACATCATACGCGTATGATGTCTATTTGCACTTATAGAGCCAAAAATGCTCATTTGTCATCATACATCCATTATATATATCTAATACATGCTACATATGAAGTTTGGAACCATTTGGTCAAGTGGATCACCCATTTAGCCCAATTAAGAGAAAATCCTTCATACAAAGCCTATTTTTGTCCCAAATCCAACATATTCAAGTCCAAACCAAGATTTGAGTATAAACAGTCCTTCACTAGCACATGGAGAGTCCACAGAACCAATCCCATGAAAAATTGATGAAAAAGACATCATACGCGTATGATGTCTCCAGAGCCAATTTTAGTCCAAATTCTATCCAAACTTGATAAATCCACTGAATAAGCCTATCTAAAGCCAAAACCAAGCTTATAGAGAAAATTGGTCCAAAAATGCACTAAAAGACATCATACGCGTATGATGTCTCACTATGTGATTTTGGCACCTCAGGGCTTCAACCACCAAACAGAAGTGATCTACATGCCATTTGAAGGTGAACCACCAAGTTTTATCCAAATTGGATCATAAAATCCATTTCCCTTTCAAAATTTTGCCAAGAGCCTGAACCGGACTAAACTGGCCAAAACTTGACCAAATGGGATCCAAACTCAAATCCAAGCATATGATACTCATGTATACACTATCAGCTACAAGCACAACCAATATGAAGTCATTCTGACGCAAAAGACATCATACGCGTATGATGTCTCAAGCATGTTTTTGAGCCCAGTTTGCATATTTTTTCACCTACATTGCATCCTTAGGCCCTGAATAGCTTATGTTTCAATTTTCAAGTCATTTGAATAGTTAAAAGCTTCATTTCGGCTTTCAGTACTAAAAAGACGCTAACTTCTGAAATTGGAGTTACAGGATCCATGGATTCCGCTAAGTCATCGGCAACTAAGAAAAAAAGACCAACCATCAAGGATGCTCTTGCAGAAGCAGAACCTTTTGATATTCCAACAGAAACCCTCAAGCCAACCAAGACTTGGGTGGAGGAAGCAGTACTAGAAAAAGAGGGAATAAAGATCTACCAGGGGACTTTCAGAGATCCTCAAGGGCAATCGGTCGATGTACCTATGATCCCACGAGAATTAGTGGACTATAGCAGATCAGAGAACATCAGCAGATACCTGGAAAAGGCTGACTTACACAGGTTCTTCACCTCGAGACCATCAGGTATAGACACAAGAAGAGTGTATGAGTTGGCAACATCCATTCAGAAGGATGGGAAAGCCACGTTGACAGCCATGGATGGAGAAACAGTTGAAGTACAGATCACTCCACAGCTCATTGCAGATGCATTGAAGCTGCACAACAAAGGGAGTTCTGTCAGAGAAAGAAGGGAGGCCATAGAGGTCTATGGATCAAAGAAACAAAATACAACCTACGGAGATATGGCAGATCAACGAGCGGCAACCCTTTGCCGATTATACAACCAGTTTTTCCATGTGTGCAGTAAAAGACCGCAGAAGTATACTACACCACCCCATGCCATTGCGACAACCATCACATGGGCACTGAAGAGCAACATGCCAAAAGAGGTGAATTATGCTCAATACATCCACGAGCAAGTAATCGCCATGCACAACCAGAAGCCAAAGTACATAGGAGGAGGAGAAATCCTAACAAGAATAGCTTATAAAGCTATTGGAGCTAGGGATCAAGGGCCACGGGTTCCCTCCCAGAATGAGTGGCTTAGAGAAGCCGATAAAGAGAAAGAACAGCAAGAAGTATCCAAGAGGGCGTCCACAAGAGCACGTCGAAAACTAGAAATAGTTTCAAAACCTGAAGAGGCTGTGGACGAGCCGCTCAAGAAGAAAGCGAAGAAGAAGGCTGATCCCAAGCAAACCAAAATTCAAAAAGCCGCAAGAATGGAAAGGCTGGTGGAGCAGTTTAGAGCGGAAAGAGCGCTAAAGGGGGACTTTGAAGAAATGTGGGTGCCAGACCCCACTAAAGTTGGAACCAGCTCAGCCAGGCCACATGTTGATCAATATGATCAATATATTAGAGCTTATGAGGAGTCAGAGGCCATACTGGAGCAGCAACCTGTCGAGCCTTATACTGAAGAGGAAGTACAGCTTTTAAAAGCTGAGCTGAAAAAGGACGACAAGGAGAAGAAGGAAGTAGATGAGTCTACTGAAATTCGAGAGAAAGACGGGCAAGCAAACAAAGGGAAAGCCAAGATGACTGAGGACAATCAGCCCTCCTTTACTGATGTACCAAGCCCGAAGAAGACGGAAATTATTGTGGAGGAGACCACAATAGAAATAGAAACAGAAGTTATGGAAAAGCCGGAGGCCGGGACCAAGGGAAAGAAGATAGATCCAGTTCAGCAAAAGAAAGATGATTATGAGGATCTGGTAGCGATCGGATACAGTGAAGAAGAGGCCCTGGAGGCAGTTTATGGGATATCCCTACGAAAACAAGATAATCGGAAAGGGACGAAGGAAAAGACAAAAGGTACAATGGAGAGTGAAGAGAAAATGGACGAACGGAACATACTAGAAGAGCCGAAGCCATTGGAGGTGGTGGCAAAAAGAGCTGTCAAGTTGACAGATGAAGATGAAAAAGACATGCACATGGTGCATGAACTGCTCAGCAAGATTAAAGAAAGATCCAGAGCAAAGGAAGTAGCAATTGAGACAGCAAAACAAAAGGAAGCAGAGTTGCACAAGAAGTTAGAGAATGCTACGACTGAATCTGAAAGTCATAAAGCATCACTCTACGACGCAGAAAACGAGAGAGACGGCTTGATACTCCAACTAGCCGAAGCTTCAAGAGAGGTAACAAGTTCACAAGAAGCAAAGGAGCGAATAGAAGATGAGCTGGAGGCAGCCAAGGATGAGCTCATTGAGCTAAGGGAAAGAGTCGAACTTCAAGAAAGGACAATCACGAGACTCAGGACCACCCCTAGAGCTAGCAGAGCAGGAACAGAACAAGAGGGAGCCCTCGTACCAGCTCTGGAAGATCAAGTCAGAAGCTGGAAAGAGCATGGCAGGATTGCAGAAAAGAAGCCAAATTGGCTTAATTACCCAAGGATGCCAGGACCAAAGGCAGGAGAGAGAATAGGTAAAGCCTACATGGTGAAAACCCTAACGGGCACCATCAAACTCTTTACTGGCTCTCCTGACCTTTCGTGTCAGATGCTAAAGAAAATCTGCAGGACTCTCTTAGCATGCATTGAAGTGTTCGCGCCAGATAAAGCCACGACCTCGAGTCTACTATCGACGGCCGACACAGTGACGGATATGATGTATGATCTTTCATTGCAGCCATCACCAAAGGTGTTACATCTCTTATACCAAAGAATTATGTTTTTGCCTAGCTTCCACATGCAAACATTCGAAGAAGCTTTCTACACCGGCTTTTTCACTCACGAAAGCAAAATATTCGGCCCAACCTTGACCATCGACAACCTACGCTACGAATCACATTTGCAGATGCTCAAGACGACAGGACTCTATTGACCAAGCCTAAAAGTCATGTCAGGGACGACATGAACGCGGAGGGGGGGAGTGTTGAGCCAGCAGAGGATCACACCCACATTTTTGCTCACACCCATCATTTTGTAACCATTGATTGTAATAAATGTCTTTCCGACATCAATTTTGATTTGCGCCATTCATTAAGTAACGGGACTCAATTGAGTTTCCAGCTTGTAATCCCGAAGTAATTTCACCTGTTGATGTAAATAATTAGAGATGTTCTCACCTCCAAGGCTGAGGTATATAAGCCAAAGTTTTGTAACCTAAAGGGGATTCAATTATTAATCAAAGTGAGTTTTGAGCGCCGTGACTGTGTCTGAGAGAGAGAGAGAGAGAGAGTCTTATCTTCTTGCTACGCGAGCTACGGGGCCGCCATTGGAGAAGCGACACCGCCATTGTGTTAGCAACGGTGAGAGCTACGCACAGATACCAAGAGTGCGCGCTATCGGCTTCTACGTGTGGTAAGTTCCTACGAGCTTCCGTGTGAGTTTTCTTCCAACTCGTGTGTCGGAATAGAGCGTGCAACATATCTATAGAACCACAACGAGTAGAGCTACACATTAGTACCATCGGGGTCAAGTTTCGGTCACCTGTATTTTTCAGCCTGTCTTCATACGCGTTTGCCGCACGGAGTGGTTATAGGTTGATTTTGCAGTTCAAGTCTTTAGGGTGTTGTTCTTACCTAGTGTATAGACTTCCCCTTGAGTTTGAGATCGATTCAATGATTCTAGATCCTGTTTCGTATAGCATTCGTTCGTAGTACGGATTTCAGTCACTTGCGTATTTTAGAACTTAGATTTGATTTCCTTAGTAGTGATTGTCATTAGAAGGTCGAGTAGGTGATTTGACACCCACCTAGTTGTTTCCATGCGCCTGCGGGTCAAGCTTCGTCCTCGTCTGACAAATTCTGTTGTTGGTTGAGTTCTCGCTATTTAGCTTCCGCTAGCGGCGTAACCGCCTTAACAAGGATCATCAAGCATTGCTTTATCTTATTAAAAAGCCTTTACTTACAGGTAGATTGGCAAGGTGGATGCTATTGTTGCAGGAATTTGACTTCCTTATTGTTCATACACCTGGCAAGGAACATGCAATAGCTGATTACCTAAGTCGGATTGAGACAAGGGAACAACCGACAAGGATTTCGGATCAGTTGCCAGATGCAGATGTAGAGTTCCATTTTTGATTCATGGTATGACCAAATGCTGGTGTTCCTGACTGATGGTGTTATGCCAACAGGGTTTACAACAGACCAAAGGAGGAAATTTGCCCTAACAAGCAGAACCTTTTTAGTGATTGCTGGAGCATTATACAGAAAAGGGATTGACCAGGTCATTAGAAGGTGTGTACTAGATTTTGAACAATCAGCTGTGTTGCAAGAAGCCCATTATGGAGCAGCAGGAGGACATTTCTCAGGGGACATTACAGGAAAAAAGATACTCCAAGCTGGTTTGTGGTGGCAACCTGTGTTGAAGGATGCTCATTCCTATGCAAAAAGTTGTGTGGTGTGTCAACAGTTTGGTCAACCTGATTCTAGAGATAGAATGACAGATCATCCTATACTTCCATTAGAGCCATTTCAAAAATGGGATATGGATTTTGTAGGACCAGTCAAGCCTACAACAAGTAAGGGATGCAAGTACATTCTAGTAGCTACTGACTACTATACAAAGTGGGTGGAAGCTGTGGCATTGAAAGATAACAAAGCTCAGAGTGTGGCAAAGTTCTTGTATCACAACATTATGACCAGGTTTGGATGTCCAGTAGAGTTGGTCAGTGATAGAGGAACACATTTTTTGAATGAGGTGATTTCTGAGTTAACAAAAACCCACATGATAATGCATAAGAAATCTACATCTTACCATCCCCAAGCTAATGGACAGGCTGAGAGTACCAATAAGACTCTTATAAAGATTTTGAAAAAGATTGTACAGGAGAATAACAGGGATTGGGATGTAAAGCTGGATTCTGCTCTGTGGTCATTCAGAACAGCTTTCAAGGTGACAACAGGTATGCCCCATTCCGATTGGTGTATGGCTTGGAACCTGTAGTACCAATGGAGTTTGTGGTACCTAGTATGAGGATTATTGCTGAGAAGATGACTCCAAAGCTCTCAGTTCAGCATAGAAGCAAGTATTTAATGCAGCTGGAAGAAGACAGGTTGATCAGCTCCTATATATCACAAGTCATTCAGAGAAGAAGGAAAGCTTGGGTCTGTATGAATGTCAAGTTTAAGGTTTTCTAGGTAGGTGACTGGGTAATGCTTTACAACTCAAGGTTAGGTCCACATCCTGGGAAGCTCAATTTAAGGTACAAGGGGCCATATCAGATTATAACAGACCTAGGTCAAGGAACTTTTATTGTAGCAGATGTTTTTGGCACAAGGGTAGAGAAACCTGTTAATGGTTTCAGGTTAAAAAAAATTCAGGGCAAGCCACCCCATTTGGATTGGCTCAAACCTATTATACCAGAGGTTTCATTCTGTGGAATGGTGGAGTTCTCTTCAGGAATGATGAACCAAGTCACTGATGATTTATCATCAGAGTGCATAGGCTTTGCATTCAGGTCAGGGATCAAATTGTATTACATCGGAGTTTGTTGGCTCGGAGTTTACTGGGTCAGAGTTCACCTGATCCGATTACTTAAACAATATTTAAATTTCAAATTTTGCGTCGAAAAGGGTGCAAAGTTCCTTCCACTTAACTCCATCATACGAGTATGGGACGACATCATTTCCTCACACACTTTTAGAGGCCTTAGCGCTTGTGTGATTCACGTAACTAGCGCACGCATGCATACTCCACAACTTGCTAAGCTTTCTCCTACTTCTGCTTCAGCTATGCCTAAGCCTAAACCTGTTTCTGTCATGAGACCATCGCCAGAAGATGAGCAAGGAGAAGTTGGTAAGCTGCGCCCTCGCAGAAAAGGAGTAGTGCTCAGAGTTGATGTATCTGACCCAGAAGACGAGGTCGACGTGCTACCTGAGGAAGAATCAGCACCAATGTCATCAAGCAAGATGTTGCAAAGCTTAATGGAGCCTTTCACTGATTTCAGGGTGGAAATTGACTGTCAGGCAGAACCGAATGAGAAGTGGTTGAAGGCAACAGGTTTATATGAATTTGCTACTCTACCCTGGGGCCAGTGGAAAGGGAACATTTATGCAAGAATGCAAATGGAGCTGTTACGAAAATCCAAAGGTGCCATTTTTGAGAAGGTACATCTTAGTCCAGGTGTGGTAGCTCAGGTATTTCAGCTTCCCTTTACCTCTGTTACTGCAGTACCAAAATGTTCAGATGAAGATCTGAAAAAAGAATTTGGACCAAGAGAAGGAGGTAGGCAGTACTTTATGTTGAAGAATGTAGAGTATTGGAGGAGAGAACAACTGAAATGGTTTTTGGAAAGAATTTGTTTTCTAGCTAAATATGACTACATGTCTAAGGAAAATTGGGCACCATTGTATTTTGCTGAAAATGGGGGGAAGGTCAGTTGGGCACATTGGGTGTATGATAGGATTCATGCAGAACTCTTTACATCGGATAGAAGAAAGACCTAGTTGAGTAGCAGGTTAGCAGCATTTCTGTCTGCTTTGTTTGCTTTTTCTGAGAAAGTTGATGTAGGGGAGGTCACAGTTTCTCTCATTACTCCTATCAATGTGGTCAGTCTTGGGCCGGAACAGGGGAGAATATCTGACAAAGCAAAGTTTATTAAAAGCGTGTATGAAAAGCTGAGGACCATACATGATTTTATTGAAGTAGGATACACTGAGGATGAGGCCAAGATGGCATTGGCTAGTCATGAGCAAAAACTGCTTATGGGGAATTTGCTCAAGAGTTTGGATGTTGAGACACAAACTCCTAGTAGGGTTATAGGCAAAAATTTTAACATGCCCAAAAAGAGGAAGCTGGATAGTGCTTTGCATGAGGTGGCCAAATCATTAGATTTCTCTCCAACTGGTCCTAGTACTTTTGCTAAATCTGATTTGCTTATTACTGATGTACCAACAGCTCTGAAGATGTTGCAGGAATTACAGGGATTTGTAAGGTATCAGCAGCACAATATGGAGGAACAGTTACAAAATATAGCTGAATCTAGTCTATCTAAAGCAATGCTGCACCAACAGTCGGAGTTGGTGGAATCCTTGAAGCAGGAATTGGTAGAGCAGAAGGAGAAACATCAACAAGAGATACATGATCAGCTGCAACTACATCAACAAGAGATAGCAAAGGTTAAGCTCTCCTTGGGAATGTTTCAAGAATGGACTAAGGAATTGAAGGCAGAGTCAATTCTGAGCTGGATCAGGTGTCTAGCAGAAATACAAAGTTAGAGGTGGAGAATGAAATGTTACAACAAAGGTTGAAACCTTTGGAAGCTCTGGAAAAGCGAGTATTAGCTCAAGAAGATATCAATGTTTCTGGAGTGCTCATGGATGAAGGGGATCTCAATCTGGTAAGGCAACAGTTGGTTGAGGGGATGCAGGATGTTTGGAAAGCAATGAGAGAAAGGCTGACATCAGTTATCAAGTATCCCTATGAGGCTGTGAGATCAGGCTTCATCAATTCTCATGAAGCTGCCTTATTAGAGACAGTTGAATCTCTGAAGAAAGAAAAAGATGTTTATCAGGAGCAACTTCAGGAGTTCAAGGATAAACAGTTGCAGGTGGATGAAGAATTCATGGTACAAGGTGGTTCTGCACTTAAAAAACTAGTGCATGTTTCTGTTCAAACACTGCAAGCTGCTGAGGAAATTCAGAAGTCAAGTGGAGAAGCTTTTCCAATGGAGGTTGAATATCAGAAGGAGATTACAGATGCTGCAAATATTGAAGTTCCAGAACTCAGTGCAGCAAAGAATGAGGAGACTGTGGTGACTACAATACAAGAAGCTGATACTGAAACAGTTCTCAAAGATATGTTTGAAGTTTAGGATGGTCAGGAATTCTTCTGTCTATCTCTTGTTGATCAAGGGATATGTGGATTCGAGTCAGATTTCAGAGAAATCCACCACTGGGCTGTGCCATGTGTTGACACGCATATTAGAGTACCAATTTAGTAGTTAGTCAGAAGTGCTTCATCGGATATAGTTAGTCGGATCATAGTTAGTTGGATGTTGTTTAAATCGGATATTTAACAGTTATGATATATCAAGACTGAGGTTGTTATTACCAGTCTGTTTTGTATGATGGTTATAAGTCGGTTCTGGGAGTTGTGATGGCGCAGTTGTATTCAAAGATGGCGAAGTTATATTCAGAGATGTTGTAGCTCTTCTTGATCATTGAAGCACTCTTGCTATCTTAATTCTGAGTTATCAATTCCTTCTATCTCTTACCTTCAGTATGATGTTAGTACTTCTGTGTATTGTTTCCGAGTTATGAGATGCTGAAAGAATTGTGATGCACTATGCATTTCCTGTGTTGATGAACCACAACAATCTGACACGATAGATTTTGGTTATCCCTGGTGTTTGAAAATCTGAGATATGAAGATGGTTGCCATTTGGTGTGCCTTAATAGTCTTTTTGATAGGAATAAAGTGTGCTTGTTTGCTAAACCTATCGACTATTGTCCCTATTCCCGCATTCCCATGGATAGACTTGGTTAATCCAAAGATAAGATCCATGGATATACTCTCCCATGGCGAATGAGGAATTGGCAATGGCTAGAGTAATCAAGGTCTCTTTCCTCTATCATACTTAGTCTTTTGGCATACCACACATTTTGAAGCATACTCTTCTATGTCCACTTTCATGGTAGGCCAATATAAGTATGTCTCTACTCCTTGAAGAGTAGGTTAAATGCCTATATGCCCCACATAGGGAGAATCATGGGATTCATACATGACTTTCTCACAAAGAGAGTAGGTAACACAGTCTATTGCCATGGACAAGATAACCATCCTGCAAGGTGAATGGTTCCTCTTTCTTCCCCAAAGCAAGGGCTGACATTACATCTTTAAAGTCAGGGTCAGTAGCATACTTATCTATCATAGAAGATAGATCATTGTGCGTTGCTATAGACAGCGCATTGACTTTTGGTTGTCATGAAAGTGCATCGGCCACTTGATTGTGCTTACCAGCAATGTGAGCAATATGAAAATAAAATTGCAAAAGAAAATTTTCCCACCTCATTTGTTTGTTGAAAATCTTGGTTTGTGTCATGAAGTACTTGAGACTTTGGTGGTTTGTTTGTAAAATGAATGGAGTCCCCAATAAATAGTGCTTCCATGTGTTTAGGGCATGTAGAGCACCTAAAGGCTCTTTCTTATAAATGCCCCTCATTCGTATTGAGCCTTCGTCTCTCATATGCTATGGCATGCCCTTCTTGAAGCAAGACTACTCCAAGGCAATCAACACAAGCATAAATAGTGCTTCCATGTGTCTAGGGCATGTAGAGCAGCTAAAGGCTATTTCTCATAAATGCCCCTCATCCGTATTGAGCCTCTGGCTCTCATATGCTATGGCATGCCCTTCTTGAAGCAAGACTACTCCAAGGCAATCACCACAAGCATCACATTGGACCTCAAATGGCTTTGAGAGATCCGGAAGCATGAGGACTGGTTGAGAGGTAAGCTTCTCTTTGAGCTTGTCAAAATCATTTTGCTCCTTAGCAGTCCATGAATACTTAATTTTCTTCTTTGTTAAGTCATGTAATGGTCCTGCTATTTGAATTTTTTTTGCTATGAAGCGTCTATAATATGCACACATACCAATAAAGCTTCCTAGCTCATGTAGATTCCTTGGATTAGGCCATGCTTTTATTACCTCTAACTTTGATGGATCCATACGGATACCATCTTGAGAAATAATATGACCTAAGTATTGAATCTCTTGAAAGAAAAATTCACTTTTCTTTTGGTTGAGAAAAAGCTTGTTCTCCCTCAATTCTTGAAAAATTACTTGGAGATGTTTCTTGTGTTCCTCCAAGGACTTGGAGTAGATGATGATGTCATCAAAGAACACTCCAGTGAACTTGCAATAGGGTCTAAATATTTTCTCCATCAAAAAATTGAATGTGGTTGGTGCATTGGTCAAGCCAACAGGCATGACGAGATATTCATAAAGACCAAACGTTGTATGAAACATGGTCTTTACGAGATCTTCATCCACTTTTAAGGTCAATCCTACTGAAGTAGGTAGAACCTTGTAGCTTATCAAACAGACCTTCTACCCGAGGCACAAGAAATTTTTTTTTCATGGTCATATGGTTTAGTGCTCAATAATCCACACACATACGGTATGTACCATCTTTCTTTTGCTCTAAAAAGACTGGATAACAAAAGGGAGAGGAGCTAGGCCTCACCATCTCTTTGTCTATCAATTCTTCTACTTGCCTCATGATCTCCTCTTGTTGATCTTGGGAAACTCGATAAGGAGGCCTATTAGGCGGTGAGCTTCCTGGTAGGAGCTCAATTTGATGGTCATCATCCCCTCATTTTGGAGGTAAGTCCATAGGTATATCATCAATGAAAACATCTTGGAATCCATTTATAAAAGTAGACAAGTGTAACTCTTCTTGATTCCTACCATTTTCATTTGATAAATCATTAGCATCATTAGCAGATTCTTTGACAGAAATCATGTACGCAAAAATCAAGCTTTTCATTGACTTATCAAAAGCTGGTAAATTTACAAGTGGTATAGTACGACCGGACTCAATAGCATCTATATACATGTTCTTTCCCCTATAGGTGAAGTAGATTCTTCTTTCAGGGAACTTCATGGTGGCAGCCATGCAATCAAACCATGGTGCCCCTAGGATAGCATCCTCATGTTGGAGAGGAGAGATGAAAAAGTTTTCTTTTTGTCAACATAGATTTGGACATGAAGCCTCAACTTCCCAATCAAGGGAGTAACATAGGCTTGTTGTCCCTTGAAAGTTGTGTTAGCTGTTACAATATCTCCCATCTCAAAAGCTTGAATGCCCAACTTGGTGGCCAACTCCATTGATATGAAGTTGTGAGTAGAGCCAGGGTCAAACAAGATGAAGACATCATTCTCCCTTACCTTTCCCCAAGCATAGGAGAGAGATGATCCTTTGCAATGAGCATCATCTTTTGGAGCTTCAATGGTGGAAGCCCTAGGAGTCTCATTGAGAGAATTTTTCTTGGGGCAAGAACTATAGCCATGTCCTTGCTCCCCACACTTAAAACACTTATGGTACTTGTGAAAAGCTTCAAGCTCTTCATGAGAGAGTTTTTTTTTACCTTTGTAAACTCCCTTCTCCTTGGACCTATTGTTGTTGTTGTTGTTGTAAAATGTGCCTTAGGAAGAATTTCGGGCCTTGGTTTTCCCCTTTGCATCATTTTTGTCTTTGTTTTCCATGGGTTTAACATTCCATCTAGCCCTTGTTGGAAATTGATGCTGGAAGCAACCATGTAGAGTACTTTGCAATTTCAACTCATTACCAACTTGCAAGGTCCTCGGTTCTGGCTATCTGTGCAAAAAATGGACTCTGTAATTCTTTGCCAAATCAGTAATCCTCACTTATTACTGTATATAAATATAGATCCTTATATGAGCTCCGATGTAACATTTAATGGCCTAGTAGCTTGTGTGTAGCGAAAACTAGCATAAACATAGTGAGCATTTCATTAGAATAGATTCATAATGAGCATAGCAAGAGTGCTTGGATGGAGAGATCAACAAAAAGCATAACACCTAGTTAGATAGTCATGAACAATACTTCAAAAGAGAGTGAAATTAAGCTATTGACAACAGTTGAGGACCGGATTTACATGGAGCCCGTCCCCCCTCAAAAGGCTTTGTATTATAGGCTTCCCCCATCAAGGAAGACATTTTACAATATGATACTTTGTGTTCCTTCAATAACTTGTTGGTGCAATGCAAATGGAAGCTTCAAGTACCAAGCTAACACTTATAAAACACAACATCAATTCCCTCATGGTATCAGGCCCAAGACCTCTCACACACCTTCAAAGATGATGAGAGCTAGCGGGGCATGAGAGTAGATTGAGAGGAAGAAGGAGTATTCTTACGAGAAAAAAGTATATCTCCTCACATAATCACTCATAAAATCTTAGCATAGCTTAGTAATTAGGATGGTAGAGGAGATAAGCATGCATTGGAGCTTGGCTCTTGGTTGGATTTGCATCACAAAGCCAAGAGTTGTTGGTGTAGGCATCCCTTCTCGCTTGGAGTAGATGATGAGCTTTCCATTAAAGCTAGAGAAGGAGAAAGAGTCTTCTTTGCTTCACAAATGATATTGTGTGAGTGTGTGTGTGTGTGTGTGTGTGTGTGATAATGCCTTTCCAAAATCAATCCCCCTCTCTCTCTTAGTCGACCCCTCTTGCTTTTTACTCATGCCGGCATCCCATTGGACCCTACAAAGCTTAGCCAATGATAATTAAGAAGCATAAGTGATAGCCTTCTAACATGTGTTCCCCTTTCCCCTTTTGTGAGAGATTTAGGTAATTAAATAATGCAATTAAACTCTCATTGGACCCCTTAGTCTTCTTGCCAATAGGAATCAAGCAAGCCATTGGGCTGTTGAATGCTCATTGAACCCCTAGGGAGACTGTCCAATAGTTTTTTAGAGAGCTTAATTTCTATTAGTTCTTGTATCAAGTGTTTTTAAATGAATTAAATTAAATGTACTCTAGCCTAATTCTCATTGGTCCACCTCTATGACCATCCAATAGGATTTGAATGCACCTTGGGGGAAACTGGGCTAGAGAGCTGACATATGTCCCCTATTCCCTTTGTGTAAGCAGAGCTTGCTAGAGTGTGTGTGTGTGTGTGTGTTTTTCTCTCATCCCCTACAAGAAAGGCTCGCCCCCTCCTATCTAGGGATATGTGAAGACTTTAGGGTCTTCACATAAGCATCCAATTTGCCCTAGGTTTTGACCATTGGACCTAACCTTTGAATTTCGGAACCTTAGCATTTTGGAAGTCTTAATGGGCTGAACCTTCAGGTCTTTGAAGCCCATTGATGTACATTGCTCTTTTGCAGATGCCCCCCCCCCCCCCCCCCCCCCCCCCCCCCCCCCCCTCGGATCCCTATTGTGGCCGGCCTGCCAGCCTAACCAATATTCTAGCTTTTCCCCCCCTAGTACTTCCCCATATTAAACGATAAGTTTAACATTAAAAAATGATTTAGGAGAATTAGATATTAGTTATTATGACATTATGTCTCTCTTGAAATCATAGTCGTCCTCCACTATGGGGTAGAGAAGATAAAGCCTATTCATTAGTCCTTTTCCTAGCGGGTAGAGCATCCCTATCTTACCCTACAACATCGTTCCAAAATGGATGACTAATCCATTTGGTGCTTGAGATCATAAGCTGTCGCAAGCATGTCTGTGCATTAGTCCTATCAATCTTCCATAGTAGAGTGACAAGCTCTATTGGTGTTTGGAAGATGTCGTCTCTGCAAACTACATCCTAAGCATGCATACTTCTTAACATATGTGCACAATAAAGAAAAACAGAGTCTTATAAGACAAAAACTTTGTTCATTTTAAACATTTGTACATTTGCTTACTCTAGGGAAGCATTGTAAGCATTGACAATGTTTAGGTTATCCTTTAATTGTATGCCTTACATCCATCTAGCATCTTCAAAAGGATAGTTATTAAAATTAATAAGATACCGTCGGATAATCTTACCGCCTCTCAATACCTTGTCTTCATGTCCGAGAATGGACTCGGGTTACAGCACCTCTTCTTGGTCCTCAATCTTTGATGGGTCTTCAATAGTTGGTTCTTGAGGTGGCTCTCCTTTGGAAGGCTTTAGTAGGCTCACATGGAAAGTATTGTGTATGAGCCAATGACTGGGAAAATTAGGTTGATAGGCCATCTCATTGATTGGTTTGATAATCTAGAAGGGACCATAATACCTTTTTGCTAACTTACCATAATACTTTTGGTGTCTCATAGGATTCTTGCCTGTCGTGTGCCTTAATCGAGCGTTGGAAAATTTAAGCAAGACCCAATCATTTTTTTTAAAGGCTTGGGCTTTTCTGTGCTTATCAGCAGTATCCTTTTGCCTTTGTTGTGAGATAGAGATAGCATTCTTAATCTTTTGGAAAGCTTCTTGTAGGTCTCGGCTATACTCATCTGCAGTGAAGATCTTCCAGTGTACCTTAAGTAGCAGGGTAATTTTGGATCTTCCCTCAACTCGGAAGGCGATTTTCCCTGAAAGTATGTATAGTGTTATTGTAGTCATACTCCACTAAGGGTAAGTACTTCTCCCATTGGGACCTTTGATCTACTTTTGTTACGTAGGCTTTTAGTAGATCAAGAATTGTTAGGTTAGATATTTCACTTTGGCCATCCATTTGTGGGTGATAGGCCAAAGAGAAGTTTAGCCTTGTCCCGAAATTCTCAAAGATACCCTTCCAAAAATTAATGGTCCTTCTAGGATCTCTATCCGAGACTATGGACATTGGAAAGCCATGGTACTTGAAGATTTTTGATATAAAGAGGGTTGCCATTTGATGGGCTTTTATAGTCTTTTTGACAGGTATAAAATGAGCTTGTTTGCTAAACCTGTCTACTATCGTCCATATTCCCATGGATAGACTCAGACAATCCAAAGATAAAATCCATGGATATGCTCTCCCATGGTGAATTAGGGATTGGCAAAGGTTGAAGCAATCTAGGCTGCTTCCCTCTATCAAACTTCGTCTTTTGGCATACCACACATTTAGAAACATACTCTTGTATGTTTGCTTTCATGGCAGGCCAATAGAAATATGTTTCAATTCCCTTTAGGGTAGACTGAATTCCTCTATGCCCCGCATAAGGAGGAGCATGAGATTCATACAGTACTTTCTCATGTAGTAAGTTAGTAACACATAGTCTATTGCCATAGATAAGATAACCATCTTGTAGAGTAAATGGTTCCTCTTTCTTCCCTAGTGCAAGGGCTGAAAGCACATCTCTAAAATCGGGATCAATAGCGTACTCATCTATCATAGAAGATAGATCAATGTGAGTTGCTATGCTAACCGCATTCACTCTTGACCGTCTTGAGAGTGCATCGGCTACTTGATTATGCTTGCCAACAATGTGTCATAATAATCAATATCTAACTCTCCTAAATGATTTTCTCATATTAAACTGATCATTTAATGTGGGGAAGTGCCAAGGGAGAAAAAGCTAGAATATTGGTTAAGTTAGCAGACCGGTCACAGTAGGGATCCAAAGGAGGGAAAATAGGGATCCAAAGGGGGGGGGCATCTGCAAAAGAACCATGTGAAACAATGGGCCAAAAAGACCCTAAGGTTTAGCCCATTAAGACTTCCAAAATGCTAAGGTTCCAAAATTCAAAGGTTGTGTCCAAAGGTTAACCCTAGGGAAAAATTGGATGCTTAGTGTGAGCTCAAAAAGTCTTTGCATATCCCTACATGGGAGGGGGCGAGCCCCAAAGCTAGGGGATGAGAGAGAAAGCCACACACACACACACAGGCTCCCTTTGCACAAAGGGAATGAGGGACACATGTCAGCTCCCTAGGCCAGATGCCCACAAGGTGTGCCCAATTCCTATTGGAAGACCCTTGAAGTGGACCAATGAGAATTAAGCTAGAGTAAATCTAGTTTAATTAATTTAAAAAAACATTTAATAAAAGAAACCAATAAGAATTAAGTGTCCTAGAAGACTATTGGGCAGTCTCCCAAGGGGTCCAATGAGCATTCAGGAGCCCCATGGCTTGCCTGATTCCTATTGGCCAGGAGGCAAAGGGGTCCAATGAGAGTTTAGTTTAATTATTTAATTATCTAAAGCTCTCACAAAAGGGGAAAGGGGGACACATGTCAGAAGGCTATCACTTATGCTGCTTAATTCCTATTGGCTTGACCTGGGGAGGTCCAATGAGGAAAAAGCCAGCCTAACTTAGCAGCTAGGGCTCGCCCAAGAGAGGGGGGGGGCTGATTTTTGCTGGGCATTCACTCTCACACTCTCACACTTGACCATGTGTGAAGGGAAAAATACTCTATCTCCTCCCAAGCTTTAATGGAGAGCTCATCACCTACTCCAAGCTTGTGAGATAGAAGCCTACATCAACACTCTCTTGGCATGTGGATGCAAATCCAACCAAGAGCCAAGCTTCAATGCATGCTCATCTTCTCTACCAAGCTAATTACTAAGCTAAGCTATGCTAATATGAGTGATTATGTGAGGAGATGTACTTCTTTCTCGTAAGATACTTCTTTTTCCTCTCAATCTACTCTCATACCCTGCTAGCTCTCACCATCTTCGAAGGTGTGTGAGGTCTTGGGTCTGAGAACGGGGATAATTCAAGTTGTGTTTGATTAAGTGTTTTGCTTGGTGTATGAGGCTTCCATCTTCATTGCACTAGCTAGTCTTGAAGGAACACAAAGAATTGTATTGTACAATGTCTCTCTTGATGGGAGAAACAATAATACAAAGCCTTTTGGAGGGGGGACCGGCTCCATGCAAATCCGGTCCTCAACTGTTGTCAATAGCTTAATTGCTCTCTCTTTTGAAAGTATTGTCGATGCTATCTAACTAGGTGTTATGCTTTTTGTTGCTCTCTCCACCCAAGCACTCTTGTAACTCTCATTAGGAATCTATTCTAATGAAATGCCCACTATGTTCATGCTAATTTCCGCTACAAATAGATTTTAGGCCATTAAATGTTACATTGGTATCAGAGCTCAAGGTTTCTCTTTTCTTGCTCAAGAAGGGAGGTCCTCAAGCTAGCTACAAATGGTTGGTATTATTAATTGCCTGTGAGTAAGTAGAATAGGGATTTTTCAGCCTTTCAGTGCGCCTGCCTTTGTGCAGTTAACGGGGCATCACCGTCGAGAGCTATGGTCTTAATAGTGGAGTCCTACGGGGCTTGCCTACGGCTTAACCACTATTGAGCTATTAGAAGCTTGACAGGAGCCGGTGCTGTTTTGGTGTCGAAAGACCCTCTCTTCTATTCCTTGCAATTAATGGTATTCGAGCCGCGGGTACAGTAGCTTGAGTGCTTTTTCTAAAGGGGTAAAGAGGAGTAGCAACTAGGGCTTGAAGTGCCAAAGTACACCTAAAAAGTTTACACCTAAAAGTTGTTAGAATGGCTGACAATATTAAAGAGAGTGAAATTAATGTTGATAACTTTGATTTTGCTCATGAGCAAGCTACTAATGATGCTTCAATGCTTGTTAATTATCTTGTTTCTAGGCTTCAACAAGCCATGGGCAATCCATCTCTCCAAAGTGAAGTGCAACGGCAGCTCCGTGCTCACGGGATTCTCCAAGCTCATCACCATGACGAGAGAACACCTAGGAAGCCTCCTTGTGAGACTACCAAAAGAGGTCTCTCTCCGATTCGGGAAGAAGAAGAGAATCCATATGAAGGGCTCAAGAACTTACTTCTTGATGATGCATCTCCTTCCCAAAGGAGAACTCAAGAGCCTCCACCGAAGGAACGAGAAAGAAGCGAGTCTCCCGCCACCTCGGCGGAGATGGCTCCACGAAGACGGCGGGCTAAACGCTCTCCATCACCACCAAAGCGGAGAAGACCATCACACTCTTCTCCACGTCATAATTCAAAGAGGGATGATAAAAAGCAAGAGAAGAAAAAGGCGAGAAAGAGGACACCCTCTTCTCCATCTTCTTCATCCTCTTCCTCTTATGAAAGCTATGGTGAAGACGACAAAGATCAAGACAAGAAAAAGGCGAGAAAGAGGTCACCCTCTTCTCCACCTTCTTCAAATTCTTCATCTTCTGAAGAAAGTGATGGTGCAACTTTTGAACCATCAAAAAGAAGAGGCCATAGAAAATCCTATGCCGCATGGAAGAGGTCGTCCAAGCTGAAGAAATTCAAAGAGGGAGGGAAGAGCATCTCTTTCCTTACCTATGATGGCACCTTCGGTGCTACAGACAAAGTTTTGGCCTTTATCCAGCAATTCGATGCGGCGTTTGGAGATGAGGGCTTCACGGAGTCCTCTAAGCTACGCCATGTAGCTATGCACTTTCAAAAGTCCGCCAGACAATGGTGGTCTAGCCTACGAGCCAACGGTGAAGCTCCACGAACATGGAAGGCTTTAAGAGCTTCCATTATGAAGCAGTTTTTGGCCACCGATGCCAAAGACAAAGTACTCACCGAATGGCGAAGCTTAAAGCTCTCTCCCAATGAATCCATCCACAAATATGTAGACAAGTTTTGGGACCTACAACTCAAAGCCACTGTCTTCAAAAAGTTGGATTTTGGAGAGCAAAAGCAACAATTTTGTGCGGGCTTAACCGAAGAAATGGCGGAGTATGTCAACTCCCAAAGGCCACGTACCATATCGGCGGTAATACACCATACTATGGTGGCCTCGCGAATCAATTTCCAAACGGGGGGTAAAAGAAATAATAATAAACCCCCGGAAAACAAAGGTTCCAATGAGCCTAAGGGGAAGGACAATGTCCAAAAGTCTCCTAAGGGCAATTCCAACAAAGCTAAAGAGAAGGGAGTTTACAAAGGAAAGAATAAACTCTCTCCTGAAGAGCTTGAGCGTTATCGTAAGGATAACCGGTGTTTCAAGTGCGGCGAACAAGGGCATGCGTACCGCGCTTGTCCCCAAAAGAACAACCGCCAAGATCCTCCTAGAGCTTCTTTGGTTGAAATCCAAGAGGAGGAGATTCACCAAACTCACCACAAAGGATCTCCTCTATGCCATGCTTGGGGAAAGGTAAGAGAACATGATGCTTTTATTCTCTTTGACCCTGGTTCTACTCACAATTTCATATCTATGGAGTTAGCCACCAAGCTAGGCATACAATCCTACGAGATGGGAGATATCCTACCCGCAGACAGTGCCTTCAAGGGGCAAGAAGCTTCAGTCACTCCCTTAATCGGGAAATTGAGGCTTCATGTCCAAGGCTATGTGGACAAAGAGGATTTCTTTATCTCTCCTCTCAAGCATGAGGATGTAATCCTAGGGGCACCATGGTTTGACCGTCTGGCTGCCCATGTTAAATTTCCTGAAAGGAGAATCTCCTTTAAGTTCAGGGAAAAGGACATGTATATAGATGCTAGGGAGATGGGTAACACCATCCCCATTGTACATACACCAGCTTTCAACAAGTCAATAAAGAGCTCTATTTCCGTGTACATGATTTTTGTTAAAGATTCTCAAAATGAACCTAATGCTTTAGCAAAAGAAAATAAAAGCAACCAAAAGGAATTAGAGTTATCCAATTTTCTCAAAGGGTTTCAAGATGTCTTTATTGACGACATCCCTTGTGAGCTACCTCCTAAACGAGGTAATGACGACCATGCAATTGAACTTCTTCCAGGAAGTTCACCGCCTAACAAACCTCCTTATAGAGTTTCTCAAGCTCAACAAGAGGAGATTATGCGGCAAGTGCATGAGTTAATTGAGAAGGGCATGGTTAGGCCTAGCTCATCTCCATTTTGCTCACCTGTGCTATTAGTGCAAAAGAAAGACGGCACATATCGTATGTGTGTCGACTATAGAGCACTAAATAGGATCACTATCAAGAATAGGTTTCCCGTTCCACGGGTAGAAGACCTATTTGATAAGCTACAAGGATCGACCTACTTCAGTAGGATTGACCTAAAAAGTGGCTATCATCAAATAAGGATAGTTGATCAAGACATTGTAAAGACCGCATTTCGTACTACATTTGGTCTTTACGAATACATTGTCATGCCTTTTGGCTTGACTAATGCACCAGCCACATTTAACCGCTTGATGGAGAAGCTGTTCAGACCTCATCGAACCTTCACTGGAGTGTTCTTTGATGATATTATCATCTACTCTAATTCATTAGAGGAACACAAGCAACACCTCCAGGTAATATTTCAAGTTTTAAGAGAGAATAAACTTTATGTTAATCGAAAGAAAAGTGAATTTTTCTTGCAAGAGATTCAATATTTAGGTCACATTATCTCTCAAGATGGAATCCAAATGGATCCATCCAAGTTAGAGGTAATAAAAGGATGGCCTAAACCAAGGAATCTTCATGAACTAAGAAGCTTTATAGGTATGTGTGCATACTATAGACGCTTCATAGAAAAGTTCTCACAAATTGCGGGACCATTACATGACCTAACAAAGAAAAATGTTAGGTATACGTGGTCTGCTAAGGAGAACAATGCTTTCGAAAAGCTTAAAGAAAAGCTTATCTCTCAACCTGTGCTTACACTACCGGATCTCTCAAAACCATTTGAGGTCCAATGTGATGCTTGTGGTGATTGCCTTGGGGCTGTTTTGCTCCAAGAAGGGCACGCCATAGGCTATGAGAGTCGAAGGCTCGACCCTGTTGAGCAAGCTCTAGGCATATACGAAAAAGAACTCCTTGCAGTTCTACATGCCTTAGACTCATGGAAGCACTATTTATTGGGGACTCCTTTCATTCTGCGAACGGATCACCAAAGTCTTAAGTACTTCATGACGCAGACCAAGCTCTCCGACAAACAAATGAGGTGGGCAAATTTCCTTTCGCAATTTCATTTTCATATTGCTCACATTGCTGGCAAGCATAATCAAGTAGCCGATGCACTCTCAAGACGACCGAGAGTGAATGCGGTTTCCATAGCAACTCACAATGATCTATCTTCAATGATAGATGAGTATGCTATTGATCCCGATTTTAGAGATGTGATTTCAGCCCTTGCATTAGGGAAGAAAGAAGAACCATTTACTTTACAAGATGGTTATCTTCTCTATGGCAATAGACTATGCGTTACTAACTCACTACGTGAGAAAGTAATGTATGAATCTCATGCTCCCCCATATGCGGGGCATAGAGGGATTCAGTCTACCCTAAAGGGAATTGAAACATATTTCTATTGGCCTACCATGAAAGTGAACATACATGAGTATGTTTCCAAATGTGTGGTATGTCAAAAGACAAAATTTGATAGAGGGAAGCAACTTGGATTGCTTCAACCCTTGCCAATCCCTAATTCACCTTGGGAGAGCATATCCATGGATTTTATCTTTGGATTGCCTAAGTCTATCCATGGGAATACGGGAATATGGACGATAGTAGACAGGTTTAGTAAACAAGCTCATTTTATACCTGTCAAAAAGACTATCAAAGCCCATCAAATGGCAACCCTCTTCATTTCACAAATTTTCAAGTACCATGGCTTGCCAATGTCCATAGTGTCGGATAGAGATCCTAGAATGACCAGTAATTTCTGGAAGGGTCTCTTTGAGAATTTAGGAACAAGGCTAAACTTCTCTTCGGCCTATCATCCACAAACTGATGGCCAAAGTGAAATAGCTAACCTAACTATTCTCGATCTACTAAAAGCCTATGTAACGGAAGTAGATCAAAGATCCCAATGGGAGAAGTACTTACCCTTAGTAGAGTATGCTTACAATAACACTGTACATACTTCTACAGGAAAAGCACCTTTCGAGGTAATTGAGGGAAGATCAAAAAGTCCCTTGCTACTTAAGGTACATGGGAAGATCTTCGCTGCAGATGAGTATAGCCGAGACCTACAAGAATCTTTCCAAAAGATTAAGGATGCTATCTCTATCTCACAGCAAAGGCAAAAGGCTGCTGCTGACAAGCACAGAAGAGCCCAAGCCTTTAAAGAAAATGATTGGGTCTTGTTAAAGTTTCCCAAGGCTCGATTAAGGCACACGACGGGCAAGAATCCTACGGGCCACCAAAAGTACTATGCTAAACTAGCAAAAAGGTACTATGGTCCCTTCCAGATTCTTAGGCCAATCAATGAGATGGCCTATCAACTTAAGTTGCCCAATCATTGGCTCATACACAATGCTTTTCATGTGAGCCTCTTAAGCCTTACAAAGGAGAGCCACCTCAAGAACCAACTATTGAAGACCCACCGGAGATCGAGGACCACGAGGAGGTGCTGCAGCCCGAGTCCATTCTCTGACATGAAGACAAGGTATTAAGAGGCGGTAAGACTATCCGACGATATCTTATTAAGTTTAAGAATTATCCTTTTGAAGATGCTAGATGGATGCAAGGCATACAATTAAAGGATAACCTAAACCTTGTCAATGCTTACAATGCTTCCCAAGAGTAAGCAAATGTACAAAATGTTAAAAATGAACAAAAATTTTTGTCTTATAAGACTCTCTTTTTCTTTATTTGTGCACAAAAATGAAGTAGTATGCATGCTTAGATCAAGTTTGCGGAGACGACGTCTCCCGAACACCAAGTAGAGCTTGTCACTCTACTATGGAAGACTGATAGGACTAATGTGCAAACATGCTTGCGGCAGCCTCAGGCTCTCAAGCGCCAAATGGACTAGTCATCCATTATGGAATGATGTCGTAGGGTAACATAGGGGTCCTCTACCCGCTAAGAAAAGGACTCATGCATATGCTTTATCTTCTCTACACCATAGTCGAGGACGACTATGATTTCAAGAGAGAGGTAATGTCATAATAATCAATATCTAACTCTCCTAAATGATTTTCTCATATTAAACTGATCATTTAATGTGGGGAAGTGCCAAGGGAGAAAAAGCTAGAATATTGGTTAAGTTAGCAGACCGGTCACAGTAGGGATCCAAAGGAGGGAAAATAGGGATCCAAAGGGGGGGGGCATCTGCAAAAGAACCATGTGAAACAATGGGCCAAAAAGACCCTAAGGTTTAGCCCATTAAGACTTCCAAAATGCTAAGGTTCCAAAATTCAAAGGTTGTGTCCAAAGGTTAACCCTAGGGAAAAATTGGATGCTTAGTGTGAGCTCAAAAAGTCTTTGCATATCCCTACATGGGAGGGGGCGAGCCCCAAAGCTAGGGGATGAGAGAGAAAGCCACACACACACACACAGGCTCCCTTTGCACAAAGGGAATGAGGGACACATGTCAGCTCCCTAGGCCAGATGCCCACAAGGTGTGCCCAATTCCTATTGGAAGACCCTTGAAGTGGACCAATGAGAATTAAGCTAGAGTAAATCTAGTTTAATTAATTTAAAAAAACATTTAATAAAAGAAACCAATAAGAATTAAGTGTCCTAGAAGACTATTGGGCAGTCTCCCAAGGGGTCCAATGAGCATTCAGGAGCCCCATGGCTTGCCTGATTCCTATTGGCCAGGAGGCAAAGGGGTCCAATGAGAGTTTAGTTTAATTATTTAATTATCTAAAGCTCTCACAAAAGGGGAAAGGGGGACACATGTCAGAAGGCTATCACTTATGCTGCTTAATTCCTATTGGCTTGACCTGGGGAGGTCCAATGAGGAAAAAGCCAGCCTAACTTAGCAGCTAGGGCTCGCCCAAGAGAGGGGGGGGGCTGATTTTTGCTGGGCATTCACTCTCACACTCTCACACTTGACCATGTGTGAAGGGAAAAATACTCTATCTCCTCCCAAGCTTTAATGGAGAGCTCATCACCTACTCCAAGCTTGTGAGATAGAAGCCTACATCAACACTCTCTTGGCATGTGGATGCAAATCCAACCAAGAGCCAAGCTTCAATGCATGCTCATCTTCTCTACCAAGCTAATTACTAAGCTAAGCTATGCTAATATGAGTGATTATGTGAGGAGATGTACTTCTTTCTCGTAAGATACTTCTTTTTCCTCTCAATCTACTCTCATACCCTGCTAGCTCTCACCATCTTCGAAGGTGTGTGAGGTCTTGGGTCTGAGAACGGGGATAATTCAAGTTGTGTTTGATTAAGTGTTTTGCTTGGTGTATGAGGCTTCCATCTTCATTGCACTAGCTAGTCTTGAAGGAACACAAAGAATTGTATTGTACAATGTCTCTCTTGATGGGAGAAACAATAATACAAAGCCTTTTGGAGGGGGGACCGGCTCCATGCAAATCCGGTCCTCAACTGTTGTCAATAGCTTAATTGCTCTCTCTTTTGAAAGTATTGTCGATGCTATCTAACTAGGTGTTATGCTTTTTGTTGCTCTCTCCACCCAAGCACTCTTGTAACTCTCATTAGGAATCTATTCTAATGAAATGCCCACTATGTTCATGCTAATTTCCGCTACAAATGAGATTTTAGGCCATTAAAATGTTACACAATGTGAGCAATATGAAAATGAAATTGCGAAAGGAAAGTTTCCCACCTCATTTGCTTGGTCTGCATCATGAAGTACTTAAAGATTTGGTGATCCATCCTCAGAATGAAATGAGTCCCCAATATGAAGTGCTTTCATGTGTCTAAGGCATGTAGAACTGCGAGGAGTTCCATTTCATATATGCCTAGAGCTTGCTCAATAGGGTCAAGCCTTTGACTTTCATAGGCTATGGCATGCCCTTCTTGGATCAAAACAGCTCCAAGACAATCACCACAAGCGTCACATTGGATCTCAAATGGCTTTGAGAGATCTGGTAGTGTAAGCACAAGTTGAGAGATAAGCTTTTCTTTAGGCTTTTTGAAAGCATAGTTCTCCTTGGTAGACCATGTGTACCTAACGTTTTTCTTTTTTATGTCATGTAATGATCCCGCGATTTGTGAGAACATTTTTATGAAGCATTTATAGTATGCACACTACCTCTAAAGCTTCTTAGTTCATGAAGATTCCTTGGATTAGGCCATCCTTTTATTACCTCAAGCTTCGATGGATCCATTTGGATACCATCTGGAGAGATAATGTGACCTAAATACTGAATCTCTTGTTAGAAAAACTCGCTTTTCTTTCGATTAATATAAACTTCATTTTCTCGTAATATTGGAAATATAACCTAGAGGTGTTGCTTGTGTTCGTCTAATGAATTAGAGTAGATGATTATATCATCAAAGAACACTCCAATAAAGGTTTGGTGAGGCTTGAATAGCTTCTCCATCAAGCGGTTAAATGTGGCTGGTGCATTGGTCAAGCCAAAAGGCATGACAATGTATTCGTAAAGACCAAATGTAGTGCACAATGCGGTCTTTACAATGTCTTGATCAACTACCCTTATTTAATGGTAGCCACTTTTTAGGTTCAATCCTACTGAAGTAGGTTGACCCTTGCAACTTATCAAATAGGTCTTCTACCTGTGGAACATGTAACCTATTCTTGATAGTGATCCTATTTAGTGCTTTATAGTTGACACACATATGATATGTGACATCTTTCTTTTGCACTAATAACACGAGTGAACAGTGAAGATGAGCTAGGCCTAACCATGCCCTTCTCAACTAACTCATACACTTGCCACATAATCTCCTCTTGTTGATCTTGAGAAACTCTATAAGGAGGTTTATTAGGTGGTGAGATTCCCAAAAGAAGTTCAATTGCATGGTCACCATTGCCTCGTTTAGGAGGTAATTCACAAGGGATGTGGTCAATAAAAACATCTTGAAATCCCTTGAGAAAATTGAATAACCCTAATTCCTTGTGATTGTTTATATTTTCTTTTGCTAAAGCATTAGGTTCATTTTGAGAATCTTTAACAAAAATCATGAACACGGAAATAGAGCTCTTTATTGACTTATTGAAAGCTTGCGTCTGTACAATGGGTATGGTGTTACCCAACTCCTTAGCATCTATATACATATCTTTTTCCCTGAACCCAATGTAGATTTGCCTTTCAGGGAATTAAACATTGACATCCATGCGATCAAACCATGGTGCCCCTAGGATTACATCCTCATGCTTGAGAGGAGAGATAAAGAAATCCTCTTTGTCCACATAGCTTTGGACATGAAGCCTCCATTTGCAAATTAAGGGAGTGACTGAATCTTCTTGCCCCTTGAAATCCCCATGGAGTGGGTAGGACATCTCCCATCTCATAGGCTTGGATGCCTAGCTTGGTGACCAACTCCGTGGATATGAAATTGTGAGTAGAAATAGGGTCAAAGAGAATAAAAGCATAATGTTCTCTTACCTTTCCCAAGCATGGCATGTAGGAGATCCTTTGTGGTGAGCATCCTCTTCTTGGATTTTGACCAAGGTAGCTCTAGGAGGCTCATTTTGTGTATTCTTGTGGGGACCACCACGATAGGCATGCCCTTGTTCCCCGCACTTGAAACAACGGTTATCTTTACGATAATGCTCAAGCTCTTCAGGAGAGAGTTTATTTTTGCCTTTATAAACTCCCTTCTCCTTAGCTTTGGTTTTGTTGGCGTTGCCTTTAGGAGACTTTTGGACAACGTCCTTCCCCTTACGCTCATTATTAGGGTCCTTGTTCTCTGTGGGCTTAAGATTTCTCTTAGCCTTTTGTTGGAAATTGATTCATGACGCCACCATGGTATGGTGTATGACCACAGATATGGTGCATGGCCTTTGGGAGTTGACATACTCCGCCATATCTTTAGTTAAGCCCGCACAAAATTGTTTCTTTTGCTCTCCAAAATTCATCTTTTTGAAGACATTGGCATTGAATGTAAGTCCCAAACTTGTCTACATATTTGTGAATAAATTTGTAAGGAGAGAGCTTCAAGCTTCACCATTCGGTGAGTACTTTGTCTTTGGCATTGCTAGCCAAAAACTGCCTCATAATGGAAGCTCTTAAAGCTTTCCATATTGTGGAGCTTCACCGTTTGCCCATAGGCTAGACCACCATTGCCTGGCGGACTTTTGAAAATGCATAGCTACATGGTGTAGCTTAGAGTACTCCATGAAGCCCTCATCTCCAAATGCCGCATCGAATTGTTGAATGAAGACCAAGACTTTGTCCGTAGCACCAAAGGTGCCATCGTAGGTAAGAAAAGAGATGTTCTTTCCTCCCTCTTTGAACTTTTTGAGCTTGGATGACCTCTTCCACGCGGCATAGGATTTCCTATGGCCTCTTCTTTTTGGTGGTTTGAAAGTTTCACCATCACTTTCTTCAGAGGAGGAAGAATTTGAGGAGGATGGAGAAGAGGGTGACCTCTTTCTCGCATTTTTCTTCCCTTGTTCTTTCTTGTCTGCACCATCGCTTTCTTCAGAGGAGGAATAATTTGAGGAGGATGGAGAAGAGGGTGACCTCTTTCTCGCCTTTTTCATCCCTTGTTCTTTCTTGTCTGCACCATCACTTTCTTAATAAGAGGAAGAAGATGGAGAAGAGGGTGACCTCTTTCTTGCCTTTTGCTTCTCTTGTTTTTTGTCATCACTCTTGAATTATGGTGTGGAGGAAACAAGGTAGTTAACAAGCATAGGGGCATCATTAGTAGCCTGCTCATTACCAAAATCAAAGCTATCAACATTAATTTCACTCTTTTTACTATTGTCATCCATTCTAACAGCTTTTAGGTGTAAAATTTTTATGTGTACTTTGGCTACTCGTCTTTACCCCTTTAGAAAAAGCACTCAAGCTCCTGTACCCGTGGCTTGAATATCATTAATTGCAAGGAATAGAAGAGAGGGTCTTTCAACACCAAAACAATACCGGCTCTTGTCAAGCTTCTAATAGCTCAATAGTGGTTAAGCCATAGGCAAGCCCCATAGGACTCCACTATTAAGACCATAGCTCTCAATGGTGATGCCCCATTATCTGCACGAAGCAGGCGTGCTGCAAGGCTGCAAAATCCCTATTCTAATTAATTGCAATTAATAATATCAACCATTTATATTTAGCTTGAGGACCTCCATTTTTTAGCAAAAAAGGAGAAACCTTGTGCTCTGATACGAATGTAACATTTAATGGCATAGTAACTTGTGTGTAGAGGAAAATAGCATAAACAAGTGAGCATTTCATTAGAATAGATTCCTAATGAGAATAGCAAGAGTGCTTGGATCGAGAGAGCAACAAAAATCATAACACCTAGTTAGATAGGCATGAACAATACTTCAAAAGAGAGAGAAATTAAGCTATTGACAAGAGTTGAGGAACGGATTTACATGGATCCGGTCCCCCCTCCAAAAAGCTTTGTATTATAGGTTTTCCCCATCAAGGGAGACATTTTACAATACAATACTTTGTGTTCGTTCAATAACATGCCGGTGAAATGAAGATGGAAGCTTCAAGCACCAAGCTAACACTTATAAAACACAACATCAATTCCCTCATGGTCTCAGACCCAAGACCTCACACACCTTCGAAGATGGTGAGAGCTAGCGGGGTATGAGAGTATATTGAGAGGAAGAAGGAGTATTCTTACGAGAAACAAGTATATCTCCTCACATAATCACTCATAAAATCTTAGCATAGCTTAGTAATTAGCATGGTAGAGGAGATGAGCATGCATTGGAGCTTGGCTCTTGGTTGGATGTGCATCACAAAGCCAAGAGTTGTTGGTGTAGACCTCCCTTCTCACAAGCTTGGAGTAGATGATGAGCTTTCCATGAAAGCTTGAGAAGGAGAGAGAGTCTTCTTTGCTTCACACATGAGATTGTGTGAGTGTGTGTGTGATAATGCCTTGCCAAAATCAGTCCCCTCTCTATCGTGGTCAACTCCTCTTGCTTTTACTCATGTTGGCATCCCATTGGATCTCGCAAAGCTTAGCCAATGATAATTAAGAAGCATAAGTGATAGGCTTCTGACATGTGTTGCCCTTTCCCCTTTTGTGAGAGCTTTAGGTAATTAAATAGTGCAATTAAACTCTCATTGGACCCCTTAGTCTTCTTGCCAATAGGAATCAGGCAAGCCAGTGGGCTATTGAATGCTCATTGGATCCCTTGGGAGAGTGTCCAATCATTTTCTAGCCATCTTAATTTCTATTAGTTCTTTTATCAAGTGTTTTAAATGAATTAAATTAAATGTACTCTAGCCTAATTCTCATTTGTCCAGATCTATGACCATCCAATAGGATTTGAATGCACCTTGGCAACTGGGCTACGAAGCTGACATGTGTCTCCTATTCCCTTTGTGTAAGGGAAGCTTGCTAGAGTGTGTGTGTGTGTGTGTGTGTGTGTGTGTGTTTCTCTCTCATCCCCTACAAGAAAGGCTTTCCCCCTCCTATCTAGGGATATGTGAAGACTTTAGGGTCTTCACATAAGCATCCAACTTGCCCTGGGTTTTGATCATTGCACCTAACCGTTGAATTTTGGAACCTTATCATTTTGGAAGTCTTAATGGGCTAAACCTTAGGGTCTTTCAAGCCCATTGTTGTACATTTCTCTTTTGCAGATGCCCCCCACCCTTTGGATCCCTATTTTGCCTCCTTTGGATCCCTATTGTGGCTGGTCTTCCATCTTAACCAATATTCTAGATTTTTCTCCCTGGTACTTCCCCATATTAAATGATCAGTTTGACATGAAAACTTCTGGGACGCGTGTCTAACCTCACTATCCTATCATATTGCAGTATTAGCGAGAACCGCGAATAAATTGTCAATCCATGGGATGAAGCTGACTCGACTAGTGCATAGAGGCTACAAGAGGGTGTCAATCTCTTGAAAAACAACTAACAATTCGCATCTAACTCAAGCTACACTCAAGTGACGGAAATCACTAAAATACAATCGCTCATCGACAAACAAATCACATCCGTTACAGCATCAAATGACATTCAAACGTAATGAAACTTCTAGGACATGTTTATAAGACCTAAGCACACATGCTTATGGTCTCAAATCCCACTTCAGGTCAAGTTTCAAAATCGCGATTATTAACAGCAGTGGATTTTTCACCTAGTCATTTTCGACCCAAAATGCATCTAAATGCTTAGCAATTATGCCCCAATACCCCGCCTACGCTTAGTTTTTTGTTTGAAGATGTAAATTCCTAGCTATGATGAAATTAGGCCGCGGGTCGGCGACGCCAAAAGCTACGAAATACCGTGACTCTGTTTACGTCAATGCATAGAGCTCTTACCTACGGTTGCAGTGCGACAAACACGACTGCAATGTGACAACCGGGGAGGGAGTAGGAACTATGAGAAGGAGAGAAGTGAGCACCGCTAGCTCACGCTGTGTATTTCATTATCCAAAACTTAATAATAACTTACAAAAATTAGCTTTTATACCTTACCCAAGGTTTTTGGTGGTCAAAACTAATAATCTGGGAGTTCTACCAAAGATGGGTAATGATAGGTTGATACAATCTGGAAGCCTGTAGCCCCAGCTCATCAATTACAAGGTTTATCCAAAAATTAGGAGCTACAATATTCCCAATTTATCAAAATAATAAGTGTTTTTACAATGAGAAATCCGAAAAATGGTATCTGTGTTAACTTGTTGCACATTTCTCCCCTCCTTGCATGTGTCGTCCCTTGACACAGCTTTATGGGCTGAAGTAGTCTTTGGGCTGGCGACTGGCGAGGCAGTCTTTAAGCATTGTTAGAGACTTTTGATATCTGATTTTCCGTTTCTTATGTGGCACTTGCAAGAACTGCATAGTTACTCTGTTTCAGCTCCACTATTGAGTAGCCTACAAACCTTGAGGTCAGGTTGTTGATCACAAGTGCAAATATCTTTGTTCTCCAAGTGAAGAATCCCGTGTAGAACGCTTCCTCAAACGCTAGTATATTGTGAGAAGGTAGAAACATGCACCTGGCATAGAAGCCATAGAGGACTTCTTCGGAAGGTTGGCCAATGAGATCATAGCACAACCCTTTGTTACCCTCGAGGAATGACATCCAAGGGACGCCTGCTTGCTCTGGCTCATTGAACACTTCGATGCAGGTGAGAAGCATTTGGTAGATTTGTATAACGTAGCACATGACAAATCTAGTAGACTTTTAAAGAATGACATGGCGCCCTTTAGGGTTTTCACCATGTATTCTTCAGTAGGCTGTCCCTTTTCTAGAGCAGGCAATCTGGGGTAATTCAGCCAAGTTGGCCGCTTCTTTAGTAGTGACTCATGTGCTATCCAAGTCCTTACTCTTGGTACAGGATAGAAAGTAGGATCCTTTTGCAGGGCCGCAGGTGCTCTTGTGAACAGAATCAAGTACATGGGATTCTTGTTCAGCCATCTCAACCTCCACTTCGGGTGCTCTTTATCTGCGCCCTCGACTTGCATGTCGGTGTAAAGCCTTTCTTTCACTTGCAACAGCTCAACTTTAATCAGAGGGTAGGGCAGGGATTGTTGATGCCATTGCGCATTTATTTGATTGGGAGTGAGTTGTGTGACATTGTCAGAATGAAGTACTCTCAGCTCCCAATCCATTGCTGCCTTCCACTGCTTATCTACCTCTTGTGTAACTTTTTCCTTCAGTGCATCTTCTTTAGCCTTTGAGAGCTAGACCATGGGCATTGTGTCTGCTTCGGTAAATGGTACTTGAAATTTCTTCCTCACCGCTCAGCTCTAGTGCAGACTGTGTCTCCATATCTGCAAATGATACTGAGGGGATTTCTATCTGAGGTTGCTCCAAAGTACCTGCCTCTTCTTGCGTTTCTGTCCTTCCCTCTCTTAGTAGCTGGTTGAATCGTTTGAGTTCACCTATCTCCTTCAGCAGCTCGTTTTCTCTTTGGACCCGTATCAAGGCCAGGTCTCTGCGCTGAGATTGCTCTAATTTCAGCTCCAGCTCGAGGTCTTTATTTTTCTTTTCTAACGCCTTGTAGACCTCGTCTGTTCCCTTGATCGAGGCGACAACTGGATTTTCTTGTATTTGCTGCAAGAATATCGCCTGATCATTGATTCTTTGTTCTGAGTATTGTAGGGAAGCATTGGCTATATCTAATTGTACCTGGATCTTTTGAGCTGATAGGGTTGTAGATAGAAGCTCATTTGTAACTTTCGTAACTGATCATCCTTCACTTTGCATGCATCTGACAGTTTTGTGAGAAACTCACCCAGTTCCTCCATTTCTTTCTGTTGTTTATCTCTTACGAGCTGATGTTGTTTAGCTTCCGCTCTTAACTCCTGGACTTGCCTTTGTAGATTGTTGATGACATTGAGTCTGTCATCCAACTCCCCTTGGAGTGCGTCAATCACCATCTCTAACTCTTTGGCTCATGTGCTACGGCCAAGTGCTGCTAAGCGAAGTCTTTTCTGTCATCTCCAACCATTTGCTTATCATATTTGTTCACTTGCAGGATGACTTCATCATTTGATTGCCAATCTTCGGTTTGTGTTAGTTGTCTTGATGTTTTTGCAGATTCTTTTACCTCTGGCTGCGTCATGGCTATTGGTTGTTGTTGTTGCCCTTGTGGCTGCTGATCTTTCTCCGTTGAGGTAGAGTGTGGTATAACAGTCTTATCTTGTTGTGTTGAGGTAGAGGGTGTTTCCTCGGCCTCTTGTTCTCTTGTGTGCTCAAATTTTGCGGAGTCCTCTTCTGGTGCAGGATTGGTTGCCTTTTCTGTCTTTGGCTCTTTCTCTATTTACGTCTCTTGAGTAGAGACATCTGCTGGTTGTGCTGTTTCTACTGCTTCTTGCTGTAGAAATAGCAAGAAGATGCTTCTTGCTGTAGAGACAACTGCTGGTTGTGCTGTTCAGATTCTTGTGTAGATTCAGCTTTTTTTTTCCTGTTCAGGATCTACTTCTTTTCTTGGCTCATTTATTGTGGTTTTAAATTCCGGTGATGGTGGTGGGCTTGGCATTGGGTGATCTTGGTGTTCAGAAACAGGAGAAGAGATGAGGGGAGACACATCACCTTGAGCACGTTGTTCTTCTCCTTGTGCCTTGGCTTCCTCTGCATGCTCTTGATGTTTTGCTGCCTCTTTCGCTTTTCTCGCCGCTTCTTCGGCTTCTTTCAGCTTTAAAGCTTCTGCCTCTTGATACATCCCTTCCAGTACTTCAGTGGGTTCTTCATCCTGCTTCGGTGTGATGCTTGGTTCTTGGCCCCTTAAGCCCACTAGGAACCCACTTTTCCGGGTCCTTTCCTTGCGCTTGGCGGCTATGTTGGTATGAGTGTTTCTCTCTTTCAAACCGGGCTTGCTTTTGAACATGCTCTTCTTGGTGTGCTACCATGGCTTTTCTCTTCATTTCCTCCCGTCGTGCTCTTTTTTCTTCATTATCCGAGCTCTCACTATACTGTGCCGTTCTGGAGAGCTTTTAGTAGACTCCTCATCTAACTTGTATGATCTTTTGGCAGATCTTGTAGCTCGAAAAGATGGTTGAGCTGACACTATCCAAGTGTTTTGATCTGGGGCAGGTGGTAGATTGTTGGCCATGCCGATGGCATGGTATGCAATCCTTGTCAACACCTCTGGTGCACCCAGGTATGTGATCTTTCCTTCTTTCTTTATTCCTTTCGAAGTGGTCAAAACATATTGAGCATGGTCAACCGGTTGTCTAGTTGTTGACTTGAGGACTTGCATGAAGGTGGTAGCAATCTCATGGTTTGGCGTTGTATACCTTGGCGGCCTCTTTGCAAGGAAATGGAAGTATTGGTGGTATAACTTGGCTGGCTCTTCAACCTTTTTGTGAATAAGGTCTGCAAAGGTGGCCGCGGTGGTTTCTTTTGTGAAAGTTTCAGCCATCTTCTTATCCCTTGCCCTCATTGTCATTCCTTTTGTGGGCAGTCTGAGTGCTTCTGTCACTATTTCCTTGGTGATCACCACTTCAACTTTATTCCCTTGTGGGTCAAAAATCTGCACAGTTCCATCTTCCTTGATCGTGAACAAAAGCTCATAAGCTTTTTGAAAGTCCACTTTGCACGGCTCTTGTTCATAAAAATCTCTGAGTCCTAGCCGTCGGTTGGCTTCTTTGGTTTCGGGCTTTGCGACGACATCATACACTTATTTTGGTAGGAGTTGAAAATCTACTTGATGTCCCTCCTCGCTCTTGAATATGCCAGTGAACACTGTGGTGTGATGCTCCTCAAGCTGTTCCTTTGAGAGATAGGTTGCCTTGGCGGTTTTGACTGAACCGGGGTCCAGTTGGTATGCTGGTAGTTCTTGCAACTTTTCTTTCTGGTTGAGCTTCTTCTTGAATCTGTCTGCTAATTGCATGGCTCGTGTTCAGTGAATAGAGTGTCCAAGTTAGCAGATTTGATGGATTTTTCTCCGAAATGTCCTTTAGTCTGAAATGCTGACAATTTTGGTCCAATTTGCTTCAAATCAATTTGTGAACAAGAATAGAAGTATAAAAACATGCAAGGAACAAAATTGTAAAGTTCAAACAAAAATTTGTAACCAAAGTAAATAATTGCGATTATTTACAGTTGAGTAATTTCTCCAACTTTTTGCAAACTTGGCATCACAGGCTTGAAGTATATACCAAATACATGCTCTGAGTGAAATATGGGCTCATTTGGATGCATAGGGTGAAAATGGTACCAGATTTTGGCTTTAGGTCTTTGAAACAGTAGACATAAAGGAAATTTGAGATTTTGGGCTTCAAATTGGTTCAAACTTGGCTAGTGGGCTTAACACATCATGTTCTTTGGATGTATGATGGCAAAATAGCAAAATTCCCCCATTTTGGCTAGAAAGTAAATAATCGCGATTATTAACTTTTCTACCAAATCAACATTTTTTGGTACAAATTGGTTCTACGCATTGTATAGGCCTTGTGTATGTGATATGAGGTGATTTGGATCAAGAATTGTGGTCCATAACTCAAAAATTGACTTGCAAAGACTTCTTTGCATTTTTTGGCAATTTTCCAAGTTATAGGTGCTCATTTTGGTTCATACTTGATTTTTGGCATGTAATAGGTGTGTACACATTATAGGTGAGGTGATGATACAATTTCCAAGAAAAAATAGGACAAAAGTAAATAATCGTGATTATTTACAGCAGTCACAATTTTCTTGCAAAACTTAAAATTTTTGACATAAACACATTCTGTACACCTAAAACAATTCCTAAATTGAATTTGGTCAAGTTTGATCTTTTCGGCATCACTTTGTGCTTTTTCGACTCCGAAATCACCAATTTTTGTGACTACATTTCCTGTTGAGTTGGTTTGTCAGTTGTGAGGCTTTGGACTTGTCCGCAACATAGTTGTGAAGCAACTCATCCAATTCTAGCTCATTTGGAGTCAGTTTGACCTCGTATGTCAAATTTGACGCTTTGTAACCTTCGAACCGTTTTTTGCTTTTCGAGGGCTTTGCTTGATTGATTTCACGAAACCAATCATATACATTGTATATAAACCTTGTAGGCAAGATGTCTATGGAGTTAGAACCAAATTCTGGCATTTGCCAAAAACCTAGCTTTTCTACTGGGGACCCCCTTAACCCCTGTCGAATGGTCAACTGATGATATAGAAAGTTTTTATTATGTTAGGGCATGCTACGGTTCAAATGCCATCTGATTTGGTCGAGCTGACACGCCGTTGTGGTCAGTTTTTGGTCGTAGGTCTTCGTGCACTGCTCGGATTCTAGGGTTTTTTCTAGTAGTTTAGACTGGCTACCGGCCATACAAAATGGATCATTGATGAGTAAAGAACTTACCCCTCATGTCTCGTGTAAGACGGCGCTGAAAACGGGCAACTGTAAACTCCGGAAAGTATGCGCGAAAGAGGTCGAAAAGCTCTCTCTGCAAAGGTGACAAGTGGAAATGAGGTTGTTTTAGCCTACCTGGGATATCTATACCCGGACTTGCCGAACCATTTTTCCCCATAATCCCCCATTAGTCCTACTAGGCCGTGAAATCTATGTTAGCCTCAAAAATTTCCCCAAACGGATTCCTGTAGCTCATTCTGCAAAAACTTTGCAAAAGTAGGTCTGGCCGCTTAATTTAGGCTTCCCACTTCCATCTTCCGATTGCATTGAAAATTTTTGTGCTTGTCCACCTTGTCTTTCTGATCACCACCGTGTCTTCCATTTTTCCATTTGAGCTCCTTTGATATTTATTATTAATTTTTGACATGTTTATTAAAAAAACCAAAGAAATTAACAAAATGCGCTAAAAAAGCAAAGTGAAAATCCAATAATTAAGAAAATCTATTGAGAGACACAGCTTTATTGTTTTTTGTTGGATTCCTCCATTTTTAAGGCTCGTTATCAAGAAAAATGATGAAAAATAACCAGAAAGGACTATTTTTTATGATTTTCTGATAGTATATACACTATTTACACTCATCACGAAGATATTATCAGTGAAATTTTCCTTGATGATGAATTATAAGGGAAAAAACTTCACACGTTAACATTGAACTTTTTCCTCCCTCTTCAAACATTGCCCTTAATTACTTAGTGCCCTTTCACCCCTCCTAGATGACGTACTCTGGGACGACTGTGTGCATGGGTTGAACAATCGTGTCTTATGCATAGCCGTGGTTGGCTCTACCATGCTTTGAAGATCAATGCAATTCAAACCACTATGATGTGCAAGAGAGGAGCTGGGTCTTGAGTAATTAACTCAAGGGTTTTTGATGTCGAGGCTTTCTGATGCTATCTTTCAAAGAGAAAATCTTGTAGCTTTTGTGCTCTATGTTTGATTGTACCATCAGGATGCTTCAGCACACTAATTGCCTGAGCTTTTGGTAGCACTTTTGACTGTTGTCGAGCTTTTACTCGCCATTGGTAGGTTGGTGTACTTGGTGTTGAATGGTGTGGTGGAGTCTTCTGAGACTTAACTCTTCATTGATTAGTTTTATGGTTTGTGGAGAAGATAAGTGCTCCTTTTTTTGCCAAATCCATTTCAAGTTAGGTTCCTTGTTTGGAGATGCTCGTCTTTGTGTTTTGACCCTTGGAACCTTCTTTGGTTTTGTCGGTGATGTTTTGGGCACCCAGATTTGAATCGGCTTGTCCTTAAGCTGTGCTTTTGGTACCCAAATTTGCCTGACTCCTTGCATGCTACTCATAGCATTTGCTGGTCAAGAGGATGTAGACGATTGATTACTTCGTGGTTTGTCTGCTGATTGCTTCCTTTTCATTCCTCCTTTCTTGGTGCAATTGGAACAATGAGTTGCCCCCCTTTAGGTGATAGCTTGAGTTGATTTGTATCCCAATCTGGTACTACTTTGTATGTCTACATTCACGGAATTCCAAGAATCATCGTTTCATTCATGTGTTCATCTGGTAAGCATACAAACTTATGAGGACATGAACATCCATGTACTATCACGTTCAAGTTGACTACTCCCAATGTTGGGGTTGGGTTCTTGTTGCATCCTTTGATTGTCGCTATTCATGATGTCAAAGACTGACTTGTTGCTTTCTTCTACGTGGAATAACTACTATATTTACTCTAGCTCCTGTGTCGACCAAAGCATTGGTGCTATGATTGTTGAGCTTTATTTTGATGCACAGGTCCATTCCATTTAACCAATCATCATCTGTTGAAACTGCATCTTTAGGCAATTCCCATTGTCGGTCATCTATTTCCAGAGTGTTGATGGGAATCTGTATCTGTTGATTCTTGAGAGAAGCTTTCCATTTGAGTACCCGAAGCCGAGCTTCCTCTTGGGATTCATCAATAACCTACTATCGTTTAATCCTTCTTTTCTTGGCTGCATGCATTCTTTCTAGCAATTCATTGATTAGCGGCAAATTGTTTTTTTTTAAACGACATCCACTAATCCAATTAGCCATTGGTTCACCATCTAGGGTGGAAAACTTTACTGCTCCACTTGGAGATACATCTTTAATGATAAATGGTCCGTTTCTTTTTTTCTTAAACTTGGGAATGTGTTGCTTAAGGAAATAGACTAAAACTAAGTCCCCTTTCTTGAAGATTTTTGTTATTAAATGGGAATCAAAAAATTGTTTTTGTTTTCACTTTTGTGCATAGATGTGAGCTACAGCAGTTAGTCTTTGCTCATCTAGCTTTTCTAAATCTTCAAGTCTTTCTGACAATTCATGTTTAGTCCACTCAAGATTTTTAGCTACTCTTAATGTGGGTAATAGAAATTCTATTGGCAGTATGGCATCAAGACCATAAAAAAGGTTAAAGGTTGTAGCATTTAAAGCTGTTTTGAATGAAACTCGATAAGCCCATAGAGCTGTATGGAGATTCATTTCACAGTCTGTCCTTCATGAACTAAGCACTTTAGTCAGTACCGAGCTAAGAATTTTATTCTTATGCTCAGCTTGTTTGTTTGCTTGTGGGTGATAGGGAGCTGATTTGTTATGGATGACCATAAACTCATTAAGCAAATACTCGATTACCTCATTGAGGACATGAGTTCCCCGATCACTGACAATTTCTAATGGCAGTCCATATCTCGTGAAGACATACTCATATAAGAATGCGACAGTGGTTCTGGCATCATTCTTTTGAGTTGCTTTAGCCTCGGCCCACTTGGTCAAATAGTCTGTAGCTACAATGATATATTGAGCCTAGGTTCTATAAACAGGTGGCTGTATTGGCCCAACGAAATCTATACCCCACTTTGCGAAAGCTCTAGCCCCCATCATTGGTCTTAAGGGCATGCTATCTACACGTGTTGACAAGCAATCACACCTTCGAACATATTCTTTGGGATCTGCAAAAAATGTTGGCCACCATATGCCTACCATTAAGATTGCTCTTGCAGTGGTCTCACTAGAAAAGTGACCTCCAGCTAATCTAGCATGTGCTTGTTCTATAATCGGAATATACTTATCTTCATTTGCAAAAAGACGCAAATGTTGATCTTTACCTCTCTGATACAATTGGTTCCCAATAAGAGCATAGTCTCTTGCTTCAGTTTCAATTGCTCTTTGACGGCGTTTACTCGTATCCTCAGGAAATGTTCGGCTTGATAAGTAAGTAACCAGATAGTTACTCCACTTAGGAACAAGCAATATTTGGAACAAAGTTACATGAGGTATGGGTGTTTGTTTTTGACATTGAGGACAATCCTTTACAAAAGATCGAACATCACTCCTCATAGTTGACCAAAATACTCCAAGTCTCAAGATTCTTTGCATAGTTTGGTCTTCCGCAAAGTGAAGCCCTACTATGGAAATATGTGTTTGACTTATACAACAAAGCTTGGTGGTCTACAAAGAACACAAACTTGTTGGCTAATAGATAATGTCTATACTTTTTAACGGCATAGATCATTCCTAACCCTTCTCTTTCAATGGTAGTGTAATTCTTTTCTGCCATGTTCAACTGTTGGCTAGCATAAGAAATAGGAAAGTCAATTTTCCCGTCTCCTGGTTGAGCTAGTATACAACCTGTGGTAAAAATTGACAGCATCTACATGTTTGTGGAATATCTTATTCCAATCTGGTACTTTCAATATGGGATCTGAGGTGAGAGATTTCTTAAGCTTCATGAAGGATTCTTCACATGCTTGGGTCCATTCAAAGTGTGTAATCAAGCTATACATGGGTTTTGCAATTATAGCGTACATGTAAATGAACCGTCTGTAATATCCACAATGCCCCATGATGAAGGCTTGAACCCCCTTGACTGTTGTTGGTCTAGGCAAATCAACAATGACATGAATTTTTTTTATATCAGTAGCTATGCAATTTTTAGACACTATATGTCCAAGAATTTTTCCTTGTCTACCCATGAATGTGCACTTTTCAGGATTTAGGCAAATCCTATAAAGTCTACATTTTTCGAATACCTTTTTGAGGTGTTCAAAATGATCAGCTCGGATTGATGAATGTACGCATTGACCATCCATGTATACTTCAAAGAATTTCCTCAGATATTCTTTAAAAGCATGGCTCATCAATCTTTGAAATGTGGCAGGAGTATTAGTTAACGCAAAAGGCATAATCCGATAGGGAAAAATACCCCATTCCGTTGCAAAAGCAGTTTTATGCTGATCTTTTGGGTCAACCAGAAGTTGATTGTATCTCGAAAAGCCATCTAAGAAATTGTAAGCTTATTTTCCTGCAACTCGTTATAAAACATGCTCAGTGATTGAAAGAGGAAAGTTGTCTCTAATGGTAGTTGCATTCACTTTTTTGAGATTGACACACACTCTTAATTTTTCATTCTTCTTGGGTACTACCACAATTGGAAACACCCAATCTGTGTGTTCAATTTTATAAATGAATTCGGCTTCCTTTAGTTTCTCAATCTTTTCCTTGATTTTCCTGGAAAATTTTTCATTATATGTGTATGGCCTTTGTCTAATTTTGTTTCGCATCATCTCTCATGGGTATGGTATGTTGATAAATTTATGGATCAACACCCTTGAGATCCTTGTAAGCCCAAACAAAGATATCTCGGTATTCTTTTAGCAAGCTTAGCAAAAGCTCTTCTTCTTCCTCTGTTAGGTCATTTGCAATGTAGGAAGGCCTAGGTTATTCCCTTGGTTCAACCAAGTCTATCTTTTTCGCGTTCTCGGGCCCTTCAGAGTCGCCTTGTTTCTATAATTCCCTGACAGGTTGTTTGACTATGATTTTTTGAACTTGGAGAGTATACTTTTTGTAATGGGAGGGAACACTCATTACATCCTTACCATCCTCTTCCGTGGTTTCCATTTTGGTCGTATATATCTCCTTTAGAGCTTTCTTCAACTCTTGATATTTCCTTTTTCCGCTCAGCTCGTGTCATGGTTGGCTCCTTATCCTGTTTGTTTGGCTTTGATTGAGTATCTTTCCTTGTTTTTCTCGATGTTTTTGACATTTCTGGATTTTCATTTGAAGGATATCTGCCAATGATTTTGTCCTTGACACAATCATGTACCTCTATCTACGTCAAGAATTGTGTTCTACTGGAGACTAATGGCATAGGTCGTGTTTTCACATTTCTGGTGTCTCTTTTTCGTCCATACCATTTCTGTCTTCTTGATTTCTGGTCAAGAAAGTCAAAAAAAATTTCCTCCCCTCCTTTCAAGAGTAGCTTAGCTCTCACATGTTCTTTTTCTGACCCCAAATCTTCTAAGGTAGCCGAGTGTTCGTCTAACTCATCTGTTGCATCGTAGTAGAAGTTTGAAAAGACTTGTTGAGATTTCATCAAGTCCTTGGGTTCCTCATTTTCATCTTCACTGTTGAGGGTTGAACTCATTTGGATGGGAATTATGTCGTAGCCATCCTCATTGCAAAATTGAGTAGGCATAGACGTATTCACACATACATCCATTGTCGCTAAAATTTGAGTCCACTCAAATGGCTCAAACAAATGCTCTAGAAAGGGTTCAAGTACATAGGCTTCATCTATGCAATCCCTTTCTAGAATACATTCTTCTCGTTTTAAACTCCCATTTTTTGAAGCTCCACACATCCAAATAGGAGTGTCTTTGTTTAACCAGGATGGAAGCTTAGTTTCAGCTGAAGAGACTGAATCGAACTCTTGTATTGGTGTTTTCAAGACATCTCTATAAGTGTGATCTTTTAAATTAACCCTTGTTATAGATCCCACTTGCTTCAAGTACAGATAGTTGTTTCCCCAATCTTGGATAAGCTGTACCTATCGCATGAAAGGTCTTCCCAATATGATTTCGTAATTGAGTTTTTTTCCAAAGTCTACTATGGCAAAAGTGTGTTGATATTCAATTCCACAAGAATTGACTATCACTTTTTCAAGCAGCCCTAATGGTCTTTCAATGTGTCCGTCATCCAATTGCAATTTTATTCGAGTTTGTCTAATGGCTGGTTGTCCCCAGGATTCCCATACTGCTTTCGTGGCTATAGCTATGCCTGCCCCACTATCCAGTATTTCCATGGTCTCAATGTCATTATATTTCACTGGAAGGGTGGTGTTTCCTTCTTCCCCTTCGTAATATTCTCCGACTTTATTCATTGGAACAGATCAAATCTCTTTGTTGTTCATTTCGTGTTTCAATTTTCCTAAAGTTTTTGCAATCAACCCTATTATCTCCACCTTCTCTAGGGATTTTTGTAGATTATTCCATAAATATGGTCTGAGTTGTAACAGTTCTCCCAAGGTAAGAGTGCATTGGATGGGTGTAGACATGATTGAATGAGTGTTGTCTACTTCTAGGGTCTGTTCAGCTCTTTTTACTTGAGTGGTCTTACATACTATGGATTCATCTTCGTTATCTCCCAAGTAAGAGGATAATGTTTTCAAGGTCAATGGTTTAGAGATTCCTGAAGATCCGCAATCCCCATACAAGGATTGTACATCCATGTTCATATCAGAAGGTAGGTTGTCCAACCAAACTTCCTCTATAGGAGCTGACTTTAAAGGTAGGCTCCCATAATTGATCTCTCTAAATTTTTCCATAAGTGTCCTGGCTAGTCTTCCTCTATGAATGGAATTTCGTCTAAGACATCTTCGTTGTTCGGCACTACAAGTTTTGATTCTTTTGTTTCAAGGTAGGGTTCTACCACCACTTTGGAGTTTCCTTTAGTGTCTCTTACCACAAGCTCCTTAGGTTTTGCGATACTTTCAAGCTTGGGTTTTTATTTTTCTTACCAAATTTTGATAAGCTTCAAGCTTAGCTGCTTCCATGTCTGGAGAAGGATATTTTTTCCATTTGTTTTACATGTTTTGGCCTGCTTTAAGTCCTGCTTGGTAGGCTTCCAATGCTGCATTAATAGGCTCAAAAATTTTATCAACCAAAATGGATCCTCCAAATTTCACGGTTATTTCCTTGATTTCACTTCCAATTTCATTCACCTTTTCTTGGAATAGCTTCTTTGCTTTCTCCTCGATTTCAGCACCATTGTTTTTGTTTTCTTATCTCATATCTTTTGCTTCTGCTTCTTTTGATCCTTTGAGAGGAAACGTATTTTCGAACCATCAGAGGAGTTGTATTTCTTTTTCTCAAACTGGGCTCTAGTGATTAACTTGATTGAAACAATTGGTTCACTCTCAGATGAGCTACTAGGTATCACTTGGACCACAATTACTACTGTTTTACCCTTGTTTAAAGGATTTTTAGGACAATCTTCCAGAAATTGTCCTCCCTTTGTGCAACATTGTATGCAATAGGCTTCAACTGGCTTGAGGTTTTTGTCAAGCTCTGGGCATTCATTTTTCCAATGATCATCTGCACCACAGTCGTGACAATTTCCCGTTCTTGGCTTAATCATGCATCTTACCATGGGAGGTCTGACACCTTGATTAGCTACATAATACATTGGTGCGAGCTCTGGTGGAGCATAAGTCATGGGTTCTTCCATTGGTGGTGGATGTGAATTATATCAATCTCCTTCTACCATCATTGTAGATGGACTAGGTTGCGCATAGGGTGTAACAGGCACTAATTATTGTTCATCTATGACTCCTTTGGAGTGCATGTACTTTATAGGCATTGCATTATGTCCTGGATACGGAGGTTGTTGACCCAACACAAGTTGAGGTCTTTCCATACCCATCGGCGGTCTTTGAGCTTGGGCCATATTAGGCTGATATTTGTACATGGGTTGTCCTTGTGGCCTCATAGGCACGTACTGAACATTCTCATCATACTTTGGTTGGAAATAGCACTCGTGGGTCTCATGGTTGGGCCATTTACCCTCGATTTCACACCATTTTTGTGGCCTAATTTGTTGTCCTTGTTGAGTTATCCCTTGTCCTGGTCCCCTCATAGGTGCTTTTTGCATGTTGTTCATCCTTTTGAGCATATTTTCTATGGCTGAAAGTGATGCTACAGCAGCCGTTCCCGCTTGTGTTGGTTTAGTGGATATTGTTTTCTCACTTTGGTTATCCTTAGGGACATCTTCTTCGTTGAAAATATCACAATTGTCTCCTAAGTCAATAGCATATGACACACACTCTTCTAGGGTTGTATGCTTCTTGCTATATAGTATAGCATGAAGTTCTTTGTTTAGCAGTCCCTCTAGAACAAAGATACGAGTCGTTCTTCTACAGGTATCTCTAGCCCTGGGCATCTGGCAATGTATTGTTTCATTCAAGTTGCACAATCCCTAGCAGACTCACCATGTTTCTGTTTAAAGCTGTAGATTTGAGCTCCCATATTATGGTTGATCCCCGTTTTGGAACAAGCAGCTACAAATCCTTGAGCTAATGTGTTCAAGTCCATGATTGACCTTGGTGGAATGTTTTGGAACCATGTCAATGCTTTTCCTTCTAATGTCATTCCAAACCCCGTGAATTGAGTATGGAAATTGAATATACGTTCTACTCTTAGCACTTGCTTAAAGCTTGCTAAGTGGTCGTATGGATCCCCTGATCCACTGTATTTTTTGACCCATTTTTGAAAATCAGTTGGTCTTACACGTCTGTTTGGTTTAACTCTCGGTCTCCTGGCAGTTGGTCCTGTTCCAAGTCCTTCAAACCATTCTGTTGGAAATAGTGACTCATGTAGCCTTCGACTGGCTTTAGTGTCACCCGGTTTTCTTCGTGATGAGGTGGTTTCTAGTTTCTTAACATTACTCTCAGATGATCTATCACGGTGTTCATCTCTTGGAATTGTTTCTGGTCCTTGTCCCAATATCCAATCCCTTATGGAATACCCTTGGTATTTGGTTTGTTCTACCTCCTCAGGAGTCATCATAACAAAGTTGTTGTTATAACAATCCCTAAACAGGTAGGTTGGTAGGTCTGCTGATCCCTTATCTTTGATCTTGAAGATATAGATGATCTTCATGGCCGTTTGTTGTCCTGATTTGGCATGCGAAGTCCACCGAAGATCTTTTCCATTTCTATCCTCCCAACAATAGACTCCGATCCTAGGATTATCCGTACTAAGCCATTTCAAAGTCTTCAAATCTACTTGATCGTATCCCTTGAATTCTAAAGTTGGTGGTCCTTCTTTTGCTGACATATCTAGGATTATGGTGTTTACTTCTAACCTCCATTGTCTATCACATCAGGGTTTTCGACTTGTACATACTGAGTTCCATTTCTGTCCATGTACATTTTTCCTTGTTTGTTTGCCCTAATGTCTTCTTCGAACTCAATATCATGGTCATCAATGTAAATAGCATACTCTCCGTTAGGATCCAGGTAAACCTGAGCTCCATGGTGGTTAGTCTTATAAAAAGAGAGTATATGCTTATAGTGCATTGTCATTTCGGTTTTTGCAGATGTTGAATCTGAAAAAGTGTCTGAGACTTCTTCAAGAATAGTATGCAAGGGATTGCCTTGATTCACACTTTCTTCGGTGGATACTCTATTGGAGGTTTCTCTGAGTATGCCTTGATTTCCTAGTACACGACCAGATCTAAGGTTCATATAGACTTATGAAGCCCTGGATAGAGTACTTACCTTTGGATTGACTTTTGTCAATTTTCACTTGATTCGATTGCAACTTTCTGTCAAGCTATCGATTCCTCGTTTGCAACTTGATTCCTTTACAAATTTGATCAAGTTAGATATTCTTCTATAAAGACAGTAGAGTTTTTGCTAACTGTCGTGATTGGTCTATGTGTATCACTTCAAATCAAGCTATGGGAGTCAGCAAATGACTTTCAGATTTGAATTTGGTAAAAATCAAAGGATTTATCTGTAACTTGGAAACTGAGTGAACATGTACCAAATTTGGATCTAATTGAACCCAAAATTGCCCGGTGGCTTTGTATTATGTTGGTCTAACACTGTACAAGTTCAAAAGTCAAAACTGGTGTCCTTGGGTAGCAGTAGTAAATAATCGCAATTATTTATTTTTGTTAGTTTTTTGCACTTTTTTGCTTGGTTTGGCAAGTATATAACCTGTTAAAGTCCCTGGACAAGTTTCAACAAGTTTTGACAAAATCTGATCAAGTTTATCAATTGTTTTGTATTCGTAGACCCTGATTTCAAGAATATGGCATAAGTCTCACTTTTGTGATCCAAATTTCACCAGAATTGATCGGTGGGGTCTACTTGATATGCTTGACCTTGTGGTATACTCAAATTTGCAAATTTGTCAATTTTTGAAGCAGACGTAAATAATCGCGATTATTTACTCCAGCTATATTTTTGCAAATTTTTGTCCCAACTTTGATACATATCTGTTAACACCTCAAGTTAAGGTCTCTAACCAAGTTACAACAAGTTTGGACGAGTTTTGGTCAAATGGTCATCAATTTTCTGTCCATAGACTAACTTTGCAAATTTGGTCAGAATTTTCAATCCAATGATCCAAATCTTACCAAATTTGGTTTCTGGGCTTATTACAACATGGTAAAGCTAGTGGTATGCAAAATTAGTCAAAAAAGTTGAAAAATGGGACAAATGTAAATAATCGCGATTATTTATGACTAGCAACTTTTTGTGTCTTTTTGGTCAACTGAGCATGTACACATGTTTATCACATCAATATAAGCCTATGAATCAAATTTCAACAATTTTGGACAAATTTTTCCCAAATTTACACTCAAGATTCAAAAAGTCAGTACAAACTTTAGTTTTTACCAGTTTTTTGTCAGTTTGGTGATCCAAATCTTTTGTGCCTTTACAAAAGTTATTTGTACACATGCAACGAGTCAATGGTATGAACATTGGTCAAATATGAGCTAAAAATTAATAATCGCAATTATTAACTTCAGGCTTGAAATAAATCAATTTTTGCAATTTTTCAATGGACAATCTTTTTATGAGCTATTTTAAGCCTATGAATCAAGTCAAAACTTAATTTGGCCTAAAATGTCAAGAAAAAGTAAATAATCTGAGTTTTGGCCAACTCTTGAAATTTTTACCTCGATGTGTCCTTGAGCTTACCCACTGGTTCAGACAACTTTTAAGATTACTCTCCAATCGGATTGAATGGTTTGGAGTCTTTTCGTGCTATTTCTAGCCATAGACATGAAATTATGCAACTTCCAATAACAACTCACAATGATTCTTTCAGAGAGAGCAATGTTCTGAAATCCACCTCAGATCTTACTTACCCTACTCTTAGATTCTCATGCAATGGGGTTGTGGAAAGTGTCCCCTAACACTCATTTTCTTGTCTTTTATGGTTTTTTGAGCATTGATCTTAAGACTTCTCTCGTCTATCAATCATCCTCAAAATCTATTTCTATAATCCTACAATCCTAAAGGCGCTCAACAAGTACGATTACTTCCAAGCTACCTCTACACAGCAAAAGACGACAATCTTAGGCTATGCGGTTTCTAAAAGAAAGTTTTGAACTCTAGGCAATCCTAGAGGAAGCTAAAGGATAACTTCACAAGACGCTCGTGTTTTTTCCTAGTTTAGGTCTCTTCAATCCTCGGCAGCGGCGCCAAATGTGGGACGCGTGTCTAACCTCACTATCCAATTTGATTGCAGTATTAGCGAGAACCACGATTAAATTGTCAATCCATGGGATGAAGCTGACTCAACTAGTGCATAGAGGCTACAAGAGGGTGTCAATCTCTCGGAAAACAACTAACAACTCGCATCTAACTCAATCTACACTCAAGTGACGGAAATCACTAAAAGCCAATCGCTCATTGATAAACAAATCACATCCATTACAGCATCAAATGACATCCAAACATAACGTAACTTCTAAGAAATGTTTATAAGACCTAAGCACATATGCTTATGGTTTCAAATCCCACTTTAGGTCAAGTTCCAAAATCGCGATTATTAACAGCAGTGGATTTTTGACCTAGTTGTTTTCGACCCAGAATGCATCTAAATGCTTAGCAATGATGCCCCAATACCCCGCCTATGATTAGTTTTTTATTTGAAGGTGTAAATTTCTAGTTTTGATGAAATTAAGATGCGGGTCGGCGATGCCAAAAGCTACAAAATATCGTGATGTATTTACGTCAATAAGTAGAGCTCTTACCTGCGGTTGCAATGCAACATAACGCGGCTGCAATGTGACAACTGGGGAGGGAGTAGGAAGCGCAAGAAGGAGAGAAGGCGATAAGTGAGCGTCGTTAGCTCACACTGTGTATTTAATAATCCAAAACTTAATAATAACTTACTAAAATTGGCTTTTATACCTTAGCCAAGGTTTTTGGTGGTCAAAACTAAAAATGTGGGAGTTCTACCAAAGATGGGTAATGACAGGTTGATACAATCTGGAAGCTTGTAGCCCCGTCTCATCAATTACAAAGTTTATCCGAAAATTAGGAGTTACAGTATTCCCGATTTATCAAAATAATAAGTGTTTTTACAATGAGAACTCCGAAAAATAGTATTCGTGGTATCTGTGTTAGCTTGCTGCTAACAAAAATCATTTAGGAGAATTAGATATTAGTTATTATGACATTATCTCTCTCTTGAAATCATAGTCGTCCTTGACTATGGGGTAGAGAAGATAAAGCCTATTCATTAGTCCTTTTCCTAGCGGGTAGAGGATCCCTATCTTATCCTTTTCCTAGCGGGTAGAGGATCCCTATCTTACCCTACTACATCATTCCAGAATGGATGACTAATCCATTTGGCTCTTGAGAGTGTAAGCTGCCGCAAGCATGTATGCGCATTAGTCCTATCAATCTTCCATAGTAGAGTGACAAGCTTGGAAGACGTTTTCTCTGCAAACTTGATCCTAAGCATGCATACTTCTTAAAATTTGTGCACAATAAAGAAAAGGAGAGTCTTATAAGACAAAAAATTTGTTCAATTTAAACATTTGTACATTTGCTAACTCTAGGGAAGCATTGTAAGCATTGCCAAGGTTTAGGTTTTTCTTTAATTGTATGCCTTACATCCATCTAGCATCTTCAAAAGGATAGTTCTTAAACTTAATAAGATACCCTTGCATAATCTTACCGCCTCTCAATACCTTGTCTTCATGTCGGAGAATGGACTCGAGCTGTAGCACCTCTTCTTGGTCCTCGATCTCCGGGGGTCTTCAATAGTTGGTTCTTGAGGTGGCTCTCCTTTGTAAGGCTTTATTAGGCTCACATGGAAAGCATTGTGTATGAGCCAATGATTGGGAAACTTAGGTTGATAGGCCATCTCATTGATTGATCTAAGAATCTAGAAGGGACCATAATACCTTTTTGCTAACTTAGCATAGTACTTTTGGTGTCCCACAGGATTCTTGCCCGTCATGTGCCTTAATCGAGCCTTGGAAAATTTAAGCAAAACCCAATCATTTTCTTCAAAATCTTGGGCTCTTCTGTGATTATCAACAGCAACCTTTTGCCTTTGTTGTGAGATAGAGATAGCATCCTTAATGTTTTGGAAAGATTCTTGTAACTCTCGGCTATACTCATCTGCAATGAAGATCTTCCCGTGTACCTCAAGTAGGAGGGTACATTTGGATCTTCCCTCAATTACCTCAAAAGGTGCTTTTCCCGTGGAAGTATGTACAGTGTTATTGTAGGCATACTCCACTAAGGGTAAGTACTTCTCCCATTGGGACCTTTGATCTACTTTCGTTACTTAGGCTTTTAGTAGATCAAGGATTGCTAGGTTAGATATTTCACTTTGGCCATCCATTTGCGGGTGATAGACCGACAAGAAGTTTAGCCTTGTCCCTAAATTCTCAAAGAGACCCTTCCAAAAATTACTGGTCATTCTAGGATCTCTATCTGACACTATGGACATTGGCAAGCCATGGTACTTGAAGATTTCTGATATAAAGAGGGTTTCCATTTGATGGGCTTTTATAGTCTTTTTGACATGTATAAAATGAGCTTGTTTGCTGAACCTGTCTACTATCATCCAAATTCCCATATTCCCATGGATAGACTTAGACAATCCAAAGATAAAATCCATGGATATGCTCTCCCATGGTGAATTAGGGATTGGCAAAGGTTGAAGAAATCTAGGCTGCTTCCCTCTATCAAACTTCGTCTTTTGGCATACCACACATTTAGAAACATACTCTTGTATGTTTGCATTCATGGAAGGCCAATAGAAATATGTCTCAATTCCCTTTAGGGTAGACTAAATTCCTCTATGTCCCGCATAAGCAGGAGCATGAGATTCATACATTACTTTCTCACGCAGTGAGTTAGTAACGCATAGTCTATTGACATAGAGAAGATAACCTTCTTGTAGAGTAAATGGTTCCTCTTTCTTCCCTAGTGCAAGGGCTGAAAGCACATCTCTAAAATCGGGATCAATAACGTACTCATCCATCATAGAAGATAAATCATTGTGAGTTGCTATGGAAACCGCATTCACTCTCAGCTATCTTGAGAGTGCATCGGCTACTTGATTATGCTTGCCAGCAATGTGAGCAATATGAAAATGAAATTGCGAAAGGAAAATTGTCCACCTCATTTGATTGTCGCAGAGCTTGGTCTACATCATGAAGTATTAAGGCTTTGGTGATCCGTCTGCAAAATGAAAGGAGTCCCCAATAAGTAGTGCTTCCACGTGACTAAGGCGTGTAGAACTGCGAGGAGTTCCTTTTCATATATGCCTAGAGCTTGCTCAACAAGGTTGAGCCTTCGACTTTCATAGGCTATGGCATGCCGTTCTTGGAGAAAAACAGCTCCACGGCAATCACCACAAGAGTCACATTGGACCTCAAATGGCTTCGAGATATCCGGTAGTGTAAGCATAAGTTCAGAGATAAGCTTTTCTTTAGGCTTTTTGAAAGCATTGTTCTCCTTGGCAGACCATCTGTCCCTAATGTTTTTCTTTGTTAGGTCATGTAATGGTCCTGCGATTTGTGAGAACTTTTCTATGAAGCATGTATAGTATGCACACATACCTATAAATCTTCTTAGCTCATGAAGATTCCTTGGATTATGCCATCCTTTTATTACCTCAAGCTTCAATGGATCCATTTGGATACCATCTTGAGAGATAATGTGACCTAAATAGTGAATCTCTTGTAAGAAAAACTCACTTTTCTTTCGATTAATATAAAGTTTATTCTCTCGTAAGACTGGACATATTACCTAGAGGTGTTTCTTGTGTTCGTCTAATGAATTAGAGTAGATGATTATATCATCAAAGAACGCTCCAGTAAAGCTTCTATGAGGCTTGAATAGCTTCTCCATCAAGTGGTTAAATGTGGCTGGTGCATTGGTCAAGCCAAAAGGCATGACAAATGTTAAGGCGGTTACGCCGCTAGCGGAAGCTAAATAGCGAGAACTCAACCAACAACAGAATTTGTCAGACGAGGATGGAGCTTGACCCGCAGGCGCATGGAAACAACTAGGTGGGTGTCAAATCACCTACTCGACCTTCTAATGACAATCACTACTAAGGAAATCAAATCTAAGTTCTAAAATACGCAAGTGACTGAAATCCGTACTACGAACGAATGCTATACGAAACAGGATCTAGAATCATTGAATCGATCTCAAACTCAAGGGGAAGTCTATACACTAGGTAAGAACAACACCCTAAAGACTTGAACTGCAAAATCAACCTATAATCACTCCGTGCGGCAAACGCGTATGAAGACAGGCCGAAAAATACAGGTGACCGAAACTTGACCCTGATGGTACTAATGTGTAGCTCTACTCGTTGTGGTTCTATAGATATGTTGCACGCTCTATTCCGACACACGAGTTGGAAGAAAACTCACACCGAAGCTCGTAGGAACTTACCACACATAGAAGCCGATAGCGCGCACTCTTGGTATCTGTGCGTAGCTCTCACCATTGCTAACACAATGGCGGTGTCGCTTATCCAATGGCGGCCCCGTATCTCGCGTAGCAAGGAGATAAGACTCTCTCTCTCTCTCTCCCTCTCTCAGACACAGTCACGGCGCTCAAAAACTCACTTTGATTAATAATTGAATCTCCTTTAGGTTACAAAACTTTGGCTTATATACCTCAGCCTTGGAGGTGAGAACATCTCTAATTATTTACATCAACAGGTGAAATTACTTCGGGATTACAAGCTGGAAACTCAATTGAGTCCCGTTACTTAATGAATGGCTCAAATCAAAATTAATGTCGGAAAGACATTTATTACAATCAATGGTTACAAAATGATGGGTGTGAGCAAAAATGTGGGTGTGATCCTCTGCTAGCTCAACACTTCCTCTGCTGGCTCAACACTCCCCCCCTCCGCGTTCATGTCGTCCCTGACATGACTTTTAGGCTTGGTCAATAGAGTCCTGTCGTCTTGAGCATCTGCAATTGTGATTCGTAGCGTAGGTTGCCGATGGTCAAGGTTGGGCCGAATATTTTGCTTTCGTGAGTGAAAAAGCCGGTGTAGAAAGCTTCTTCGAATGTTTGCATGTGGAAGCTAGGCAAAAACATAATTCTTTGGTATAAGAGATGTAACACCTTTGGTGATGGCTGCAATGAAAGATCATACATCATATCCGTCACTGTGTCGGCCATCGATAGTAGACTCGAGGTCGTGGCTTTATCTGGCGCGAACACTTCAATGCATGCTAAGAGAGTCCTGCAGATTTTCTTTAGCATCTGACACGAAAGGTCAGGAGAGCCAGTAAAGAGTTTGATGGTGCCCGTTAGGGTTTTCACCATGTAGGCTTTACCTATTCTCTCTCCTTCCTTTGGTCCTGGCATCCTGGGATAATTAAGCCAATTTGGCTTCTTTTCTGCAATCCTGCCATGCTCTTTCCAGTTTCTGACTCTTGGCACCGGGCAGAAGGTTGCCTCCTCCCGAATCTCCTTTGGAGCCTCTACCAAGTAGATGAGGTAGGCTGGGTATTTGTTCAGCCAACCTTTCCTCCATCTAGGTTGAGAATCTACAATCTTCTTTGATTGTTCATCCTTTGTGATGTCGCCTTCGTAAAGAGCGACATACTGCTCCTCCTCTATTCTCTTTTTCGTCTTTATCACTTCAAATTTCATCAGAGGGAAAGGCAGGCTGGGTTGCATCCACTCTTCATGGAGCACTTTTGTGTCTAAACCTTGAAGTCTAATGGAGATGAGGAGTCTCCTTTCCCATTCCATTTCCGCCTTGGCACTTTCCTCTGTTGACTTTTCTATTTGGTCTTGGAGCCTTTGTTCTTCTTCTTCAGAGATTCCTGAAGTTGAGGCCACTTCTTGAACTGGGGCTGGATCTTCAATCGTGGTTGCCTCTCCAGTTTCTGGTAGCTCTATGGCTGCTCCCCCTGCTTCTTCTTGTGGTGTCTCTGTTTCTCTTCTTTGTTGCTCTTGGAGGTCTTGGAGCTGTTTGCGGAGGGCCTCATTTTCTGTCCTTAGTGTTTGGTTTTCTGATGTGAGCCTCTCCTCTACAGCCAATGATCCCTCCGCCATGTGCAATCTTTGCACTTGCTCTAACCTTAGCTCTCTTTGCAAACTTCTGACCTGATCTTCCAGAGCTGGTACGAGGGCTTCCTCTTGTTCTGTTCCTGCTCTGCTAGCTCTAGGGGTGGTCCTGAGTCTCGTGATTGTCCTTTCTTGAAGTTCGACTCTTTCCCTTAGCTCAATGAGCTCATCCTTGGCTGCCTCCAGCTCATCTTCTATTCGCTCCTTTGCTTCCTGTGAACTTGTTACCTCTCTTGAAGCTTCGGCTAGTTGGAGTATCAAGCCGTCTCTCTCGTTTTCTGCGTCGTAGAGTGATGCTTTATGACTTTCAGATTCAGTCATAGCATTCTCTAACTTCTTCTGCAACTCTGCTTCCTTTTGTTTTGCTGTCTCAATTGCTACTTCCTTTGCTCTGGATCTTTCTTTAATCTTGCTGAGCAGTTCATGCACCATGTGCATGTCTTTTTCATCTTCATCTGTCAACTTGACAGCTCTTTCTGCCACCACCTCTAATGGCTTCGGCTCTTCTAGTATGTTCTGTTCGTCCATTTTCTCTTCACTCTCCATTGTACCCTTTGTCTTTTCCTTCGTCCCTTTCCGATCATCTTGTTTTCGTAGGGATATCCCATAAACTGCCTCCAGGGCCTCTTCTTCACTGTATCCGATCGCTACCAGATCCTCATAATCATCTTTCTTTTGCTGAACTGGATCTATCTCCTTTTCCTTGGTCCCGGCCTCCGGCTTTTCCATAACTTCTGTTTCTATTTCTATTGCGGTCTCCTCCACAATAATTTCCGTCTTCTTCGGGCTTGGTACATCAGTAAAGGAGGGCTGATTGTCCTCAGTCATCTTGGCTTTCCCTTTGTTTGCTTGCCCGTCTTTCTCTCGAAGTTCAGTAGACTCATCTACTTCCTTCTTCTCCTTGTCGTCCTTTTTTAGCTCAGCTTTTAAAAGCTGTACTTCCTCTTCAGTATAAGGCTCGACAGGTTGTTGCTCCAGTATGGCCTCTGACTCCTCATAAGCTCTAATATATTGATCATATTGATCAACATGTGGCCTGGCTGAGCTGGTTCCGACTTTAGTGGGGTCTGGCACCCACATTTCTTCAAAGTCCCCCTTTAGAGCTCTTTCCGCTCTGAACTGCTCCACCAGCCTTTCCATTCTTGCGGCTTTTTGACTTTTGGTTTGCTTGGGATCAGCCTTCTTCTTCACTTTCTTCTTGAGCGGCTCGTCCACAGCCTCTTCAGGTTCTGAAACTATTTCTAGTTTTCGGCGTGCTCTTGTGGACACCCTCTTGGATACTTCTTGTTGTTCTTCCCCTTCATCGGCTTCTCTAAGCCACTCATTCTGGGAGGGAACCCGTGGCCCTTGATCCCTAGCTCCAATAGCTTCATAAGCTATTCTTGTTAGGATTTCTCCTCCTCCTATGTACTTTGGCTTCTGGTTGTGCATGGCGATTACTTGCTCGTGGATGTATTGAGCATAATTCACCTCTTTTGGCATGTTGCTCTTCAGTGCCCATGTGATGGTAGTTGCAATGGCATGGGGCGGTGTCGTATACTTTTGCGGTCTTTTACTGCAAATATGGAGAAATTGGTTGTACAGTCGGCAAAGGGTTGCCGCTCTTTGGTCTGCCATATCTCCATAAGTTGCATTCTGTTTCTTGGACCCATAAACCTCTATAGCCTCCCTTCTTTCCCTGACAGAGCTCCCTTTGTTGTTCAGCTTCAATGCATCTGCAATGAGCTGTGGAGTGATCTGTACTTCTACTTTCTCTCCATCCATGGCTGTCAATGTGTCTTTCCCATCCTTCTGAATGGATGTTGCCAACTCGTACACTCTTCTTGTATCCACACCTGATGGTCTCGAGGTGAAGAACCTGTGTAAGTCAGCCCTTTCCAGGTATCTGCTGATGTTCTCTGATCTGCTATAATCCACTAATTCTCGTGGGATCATAGGTACATCGACCGATTGCCCTTGAGGATCTCTGAAAGTCCCCTGGTAGATCTTTATTCCCTCTTTTTCTAGTACTGCTTCCTCCACCCAAGTCTTGGTTGGCTTGAGGGTTTCTGTTGGAATATCAAAAGGTTCTCCTTCTGCAAGAGCATCCTTGATGGTTGGTCTTTTTCTCTTAGTTGCCGATGACTTAGCGGAATCCATGGATCCTGTAACTCCAATTTCAGAAGTTAGCGTCTTTTTAGTACTGAAAGCCGAAATGAAGCTTTTAACTATTCAAATGACTTGAAAATTGAAACATAAGCTATTCAGGGCCTAAGGATGCAATGTAGGTGACAAAATATGCAAACTGGGCTCAAAATCATGCTGGAGACATCATACGCGTATGATGTCTTTTGTGTCAGAATGACTTCATATTGGTTGTGCTTGTAGCTGATAGTGTATACATGAGTATTATATGCTTGGATTTGAGTTTGGATCCCATTTGGTCAAGTTTTGGCCAGTTTAGTCCGGTTCAGGCTCTTGGCAAAATTTTGAAAGGGAATTGGATTTTATGATCCAAATTGGGTAAAACTTGGTGGGTTACTTTCAAATGGCATGTAGAACACTTCTGTTTGGTGGTTGAAGCCCTGAGGTGCCAAAATCACATAGTGAGACATCATACGCGTATGATGTGTTTTAGTGCATTTTTGGACCAATTTTCTCTATAAGCTTGGTTTTGGCTTTAGATAGGCTTATTCAGTGGATTTATCAAGTTTGGATAGAATTTGGACTAAAAATGGCTCTGGAGACATCATACGCGTATGATGTCTTTTTCATCAATTTTTCATGGGATTGGTTCTGTGGACTCTCCATGTGCTAGTGAAGCACTGTTTATACTCAAATCTTGGTTTGGACTTGAATATGTTGGATTTGGGACAAAAATAGGCTTTGTATGAAGGATTTTCTCTTAATTGGGCTAATGGGGTGATCCACTTGACCAAATGGTTCCAAACTTCATATGTAGCATGTATTAGATATATATAATGGATGTATGATGACAAATGAGCATTTTTGGCTCTGTAAGTGCAAATAGACATTATACGCGTATGATGTCTTTTGTGTCAAAATGGTGCTTTTTGGTTCCAGATAGCTTGTAGATGTGTTAATCAACAATCCTACAAAGTTTCAATGAGTTTGGAGTTATTTTGACAAAATTAGGACCAAAAATCAATTTTATGGCCTACTTTGCGTCTTTTTGGTTTTCCTTGGGTTTTCTAACTCCAATTCTCATGATACTTGGTTCATAGGATGTGATTAACATGTGGAATGAGGCTATGCACTCAAATGTTGAAATGGATGTGAAAATCATGCTGTGAGACATCATACGCGTATGATGTCTTTTCTTGAAATGTTGGTCTTTTTGTGCAAAGAATGCTTTGTGCTAGTGCCCTAAGCCCTGCTAACTAGTTTTCAACTTAAAAAGTCATCAGTTTAGCTAAAAAGCCCCCTTATAGGCATTTCAGTCTCCGAAGTCGTCTTTTTGCCTTGGAGTTGAATTTCTTCAACTTTTCTTCTCGAGAGTTGCATTTCCAGCTCATTGGATATGTTGTGAAGCCACCTATTTGGTTGAACTTGACTTTGGCTCCCCGTTCTCTATCTTTCTCCATTTGGTTGCCCGAAAGCGTCTTTTTCACCATCGGTAAGTGAATCAGCTTTCTTTTGGGTTTTGCTTGCAAACATAAGTCATCCCTGTATATTTGAAGCTGCTTGTGAAGTTTCATGTCATTTGGTCGTCAATTTTAGCCGTTATGCCAAAATGACGCTTTGTGTGTCCGCCGCCGAATCGGTTGTTCCGACCTACTTTTAGTGATCCAAACCCGGAGATACTCCATGGTTGCATTGCCCTCGATGTTGTTAAGATTCCTGAGAAGTTTTGTGTCGTTCCGACAACTTTTTTCTGTTTGCCTTTTGCAGGCTCTGTTGACCTAGGGTTTTTCTAGTCGTTCTTTCTCGAGCTTTGAGTGCTAGAAACTCATCTCCTATACTAGGGTAACCCACCTCTAAGTTCTTGTAAGGTTTGGTTAGGCGGTTGTGCCCCTACCTAGCGTTCCTCCCCATTCCCCGTCTGCTCTTGTTTATTGGTTTTGGTGAGTTTTCGCGAAAAAAGTTAACGATAAGCATCAAAAGCTTATGGCAACGAGTCTACCTCTCATGTCTGGTGTCCTCTGAGCTCTCGTAGCAGTCGTAGAAGGCGGTAGAAGGTCGGATGCTCCTGTGTGCTCTTTGCTCTCTCCAAGAAGGTAATAGTGGAAATGAGCTTGATAGTGAAGTGAAAAATACTTAACTTCGGGCTTCCCGGATCACTTGTTACCAAATTTGACATGTGCTCCTATCTCGTCGTGAAATGCACTTTAGGATTTGAAATTTCTCAATTCGGACTCCGTTTGACCTGTTTCTGAGAAATCTGTCCACTTTGCCAAAATTCTGTCATTTCGGGCTTTCCGCAACTTTTTCAGAATTGTACCCCATTTTTACCATGGGTTGCCCTTGTCATTAGGATCATCACCGTCTATTCTTTTCTTTTTTCCGATCTCATTTCACCTGATTTTTTATTTTTCTTTTATTTTTATTAAGAAAATCATAAAAAATAAAGGAAAATAGCAAATTGAAGCCAAAAAATTCCAAACATACACGATAAATAGCTGGTAACCCTGTGTATATGAATATACACTTCTTTGTGATTTCTGGACTTGGATTACCACTTTTTTCCACTTTTTAGCTCCAAAAACACTCTTATTTAGTGATATTTACACATCTAGAGACCCAAATTCATCATTTGATCTCTTCTTGTTGCAAAACAAGGTATATAAGGGCATAAATATTATCAATATCCGCAATCAAACATAAAAAATTGCAAAATCATGTAAGACACTGCCCTTGTAATATAATTTTTGTTTTTCTTTGTTTTTCCCGCTTGTAGCTGCTTTGTAGCTCCTGTATACCTCCCCCCCTCCTAGTCTGAGTCCTCCCGGACGCCTATGAAGTGTCTGTGGGTGAAGCATTGTAGTTGTTTTGGTCATAAGTTCCCAATGCAATTGTAGAGCGATGATACAACAGTCTTTCCAATAAAGCTGCTCTTTGTTTGATTGAAGGATTGGTGGTCGGGTTTTGGGTTGGTTTTGGCACTTCGGTAGTAGAATCAGTAGATGGATTCTTCGTTACCTTGTTGTCTTTTTTCACAATCCAAATCTGCTTCCGCTTTGCTTGTGCTTGCCACAAACTCTTTGCGACCCAAACCTGCTTTGTTCTGTGTGTTGATTTCCTCGCCTTGAAATACCTAGGAGTTTCCGTTGATTGTATTGAAGGGAGTTCCTATTTACAAATCTTTGGGATCCAAATTTGCTTGCTATAGCTTTGTGCTGTCATGAACTTCTTTGGAATCCAGATCTATTTCACTGTCCTTGATTGTCTGGAATCACTCTGTTGTCTGGTATTGAAGACTCTGTTTTCCACCTTTGTGTTCTCTGGCACAGCCTTTTTTGGTCTCCATACCAACTCTGACTCCATTTTTTTCCAAGGTTGAGCTGTTATATTATTGCTTGTCTTCCTTATCCACTGTTGAGAATTCCTCGTCGAAGAGTAATCCAGTTGTATAGAAACTTTTGGTTGCCATTGCTTCTTCTTTTTCTCTGGTTATTGTTTATCTTTGTCTTTGGATTCGTCCTTTGGAGTTGGCTCTTCTCCTTTGGTGAACTTAACTGATTGACTTTCACCTTCGTATTTGATAAGCACTGAATTAGAACTCCAGTCAATCATTGCATTATATTGCTTCTGCCATGGTTGTCCTAGCAATAATGGATGTTGTGTAGCTTGGTCTTCAACCACGTAAAACATATGAGGATACACATATTGGTTAATCTGTATATGTAAAACTGTGCATCCGACAGTTTTGATTGAATTCTCAGAGTAACTCTTTAACTCTTGCTTGGCAGTTTGTAATTTCGTGTCATTTGTCAATTGTCTATACAAACTGAGTGAAAGTAGGTTAGCTTGAGCTCCTGAATCCAATAGTGCTCTGGCTTTGATTTGGTTGGTCCCTACTTTGCATTCAATGATGGGTTCTTCTTTGTCATTTCCCATTTCTGTTATACTGACTGCGTTTATTCGTATTGCTCCTTCATTGCGCTGTTTCTGACGCAGTAGTCTTCTTTTCTCCATTCTTTCCTTCGCCTCGGCTTGCGCTTCCTCCTCAATCTTTTTCTTTTTCTGGACACGCAGATTTTCTTGATGTATTTTGAGAAGCATGTCTTGGGTTAGCGGCAAAAGATACTTTTTCACTCTGCATCCACTAATCCAATTGGGCATTTCTTCTCCGTCTAATGTAGCAAGCTTGACGGCTCCACTTGGTGATAGATCTTTAATCACCAGAGGTCCCATCCGTCGCTTTTTAAGCTTCTTAGCATGCTGTTTCAGAGTGTAAACTAGAACATAGTCCCCAACCTTAAACTCTTTAGTCCGCACATGCTTATCAAAAAATTCCTTTTGTCGCCTTTTTTGAGCGTAGATAGAAGCTACTGCTTTTAGGCGAAGCTCGTCTAGCTTTTCCAGGTCATCTATTCTATCAGAAAGCTCGTGCCCTGTCCACTCTAGGTCCTTAGCCACCCTTAATGTTGAAATCAAGAATTCTATTGGTAAGATAGCATTTAGCCCAAAAACCATGTTATATGGGGTCGTTCCTATTGATGTTTTATATGCTACCCTATATGCCCATAATGTTGAATGCAACTTCTGGTCCCAGTCAGTTCTCGACTCAGATACAATCTTCGTAAGGACCGTGCATATGGTTTTGTTTGTTGCTTCAGCTTGTCCGTTTGCTTGTGGATGATACGGGGCTAATTTCCTATGGATTACCATGAATTCATCTAGAAGGATCTCTATCACTTCATTTATGAAATGTGTGCCTCGATCACTCACAATTTCTATTGGCAATCCATATCGTACAAAGACGTATTCATATAGAAATTGTGCCGTGGTCCTGGCATCTGCTTTTTGAGTTGCCTTTTCTTCGACCCACTTTGTTAGAAGTCTGTAGCCACAATGATGTATTGTGCATGAGTCTTATATGCAGGAGGTGAAATGGGTCCGACATAATCAATCCCCCATTTTGCAAAAGCTCTTGCCCCCATCATCGGTCTAAGCGGCATATCATATCTTTTAAGTGGTACTTTGGTCCGCTGACAGTCATCACACCGTTTAACGTATTCCTCAGCGTCCATATGTAATGTTGGCCACCATATTCCTTCGACTAAGATAAGTTTTGTTGTCTCATCACCTGAGAAATGGCCTCCACCTACTCCTCCATGAGCTTGCTCCAGGATTATCACATACTCAGACTCTGATGCGCAAATCCTAAGCTGGTTGTCTTTACCTCTCTTATAGAGTTGATCTCCTATTAAAGCGTAATCTCTAGCTTCTGTCTCTACAGATTTCTGACGAGCTTTTGACGTTCCTTTTGGGAAAGTTCTATTTGTGAGATATTCAACAATATACTGACTCCATTCTGGAGCGATCATTATCTGATATAATGTCGAATACTCGGCTGGCGGTTTTGATGAACATACAATACATACAGTGACATATTCATGTACGCTTTCTTTCATTCCTGGCCAATAGACTCCCAATTGTAACAAATTCCTATATGTGTTCCTTCTTGAACAATGAAATGCACATTCCTGAACATGTGCTTCGCGCAGATATATACTATATTCCTCAGGATTGATGCATAGTCGTAAAACATGATCATTTCCCAATTGATACAACCTTCCTGCAATCAATTGAAGATTCTTGGATTGCTGAATAGCAATATGTTTCAGGTTGTATTCTCTTCTATCGAACTCTCCTCCATAGGTTAATAGGTTAACGACATTTTGAGACCACTTAGGTATCATTTCTATGTTGAACAAGTACGCGTCTGGCATGTCGTCATCTACTCCTATAGGGTCTTCTCCATTCGTCAATCGCGAAAGATGATCAGCTCTAAGATGTGTTTTTCCTTTCTTTACTACTACCGTGAAGTCGAATTCCAGTAAGATAATGAACCATCTCACTATTCTCCCGGTATTGCATGGTTTATTCACTAGGTAGAGCAAGGCTTGGTGATCCGTAAAAAACACAAACTTGTTGGCTAGAAGATAATGCCGAAATTTCTTCACAGCATAGATCATTCCTAATCCTTCTCGCTCTGTTGTGGTGTAATTCTTCTCTGCATGGTTGAGCTGTCGACTGGCGTAACAGATAGGAAAATCCATGTTTCCTTCTTCTGGCTGAGCCAGAATGCATCCTATTGCATATGCCGAAGCATCTATATGCACATGGAATATCTTCTCCCAATCTGGTGATTTCAAGACTGGAGCAGTAATGAGTGCCTCTTTCAATTTCTTGAACGATTCCTCACACTCCTCTGTCCATTCAAAGTTCACTATTAGCCTGTAAAGTGGTTGGCCTATTATAGCGTACATGTAAATGAATCGTCTATAATATCCACAATGTCCCATAAAGCTCTGTACTTGTTTCGCATTGGTTGGTCTAGGCATATCCACTATAACTTTTATCTTCTCTAAATCCGTGGATATTCCGTTTTGTGAGACAATATGTCCCAGAATTCTGCCCTGTCGGACCATAAACACACATTTCTCAGGATTGAGACAAATGCGATATGTCCTACATTTCTCAAATACTTTTCTTAGGTGTTCTAGATGCTCATCTCTCAGTAGAGAATGTACACATAAGTCATCCATGTAGATTTCTAGAAACAGCCTTAAGTATGCTTTGAAAGCATGCGTCATCAGCCTCTGGAAGGTTGCGGGAGCATTGGTTAGACCCAAAGGCATAACTCGATAAGCATAAATTTCCCACTCCGTTGCAAAAGCTGTTTTATGTTGATCTTCTGGTGCTATGGCTAGCTGGTTATATCCTGAAAAACCATCAAGAAAGGAGTATGTTGTTTTCCCTGATACACACTCTAGAACATGATCAGTTATCGGCAGGGGATAATTGTCCCTGATTGTTGCAGCATTCACTTTCTTTAAGTTGACACACACTCGGAGTTTTCCGTTCTTCTTAGGTACTACCACAATCGGAGATACCCAATCGGTGTGTTCAATCTCGTATATGAATTCAACTTCCATTAGCTTATCTATCTCTTCCTTGATTCGCTTAGCAAAAGTATCATTATATGTGTATGGTCTCTGTCTGCTAGGCTTTGCGTCTTGTTTCAGTGGGATTGAGTGTTGGCATATCGATGGGTCAACTCCCTTTAAGTCCTTATAAGACCATGCAAACACATCCCTATACTCTCTGAGAAGACTCAAAAGTCTCTCTTCCTCGCCTGGAGACAAATCTGTGGCTATGTAGACCGGTCTAGGTGGCTCACCTGGAGCTGCTAAATCAACTTTTTTTGCATCCTCCGGTCCGTCATAAGATTCGTTCTCCTTCCTCTCTCGAATAGGTGGGGTTAATATCACCTTCCTATCCTCTATTGTGAATTTCCTATAGTGAGAGGGAACATCCATGTTTTCCTTGATTTTGACGTTTTCGTCCTCTCCACTCTCAATTTCTGTCGTCCAAACTTCCTTCAGAGTTTTCTTGAGCTCTCTGTACTTGTTTCTACGTTCTAACTTGGACTCCGTGTATTCTCTGTTGCGCTTGTTCTTTTCTGATTTTTCTGTTTCAGTTTTCGTTCCATTCTTTTGAACTTGATTTCTTGAGCCTCTTTTGTCTTTTCGTAAGCTCTTTTGATCACTGCCTCTCATTCTTCCAGAAATCTTATCCTTAACACAATCTTCAGCCTTTACTAGCATTAGGAATTGATTTTTTCCTCTTATTCTAGGCATCGGATTGGTTCTAACCCCCTTTGTTTTTCTCTTTGCTCTATAGCGTTTCTGGCGTTGTTTAGTTTGGTTCGGAAAATCATAAAATCGGACATCCATTATAGTTTCTTCGTTTCCGCTTGAATTGTCCGTTGACTCGTTGTCTGCTTCATTTTCCCACTCTGGATGATCGGTAATGTCGTGAAACACCTCCTCTTCATCTTCCTTTTCCAGTGTATCGTTCTTTTCAGTTTCTTTTTCGAGTACAGTTCTCAACATGAAGTACGGAACCACATCGTACCCGTCCTTATCGCAAAATTGCGTTGTGGGACCATCCGGAATTGCACAAACATCTAGGGTTGCTAGAATGTGTGTCCATTCTAATGGTTCAAACGTGTCCTCTGGAAAGGGTTCTCTTATATAAGTTTCGTCTTCGATAGCCCTTTCTAAAACATCTTCTTCTCTCGTTAGACTTCCACATTTCGAAGCTCCACACATCCATAACTCCTTGGGTTTACCTAACCAAGCTGGAAATTCGGATCCCGCCAAAGTAGCTGAATCAAACTCCTCTACCGGTGTTCGGTTCACATCTTTGTAGCTATGGTCTTTCAGGTTCACACGTGTAGTGGTTTCCATATTTCTCAAGTATATGTGATCGTAGCCCCAATCTTGGACCATTTTCAACTGTCTCATGAATGGTCTTCCCAATATGATATCATAGTTATTCTCCTTGGCAAAATCGACAATAGCAAAAGTATGTTCGTATTCAATGCCGCAAGAAGTCACTACAACTTTCTCTAATAACCCCATAGGTTTCTCCATGTGTCCATCTGCTAATTGGAGTTTCAACCTAGTCTTCCTTATTGCTGGTTTCCCCCATTTTTTCCAGATTTCTTTTGTAGCAATGGCTACCCCTGCTCCGCTGTCTAGTATTGCCATCGTCTTCACTCCTTGGAATTCAACTGGTAAGGTTGTATTCCCCTCTTCACCTTCGCAATACTCTCCGACCTTGTTTAAGGGTACAGGCTTAGCGTTCTTTTGTGGCTTGCTCAGCTCCTCTATGCTCTCTTGCAATCTCGATGTTGGATCTTTTATCCCGAATTTCTCCAAGCATTTTCCTACAGTGGTCCACATGTGTGGTCTTAGCCTCAAAAGCTCAGCTAAAGTGATAGTGCATGTCACTGGTGTTGACAAAATCTCTATCAATCCTTGCGAGTCCATGACTTTTTCTGATGAGATTTTTCGTGAGGGAAGTGCTCTAATCTCGGATTTTGCTTCATACTCTCCTAAGTATGAAGGTAAGGTTTTCAGTGAATGAGGTTTGCTCTCCATTGTTCTAACAGAACCCCCATCTCCCCAGTAAGATTGCAGATCCAAGTCCACTTGAGATCCTGCCTCAAATTCCACTATGGGAGGATTCCTGATGTCCTTTTCCCAATTTGTCTGATTAGCTTGGCAACTTAGCTCGTTTGCAAAGTTTGCCTCTCTCACTTGTTTCCAAAATTCATTGTAATCCTCATCTTTTCCGTAAATCCTCTGTATGACTGGATGAAAACTCTCTATCTCCTGATCGGTTGTGTTCAATACTATGCGGTCATCCTTTTGTGTATTTTCAGGCTTTTGTGCACTGGGAGTCTTTTCAGCTACCCGTGAAACGATAGTCTCTTGCTGAATTGGGTTTTCCTTTCCACAATTCATTGTTTCTTTTGGTGGTTCTAATAAGGCTTGTGCAGTCTCGATCATTCTCTGGCACATTTCAAGTCTCTGCTTTTCCAATTCCGCGTTTGGGTATGTCATCCACCTCTGTTCTTGTGTTTGGTTGTTCTTTAACCTAGCTTCGTAAGCTCTCATCAGTGCGTCCGATGGTTCGTGTACTTTGTCGACTAGCACTGATCCCCCTGAGCTTAAGCTCGTTGTTTCTTTGATACTCTTTTGTTTCGTTCTTTCCGGGCTCATCTCTCGTTTCCCGTTTTGACTCTTAAGTTTTTCTAATCTAGCTTTAGTTTGCTTTAGTTCCTCAGCTAGAATAGCGTCTTCACGTTCTTTTCTCAACTTCATGCGTTCTTTTCTAGCTTTCCATGTGTTTTTTTGACTCCGCGGTCCTTGACTAACCACTTCAGTCGCTAACTTTCCATTCTCAGGTTCTCTAGTGGTTTTCTTAGCTTGAGCTCTAGTAACAACTTGCGTTGGTATCAGAGTTTCATTTTCAGACCCACTGCTGGTAGGAATAGTTTCTAACATATTCAATGTCGTCTTTTGCACTTTGTTTGGATTCTTTGAACAATCCTCAATGAAGTGAGTAACCCCACACTCAGTGCAATAAGCGTTAATTCTAATGATTTCCGTATGTGGGCAAACATTCATCAGATGGTCACCCCCACACTTGTAACAGGGTCCTAGTGCTGGTCTTGGTCCCATTTGATTCGTCCTTTGTGGATAGGATGGTCTTTGTCCTGTTAACCCTCCATGAGCTATGAACATCAATGTTCTTGCGTCCAAATTGTATCTCTCTTCATCAGAAGCACTTGTAATTGTTGGTATTCCAACATTCCCAATCATGCCCCATGGTTCTGGTTGTTTGGGTTCTTCTGGTGGGTAATACATAGTTGGAGACATGTGTGCACCAGATTCTTCATAATAGGCTTGAACAGGCACTAAGGCTTGTTCTTCCTGATTCTCTAAGGTTGATGCATATCTAATGCCCACTGGTCTTGCTCCTGGTAAAGGTGGTTGTTGTCCCAATACCGGTTGCGGTCTTTATAAACCCCATAGGTCCTGGTACACTTCCCGTTGGGTATCGAGGTACTGGATGTATCTGAGGTGGTGCTAATTGAGCAGGAGGTGCATACTGGCGCTCCCTTACATACCCTTTGTTGTAATAACACTCCTCTGTTGGATGATTTGTCCATTTTTGTTCAATAGCACACCATTTCAGTGTTTTTGGCAATGGTTTTTGGTATGGTGCCATCCTTTTTAGAGCATCTTCTATCATTTGCTCTACATTTGGCATGGTTGTTGTTTGAACATTCTTTTTAGTGGTAGTCTCGCTCGCTACGGAGGAGGAGCTACTGGATGCAAAATCTGTATCCGCTGACACCTCTCCATAAACCGTACAGTTATCCACTAAGTACAATGCCTCTCTCGTTACTTGCTCGAAACTTGTACAAGCTTTCAAGTGCAAGTCCTTCTTGAGAGTGTCGTTCCTCAGTCCCTCAATAAAGAGAACAGATAGTCTGTCATCTTGTGGTCGTTCACGTACTGGACATCTCTCAATGTATTGTTTGAAGCGAAGTGAAGCTTCCTTCACTTTTTCGTGTTCTCTCTGTTTAAAAGCATATATTTGTGAGACCGTATTGTGCTTAATCCCTCGTTTTGAGAATTCCTCAGCAAACTCTCTTAGCAAATGGTCAATGTCATGGAATCCCCCTATGTTCATTGGTTGAAACCATGTCAATGCAGTACCTTCTAGAGTAAGACCAAATCCCTCGTATTGTGTATGGAAATCTGTTATCTGCTCAGCTCTTAAGACTTGCTTAAAGAGTGACACATGTGCATACGGATCTCCTGAACCACCATACTTCTTTGGCATACACTTCGCGACTTGAGATGGTCTCATACGTCTATGGTCTGCTACCAGTCTCATTGCTCCTGTGTCTCGGCTAAAGCTTTCTCTAGCATCATGGACTTCATGGGTTACCCTTGTCGGTTCCCCCGCCCTGAATCTACTACTAGGAGGTAAATGTGATGGTTTCGCTTCAAACCTTGGACCTGGGGTGGTATAGGTGGGGATTGGAACTGCACTACCTCGATTCGTCTCCATTGACTCTCTGGAATGTAATGATCCCATTGGTCCGAGCTTCGAGTCCCAAGGTTGACTGAAAGAGTCAGCAACCTGAGTTCTTTGTCCTCCTGTTGTCATTGAGTTTTGCACTCCAGTTGTTGGTGCTGGTCTATGTGAGCTAGAAGTAACATAATACTGATGTAGTGGTCCCCCAAAGTATGTATATCCTTCTAATTCTTTCTTGCCTATTGTTGAGTATTGCCTGCCATACTTATCGTAAGCGGCAATTTTCACTTCTGATCCCTCTGTGTAGGTAAAGACATAGAGTCTTTTTTGGTCTGTCAACTCTCCGGTGTAGGGTTCTTCACATCTATAATAGAGATCTTGCTCCCCATTATTATATTTGTATAGCCCCACATAGATGTTATCAGTGTTGATCCTTGTAGTTTCATTCTCTCTTCTTAACCTCGCATTAGGGAACTTCATTATTGGTGCTTTCTCCTCGAGTTCTTCATCTATTTCGGCTTTGGTGCCCATCAATCCCCACTTGTCCACAATGTTAGGGTTTAGGACTACCAAGTACATGGTACCCTCGTCATCTAGATATCTATCTCCGCTATAGCTCACAGGCACTAAGTCCTTGAACTCACTAGGTCTTTCTTCTATCTTTACACAATAGCGGTCCATTCCATCTTTGTAGATCTTTGCACCTTGCTCATTGTCGTACTGATATTTTATGAACAGTAGCTTCATTGTGGCGGAAGGGTTTGATGATCCTGCTGCCATATTTTCTCTGTTGTTCCTGTTCGAGTGTTCGGTGAAAATCTCGTAAGACCTCTCCGAAGAAGTATCCTAAACACTTCCTTCAAAGATCGGCTCTAATGGTTGCACCCAACTTTGGTTTACACTTCCCTCGGTTGATATGACACTTGCTGGTTCCCCTTGTTTTGGTTGATTATTCCGGAGATTCCTGCCCGATCTCAAATTCATCAATTCCCCTAAAGGACTGTAACTTTTCCGTCTCGGCAATTTGTTTTCCCAACTTTTTGTGGTCAGAATTGATCCAAATTGATTGATACTTGGTCAATTGTTTAATCTTGTCAGTTGGACAACTTCTGTTTCATCAAGTGAGAATTTTGTTGCAGTTATGCTGAAAAAGACATTATACGCGTATGATGTCTTTTTTCACAGATTTTGACTATTTTGGTTATGCTCTGTTCCCTCACAAAATTCAGTTTGAACTCTGTTTGAGCAAGTTATGGCTAATTTAGGCTTTTCTTGGCAATTTTCCGCTTTTGACTTGTTTTTTGGGTCAATTGTGATCCAAATGGGATGAAACTTGAAATATAACCTCTAGACAGCTATTACAATGGATCTGTGTTAGCAAAGTATCAAAATATGTCCAAAATTAGGTCAAAGACATCATACGCGTATAATGTCTTTTTCATCAATTTGGGTCCAAACTTGATATTTATGCTTTCTACAGTGTTTGTAACAATCTTGTCAGGTCAGATTTCAAAAATAAGTAGTGGAAGTGCCAAAAGACATTATACGCGTATGATGTCTTTTGTCCCAGATTTTGACTATTTTTGGTTTTAAGCCTTCTCCAATGTTTATAATTGAGTTTCAAGTGTTTTTGTCAGGTTTGAATGTAAAAACAAGATTTGAATCCAAAATTTCCTATTCTTTGCGTTTCTTGGACTCCGACTTGTCTTTTTGGGTTTCTTTGAGTGTTAATGCTCTTGTTTTAAGTTGATCTTAGGGTAAAACCCCCCTTCTAAACACTCTGGCAATGTCAAATTTTCAATTTTAGTCTCTGTTTAGGTCCTAAGACATCATACGCGTATGATGTCTAAAGTTGCAGATTTCCAGTTTTTCAGCACAGAACTCTTCCAATAGCTCTTTTAAGTACTCAGCAACAATCAGTTACACAGAAAATTTTTCTGAACTTTGTTTATTGCATATTTCACTACCAAAGCGACTTTTTCAGTGATCTAACATGCAATCAAACACATCAAGCAAATAGAACACCAATTGATAGCTCTAGATCAGGATCAAATCAGGCCCTACCTAAGCTACTTCTAATCATAAAATGAATTTTTTGCAATTGAAAATATAAAGAGATTTACTACCACACAAGGAGTAGCAAATGCTTTTTATGTCAACAACCACTTAAACACCATCAAAAACAATCTAATCTAAGCTAAACTAAAAATACTGTCAACACGGAAGACCCAGGAATACCCCACTTCCTAGTATCTCTCGAGACCTTCGGAGTCCACCACTCCTAGATCTTTTCTAACTAAAGTATACAAAGTAGTTTATACGACTCACCTCGTAGGATTAGTCTAAGGTCACCTACTTAGGGCTCTCGTCCCCGGCAACGGCGCCAAATGTTAAGGCGGTTACGCCGCTAGCGGAAGCTAAATAGCGAGAACTCAACCAACAACAGAATTTGTCAGACGAGGACGGAGCTTGACCCGCAGGCGCATGGAAACAACTAGGTGGGTGTCAAATCACCTACTCGACCTTCTAATGACAATCACTACTAAGGAAATCAAATCTAAGTTCTAAAATACGCAAGTGACTGAAATCCGTACTACGAACGAATGCTTTACGAAACAGGATCTAGAATCATTGAATCGATCTCAAACTCAAGGGGAAGTCTATACACTAGGTAAGAACAACACCCTAAAGACTTGAACTGCAAAATCAACCTATAACCACTCCGTGCGGCAAACGCGTATGAAGACAGGCCGAAAAATACAGGTGACCGAAACTTGACCCTGATGGTACTAATGTGTAGCTCTACTCGTTGTGGTTCTATAGATATGCTGCACGCTCTATTCCGACACACGAGTTGGAAGAAAACTCACACCGAAGCTCGTAGGAACTTACCACACATAGAAGCCGATAGCGCGCACTCTTGGTATCTGTGCGTAGCTCTCACAGTTGCTAACACAATGGCGGTGTCGCTTCTCCAATGGCGGCCCCGTAGCTCGCGTAGCAAGGAGATAAGACTCTCTCTCTCTCTCCCTCTCTCAGACACAGTCACGGCGCTCAAAAACTCACTTTGATTAATAATTGAATCTCCTTTAGGTTACAAAACTTTGGCTTATATACCTCAGCCTTGGAGGTGAGAACATCTCTAATTATTTACATCAACAGGTGAAATTACTTCGGAATTACAAGCTGGAAACTCAATTGAGTCCCGTTACTTAATGAATGGCTCAAATCAAAATTAATGTCGGAAAGACATTTATTACAATCAATGGTTACAAAATGATGGGTGTGAGCAAAAATGTGGGTGTGATCCTCTGCTGGCTCAACACTTCCTCTGTTGGCTCAACAACAATGTATTCATAAAGACCAAACATAGTGTGAAATGCGGTCTTTACAATGTCTTGATCAACTATCCTTATTTGATGGTAGCCACTTTTTAGGTCAATCATACTGAAGTAGGTCGACCCTTGCAGCTTATCAACAAATAGGTCTTCTACCTGTGGAACACGAAACCTATTTTTGATAGTGATCCTATTTAGTGCTCTATAGTTGACACACATACGATATGTGCCGTCTTTCTTTTGCACTAATAACACGGGTGAACAACATGGAGATGAGCTAGTCCTAACCATGTCCTTCTCAAGTAACTCATGCACTTGCCGCATAATCTCCTCTTGTTGAGCTTGAGAAACTCTATAAGGAGGTTTATTAGGCGATGAACTTCCTGGAAGAAGTTCAATTGCATGGTCATCATTGCCTCATTTAGGAGGTAATTCACAAGGGATGCCGTCAATAAAAACATATTGAAATCCCTTGAGAAAATTGGATAACTCTAATTCCTTGTGATTGTTTATATTTCTTTTGCTAAAGCATTAGATTCATTTTGACAATCTTTAACAAAAATCATGTACATGGAAATAGAGCTCTTTATTGACTTATGGAAAGCTTGCTTATGTACAATGGGTATTGTGTTACCCAACTCCTTAGCATCTATGTACATATCTTTTTCCCTGAACATAAAGTAGATTTGCCTTTCAAGGAATTTATTATTGGCAGACATGCGATCAAACCATGGTGCCCCTAGGATTACATCCTCATGCTTGAGAGGAGAGATAAAGAAGTCCTCTTTGTCCACATAGCTTTGGACGTGGAGCCTCCATTTCCAATTAAGGGAGTGACTGAAGCTTCTTGCCCCTTGAAAGCACCATCGAGTGGGTAGGACATCTCCCATCTCATAGGCTTGGATGCCTAGCTTGGTGGCCAACTCTGTGGATATAAAATTGTGCATAGAACCAGGGTCGAACCAGGGTCAAAGAGAATAAAAGCATCATGTTCTCTTACCTTTCCCCAAGCATGGCATAGAGGAGATACTTTGTGGTGACCATTCTCTTCTTGGATTTTGACCAAGGTAGCTCTAGTAGGCTCATTTCGTGTATTCTTGTGGGGACAAGCATGATAGGCATGCCCTTGTTCCCCGCACTTGAAACAGTGGTTATCTTTATGATAACGCTCAAGCTCTTCAAGAGAGAGTTTATTTTGCCTTTATAAACTCCCTTCTACTTAGCTTTGTTGTTGTTGGCATTGCCTTTAGGAGACTTTTGGACAGCATCCTTCCCCTTACATTCATTATTAGGGTCCTTGTTCTCCGTGGGCTTAAGATTTCTCTTAGCCTCTTGTTGGAATTGATTCGTGAAGCCACCATGATATGGTGTATGACCGCAGATATGGTGCGTGGCCTTTGGGAGTTGACATACTCCGCCATATCTTCAGTTAAGCCCACACAAAATTGTTGTTTTTGCTCTCCAAAATCCATCTTGTTGAAGACAGTGGCTTCAAGATGTAAGTCCCAAAACATGTCTACATATTTGTGAATAGATTTGTAAGGAGAGAGCTTCAAGCTTCACCATTCGGTGAGTACTTTGTATTTGGCATCGATAGCCAAAAATTGCTTCATGATGGAAGCTCTTGAAGCTTTCCATGTTTGTGGAGCTTCACCGTTTGCCTGTAGGCTAGACCACTGTTGCCTGGCGGACTTTTGAAAATGCATAGCTACATGGTGTAGCTTAGAGAGCTCCGTGAAAGCCCTCATCTCCAAACGCCGCATCGAATTGTTGAATGAAGGCCAAGACTTTGTCCGTAGGACCAAAGGTGCCATCATAGGTAAGAAAAGAGATGTTCTTTCCTCCCTCTTTGAACTTTTTGAGCTTGGATGACCTCTTCCACGCGGCATAGGATTTCTTATGGCCTCTTCTCTTTGGTGGTTTGAAAGTTGCACCATCACTTTCTTCAGAGGAGGAATAATTTGAGGAGGATGGAGAAGAGGGTGACCTCTTTTTCGCCTTTTTCTTCCCTTGTTCTTTCTTGTCTGCACCATAACTTTCTTCATAAGAAGAAGAAGATGAAGAAGATGGAGAAGAGGGTGACCTCTTTCTCGCCTTTTTCTTCTCTTGTTTTCTATCATCCCTCTTTGAATTATGGTGTGGAGAAGTGTGTGATGGTCTTCTCCGTTAAGGGGGTGTTGGAGAGCGTTTTGCCCGCCGTCTTCATGGAGCCATCTCCATCGAGGTGGCAAGAGACTCACTTATTTCTTGTTCTTTTGGTGGGGGCTCTTGAGTTATCCTTTGGGAAGGAGATGTGTCGTCAAGTAGAAGATTTTTGAGCCCTTCGTACGGATCCTCTTCTTCTTCCCGAATCAGAGAGAGGCCTCTTTTGGAAGTCTCACAAGGAGGCTTCCTAGGTACTCTCTCTTCTTGGTGGGGAGTTTGGAGAATCCCATGAGCACGTAGCTGCCGTTGCACTTCACTTTGGAGGGATGGATTTCCCATGGCTTGTTGAAGCCTAGAAACAAGGTAGTTAACAAGCATAGGGGCATCATTAGTAGCCTTCTCATTAGCAAAATCAAAACTATCAACATTAATTTCACTCTCTTTACTATTGTTAGACAATTTAACAACTTTTAGGTGTAAAATGTTTAGGTGTACTTTGGCACTTCAATCCCTAGTTGCTACTCCTCTTTACCCCTTTAGCAAAAGCACTCAATCTCCTGTACCCGTGGCTCGAATATCATTAATTGCAAGGAATAGAAGAGAGGGTCTTTCAACGCCAAAATAGTACGGGCTCTTTTCAAGCTTCTAATAGCTCAATAGTGGTTAAGCCGTAGGCAAGCCCCGTAGGACTCCACTATTAAGACCATAGCTCTCGACGGTGATGCCCCGTTATTTGCATGAAGCAAGCATGCTCCAAGGCTGAAAAATCCCTATTCTACTTAATTGCAATTAATAATACCAACCATTTATAGTTAGCTTGAGGACATCCCTTCATAAGCAAGAACCTTGTGCTCTGATACCAATGTAACATTTAATGGCCTAGTAACTTGTGTGTAGAGGAAAATAGCATAAACATAGTGAGCATTTCATTAAAATAGATTCCTAATGAGCATAGCAAGAGTGCTTGGATGGAGAGAGAAACAAAATCATAACACCTAGCTAGATAGGCATGAACAATACTTCAAAAGAGAAAGAAATTAAGCTATTGACAACAGTTGAGGACCGGATTTACATGGAGCCGGTCCCCCCTCCAAAAGGATTTGTATTATAGGTTTCCCCTGTTACCATATACATGTGGTAGTGATGTGTGTGAACACACTAGGATCGCCGGGGCATTTTTTCCCTCTTTAGGAGGTTTTTTCCCCCGTGCATTGTATATACGCCCATCACTCTAGGGCTATCTATCTTTCCATTGCACACTAAGTAACACACTCTCTATTGTGTGCCTTGAGCTTCCTTCATCTTCTCCAAGCTCTGTGTGTTTCTCTGCAACCCTAATTCCAAAAATTGGTATCAGAGCAGGTCATGTCCTCCCGGGCTTAGTTGCCAGCTACTCCAGTACATGCCTGCTCACTTTCTCCGATTTCAGTGAGCTTTGGCGAGCGTTCGCAGGTCAATAAATATTTTGGGACAAGCTCATAGAGCTTGGTCTGCTCAGAATTTTGATTTGGACTTATTTCGGCCTCCGTTTCCGCTACAGGCAGTACTGCACAGGCTATTTCGTCATTTTGTGCAGAATTTTTGTCAGTGCCGTTTTCTGCATAACAGGTGCCTTACAGTCTTCTACGGTTTGTGCTATATAGCACAGGTTGTTCCCGCTCCGTTTCTCCTATTTTCGGGCAGTTTTCACATCAGGTACAACATTTACCATGGCTGACAACAACAACACAGATGTGTTCAAGATGTTTGCTGCTAAGGACAGGTTGGATGGAGACAACTACCCTATGTGGGCTTATATGATGCAACATGTTCTTGTGTCAAAGGGTGTCTGGAACATTGTGCAGGGCATTGATGTACGTCCTGGTTCTGAGGATGTAGGCGATGTTGAGGATGTTGCAGGTCTTGCTGCAAGAATTGCAGCTGTTAGAGTTTTTTGCCTACAACAGAACAAGCTTGTTGGGATGTTAAGGATGCGCAGGCTCATGCATTGATTGAGTTGTCTGTGAAGCGCACCATTGTTCCTCACATCCGTTCAGCAAAATCTGCAAAACAGGCTTGGGATATTCTAGCAGGTCTTTATGCAAGCCGCAATGAGGCAAAAATTGCTTTGCTGCGTAAAGAGCTGGAGTCGAAGATTATGCATGAGGAAGATGATATGGACACTTTCCTTGCTAGTGTCAAGGATATCAATGAGCAGCTTATTTCTGCAGGTGAAGTCATTTCAGATAGTTCCCTTGTGCAGACGGTTCTTGATGCCTTACCAGATTTCTACCAGACATTTGCTAGTACTTGGAGACTGATGACCCAAGGAAATCCTGAAGTTGTCAAGTTTGATGCATTATGCACATTGCTGTTGCAAGAGTCACTTTCTAGAAAAAACAGGACTAGGCAGCGTTCGTGCAGTTGAACAGGCCTTTATTGCTTCTCAAAGAAAGGGTGGTAACAATAATGCAGCCACTTCTTATGGTTCTGCTGCGAGTGGCAAAAATTATGTTCCTAATGCTTTTGCTGGCAGTACTTCGTCTGGCAATTCTGGTGATAAGGGAAAAAAGAAGATGCGTTGCCATTATTGTAAAGCCAATGATCACTTGATCGTGTCCTAAGTTGAAGGCCAAAGAGGCTAAGAAGAAAGAGGGTGGTTCCGGTTCCACTACAAATGCAGCCATTGTTGAGTCTTCTGTGAAAGGAGACTGTGTTGCTGATGTTGATGCAGAATGGGCATTTAGCGCAGAGTGCACTTACAATCCTGCTGTCCATGATGCATGCTTGTCAGTTGCTGCAGATTCACATGTGTGGTATTTCGACAGTGGTGCTACAAAGCACATTACCTCACATCGTGAATTGTTTACCTCTCTCGAGTCTGTCCCTCATGGGAATTCAGTCACTTGTGCCAACAACGCCTCTTATCCAGTTCAGGGAGTTGGAAAGATTGTGCTCACTGTTGCTAATGGCAGTTCCTTCACACTTGTTGATGCACTTTATGTACCTGGGATCAAGAAGAATCTCTTGTCTGTATACGCACTTTCTAGACTTGGACTTGTAGTCAAATTTGTGGATGACAGATGTACAGTTTATGATCTCAGTTTTGGTGATGAAATTGTTGCATCTGGGCTTTTGTGTCGTGGGCTGTATAAGCTCACTTTATATGACAAGTGTGGACAAAATTTTGCAAATGTTGTTGCAGATTCAAGGGCTATTTCAGATGCAAAACTTTGGCGTGCACGTTTTGGTCATCTGAATTTTGCCAGTTTGCTGCGTTTGCAGAAATCTGATATGGTTGCTTCTTTGCCGCCTCTTGAAGCACCTGTCAAACATGTTTGTGAAGGCTGTATTCTAGGTAAAATGCAGTGTTCTAAGTTTCCAAAGGATGGTTCAGTTCGGGCCACATGCAGGTTGCAGCTTGTGCATAGTGATGTTTGTGGGCCCATGCAAACTCCGTCCTTGGGCAATTACCTGTACTTCGTGACTTTCATTGATGATTACTCCAGGCATGCGTGGGTATTTCCGCTTAAAGCGAAGTCCGAATTTTTTATGTGCTTCAGACAATTTTTGGCTATGGCTGAAAATGTCTCAAAATGTACTATGGGCACCCTCCGTTCCGATCGAGGGGGGGAGTATATGTCTCATGAATTTAATGCATTTCTGGCTAGTCGTGGGATAAAACACCAATGTACAGTGCCTTATACACCTCAGCAAAATGGTGTTGCTGAGAGGAAAAACAGGTCACTGACGGAAATGACACGATGTATGGTCAAAAGTCAAGCTTGAGGCCATCATGTGTGCCACTTATGTACTTAACAGGTGTCCTACGAAAGCTTTGCAGTCTATTAACCATATGAAGCATGGCATGATAGAAAGCCTTCTATTGAGCACATGCGTGTTTTTGGTTGTTTGGCATATGCTTTGGTGCCACAAGTGCAGTGCAGAAAATTGGATGATAAGGCTGTCAAATGTATTTTTGTTGGTTATAGTGCTGAAAGCAAAGGTTATAGTGTTGAAAGCAAAGGTTACAGGTTGTATCATCCGCAAAAAAAACGTATTCTGGTTTCACGGGATGTAGTGTTTGTGGAAGATTCTGTTCAGCCCTTGCTGTCATGTACTAGAGACAGTAATGTAAGCTCACAGGACATTTATGACACTTTGTTGCCTCTTTTCAGTGGTGGAAATACGAATGTAAGTTCCAATGAGGAAAATGTATAGCCTATGGGGGTTTCTGAAAATGTTTTAGATCAGCCTATTACTGATGCAGATGTACATGATGTACTTGATGAGGAAAGGGCTGAAAATGAGCAGGCTAGAGGTATGCCAAAATGGCTGGTGCACACTTTGCGTGACAGTAAATTGGATGCACCTTTGTCTAGTCGTACTCGTTCACGCTCTTGCCATGCATCTTATGCATTAGATTGTTATGCTTTGGCTGTGTCTAGCTTACATGATGTTGAGGAGCCTCTGACTTTTGATGAATCACAGAATTCAAAAAATTGGATGGCTGGCATGCAATCAGAATATGATGCACTTATAGAAAATGACACATGGACTTTATGTGATTTGCCTCCTGGCAAAAAGGCCATTGGTACAAAGTGGGTTTACAGGTTGAAACGCAAGCCGGATGGTGAGATTGATCGCCATAAGGCTCGACTTGTTGCAAAGGGTTATGCACAGCAAAAAGGCATAGATTATGAAGAGACTTTTGCTCCCACTTGTCGTATGACTACTGTGCGTTTTCTATGTGCATTGGCAGCTCATTTTGGTTGGGATGTACATCAATCAGACATTGTTCTTGAATGGTAACATATTTGAGGAATTTTATGTAACGCAGCCTCGCGGTTTTGTCATAAAAGGACAAGAGGACAAAGTGTGCAAATGTAACAAGGCTTTGTATGGGTTGAAGCAATCTCCTCGTGCTTGGTATGAGAAAGCTGACACTCATTTGGTCAAACAAGGCTTTCGCAACAGTCCAACAGAAAGCACATTGTATGTAAAGCGTGAGGGTGATGTATTTCTCATCGTGGTTCTTTATGTTGATGATTTGCTGATCACTGGACCAAATGAGAGACATATTGCTGAATTTAAGGCTGATTTGAATGCTACTTTCAAGATGAAAGATTTGGGGCTGTTGCATCATTATTTGGGCATACAGTTTAAGCAGTGTGATGGTGGTATTGCCTTGTGTCAAAAAAGTTACATAGAGACATTGCTATGTAAGTTTGGACTTGAGGATTGCAAACCTATTGCCACTCCCATGGAAACAGGTTTGAAGTTGAGTCTACATGATGCTGGCGATCCTGCTGATGTCACTCTTTACCAAACTGCTGTTGGCTGCCTCATTTATGTATGCAACACGAGGCCGGATATTCAGTTTGTAGTCTCACAGGTGAGCAGATTTATGCATAGCCCAGGGTCTAAGCATTGGCAGGCTGTCAAGAGGATTTTCCGCTACCTTAGTGGCACTTTACATCTTGGCTTGTTTTATCCCAAGGGGGGATCATTGCCGCCAGACTTACATGCTTTTTCAGACTCATATTGGGCTGGTTGTTTTGACAAGAGAGTGTCCACAAGTGGTTTTTGTTTCATGCTTGGCAGTTCATGTATATCATGGTTGAGAAAGAAGCAACCTACAGTGGCCACTTCGAGTTGTGAGGCTGAGTACAGGGCAGTCTTCACAGCTACGGTTGAGTGTGTATGGCTCAGACGCCTTATGGCTGATTTGGGTGTTGGACAGGACACTGCCAACACTATCTACACTGACAGTCAGAGCGCATTGGCAGTTGCGAGGAACCCAGTTTTTCATGCTCGCACAAAGCACATTGAGGTGCATTACCACTATGTCAGGGAGAGGCTCTCAGCAAGAGAGATCAGCTTGGCTTATGTGCCAACACAGGACAACCTTGCAGATCTTTTTACAAAGGCATTGTCTCATGAGAATCTTGAAGATTTCCACAAAGCTTTGGGCTTACTCCCCTTTGTGGACTGATCATGTCCTCACGGCATGGCACTTCCCTTTACTCATGTGCCAGCTCTCGTTCACCGCATCACTCCAGGGGGGATTTGTTACCATATACATGTGGTAGTGATGTGTGTCAACACACTAGGACCGTCAGGGCATTTTTTCCCTCTTTAGGAGGTTTTTTCCCCCGTGCATTGTATATACGCCCATCACTCTAGGGCTATCTATCTTTCCATTGCACACTAAGTAACACACTCTCTATTGTGTGCCTTGAGCTTCCTTCGTCTTCTCCAAGATGTGTGTGTTTCTCTGCAACCCTAATTCCAACATCCCCCCATCAAGGGAGACATTTTACAATACAATACTTTGTGTTCCTTCAATAACTTGCTGGTGCAATGAAGATGGAAGCTTCAAGAACCAAGCTAACACTTATAAAACACAACATCAATTCCCTCACGGTCTCAGACCCAAGACCTCACACACCTTCGAAGATGGTGAGAGCTAGCGGGGTATGAGAGTAGATTGAGAGGAAGAAGGAGTATTCTTACGAGAAACAAGTATATCTCCTCACATAATCATTCATAAAAGCTTAGCATAGCTTAGTAATTAGCATGGTAGAGGAGATGAGCATGCATTGGAGCTTGGCTCTTGGTTGGATTTGCATCACAAATCCAAGAGTTGTTGTTGTAGGCCTCCCTTCTCACAAGCTTGGAGTAGATGATGAGCTTTTCATTAAAGCTTGAGAAGTAGATAGAGAGAGAGAGAGAGAGAGAGAGAGAGAGAGAGAGAGAGAGAGAGAGAGAGAGTCTTCTTTGCTTCACATATGAGATTGTGTGAGTGTGTGTGATATGCCTTGCCAAAATCAGCCCCCTCTCTCTCTTGGTCGACCCCTCTTGCTTTTTACTCATGTTGGCATCCCATTGGACCCTGCAAAGCTTAGCCGATGATAATTAAGAAGCATAAGTGATAGCCTTCTGACATGTGTCCCCCTTTCTCCTTTTGTGAGAGCTTTAGGTAATTAAATAGTGCAATTAAACTCTCATTGGACCCCTTAGTCTTCTTGCCAATAGGAATCAGGCAAGCCATTGGGCTGTTGAATGCTCATTGGACCCTTGGGAGACTATCCAATAGTTTTCTAGAGAGCTTAATTTCTATTAGCTCTTTTATCAAGAATTTTTAAATGAATTAAACTAAATGTACTCTAGCCTAATTCTCATTGGTCCACCTCTATGACCATCCAATAGGATTTAAATGTACCTTGGGGGAAACTGGGCTAGGGAGTTGACATGTGTCTCCTATTCCCTTTGTGTAAGGGGAGCTTGCTAGAGTGTGTGTGTGCGTGTGTGTGTGTGTGTGTGTGTGTGTGTGTGTGTGTGTGTGTGTGTGTGTGTGTGTGTGTGTGTGTGTGTGTGTGTGTGTGTGTGTGTGTTTCTCTCTTATCCCCTACAAGAAAGGCTCGCCCCCTCCTATCTAGGGATATGTGAAGACTTTAGGGTCTTCACATAAGCATTCAATTTGCCCTAGGTTTTGACAGTTGGACCTAACCTTTGAATTTTGGAACCTTAGCATTTTGGAAGTCTTAATGGGCTGAACCTTAGGGTCTTTGAATCCCATTTTGTATGTTTCTCTTTTGCAGATGGCCCCTCCTTTGGATCCCTATTTTTTCTCCTTTGGATCCCTATTGTGGCCGGTCTGCCAGCTTAACCAATATTCTAGATTTTTCTCCCCTAGTACTTCCCAATATTAAATGATCAGTTTAACATGAAAAAATCATTTAGGAGAATTAGATATTAGTTATTATGACATCCGAACCCTGATCTGATAAGACAAATGGAATGCTAGGATATCAGCAAAGGCTTCTGAAGCGATAGATTCTCAGTTTGAGCACTAAAACTGGTCTATAGACATCATACGTGTATGATGTCTAATACCTCAGAACTGACTTAAACTTGAACCATGCACTCTCCTTGATGTTCTTAATCCAAACCTAGGCTCACTTTGAAGTTCTAACCCCTGTAGGTAGGTTAATCTCTCATATGTAGGCTCTGGTCACTGCCGAATTCTCCAAGAGGTTAACTAGGTCAAAATTGATCCAAATTGGGTGAAACTTGGTCCTTAGGATTGCCTTGAGGTGTTTAGCACCCTGGTAAGCTCTGTTGGTAATTTTGGTCACTAAATATGGCCTTGAGACATCATACCTGTATGATGTCTATCTGGTCAAAATGGAGTGAATCTCATTACAAAGGATCTCCACCACACAAGAAACTCACTTCCACTTGCAGGATGTAATTTCAACACCTATTGTGCTAGATATGGAAAAATCAAGCATTTACTTTGCTTAAATCCGTCTTTTTGTCTCTATTAGCCTTAAATTGATTCACTTAATGGGACTTGGCCCATTTACTCCTTAGATGCTCTTAAACACAATGGTTCACAAAAAGGTGCGTTTTTGCCCAATATTTGGCCTCCCAGACATCATACATGTATGATGTCCAAGTTGTCAGAATGAATTTTTGTTTCTTCCCTAGGTGCCCCTTGATGTGTACAGCATGCACAAGTGCTCACAGCAAAGTTTGGTTATCAAAATTGCCAAGAACTTCTCGGAAAGAGTAAAACTTCCTCAATACTCAATTCATATGTCCAAATGAGATGAAACTTGGTGTATATGCTCTATTTAAATTGCAGACTATGGGTGTGAAGTCAAATGCCCAGTTTGACTACCAGATCTACTCTTGAGACATCATACGTGTATGATGTGTGCTGGGGATATTTGGTCCAAAACTCAAGCATAGATATCCCCAAGTCTTCAGCACTGCTTCCAAAGCACTCTTACAAATTTTCAATGCAAAAATATGCATTGAATCACAAGTTTCCTATTTTTTCCATTTTCACACTCAACTTTTGTCTTTTGGGGGCCAAATGTTGGTCAAAACCTTAGTCCCAAGGTGTACTTAGGGTAAAACACCCCTTCAAAACACTCTTGTGCAGTCCATTTTGTCAAATTAGCTCTCCTTCTAGTCCCTAAGACATCATACACGTATGATGTCTGCAGATGAAAAATTGCATATTTTTCATCCAGATCTCTTGCATATATGTTCTTTTATGCCTAGCATCACTCAACCATGCATAAATGTCTACTCAAGCTTTTTTATTGCAAGTTATCTCTAAAAATAAACTTTTTAGAGATTACATATGCAAGCAAGCATATAAGCTTGTACTTGCGGCATCGAGGTGATGTTCTTGGACAGCCCAGTAGTTGACTTCTTTTCCTTTTCTAACTTCCTCCCAGAAGAGGGAGCTCTTCTTCTGGGTCATGAGCCCCTTCACGTTCCACGACTGAATAATCAACTCCTCCATTACTGTGATAGGGGAATGAACTCCTCCACCTCTAAAACTCTCTTATTGTGCCCTCTTTCCTAGTGTCCTCCTCTATTGGTCCTTTCCCATTCCCCTCGGTTACCATGAAGTTATCCAGGTTGGCATTCTGAAGAATCTCGAAAATATTATCATAAAGGAAGGGGGTTTTGGAGGATTTTGGAGGGACTTCTCTCATATTCCTTGCCGCCCGCGCTTGGAATTTGAAATGCTTACATGAGATGTTGGGAATATGCTGCCATCCTTCCTCCTTCTTTCTGAATGTGGGTGAAAGAACTATCTTCTATATCCTTGGGGTTGTTGTTTTCTGTTGGGAGGCCATGGTGAAAAGTGCCCAAACTTGTTGCACCTGAAGCAAGCATCAAAGAATGTACCAAAGTTTAGCAGAATGACCTTGAGTCCAACTCCCACATTTACTACTAGGTTTTTTGGCTGAGTTTTTTTGAGATCCCACCAGATACACACCTTATTAGTAGAAGAACTTGTAGCTCTATTTGATGGTACAAAGAGTGGGGTGCCTAGTGCAGCTGCCAAGTCTTTCAGGTTACCTCTCAGCCACAGCATAAGATTAACAAATTCCAGCCACACTGGACACATATCTTGGAAAGCATTAGAGGACTCAAATGAAGGATCCCAAGGAAGCATGCACATCGGCGACAGGTTGAAAAATAGTGGGCTTTTTGAAAGTACTCTCACCGCCATTGCCTCGTTGCTAAATTGAACCGAGAAAAAGCCCTTTGCAAGGTATTGGACATTAACCACAGATCCACTTTGATTGAGGACAAGAGAGTTTTACATCCAATTAGTTAGTTCTACTTTGGTGATAACCGTACCCATGAAACCAAAGACCAAAGTGGATTTGGCAAGCTCAACGAGTTGCCTCTTGATTAGAGCAGGTGGAATAGCGACAGTGAGCACATCCTCAACGTATACCTTCTGCAGGAGCGTTTTTTTGAGACCTTGATAAGCCTTGTTACCTTTGGCATCATTATGAGTCGATGCCTCCATTATAATCTCCGCCAGTTCCTTCTCAATTCTTGCTTTGCAGCCTTTTAATTCGTCCTTATTCATTCCAGCCAAGTCATTCTAGTTGCATTCGTCACCAGTCTTATCACTCTGTTGCGCCTTGTCCTCTTTAGCACCCACTCCACTATGATTGGATGGCGGGCCCTTGGATGACCATGTTGTTCCCAAGACCGCATACACATATGTGGGTTTGGATCCCTTCTCCATCGCAGAATCTTCCTAGATAGCTCCGGCGAACATCGAGCCCTTACCACCTCACTGCGAGCCAAGGTCGTGCGCTTGAGCCCAACCCCTCACAGCAAAGCAATGAGACAAAACGCTTAAGATAATGAGGTCAAGGGTGGGAACTAAAGCGCCACTTAAAGGCTTCTTCGCAGGCAATACAAAATGCGTTTATTATAAATATTGCACTGAAGATAGAGAGTGCCTATTATGAGGCAACACGTAACGCGCTTATAAAATTACATTATGCACGCTGAAGATGCTCTCTAAGCGTGTTGCGGTCGGCCATGGCTCCAGCATGGGCTTGTGAGAGTTCACCCACTCCACCCTTCCCACACCCAATGCGTGGGAGCTCAGTCCGTAAGCAAGGAGAAAACCTCGAACCTGGCACAGCCTATTCTGCTTGCACTCAATAGATTTCCCTACTTTGCACCGAATCCTATGCACCAAAGAGCTGAGGGAAAATACACTTCCAAAAATCTAGTAGCACATAGACACCCGCCGCAAAGCTGGCAAGAAAATTATGACCTTGCACTGGTTGATGATAGGAGAAGTCGCACAACAATGGCGATCATTGATCATGAGACCTCCTCAACAAGGACACGTGCACTCACCAACACCCCAATACTTCAATCTCAGACCATAGCTGCTTCATCCTTGTTAAATCTATTTCTCTCTCTCTCTCTCTCTCTCTCTCTCTCTCTCTCTCTCTCTCTCTCTCTCTCACACACACACACACACACACACACACACACACACACAGCATGCATTCCTATGTCATGCAAGGAAATTATAAAGATAATAAATTGGGCAACTTAGCTCCATACTTTTGTTGCCATTCTCTTCTCGAGATCCCCACTATCTCTTATTGAAGTCGCAATTCCAAGAACATTTTTCTATGCTCTGATACGACTACTACACGCATAGGCTATGGTAACCATAAATATTATAGATCTTGCGATAATGATAGAGAATAGGAGAAGTGTACATAAATGTGATGTGATGTGGATGTGACAATAAATCGATAACAGAAGATAGAAAAGAGAGAGAGAGAGAGAGAGAGAGAGAGAGAGAGAGGGGGGGGGTGCAATCTCCCCTGTGCAAGAGTGAGCCTTTTTCTCTTGCACATATTTTAGTTATAATTGGAGGCAATGCTCATTAAATTATCACGAGTGTCCACACTTGGTCATAAAAGTTAATCATTGCTCATAAAGAGCTCTCTCTAATAATAAAATGTCTACATCTCAACTTATGAATTCAATAAATCGTAAAACACTAGGGGTTGCCACAAAGTCCAATAGTGGCAGCTTCATTCCATCAATAACTATTGCATCCATCAACAACTATTGCATTATTGTCATGCACATAACAGTCACTGATATGCTAACACTACACCTGACTAGCGATCATATTTCCACAATTCAATTTAACATTGCAATGCTCATAAAATATACCAAATAATTCATAATTAATTTATAAGATACCATCTATGCTCACTTAGAGGTAAGAGCGTTTGCTCGAAAACAACTAAGCAAGCCCTATTGTATGCCCTAACTATAAATAGAGCTTACTTCAAGGTAAGAGTATCATCTCATAACAACCAAGAGGTTCGTTTGTTGTGCTACTCTTGTCCACTTGGAAAAAGAACGAAAGTTCATAACAACCAAGAGAACTGCTCACTAAATCAATCTTAGAAATGCTCAAACAACCAAGATACCAATAATGACCTTGCTATTCAAAAATGATTCTCAAAGGGTTAACTAAATTTCTACATAATCCACAAAAATAACCCATATTTCTTATATTAATCCCCAACACTCTAAACCTATATGATGTGTTAACCTCTTAACTTAACACATAACTCAAATGTTTTAACTATCACTAGGCAAGGGATTATCCAGGCCACATTAATGGTAGCAATGCCAATGGTTATCCAATGATATCAACTATTTTGAAGTATCAAAGAACGGTGGAGCTAAAGATTTCTTTAAAGCTCATCTATTTTTTAATATTGTATTTCTTCAAAAGGCAAACTAAAGTATTTTTTATTCAAGCTACAACTAAGTAACCAATTTAGGATTTCTCTTTTAAAAAATCAACTTAAGTTTTTTTTTTAGCAAATCTCTATACCTTTCACTGCTTGGGTTGATCTATCAGCTTACAGAAGGTGAGAGATACTAAATCAGGTAAAATCGATTGTATTTATACCCATTGAATTCAATCGATAGTTTTATCGATCGATAACATGAGTTAGTCTACCGATAAAATTATCAATCAATGTGTAAAAACAAATACAAGATTTAAAAAAACAATGATTTGTCATCGTATAATACATTCGCATATTATTCACGTTCAAAATTTTTATGAATAACGTATCATGCAACCTAATTCCACATAGCTAGTCTCACCATCTATGTACAACACATGCAGGGGATGACACAACAATTCTAACTCCTTCAAAAAGGATGCTTCAATTGGGGTCCTTACAAACTATTTAGATTAACGTAGCTCACATTTACCCTAAAAGAGAATGAAAGAGACCATGCACACATCATGCAAGACGATGAGTGTAAGTTTGTAGCTAGTTTCTACTTGCCCCATACTGGACACCCTATTCGAAGCACATGCTACCACTGTGGCAAGCGATTGCCATAGGCAATGGGTGGGATGGGGCTCTACTTTTGGTGCTTCATGGTGTGTGTCTTAGAGTGCACGTGGTGAGTGAGCATGTGACTCTGACTTGCCCAAAAAATGAAGGAGGAGGGGAGGAAGGAGGCATATAGTGACGAGGGAGGGGGGCCAAGCGTATCCTCTACCAATGAATGCCTTGGGAATTCGGATTCTAAGCTTGTTTATTGCTCACCAGTTTTGGTAAGATAGTTTAAACATGCACGTACTAAATTTAAGGAGCGGAGGTTTGGTCAGCTTTACTTGTGTTATTGGCCACACAATTTCGTCCAATTGATTGAGCCCACAGCAGCGTGTGCATCCGCGGGAATCCGGCTATGGCAGAATGCAGCTCTCATCTCTCCCAATGCTGATGAGCAGAAGACGCTTGCTGCATGCTTATACCTAATTAAACACTGCCAGCCATGTCGCAGAGATCAAGAGGCCAAGCTGGCAATGTCAGCAGAGTCTATGGAAGCGCAGGAAGCTCCCCTCGAATGGCCCAGAATAGCCCCCTCATGGGCGGCACTGCTGGCCGCGAATTGACCCTTCCATTGGACGTCCGCTCCTCCACCACAGCAAGCAGCAAGCCCAAATCCTCCTCGGGCGGTAACCCTAAAGGCCATGGTACACGCCGCGGCAGAGCTTCCTCTACCAAATCAGGCGGCGGTAGCGGCACCGCCTACTCCTCCTCTGAGAGCATTATCTCGCAGAGTGATTATGAGAAATATGACACCTTCTATGAGAAGCGCCGAAGTGCTATAGGGGTCATCACCGGCATCTTCACATGCTGGCCCAAGAATAAAGAGGGCCAGTCTGGAAGCTTTCAGGGAAAATCAAGGCAGCTGGCTACGTCAGGGTCTCGACTCAATGGTCTCACTGCAGCTGCGCTTTTAGAGCAGGCAAAAGCTCAGCAAGAGGCGCTTCTCGAAACACAGGATGCTAGTGATATGTGGGAATGGCACATGGAACAGCAGCAAGCTCTAGCCAGCCAAGAGCACGAGATGCTTGAGCGGACCAGTAGCGTTGGTGGGGGCGACCAGCTTGCCTTGCCAGCAATTGTTGGTGGCAGTGCCCGCACCGATGACGATGATGACCATTCCGCATCTGCTTTGCAAGATTCTCCTGCTTGGGGCTGGCGACGACAAGAAGAGATTGCGGCCGATCGTGTCCTCCAAATGTTTGAGGCTGCTCTGCTTCGTTGTCGGTGGGAGATCAATACATTCTGCAGGGTATACATGCAACAGATTGTGAGAGTAGGTTACTCACTCATAAACACACTAATGGAGATGGAACCCAATACAGTGTTTCTGAAGAGGGTGCATGCAAGCTATGCGTTGGAGGCGAGGATAAATGCGGCTTTGTTCAGATGTTTTGAGAATGATAGCTTTGATGAAAGTGGTTTGACGCATATTTTCGATCCAGGGGCAAGGGCCACCTCAAGGCTGCAAGAATTTGTGAGGATGAGGGGTGTGGATCCAGCTGAGGCATTACGGATGCATGCTCCCACCTATGAGCCAGCATTTCACACATTTGCGGCAGCCAAGAGCGAGGAGGTGCTAGCCCTTTTACCAGCCGCCGCATTGGCATTTCGATCAGCCGCGCAAAGGGATCGATTTATGGACGCCTTCCTTCGGGCAGCAAAGTGGGCATGGCTCCTTCACCGGCTAGCAACTTCAACAACACCTGCGGCTACTATTCTCCGTGTAGCGAGGGGGCACCTGGTTGACCCCGTATATGTGGAGGCTGTAGCCGTGCCCCCCATTGGCAGCTGTGCAGTGTGTCCCGTTACAGCCCTGCCCACTGTTGAGTTTATGATCATGCCTGGCTTCATTGCCCATCGCAAGGTGTTCCGGTCGCGGGTCTATCAGCATTATATGTGTAAAAGGCAGTAGGTACCATGCCACCTTCAGCGCCCTCCTCTCAATTCTGGAGGCTTAATTTGAATCCTTCATTGAGAAGCTTGTATGTAGTGCCCATTTGATTGTCAGAGGTTTGTTTGTATGTGAAAAGGTAGATAACTTAGAGATTGTGAATCAACCAGATTTCAACACTTCTCAACATAAAGCTCTGTAATCTCGCTGCCGTGATTGATTTTATTTTTTCGGTTTTGAGGTTCTAATAGCATACTTTATGTGTGGTATTGGGTTGGAGAGCTTTCATCAATGTACCAGGCTGAATTTTGGCATAAATGTATGATGTATTTTGAGCAGATGGATTATAGAAAACTCAGCTGTGGTCTTGTGATTCCTTTTGCCGTAATTGTGTGTTATGTGTGAGAGTGATTTTAGTCTTTTGCAGTAATAATGTGCTATGTTTTGAGAGTCAGGACCGATCGCGGAGTGTATTTCAAGAAACAACAACAGAGCCATCATTTTGTTTTGGCTTCAAAACAAAAGTAGTTCCTCAAACGTAATGGAGATCACTTAATTCTTGCCTCACATATTATTTTTTATCCTCTCCGATCCATAGGAGGATAACACTAGTTTGCCTAGTCTGGTTGATTTGTATTAAGCTTAGCTAAGTCTACGTAGATATCCTTAATGTAATCTATTTTTTGAGAAAAATTACAGAAATTGTATTAAAGAAGTTTAATGTAAGCTTTTGGAGTCGATGGTAGCACCGATATCTTGTCTAATTGCGTCGTAATTCGTATCAAAGCCGAAATTAAGGTTGCCTTGAGAATAGTTATATGATCATTGGATCATATCCATGTCGCTACTATATTCAAAAGCACTGTTTCCTATTGCTTCAACAAAGATGCAATAGAAGGAAATGAATGAAAAGGGATTGATTAGTACTTCGCAAGTGTTTACATTGTCAGAAACTTAGGATTGATTAGCTACTTTGCAAGTGTATACATTGTTTGAAACTTACGATTCCATATTTTTGGTGTCTAGAGGGTAACAAGACTTAAATCTAAGCCACAAGTGCTACATTGAATTGATATATTTATCAAAACTAGTCTATCCATCTAGACTTAAAAAACCAAAAGTCGTATATCATGACAAAAGTATGTATGTAAATGGCCGACTACTATTTCCAAATTTCATCCAAGTTAATTGCAATTTCGGTGTTTTCATTGCATCTTTATAATGTTAACTCGACGCACATCAATAACAACTCTTCATAACGGTAACCCGGGGATGGATTATATTGTTAAAATCCAAGATAGTGACAAGTCAATTTCATCCCCAAGATCATGCTTGCAATGATTAAAGGCATAACATGATAGGAATAAATGATGAATTCATAGTACATAATCTACGATAATTAGAATCCCTTGCAACAAAACCAATGTAACCGTGATGTTATAAATTTTAAAATTCAACATGTGAAGCAACATTGATTTGTTAATTTTGATATGATTTCTATCCACCTGCAACATACAAATAAATATGCAATGGTTCACACAAAACATTACATTGCAGAAGGAATCTTTGAAACTATAATGATGGAGGATAAGAAGTGCTAGTTACATTTATCTTGGCTTATTGCATTTGGCTTAGATTGTGAGGTCCCCAACCCCGAGAAGATTATGGCCTTCCTTTATTCTCCTTCTCTCTTGACGATACCCTACTCTGTTTCCACAAAGTAAAGATACGAGCAACAGAAGAGAAGAAGTCCTCTATCCATCATGTTCGTGGTTATAAGGGTCATACACCACAAGTCAGGTCAATAAATCAAGGATTCTAATGAAAGTATTTACTGACATAAAGATGAAATCTCATTGACATATTTAGAATCCATAAACAACGTTTTTTTTTCCACGTTTAAGATGCACCGCCGCCATCCATAAACCATAAATATGATATGAGACTTAGTTTAAACTAACTAGTAATCTTGTGAAAAGTACCCGACTAATCGAATCCATAGCTTTCAAGCGCACATATATTTTGGACTTCTCGACTCTTGGTACAATGAGTCTTTGATTTCGCTTCTCTTAATAAGAGGGAGTGAAGAGTTTCTCGACTAATTGAGACCACCCATCCTTGACTGGCAACCTGAGCCAGCTCCCACTTTCCACCTCACACTCACACTTTTTAGCTTGTTTTATAATTTCTGTCTATTGTTTCACATATACAAACAATATTCTTCTCTTAATTCCAGGCACAGGTTCTTTCATCCAGCCCTTCAAACATCACCAAAACATTTCTTTCTCAAACATGATCGACTGAAGACAGTTCTATAATTCAACAAAAATGAATCTTTCAATTATTCTTAAGAGTTTTTCGCTACCCGAGGACTTCTCTGTCTAACCAACAGAGCTTTTGCAAAAGATTTACTTATTCTCTAATTGTGAAATGCGCATACTTTCCCAGTCGCTAACCGCAAGGGAACATCTCGCTAACCGCAAGGCATCTTCCTACCTGCAAGAGACAAAAAAAAGAGCTAATAACCTCAACTTATTCTTCGTTAATCATGGAATCACCTCGCGGTGGCGAGTTCCATTTGAAAAGAAGATATTCTTTCAGCAATTGGTTTTTGATTTCTCAAACATGATTAATTAACTTTTGATATCAAACAGAGACAGTTTATCAAACAGTAACCATAAATCAAGAAATTCTTTCTCTACTCTATGAAATTATATGCTTGTTCTTTGTGATATAATCACATTTCTTGGACAATATAAGAAAATTCATAAGCTTGACTTACCGGTCATCATGTATAACGATGCATAATTATAAATTCATTTTACTAAATTAGTAACACGTTCGACTACCTCACGTGGTTGAGGTTGGATGGCTTCAACTTCCTCCGTAATCGATACCTCTGCTTGAGCAACGTTGGGAGTAGTTGATGCCTTCCTTTGCACCTTTCTTGAAGGTAGAGCAGCATGAGCGTCCTTCGAGCTTCGAGTCACTTTCTTCGGAGCCATCGTATCGCGAAAGAGAAAGAAGAAAGTGAGAAAGAGAACTCAAGAATTTGAGAGGCAACACGATGATGGTAGAAAAAGAGTTGAAGATGGAGATGGCTTGAAGGTAAGAGCTTGAGGGAGAAAAAGTAACTTTGACGTCAAAGCAAGAGAGCTTCCACTTCTGAGAGTGTGTGTGTTCAAAGTGAAGAGAGAGGGGTCTTTATATAAGCTCTCAAGGCCAAAATCACAAGCTAAGAATACAGGGAAGCAAAGAGCGATAAGTGTTGGGGTATAGGCGCTTGTGCCTTGCCTGACCGCTCAGAGTCTGGGCGCCCATTGACTTGTATACTTTATACATAGCATAAGTGTATAGGGGGCTGCTCACTCTTTGAGTCTCCCCCATATCTGTGTGTCGTGTGTCTCCTTCTCTCTCTCACTCTCTGTCTGTGGTGCTCTCCGATCCCCTTCAATTGGTATCAGAGCGACAGGTGTGAGAGCGTAGATGGACGGCTTCGCGATGAACTCATCGGCTATGGTGGAGATGTCACAGATCTGAGCAAAGAAATAGAGAAGTCTTGTGGACAGCCATACAGAGGCTTGTAGGAGAGCTCTCAAGAGCTTCCTAGTGCTCACAGATCAGTCCATAGTTCCTCTACAGGTCAGCCCATTGTGTACAGCATTTTCCCTCTTCTCGACAAGCTTTGCAACGGCTACATCGGCGACAGATTGGAGCTTGGAGCTTCCATAGACATGGAAGCATTGTGAGATTGATTCATTCAGATCACGCATCGAGGTGGGAAGTGAGTTTGAGTCTTTCTATGAGCTCAAAGAAGCATAGAAGAAAGTCGTTCAGTTTTTGGCAGTTTGACAGCAGTCTACTGTTTTGCTCATAACTTGAGCTACAAAGCTCCGATTCCAAAACTTTTTGGTTCAAAACGGAGCTGGCTTGAAGCTCTACGACTTTGTAGAAGGAATTGTTTTCTGATTCGGAGTGCAGGTGGATTTGAAATTAAAAATACAGAGACTATTTTTCAGGACAGTTTTGGGCTCTGTTGTTTTCTTTACTGCAGACAGCTTATCCGTGCACACTACAGGTAGCAGGCACATATGAGGTGTTACAAGATCGGGTTTGACTCACAGGTATAGGTTGAGACTAGTACTCCCACAGTTGTTGCCAGTTGCAGTTGAGTGGTTCTTCTGCAGTGTTGTGGCTTGCATACATGGTCTTTGAGCGGGTAATGCTCTATGTATGCTTATGTGGTGAGCAGTAGATCTTGTGAGCAAGTGCAGAGGTTGGTTGTGGATGACATGTATGGTCACCTGTGGTACTCTTTGTGAGCATCTGTTGGACACAGGTTTGCAGACCTTATGCATGTATGTTGAGTGTAGTTTGATGCGCATTGATTGCTCACTGTATTGAGCTTGCAGGACAATGGTTATTTTGTGTTGATAGCCATTGTGCGTCGAAACTCTGGCGAAATTTTCCCAGGAGTTTTATGCGCATCATTTATGCGATCTAGATAGAGATTGCGGGTTGCACTTAGCATTTGCGTGCGGTGTTCTCTGCAGGTGGGAGATTTGTGCGTGTGTATGCATCGATACCGCACAGTGTGGGCTTGGTGATTAGCTCACAATTTGACAGGCGTACAATTATCTTGGCACACTCACAGGAGTGAATATTGTGATGTATGCTTGTGTTGCTATGAGCTAGGTAGCCGGATTCGAGTCATATTGACTTGTGATTTTGTGTAAGGTTTTGCACGATTATTGGTGTAATTTTGCATCAGGTTTTGAGCCATATTTGTAAACTTTTGTTGATGTGATTCGAGCCAATTTAGGGCTGATTTGGTTGACATTTTCTACTTATTGTTGGTTGCTGTTTTGCGAGCATTATGATCGATTTTTCATTTGACTTCCAGCGTTATGGTCTGACATAGTTTGATGGTGCAGATTTTGTTTCTTGGAAGGAGCATATGCTTGTTGCATTGGCGGATTTGGGGCAAGATAAACCCTTGCATGATTTATCGGCGAAGCCTAAGTCTATGCGTGATGATGATTGGTAGGATCTTGATGAGTTAGCCATGTCTACGATTCGTTCGCATCTGGTTGAGTCTGTTTACTGGCAGGCTTCGAGGGAGACTACAACTCATGCTTTATGGCAGAGTTTACATGCTATGTACGCGACATCCATGTCTACAGGGGAGTCAGTCCCACTTCTATGTCCATGGAAGAGATTGGTCCCACACGCAAGTCTCGACGGCATAGAGACTTGACATGTTGGCATTGTGGACATAGAGGACACATTAGGCGTCGATGTTTCAGGCGTTTGAGACAACGGAGGCGACAAATGCGTGATGCAGATTTGGGCATGACAGATGCTAGTGAGATCAATACGATGGTTACTGAGTATGCTTGTGACGACGATGTCACATTTACATTTAGCTTATCTTCGGACGATCTTATGTCTATGGATTGCATATCGGATTGCACATTGTCTTCACATTGGTTACTAGATTCAGATGCTACTTTCCATGTCACGTCGCATCGTGATTGGTTTAGCACGTTTTCTAGTGGGAGACTTGGTTGTGTGCACATGGCTAATGATGTTGTGTATGACATTGAGAGTGCAGGAGACATATGTTTGTCCTTGCCCAGTGGTATGAGATTTACCCTGCGTCATGTGCGTTATGTGCCAGATTTGAGACGGGATTTGATCTCAGTCAGACAGTTACGAGATAGTGGATGTTGGGTATCGTTGCTTGAGCGATCTTTTGCGTTGCATTTGGGTTCGCTAGTGATTGCGAGAGGTACTAGAGTTGGCACATGGTACCCATTGCACGTAGTACTAGTGCGAGATGGTCGAGTCTCAATCTTGTTACAGCCATGCAGAGAGCGAGAGACCCGGACAGTCTCTTTTGCTCATGGGTTGTAGGGTGCTTTGCATGGAGTGCAGAGTAGTGAGCTCGTTGTGCACACAGTTGGGGCATGACTTGAGCAGTCACACAGAGAGGTGATAGAGTCAGACATGCATGCTTTGCTAGTGACTGAGCAAAGCAGAGAGTCAGTTGTGCGAGATACTTCTATGCAGGATAGACACGTAGAGCGGTCTTGCTCTAGTGAATCACGACAGGAGGATGTTGTGCAAGAGTCTATGCATAAGGAGTTAGAGCATGAGAGCTCTAGTAAGTCACAGCAGATTGAGTGGTCATGTTTGCAGTGGATGATTGCAGAGGAGGCTGAGATGTCAGCGATTATGCAGTCATTCCTTTCTATGCTCGACAGTGAGCATGGGGATATAGTTGTGCAGGATATGTCTTCTAGCAGACACCTAGAGCAGCTGGTTTGCTCTGAGGTTGCACGACAGGTTGATGCGTCTTTTGCGAACAGTCAGGATGCATGTGGCTGACACGCCTTGTCAGTCAGAGATGCCTATTGCCAGGGATATATATATTGATGCATGCTCCGTAGAGCTAGCAGGGCCCCCTAGCATTGCATCGGCATTCGGTGGTCTCATGTATGAGATGCTGATCTTGAGACTGGATATCGCAGCTGCAGTGGGAGCAGTCGTTTGTTGACTGATGATGGCATAGTGCACGAGGGAGATATGCAGGTATTGCGTACATACTTGCAGTACGTGTGCGGTACGTCTGGTGGTGTATGGACTTACACGGGAGAAGGACAGCCGGATGCACACGATCACAACCAGCCAGTGGGCATCGGTTGAGAGCGGTTTTCTCTCGCCTTTTGTAGTCTTTAGACTAGGTTCCCTTGCTTAAAGGCACAGTCGCCTTTAAGTGGGAGGTGGTTGGGGTATAGGCGCATGTGCCTTGCCTGGCCGCCCAGAGTCTGGGCGGCCACTGACTTGTATATCTTATACATAGCATAAGTGTATAGGGGGTTGCTCACTCATTGAGTCTCCCCACCCATATCTGTGTGTCGTGTGTCTCCTTCTCTCTCTCTCTCTCCGTCTGTGGTGCTCTCCGATCCCCTTCAATAAGTTCACGCACGTTCGCGATCGTAAAAATATTTTTTATTTTTTATTTTTTTATTCTTTGCGGATACGGATTCCGGTGCGCGATTTCGAGTCTCTAAGAAGAAGCTTGGCTTCCAAGAAAAGAGCTCTAAAATAAACTCCTCCTCTCTCTTTTAAAAAAAACTCTTTCTTTCCTAAAAGGTCAACTTCTATCTTTAGATATACTTTTGAGGCTTAAGTTTCCCATCAACCTATTGTTTTCAAGTGAATAAGCGTCATAATTAGTAGTTCTAGAGTCCAATTTTCAATTCGATCGTTCCATTAAAATGCTCTTTGATTTAATAAAATGCAAACCTTTTTTATTTGCAAAGTAAATGAAATACTTTTAATAAAAAAAAGTTGGGTACATCATATAGATGGATGCACCGCTATGGTGGGATGGAAAGAAGGGGTGGCAAAACTCCTTGAGAAACATAACCCTATGTTGACTATTATGCATAGTGTTACTTCTAGACACTTATGACCCATCACTGAGTCTACTTTATGTTATATCTTTGACTCCTTGGTGAGCAATATACGGTAGCTTCCATAGAATGGAAGAGTTGAAAGAGCTCTAACAAGAGTTCGATTACGATATTGTCAAAATGCAATAGATCTTTGAAGTACGATGGTTAAGTAGGCACACATGTTCATTGAAATGATGTATATGCAATGCATGGCTTCCTTTTCTTTCTTCCTTACCGAAGGGGAGTTGATTTTTACAGTGTATTGAGCACCCATAAATATATTTATATAATTCATTTTTTAGCTAATGTACTTGAATGATTGCAAATTTGGGTGGATGGTTTCAAACTAATTATGCAGATATAAAAACCATATATGGTTCAGCTCAAAGTAGAATCTTGTGTATCTAAATTTTGCTCTTCCAAAAAGTCCCTACTCCAAATTTGGTTCACAATTCGATTTAGGAAGTAAGCAACTTATTGTGGGCCTATTTGAATATAAAAATGTGAACTCCCTACTCCAAAACACACAATTTCTACTTAGAAAATAGAAGCCAGCTTATTTCAATATAGGGATGTCTCCCTACTCGGGACATTTCTCTATTCCAAAGCTCACAATTCTTACCTAGAAAATGTAATGTACTTATTGAAGGCTTATTTGGATATAGCAAGTCCTTTCTACAACAAAGCTCTTGATTAAGTTTATTTTTTTGTGAGCTTATTTGGATATAGGCCAAAGCTCACAATTTTTACTTAAAGTATAAAATCTATATATTCAGGTCTTATTTAGATTTGGAGATATCACTATTGTTAGATTTACACCACTATGCTGCGTCACATAGGTCTATGGCATACTTGTACGGCTAGTATGTCTCCGTGTTGGCCACCCACTGCATTGTCCAACCGCCAACTTCTAGGCCGGCTGCCCACCTTGTATGGGCACCCTATTTCATTGCTGGCTCGTGGGGCTTTCATTGGCACTGCCCTAGATGGGGCCAGGGAGGTACCCATAGATATCATCTAATTGTATAGACAGGGTCTTTTGCTCTGGTAGTCAATGGGGGGTTGATCGCCCCCTATTCACCACACATAGTGTTTTGTCTTGTCTACTCTCTCTCTCTCTCTCTCTCTCTCTCTCTCTCTCTCTCTCTCTCTCTCTCTCTCTCTCTCTTCCGCACATGCCCACTCTCACATGGTATTAGAGCTTGCTCTTCATGATCAAGGACCAGCGCATCACCATCATCATGAGGTTCCTCTTCCCAAGATGATTTCAGCCAGCATTTTAGTCATAGACAGGCAAGCGAAGGAGTTTCTGGTGCTTCTATCGCGGAGGACTCCACCTCCACCTACGTTTTGGCCTCTACACCTGGCGATCACTCTCCTGGTAGCCAGCGCCAGCCTTTTCAGACGGTTCCATCGCAAAACCCCTCCTCTGCTCCATCAGCATTTTTTAGGTAGGGACTGCGTTTGTTAGCAGCCATACACCTGTGTTTTTGGTCCTCAGCAACCTGTGTTTTTAAGCCAGGATAGGGGAGGCGCTGGGCCTTGTCCACTCCAGGTCTTACCTTTGCTCCACCGGCTTGGCATCCGATGCCTTGCCGGGGCACATCCTCTCCATTGTACATTGTTTACAACCAGGTTCACATGTTGTTTTCTCTATTTATCGCCCATCAGGGGTAGTGACTTTGATTCACCACCATCTTCAGACCTCTATACCGCTCTGAACCCTGTCGAGAGCATATGTACACACTGAAAATCACTAGACAACAGCGTTTTCATCACCTTGCAGTTGTGTTTTTGGGTGGACAACAGCCACATGGCTTGTGTTTTCACAGAGGATGAAGTTACCTCCTGTCAAGACACCATCCGGTGGTGGTCCATGCGGTCTCTCAGTGACTGTTGCAGTACATGGTATCTTCGACACCGGCTTTGTCAAGATAAGGGTCAAAGAACTCGTCAAATAGCATGTTCTAATGATGCTCCAAGGGATGTGCTAATGGTTTGACTGGACCAAGGATTCAGACTAATCCACAGGTTTGAGGTTTTATGTTTTAAAGGTTGTCTCGTTTTATGTATGATGTCAATTGTAGGGGATATTCCAGATATTTGCACAAGTTAATTCTTGCTTCAAGAATTATTCTTGTCCAATCAAGGTAGCCGTGAATGATGCACCGCAGGTTGCTACCAATTGGTACTGTTATTCAATTGCATTCAGGAAAGTACATGCAGTGCCTGCAATGGGTATGGTACAGATGTTGGCATGGCCGACTAATTCTTTTTATTTTTATTTTTATTTTCTTCGTTTACGCTTTCTTTGTGCCCTTAAGGTAAATATTTATATGCCTTGGGTACGGCATTTTGCTCGACAAAGCCACGGAGTGGTGGGAATTACTTTCGATATACCACCAACAAGGCTCCACCAAGGCCAAGTTACCTAGCGAGTAAGGGCAAGACCGAGCATGGTCGCTGACTTGGGGGAAGCAAGGACTCCGGAAGGAGGACTCCATATCTACATATATGTCAAGGGCAATATTTATGTATATCCAACGACAACGTAATCAAGCCAAAGCAGGTACACAGTACACATTTTGCAAGTTTTTCTGCTTTTCAGTACATGGAGCCAATTCAACAAGGTCGATTATCAGTAAATGCTCAACAACGTCGACTTTATTTTGCTCTGTAAATTGGCAAGCATATCTCTACGCTATGAGCATAGAAGTATTTATGTGAAGCACGGCTTTTATAATTGCTGAATTTCGTATTGAGACTTCACGCGTTTGGCATCTGCTATGAGCATACAAAATTGTGAAGAAATAGGCAATGTGTTTGCAGGGTAATTCATATTACAGGTTATTTCATTATGTACCAGACAGGTGTCTAGGATATACGATGGCGTCTGTGTAGATATGGCTATAAGACGTTTTGGACCGAGTTTTTCCTTCCACATTTCATGACAACTGGTTACAGCAACGACAAGGTTAGCCAAGTTTCAGTTTTTTTTCCTGTTTACGCTTCACTTGGCAATTATTGTCATTGTGCAAAGCAAAGTGCTCTGACAATTTTATATAAAACAAGGATTCAAGGAACTGGCAAAATAGGGAATCACAGCTCACCTAATCCCTACCAGTTTAAACTGTGCAAGACACTTACGGTTTTGGCTCTCATGTTTTGGACCATCACTCTCGCCAAGGGCTCAAAAAACGGTATGCAAGGCATCCTAACCAGGTGGCATGAATTCCACCGCTTCAGAGATTATGCTTCCGCTATCACACTTGCAACTCTGTCATGGACAGACTAAAAAAGGGATTGTTCACAACACCACTAAACAAAACCTAAATCAAGGACTTATTGTACGGGCAAAGTGCCAATGCTAAGTCGTCCTAAAGTCACGACCACATACATGGTAAGTGGGGCAAGTTGTGCCTTGTTTTTTCTCTTTCCTCTCTCAATGACAGCACTACACAGGCAGACTATTGCATGCTTATAGGATAAGCTGCCATTCAGGCATAAGATGTCTAAGAGGACACATTTTGGGCGCACACACACTAGAAATTTAAGGAAAGTTCCTTAGCCCAGCATGCTCTTCTGTTCGTTCTTCATCTCTTTCTCTAAGGAACAAAAATGAAAATTTTCTACGAAGTTTTGTTACATGTTTCACTATTGCGTTCTCTTGAGCCAAAATGCTCTCCAACTCTCAACTAGAAATTGGGCAAGGTTCCATCCACATTAGTCTTCATCCGTTCGATGATTGAACACTAATTGCCATGATGGCTAGGAACCACGCACGCTGGCTAAGAGCCATTGTTAAACCTAGGATAAGATCCACTTGTTGGTATTCCTTGGACGAAAGGAAAGACTTCCCCAATCTACCATGCGGTAGCAGAAGAACACACTTTTCAAGTTGATTCCACTCAATCTATACACGGTTCACTATGCTAGCTACCGTTATCTGCTACTTGAGCAGTTTCTATAAGAGTCTTGTCAAGGGGTTCGACTACGTAGATTCTAATCCAAGGGCTTGGATTGCAAAGGCAACACCCAGGGTTCCCAGTGCAATGCTGTTTGGTTTTTCAAGTAGGGATGTGCTCCTCTCCATTTGAATAAAGGTAAGTGTACATTATGTTCAAATCTCCACGTACGCATCTATTGATTTGGTGTCATCCATTTTCAGTATGCTTTTGCTTGGTTTTTCAAGACATCTAAGTACGCTTGCATGTTACAGAGCCATGCCAAGGGCATGTTGGCACAAAGTATTTTGGGCCAAGTGTCCAATCCATCTTTCTGTCTTATGTTGTTACGAGCCTACGTGTAGGGTTCAATTTGGCACATGTTATCACATGGGATACAACATGGTCTCGCAACTCAAGGAGTTCGGTTTAGCCAATGTGGAGCTAGGCTAATGAGGGTCCCTCTCACTCCAGTTGTAGAGTGTTTGCAGTTACCTCCACACACAAGTACATATTGTACTTGAAGGATGTTCTTTTTTTTTACACATCCTTAAATGAAACATATTCCACATGTGGAGAATATGAGTCTCTGGACTGACATTGGCGCCATTATTTCAATTATGTGTCACGACAAAGTCCCTAGGTGCTGGCCACATCTGTTTTCTAGACCATTTTTAGCACGACGTATCAGGAGCGATTTCGTGGTGGCCAAAAATTGTCAGATACTTAGAATGACTTGTTAAGGTACAAGTACTGCTACACAACATTACAGATGGTTGTTTATACATATAGCAAGGCTATAAGTTGTTAATGAAAAAGTTTCATTGTCTGTACCTAGAAGTGATCAATGTTTCACCTTCTATTGTGATTCAGACGTTTCAGCAAGGCTTGCAAAAGATTGCATGTTGGGAGAAGAGGGGGAGATCGACCCCTTAAGATGTTCAACACAAGCTTCCAAGCAATCACCATCAACCTGTCCACCTCTTCTTTCAATTTCCAAGCACACACACACTCCTAGACTATGACACACACCCACACAGTAAACATAGCAATCACCATCAACCTGTCCACCTCTTCTTTCAATTTCCAAGCACACACACACTCCTAGACTATGACACACACCCACACAATAAACATAGAATTGACATAGACATGCTTGTAAGAGAGTGTAAGAGATGTGTAAGAGATGGAGACTAGATTAGAGAGTACACAGCAAATAACCATAGCTTAAGAGAGTAGAGAAGAGAATCTGCAAGAGAAAGGCCTAAATCTAGCCCCAAACTCCACGGCACCTCTCTTGTGGAGTTGGTATTTAATATATTATTTTGAGTTTAAGGTGCCAAAAATTGAGGCCCCTCTTTTTACAACCACTTTACTTTTGCAAATGAGTGAAGCTCATTAGTTCTTGCATGACCCATAAGGGGAGTTCCCACTACAACTATTTACAGTGCCATAGTGGCTTATTGAAATGATGTTCTAAGATACTGTGCAAATATAAAATGGCCAAGAGTAATTGTCGTCGCCTCTTCATCAACTCCCCGCATTCCACTCTACAAAATCATCATCAACTCAATTAGTAAAATAAATAGACAGCACATAATTAACCATTACGCCAGCTATCCCAATTGCATCTAACCACTACAACAGGAGGGTGCCCAGTCTCGTAACATCCCTCCCACCAAGGATAGCAACTGTCCTCAGTTGCTCAATAGAGAAATCAACTGGACCGTGAGTGATGGAAAGTGTGGAGAAGGTCAGGAAAGTTGCAAAAAAACTTTTCAGGCATCCATTTGGCATCCTCTCTAGGGTGGCCCTTGAAAGTCAAAAGGTAACGGTTATAAACCATCCCAGTGCGTGTAGTGGTGGTCTCATGGTCAACTATTTTTTCAGGGATGAGTTGCTCTTCTTGGTCTATAAGTGAAGGTGGGTCTTCATAAATGTAGTGTGTAGGTAGGGGTCCTCGGAATGGGCGTAAGAGACTAATGTGAAAGGCATTGTGAATGTGCCAATGTGCAGGTAGTTCTAAACGGAAAGAAACATCATTAATGACAACTGAAATTTTAAAGGGTCCATAAAAACAAGGAGCAAGCTTAACGAAGACATTAGTATCAACACTTTTGATCCTTTGTTTTTTGATGCGAAGTAAAACATGATCACCTTCTTTGAATTGGTGTGCCTTGCGGTGCTTGTTAGCATGCTTGGTGTAAAGTTCTTGTGAGTGTTTAATGGCAGAATACACACTTGCATAAATATCATGAAAGTCAGTAGTGAAATCATCAGCGGCAGGCACAACATTAGAAAGACGTGAAGCATGAGTAGGAAGTGAGTGACCATAGACAATTTCAAATGGAGACTTACCCGTGGCAGTGTGAGTGGTATTGTTGTAGGAAAATTGCAAAATATGAAGGTAATCATACCATTTCTTAGGTTGAGAAGAAACATAAGCCTTTAACAAGTCAATAATAGTGCGATTGGTGACTTCGGTTTGACCATTGGATTTAGGATGGAATGCAGAAGTGAAGTCAAGTGTAGTGCCAAGATTTTGAAACACAATAGTCCAAAAAGCACTACAAAATTTTGAATCTCAATAAAAAATAATCACTTTAGGCAAACCATGATGTGGAAAAACAGTCTTAAGAAACAAAAGTGCAGCTTGATGTGCTGTGAGTGTTTTCTTACACGGAACAAAGTACGCTTGTTTAGAGAAACAATCAATAATAGTCCATATCATGTCATGTTTGTGCGTTGTGAGTGGGAAACCAGTAACAAAATCCATTGAAATATGTCCCCAAGGTCTTTCAGGAATGAGGAGAGGGTGTAAAAGTCCCAATTTCTTACCTGTAGCTGCTTTGATTTTTTGACAAATCAAACAAGTGGACACATATTGTTTAACATCCATTCTCATAGTACGCCAATAGAAATCACGACACAAATTTTGAAAAGTTACAGCAAATCCTCTATGTCCAGCGTAAGGAGGTTTGTGCAATTCTTCAATAATTAATGTACGGAAAGGTTTAGTCATACACAATTTTTGTTTGAAATAAAAGAAGTTTTCTTGAATAGTGTATTCGAGAAATGTGTGTACAGAATTATTAAGCATGTGCAACCATGTCGTTTTGAAGTCATCATCATGTGCATAAGTGTCAGGCATATTGTCAAATGAAGTTCCCGTAATGGTTGATAGATGATTAAGTGAGGGTCTTCTACTCAAAGCATCAGCTACAACGTTTTCTTTACCAAGTTGGTATTGAATGTTGGGCTGAAAACTTTGAATAAAAGCGGCCCACTTAATATGTTTATCATCTATTAAGGGCTAAGAAAGTAAATATTTGATACTTTGTTGATCAGTTTTAATGATCAAGTTAGTACCCATTACATAGTGTTTCCAAATTTTCAATGCATGTACCACAGCAGTCAATTCTTTATCATAGGTACTGAACTTTGTTTCTGACGGTTTAAATTTACGACTTTCAAAAGAAATTGGATGGTTATCTTGCATAAGGACTGCACCGATACCTTTTTCACTAGCATTAGTGACTACCACAAAGAATGGTCTTTCAAAATCAGGCAATTGCAGTACAGGTGCATTAGTCAAAGCATTTTTAAGTGCATTAAATGAGCTTTCTTGCAAATCAGTCCATTCATAAGGCGTGTTTTTCTTCAACAAGAGAGTCAAATAATGTGATTTGTAAGAAAAATTACGAACAAATTTCCTGTAATAGCTACAAAGACCAATAAAAGAACGTAGCTCATGCAAATTTTTGGGTCTAGGCCATTCAATTTTCTTTGGATCGACATGTATTCCCTTACCCGATACAATGTGTCCCAAATATTCAATTTCAAATTGGAAAAATGAACTCTTTTCAGGATTCAAATACAAGTGATTTTGTGCAAGCAGATCAAATACACGTGTTAAATGTTGTTTATGATCTTCTTCTGATTTACTGAATACCAAAATGTCATCAAAAAATACAATCACAAAATCTTGATGGTCAATGAAAATTCGATTCATCATGCGTGTGAATGTAGCTGGTGCATTTGTCAAACCAAATGGCATGACAAGAAATTCATAGTGTCCAGTTTGTGTTCTGAAAGCAGTTTTGTAGACATCATGTTCAAACATTTTGACTTGGTGATACCCTGATTTAAGGTCAATTTTGCTAAAGATGTTTGCCCCTTTCAGTTTGTCTAGTAGATCATCCACTCTGGGAATAGGAAACCTATTCTTAATGGTGATCTTGTTTAAAGCCCTGTAGTCGATACACATACGAAAGGTTCCATTTTTCTTCTTGATAAGAAGTACTGGAGCTCCGTATGGTGAACTACTAGGTCGGATTAGGCCTCGGTCAAGTAAATCAATGCGGTAGGATTTACACGATAAGGTGCTTACAAGGACGTTCACTACCCGGTAGGATGTCAATTTTGTGGTCTTCTGGGCGTGATGGTGGAATTCCAGGTGGCAGATCATGCATGAAGCAATCTTTAAATTGTGAGAGAAATTCATCATGGGTGGAATTATGTGAAGTTTCTGGTGCAGCAGAAATTTGATTGACCAAGACTAGATATGTTTTCCCTAGTTTTCGAATTGCTCGTTTGGCTTGAGTGTGAGAGAGGAGTGGAAATTTTTGATGTGCCAATGTTGCTTGGATGGAGAAATTTTTATTATTATGAGTGAGAGACATTGTACGTGTTTTATAATTAATCAACGGGTCAAATTCATGACGAAATGGCATTCCCAAAATCATATCGAGACCATGCAATGGTGCTACCAAAAATGTACGTGCTTGTGTGAATTCACCAATGCAAACTTCAACAGTGACTTGGGTTTTACAATTAAAACGTTGATTATTAAAAACAGTTTTGACCTTGTGAGGTGATGAAATTTCAAAGAGTGATAGTTGCTGTGCCAATCGTGTGGAAATGAAATCATGGCTACTACCATCATCTAGCAGAATGGTGACATTTTCACCCTTAACAGTGCCTTGTACTTTAAACAAAGTGTGAGGAGATGAAGGAGTACCTGAGGATGGGTTGTCATCGTTATCATAATCAGGATCATATCCCTCACCGTAGTTAACTTCCACTTCGTTGTCGTCGGGTATAGCATCTTCGATGAGGTTAAGAGTAGCTTCGTTGGGGCGGTTGTTGTTGAAGGGTTTCTGATTTGAATTCCTGTTGACTGCATTTGAATGGCCATTGGATTGACCATTGCCCTTAGCATGACCATTTGGGCACTTATCTGCATAGTGACCATACTGAAAGCATTTAAAACATTGGTTGGAAGAATGTTGGTTGCCTCGTTGCTGAGTGTTGTGGTTGTTGTTGCTCGTATGAGGTTGAGCAGTTGTAGGAGGATTGTCAAATCTTCGTCTTTTGAAAAAAAGTACGGCTTTGGTGTTTTCTTCTGTCAAATTTAGGAGAGAAAGGAGGTCTCTTGTTGGGGGTAGTGTTAACAGGTTGATCAGTGTGAGGAATGTCCACCTTTCTTCTTTTCTGCGTTGAGAGCCAAATTAATGGCCTTTGACAGAGAATCTGGTTCGAACATATCTACCTCAGCACTAATTTGTAGTGCCAAGCGTGATATGTACTTTCGCTTCAATTTCCTACGACTAACATGTTCAATAGCTTGCAATTGAATTAGAAAATTCCAAAAACGGTCAGTGTAACCCTGCACATCTTCATTTCTACCCTGTCGAATTAAATCCCATTGACGTCGTGCTTTAGCTTTGTACTATGTGGGCAAAAATTGGGGTAAAAACACTTTTTTAAATGCATTCCAGGTGCGTGGTCTTCTTCCATGTTGTTTGGTGGCGTTCCACCACAATGCAGCGCTGCTAGTGAGATGATTTGATGCACACTTTACCATTTCACGCTCGGGAATGTCTTCATCATGAAAATAGTCATCGAACTGACTAACCCATGCTAGAACCGTGCTAACATCTTTAGTGCCATCAAAATCTTTGAAAGTGAAGGCTTTTCTGCTAATTTTGTTTTTCTTGGGTGCCAGTCCAGATTCAGTGCGTGCAGAATGCAATAATTTATCTTCAAGTTCTTACCTTCGCATGCGTTCATATGTGAGTGACTGCTGCAAATTTTGAAGTTGCTCTGCAATCGTGGGTGCATGAGGAAGGTGTGCCATGATTGCGTGCTTTTTTTAATTATTTATTTTTTTTTAATATATATTTTTTAAAATAAATACCTAAATGGTAATGTTGAAAAAGGCTATTTGGTAATATTCACAGATGCAATTATGCGAAATAAAATAAAATAAATAACAGAAATGTAATGTACTTAGCTGAGAAAGAGCGGTGGCATCCAGTCCGGAATGGCGATGTGCTAGGAAATTGCCAAAGAGTAGACGGTCTGACGGTGTGTCACCGAGCCAGTTGAAGTTTGTAGCGTCTAGTCTCCCTTACCCCAAAATACTTTTGTTGCAAGAATATTTGGCAACTGTGGAAATCTCCCGTGCCAATACCAACCCGTTGACTTGAAAGAGGGGAAAGTCGAGCTTCTTGGACTTACCTCGGTGATTGTCCTTCCATTTCTTGATGGCACTTTACGAGTTCGATACTTCTTGGGAAACAACAACCGAACGGGGAAGAGCCAATTGAGTTGGAAAACTGATTTAGTGGAGGCAGGAGGTGTAGCTCATTAAGTGGATGCAGTGAACTTGAGCGGAATGGTGTGAATGAGAGTTAAGCAAGGTTTTTGTGTGATTTTTTTTTTTCCATTGGGCGGCCGGTCACTGGCTTTTAACTTGAGCCTCACCTTTTAATAAAATGTGTGAAAGCATGGACAAAAGCGAGCAGGCAGCCGAAAGCGACGGGATGAGAGAGAGAGAGAGAGAAGGAGATGAAGCGCCCTGTGTGGGCCGTTTCGGTCTCTGCAGAAGGAGGAAGTTATGCTCAGCAGCCGAGGGCGACCTCGTACGGATGCGGTTGCGGCCGATTTGGTGCAGTACAGAGCTTCCTTTTCTCAGCTCAGGAGGTCGTTCCCACTGTAAATTTTCCGACAACTCAACCTTGAGTCACTTGATTGGGTGCAACTTTCTTCCCAAACTCCGCTCCCAGATTTTATCAAGGTCTTCTTGGCCTCTTCAACCCCTTCTCTCTTTCCTTCGACCTTCGAGTCTTCAAGGGAAGATTTCAAAGCTTTGTCGATTTCAAAGGCTTGTCGATTTTTTGAATTGTGGTCGACATAGTTTTCCTTGATCCTTGCTCGAATTCTACAATTCCTTAATGAAAATTTGCATCAAATTTTCTAAGGGTACCTCGGTTGTTTTTTTGTCCAACCATAGCTTCTTCATTGATGAAATCGAGTCTTCTTGCCGCATAATTACTCCGAGTGAACGGAACCACCTCGCTCTGATACCACTGTTGGGAGAAGAGGGGGAGATCGACCCCTTAAGATGTTCAACACAAGCTTCCAAGCAATCACCATCAACCTATCCACCTCTTCTTCCAATTTCCAAGCACACACACACTCCTAGACTATGACACACGTCCACACAATAAACATAGAATTGACATAGACATGCTTGTAAGAGAGTGTAAGAGATGTGTAAGAGATGGAGACTAGATTAGAGAGTACACAGCAAATAACCATAGCTTAAGAGAGTAGAGAAGAGAATCTGCAAGAGAAAGGCCTAAATCTAGCCCCAAACTCCACGGCACCTCTCTACCTCTCTTGTGGAGTTGGTATTTAATATATTATTTTGAGTTTAAGGTGCCAAAAATTGAGGCCCCTCTTTTTACAACCACTTTACTTTTGCAAATGAGTGAAGCTCATTAATTCTTGCATGACCCATAAGGGGAGTTCCCACTACAACTATTTACAGAGCCATAGTGACTTATTGAAATGATGTTCTAAGATACTGTGCAAATATGAAATGGCCAAGAGTAATTGCCGTCGCCTCTTCATCAACTCCCCGCATTCCACTCTACAAAATCATCATCAACTCAATTAGTAAAATAAATAGACAGCACATAATTAACCATTACGCCAGCTATCCCAATTGCAACTAACCACTACAACAAGAGGGTGCCCAGCCTCGTAACATTGCAACTAAAAGTATTTAGTTTTTTTTCAGAACTATTTACATTCCTTTTAATGTGTGCTAAGCGCATCACATTTGCCATAAGTATTGGCAAGGATCATTATGGATATACGTGTTCGGGTTAGTTTTTACTAAATGCATGCACACTAGGTGTTATGGGCCCTAGTGTTTAGCAAAGGCTGATTTGGAACGGCATGCATATTCCTCAGGTTGTTTCTTATGAAGCATTTTGCACTCTATGTGCACTATCTCTATGAGATTACTTTTGGGTCTACTAATCACCAATAGAGGTCATGGCTCGGTTTGGGCGTTTGTGGATTTTTTTCAAGTTAACCACGATGGTTATTTCGGACATTGTTGATTCCTCACCAATGTTATACACTACTGTGATTCCTTGTTTGCCAGTCATCTGGGACGAGTGTCTGTAAACCGTGAGGAAAACACACCTCAGTATTGTCAATTATCCAAGGGGATAGGCAGATTACAAAGAGTAATCTTGTGCTAAAGGGTTTGCTAAGAGCATACATTACCACAACGCATTTCTGAATGGATGATTTTCTCCCTATTCTAGAATTTGCTTAAGTACGATTTTCGACTTTCAACACCTCTTCCGGTGGGGTTGGAGATTGTGTCAATACTTTCATACGTCAAGGACTTACCAAGTGTGCTGACAAAGTATGTTAGCAAGTAACCTTCATTAGGAATGAACATGTAGTTCTTTGTGTTCCAAACTATTCAGAATTCTAACACGAGGACACTCCCTATCTATGAACTTTTTTAGATACTCAGGCGAGTAGGAAATCTGGCTCACAAATGCATGGAAAGTTACACCAAGGTTTCCTTGCATTATTCCAGTACCTTTAGAAGATCTGAAAACTGGTTATGCCTTTGGACAACTCTTAGTTGTGGTTACTCCTTTACAGTACTCAATTGAGTTATAAATGGAGTTACCATTTAGACCCAAGTGACTCCTAGTTGTGGTTACTCCTTTACAGTACTCAAATGAGTTATAAATGGAGTTACCATTTAGATCCAAGTGGTTGCAAACGGACAACAATGTGGAAAATCAAGATGTTGCTCTTGGTTTCATTGAGCCTCCTCACTGCACCAATTATCGGTCATACAGACAACTGGCTCACTTATGGGACGTCAATAAAGAAAACATCAGTATTCTTAAGAAGATATCAGTACTTGTGTTTTCGAAGACGAAAACTCTTCCTTAAGGGGGAGTAATGTCAGGACAAGGGTCCTACGGGGCAAGGCCCAACGTAGGGGGTCAGGGACCTAGGCCAAGGGCCTGGACTGGACCAGTGCGGATTGGGGATCCGCTTAGGGTAAGAGCTAGGAGCTAAGCCTATATGAGGGCCGGTAGGGAGGAGGATCCCAGGTGCAGTTACCCTAGGTCTTATAGGCTTGATCATTTACGAGCGTACGACCCTTGGGAGATCCATTCATTGCAGCCATGATTCGGCGGTTGCGCACTCCAGAGGGGGTGGTGACTCATGGTTTTCTATGGACACACCTATGCACTCGTTAGAGGAGTTCACACGAGATATGGGCATGCTCATGGCATATGGAATTCTGACATTTCCATAGAAGACGCCACCATCTTGGGTGGATAGACACTTACCACTTGACCTCGACACATCAGATTACTTGCTTACACAAGAGCGTCTACATGGGCTTAGGGAGAGGATCTTGGATCTCTTCTTGGACATGTTCATTGCTTGGATCTACATATTGGGGTGGGACTCCAGTGCTTTGGACTCTCTTGGAGAGTTTATCCACAAGATGCAGGAGATCATGCATCTCGCGACTACATCCGGAGTCACCCAGAGCCTGGCTTGGATGTCGGTAGTGCAGTTGCTCTTTTACACTCCTGATCATTTGGATTGATACCTTCAAAGTTGCTTACACTCACCCTCGGTAACCTTACAGTAGACTTATCCCCCGACTAGGGCAATGGGCCACTCCCAACTTATTCACATTGAGAGCCACAGCGAGTCACGGTTTGGTGGTATTGTTGGCACGGATTTTGTTTTGGTTGACACCAGAGAACTGGAGGCAGGAGATACAGGCAAGACAGCGCAGACTAATTGGTCTGGCTTTTCCCCTTCTCAGAGATTATTCACAACGCAAACTGCTCAATCTGGCTTACCTTCTTCATACAGGATGATTACGGTGTAGACAGCTTGGTGTAACCACACCTCTTCTCATAGGCCCTTCACAGCGCAGACTGTTGAGTCTGGCTTTTCCCTCATCTTGGATTACCCTACCTACTAACAGGACACCATCCGATGGTGGTCTGTGCAGTCTATCGATGATTGCTATAGCTTACGGTAGCTTCTACAGTGCAGACTGTTTAGTGTGGCTTTCCTTGTTTCGGAGGATGTTTACGGTGTAAATTGCGACATCTGACCTTGCTGGAGTTTTACACAGCCTAGCCACCTGGGCACACTAGGTTGCAGGTTCATGCATTGACATGCTTTCGGTCATTCTCATCACGGTTACTGGGCTTCCCCATTTTCTCCAGACGGTTTGACTATAGACACCATAGATCCTATTGGGCAGGACACTTGCAGGTCTATTGGCACTTCTTTTACGATAAGTAATATCTTCACACAGTATCTTCACCCTATATCGGCAAAGTACAACAGTTTGCTACACTGCTCGTAACGACACTTTACCATGGAGATCTCTCGGAGGTTGTGACACCCCAGACTGTTGCTACACTCATGGAGTATCCTTCAGTGGACATGGCAGCAGACATCTTCATCATTTGCCTCACATCTTCAGCTTCACGCGGTTTGTTCAGCATCCAATGCTGAGAGGGGGTGTTAGATTTACACCACTCTGATGCTTCACGTAGGTCTACGGCATACTTGTATGGCTAGTATGCCTTTGGGCTGGCCACCCACTGCATTGTCCGACCGTCCACTTCTGGGCCGACCACCGACATTGTATGGGTGCCCTATATTCATTTTTTCTTTGTTGGGTCGTGGAGCTTTTATTGGCACTGCCCGACCTCCCCTTGGGCACCTATATATGGGACCAAGCGGGTACCCACAGATATCTTCTGATTGTATAGACATGGTCTTCTTCTCTGGTAGTCAATGAGGGCTTGATCACCCCCTCTTCACCACACATAGCGTTTTGTGTTGTCTTCTCTCTCTCTCTCTCTGTCTCTCTCTCTCTCTCTCTCTCTCTCTTCCACACCTCTCTCTTCCACACACGCACACCCACAAATATCATCAGATTGTATAAGTAGGGTCTTCTGCTCTAGTAGTCAGTGAGGGGCTGATCGCCCCTTGTTCACGACAGATAGCGTTTTGTGTTGTCTACTCTCTCTCTTCCGTACACGCGCACCCATAGATATCATGTGATTGTATAGACACGGTCTTTTGCTCTGGTAGTCAGCGGGGGGCAAATCACCCCCTCTTCACCACAGACAGCGTTTTGTGTTGCCTACGTCGTTAAAACTCTCTTCTTCTTTTTCTTTTCTCTCTCTCTCTCTCTCTCATACATGCGCACCCATAGATATCATCTGATTGTATAGACAGGGTCTTTTGCTCTGGTAGTCGATGGGGGGCAGATTGCCCCTTGTTCAGCACACATAGCTATTGGCGTTGTGCTCTCTCTCTCTCTCTCTCTCTCTCTCTCTCTCTCGTACGCGCGCACTCTCACAACTATACCAAAGTTTTCAAATTATTTCACTTATTATGAGGTTATTTGTTTGGATGTAGGAATGCCCCTAGTCCCAAGCTCGCTTTTACAAAAAGCTTGAAAATTTGTTAACTTTTTATTACATGGTTTTAGTTCACTTGCTCTTCCCAAGAGAGGATTAGGGTTGTGTAAGCTTTATGACTCTCGTTGGGAAACTAAAACTCCCTTTATAGTATAGCTTTCCGATGACAAAGCCTTTTATTGATTGGAATAGGCTTTCAATAAAAAAGGATGCATAATCAAAAATGTGTAACAAGGCAACTTAGAATATGCTCGCATATAATGCAACTTATTTAAGAGTTTTGAACTGTCAAAATCATGTATTGCTCAGTAGTCCAATTTTGTTTCAGCTTTTTATCATCACAGCAAAGAGAAAATGAGTTTCAATAGATTATGTAAATTTCATTCTTTGTTAGTTTCTTTTAAATTTATGTTGAGTAGAAAAGAAATTATGTCGGTAGATACTATATGCGAAAAGAATATGTTCGTTTTGGGTGGCATTGAAAAGCTGCCTTTAAACTGAGATGACAATGAATAGACCATTTAATTTTTACCACAAAACCACAACTTCCAAAGCTCTAGCTTGCTTGGCACAGAATTTGTGCACAGGTATTTCCTGTTCAATTTTGTAATGCAAAATGGTGTGTTCCATGTCTATAATGGCTTACAATCTTGTCATCTCGGAACCATCTCTACTAAGAAGAGATACGCATCCGATAGATCATCATCAACTCCTTTTGGTGCCTCCCCCCAATGTAATTCTGGATAGATGGTCAGGTCTATGATGTGTGGTACCATCAAAAAACTGCTTTAACTCCACTAGATCTGTCCATCAAGAATCCCATACTACAGTCACTAAATTTCGAAAATTGCATTTTTGTCTTCCAAGGAACAAGATGTACCCAATACACATGACAACCCTGCTCCTTTCACTATAATAACATCCTGAGCAACACTAGCTCCTGACGCTGCAGGAGATCCCTGCGTGAAGTGGCCGCTGCCCTGCATGAAATCCCAAATTTTATGGGGATTCTGACCAATAGGCAGGATATGCTTAGAATGGCAGGTGTTTTGCAGCTTATGTTCTCAAACAGGCCAATGACCTTCAAAAACTCATCAACAAGGTCAATAAGGCTGCGAGCCAGTAGCCTACTAAGAACCTGCGAATTACTCTCTTTTTGAACTGCTAAAAATTTTACCTCGTACCATTAAATAACAAAAACTTCTTCCTCATCCATCAGTCTTGCACTTCCATAGAAAATATTTGACAGAAGGATGTGAGCCGCAGTGTTTGTAGGTGCCAAGTCCACCACATGAGCAGATACTTGCTCAGCAAGGTCTGCGTTTGAATGGCTCTTGCATGCGCTAAGAAAGCTCAACAAAATAACAATGTTGGGCTGAAAAGGAATTCTACCGGCAAAGTCTTCAGCTTCGTCCAAGCATCCAGCACGACAAAGCAGGTCCACAATGGAGGCACAGTGGCAAACACTTGCTGCCACATGACTATATCTAACCATGTGAATGAAGAAGTGACAAGCTTCGCCAATCATGCCTGCATGTCGACACGCAGTAAGAATACAACCAAATGTAAACCCATCCTGTCGTGCCCCGGTAGATTGCATGTGAATAGAGACATCAAAAGCTTCCCTCACCTTGCCATGCTCTGCATACCCACCAATCATCACGTTCCATGATACGGGATCTCGATGAGGCATTTTATCGAAGACTTCACGTGCATCCTCTAGACTGCCACACCTGGCATACATATCAACCAAAGCATTTACCGTATTCACATCGGCCTCATACTTCTCTTCTATGATATTTGCATGCATTAATCTTCCAAGCTCCACATCTAGCAGACCAGCACAAGCACCAATTACAATCGCAAAAGTTATGTAATTTGGTCGGACCCCTTCCTGCTGCATTTTCAGAAAGAAATCAAGTGCTTCATAATGGTGCTCATATTGCACATATCCTTGTATCAAAGCAGTCCAAGAGAACACATTTCGCCTAGGCACACGGCTAAAAGGTCTGAGCACTTGTGCATCTATCCTCGCAGGAACACATCCAGAGATCAATGGCTTAGACAAGACACCATTCTTGGGCCCCATCCTATCAAATACCTTGTGAGCTTCTTCAAAGCACCCACATTTTGAGTACATGTCAAGAAGAGCATTCATAACTGGAATTCGACACTCGAGTCCTGCATTTCGGACTTCTTCATGAATATTGCTACCCAAGTTGACATCTCCCAAGCTTGTGCACACACTAAGCAAGCAGCTGAATGTATACTCATCGGGTTTTAAACCCTCGACCTTTAGATTCTCAAAGTGTTTAAAAACCTCATCAGTGCGTCCATATTGGGCAAATGCAGTTATGATAGTGTTCCATGATATAAGGTCCTTCTTCGACATGCGCGTGAAAATTTCCTGTGCAAATTCCAAGCTTCCACATTTCGCATACATGTCCACAAGGGAATTTTTGACAAAAATACACTGCTCAAATTCAGTGCCAACAACACGTGAGTGGGCCCTTTGCCCCTCTTCCAAGCTGGGTGCAGCTGCACATGCATTGATGAGCTTGTTGTAGATGTAGTTGTTTGGCATCATGGCCTCTTGTTGCATTTGCTCAAAAAGAGCCATGGCTTCCTGACTATTATCATGTTGAGCATAAGCAGAAATCAGAATTGCCCAAGACCTGACATCCTTTTCGTTCAAGGAAGCGAACAAACTGTGTGCATTCTCCAAGCTTGAGCAGTCGCAATACATTCTAACAAGAGCAGTGCTAGGAATCACATGTAATTCGGACCCTTTCTCAACAAGCAGAGAATGGAGTAAACTTCCTCCTTGAGCGAAGGTAGGGTTAGAGCATAAAGAGAGAAGGCTAACAATGGTAAAGTCATTGGGCTCGATGCCCTTTCTTTGCATGCGATGGAACAAATCGAATGCAGCGTCACCAGATGGCTGTTGCGCTTGGCAAGAAATCATGGTGGTCCAAGAGACAACATCTCTCTTCGGCATATTGTTGAATAGATGAGAAGCCTCTGATCGCAACCCACAGGAGGCATAAAGGTTAAGAACATTGTTGAGGAGGGGGACATCTGTTTCCAAGCCATGTCTGATGAGAAGGTCATGAATAAGCTTCCCTTGAAAGAGGGATTGGCTTGCACAGAGACTAAGGGCAGTGAGCACCTGCTTGATCTGACTTCGATCCCATATCCTCTTCTTCCCTTTTGTGTCTCCATCGCTGACGCCGTTCTTAAGTTCCGCACTAGTAGTCTTGAGCGGGGATGGCAAAAGTGCCTTGAGCTGCTGCGTCGATAGGTTCAAATCGCGTTTGTAACTAGAAGATTGGATCATACAGAGGATGCCGAGAGAGAGAGAGAGAGAGAGAGAGAGAGAGAGAGATTGTTCCTAAGACGTGTGTGAAAATGTTTTTTGTTGCTGTAAAAGACTGGATCATAGTACCAGCGCTAGAAAAAAATACATTTTTCCTAGCCGGTGAAACTAGTCTTGCTTGGTGGGCATATGCAAGAGACTGCGTGTCTATCTAATATGTACAAATGTTGATCACATCAAGTGTATAGATCTGAAGACAAAATGCAAGTAAACCAAACTAAAGGAAGCAATGTGTATAATCAATGGATTGTAATAAAAAATGAATTGCTTTACTAACCTGCAATGCTATGCAGGTGTTTTTCGATCGTCTAAGCTAATACGCCGATCTTTGAGTCAAGCTACAGAAAAGCAATGTGAGTAGTTAAACATTTCGTCTTGCAATGAAGCACCACACATTGAAAATGCTAAATATGCAATGCACGGCATGCAGAAGTGCCATACAAAAGTATGGTGGAGATTGGCACTGTGGTCTCTTCATAAATAATAAGAAACGAAAGTCGTGCCATGTCCCATAGCATTTATGTGTTACACCAAGCGAACGTATAGGCATAGGGAATTGGATGTAGATAATGAACCTTGCAATCTTATCGAGTTGGAGTCGTGCTTGTGAAGTCGAAACGTCCACTATTGTGAATATATGTCCTCTCTGTCAGACACAAAACAAGAGTCGAGTCAAACGCAAAAGATACAAGATATTGACTAAGCTTATCGAGAAGCAGATCTAACTTTATGTTCTATGTCAAGGGTCCACTACATAAAGAGTTGTGGCTGCTTTTCTACAAGTGTCTTGCAAACCATACTTGCATTCAATTAAAATTTGATTAGGAAAAATTGCCTCAGGTGCCCGAACCTGAATAGGTTCTCCAGTCAAGTTCTAATTTTACACTTTTTGAGCAACTTCACTGTTAAAGGGCTCGAGGTTGCTATTGCATAACTCAGTCTCTTCTTAGTGTTTTTTTTTTTTAGTTTCTCTGCATCACACAAACACCCCCTTCGCCCTCGTCCAGCTCTTTTTCATCGTCGCTCAATTCACACTACCGACAAGTATAATACACTAAATCTACAGGTAAAGGTCAACGGATATGAGTGACGTGTTGGTTAGCGCATATTTGCAATCTCAGAGGAGTCGGGAGACCGAACGTCCCCACACATTTGGCGATGAAAAGTGCACACAGCTCTTGAGTGTCCAAGGTGGTGAGAGTGCCGGGGTTTCTTTTTCAATGAATGGTTGCATGCCACATCAAATTCACTACCCTGCACTTTTGCCTTTGGCATTAAGAACAACATGAACGCTACAGGTGGTGAATTGCTCAGAAGACCCAATGTCTCTTTCAAGTCGACGCTTCTCTTTAGTGGTAATCAAGAGACGTCTCCTGAATCCAACACTCCCTTCCCTGCTCTACAGATTTTGCAACTGACTGACTTGCTTGAAAGTTAAGCTCAAAGGATTGTGAAAGCCTCAGTGGGGAGGTCGAATGCACAAGAACATTTAGAAATTTTCTCGTGTAGGAAAACGGAGTCTTTCTTAGTGTTTTTCATACAATGCATAACATCATGAGCTTCTGCTCGAGAGGCACCGCATACCTAGCTAGGTACGATTGGGGGCAGGGGACCACCAGCCCCCCCACCGGGCCGGAGGTCTCCTGCCCCCAAACATACCTAGCTAGGTATGCGACGCCTCCCTCACAGAAGCTCATGATGTTGAGGTAAGTCACAATGTGGGAAATATTGTGAGAATTTGTCCAAAACTTCTTGTGATGTGAAAGGCACTCTATCGATGCTCAATTCTCACTTCAGCTCTGCTTGTTATCTCCTCTCTATCATAATTATCATCATAATAGCCCATCACATTCTTCTTTCATCTGATGTAGAGCGGTGTTTATAAAGCATGAAAGGAGCTTTATGCTACCAGCTTTTCAATGCTGGGAGCTTTTCATCGCCCGTGCACGAGTGGCCTAGATGGCTCGAGGTGGAGGATTCTGGGCTCAAAAAGAAACAAAAAACGGTAAGTTTTTAAAAAACCTTAAATTTGGTCTCGAACAGTTGGAAAAAGGGAGTCTTTTTCAGTGTTTTTCACACGATGCATAAAATCATGAGCTTCTGCTCGAGAGGCAATGCATACCTAGCTAGGTACGATTGGGGGCAAGGGACCAAGGGCCCCCCCACCGGGCTGGCGGTCCCCTGCCCCCAATCATACTTAGCTAGGTATGCAGTGCCTCCCCTCACAGAAGCTCATGATGTTGAGGTAAGTCACAATGTGGGAATTATTGTGAGAATTTGTCCGTGTAATTAAGTCGCCTTCAAAAAGCAGCGACGCTGGTTATTTTTATTTTTATTATTTTGTATTTGAGACCATGGGATTATGGTCAAAGATAGTGGCCTAGATCGTGCCAAGTGGCCTCTTCCACGTTCTTAGGCTCACCAAGTAAATAAGGGCAAACTTGAAATTCTCCTAAAGCTTTTGCCGGTAATTACACTAAAACTTGTGTAAATGTCCCGGTTTGCTTAAAGGCAAGCTCAAAAATATCCGAGATTTTACAGTTTCAGTCGATTAAAATACATTGGACCCCGGTTTTTTTCTAACACTAGATCATACAGAGGATGCAGAGAGAGAGAGAGAGAGAGAGAGAGAGAGAGAGAGAGAGAGAGAGAGATTGTTCCTAAGACGTGTGAAAATGTTTTTGTTGCTCTGTGTAGGCCTTATTAGAGGGCGTTCACTCTTTCGAGCGAAACTCTTCGGACAGGTTCGTGTATCCTTCGTGGCATGACTTGGTTGGAGCGAAGCACAACATTATCATGTCCGGACCTAACCAAGCAATGGAGAGCCCCATACCCCTCAAACAAAATGTTTTCCAACCTCTTTTCAGTACTCCTGAGTGCACTTTGAGCTGCTAACCCCACTCACTAGACGTCAAACAGCCTAGCCACGAGGCCAAAGCCATCTGTTGTCAGGAGTTCGTCATAAATTAAAGTGAGGAGGCCAAGCCACGAAGCCAAAGCCATCTGTAGTAAGGATTTCATTAGAAATTAAAGTGAAGATTGTCCACGAGAATTGTGAATTGAATGTACAAAGGAAAAAGGCTAAAGATGTGCACTCTTATGCTCATTCTGAACCTTCCCTTAGAGCCCTCCCTCATACACCCTTTAAAGGGTGCTACATTTGTACAGCCCTTCACCCCTTGGAATGAGTTGAATGAGTTCAGACATCCATTCCAGGTTGGCAGTTAGAGTTAGTTCAAATCAGACCAGAGACTTTAGATCAAACTTAAGTACAACTGAAATACAGAACTGTAACTCAAAAGAGATCGACACTAGAAAAGAGAATTGAAACTGGAATTTTATTATTCAAATAAAAAAAGTGTACAAATGGAGTCAATAACGAATGAGTTTCCAGCTTAATGAAAGTTACAAAGTACAATATCCCATGGCTCAAGATACTAGTATTAGGCTTGGGGTTGGGAACTTAGGTATCGGATCTAGGATTTAGGATACAAGATTCAGGATCTGGGATCGCAAAATGAAGTAATGGGCCATATTTATAGTCTTTTCAAATGGGCCCTGATTGGATGTGTACTGTGTCAGTTATCGTGGTAATTGTCTCTAGTTTAGAGCTTCTGGAAGCCTCCAATCCATCCTTTCACTAAAGGCCGTTCCCACCGTCTACATTCCTCCTCCCCTTTCTTGAATTTTGGTATGTGCCAAAATTTCAGAACGCCCCAATGTTCGTCTAGCGGACTTTCTTTTTATTTGGTGACTTCTTTTTAGAGGTTTTGTGGGGTACGACTCTGGAGCACTTGAACCAGCATTATCCTTCTAAATTAACCTGTAAAAGGCTTCCTACTGCAGCTGGTGGATCTTTGAGGCTTGGGGGGTGCACTATGTAATCATGTTAATGTACCATGTGAGTTCAACAAGAGCGATTTTAAATTGCAAATTAAAATAAGGGATTTTTATATTCAATTTTTAAAAAGAAATCCTAAAATAAGGGTTCAATTTAATTATTCAAACAAGTTAAAAAAGGAGGTTTTTAATTACCCCACAAATGCACGTTATATACGAGGGTACTGAATAGTGCACCACCCAAGCTTAGAGGCTTTGACCGTTAGCTGAAGAAGCTAATTTGTGATTTTAATCAATTTTCTGAGTTGTGCTTTCCAAGTTGAAACTTTTGCAAATCTGCAATCAGTTCACTGACCTGAGTCTTCTTCAACGCATCCTGCAGCGCTTGGTTCAAGGCCAATCACTCTGTTGTAGCTTCCCCATACCACTCTTTGAGCCCATCCACTATCTTGATGTAGAGTTACTGATGTGTTGGCTCAGTATGTGGGGAATAAAGTGCTAGGAAGAAGTGAGGCAACTCCGCTTCCGTTGCAGGAATGGCATAGTGGAGTGCTTGGGATCCAGGGAAAATTTCCTTGAAGTTCATAATCATCTGGTTCTCTTGCTATATCATCTTCCTTGTAATCCATACCAGATGAAAGAGACTTTTAAAATTGAGCTCTTGCTCCTTTGAAATCCATCCGGCTCATTCGTCCTTGACTGCTAGTCGCATTATCTTCCAGTAATGCTTTGACTCGTTGGTCCAGAACACCTCTAGGCCTCTGGCACTCTACATTTGAATCAGCATGTCTTTAATCCGAATGTGTATGTACTTCATGCAATGGTAAGTCGGTTTTGTGCTATCTGAGAGCATCTCTAGTGACTTGAGGTCGGCAATGGTTATATCCTTTATGGTTGGGTTTACTGATTTGTCATTGGTGGTTAGACACCACTCTGTAACCGTCCCCAGCACTTGGACACAGATCAGATGTGGGGGCAGTTTGCAAACTGTTTGACTGTGATAGCAGGTGGCTTTCCAGTCAAGAACCATTTGTCTTGCCTCCACATAGAGCATCTGAAATTGCTCTAGATAGTTTCATCATGTAGAAAGTCCTGGATGTGGAGGTATCTCTGTTTCCTTAGGATTTTATTGAGAGTCAGCAATTTAGTGGACTGGGTATGGTCAAACTCAGAGTCAAATTCAATTACGATGGCCTTGACCTTAATACTCTTTTGCTGACTCTGAGCTTCATGTTGCCCAGTTTGATGATCCATGGGTGGTTGTGTTGTTGAGACTCTTTGGTAGGGGGTGCTTGGTTAGCATGATGCCCATCCTTGGCCTGATCTAGCGCCTGACTCCCAGGAGGTGCTGACCCACCTACAGTTGACCCTGGAGTGTCATCATCACCATCATCATTTTTGGGTGCCTATGGGTTCCTTGGCTCATTATCCTGGTCATCTTCTTCATAATCATCATCATCTTTATTTTTTTGATCCTCCGAATACTCTGTCACGGCTTTGTTAGATAGTGTTGTGGTGAATTCACTAGCTTTTTCTTGCAAATCAGACTGGATAGATTCAATTACATCTTCCAGATCACTCAAATTCAATGTCAGATTGCCATCCCTTTCCATTATCTGTACCAAGTAATAATAAATGTATTTCTCCAGTATGGATTCTTTCATTACATGATTCTTTTGGTGGAGCTTCTTATAATCTACTCGTTTTGCATTTACCATTGATTTGAATCGTTCAGGTGCTTGCTAAGCAATTCCTTTCTCCTCCTCCATGCGTTCAACTATTTGCTGAGCTATTCTTTTCTCTTCCTCCATAAGAGTGTTTGCATTGGTTATTTTATCTATCTTCTTTTGAGGAATGTTCACTTCTTTGTTATGTTTTTGTTCTGAAGTTGTAACTATAAAAGTTCTTGCATCCACACAGCTTGTCCTTTTGTGACCTTTTCTAGCTCATCTTTAGTAGCTTGAAGCCCGTCTTTCAATTTTTCCACTTTTGAGCTGGAAATAAATGCCTATTCTTTCATCATCTAGCCTATGGAATTATCAATTGTGTTGCATCCAGATTGTATAGCCACAATGTATTCTTGTGTAATGATGTCTAGATTAGTTTGGTCTATTTTATAAACCGTCATTGGACTTGCATAGGGCAATGCAACTCGATCTAGTTTTTTCATAACCAGTCTCCCCTTGAGCAGTTGCTTCTGAAGCCGTTGAAGCCTGTCCAGTTTTACAATTGGCATCTAGTTTGGGGCGGGTTTTGAGCCAATGCCTGGTTCTTCTCCTCCTCCAGCTTGACGTTGGTTAGAGCCTGTTTTGTGCTGGTATCTTTATCATTGGTCTTATTTTCTTCTCATTGCTGCCCTAGAATGTCTTTGTATTGTGTCAATTGGTGCCTCAATAGTGCTCACTGGCCTAAATCCTTTCAATAAATCTTTTGAAAGGTGCCAATTGACCAGTTCTGGCTTAAATCCTTTCAATAAATCTTTTGAAAGGTGCACCAATTGACCAGTTCTAGCCTAAATCCTTTCAATAAATCTTTTGTTTTGCAATTTTTACTCGATGACCTGGTCTCTGCCTTGATTGATAATATCTTTACCCTAGTTTTCACTGCCTCTTTTCCTTTGTCTTCCACATGTTTCTTTGTTGCAATGTCATTGTCTGATCTCCTCTGGTCTTTCGAGCCTCCCCAGTTTCAGTGTTGTCAGAGGACGGCAGTGTGATTTTTGGCGCCCTCTCCTTAGCCACCTTATCCGAAGCATTCTAAACATTGACATGGACTAGAGACAAATTTGCCCAATATAGAAATTTCCATACATACCAGGTTTTAAAATGATTCCTAAATTTGGCCTTAGCTATCTGTTGTACCTTAGATTTTTTAATTTGGTCTTAGCTGTCTGTCTGGCACCCTCTCCTTAGCCACGTTATCCCAAACATTCTGAATGTTGACATGGAATGGAGCAAAATTTTCCCAATATAGAAACTACCAGACATATCATGCTTTAAAAAGATTTTTGAATTTGGCCTTAGCTGACTATTGCACCACACTAGTATACAAGAACTGGCTGATGTTGATGTTGGCCTCTGAATCCTAAATTTTGGCCAATAACATTGCAAAACAACTTTTCAGACAAATATGTTGGATTGTTTTTCAAACTAATTGTTTCTGCTATGAAGCGTATACTAAGGTACATTCCAGTGCAGCTACTAGAATGCCATGTGCTCCATCCTTTTGCTTCTTTTTCGCTTGATCGATCATCTTCTCTCAGAAATTTGCTAACTTCCTCTGTAGTGGTTGGTGTGGGTTTTGCTACATCTCAAATTTTGAAGATACGGGCCATCTCACCAGCTGTTAGTTCCAATGACCTGCCATTCACTATTGTTGCTCCCTTGTCTACTTGGTACGTGACTAGAATTGGTTGAGTAATCCATGTATCAAAAGGTATCACCGCGGCTTTTACTACCGCCTCTAGGCGCCATAGCTTTAATAGAGCCTGCTCTCTTTCTTAAAATACATATTTAGCAATTTTTCTATGTGCTACTACTCCTATTGCTTTTGCTACGGAAGCCTTCAAACTCTCTGTCTGTGCGGACATGGTATCCATTGTTTCTTGCATCTTTTCCAACATTTTCTGTCTGCCCATACACGACTCGATTGAACAGGTTTGTGTAGAAGAAGAATACTCACATGTGGTAGTAAAGGACCTGTAAAGCGAGCATCGAGGGGTTTTGGGTAGAATTGATGTGACAGTTGAGGGAGTGGTTGTGTGTAGCAAAGAAGCTTTCTGCTACAAGCTCGAGGATATTTCTACAGGTTGTGATGCGAATGGCATAGGAGGATGAGAGTAAAGGGAGGATGGATGCACCCTTCGCATAGTTATACGTACACACGCCATGAATGCACCACTCCTTGGTTGTCTCAAAATTTTGTGCACCGTTTGTGATGTGTCATCCATGCAGTGGTCCGGTGTAATCATTATGACTGACAATATCATTTATATGATTGTGGCATTTATTTTTTCTTGATGACCATTATGTGATGTGACCGATTTTTCCCATTGAATCTGAACCGGCTTGTCTGGTTTGGCACACGTTTGAATGCGATCCAAGTGTTGTTCGTAACTGGTGCGAGGTTCAATGTGCACTGGTTTTGGAACTGACCCTACTGGTCTGATATGAAACAAATCCAAGGATTCATCTTCTGATCAGGTTGTACCTCTGGTATTGGTTCTACTGGGATTTCTTCTGTCTTGGCATAGTATAACTTGATCTTGGCCCCATTGTATACTCCTGGAAACATCAATCCTCACAAATCTCTGAGCCTTATTGTACCATTGGAGAACATCCAATCTACGTCATAATGTCCTAACCAAGCTATCTTCAAACTCAATTTCTTTGGTCCCAATTACTTAGACTGGTAAAGCAGTATCAAATCACCCTTCTTGAACTCTCGAAATTTAATCTTAATATCATGCCAGTACTTCCTATTCTAGCATGGCCCTCTATCTAATTTCATCCAGCTATAACAACTCATCCAATCTTTGCTTTAGACATTGATTAATTTCCATTCCATATTCAATTTCCATTCTCAAACTAGGGATATCAAACTCCATAAGACCTACCTCTGTTCCATACACCATTCTGAAAGGTGTCATGCCAGTATTGACTTTATACATAGTTTTATAAGCGCACAATGATATTTGACGCTTAGTTTCCCACTTGTGCAGTTCCTTTTGAACTATCTTGGTGAGGATAATCTTAATGGTTTTATTGTGGCTCTCTACTTGGCCAAGGGATGGGAAATGAGAGAACTTTTGAGGGAGATTTTTCTAAGCCTTCTATCTCAGAAGTTGGAATTGGAGCTGATCTCTTGAGACAGCTAATTCCAGTGTTGAAAGATTTCAACTACTAGTATGGGAAGATTTCAGACAACAGACTGAACAGGAATCAGAGACTAAACTGGAATGTGGATATTGAAATAAGAATCAGACTTAGGTACTAGAATAAGGTTTAGATTCAGATTCAGATTCAAAAGACTGGACGAGAAGTAAGTATAACTGAAATATATGCCATGATTGGAATTACAAATCAAGATTACAACGAATATGATTATAGAGAGAAAGTGCAGCCGACAATACTGCCAATGATGCTCAAGTACAATTATGGCCAAAGCACTAACCCAAGTGATAACAATTGCCAACCCGATAACAATGTAATGGGCCCTATTTATACACTTCGGGTTTACTATAGTAATTACTAAGTAATTCGCTGCCCATCTTCTAAGAAGACGTTCCCACATAGTGACTATCCAGCCGTCTACATCCTTCCCTTCTTTCTTGAATTTTGGCAAGATCCCAAAATTTATGGGAAAAAAAAATTCCCTTGTCTGAATCTGATGTGAGACTGAAAAATCCATCGTCTGGTTCTGGTGTTGGGATGCCGGCTTGACCATTGATAGACTGGCCATTCAAAGATTACGAGTAGGAGTTCAAGAAGGACCAGGGATTGCGAGAGGCAGCGGAAAAGGCCAAGGTGGAGCTGTCATCTCTCCTTGCCTGCTGAGAAGAAAAGTCGCCACTGAATTCTGAGATGGAACTACCCAGTATCCTTCCATTGGACCGTCTTCAGTTTGCCTTTGCCTTTTGACCGGGACGGTGCCTGAGAAGTCCCAGTACCGGCATTCTCCTTCTGAATCAGTCGGTAAATGGCCTCTTGTTCAAGTTGATCCCACCGGGCGGTGGTCATCTCTTCTTCATAAGGCGTGAGAGAATGATAGGTTTTGGTGTCAGGATCATAGAGTGTACGCCTGCCCTTACTCAGTCTAGTTCTGGCCAGCTTATGACAATGTGAAGCAGTATGGATCCATCCTTCTGGAAGAGGCTGATTAGTTTTGACTCGAGCTTCGAAAAGAATCTCAGCCATCTCCCTGTACTGTGGTGCCATACCCGGCTTTGCTGCAATGTCTTTTTCAGGTAATTTGGAAGATTCAACCGTAAGTTGTAGCAACTGATTAGTAATCCAGGTCAGTCCTCTGATTTGAATCTTCCACTAGCCCATACACAGCTGGATCCTTTGCATCTCCTCTTTTAGTGCCTGAATGTCATTGATTTGGAGAGCATCATTTAACAACGTCTGCCAAGTCTTCCATTCCACAGTTGACCGCTCGTACCAATACTGAAGCTCATCAGTAATTTTGAAGTATGTGAGATGATCAACTGGTTCTTGATGTTGAGGATACAGCGCTGGAAAGAATCTTGGCAGCTCGGTTTCTCTTGCTGGAACAGCATACAAGAGAACTGGAGAATCATGCACAAATTCTAAGAAATTGAGAACAGCTTGGTTCTCTTGCTGCATCATCTTTCTGGTGATTCGCACTAGCTGGAACAGTGTTCGGAGAGCATTTGTCTGTGCTCCTACTGACATTCGTGTCTGAGGTCCTCTGCTAGTGGGTGTTTGGTCCTCAAGAATGGCTTTGACTCTCTGATCCAAAACACCTCTGGCAGCTTGCATTTGTACCAAAACTTCCTTGAGTTGTACCCTAACATCCTTCATACAGCGGTAAGTTGGTTTGTTACCCAGCAGAAGTTCCAGTTCCAGAGCTAGGGAGCGACAATCTGCAGTAGACTGCCTTTGCCAGTGCGGGTTTGCCACTCTCTCATCAGCATTGAGTATCCATTCAGGAACTCGTTCCAGCAGCTGGACTGTACTGGGATGCGCAGGTATTCGGCAAACTTCTTTATCATGGAAAGCTGTTGATTTCCAATGTTCTACCATTTCCTTGGCTCCCACATATAGCCTTTGAAATCTTTCCAAGTCAGTCAAGAGATCATCATCCTCCAGATACTGTCTGGTGATGGAGGCCTGTTGATGTCTCAGTTGCCTATTCAGGGTAATGAGTTGCAGTGAATGCTGATGATCAGCAACTGGTCCCTCATCCTGTACTTTCATTTTTCCTTTAGCATCTCTGCTGAGATGGGACTGATCAGTTGGTTGATGCCCAGTGTTACTGGGCTGATGCTCTTCAGTCTGCTGGTCACTCGACTAGTGCTCTTTGTCCTGTCCTTCTAGCTGGCCCTCATTCTGATCTGGCTGGTCTGGCTGTGACTGGCCTCCTTCATTTGGCCCTGTTCCACCAGTACCAGGTCTTGGAGGTGGAGATGGTGGTGGGGTATCATCATCATCCTTTGTATGCCCAGTTTCTTGATCATCCTCCTCCTGATCAGCTTCATCTTCTTCGTCTTCCTCATCCTCATCCGGAGAAGTCTGCTACTCAATATAATCCATTATAGCTTAGTTCATCAGAGCATTATTGAACTCACTCACCTTGTCCTGCAAATCGCTCTGCATACTTTCCATCAAGGACTTCAAATTCTCTAAATTGAAAACAGCATTGCTTGATGGATTTAAAATTTCAGACAAGCTATGGTAGATGTATCTTTCAGTTAGAGAAGCCTTCAGAGCTGTATGGTGCAGTAGCAGTTTTTTGAATTCCGCCCGCTTCATCCTGAGCATTGTTTCAGCTCGCTCGGCAGCTCTCAGTGCTTCATTCCTTCGACTCTTGATGATCATGATTTCAGATTCAGCCTTAGCTATCTTTTTGTTCAACAACTCATTAGTCCTTTCTGACTGAGCTTCCAGTACCCTGTGTTGTATGTTCTTCACTTCCTGGGTTTTCTGGAGCGTTTCAATCTGATGTTGTGCTTTTGCCAAGTCAGCTTTGAGCTTTTTGACTTCTTCTTCTGATCCAGCAGCCTCCATCAGTTGTCCCATACAACTGACAATGGTATTCCAGGAAGACTGTATAAGCACTGAACATCTGTCTTTGACTGTGGTTGGATCAGAATCAATAGGCTCATATATTGCCACTGGAGCCACATAGGGTAGAGTTGCATAATCAGCTTTGCTGAGCAGAAGATGCCCTTTCAATGGCTGAGTCTGCATTTGCTGCAGCTTATCCTGTTTTACCAGTTGCAGAAGGTTTCCAATATTTGTAGGAACCCCCCCAAGCAAAGTCGAGAACACTGGACCTTTCCCTTTGTCCAGTTGACTCTTGCCTTTGTCCCCTGACTAGTCTGCTATCTGCTCCATAGTGACTGGCTTGCCATGATCTTTCCCAGACCTAGTAGCGATTGTATTCTTTACAACTGACTGGTCAGGCACACTCTTTTGAGCAGATTGTTGCTCAGTCTGACTCACTACAGCTCTCTCAGTGGTTACTGCCTTGACCTGGCTTTCTATCTGCTTCAAAAATTCACTCCTTTTTGTCAGTGTAATTTTTTGCTTCTTTGAATTGCCAGCTTCTTCTGTAGTTGCTTTCCTTTTCAGGTCAAGTGAAATGGTTTGACTGTTTGTTTCCTCGTCGTTTGAGGACAGTTCAATGTTCTTTGGTTCAGAAATTGGCTTCTCTCTCCAAGCCTTCTTTACGTTCTCATTAACATCTGCAGTAGTAGCCCAATACAGGAATTGCCAAACATACCAGGCTTTGAAAATAGTTTGAGATTTTAGCTTGGCAGTCTGCTGGAGTACATTATGCGAGAGAATTTGACAAAGGTTGATATGGACTTGTGGATCCAGTATCTTGGCCAACAACATAGCAAACAATTTTTCTGACACATACGTTGGGTTGTTCTTTAGACTTTCTGCTTCAGCTACAAACCTGTAAGCAGCGGAGGCTTCCAGTCCGGCTACTGGAACTCCTTGAGCACTTGCCTTGCGCTTCCGTCTAGCCGTTTCATCCTCCTTCAGAGAGATACTTATTTGTTGCACATTTGCCACAAAAGGTTTGGGCTCATTGGGCATCCGGAATGCAAATGCTATGGCTTCTGCTGTTACTGACACCTTCCTTCCATTTACCATGGCACTGCCATTCTCAGCGTCGAAGGAATCAAGAACTTGCTTGATGATGTCTGCATCAAAAGCAATCCTTGTGGCTTGCAATACAACTCGAAGATCCCAGAGTTGTAGCAGAGTCATTGCTTGATCAGTAAATACATAACGTTGAATTTTACTGTACGGGATAACAGGAAGGCTTGCCTTTGCCTCAGCAACTATGGCCTGGGTTTCCTCAAGAGACTCCTGCATCTTCTTTGAGCGTTTCTTTCTACCCAAACACTGTGAGGTCCATGACGATGAAACAGGCGAAGGAGAAGATGACTTACTTGTCGTGTCGAAGCCGTTTCTTGGTGTCATTGGCAAGACTATCTAACAGTCAACTGTCTCGTCAGAGGTCGAAGTTTGCGGCTGCAGCAAAGAAACCTCGAAGCTCGGCGATGGCGAATGGTTGACAGATCAAAACAAATGAAGTACATTTTTTTTCATTCCATACGATGGCAATTGAACACACATAGAAAATCTTCATTTTTCACCTTTCTTTGATGGATAAACATATTGTGGTTTATATCCGGGCCAAAGTAGCAAAGGAAGATGAAGTAAATATGCTTGCATGCTATATATGGTTTTCTTTGTGCCACTCGTTCTGCAAAGTCTCCACATGTACACATTGGGTTACTTGCAATATGGACTTCATATCTCTCCCCCCGGACTTGTGAAGATGAGGTCTCCACCATGAATTTTTATACATGCCTATCTTCAGGACAGTATGCTACAAAATCCGGGCTTCCATAGTTACTGCCGAATCAATTCTCCTCAAAGCTTGAGTTGATACTTCTGGCCGATAACGCACATTGCCTATTTTTGTGACTGCATTCTTCTTCACTATGAAGCCTCCTATCTCCAACGCCAACAACTATCCAACAGTCATGTTTGTTCCTTTTTCCACTAGCCATGTACTGGGAACTCTTGTAGGGCTTTGTGTAAGTGTGTTACAGATCCTCCATTTGTGATCCACACTATCATTGCAAAACCACATGAATTGTGCCTTTGAACCCGCACCATGTGCATTATCATCCCCTTGTTCCCATGTCCGAACACCCCAAAAGGATGGTGTAACAGCACCTGCTCCTGTATTCTTCAGGTCTTTTTTGCATTTTCCTATTCTAGATCCCAACCATCCTTTACATTGAATCTTGCTTCCCTTTGGCAAACGGTGGATTGCCCACATTGCAAGGATTTTAATTACGCGATGATGCATTTTGTTAAATGTTAATTATTGTGTTATTATCACTATTTTTTCATGTTAATAACATATCTAATGTCATGACCTACGAAAACCGGTAGAAAACCTAGAACCGGCGGGACAACCAACAATCCCGGCAGGCCCGACGGGTTTAATATGAAACCCGGCGGGCCCGACAGAACAAGCAAGAATCCCGTCGGGCCCGTCGTGTACCCCCTCCATATTTGGCGGCTCTATATAACCCTTTTATAGACATCACATCACATCACCTCTTCCTCTAAATTTGGTCATCCTTTAAAATTTAGAAGAAAAACTAAAGGTAAAAAAATGAATAGTCTTTAAAAGAAATTAAAACTTAATGTAACTCTGATCATGGATCATTAGTTCTTTTTTGGACTGAACTGATTCTTGAAAAGAGGTAGAAAGGTGAATCTTTGGGTCGGTATCTCTACATTTGGGATGGACTGATCTCATGTTTGGTTCACCGTTATATTTGCTAAATTGATTGCTATATTGATTAGAACTTCTATCATGGGTCATTAGTTCTTTTTTGGACTGAACTGATTCTTGAAAAGAGATAGAAAGGTGAATCTTTGGGTCGATATCTCTACTTTTGGGATGGACTGATCACATGTTTGATTCACCGCTGTATTTGCTTGCTATTCCGATTAGAGCTCCAATCATGGGTCATTAGTTCTTTTTTGGACTGGACTGATTCATGAAAGGAGGTAGAAAGGTGAATTTTTGGGTCGATATCTCTACTTTTGGGATGGACTGATCACATGTTTGATTCACCGCTGTATTTGCTTGCTATTCCGATTAAAGCTCCAATCATGGGTCATTAGTTCTTTTTTGGACTGGACTGATTCATGAAAGGAGGTAGGAAGGTGAATCTTTGGGTCGATATCTCTACTTTTGGGATGGACTGATCACATGTTTGATTCACCGCTGTATTTGCTTGCTATTTTGATTAGAGCTCCAATCATGGGTCATTAGTTCTTTTTTGGACTGGACTGATTCATGAAAGGAGGTAGGAAGGTGAATCTTTGGGTCGATATCTCTACTTTTGGGATGGACTGATCACATATTTGATTCACCGTTGTATTTGCTTGCTCATGTTTGAGTAGATTGAGGTTTATTCCCTTCAGGCTTCACTACTATGCTTGTGTGTGATATTGATTATAACACTAATGTTTGGTTTGAATAATACTTGAAAGAAGAGATAGCATATTGAGCTATGTTTATTGGTATTGCAGGCATCCAATAAGTATGTCTTCCACCGGGAATGTGAGCGGTGATGTTGGTGTCTCAAGCCTGGCTTCCTTGAGGAGACCTCCTACCTCGATGCCAGGTCCTGCTTCGCAGGGCACCACTTCGTAGGGCAAGCGAAAGGCAGGTGGAAAAAGTCCAAGACCCGAGTGGAATTTTTCCACAAATTTAAATAAGTATCAAGATTGGAAATGTAACTTTTGTGGTGAAGAGAAATCTGGAGGAGCACCAAGAATAATGAGCCGCGCTGGACTTATGATGTAACCAATGATGAGGTGGACGAAGACAGTGAGCTGCAAGGGGAATCTCATGAAGTAGAAACTACATGTACTTTAGAAGAGATTGAAGAGAATTTGGAAATTGAACCAACTTTGACCCATCGCAGCAAGCGACGGTGGTTTAATTAATAGATTATCGAATCCATTGAGTGACTTCTGTTTAAGTTCAGAAACTGTTCAGAATCCATTGAGTCACAATTCACTAATAAATTCTCACAAGACAACGAGTAAATGTTTTCAAATGTTACAAAAACTATCCAAGTAATAGTGAAATATTTGTAAGAATATCTTCATTCTCCTGTTCACGCCGACCTTTAAGCTTATTATAGTCTTCAGACATTTTGAACATTGCATATAGCTTTTTGGATATCTCATACTCACATATAGCACAATGAAAGCTATTCATCATGCTTTGCATCAAGCATGATATATGGTACATATGTCCGCATGGCAAGCTGAAGTGACCACACCACTCATGAAAGAATGATCTACATATGGGGCAAGGACCACCGTGCTCACCAGAAGCTGGAGGGGCCTCAATAGATGTTGGGTGCTTAATCAATGTGGCAGCATTTTGTTTTTTTATAGTCGCCTCTAACTCTTTTACGTGGTGAGATAGCACCTTCACCTCCCTTTGCAAGTCTCTATTTAGGGTTGCTTCTGCATGAGAGCCTTGTGTAGCTTGTGATGCTTGCCTGAGTTGAGTTTGAAGCTCCTCCTTAACTTGGTGCACTTCCATTGATGCACCTTCTAGTGCCAATGACATCTCTTGCCGTGTGACGGTGATTGCACTACTGCGAATGTCCTCAACCGTCATATGAGGTGTCCTTGAGCTGAAGTCCACTGCTTCACCCAAGACATAATGCATGTATAACATCTTGGAAAACCACAATGGACAATCCATATGATGCATAGGATGACCCATAACATCAAGATATATGTTCTCTCCATTGTCTCGTATGTCTGCATTAATGCATTGTGATAGCTTGAGTCTGTGTTTCTTGATGTTGTCATCTGCAACGCCTGGCCATATGGATTTGACCATTTCTCGGTCAATCCTAGAATTCACCTCTTTCCATTGTGTACCCACTGGGTTGGCCCACTGGGAGCAACGAGCTGCAATTCGAGCGGTGTCATTCACTCCACCACCTTGACACATGGATCTGAGACGCTCAAAAGCGCGCTTAGCCATTTGATTATCATTATCCATATCCTGATTATACACTATACTTCAGTTACAGCAACAAACTTAATGATAATCAATTGCTATAAGAGTAACCACCATTTTACGACAATCAATTGATATAAGAGTAACCACCATTTTACAACAATCAATTCATATAAGAATAACCATCATCTTACGACAATCAATTGATATAAGAGTAACCACCATTTTTTAAATCAATGAATAACAATCAGTGATTCCACGTGGCTTATTGCTTGAAACTTAAGAGAAAAAACAAAACTCATAGAAAATTTGTTGTCTATTGAGATATAACAAAGTGTTTTTATTACTCATACATCATCCATGGCACATAAAACCCAAATTTTAAAAGTGCTTTTATAAGTCAAAAGTCTCAGAAAACCCTGCTTCATAAAGTACATCATATATCCATCAAAAAAAGGCTACACTCATTTCAGAGGGAGGGCGTAAGCATCGTTCTGGCTGGGCTTCAAATCTTTCTAATTCTTCGTCCAAAAGTGCCAAGGTCTTTCTCTCTGTGGATTTCTTCCTCACCCAACCTTCCACAACAATCCTAGATATGGCTTGTACCTCCACTGAAACCTTATGTTTGAACCAATCTGTGCTGTAGTAGTCAGAGAACTCTCCACAAAACTTACAAAATTGCCATATCACCCATCCTATGGCGTACACATCTGTGGTCTTTGTCCATGGGCACGGGTGATTGCCATCTAGTAACTCAGGAGCTCACCAAGGATGAAGCTTTTGCCAATTTTCATCGGTATTGCTGGTCTTTTGTGTCTCTAAGCCAACACGCAGAGCCAATCCCCAATCAATTATTCCAATACGGGGAGTGAGATCCTTGGTAAAGTCCAACATGATGTTCCATGGATGGAGATCATTGTGGATCACTCCCTCGTCATGTGCGAATCGCAATGCCTTCACCAAGGCATGGATCAACGAGGGAGCATGATTGCACAGGCTCTTGATACGTGTTTTCTGGTCTTCAGAGGGCTGCTCCCATTTAAAGTCTGCAGGTATCTTTCCTTTCCCCTCTTGATGCGCTACAAGCGTCGTGAAAGAGCCATGTGGATGGGGCACTGTCTCCATAAGATCACCTAAAGTTCCCCCATCGAAGTAGGGGAATATCAGAAACCATGGCAACGTTACAGAGTGGGCAATACTCCTCACAATCCCTCTATGGTTGAGATCTACCCCACTTTCTGATGCAAAGTTTTTCCACTGATGCTTGGCCTGTCCTTTGAACTCCTTGGCACAATAAGTATTCATTGGAGGAAGGAAACTGATCCCTTTGATTTGAACTTGCCACCCTGTGCCATAAGCCCCTGACCCAAGTTTCTTGATCTTCTTAATGGACTTATTTGGAATGCCCAGAGTCATACTACATTCAGAATTGTATATACTGCTCTCCAGGTGACAGGCAGAAGCAGTAGAACCCGATGTTCCCTCAATGGTAGCCTCCTCAATAAACGGTTCTCCAACTTGGCTGCTCCCCACAACTCTGGTGACAGCCATTCGCATTTTCTTGCTTAGGCCAAACTGTGTGTCTATGTGGGATGCTCGCCTTGACCTCTCCTCTTCAACTCTCCATCTAGTGTTCCAATGCTCTAGCTTACCCTTGTCTACTTCTTGAGGGCATTCCTCTTTCAAATCAGAGGTCACCTTGGGAAAATTGCCCACCCAACGGCTCAGTAATGAGTTTATTGATTCGGTTGTTTTGTCTGGATATAACAACAACATTTTGCGGGAAATCTCACTGTATAATGATTGCAATATAGACTCATCTGCAACAATCTGCGCTATATCGTCAGGATCTAGTGCACTGACGATCGTAATCAACAATTGTCTAATTTTATTTTTGAACTCTATCATTGAAGTAGCAGAAGGATCCATTTTGCCTGCAATGGTATTATTGCAAACAACACATTGTGAAATATAACTATGTGCCACTGCATTTGGATCTTTTCTACGTGAAAGAAAGAGTGCAATATAGATCATAGATCTCTTACACTTTTGTAGTGACACACCTAATCACAATTGCAACCATGTGCCAATGCCTCACCGCATGACAACTTACAAACAGATGCTCTTGTCAATTTAGCAGCAACACACCTAGTCACAATTGCAACCATGTGCCGAAGCATGAATGACTGGGAGCAACATAAAACATAGTCACCCTACGATTTTGCAATGACACACCTAGCCGCAATTGCAACCATGTGCCAGTGCATCCACGCATGGTGAATTCTTTCAAACAGATGCTCCTGTCATTCTAGCAGCAACACACCTAGTCGCAATTGCAACCATGTGCCGAAGCATGAATGACTGGGAGCAACATAAAACATAGTCATCCTACGCTTTTGCAATGACACACCTAGCCGCAATTACAACCATGTGACAGTGCATCCACGCACAGTGACTTCTTTCAAACAGATGATCCTGTCATTCTAGCAGCAACACACCTAGTCGCAATTGCAACCATGTGCCGAAGCATGAATGACTGGGAGAAACATAAAACATAGTCATGCTACACTTTTGCAATGACACACCTAGTCGCAATTGCAACCATGTGCCAGTGCATCCACGCACGATGTCTTCTTTCAAGATTCAAGCATATGAAGCATTATGAAATTATTTGAGCACACATTCATGCATTAGATGCTACCGTCAATCTAGCAGCAACACACCTAGTCGCAATTGCAACCATGTGCCGAAGCATGAATGACGGGAAGCAACATAAAACATAGTCATCTTGCGTTTTTGCAATGACACACCTAGCCGCAATTGCAACCATGTGCCAGTGCATCCACGCACAGTGACTTCTTTCAAACAGATGCTCCTGTCATTCTAGCAGCAACACACCTAGTTGCAATTGCAACCATGTGCCGAAGCATGAATAACTGGGAGCAACATAAAACATAATCACCCTACGCTTTTGCAATGACACACCTAGCCGCAATTGCAACCATGTGCCAGTGCATTCACGCACGGTTACTTCTTTCAACCAAATGCTCGTGTCATTCTAGCAGCAACACACCTAGTCGCAATTGCAACCATGTGCCGAAGAATGAATGACTGGGAGCAATATAAAACATAATCATCGTACACTTTTGCAATGACATACCTAGCCGCAATTGCAACCATGTGCCAGTGCATCCACGTACGATGATTTGATAAAAGAAATTTTAAACCTTTAAGTTTTAACGCAAAAAACTCAAAAAAACATCAATAAAATAAGGAAGGGTTTAAAAAATTACTGCTACACTGCTTTGAGAATGTGGAAAGCTGCCAGAAAGTTTGGTGAAGACTTTTCAATGTACTTCTTTTGTGAAAAGACAAGCACCGGCGTCACCTTTATATAGCCACGGCGGGCCCGGTGGGCAAATAGCTTTACCCGGCGTGACCGCCGGGAAGATTCACCAACTAATTAGCCCGGTAGGCTACGAGCCGGTCTCCACGTCTCCCTGGAGGTCAAAAAAGATGAATGTCAATTAAAAAAATATTTGTTATTTTGCATTTCTATTGTTATTAACCTGAAATTATAGTGTGATCGTGTCATTTTGAAATCCTTGCCACATTGTCTAATCATTTATGAATGTTTGTTAACTTCCGGTACGTGTGGCTATTTAGCACAATGAACTCCAAAGTACTTTGTGTTTTTTCTACCTAATTTGATCCAAAGGATATTTTTCTGTTTTTTTTATTTCCTTCTTCTTGCCAATCACCATCTATTGCTTTTCAGAAAACAAAGAATGATTCTTGATGTTTAGTGGTTAAGTCAACATTAAAAATGCCTTCTTTCCCGTTAGTGGAGATATCAGACAACTCCACTATCGCCACACATGATTTTGAGGGCATTTCCACACCCCGGTTTATAGCCAACATAAACTTTGTAGACAGATTTGAATCCAACCCAAAGTGAAATTGATGACCTAATGTCATACCATCTTCCACCTTAGTCTGAATCTCGCCATCCGGAGTGGAAATGATGGCCAACAGTTCACTGTCACTACCACCCCCATAATCACTAGGATTCACCATGGCAAACCTTGCTGGGAAATCAAACAAGAAAGGTTCATCGCTAACAATATTCAAGAACAAACTCACCTTGCTTGGTGAAGAGGAAGCCATCTTCGCAGAATTCAAGCAAACAAATTGTTTGTAGAGGTACATGAAAGCTATCACCCAAGCATATATATATAGACAATCGACACACTTGAATACATACGTTAAAACCTATACACATTTTAACCCCCTTTGACTCCCTTCTTCTCTACCCTTTCACTATTCCTATGTCGCTATCATCTCTCTCCCTATCCAACTCCTTCCATTTCTCAATCTCTATCCCTAGTCTCATGCATTCTTTTTCTATATCTTTTCAATATCCCTCTCTATCTCTCTCACTCTTTCTCTGTATCTGTCTCTACTACATTCCACTTATCTTTCTTTCTCTGAGTACCTCTCTCTATCTATTGGTTTCTCTCTCTCTCTCTCTCTCTCTCTCTCTCTCTCTCTCTCTCTCTCTCTCTCTCTCTCTCTCTTGTTGTGAGTATATGGAGTGTGTGCAAGAGAGGGGAAGAAGAGAATGGGGAAGGGGATGATACACAGACAACCTGTGTTGGGTTAGTGGAGAAGAGTCAACTCTTCCTCTTTTTCTCCCTATATTGATTAGGTGAAATCAAATGTACAAGGGTGGTTTCCCACGGCCACCTGGCGTACACCCCAACAACCTCCCACTTGAAGGTCATGGTGGCCAATAGTGGCATTAGTATAGTTAGTCTATACAAAATTGATGAAGCATTGCTGAGGCTTCATCCTACACCCATAAGTTCTATACAATGTGTAAATCGCTCCGAGGCTAGGCTCTTTGTGAGAGCATCTGCGGGGTTGTCGTCAGTGTGAACCTTGACAAGATCGATATGCTTGCCAACCAATGCATCTCGTATGTCATGGTATCTGACCTCTATGTGTTTCGACTTTGAGTGAAACACTGGATTCTTTGCCAAAGCAATGGCACTCTGACTATCACAATGTAGTACTGGAACCTCGTGAATGCCCAAATCTTCCACTAGACGAGCCAACCATATGGCTTCCTTGCTGGTTTCAGATGCAGCAACATATTCTGCCTCAGTGGTAGATGAAGACGTGCAATCTTGGAGACATGATCTCCAAGAGATAGCTGCTCCAGCAAACATGAAAACATAGCCAGATGTGGATCTTCTACGATCCACGCAACCCGCATAATCCGCATCCGTGTAACCTACAATAGATGCATCACTGTTTCCAAAGCATAAACACTTGCTAGCTGTACCTTTCAAATATCTGAGGATTTTCTTTACTGCTTCCCAATGCTTCTTGCCAGGGTTTGCCATGTACCTACTAACCACTCCCACTGCATGTGCAATGTCTGGTCTTGTGGCTACCATAGCGTACATCAAACTGCCAACTGCTGAAGAATATGGTACTTTCACCATTTCCTCTTTCTTAGCCACTGTCTTGGGAGAGTCTTCCTTGCTAAGTTTGGAGTATGCTTTCATTGGGGTACTCAATGATTCCACCCCCTGCATACTAAAACATTGCAAGACTTTGTGAATGTACTTTTCTTGAGATAATTCAAGAATTCCATGTTGCCTGTCTCTCTTGATGTGCATACCAAAAAAGTGATTGGAATCTCCCAAATCCTTCATGGAAAACTGAGTGCTTAGAATCTTTTTCAACTGATTAATTTCATCAATTGATTTTCCTACGATAAGCATATCATCTACATACAAGATCAAGATGATTAAAGAACCATCGTTCAATCTTTTTGTGTATAAGCAGTGATCCTCTTGACTTCTTATGTAACCCTGAGACTGCATGAATTTCTCGAATTTTTGATACCATTGCCTTGAACCTTGCTTGAGGCCATAGAGTGCCTTTTTAAGTCTACAAACCAATTCTTTCCTCGTTGGTTTTTGGGTTTCAGATACGAAGCCCTCTGGTTGTTTCATGTAGACTTCTTCATCTAGAAGGCTGTGTTCACATCCATTTGGACAAGTTCCGTGTCCTAGATAGCAACCAAGCCAAGCACAGTGTGAAGTGTAGTCATCTTGACTACTGGAGAGAAAATCTCATCGAAATCCACACCTTTTTTTTGCTTGAAACCCTTGGCAACTAGATGAGCCTTGTATCTAGGCTCGGGATCTTCTTCTGTATACTTCTTCTTGTATACCCACTTGCAAGGTAAAGGAATTTTTCCTTTCGGTAATTCAACCAAATCCCATGTCTCATTTGCCACAATCAAATTGTATTCTGATTGCATAGCATGCTCCCACTTAACGCTATCAACCATTTGTATAGCTTCTTTGTAGCAAGTTGGCTCTCCAATGTCAGTGACCAAAATGTGGTGTATACCCGACTCAAACCGCTCGGGTGCACGTGATACTCTCTCATAGCGTCTCAGTGCCTGACTGTTGGACTCTGCTCTCTCCGGAGCAATAGTAGTATCTTGCACTTGAGGAGTAGGTGCAACACTACTGAACTGAGTTGGTTCGGAGGCTACATCCTCAAAACGAACACGTCTGTACTCAACATCTTTGATGGGCTTCTTGTGCATTTTTGATTCATTGAAAATCACATGTGAGCTACGAATGACTTTGTTTGATTCTGGGTGCAGAGACGATATCTCATCTCTCCGTTTGCACCATAGCCAATAAAGATGCATTTGTGTGATCTGGGATCTAACTTTCGACGAAGTTCTTTGGGCACATGTGCATATGACTCACATCCAAATACACGTAGATGCTCATAGCTTGGCCTTTTGCCAGTCCATAATTCCTCTAGAATTTTGAAATTCAAAGGAGAACTAGGTGACCTGTTGATGATGTGCACTGCTGTTAGAACAGCTTCCCCCCAAAACTCTGGAGTAAGCTTCGCCATAGACATCAGAGAGACAACTCACTCTTGAATTGTACGATTCATTCTTTCAGCTATCCCATTTTGTGCAGGTGTGTATGGAGCAGTAAACTGCCGCTGAATGCCTCTTCTATTGCAAAACTCCTTGAACTCTGTGGAGACGTATTCTCCACCATTGTCTGTGCGAAAAGCTTTGAGCTTTGTTCCTGATTGGTTCTCAACCATGGCGAGGAATTTTTGGAATGTTGAAAAGACTTCTTCCTTACGCTCAAGGAGATACACCCACACCTTTCTGGTAGAATCATCTACGAACGTGAGAAAGTAGTTTGCCCCCCCTAGAGTTTTATGTGGCATTGGACCGCATAAATCACTGTGCACCAAGTCTAGAGGTTCGCCTAGTTTCTTATTCAATGGCGAAGATGTCAATCTAGTCTGTTTACCATATAGACAATGCTCACACATAGGAAAATCCGTGTAATCTAACACAGGTAAGTAGCCAAAACGCTAAAGTGTTTTCATTCCCTTTTGGCTAATGTGCCCTAGCCGGCCATGCCACAACTCAGGAGACGGCAGCTCGGCAACATAGATAGAGTGTTCGTCGACACTCGAAACAAACAAAGAGTACAGGGATCCGTTTTTATTGCCTTTCATCATGATAAGGTTGTTCTTGCGGATCATCCAAGAACGATTACCAAAAGCTGTAGTGTAGCCAAGATCATCCAATTGCCCTATAGAAAGCAAGCTTTTCGTAAGCTTGGGCACATGTCTGACATTCTGCGGCACAAAAGTAGTGCCATTATGCATATGAAGTTTCACATCACCAATGCCAATAATGTCAAGCTCATAGAAATCACCAAGCTTGACTATTCCATGCATTGAGGCATAAGAGGAAAACCACTCTCTATGCGGTGTGACATGAAAACTTGCACCCGAATCAAGGATCCAATTATGTGCATAACCCTCCTCCCGTGCAACCAAAGCATCTGGAGTGAGATCTGAAGTGAAAATGAGAACATCTGAGGCATATGCTGTCACCTCGGCATGAATCTGTGGGCATAATGAGCATCACTGGAGGAGGAGCATCCTCTACTGCAATGGTAGGTATGGGAGACTCAACAATATTGAGCTCCTCAATCTTTACTGTACTTTTGCTTTTGCCAGAATTATCCTTTTGCATGTTTTTCTGATCTCTTAGGAAACTGCGACAATACTTTTTGTAATGACCCTTCTTGTGGCAATAGTAACACTCGACATGTCTGGCATTGCGGTCTCTACTTTGGTTCCTGTGTCTGCTAGGACTACTAGGATTTTGCTCTCTAATTTTGCTTTTGTTTTTGTTCCTGTCACGTCCTCTTGGCTTTGTTGAACTGCCAGCCATATATGCATCTCCATGACTAGCATTATCGAGAGATTTACGACGAATCTCTTCAGTGAGCAACACATCTGTGACAGCATTGAACTCTAACTTGCCATTCGGAGCTGAATTGCTAATGGCTGTGCAAAAGATATCCCATGAACTGGGTAGAGAGCATAACAAGAAGATAGACTTGAGTTCATCGGCAAACTCCTTAAAGCCCTGAGATGTCAGCTGACTGAACAAGGAGTTGAACTCATTTAAATGACTGGAAACTGTGCTACCTTCTTTCATGTTGAGCTTCATAAGCTTTTTCATGAGAAAAACTTTGTTGGATGCACTTTTTCTCTCCCATGCTAAACATAAGCTATCCCATAGTTCCTTGGTTGTTTTCTTCCCTATGATAGTGAAGAAGACTGACTCGGCTAGATGTAGACGTATCATAGCCATGGCTTTTGTATCCAAAATCTCCCATTGAGCTTGTGTATAATCATCATCCTCTGCGCGCTCTTTCAATGGTTTTGAGAGGCCTTTGTTTATCAAAACATCTTTCATGCGCTCTTTCCACATGGTGAAGTTGCTGCCATCGAACTTCCGAATGAAATACTCCTCCTTTTTTGAAGAAGAAGCCATCGCTGATAAGAGGGTTTGAGAGGTGCCAAACTATGGCGAGAAGCTGTAGAAATTTGGGTAGAGTAACCTTTGTATCGGGAGTAAAATCTCAACCGAAATAGACTCAAAAGTGCCAACTATGGAAGTCACGACTCGCGGGAAGTAAATCCGGCAGAGTCTCCTTCATATGAGGAGTCAAAACTCAACTCAAAATGCATATAAATGTGCCAACTGCACTAACTGGGCATCTGCTGCACAAAACCACTGTTATGTGAGTGCCAACTCGGCGTCAAAAGCATAAATAACCGTCCAGATACATATCCTATGGCGAGGGTACCGTAAAAGGGGAACTCCAGCTACCTGTATCACCGAAGGTGTCTCAACATTCGAGCACACCCCAGCTCAAAGAAAACCTCACGCTATCGACCCTCCAAAAGCTAATGTAGACACAAATGGACTAGCCACAGTCTCAGAAAGGGCTCTTCCGGTCCGAGTCTCAGAAACGGCCGGGAAAAACTGCCAAAATAGCCAAAGGATGGCTCCACACGTAGTACAGTGGGCAGTGTCCGCAACTCAATGTACATGAGTAAAACCGCGCTCAAACAGGCGCCAAGAACTGCTGCATGCAGTGAAAGTGATCCCTGCGGGGATATCTGCTCTCAAAAGAGCTCAGTAGCACTAGGTGTGCTCACAAAAAAATGCATATGTCAATGCATGTGTCCGCAGAGAATCTGCTGTCGAAATGACTGCCAAATCGCCTGTGAAAACGCTGTGTCTGGTAACCTAGAGAATCTGTGAGTAAATGGGCTAAAAAAACCCCTTGTAATCTGTAACCTTGCTGTTGGTGTCGCTATGTGCCGATTTCTATCGCCGAACAGAAATATGCTAGTCAAATAGCCGCCAAAGATGTTGTATCCATAAATTGTGTCGTACAGGGCGATCGGTGCGCTCGGTGCCGATGCCGGGTGTCACTCCTCTATGATAGAGGTACCTCACCCGCGCATGTCGCAAGCACGGTCGTCGATCGCAGGAACGCGCTCGTCTGGGAAAAATGCCTGGTGTCTGGGTCAGATGTCGGAGATCCGCCGCAATGAGCAGTGTCGGGCCGGTGCGCATGAGCGGTGTCGATGTCGATGTCGCCTTCCGCCGCCGGGCGGAAGTGGCTAGCCGAGTAGCCGTAAAACGCCAATGCTCGAGCGGTCAATACCGAGTCAGATCGGTATCGATCGCGGATGTTGCTCGATCTGTGAAGATTGATCTCAAATTTATCGGACTCGGTTGCTTGTGCTCGCTCGCAAGCACGGTGTCAAGCTCTCTATCTCACAAGATTTTTGCGCAATGAGAGAATGTGTGTCTATCTCTCTATCTCACAAGCTGCAAATTTCTGAGAAGCTTCCTTTTCACGAGCTTGAGGAGAGGGGTCGGAGCATCAAAATGGGCTTTGTCGAGGGCTCTGTGTGGGAATGATTCCTTGCACACAAAGAGATTTTTAAGGCTCAAAGAAAAATTTGATTTTTTATCTTTACTGCTGAGTGTGCTTGTGCCAGCGCTGACGAGCAAGCACACATAGTGAGTGAGTGTGTGTGTGTGTGTGTGTGTAGCGTTGTTTTGCTCATGGCCTTGTTCCACTCAATTCCAAGTTCATTTGCAAGCAGTGCTTCTTTTGCTCTCGGTTCTGCTCAAGCCTTCCTTGGTGTAGCGTTGTTTGAATACACACGCAGGGGAGTGTGTGTGCACTATGTGTGTGTGTGTGTGTGTGTGTGTGTGTGTGTGTAACACACCACAAGCTTGCCAATGTCCTGCTCGAATTCCACCCCAGCTCAAGCTATCGAGCTTTGCTCTGCTGCCCTCTATCGGCTGCTCTCGACCAACCACTCTTGGCCCACTGTACACATTGTGTGTGTGTGTGTGTGGTGTGTGTGTGTGTGTGGTGTGTGTGTGTGTGTGTGTGTGTGTGTGTGTGTGTGTGTGTGTGTGTGTGTGTGTGATGCGAGATGACGAAGCACTTCTGCTCGGGTTGCACTTGCAATTCCCTCCCTGCTCAAGTTGTCAAATAGCACTCGAGCCTTGTATATTTGCTCGCTTGCCTTGAAACTCGATCTCGGGCACTCGATTCCCAAATTTGCAAATTCACCTGCTGCCCGATTCTGTCAATGCAACTATTGCTTCAATTTCGCACCTATTACTCCGTCGTAGAAAGCGGAGCAGAGAGGACCCCTCCACCTCCTTAGATATTGATGATGAGAGTGATATGCCATCGCGTGTCAATCCCTTTGATGACTAGTGAGGCCCACGTCTTACTATGCCATTGACATTGCTTATGTTTTTTTATCCTTTTGATGTCAACATTGGTATTTAGTGTTTATGGATATTGCTTCTATGTCTTGTTTAGTATTTTGTCATGATGATGCATTTTCTTGTTGGTTGGAAGTTCCATGCTGGTCTACATAGAGGAGATGGCTCGGAGCATGGAAGCGGACATGCGATACGATTCTAAAATCTGTGAGACACTTCGGAGACGGAATGTCTACATCGACGATGAGTGTGAGAATTGAGAGATTTGTAGCATATGGTTCTTGTCATGTTTTGATGAAAACTTTTGAGTCGATGTTCTAATGTTTTAAGTCGTGGATGAGAAGTATTCACTCTTTGGAACAATTTGGTTAGAATTTCAAATCCTCCTATGAGGTGCCTTAAATGGCTAATGGGTTTGTTTTGAAATATTGACCTATGTACAAAGGAAGCTATGTCCAATTTTTTTCAAAAACTAGTATTATGTTTTTCTTTGTTTTCTTGTTAGGTCATATGTATTGACAATGCGTTGGAGGGGGAAAGTCTACATCGACAATGAATGTGACTAGTCAATCATAAGAATTGATAAATTTGTAGCATTGATGTTAGAATTTAAATTCATGTCTTGTTATTTTCATATGGTTCTCATCATATTTTGATGGAAACTTTTGAGTTGATGTTTCAATGTTTTGAGTCGTGGATGAGAAGTATTCACTCTTTGGAACAATGTGGTTACAATTTTAAATCCTCCTGTGAGGTGCCTTAAATGGTTCATGTGTATGTTTTGAAATATTGATCCATGTACAAAGGAAGCTCTGTCCAATTTTTTTCAAAAACTAGCATTATGTTTTTCTTTGTTTTATTGTTAGGTCATATGCATTGACAATGCATTGGAGGGGGAAAGTCTACATCGACAATGAATGTGACTAATCATAAGAAATGAGAAATTTATAGCATTCATGTTAGAATTGAAATTCATGTCTTATTATTTTCATATGGTTCTTGTCATGTTTTGATGGAAACTTTTGAGTTGATGTTCTAATGTTTTGAGTCCTGGATGAGAAGTATTTCTCTTTGGAACAATTTGGTTAGAATTTAAAATGCTCATGTATGGTGCCTTAAATGGCTATTGGTTTGTTTTGAAATATTGATCCATGTACAAAGGAAACTATATCCATTTTTTTTAAAGAAACTAATATTGTGTTTTGCATAGTTTTCTTGTTAGGCCATATGCATTGACAACAACACCATCATAGATATTCGCTCGGGTTCTTGTATGCTCGCTCATGCTTGCTCGGGCTACGATAGAACTCCGTCCTTAGAAGCTAGAGATGAAGCCCGTTCGTCGAGGTGGAAGAGCATCGGAGATTGAATGTCCTTAACCTTCTTCAAAGACTACAAAATCAACCGAAATTGGCACAGTATTTGCATTTTCATATACAATTAAAAAGCATATGCAGTGAATAGGCACATAGATTGATTGGTAGCAGAATATTGAACAATTTGTCAGCAGTAAATATTAAACTGTAATATAATTAAATGCATAAGCACTTGTAAATGTCATAAAATAAACAAATCTAGGGTTGCTAATTTCACGGTCAAGAGGCACTAGAGGTCAACTATTAATACCATGGGCAAGCTTCTCAATTTCTCTTTGGTCAATTAAGCTGTTTAATCACGAGAGAAAAGTATTTCATGTCCGAGGGCTAACTAGAGGCTATACCTAGAAGACCTTCTAGTTAAGCTACAGTAAAAGGAATTGCTTATGAAATCGTCACCTCAATTATTCCCTCTGTTTGACCCCCCAAAGTTTTTTCACATTGATTCAACTTTTTATGTGTGCTTATTTTGTATGCCTTGGGCTTTTTTCTTTTCAAGGAAAGCGCCCACACTGGGAACCTCTAGGGCTCTAGTACCATAGGCAATACATGTAAGTGAAGTACCAAATTAAGATTTTACATTCTTGGCACTTTTGTTTGTTTTTTTGTTTTTCATTTTCTTTCAACTTTGTAACTTTGGGGGGTCGTATTGACAGTGTTACCCTCCCCGGGCTCATCACAATAGTAAACTCCCTTTATAATAGTCGAACTAAAGGTCAAGAGGGATTAAGTCCCGGGGGATTCACTCTATATACAAAATAGGATGCCGCTTGTGAGCGGACAACTTTGATAAAACCCCTATATACCCCTATATTCTACGCTTATACGACAATCAATGAAGAATAATATCATTCCTCTATCTTACATATAAAATTTAGGTCTCACATGATATAATGCAGTAAAACAAATCAAAGAGTGTGTAGCATAGTGATTGGCAATATACTAAGGAACCACTTCTTTTGATAACTAGAGGTACCATCAATGTGCCTTAGTTTAACTTTCAAACAATGTGCCCCATCAACCTGCACTTTGGCTACTCTCCGATTTGGACTCATCCAAAGCTAGTGTAAATCAACCCTTGGCCTGCTCCAAATCAGCCCTTATCTATGATTGATTTGATGCAAAATTTGATGTGTGACCTAATTAGAAAAATTCACTAAATTCATATGATTCTAGTGCACATCAGTGACCAATTATTACAGGTAATCAACCCGGGTCAGTTCCCCCCCCCCCCCCCCCCCCCATAAATATGATATCCCCCTCCCTTATTTTTTAGCTTGGGAGATAAATTATTGGAGGTCCGCCCCTAAATTATACGCTTATGTAACTTGTAAAAAAAACCCCTCCCCTGCACTTATGTTATGCGGTAAGTTTTCCATGGTGAATCCCCCGGGGATTAAGTCCACTAGATATCACTAATACATTGCACACAATGCTACCTAAATCGGATTAAGAACCTAAAGTAACCATTGACAATTAGGAAGGAATTTCCCATGGTATTAAGATAAGACCTCTAATGTCTATCTGGGCCAAATTAGCTTAGTCAGACTGCTTGATTCTTAAACCTAGACAAGGGAGTATGAGAGAAAATTATATTGAATCTAATGTTAATATTAAGAAAGTGTGTTGAATATTGGGCTACCAATCGCAGTTAAATCAGACAGACATAGATGCTAAAACAAACAAGAGGCAATGCTAATGGACAAGAAACACCTGTTCGTTTTGATGATCGCGCTCGATTCGAAGAGTGAACGAGACAAAGATTCCATGAAGTTCAAAATTGCAACTATTGTAACGCGTTCATGTACACATTAGAAAACACAAAGAATACCTCTAGAAGGCACATCAGTGGGAAGAGGAAACAGCCTTTATTGAACACAATCAAAACAACATCAAGAACCCTAACCTAATTGTTTGCACCCCCCTAGAGAGTCAAGGGAACAGGATATTGAATAAATGGGTGGGTTTTCCTAGGTCTAAACCCCTATCCTTGTCATCAGCGCAAGAAAAACAAAGTCATCATCTGTGAGACCATCAGTGTAACCCTGTAAATCTTCCTCATCAATAGAGGCACAAATATTCACTAAGAATGTCACTAGACGTCTATAGTCATCTTGGTCAAAAGAGTAGGCTTGTGCAATTGGAGAGACGCTCTCTACTAAGTAGGGATCAATCGTGGTCAAGAGACGTATCATCCATTCTAATTCCAAAAAATTCTTCTCACACGCTAGCGTATCTACCAAATCCCATTCACATGCAAGCACTAGGTAGACTATGTGAAACACTTGTGAAAAGTAAAGAGGGTACCTCTCACCCAAGGTAGACGTGGATGACTCTAGCGTACTAGCCATATATGTACACAGAAATAGATGATGGTTAGTGTGCAAATATTATTAGGGTCATGTCAAAAGGTCGTGTCCTTGTGCATAATGTGTTATATGAATTTTGGGTTTTGTACTAGAACTTGTAGGTTTCGAGATTTTTGTTTGGTGGCTCTTGCTCTTTTACTTCTTATTTTTGTTTTCTTGAGTATTGGGCTATATATATACATTCCCTAAGATTGGGAGATTGATAGGTCAGGGAGGAACGTTAAGAGGGGAGCAAGTGAATGATGGATGTCAACAAACACTCCCCCTTTCCTTGGGTAGATCACACCTTTTGGAACGATGTCGTCACCTTTTGAAACCAATTGTTCCAAGTTGTTATGGGTGAAGACTTTGATCAATAGTTTTTTACCGCCCTAAGAATTTATATGGTTGCAAGGGTGGTAAGGTACTCTCCCATAATTTTACTTGCAACGTTGTTGTAGGTGGTGAACTTACAATGCGAGGTGCAAATTCTTTCTTGTTTGTATGGATATTTACAATGGTAGGTGGAGGTTGTGTTGAAGCTTGTATTTTTGTATATGAAATACATGAAGAGCAAGAAGATTCATTTGTTTTCTCTATAATTGAGCCGAGAGAAACTAGTCGTTCTCGCTTGGGTACCCAAACTAGCTCCCGGTCAGGTGTATAGTGTTCTGTGATCTTTCCCTTCTCATGATCTTCAATCCGCTTTATTGTTACAGGATTTCGCTCACATGGGACTATAGGTGACAGCTAAGAACAAAATCTACGTTTAGGCACCCAGACTTGATCATTCCCTTCATAGTAGCCTTGGGTTTCCAATAGTCATTTAGGAATCCAAATCAACGTTTTCTTACATTTCTTGGAGCGAGTAGGGCATCTCTTACAAGCCTCTTGTTTTTTAGCATAAGAAATGGTCACTAAAGAAGCTTTAGGGACCCATTTGTATGTTATCTTTGTTATATTATGATGAGTTTTGGGTGTCTCATGCTTTGTTTTAGCAACAGAAGTTGAAGCTCTAGAGGGTTGGGCTATAGGTACAGATGGTTCAACTTCTTGGACTTGCAATGTTTTCAGTTTTATTTCCTAAGATTTCAAGGACTATCACTTGAGTGGCAGGGCTAAGAGTTTGTTTTTGTGTTGTGACACTCCCAGTCCCCCAATCAATAGTGCATTTGGTCGCTATCATCCACGTGCATCCTAGGTTTATATTACCTTCCATAGTTCCAGCAGGCATGACCAAAAAGTCTTGAGCTACAACCCCGTTGTAATAACTGACAGAAGTGTGTCAAATTCCAAAAACCGTAGTTTTTTTCTTGTTTATACCCTTGACTTGAATAGTACTCTCAGATAGAGATGCCCATAGAGCTTATGTTAGCTTCAAATCCCAATTTGTGGGATGAGCTTCCGCTGTTTTGGTCAAGATAGAAATAAAGGTCTTGTTAGTGCTCTCAGCTTGGCCATTTTCTTGTAGATTAATAAGGTGTGAACTTATGGTGGGCTATCATGAAGTTTTTCGTGAGTTCCTTTATCACCCCATTTATAAAATGAGTACCATTGTCACTCACAATCTCAAAGGGACAACCAAATCTTGTAATACTAGTCCCAAAGAGAAAATTAGTAGTAGTTGACCTTGCATCAGCCTTGCGTGTCGCTTTGGCTTCTTCCCACTTTGTCACATAGTCAGTGGCAACAATAATATATCGAGATTGAGTGTTACCAGCTGCCGGACTAATTGGGCCTACAAAGTCTAAACCCCACTTTTCAAATGGTTGAGTCACTTTTATAGGATGTAAGGGCATCTTATCCTTTCGTTGTATGATCTTGTAATGTTGGCATTCAACACACCCTTTTGAAAAAAGTGATGCATCCTTGAATAAGGTGGGCCACCAGTAGCTTGATTGCAACACCTTTCTAGCAGTTAGTTCCCCTGAAGTATGTCCTCCGGTTATACCCATGTGGGCTTCTTGCAGTATGTATAAATACTCGTCCTCATGAGCACAACATCTAAGAATATCATCCTTCCCTAGCTTGTAGAGAGTTCCTTCAATTAGAGAATAAGGTTCACATTCCTTCAAAAGTTTTTGAGCTATATCCTTACAAAGCTCTTTGGGTGGAAAACCAATAACTAAGAAGTTCACAATCTTCTTGTTGGGAGGCAATGTAGCAACGACCTAATCGCAACCCACACAAAATTATGAAATCCGTGGAGGATCGGCAACCCGACTAGGACATGGAAGCACGAGCATCGGATGAATAGAAATAGAGGATTCAAGAGATCACCTCGCCAATGCAAGTAGAGATTATCCATGGCAAGACTAACTCTAAACATACTCTAATCACTAATCAAACAACTCCTTCACACATCAAGTCCACCGAAGTCCGACTTACCATAGACTAGAAACCCCAAGCACACTTATCATAAGCACACTATAATTACATTGGTGTTGGACTCTCCAATCACCACATGCCAATCACGACACTTCATCAATAGCTACACACACGAGGTGAATGGTGCTAGAGTTTCATAAAACCTAATCTACACACAAGCAAACAATAGGGCACACATACTAATTACAAGATTAAGACCCAACTTAATTATCCTAATTAGTGATGCTAAATCTCACAAATCAAATGCTTATGGAAAAATAGGAGTGGTTAATAGCAAGAAGTACATACCTCTCTCAAATCTAGAATAATGAGAGTGTAATACTACTTCATGACATAATGAAATGTAGAGAAGAAGTAGATTAATGAGAAAATAGGAATTAGATTAATCAAGAAGAGCTTACTCTAATTACAATGATTAACACTAACCTCTTAAGCATGAACATTAAGCTCAAGTCTAGGCCATAGAGTGAACACTCAAGAGAGAGGGAGCTCTGAAAAGTGGATACTCAAGAATGAATCCTCCTTGCATAAAGGCTTCCTTTTAAAGGCTTTCACCACAATCCCTTCTACTATGGGTTTAACCTTGAGCCCTCTAACTAGCATATACAACTTTGGAACTCCAAGTGAGCCCAAGACTTATACAAAGTGAGTTGGAAACATTATGCACAACTGTAGCATATCTCCCGCTTGATGCATATTCGGAGTAACCTGTGTTAGCCGCTGCTAACATTCCCCCCTTCCTAATTGGGTGCAAGTCCTCGTGTGTGAGTGAAGCAAACACAGTGACATGGTAGAAATCAAGTCCATGGAAGAAATGTTGAGCTGCAAATCATAAGAACAAGTAATGAGCATCAAAGGCCACAAGGATAAAACATGAAGCACAATGAACAATCATGCAAAGTGAATTGTTTGCTTCGAAAAGATGGGTGAATCATAGTCAGAAACTAAACACATAAAGCAAAAAAAAACTCTAACTATTGTGAAGATTAAACCATTTGAAATTTTAGTTTTATGCATGAAATACCATTAATTAATTAAGACCCTAGGATAACGCAAGTTCATAAACCTATTAGCCTAAAAACTATGTGACCAATCTTAATAAATCACTAAATTCTATCATGTCTATGGACTATAAAGAAGCTCCTAATCTATTAGTACATTGTCACAGCTTTTTTGAAGCTCATGGAAGTTTTGTTTTTGTCATTCATTGAAAAAAGTAAAACCTAATACAAGGCTACCACCCCAAGGCAAGTCTAGGTGCGACTCTCGGCTCCTTGAACCCTCAAGAAGGTGTTCCAAAAAATCTGCTAGCCTACCAAGGCGATGGCTAACCCCTATCAGCCCAGGGCATCGGTTTAGGGCCTTGACCAAGCGAGCCAAGGTGATTCCCCTTGCCTGCCAAGTGCCAATAAGGAGATAGGCTCACAAAGACACAACATAACATAGAGATTTTCTTTTCATGTGTCTAGTAGCACTTTTGCTGCTTTTTCTTGACACTTTTTTGCTTCACTGATCATTTTTTAAGCACTTTTTTATTACTTCCAACATGAGATGCTAATGGAAAATGGACTAAAGGACTAAAGCCTAATCATAGCCCTAGGTCATGTTAAAAATGAATGGAGTATTAAAACTATCACTAAGGTTTAGGACTAGTGAGAAATGAACCTACATAAACCTAAGGTCAAGACCAATTACCTTATGATTAGCACACATAAAGCCTAAATTTTTTATGAGTTAACATTCACAAAGCAAAGTGTTGAAACTTTAGGATATCTAGCTTTTGAACATGACAAAACCGTAGCTTAGAAGCAAAAATCACTTAAGCCAAGCATAGAGAATGGAGAGATGAACAAAAGAGCAAAATCATGGAAGGATTACACATATTCATGCTCTTTGTGCATCCTTGAGCAAGCTTCCCCTTTGTAGAGAAGTCTCTTGATCTTTTTATTTTTAAAAGAAGCTTTTTGAAGCTAAGTGTAAACACAAGCTACAAAGCCAATTATTGAAGATCCACACAAAAAACATTAATGAAAACCTAAAGCTAGGGTCTTGCATACCCAAATTTGCCAAAGGGAAAAATGCCTTTGGTTATGCACATGATGCTCTTTGTAGAAAATTTATGCATACATATCAACAATGAGAGATAAAATGAGCTTCTACATAAGCAAATTTTTGCAATTTTAAGTCCTCTCATGCATGATTCAAAGTGGATTAGTTTCTAGCTCAATGAAATATGGAATTTTAAAACAAACCAAGAGCTAGAAATAATGCAACTTTGATGAAAGTAAGTGGCTCTCAATAGCCAAATTTTACAATTTAAAGCTTTTCAAACAAGTTGGCTAACAACTAGCTCACATGAAATTTTCAATTTAAGAGCAATCTATGAGCTAGAGATGACTTCAAATTTTAATAGAATGAAAGTGAATGGCTTTCAATAGCCAAATTTTGTACTTGAAAGGTTTTAAAAATTTTGGACAAACACTAGCTCAAAATGAAAAAATTTAACTTTTGACCAAGCTATGAGCTAGCATGTATACAATTTTTAATCCAAAGAATTTGGAATGGCTCTAAGTAGCCAAATTTTGCAATTTTTTGCAATGATGACCCCATCTCGGATCAATGAAAGTACACTCCTACCCACAATCCTTCAATTGAGTGCACTAGATGCCCTTCAATAGGTAAATGGAAGCTCCACACTTTGGAAACTGACCAACATCTTGTTTAAAACAATCAATTTGTATTTGGCAATCATTTGACATTTAGCACAAACATGAAATTTAACACAAAACACATCCATGCAAAGATTGTCTATCTTTGGCTACACAAATTTTGGTGCTTGATCACTTAGCATGCATTCATTATTTCAAGCTCAATCTATCAATTTTTTCCTATCACAATGTCTTTCAATGATCATTCAAAATGTTGTTTCTCTCATTGTACAAAGCCCTTATTGCCTTAAATTGCCCCAAGTGCTAGCAGTTTTGTAAAATCCCACTCCAAAGTACTCCTTTTGGTTGTGTCTCTTTTTAAAATGCCAGTTCATTAATCACAATGCACAACTAAGATCCAACAATGAGCTTTCACACACAAGAGTCGAGTTAAGAAGCTAATATTGATGCAATTGAGCTTTCACACATAAGAGTCGGGGTGATACAGATGCAGGGTGGTGAAGATGCACGAGATGAGCCCTTCTCCAGGCAAGACTTTGGGTAGAGTTGGGTGCAGTGCCAAAAGGTGGGAACAAGCCCCCCAAATCATCCAAAAAAAAAAATGTTAGTATTATTATTTTTTATTTTATTTCGATGCCTTTGTGTCGGCGGTGGTCTGTACAGGGGACAGAGAGCGAGCCATGGGATGCGGGGAGCTCGGGCCTCAACTGAGGATGAGAGAGAGAGAGAGAGAGAGAGAGAGAGAGAGAGAGAGAGAGAGAGAGAGAGAGAGAGTTTTGGAGAATGGAGAAAATTTCGGCATAAGTGTGTGGTCGTTTCGAACTGGACCAGCTTCAAAAAAACGGTTGTCCCGGCTATGTGCAAGAAGTGAAGCCGAGCACTGAGCAGGTGGGGGTGGAGAGCTTAGAATCCTACGAGCTATTGTGGGGCCAACACACGCATGGTATATGGGTTTTCTATGATACCTATATTGAGCAGGTATGACCGATGCAAGCAATGAGAATGTATGTGTGTGTTGAATCACTGTAAAGTGAGCTGTTTGGTGGGGTCAGGAGGCCGTGAATCAAGGGATTTGTAGGAGTACGAGCTATGAGGGGGCATGTGTGTGTGTGTGTTGTGTTGTGTTGCGAGCGCCGAGTCTCAGCCAAGCCAAAGCGCACGTGTGTGTGCTTTGTCCTCATGCCCTTTTTCTCTCTACACGCCAAATGCCAGGCTGCCAGCATCGGAGAATGGCGCCTTGTGAGGACCCGTCATGTGGCGAGAATAGGGAGTGACTAGTGGCCAAGATTAGCGAGCAAGGGTCTCTTTAGATTTTTTTTATTTTAAAAAAAAAAATCCTCTCAAAGGGAGGTTCTCACATGAGTAAGTGGGTGTGTTTGAGGAATTGGCGGGTACAAATGGAACTATCAAAGTGATAGAGATATTACGCACATAAAAATGGAGTAGGTGTGCCAAACACACTATGTGGGTCACTCCACCCAAGCACTATGATCCACTTTAGAGCCCTAATGGTGACATCCTTTTCAATGAAGTGCATAACACATACTTCCAATATAGTTCGGTAGTGATCATCGTGTATACACACTAAAAATTAGAGTTTCACTATCACATACATGTACACAACAATTCCTTTAATAATTTGACTCATAATTTTGTCCAATTGTGCAATGCACCATTCATGCTTGTGCCATATAGATGACACACACCTACATAATAAGAAAATTAAGCACAATACTCATTCACATGCTTTTAATTGGAATGCATGCATGCTCAACAATTGCACAATCTCCTCATTAACCTCAATGTATTTGTAATCATTGCAATCTTAAATTTCTCGTATCCTATATAACAATCATCCAATCCTAAGTTGGTTTGTCATCACATTACTACACACTTTTGATTCATATCGCTTTCACCAATTATCATACCCCATTGGCATACATAGCAATAGTAATTCATTTCAATTGCGTCAATTGAATCATCTCAAGTCAATCATACACTCATGCACACCATCCATTTTAGGCCTTGCAATCATCATAACTGGTAATTGCTCCCAATTATTCATCCCAATTGGAATACCGAATGCCATTGAGTAGGCACACACACCCAAATTTAGATCGAAATTTTATGCAACTAATCCTTCAATTTCACATTGCAATGTTCAAATTGCAAACTCAATCAAGCATAAGTGAATGCATGCATGCTTAATTTCTAAAAAATTAGCACTATTTTTACCCAATCAAGCAATGCACACACTCAAAAATTAAGCACAAAAGATCAAATTTGGCTCAATTGGCAATGCATTTAGGCTTACACCTAATGATTTCACACACTTTTCATACAAATTTCATAATCAAAAACCATTTAGGTGCCCTAATTGACCACCAATCATTGAAAATCAAGTGGTCTTGGATAGGCACACACACTCAATTTTTGCCTAATTTTATGGCAATTATGCTTATCCAATAATTGAATTAACCTAGCATACACATCATTTAAATGATTGCATATACTCATGTATCATCAATTTTATCAATTCCTATGCATGCACACACTCAAGATTAGGTGCACACATACACTTGAATTTTTTGACAGTTTTTTTCCTCTTTCGTGCACTACACACACAATGATTTTTATGCACACACATGAATTCTTGATGAGAATTAAGCATTATTTTGATACACACAAGGTTCATTAGTCACAATTTGACCATCAATTTCATTCCAAGTAAATCAAATTAGGTGCAAAGTGTAGGTCAATTGCATTACACACCTAATCTTAGCAAATAATTAGCAACATTGAACCACATTAATCAATCAAGAATTGACATGAGCAAGTGAGTGCACTTACATTGTAATCACACTCCAAGCTATTCCTTTTCTCCACACGAAAACGCGTCATTGCACACAAAAGTGTGTGCACCATCAAATCGGCTCCAAAATTGACCATTTGTAGGTCAAAAATCAAACACTCAAATCATCAAATTAAGCATAAATTAGCACAATCAACTTGATTAGAGTGACGATTCCACCTCTTACAAGGGGATTTAACATACTTTACACTTCAAATGTTAGCAGTTAGGTTAGCAAGGTTAGTCAAAATTAGCATGAAATTAGTACAATTAGCATGGAAATGAAGCGAAATTAGCAAGAGTTAGTATGAAATTAGTGAAATTGGGGGTGGAATTGGGGGTTTGGGGTATTCATAACTCAACATTAGAATCAATTTCTGGGACAAACATCATAAAATCACACCAAAATTGAGTTACACACACTCAAAAACCGAGAAATTAGTAATGTAATTACTCTATTCTAAACATCCTATACTCACTAGCTAGGTTATTGATCCGCGACAACGGCGCCAAATGTTGGAAGATGTTGTAGCAACGACCTAATTGTAACCCACATAAAATTATCAAATCCTTGGATTGGCAACCCGGCTAGGGCATGGAAGCATGAGCATCAGATGAATAGAAATAGATGATTCAAGAGATCACCTCTCCAATGCAAGTAGAGATTAGCCATGGCAAGACTAACTCTAAAATTACTCTAATCACTAATCAAACAACTCCTACACACATCAAGTCCACCGAAGTCCGACTTACTACAGCCTAGAAACCCCAAGCACACTAATGATAAGCACACACTAATTACATTGGTGTTGGCCTCTCCAATCACCACATGCCAATCACGGCACTTCATCAATAGCTACACACATGAGGTGAATGGTGCTAGAGTTTCATAAAACATATCTACACACAAGAAAACAATAGGGCACACACACTAATTACAAGATTAAAACCCAACTTAATCAACCTAATTAGTGATGCTAAATCTCACAAATCGAATACTTATGGAAGAATAAGAGTGGTTAATAGCAAGAAGTACATACCTCTCTCAAATCTAGAATAATGAGAGTGTAATACTACTTCATGACATAATGAAATATAGAGAAGAAGTAGACAAATGAGAAAATAGGAACTAGATTAATCAACAAGAGCTTACTTTAATTACAATGACTAGCACTAGCCTCTTAAGCATGAACATTAAGCTCAAAGCTAGGCCATAGAGTGAACAATCAAGAGAGAGGGAGCTCTCAAAAGTGGATCTTCAAGAGTGGATACTCAAGAATGAAGCCTCCTTGCATAAAGGCTTCCTTTTAAAGGCTTTCACCACAATTCCTTCTACTATGGGTTTAAGCTTGAGCCCTCTAACTAGCATATACAACTTTGGAACTCCAAGTAGGCCCAAAACTTATACAAAGTGAGTTGGAAACATTATGCACAACCATAGCATATCTCCCGCTTGAAGCATATTTGGTGTAGCATGTGTTAGCCGTTGCTAACACTTCTCACTCCATTCAGGCATGGTCTCGACTAGGAATAGGGAAGTATCAGGAAATTCATCATCGATTTCAGTAGGGGATTCACCATTGGGTATGCGACACAAATGATTCGCCATTACATGTCTTTTACCGGGTCTCATCACAATGGTAAAATCAAACTCAAGAAGATTAACAACCATCGTGTAATTCTTCTTGTGGAGCAAGGTTTATTTACTAGATACAACAATGCTTGATGATCCACATAGAAAACAAACTTTTTGGCAAGAAGGTAGTAGCAAAAAAATTTCATTGCGTAAATCATAGCTAAGCCTTCCCACTCTGTAGTGGTGTAGTTTCTCTTAGCATCATTTAATTGACAAATCACAAAGCTAATGGGGTAGTCCAATTTATGTTCTCCTGGTTGAGCTAGAACACACCCAATAGCAAAGTTTGATGCATCAATATGCACATGGGAAATTACATTCCAATCGGGCACTCGTAGAATGGGAGCACTTGTTAAGGTATTGTTTAAAAATTCATAAGCAGGATCACACTCTGTGGTCCACTGAAACTCGATAAGAAGCTTGTACAATGGGCGAGCTATCTCGGCATTGTTTAGCCAATTTTTGCAATATTGCAATGATGACCCCTTCTTGGATCATTTGGAATCACACATCTGCCACACTCCTTCAAAATAACTCAAATCATTAGTGCTCTCAAGCATTTGGTCATTTAACACGAGCACTAAAAGCATTCTCAATCACAACCCCAACAATTTAATGCTCACTCTTGGCCATCAAACAAGCTTCATTTAGTGCTTTCCAATGATTTTTTATGTTCAAGCACCAAATTGTACGAGTAATGTTAAGTTTTAGCACAAAGGACGACCAAGAAACCACAACTCATCATTTAGTGCAACTCTCACATGAAGCTCATATGCATGCTAAAAATGAATTTTTTTCCTTTTAGTGCAAAAATTCAATCAACCTAGCACTAAAAATTCATTCTCAATCACAATCTCATCATTTTGAATGCCTTCCATGCACAAAATATCCATGAATCATTAGAATGGATGGCACACAATCGATGATTATATGTTTTCTCGTACATATCATACAGGCATACATAGGAAAGAGACAAAGAGCATATGATGACATAAATTTGATCCTTGCAAAGGCAAATTTTGTATCATTGAGTACACTGTTTCCGAAGAGCTCCAATTAGTGCATAAAAGCATTTGGCATTCACAATATGTACTAAATGAGTCATAAGCATCGACAATCTAGTGCAATGCATGAAGTAAACCACAATCCATAGCACAACTTACGCACCAACGTGCTCTCATGCATCAAGTTTTTACATATGAAGCAAGAAAAGAGAGTGGCGTCACTTAATGAACACGTACAAATGAGCATTTCCCACTGTGATCGCCACACCACCCTATCATAAAAGACTCGATTGAATACTTAATCAAAGAACTTAAATCACAATTTTTTTCTCTCTTTTCAGCCAAGTTTTAGGATGTCATTTATTCTTGCAATTTTGATTTAGTCGAGGACATTGTTCGTGACTCAAATTTTCCAAAGCTTTTTGTCGCTTTCATGGGGAAGAGCAGATGGTCTCGTGGGAATCGCAGCTTATGAATGATATTATTTTTTTTATTTTTTATTTTTCTAATTTTTTTTTGAAAATGGCAAAGGCTGCAGCTACGCGGGTCGACAGGGAGAGTGTGGGAGAGAGGAGTGTGTGTGTGTATGAGTGGGTTGCTGAAGCCTCGAGGGCATTGTGTGAGTGTGTGTGTGAGGTTGAGGTGTGAGAGCAAGGTGGGGTGGGCGAGCCAGTCTGTAGCGAGTAGAGCGTGTAACCACAGAGAGAGTGTGTGTATCAACTGTGCCGCAACACTGCAGGGTAGTGGCTTTGGGTGGGGCCACGATTGAAGGCCAATGCGGGTGAGACAGAGACAGAGGCTGATGCAAGTCAAGGCATTAAAAGGAGGCTGATGCAAGTGGAGCACGAGCTCGAGCCTATTTTGAGGTTTGCCATGCAATTGGACGAACAATTTGCCAGTGGCGCTTTTAATGCCGAGCAAAAGCTGCAACCGAAAACAAGTGTGTGTGTGTGTGTGTGTGTGTGTGTGTGTGTAAATAAAATTCTTGCTTAGAGTATGTTTCCACGCATAGTATTGTGTGTGTCGACATTAGTTCACCCGAGCAACAAGAAGGGAATAAATCTCCCTTACAGGACGTTCCTTCACCGTTTGCGTGTGCGGAGCTCGTTTTACAAGAATAGCTCCCGTTTACGAAACTCTAATGAGAGTACCATAGTTTTTGCAAGTAAATTCAATCGACAAAAGTAGCGCTCTTGAATTTTGGAAAAACTTGCCCTCCTGATCCTTTTGATTGATTAGATAAGCATTTTCAAGTACGATACAAATTAGCACCAAAACTTGAATGCTACGAATTATGACTCTTCTCTACGTGGATCAATTGAATGGCATAAATGGCACACACAATAATTCATACACACAATGCCATACATTTCATTGCCATATTTGATTGATTTAATGTAAATTTCAATGAAGACATACAAACACTTCTTCGTTTTGGTATCAATGACACATTCATAGTATAATTCCAAATCAGTTCATAGGGCATAATTGCATGAATTAGCACATACGTTTTAAGTCACACATTCTACATGGAATCATAATACATGAAAGTTCAAAAAATAAAGGTGATTACCGATCAAGCATTGCTCACACAAAATATCGAGCATAAATATGTCCCAATTGCATTTCCATAGCCAATCATCAATCATTGCAAAACTAATTGCTCATATCTCATAGCCCTAATCATCCAAACCCTGTTGGATTTCCCATTTTTGGTTTGTATGGCTACACACACGTGATTATGGCACCTCCAAATGCATAAATCACTGAAATTCTTACCACACCCAATCAAATTAGCATACATGACAATGGTAAAACATAAAATCATTTTCAATTGTGTATTAATTGAATCATCCAAAGTCAATCAATCGAATACACACCGATCTTTTAGGTCTTTTAATCATCATAATTGGCAACCAAGACCAATTATTCATCCCCAATTTAGGCATAATTGGCCATTACTTAAGCACACACACCTAAATTTAGGCCGTCGATTTGTGCAAAAATTTCATTAAACACTCATTGCATTTCATCAATTGCACATTTGATCACACCTACATGAGTATATACATGCTAAATTAACTCAATTTTAATAAAAAATTGATCCAATTTTAACTCAATTTAGCATTGCACACACACAAAAATTAGGTGCACAAATCCAATTTTTCGCTCAATTCAACGAAATTAGCATGAATGGGATGCAAAATTAGTGGAGGTTAGTGAAAAATTAGCAAAATCAAAAGAGAATTCAGGGGTTTTTGGGGTGAAATGACTCTATACACATCTAATTAAACCTAATTACACTACACACAAATCAAATCCTACCTAATTACAAGAAATCGGTAATCAAATTACTCTTATCTTTTGCAACCTCAACTCCACTAGCGTAGGCAACCCGTCCCCGACAACGGCGCCAATGTTGGAGGCTCGCCATAGCATAGGCAATCTCCCACAAATCTATCAATCCGGAGAGAGAGAGCATGACCCGGCTAGGGCTTGGAGGCATCACACAAAGAATGTGCGAGAGCGTCATCGGATGCAAAGATTGAGAGGATTCAAGAGCGTGCATCCTCCAATGCAAATAGAAATCATCCCAAATCAACTAATGCTAATCGCACATCAAGCATCAATTTCAAGCAATCATCTACACACATCAAGCAACGAAGTGAAACACACTAATCTTGGAATCTCTCAAGCACAACTCTAATTACATGCATTGACGATTAAGCACACAAGATCGCATTCAAGTCGGCCACCCCAACCATGCCCATCATGGTGTCCAAATCAAGTCACACATAATCAAATTAAGCTCAAGGCTTCTTAAACCTATACACACACACACACAAGCACACCATTAAAGGACAACTCTAATCCCTCAATCACGAGTACACCCACTCCGCTTAATCGAGAGAGTTAGATAAGGACACTAATCGGAGTAGCTTAGCATAAGTAAGAGTTAGATTAGAGAAGATCAACACTTCAAAATAATGAAGGAAAGTAGATAAACATGATTGACAACATAATGAAGACTAAATTAATTAAGAGAGGATTACACTAATTACATGTGATTAGCACCAGGCTTCTAAGCATGGGCATTAAGCTCAAAGGCTAGGCCATCAAGACCTCCTCTAGGGAGAGAGTTCTCAAAAGGACCACTCAAGAATGACCTCTCATTAAGCATAGGGCTCTTTTACAGTTTTGGGCCTCAAACCCTTCAACTATGGGATAAAGTGAGCTCTCTAGCCTAGACTCATACAACTTTGGAACTCCTAAATGAGCCCAAGCCCTATACAATAAAAAGTAAATATTGTGCACTATGGCACATCCACAGCTTGGTGCATAATTGGTGTAGCCGTTAGCCGTTGCTAACACATAGTTAGTGGCAACGATAATATATCGAGACTAAGTGTTACGAGCTGCCGAACTAATTGGGCCTACAAAGTCTAACCCGCATTTTTCAAATGGTTGAGTCACTTTAACAGGATGTAAGGGAATCTTATCCTTTCGTTGTGTGATCTTGTAACGTTGGCATTCAATACATCCTTTTGCAAAAAGTGATGCATCCTTGAATAAGGTAGGCCATCAATAGCCTGATTGCAACACCTTTCTAGTTGTTAGTTCCCCTGATAAATGTCCTCCGGCTATACCCATGTCCGCTTCTTGCAGTATGTACAAATACTCATCCTCATAGGCACAACGTCTAAGAACATCGTCCTTCCCTAACCTATGGAGACTTCCTGAAATTAGAGAATAAGGTTCACATTATTTTAACAATTTTCAAGCTATATTCTTACAAAGGTCCTTGGGTGTAAAACCATCAACTAGAAAGTTCACAATCTTCTCACTTCATTCGGCATGGTCTCGACTAGGAATAGGGAAGAATCGAGAAATTCATCATCAACTCCAATAGGGGCTTCACCATTGGGTATGCAAGACAAATGATCCGCCATGACATGTCTTTTACCAAGTCTCACCACAACGAAAAAATCAAAGTCAAGAAGAATTTACAACCATCAAGTAATTCTTCCCGTGGAACAAGGTTTGTTTACTAGATAGAACAATGCTTGATGATCAACATAGAAAACAAACTTGTTGGCAAGAAGGACAGAACGGTCCAAATCCAAAACTTTTGATACCATAGCATCTAGTAAACATGCTAGTTCTAATGGTACCAAAAAAAGTCAATTTGGCTTTCAAACATGAATCGCGATCCATGTACCTCATGAAAAAAATTGAATTTTTTAATAAAAAAATTTCGGCTAAGATTTAAGCAGTAGGTAGCTGGTACCATTTGGAACAACTTTCCCAAAAGAACCATATGCAAAAAAGTTGTAAAAAGTGGTCAAAAGAGCCAAAAACAGAACATTGTCAAAACTGTCACAACAGACTGTAGAAGTCAGTTTTGGTTGGGAAAAAGTGATCCAAATCAAAAAGATTTGCGGAGCAAGCTACAAACATCATAAGCTATAAGCACATATTCAAAACTGGTGGAACATGGATCGCGATCCATGTGCCCCTAAGAAATTTTTGGACAAAAACTTTTCCAGCCTCTAGCATAGACCATTGTGAACAAAAGTCCCCAAAGAAATTTTGTAAAAAAAGTTCAAAAAGTGGGTGAAAAGAGCCAAAAACAGTGCAAGGTGAAAACCCTAAAATAGACCTAGGGATTGACTTTTACCTGACCTAAACAAGTCCAAATCACACAAAAACCACATAGCTAGCATCAAGAGACCAAGGGGAAGTTGTGTGCCAAGTTTCATTATCATCTAACACATAGGTACATGGATCACGATCCATGTTCGTTTGTCACAGACTGATACGATATTTGCACCATAATTTCTACAGGGTATACCAAGCTTCTACAGGGAGTCTAAAATTGAATTTGGATGCCAAAAACCAAACTAGAAGCCCAGAATTGCCAAGTACTCTGACAAAGTGACATAACTTTCAATCCAGAGGTCCATTTTTAAAAATTTTGATACCATAGGACCTACTAATCATGCTGAATCTGATGGTACTACGAGAAGTCAATTTGGGCTCCAAACATGGATCGCGATCCATGTACCCATAGTGACAGCTTGACCTACAAATTTCTAGATCAATAGGGTACACATAAGAAAACATATGCCCAAGTCCAGTTTTGGAAAAAATTGAGCAAATTTGGGTCAAAAGGGAGCAAAATAGGTGACAGACAGAAAACCGCAGTGCAGACCTAGTATTGGCCATTGACCTATCAAACCAAGTCCAAATCCAAAAAGATTTGAGATTTAGCTTGTGGACATAGAGTGTAACAAGCTGCCAAGATATCAAGTCTAGATGTGGTTGAACATGGATCGCAATCCATGTACCTCAACCTTAGAATTTGATGAAAATTGGTATATAGTCTGCAAATGACCTTGTCTACACACATGCAAAATATAGAAAAAATTGGAGAAATTTCTTTTGTCAGAGGAACATGGATCGCATAGTGGGGACATCTAATTTGATGATCTTGTAGACATACTTGAGGATATCCCAAATCTCAAGTTTGAGCTAAAAATACCTTTTGGAGACCAAGATACAAGCCAAAGTTCCCATATCCTGGTTCTGGGATTGTTTTGAGTGCTGTTTCAAGTACAGTTCACCAAAATAGCTCTAACTTTTGATAGACAACTCCAAATTGAGTCAGGTATAGCTAGGAAGAAAGCTTGTGGCAATTTTACTAGGTTTCCTAAATCCAAACCTTTAGGGTACCCCAAGACCAATTTCCAGAGACCAAAAAGTCACAAATTCCAGACTTTTGACAAACCTTACCATGGGCAAAAAGGGATAAGTTGCACTAAGCCAAAGTGGGCTTATCAAGGACTATCTTGAGAGTTTTGAGTGAGCCACCACCAGGGTTCTCTACTCCACTCAGAGACATGAAAAACACTGCAATGCCCACAACGGTGGGATTGGGAGAATCACTAGAGGAGAAGCATCCTCTGATCAACAGACTGAACGTGAGATTCATTAGAACCAATGAAGCCATGTGAGTTCTTACGGATTACTCTTATGAGGGCTTGTATAGGTTCATAAATGGGGATCCATATATCTTCTACAAGTGTGTGGAACCCAATGCCAGGGAGTTGACCACCCATAAGAATCTCTATGCGTTCACGTATACAGATGCCAACGGAGTGCAGGTTTTGATGGTAGATAAGTATGGACGTGGGTACAAACTTATCAGTCCAATTGACCTAGAGAGATATACATACAAGGGTACTCCAACCTCTATTTATTATCAACCAAAAATGATGCCAGAGTACACTTTAGAGAGGATTCCATCGGAATTTTCTCCAAGAGAGAGGAGAGCATGAGAGACGTCTTTCCACAAGACAACAAGCTGGTTAGATTGGTGACTAAACCAATCTAACAAGCTGGTTAGATTGGTGACTAAACCACAATGATTAAGACCAAATCAAGTGGCACAATGTGTCAAGACAAAGTACAGTGGGTCAGGGGATCCATATGCTCATGTCTCACTCTTCAAACAAGTTTTGAGATCTTGGAAGATTTCCATACACAGTATGAGGGATTTGGGTTGACATTGGAAGGAACAACCTTGACTTGGTTCCAACCACTAAACAGAGATGATGTTCCCAACATAGCACAACTCTTACAAGAATTTGTAGAGGAGTTCTCAAAAAGGGGAATCAAGCAAAACACGGTGTCACAAATCTATGCATTCAAACAAAAAGCAAACAAAAAGGTGAAGGAAGCTCTGCTTCGCTTCAAAAAATACATCGAGAGATGTCCTGTGAGAGAGCTACCACAAGATGAGAGGCTATCAGTTCTCTTCACAGAGGGCTTGAGGAATGAAACTCTCATACATCTAAAAGGATGCACGACGTTTGAGCAAGTCACTAGAGAAGCTCTTTATCTAGTTGACAAGTGCAAGGCCTATGGAGAGGTGACTAAAGATACAGACAACGCGATTAGTAATGCCTCATCTCCGAAGAGTGAACCCACCACAAAGCAAGATGTTCAAACTCCTTGGGAACCAATCATTGATCAAGTGGTCGAGGGGGTGATTAGAAGAATAAACCAAGGCTACAAACAAAACCTAGATGTACGACAACCTCAATTGAGGAGATGTAAGACTTGTGGAGGGGATCACCCCACTCCATGGTGTAGCACTCAACCAAAGATGCAACAAATTCTAGGGCAGCAACCACCTCTTTTGAATGATGGTAGAGCAGTAGTCAACTACACTCAGCCAACGTATGTGCCACAACCCATGAAAAACCTATACTACATGGATGCTAATACGCTCATGTTCATAGCCAATCTGGAGTATGGTTCAAAGAACATCCTCACAAGGCAAGAACAACCATTGGCTAGATCACCAGCTATGAAACAAGAAGGTCCATGCTATGAGTGTGGAGGTGATCATTGGGCACGAAGTTGTCCTAACAAGGGTCCACAAATAGAATTAATTGTATTCTGTGAATGTTGTGGGATAGACCATCTACGCCAACACTGTGCTAAAAATCCAAACTACAAGGGAAAGCAACAATGAATGTTGTAGGTGTGATGCCTTCTTCAAGCGGATCCGAGGTAGAACCCGCCACTTCTTTAAATGTGATGACTTGAGCTCAAGCTCAAGAAGCTGCCAAAAACACAATCGTTGAGGAGGAACCCACATTGCCTGTTCAAACAGAAATCGAGAACTTATCGATGAAAACTGCAAGAAAATCATGGAAAGCCAAACAAGACAAAATGAAAGCAAAGAGGCTACAAGAGAAATCTGCTTTGGAAACTAAATTGAATCAAACAAGAGAATATCTTAGATAAGAGCAAGAAAGGAACGAAAATGTTAAGGGACCTAAAAAGTCAAAGACTTGGTGGACAAAAGTCTTTGAACCTTTGGATGCGATCTTGAAATCTTATGATGCTAGATTAAAGACCAACCAAACCTTGGAGGATAGATGGCTAACATATCCTCATCCAGGGTATGAAAAAGAGAGGTTGCAAATGTGCGAGGAGCTCATTTAAAAAGGCCCAAGCTCTTATGGAACCACATGTTCCAGATGCTCCGAAAATGGAGGTGCTAGTCCGTGAAAAATTCCAAGAATTCGAAAGTCATGGTATTGTAAACAAAGAGGAAGAGCCAGGAGTTGAGGCACCTTTAAATACAAGGGAAGTAGCCAATACCACAGATGGGGTGGGTTCACAAGTAATAATGCCTATTCCGGAGGTAGAAGAACCGTGGCCACAATCCTTATGGGAATCAATCAGAAACCGAAAAGACGGCAGTGCTACTTTACAGTCAGCACCTATCCCTAAGATAAACATGGATCATAAATTTTTCCCAGGGGATATAAGATCTTTATATGGGGATGTCGGGTCTGTCACATCTAAAGAGAGTAAACCACGCTCTCTATAGACTTTGCCATCTTTCATAGGAGAACTTGAAACAAAATTGGAGGTTAAAATGGTATCTTCTCAGTGGAAATTGACACCAAAAATGATGGATACCAAGAGCTTGCATGAATTGATGTCTTCTCCTATACAATGCACCTTTATCTCTCAAAACTACTAAAAATTAGACCGCATCTATGGGGCCAAATGGGCAAAAACCTAGAAAACATGGGGTTGAAAATACCTTCACGTGACCAGCTTGTGGACAAAAACGTGGATGACACCTCGCCTAAGAAGCCATAGACAAATCTAGTACTAGTAAATAAGGTGGGTGACTACTATGAAGGAGAAGAAGGAAACACCACCTTACCACTTGAGTACAAAGGAGTAAAGACGGTTGCTATATTAGATAGCAGGGCAAGAATTGCCATTGCAACCAAAGAAATATGGAAAAAATGGGAAAAGCCTGCTCTTACAAAAACTTGAATGAAACTGCAATTAGCGGATGGATACGTGGAGAAACCGATTGGAATATTAGAACAAATCATTGTATCTGCGGTGTGGCATAGAGTATGAGCATACCCTTGCCATAATGATTTTGAAAAGAGCAGCAACTTTGATATCATATTGGGTAGACCATTCATGCGTCAGCTCAAAATGGTACAAGATTGGAGCTATGACTATATCTACTTGAGACACAAAGATGTCACTACAAAAATAGTGTCAAAGATCATAGTTATAGAGATGTTAGTGAACCCTAGGGGAAGAATTAAACTCCACAACTGATTTTGAAAGCAAAGCACATATTTGGATGCACGGAGCTCTTGAGAGTGTAAGTCTGAGGAAGGAGGATTGTATTATTGATCGACCTGTGGAGGACACACACTATATTCCAGAACCATTTCCAGAGGAGTCATTTGAACCCTTTGGATGGAATCAAATACTGGCGACTCTTGATGTCTGCGTAAACGAGGTGACACACACCTAATTTTGTGATGAAGATGGCTATGATGTAACTCCCTTATTTACAATAAAGGTGTTGAAGGAAGCTAATGAAGTTTGTGAATGTGAAAGCAAAAATGGTGAGACAGATATCTACATCATGGAGCATGAGTCAAAAGTGAAAACGAAGGAAGCAGAGCAACCACAAGAATATGTCATCATTGACATGCCTGAAGAATTGACAAAAGCTGTTTCAAAAAAGCCGCCTCCAAAATAATTGCAGATAAAAGTAGATGAAGGAGAAAAGTTTCCAAGTTCAATGGAAAATCTTCAATAAACCCAAGATCAAAAGAAGAACAGGGATAAGGACGAAGATTGATTATCTCTTACGATGATCAAATTTAGCATATGCGGAGAAACATGACTTAAAATCACATGTTCGGCTGTGATAGATCCAAAAGCGACAAAGAATCCAATGACTTATGGAACATGGATCATGATGGGAAAGCCACCAGTCAACAAGCTAAAGAAGATAGTGTACACAAGTTCTAAAATGCTGATTCCTAGCTTTGGAGTGACAGAAGTTGTACTCAAGTTGAGTACCGGGGAGTATAAGGATACTTTCCACATAATTGACTACCATCACATCAAGGAGAGTCTGGTCCTGACAGAAATCTAGAGAAACATCTTCTTTCAACCACAAGGAAACAACACCATCAAAATCCCAAAAGCACCTCAAGTCAATGCAAAGAAGGAGCAACCAACCATCACGGAAAAAGGTAAAGCAAAGGTAAACACCGAAGTATATCAACCTTGCAAGAGGAGTTTACCCTCAACGAGCTTCCATCAAACTTCTCGGGAAGCCTCTACATCAAGAGCCAAACCATCAACAATGCAATGGAGACCAAAGCAAAAAGTTTATCAACCAAAGTTTCCATCACAAAAACGCATCTGGAAGAAGCCAAAGAATGTCAACCAAGTGTTGGTATCCAAAGAGCACATCAAAGTCAAAGACCCAGTTTGGATACAAAAAACACCAATTCAACCTCAACAACATAAAGCGATAGGGTGGGTAGCATCAAATGAGTCAATCACTACTCATGCTACTTCCAACTACTTCCAAGGAAACGCTAATGTTTGGGTCAAAAAGCCTAAAGTAATAGCCTGGGCCTACCCACCTCAACCATTGAGTTCTACAAAGAACAAAATACACTATCAACACAAGGCAAACAACTCAATCAAGAGAAAGAACAACGGCAAAAGGCATCAAAAGAGAAGACCAAAGAAGCAAACAATGCGACAAGTTTGGGTACCAAAGTCAACACTAGTCAAATTATCCAAGAAAGACAGGTGATGTAGTGGATGATTCCAATGAAGCTACTCAAAGCACAAGGATTTTATGAAGGTAAAACTCAAATATGGTTACCAAAAATTGTAGCTCAATCTGGAACAACCAAGAGAAATCATGCAGCACAAGCTTCTATCCAAAGGCAAGCAATGATAACCAACAGCCAACAGAAGCCAATTGCAACCAAGGTTGCTACAATCTCTAGATGGATACCTCGTCATCAACTCCAAAATCAAGGCTTCTACAAAGGAAACAATCAGTTATGGCTACCGAAGACTAGTGTCCATCAAGCCAAAGCAGAAGAGAAAATTCCAAAGACGGCACACAAGGACCAAACACAAGGTGGGTTCCGAAATCTCTTGTGGAAACTCAATCACAAAGAACCCACACCTCTCAAAAATCGCTTCTCATGCAATATAAAGCAAAGGATACATCAGTCCCTACAAGAACTAAAGGACTTGTTTCACAAAGCAGTGTGAAGATACGACAAGCAAGTCAAGAGGATCCAAAATATGCCAACCTAATCGACAAAATGGTGGCATCCAAAGACCAACACAATGGAAGAGGCTTGAATTTTTAGAACTTATGGAAACGGGTTTCTGGCCTTGAACAAGTAAGTCCAAGTCGCCATTAAAAATACATGGCATAAAAGTCAGAGTCGGGAAGCTAAGCCACTAAATGAGCGAGGCATTAGTCCCAAACCTTCATGTAATATTCTCTGTGGTCTAAGCATCTTAGCTATTCTAGGTACTGCTCAAGCTGGAAGAGTTGAGTATAATTACATTGTGTCGTTCATCTTGGTATAGGTGAGCATAAGAGTCAAAGTCGTTGTAGTATAGTGGTGAGTAAAGGAGGAAGTCCAAAAGACACTCACACACTCAACACAGTGAGGAATGAGTGGACAAGCTTCTACATCAAAAACCCTTCTTGGAAACATGGAAGCTATTGAGACGTCCTTTGATGTCACATGTGCTACATTTGTTCCTTGAAGCACCCATCAACTTCATCTCTTACACTGCATGCTTTTGTTCGACAAATCTCTCATGAGCATATAGAGTGTCCCATAATTGACACTTGCATTACGCACTCTTCCTTTGTTTCTCCCAATCACTCACCTTGCATGACAGGTACTTCAAGACCAAATGATCAACTCCAATAAGAGTGTATACCAAAGGTACTTTTTTCCCATCGGGTTTTTTCCCTTTGGTCATCCAGGTTTTAGACCCTAATCTAGAAACCATCATCATCATCTTCTTGTATATATTACTTCTACATCAACAATAAAGCAATGTCTACCCAAATCAATCGACAACGACTTGGAGCAAAAACTGAAGGTCTCCATATGCTTATCAAGAGAATCTTTTATCACCTCCACGGTCTACAACAATGCTCCATCAAACAATGGCAAGTCAAAGAATGGCCTACAACAACAAGCAACGAAAAATTCAGCAAGCGAGCTATCCACAACAATCAAAAGTAGCTCACACAATGCTTCAACATTGGTGACCTATTGCAGACAACTCAAATTGCAGTGGACATGGAAAGTAAATCCAACATAAAGCCCACGCCACAAAAAGGATCGGTTCTACAAACTCAAAAACATGAAAATCCCTCTTCACAGCAGTGAAGACTGGCAACTAAGAGGAGAATTCACAACAAGAAGAAAAGTTGCCTGAACAATCAAGCTCAAATCACGTATCAACAACACGGCAGATATGAATCACTCAAGGAACGGGGGAGCGTCATCAACGACGAAGCATTTCCCAAGCTGAAGTCCAACCTTGCAATCAAAGCTGAAGACAACCCTATGACAAGACTGCACAAGGTCATGTCAAGGGATGACACAAATTAGGAAGGGGGAAATGCTTGAGGACAGATCAAATGGCGTCCACCTAGCCGAACACGTAGCTGGACACCACACTTGTACTCTATTAATTGTCCGAGATAGTGTAGTGATACTCTATGTAAATCCTAATTCTAAAGTAACAGGTCAATTTCTTGAGTTGTAATGCTGTCATGATATTTGTAAAGGTCCATGTAAATCGGGCACTGGCCATTTAGAATACCCTAGCTATAAAGGTCAATAACTTTAATGTAAAAGGAGGCTTATCTTGAGAAGATAAGAAGAGAGGCTTATCTTGAGAAGAAGAAGAAAGCTCTGCTATACGTACGCTCAAGCTACGAGCTGCTCCAAACTTGTAATCATCGTAGCTAATGATTTGGTAATCTGTTTTTGATTCTGAAACTTGCATTGTGTTCCTCTCTCTTTGCTCTTTAAATCGAGTGTAAGCATTGTCAGTTTTGTTGAGGTTCACGACTACGTGTTTGTGAGCTGTAAATACAGATTTGAGTGCTTAAATCATTGTTTCTAGTCGTTTTGACTATAGGAGAGTGTTCCTAGACCATAGGGCAACCTTTTTGGACTGATTGTTGCAGTTTTCAAGACCTTTTTCATGATGGATTGTGATTTTGGTACCTTGTCGGATTGCGACCCGAATTGGTTGGATAGTGTCCCTAGGTGTCCTAGACCTCCTCCTAAAGTTTCGTTGCATTTCGAGTCGGTTCCAGTGACGAAATGGAGTGATGACCTAGAGTTGTGAGAAAGGACATAGGCAGATTTCCTAATCATTGAGTGTTGGTTTGCTTGTAGAGTTGTTATGTTAGCTTGTTAAGGTTCACTTCTTGAGATTGACAATCTCAAAGAGTCTCCATACCCCATCCGAGTCAACTTCCCTGAGTATTGATATTATGTTAGTACCAAAAAGCTATGCTACAGACGTCCGTCGTGGCGACCCCCTAACATTGACCTTCTCCCTTTGTAGCTTTTTTCATTACAAATATTGTGTATTGTGGGACGGGTGTCTAACCTCACTCCTATCTTATTGCAAACGTAGCGAGAACCACAAATATAATTGTCAATCCATGGGACGAAGCTGACTCAACTAGTGCATAGAGGCTACAAGAGGTTGTCAATCTCTTGGAAAATAACAAACAACTCGCATCTAACTCAAGCTACACTCAAATGACTGAAATCAGCAAAAGCTAATCGCTCATCAACAAACAAATCACATTCGTTACAACATCAAACAACATTCAAATGGTACGAAACTTCTAGGACATGTTTATAATACCTAAGCACACATGATTATGGTCTCAAATCTCACTTTAGGTCAAGTGTAAAAATCGTGATTATTAACAACAATGAATTTTTGACCTAGCCGTTTTCGACCCAGAATGCATCTAAATGCTTAGCAATGATGCCCTAATACCCCGCCTATATTTAGTTTTTGATTTTAAAGCTTCCTACTTATGATGAGATTAGGTTGCAGGTCGACGACGCCAAAATCTATGGATTACCATGAAATTCTTACGTCAATGCGTAGAGCTCTTACCTACGGTTGCACCGCAACAGACGTCACTACAATGTGACAATTGAGAAGGGAGTAGGAAGAGAGAGAATGAGAGAAGTGAGAACCATTACCTCACATTGTGTTTCTATTATCCAAAACTTATAAAAAACTTACAAAAATTGGCATTTATACCTTAGCCAAGGTTTTTATGGTCAAAAGTAATAATCTGGGAGCTCTAACTAAAGACAGGTTGATACAATCTAACAGTTTGTAGCCCCGGCTCATCAATTACAATGTTTATCTACAAAGTAGGAGTTACAATATTCCTGATTCATCAAAATAATAAACGTTTTTACAATGAAAGCTCCAAACAATGATATCCGAGCTAGCTTGCTGCTACCATTCCCTCCCTCCTCGACTGTGTCGTCCCTTGACACAGCTTCATGGGCTGAAGTAGTCTTTGGGTTGACGACTGGCGAGGCGGTCTTTCAGTGCGTGTAAGGCATTTTCATATTTGAGTCTTCTCTCTTTGTCAGGAACCTGCAAGAACTGCATGGTGACTCAGTTTTTAAGCTTAATGGCCTAGTAGCCAACAAATCTGGATGTGAGGTTGCTTATCACTGGCCCAAATATCTTCGTTCGCCAAGTGAAGGAACCTGTATAAAATGCTTCCTCAAATGCCAACATATTGCTTGAGGGAAAAAATATGCATCGAGCGTAGAAGCCATAAAGGACTTCTTCGGAAGGCTGGCCACTCAAGTTGTAGCAGAGACCCTTATTACCTTCAAGGAACGACATCCATGGTGCTCCTGCTTTCTCTGGCTCGTGAAAATCTTGAAGACATGTGAGTAGCATTCTGCAGATCTTGTATAGCATGGCACATGAGAGGTTAGGGAGGCTTTTGAAGAAAGTCATGGTGACCGTTAGGGTTTTCACCATGTATTCCTCTATCGGTGTTCCCTATTATGGAGCTTGCAATCGTGGATAGTTTAGCCATGTAGACCGCTTCTTTCTCAGTGCTTCAAATGCTTGCCATGTCCTTATCCTTGGTACAAGACAAAATGTTGAGTCTTTTTGTAGTGCGGCAAGTGTCCTTGTGAACAGAATCAGATATCCTGGATTCTTGTTGAGC